>NC_092142.1:15979774-17228774 GCF_043159975.1 Macaca nemestrina | reverse complement strand
GAGCCATGATCACACCACTGCACTCCAGCCTGGGCGACACAGCGAAACCTTATCTCTAAAAAAATAAAAATAATTGCATAAAACAAAGCATGTGTCACAAGTGCCTGGCACATCACAATGACTCCCTATAAATAATCATAATAATTATTCTTGCTCATTATAATATTTTGAGCTCTGCTCACACAACACAGGTGCCCCTGTTAAACTGAAGCCAAACTTCTAAAGCAGATCAATTACCAGGAGATCATTCACGGTATAAAGGATTCTCATCGGGGACTCCTTTAAATACAGCGAAATCTGTGAAGGGCTTTTCAACTAGGAATCAATTTACCATATTGACATGGAATTCTTCAGGGACCCTTCGGGAAAGGACTCAGATGTAGAGGGTCCTCTCTGTCACTCTCATCTGTTGGTTGGTGAACAGCAGACTCTGTTCACCACTCCTCCAATCAGCCATGGTGGGAGCTGTGATGTTTCACAAGGTGCCGCGGCAGAGAGATGAAAGTTGTTACGGGTGCTGTTGGATTTTAGGGATGCTAAGAGAACCAGATGTTTAAAAGTAGCCCTGTGCAAGTCCAAGTCAGAGCTGCCAAATTCTCCACGCAAGGAAAACAAAGGCGTCTGGCTTGGGAACATTTGCCCCAGGCAGATTCTGAGTCTATTTAGAAAGGGTTACAAAGCAATGTTTGTATCTATACCCCTCCTGTGCAGGTTTGCAAAACCAGAAATAATGCCTGTCACTCACGCAGTGACTCCTGGGTACAACCTTAGAGCCAGTCCCTGCACTGGGCACCAAGGAAATACAGAGATGAAGCAAAACATCTGCTAGGTGAGCCATAGAAACAAAGTGTTCTTTGCTTCTGAGTCTGAAAGCTCAGCTGGGTGACCTTGGGCATGTTGCTTAACCTTTCTGCGATTCAGTCTTCTCATCTGTGAAATGGGGATAGCAGCAGGACATTCCACATGAACTCACTGTGAAAAATGAGTAAAGATAAATGAAGGGGTTGGAACAGCTACTGGCACACAGTAAGTGCTCAGTAAATGTGTTCTTAGTTGTGGTAGTAAACTGCTGATAAGGGGCTAAATTTGGAGTGTTAGGGTAGTACATAAAAAAGCTATCTAGGCTGGGTGTAGTGGCTCACACCTGTAATCCCAACACTTTGGGAGGCTGAGGTGGGCAGATCACAGATCACTTGAGGTCAGGAGTTTGAGACCAGCCTGACCAACACAGTGAAACCCTGTCTCTACTACAAATAGAAAAACCTAGCCAGGCATGGTGGCACGCCCTATAATCCCAGCTACTCGGGAGTCTGAGGCGGGAGAATGGCTTGAACCCAGGAGGTGCAGGTTGCAGTGAGCTGAGATTATGCCACTGCACTCCAGCCTGGGCAACAGAGTGAGACTCCACCTCAAAAAAAAAAAAAAAGTATCTAACCAGGTGATCAGGAAATGATTACTATCCCATAGCCAGATTCAGCTCGTGACCTATTTTCACAAATAAAGTTTTATTGGCACACAGCCACATTCATTTGTTTACATATTATCTCTGGCTGCTTTCCTGCTGCAGAGGCACAGTTCAGTAGTTGCCAAGGAGACTGAAGGGCCCTCAACATGTAAAATATCTCTTATCTGCTCCTTTAAGAAAAGGCTGGCCAACCTCTGATCCAATTCAATTCAGTAGGGATGTGATCAGGGAAGGCTTCCTGGAGGAGGTGACAAGGTAAATTTTCCTTGGTTAATATTGACTCTTGCATTTCAGAGTTATTGAGGAGGATACGTGGATCGGCAGGTTTGGGTAACAGAAAGGAAATAAGCATTGCCATCGACCTCTATCTGAATCAAATTCTATAGCAGGTGTCACAAGATGGTGGCTCATGGGCCCAGAAATAGTCTTCAATCTAATTTGATATGAACCTATGGTGGTTAAAAACACCTGAGACAACACTGAATGACTGGGATTCATCATAATAAACTGCCTTTCTGGCTTCTATTAAAAACTCTGGCGATCTGGCAACCCTGGAGCCACCCTTCCCATGGAGACCCCTTTTGCTGGGGTGCCTGTTGTTCTCCAGATCACCATGAGAACCTTTTCAATCCCCCCTTTTCTCTATGTCTACAGTCTCTGCTCTGATGCTATCAAAGGCCTCTCACACACATTCTTGGTTCCCTGCAAACCCATGAGGCAGACAAGGCAAGCTGAGAAAACCGAAGTTCAGAGAGGTTAAGTGACTTTCCCAGGGATAGCCAGCTGGTAAATGATAAAGCTGGACTGGAACCTGAGCCTTTGAGTCTAGCTCACTGTCCCTCTTCAGACACACAAACAGTGGAATCAGTCATTGCTACAATTTTACTAGGGCACTCCATAGTTTGAATAGCTTTTTTTTTTTTTTTGAGACAGAGTATCACCCAGGCTGGAGTGCAGTGGCACAATCTTGGCTCACTGCAACCTCAGCCTCCTGAGTAGCTGGGATTACCGTTGCGCACCACCATTCCTGGCTAATTTTTGTATTATTCATAGAGACGGGGTGTCACTACGTTGGTTGGGCTAGCTTGAACTGCTGACCTCGTGAACAGCTCTTTCACATCTACGAGTCAAAATTGGAAAATGCAGACCTTGGATCCACAGAGGCCACATAAATATTGAGGGGCATACAGTCACCAAAGGACTGACAAGGCAAGAGGCTAAAACTCCAGAAATTACTGGAAGTGGATGCATCTCAGGACTCAGAGTGGGCAAATCTACTAGATCCAACAAGCACACTGCTTAAGTGCCTGCTGGAATCAAGACACAGAAAGAGGCCCAGCTCCCCCTCTGGGGCTCAGAATGTCATAGGGAGGGTGTTACCTGTAAAGTAACAACGTAAGACCGACTGTGTTTCTGCAAGACTAAAGGGCAGTGACAGCTGAAACTTCGGTGGCCTACACGGCAGATTTAAGGACTTACTCAGGGCACAGGTGGAAACGTGGATTTGAGCGGATATGAGTGATTTTTTTCGGAGAGTAGATGATGGGTGAACCGTGGCCCTTGGATAATGTATTCATTTCTCACCAGCTGCCATAACAAAGCGCCACTAAGTGGCTTAAACAATCGAAATGTATTGTCTCCCACTTCTGGAGCCTAGAAATCTAAGATCAAGGTGTTGGTAGGGCTGGTTCCTTTTGAAGCCTGTGAGAAAGAACGTTCCATGCCTCTCTCCTGGTGGTCTGCTGGGAATCTCGAATGTTCCTTCGCTTGTAGATGCATCATGCCCATCTCTGTCTTTGCCTCCCTGTGTGCATGGCTATGTCCAAATGTCCCCACCCCCAACTGGGTTTTGTTTTGTTTTTTGACAGAGTCTTGCTCTGTCACTCAGGCTGGAGTGCACTGGCTCAATCTCGGCTCATTGCAACCTCCACCTCCCAGGTTCAGGTGATTCTCCCGCCTCAGCCTCCTGAGTAGCTGGGATTACAGGCGCCCACTACCATACCCGATTAATTAAAATGCCCCCTTTTTATAAGGACACCAGTCATATTAGCTTAGGGACACACCCTCCTCTAGTATGACTGCATCTTTGCAAATTACATCTGCCAGGACTGTCTTTCCAAATAAGGTCAACTTCTTCCAACGTACTGGAAATCGGGACTTCTACATATGAATCTGGGGACAGGAAGGGGACATCGTTCAACCCATAACAGATGACATCCTCAAGGTCACTGGGAAGCACGGCAGTGGAGGCTTAGATGCTCAAGGCCGTCCTTGAGGCTCCTCCCCACAAAGAGTAAAGATCTGTGTTCTCCCTGGTCTTTCTGGGCAGGATGAGAGTCCCCAGAGGTTCTGGTGCTGTGGGAAGGATCCTAAGCGTCTAGGGAAGGGGTGTGGACAACTCTAGGCCCCCAGCACTGAGAAGCAGGAAAGCCCTGCTCCCTCCTCATTACACCGTGAAAAACAGAAAACTCAATTTACTTAAAAATAAACAGGCTTTAACCTGAAGTTCATTCTCCCACTCCATGATGCTTTAGCATCTACATGCAACCGCAGCTGCCAGCATCACACCGCGGTTGTACAGTCCGAGGGACCTATATTGGAAAAATAATGGCATTTTCTCAACAAATTATCTCACGGCTGAAGTAATAACTTGTTTAGAGATACACCAATTCAGATTTTCATCCCCTTAACCTGCCACTAAAAGAAAAGAGGTGTCGTCCCTGTGGCAAAATGGGAGCAGTTTAATCACTTCTGCACCCGTCCTCCGGCCCTCGCCCTCCACTCCAGCCCCCCCCGGCCCCGCCACCGGCAGCTGCACGTTTATTAATTTTGAGCCATTGACAGAGTCTCTTTGGAAACCATGTTTTTTGACTTCTCAGGTCAACATCCTCCAGCTCTGTTATAATAAAGTACACACTGCCAGAGATAAAGCAAATATTTCTTTGGGAAAGGAAAACAAAATAGAGCGGCTGTGTTTTCAACACAATGGCTAAGGATCCAGCCAGCGGATCTCTCCAACAGCGGCCATCAGGTTAACTGGCCCTGACCGGGCTTCTCATTTATTTGGCAACAAGGAAATCACAGCTTCAAACTCTCTCCTGGCACTGGCAGCTTTCTTGGTCTTCGGCCAGGTGGACGGGAAGGACAGAGGATGACAGTGAAAGGAATGCTGGGAGACACATCAAGCATTCAATCAACAAACAGTGAGTGCAGCTGACCCTGTGCCTGGCACTATGCTAGATTCTAGGTACCTCAGTGACTAACACAGATTACAGTACCTACTGCCCTCATAGAACTTGCTGTTTAGGGGCCGGGCGCCGTGGCTCACACCTGTAATCCCAGCACTTTGGAAGGCCGAGGTGGGCAGATCATTTGAGGTCAGAGTTCGAGACCAGCCTGGCCAACATGGTGAAACCCCATCTCTACTAAAAATACAAAAATTAGCTGGGAGTGGTGGCACACGCCTGTAATCCCAGCTACTAAGGAGGTTGAGGCATGAGAATTGTTTGAACCCAGGAGGAGGAGGTTGCAATGAGCTGAGATCACGCCATCACACTCCAGCCTGGGTGACAGAAAGAGACACAGTTTCAAAAAAAAAAAAAAAAAGAGAGACAGAACTTGCAGTTTAGGAGGAGACACAGGCAACGAATCAACCCATCAACCTTCAAAGTCAGCTTGTAATGAAAGCCACGAGTGAAAGAAACAAGGTGTGGAGTTAGAGTGAGGAAGGCCAGCCGGAAGAGGGGACACCTGATCTGAAGTTTGAAGGATGAGCAGGAATCACCCCTACATTGGGAAAGTAATAACCCTATATTGGGAAGAGGAAAAAAGGGAGAGAAAAACAGAAGTAACAGCCAGGGGAATGACATAATCCAGTTCTCTCTCCTCTCTGTCTCACTCTCTCTTTCACACACACACACACACACACACACACACACACACACACATCTACAATCTATTCTTCAGAGTCAATTCTTTAACATTAGTGCTTGACAAAATGCAACTCTCCCCGGAATGAATTCCAATCAGCTCCAGCTCAGCGTGGATGAGTTTTTTCAGAGACTCTGGAAAAACGGCTGGAAAGGTTGGAAGGGAGATGATAGCGCATAGGGACACTGGGCCCTTGGGGTGGGGGATGTTACAAAGGAAAACGTACAAGGAAGCAAGGGAAAAGGACTTCAGATCAATTTCCCAAACTCCCGCCATTCTGCCTTGAGGTTGCTGGGACCGGAGCCACCTGGGGTGGGAGAATCTTCCAGAAAAGCCAGAGGGACTTCCTGCAAGTGGAATCACTGCCTAAATGTATACAGGGAGATATACTTATGGGCACATATTTAGCATTTGCAAGCTGAAGTTGTGGAAATGGTACAAGAACTGGCCAGGGCAACTTTGAGCTTGCGGCGGTAACTGTGTAGTGTTCTGCAACTGAGTTTTTTGAGGGAAGGGATGGCTTCTTCAACATCCTTTTCTATGTTCCTGGGCAGGTAATTTAACCTCTCTTTTTCTGTGTTCCTATATCTGTAAAATGAGAATAACATCCCCACCTCAAGGAGCTGGGAGAAGTAAATTGAAAAATGTATGCTAAGCACTCAGATAATTCCTGGCCTAGTTGTTCAATGAAGGGTTAGTGGCTATGGTGGTTGATATTATTATATTATTATATCAACTTCCACAACATTTAGGAGCACTAAACATTTATGGAATGTTTCTTGGCCAGTGAGCTCCTGCTTAAAAATTATTACAGAAATAATTAGAAAATAAAATAAAATAAAAGCCATAGGCCCAAAGATATTTGCAACATTATTTACAATATCAACAAAAATCTAAATGTTCAACAACTGAGCGATGGTGACATTAACTAAGGTGCATCAACTCAGTGGTGAATTATGCACTAATTAGCATGATCAGCAGAGAGATGACAGAAATGCTTTAAAAGTGTTTACAGGCTGAGCACGGTGGCTCATGCCTGTAATCCCAACACTTCGGGAGGCTGAGGCGGGTGAATAGCTTGAGCCCAGGAGTTGGAGACCAGCCTGGGCAACATAGCAAAGCCCTGTTTCTACAAAAAATAAAAAACACAAAAAATTAGCCAGGCATGGTGGTGCACACCTGTAGTCCCAGCCACCCAGGAGGCTGAGGCGGGAGGGTTCCTTGAGCTGGTAAGGTCAAGGCTGCGGTGAGCCCTGATTGCACCACTGCAGTCCAGCCTGGGCGACAGAGACCTTGTCTCAGAAACAGAAACAAAAAAAAAGTGTTTACAAAGGAATATTAAGTGAATATGAAAAAGACAAAGTGTACACAGTTTAAAAACAATGGGTATAGATAAATACGGGAAGAAACGGAAGATGTGAAAATTGCAGTTGGGTTGGAATGGTGGGTTATGGATAATATTTTTTAAAAGATGGTTTAAAACATGAGAAAATACAAAATAAACTGCTTGTGGAAAAAACAGGATTCAAACTGATGAGGGCTTTATTTGGGGGCTGTTGGAACATACATTTCCTCCTTCGAGACATGGACAAAAAGAAGCTCGCTCCCTTTTCTCCACGGTAAACACCTAAATGGAAGGTGAAAATGTCCATCATTAAGCTCTCTTGCTATCGAGCTTTTCTTATTTTAAATACATGGGTGTTTGTTTTACTATATCCTATTTTTTTCTTTCTTTTTTTTTTTTTTTTTTTAAGAGATAGGGTCTTACTCTGTCACCCAGGCTGGAGTGCAGGGACATGATCATAGCTCACTGAAACCTCCAACCTCCTGGGCTCAAGCAATCCTCCTGCTTCAGCTTCCTGGAAAGCTGGAACTGCAGGGAACTTCCACCACACCTGGCTATTTTAAAAAATTTTTTAGAGACAGGGTCTCACTCTGTTGCCCAGGATGGCTATACCCTATTTTCTGATGAATTTTATAGATAAATGAATCACAAACTATTCACCAAGTGCTTATGATGTCAAAGGCCTGTGTGGAATGACCACCATTCCGGCTTCCAGAGCGAGAAGATGATACCTAGAGACAAACAAGTAACCGAAGGTAATAAGCCAGCCACAGCTAACAATTACCAACGCTTCCTGCATGCCAGGGATCACTCTGTGGGTTTTATGGGAATAACTCCCTTTAATTCTCATATCCAACCTTGGATGCCGCTATAGCCATTTGACGGATGAGGAGACATGCTCAGAAAGGGCAGGCGTCTTGCCCAAGTCACACAACCAGTAAGCGGCAACACTTGGCGTTGAAGGTACAAATCTTCCTCCAGGGTCTGCGATTTTAACACCTGGATTAGTCTGTTTTCACGCTGCTGATAAAGACACACCCGAGACTAGGTAATTTATAAAGAAAAAGAGGTTTAACAGATTCACATTTCCACCTGGCTGGTGAGGCCTCACAATCATGGCAGAAGGTGAAAGTCAGGTCTTACATGGCAACAAACAAGAGAGAATGAGAGAACTTGTGTAGGGAAACTCCCCTTTATAAAACCATCAGATCTCATGAGAGTCACTCACTATCACAAAAACAGCACCAGAAAGACCTGCCCCCATGATTCAATAACCTCCCATTGGGTCCCTCCCACAACACGTGTGAGAATCATGGGAGCTACAATTCAAGATGAGACTTGGGTGTGGACACAGCCAAACCATATCACTACTGCAGAAGAAGAGCCATGAAAGCTGTTCACAGCAGGAGAGGCAAAAGGCCCTTTCCTCAATGCCCATCTGGGAATACCTCACCCTTGTCTCCATTCCAGACACAATTATCCATTGAGAGCCATCCTCCAAGACCCCAGGTTCACAGGGGCTAGAAGAGCAGCTTGAAACACTGGACATGCCCTTTGGAGCCAGAGGTCAGGCCAGGTGGGAGGTGTCCACTAGCAGGTGAGGGACAAAGAGATTCTCTCTGTGCAGTTCAGACCACAGCCACGGAGAATTATTTAAACCCCTCATGGGAAATCGCAGCAACGTCAGACAGATTCAATGTGCGTGACTGTACGTGTGTGTGCCTATGTGTGGTTGGGGGAGGGGCTCAGGGAGGAGGTGTGACAAGCCTGAGTGACCCAAGAGGGACACAGGGCCCAGGGAGGGTAGGAGACTCCTCTGCCATCCAGGGAGGATACAGCAAGCTGAGCAGTCCCTGATGAAACCAAAAGAGTCTCAGATCCTGTCCCTTTTCCTCCTCAGAACTCAGAGCACTGGATCCTTCGTTCAGAAAGCAAGAGAAAACACCAATACAATTCCTGCTACGGCTGAGGATGAGGGCGTGGAGCAGGTCACACAGACATACTAGCAGGCCTGCAAAGTCAAAACCGTAACAGCCACAATAACTCACACATGTCAACAACTGACCTGGCGCCAGGTGTTGCCCCATTTAACCTCCAAGACTCTCCTGTGAGGTGAGAACCATGATCATCCCCATTATACAGGTGAGAAGACCGAGGCTGATGGGAGTTCATCACGTGGTGCACAGGGAGCAAAGCCATGATTCGAATCCAGGAAGCCTCTCTGTCTTAGGAAGACACACACGCACCCACTCGTCATGCAACAACAGATGCAGAAGTAACAGTCAGAGTCGGCCAGGCACAGGGGCGGTTGCCTGTAATTCCAACAACTCAGGAGGCTGAGGTGGGAGGACGGCTTGAGGTCAGCAGTTCAAGACCAGCCTGGGCAATGTATTGAGACACTGTCTCTAAAAAGTAAAAATTTAAAAAGATAAACATTCAGAGTTGTGTACATTCGCAAAAGGCATGCAAACATAGCATAGGGATAGAAGGATAGGCATAAACGTGTGCAGAGAGCTGCAACCACGCGCATCTGCCCCTCATCTCCAAATAAGGGCTGCCTCTTTGCACACCTCCGAGGGGTGCTGTCCACACAGAATACAACATAAACTTGTAATATTGCCGCACACAAGCACATAACTTTCTGGAGGGACGACTCAGATTAGAAAAACAGCATTTAGAGTGCCCCCGGTTAATCAAACGGCCTCGCCACCCCGCGCCACCTCTCTACACAGCTGACATTGCTGATCAATGTCGCGGCTGTGCAAAGGGGGCATTTGATACCACAAAAGTAGCCAAATCCTGCTGAGGAATGAATGTGGTGCTTGTCAGCTCTGCCCCAGGCAGCAGCACAACACGATGCCCTGTTTCCCCTGGAATCGGGACCCTGCGTCCGCTCCAGCCCTCATTTTCACATCTTTCTTCCCAACAGACACAAGGCCGGCTCAGTTCTGGAGAAACGGTGTGGCTGCCAAGGCCCAGTGGAGGGAGAAGGCCTTGAAAAGTCACTTTATAAAGCATCCCTGCTCGCAGCAGCCAAGCCACGAGGCCGGAGCGGCTGACTTTCCATTCGCCACACACTCCACCCAAAGACGAGAACTCTGCCA
Source organism: Macaca nemestrina (assembly GCF_043159975.1). Classification (NCBI taxonomy): domain Eukaryota; kingdom Metazoa; phylum Chordata; class Mammalia; order Primates; family Cercopithecidae; genus Macaca; species Macaca nemestrina. The sequence goes on along the minus strand of NC_092142.1, from coordinate 17,218,930 downwards.
CAGCCAGCCCTTATTCTCACCCGCTGGGAGCCCCGGGGAGCTGGAATCACAGGGACGGCAGCAGGGAGCCCTTGGCAGCAAACCCAGCTCCTGGCATCTTCCTCGGGGGCTGTAGCTTGCTACGGTCACCGAGCCAGTCTGATGCAAGAACTGAATGATGCCCATTCACTGTGGGGCCCTCATGAGCCGGGAGATGCCCAGGCTGAGACTGGGGCAGGCAGACTGTCACCTGCGGAGGCTGAGACAACCTCGAGGTAGGAAGAGAACGCAGGGCTTGAAGCTAGCAGAAGCCAGGCCCTGAGGCCCCTGATGCATGATGAGCGTGAAAAGAAAGGCATAGTGATGGAAAGAATTCCTCCATTTCCCCTCCCTGCCCTCAGTTACTTCCTATCCAAACAGAGCGGGGATGAAGACTTTAAGATTCCACTATTCAGCTGGGACTGGTGACTCACGCCTGTAATCCCAGCAGTTTGGGAGGTCGAGGTGGGTGGATCACTTGAGATCAGGAGTTTGAGACCACCCTGGCCAAGATGGAGAAACCCCACCTCTACTAAAAATACAAAAATTAGCCGGGCATGGTGGTACGTGCCTGTAATCCTAGCTACTCAAGAGGACAAGGCAGGAGAATTACTTGGACCCGGGAAGTGAAGGCTGCAATGAGCTGAGATTGCACCACTGTAGTCTAGCCTGGGCAACAGAGTGAGACTCTATTTTATAAAAATAAAAGAGACTCCACTATTCATGCACTCACACGCTCATTCAACAAATATTATTGAGCACCTACTATGTGATGGTTGTTATTGTTTTAGGCACTGGGAATACGTTAGTCGAATAAATAGTCACCACCTGCATGGAGCTTGTTCTCAAAATTCTCAAGCTCTCCCAGCCCTCCCCATAATGAACAGCTGTGTGACCTAGAGCACACTGCTTCCCCTCTCTGTGCTCCAGTGAAGTCTCTCTCAGGGTTCCCGTGAGTCACCATCTGGGAGCCAGTAAACTCCCCCGTAGAGCCTAAACCAGACTAAGTTGGTTTCCATCACTCACAGCCAGAATTCTGCCTAAGAAATCGGGAAAGAGAGCGGAGAAGACAAAAAGCAGGTTTGGGAAGGCTGCAGGGACCTGATGAGTCATTTGCTCATCTGGAAAGCAGATGGGAAGACACGTGGAGACCAGGAGGCCCTGGGGAAGAGAAACTGTATTCACACCAGCCTTCCCCAGCAAGCCTCAGAAGCTGGGGGTCAAAAGGGACCACAAGGCCCACTTAAACAAGGAGGAAGATGCTGAACAGCTAAAGGGCTCATTCAAAAGAAAAAAAAAAAAGGCCATTTCTTCTCCTTGTTCAATGTTCCTTCAACGAATTATTCTGTGTGCTTAGAATATACGAGGCCCTGGGTTGGGTGTGGTATGCAACAGAAAAATAAAACGTAAGAACATAGTATGTCTCTTCCCACAGGATCATACGGTCTTTTGAAAGTCCCCCTTTTAATTTTAAACCTTTTGCTGCTGCTTTTATTTATTTTTATTTTTTAATTATTTTTCTGAGACAGAGTCTTGCTCTGTCACCTAGGCTGGAATGCAGTGACACAATCTTGGCTCACTGCAACCTCCGCCTCCTGAGTTCAAGTGATTCTCCTGCCTCGGCCTCCCAAGTAGCTGGGATTATAGACCCCTGCCACCATGCCCAGCTAATTTTTGTATTTTTAGTAGAGACGGGGTTTCACCATGTTGGCCAGGAGTCTTGAACTCGTGGCCTCAGGTGATCTGCCCGCCTCGGCCTCCCAAAGTGCTAGGATTACAGGCGTGAGCCACTGCGTCCAGCCTATTTATTTTTATTTTTAAAATTTATACATATATGTGCGCGCATGTGTGTGTGTGTGTGTGTGTGTGTATATATATATAATGGGTATAACACAGCGTTATTTTTAAGGAATAAGAGATATTCTGCTTTTCAAAGTGCCTGCTAAGCCCAGTGACATACGCTTGGTTAGCAATCACTAAATGTGGACACATTATAAATCTTCCATATATTTTATAGAGATGGGGTCTTGCTATGTTGCCCAGTCTGGACATGAGTTCCTGGGCTCAAGTGATCCTCCTGCCTCAGCCTCCCATGTGCTAGGATTATAGGCATGAGACACCAGCACCCAGTCTCTTTTTTTTTGTTTCTCTGCCTGCTCCCCACCCATCTGTGGGACCCCTACTGAAATAAGAACTGTACGGTGTTCAAGAAGGGTATGGCCTTGGGATTCAGGCAGGTCTGCATTCTAACCCAGGGCCTTCTACTTTCTGGCTATGCGCCCCTGAGCAAGTAACTTGGCCTCTGCTATGGCTTAGATGTGTTTGCCCTCCAAACCTCATGTTAAAATTTGATCCCCAGTGTTGGAGGTGGGGTCTAATGGGAGGTGTTTGGGTCTTGGGCGTGGATCCCTCACGAATAGATCAATGCCCTCCCTCTATTAGTTCTGAAAGAGCTGGATGTTTACAAACAGCCTGGTCTTCCCCCCCGCTCTCTCTTGCTTTCTTGCTTACCTGTAATCTCTGCACATGCCAACTCCCCTTCACCTTCCACCGTGAGTGAAGCTGCCTGAGGCCCTCGCCAGATGCAGATGTCTAATCTTGAACTTACCAGCCATCAGACTCATAAACCAAATAAACTTTCTTTCTTTATAAATTACCCAGCATCAGATATTCCTTTATAGTAATACAAAACATACGATGATAGCCTCTCAGAGCCTCAATCACCTGCCCTGGAAAATGGGTACAACACAGAGTTCTTTTCAAGGAATAAATGATGTTTTGCTTTTCACAGTGCGTGTTAAGTGTAGTGACATATGCTTGGTAAGCAATCATCGAGTGAGAACATATTATAAATTCTCATGAATTCTAAGAGCCAAAGCCCTGTGAATATCACAGTACTGATCTTCTAAAGTCAATATCAACTTTCTCATGATTCAGACTCACTCCTGAGTTTTGTGCTTGGATACTCACAGTTTCACTACTAAATTTCCTAACCAGTTACCTAATTTTCAGCTTCAAACTGGAAAAATTCCTCCAGTGTTTTGAAAACTCACTGCCTAGCACCACAACATGCTTGGTTGATGTGCTTCTAGCTGCCAAAACAATAGGCCGGGGGCAGCGGCTCAGGTCTATAATCCCAGCACTTTGGGAAGATGAGGCGTCCTGAGGTCAGGAGTTTGAGACCAGCCTGACCAACACTGAGAAACCCCATCTGCACTAAAAATACAAAAATTAGCCAGGTATGGTGGCGCACGCCTGTAATCCCAACTCCTCGGGAGGCTGAGGCAGGAGAATCGCCTGAACCCAGAAGGCTGAGATTGCGGTGACCCGAGAGATTTCGCCATTGCACTCCAGCCTGGGCAACAAGAGTGAAACTCCATCTCTTAAAAAAAAAAAAAAAGAGTAACAAGTGTTAGGTATTGGTGGGGGTGGCATCAGAAGGACTTTGTGTGACATTCCCAGGTCTGTTCTGAGCGCAGAGCGAGCGCAGAGGCCAGATTTAGATAGCACTGAGAACCCAAATGAGGCTCTAGAAACTGAGCCAAACAATGTGGCCATAATGACACATGTCAAAACTGAAGAAGGCCTTAGTCAGGGGAAAAAAGATGCAAATTACAAAGACCTTCTTCAGAGCCACCTTCTAAAAGTGAACAGAAGGAGTAGGAAGCTGCCACAGTGTACCAGAACCTCCTCCTTCGACGCTAGAAAGAGTAACAGGTCAAGCTCCAACTTGCAATTTAGTTCTATTTTGAAGTTTACTGGAAAGCAGAAAATAAGAAGGAATTTGAGAGACGCCGGCAGTTTGAAGGCAAGGAGGAACTGAAATATACACATTAGACCCAAGAACACAAAAGTCCTAGCAGCTTGGACCTGCTATTTCTCGACACTTCCTCAAGGCTCCTCATGCACCAGCCAATCAGCAATGATGTGCATATTTTAGCAATGATGTGCATAACATTGATCTTGAACCACAGCTATCTTCCTAGTTCCTTTTGTCAGGAGAAAAGATGGGGGTGGTCACACATTTGAGCAGGAAAGTCCATTAACATTACTCAATTGGTTTTGAAGTACTGAGACACTTTTTTTTTTTAGATGGAGTCTCACTCTGTTGCCAAGGCTGGAGTGCAGTGACGCGATCTCGGCTCACTGCAACCTCTGCCTATCGGGTTCATGTGATTCTCCTGCCTCAACCTCCTGAGTAGCTGGGACTACAGGTGCCCACCACCACATTCGGCTAATTTTCGCATTTTTAGTAGAGACAGGGTTTCACCATGTTGGCCAGGCTGGTCTCGAACTCCTGACCTCAAGTGATCCACCTGCCTTGGACTTGCAAAGTACTGAGAATACAGGTGCCAGCCACCACGCCGAGCTGAGACACATTTTTAGGGTGTGTGTATGACAAAGTTTTATGGTTGCAAACAAAAGACTCCATGCTGCCCAGTTCAGGCATAAAAGGAATATCCTGAATGATACCAGATGATCTGTAGGATGCTTGGGACAACCAAAGACAAATGTGGAGGCTCTGCTGTGGGAGATCACATCCCAACCACACTGGCACTGACCAGCACAGACCCTGTCCCTGCTGCTAATGAGTTCACACTGCCACCACCAAGCACAAACCCCAAACCTTGACTGCTATTGGCTGCCCCTTTTGCCAGAATGGATTCTGTACCAGCCTGGTTTCCCCACATAACTTGCTCTTTTAGAAAATCCAAAAGTATTGATACAAAAGGTGTATTAGAGCCATAAGTACGTAGAGAGAAAAGCGGGTACAGTAAGCTTTGATTCTCCATTGTTTGTTGTATTAGTTTGTTTTCACGCTGCTGATAAAGACACACCTGAGACTGGGCAATTTACAAAAGAAAGACTTCATTGGTCTCACAGTTCCATGTGGCTGGAGAGGCCTCACAATCATGGCAGAAGATGAAAAGCACATCTAGCATGGCGGCAGACAAGGGAAGAGAGAGCTTGTGCGGGAAATCCCCCTTTTCAAAACCATCGGATCTCATGAGACTTATTCACTATCACGAGAACAGTGCAGGAAAGAACCACCCCCATCCTTCAGTTACCTGCCACTGGGTTCCTCCCATGACATGGGAGCTCTGCGAGTTATAATTCAAGATAAGATTTGTGTGGGGACGTAGCCAAACCATATCACCTGTCATTACTTCTTTTTTTTTTTTTTTTTTTTTTAAATGGAATCTCACTCTGTGGCCCAAGCTGGAGTGCAGTGGTGTGATCTCGGCTCACTGCAACCTCTGCCTCCTGGGTTCAAGCGATTCTCCTGCCTCAGCCTCCTGAGTAGTTCGGATGACAGACATACATCACCATGCCTGGCTAATTTTGTCTTTTTAGTAGAGACAGGGTTTCACCATGTTGGCCAGGCTGCTCTCGAACTCCTGACCTCAAGTGATCTGTTTGCCACAACCTCCCAAAGTGCTGGGATTACGGGTGTGAGCCACCATGCCCGGCTGCCTGCAATTACTTTCATTAGCACCAGGCTTCTTGCATATTTTACAGATTGCTGTCAATGGGCTAATAAACAGGTGTGTTAACACATCCAGCAGTAAAGAATCGGGGCCCTGGAACCTGCCTTCCTGGGTCTGAACCCTGCTCCCCAACCCTTACTTGCTGGAAGACCTTGGGCAAATTATTCAACTCCCATCTGAGAATATTATTCATAACAGCACCCACCTCATGGGCCAGTAGTGAAACTTACAGAAGTCAATTTAAACCAACCACTGAACATAGTACTTGCAATATGAGTTTGTACAAAAGTATCAGTTGATATTGTTGATGTTGATAATAAAAGCTAAAATAACATTATAATCCCCTTCACAGTGGTAGTTTCTTCATAAGCTGCCATTAAAGCAAAGAGCTACCTACTCAATGCAATTTGCTCCCTAATTAATTAATTATATCCAAATTGCATTGTATTGTGTCACTCTGCAAGGAATGCTGTTAGTATCACCTGGGGCTGCTAAAAAAATGCCCAGTCACTAAAAAAAAAAAATTGCTTAGACGGTATTCCCTGTCATTTCTCCTGATGAATGGGCAGTTTATTATTTTTTGAAGAAGTCTTTTGGCTGTGACAACGAGGCCTCATAACACTGAATCGAGAACAATCACTTCCAAACAGCAGCTGAAAACACCCCTTGGTTGGCTCTGAGTTTGGGGGTCACAGATCAAGAGGGTGACTTTTCCGGGGCCTCTGAGCTCTTAACTGTTGTTCACCATGTTGTTCAGGTTGGTCTTGAACTCCCGGGCTTAAGCCATCTACCCACCTCAGCCTCCCAAAGTGCTGAGATGACAGATTTCCTGTATTGTAGATGCTCTAGCATTAGGGGTCTTACAACCTCGGGGAAGACATCCCCTTCCAGTTCTAGCCCATTCTTAGAGATAGCAAAAGGCTCAACCAGGAGCAAGCCTCTCATATGCAAACCAACCAACCCAGAGTCCATACCCCCTCGGCCATCAGCTTATCTAACTCTCACACACGCACCAAGCCAATCTTCCCCTGCCCTAAACCATCCTGGGGCCAGGTAGCAGGCAGCTAGCGACCCCTCTAGAACCCAGAGGCCTCCTGAAATTATTCAAACTGGTCAATCCTCAACTGTTTGCCCTGCCTTGCCTCACCCTTCCTGTGGGAACCCCAGTAAAGTTTCTGGCCTAGATTTTCTCTTTACTCCTGTCTTCTGCCTCCAAACCAAAAACAAACAAACAAACAAACAAACAAAAAACCGGAGCCTCCTGCTGTGGCCCTGCAGGCATGCTGTGCCTCTTGTTTCTATGGAAACTGAGTCACACTAACATTTTATTTCCAGGGTATTGACCTCACTGTGTTGTCACCCAGACACCTTTATTTATTTATTTATTTGGTGGGCTTTATTTATTTGACCTCGCTGTGCTGCCACCCAGACACCTTTATTTATTTATTTGTTTATTTATTGAGTGGGCTTCATTTATTTGTATTTATTTTTGAGAGACAGGGTCTCACTCCATCACCCAGGCCAGAGTACAGTGGCACGATCATAGCTGACTCGACCTCCTGGGCTCAAGCAATCCTCCAGCCTTAGCCTCTGGAGAGGCCAGGACCACAGGTACACACCACCATGCCTGGCTATCAGACATCTTCATAAATTAAGACCCAGCCACAAAAGGGATGGCCCCATGGAAGGGTCTCATTGTAAGCGCCTTGCTTTCTCTGCTTCCTCCTACACTCCACTGGGCACCCACAGGAAGCCCTAACACATGTCATGAGAAATGAGCAAAAGAGCTTTTCTGCAAAGGGAGACGAAAAACACACCTTAGAGGAGTGGCGGGTGTCCTGGTTAAGGCTACGGAGCCAGGCAGCCTGGGTTTGCATGAAGGTCACCTCTGCCACCACGCCACCTCCTCACTGTGTGTACCAGCGCAGCCCCTCACCACCCTGCACTGCTGTTTGCTCAGCTACGGAACGGGGACCAGGACGACACAAGATGCTGTGAGATTAAAGCGCGTGAATACACAACTAGGCCGGCATGTGGTGAGCGCTGTGTGGATGGCAACCGCGATGATTCCTCACTCTGCCTTCTCCAAGGGAATCACAACTCCAGACCCCCTACACAGAAAAACAATTACACCCTTTATTCAGCACTTCCCGTGTGTGAGACACACACACAAACACACAGCCTGCGGTACAAACACCAAAACCATCTCAGAGAGGGCGGGATGATCTTCATTCCCATTTTGCAGAATGAAAAACTGAGGTTCAGACAGGTTAAGCAGGTTTCCCCCAAAACACAAAGCTGGAATTGGTGCATGCAGCCAGGATTTCTGACTCTAAAAAGTCTCTTTTCCTCTCCCTACTTTCAGCCTCCCCTATTTCTCATCCCCCCCCCCCACTGCAACACATATATATTGAGTGCCTACTGTATGCCAAGAGCTGGTGCAGGAGTTGAGAACACAGCGGTGAGCAACTCTGCCGGAGTCCGAGTCTTTATGAATCCTACAGACCAGCAGGAAAGAGGTCACTGAGGGGCAATCTCAGAAATAAATGGAGGCCAGGCACGGTGGCTCATGTCTGTAATCCCACCACTTTGGGAGGCCGAGGCGGACGGATCGTCTAAGCTCAGGAGTTCGAGACCACCCTGGCCAACACGGTGAAACACGGTCTCTACTAAAAAATACAAAAAATTAGTTGCGTGTGGTGGCACGTGACTGTAGTCCCAGCTATTCGGGAGGTTGAGGCAGGAGAATCGCTTGAGTCCAGGAGGCAGAGGTTGCAGTGAGCTGAGACAGCACCACTGCACTCCAGCTTGGGCTACAGAGTGAGACTCTGTCTCAAAATAAATAAATAAATAAAAATAATAAATAAATAAATAAATGGAGAGTTCAGATGGGGATAAGAGCTATGGAGAAAAGGAGAAGCTGCTGTGGTGAGCGGGAATACGAGATTCCATTTGCTGTGTGTGCGGTGCGTCAGACACACGGGAAGTGTTGAATAAAGGGTATAATCATGGAATCCAGTGGATTCCTGATCATGGATCAAGAATCACAGACAGCTTCTGTGGGGAAGAACATTCTGGAAGGAAAAGCAAGCATGAAGGTCCCCAAATGGGACAGGGTTGGGTATGTTTGAGGAACTACCAGAAAGTCAGTATGGCAGTGACACAGTGACAAAAGAAAAGCAGGCGATGAGAGGAGAGCAGGGGTCCAGCCAAGCTTGGCTCTCCCGACAGTTTGGGCTGGATCACTGTTTGCCGTGGCGCTGTCCCGCAGTCTGTAGAATAAGATGTTTACTGGCACCCCTGGTCTGTACCCACTAAATGCCCATAACAGCTCCCGCCCTGTCCTGTCAACCAAAAATGTCTCCAGACATTGCCAAATATGCACCTCACACCCCTTCTGGAATAAATTGTGAGACTCCACCACGATGCTATTTCAGGGACAAAAAGAAGCTTGTGCTTATGGAATAGAAACTGGCCTTGCCACAACCTCATTAGTGGAGAGGATAGGCCCTCCACTCATTTGGGGGATTATTTGGGGAAAAGTATAAACTCTCTAGCACAGCAGACTGCGAGCTCCCTGTGAAAGGCCATGGTCCTGGTTCCTCATATGGGGCCTGAGACACGAAAGCACAGAGGGTGCCTGGGAGGGACTGAGAAAGGAGGGGACTGTGGAGTCCAGTGAGCACATCCCTATCACAATCAGCCTGTGCAGCTAGAAGGCTGCCACGCACGTCGGCAGACTCTGGCTTCGAAAATGACCCTGGAAGGCCGGGCGCGGTGGCTCAAGCCTGTAATCCCAGTACTTTGGGAGGCCGAGGCGGGTGGATCACGAAGTCAGGAGATCGAGACCATCCTGGCTAACATGGTGAAACCCCGTCTCTACTAAAAATACAAAAAACTAGCCGGGCGTGGTGGCGGGCGCCTGTAGTCCCAGCTACTCGGAGGCTGAGGCAGGAGAATGGCGTAAACCCGGGAGGCGGAGCTTGCAGTGAGCCGAGATCGCGCCACTGCACTCCAGCCTGGGTGACACAGCGAGACTCCGTCTCAAAAAAAAAAAAAAGAAAAAAAAAAAAGAAAATGACCCTGGAGGAGCTGTGGCTCCTGCTGGCATGTCAACAGGCTTTACCCTCCCCAGGTCCTGGAATGCTAGAATTTAGACTGAGTTCTGCAGGAGAGCAGCACAGATTTACAGAATTCTCAGCTGCTGCCTCCACCAGGCGTTGCCAGGGGCACGCATCTGCACCGTGGTGAAACATCTCTTTGAACAAGGAAGTGAGAGTGAAGATGTGCGTTAACTACTGGAGATGTGGGGGAGAGGAGGAAGCCATGCAAATGAGCGCGGACAGCCAACAGAGACGGTTAACCTTGGTGCTGCTAGAGTACCCACAAGTGCTAACGAGGTGGCTGCTGTTGCTTTAATAATCTAATAATAACCAGGCAAGGGTTCAGATCTGTTTTGGACCCTTCACAAGTCCCAGGACTACACTTAACAGTTTGGTAAGACTTTATGGATAGCTTGCAAGTTTGAAGGCATAATTTGTAAGCTCAGTTTTGACCCTGGAGAAAGGAGGTCATGAGTAAGACAGGGACACCAAAAAGAGGTCAGGTGATATGTGTTTTCCATTGACTCACGGCCATTTCCAGGAGAAAAGAAAATATCACTGTGCAAGGCTCTACTGACTTTCCCTTAATTTATCCTCGCAACAGCCTTGTATAGTAAATATTACCCTATTTTACATGGGAGAAAAATGAAGTTTAGAAGCTTGGGAAATTTGGTCTTCATTATTCAGCTACTACCCCTTAGCTTCCACCACAATCCTCTCATTCTCTCAGCTCTAGTTTAGGTCTAGAACCTTTTGCAGTCCTGCCCCAGGACGCTGGCAAAGATTGTTTCCTGTGCCTGGATTACTCCGACCTCCCTGCTTAACCTTCCCATCCCTGCTTACGCATCTCCCAGAGCCTCCTCTGGGCTTTTTCCAGGCCAAACTACTCTATCAAAAGCTCTCTTAGCATCAAGACAGCTTCCTCTGCATCAGGACTCTTCAAAGTTACAATTTAACAAAGAAGCCAGTTCACCACCATAGGCATATGGGTCGGATTCAAGATGACCTCAAATTCCTTGGCATGCCCTTCATCGAAAGGTAGGGTCTTATTCCCCTCCTCTTGAAGCCAAGACTCAGCTGACCAACAGATGGCAGTGAAAGTGATGTTCTGGGAATTCCAAGCCTCAATGATAACATACGTACCTTTGCAGCTCCTGCTGGACCTCTCAGAATATTCACTCTGGGGAAACACCCTCTTGGAACCCAGCCGCCATGAGGCAAGAAGCCCAAGACACACAGGACAGACCACGTCTGATGCACCCAACAGCTCCAGCTGAGCTCCCAGCCAACAACCCTCACCAACTGCCAGGCATGTGCAGAAGACACCTTGGGTATCCACCACCGCCAAACCTTCAGACGATCACAGCCCAGCCCATATGTGTCAGTAACATATGCAGAAATCCAAGAAAGAACCATCCAGCCATGTCTAGTCAGCCCACAAAACTTTGAGAGACGATACTAAAGCATTGTTTTAGCCAATAAGTTAGAGAACTATTTGTTACACAGTAGTAGATGATCAGAACCCTACAAGATCCAGCATAATAAACAGTTGTTTGGCTTGTACACACCTTAGGCAGCAGCTAGGACCAGATGCTTAATAAATATATTATTTATGGATTAGACGAAGAATTTACTGTGTAAAAAGATGGTGGAGGCTGGATTTACACCAGATTATATACCTCCAAGTTCCTCCTCTCTTTCCTTTTTAACCATAGCCTAATGCTCTCTTAAAAACAATAAAACCATTTTATTTCCAGCCTATCAGATTTGATGCAGGTTTTGGAGGAAGAATACAATACTCAGACTAAGCCATGTCTCAACAAAATGGCAGCTTTGGTTGCTTGTCATGTTTGGAAAAAATTCAGAGTTAAAAAAAAAAAAAAAAAAAAGTAGCTTGAGGCTGGGTATGGTGGCTTACGCCTATAATCCCAGCACTCTGGGAGACCAAGGTGAGTAGACTGCTTGAGCCTAGGAGTTTGAGACCAGCCTGGGCAATATGGCAAAACCCTGTCTCTACAAAAAATACAAAAATCAGCCAGCCACGGTGGTGAATGCCCGTAGCCCAGCTAGTCAGGAGTCTGAGGTGGGAGGCTCGCTTGAGCCCTGGAGGTTAAGGCTGCAGAGGGCCATGATGGTACCCCTGCACCCCAGCCTGGGCGACAGAGCAAACTCCTGTCTCAAAAACAAAAACAAAAACAAGACAGACTGCTCATTACACTCACTGACACAGGTCAGGGGTCTCTATGCCCTCTATGCAGTTATAGCATGAGCACTGTTACAGACAGTATGTAAATGAATGGGCATATCTACCCCCAAGTGTTTTGGGCCCGGAGTGAGGAGAGTGGCACTCTTGTGCGGGATATTGATTTCACGGAGGATGGTGGGTAAGGGACCACTAACTGAGGGAGGTATCCGTGGTGACGAGGATTTATTTGACTTAAATGTGCTATGTCCAATGAACGACTGAATGTACTATGTACTATCAAGGATCTGTAATACTGGTTGATATTCCTGGGGTCGAGAGTTGACTTTGAAGGTCCAATGTTATGTTCTATAGTTAGTTAAGTAATTGAAGTGCTTGCTTATAAGCATGTCTAATAAGCATCGGTTGTACTTATGTATTTGTATGTACTATGTACAGTTAAACATTCATAGTACTATATAATATTCATGTTGGCTAGCAGTAATGCACGATATACATAAAATTATGGGGTGGATCAATACTTGGGTTGTACCTAAAATGGATACCCCATCAGAATACAAAGAGTATTTTAAATTAGAATTTTAGCTTTGGGTGCTGATGGTCAAGTAAAGTACTTTCTCTCCGAGTTGTCCTGGGGAGAGAGAGTTTTCACTTCTGGTTTACAAGACTGATGTATCAGTTTATTGTTCCAATAAAGCTTTATTTACAAAAACAGGCAGTGGGCCAGATACGCCCATCCCGGATACACAGCATAATACAGTGGTCTTTCAATTTAGCAGTAACCATGCAGTTTGTAAACTAAATGAAACAGGCAATGCCTTCAACTGAAATGACTCTTGGTACTGAATTTTGCATTTTAGACAACATCTTTCACTGCATTTTCACATGCTGAAATGAGTTCAGATGCTAAAAACATAAGAAAAAGTTACAGTAAAGCAAAACAAAACAAAAAAACAAAACAAAACAAAAAAATATATACGGAAAAGTTAATCCATTGACCTTTTTCCTTCTGTAAATCGAAAGAGAGGGAGCCCGCTTCCTTTGATTTGAGCATGGAATGATCTTGGCTAGTTCATCAAGGCAGCAACATTCCATGAGACAGGAGTTAGGAAACCACTGGGTCACTCATGGCAAGGATAATTTCCCCGCATTGGCCCTCGAAGAACTATTTGTTGACAAATAATGAATCTAAAATCTATTGGAATGAGAGTAATCCACTCATTACTGTTAGTCCATTCAATAGGGTGCAATGACTGGGTGAAGTTTATTTAAAGCAGCAAAATCTCATTTAGTGGCTTACTCTTTTGTCTTTGTAGGATCAAGCCTTTCATCAATAGAAAGTACTACCCACGTTATCCAAAACTGGCAAAAATAACTTACTTAATGTATGTATAAGCCACAAGGGCCCAAATTATAGCTTGTGCCCAAACCCTAGGTAATGCTAGAGTTATACAATTAATTTTTTAAATTTTGTATTTTCAAGAAATGATAGACCCTATACATTACATTTTTAAATAAGCCAGGAAGTAATGGCTAATGTTAATTCTTAGACAACAGAAACGTGCTATCCTAAATATTATTAGCAATAATGGCTCAATAGGTAAAGAACTTTTGAACTCACAAAGCAATTTTTAAAAACTGTACCGCATTGTTTCATACCTAAAAGAGTCCCAGGGTTAGGTAAAATAGGTGTAATTTTTTCATTTTATAGGTGAATAAAGGGAGACGCAGGGTAGGTACCTACTCATAGTCATAGCTAAGTAGCCAGGCCTCGGTTGCAAGCCAAGCCGCCTTCTATCTAGAATACTTCAAGAGAACAGGGCAACTCCTCTCCAGATATAATTAACATGCAACCTCTCTTCCTATTATTCTTTGTGAAGTTTAGCACTATCCAAAAAAATGTACTAGGCTAATTGTTCAGATTTTTTCACCAAGGGTACAAATGTTCTTTCTACTGAATGTGTGTGCACGTCATTTATTACACCATATTTTTACAGGGAGACTAATATCTAGTAATGACCCCAGGGTTTAGCTTTGAGGAAAATTCCAACCAAAAACATCAGTTTACTGTCTGAATCTGTCTTCATTTCAGCAACTGAATCTTTGTTGCTGGACTCAGTAAAACACACTTCAGATTTCTAACACTCGGATGAGAGATGAGTTGGTCTAAGCTAGATCCTCTTGTCTTTGGGCCCACACCAAACACCAAACATGAGTCAACCACTCTTGCACCACCACAGGTATGCATGTATTAATACCTTCTTCCCTTCTGCCACAGCTGTGACTTGTGCTGGGATTATTTCTACTCTGCAAGTTTGTTTACCTTATTAGAGTAACTTTTCAGCTCAATCATTAGGACTCCATGAAGAAGCCAGGGAAAATTAAGACTCAGACATATATTTCGATCTTAGGAGAACATGCCTATGCTTTGTCTGTCATTATTCTTTTTATGGGATTCTAAGGGAGTCCAAGATAGGAGAAGCACCATGAGGCTCCTGAAAAATCCCTGCCAATTAAGGAGTGACAGACGGCATTTTCCAAAGATGACCGCAGCTATATTTCCTATCCCATATGCTCTTCTGCAAGGTGACTTTGCCACCCCCATCCCTTCAAGAGGTGGGACTTATTTTTCCCATCCTTAGAATCTGGACAGGCCCTGTGACTGCTTTGAGCAACAGAATATGGCAGGAGTGACGCTGTGCCAGTTTTAAGTGTAGCCCTTAATTTTCTGGCAGCTTCCACCTTCCTACCTGTTGGAGGCCAGCCACCACATCAGAAGTGACACTAACCTGAGGCCAACCAGCTGTGAGAAAATCAAGCCACAGGAAGATGCATGATGCCACATGGAGAGAAACAGAGAGAGGGGTCAAGGAGGAACAAAGCACCAGACAGATGGATGAAAAATTCTTAGAAGTGGATCCTCCAGCCCCAGTGGACACCACGTGGAACCGAGACAAACCTCCCAGCAGAGCCCTTCCTGATGTCCTGATCCTCAAAATTAGGAACAAAACAAAATGAATGTTTTAAGCCATTCAGTTTTCAGATAGTTTATTATGGAATACCAGAGAACTGTTAACATTTTTTTTTTTTTTTTTCCGAGACCGAGTCTCGCTCAATCACCCAGCTGATTGAGTGGTGCAATCTTGGCTCACTGCAGCCTTGAACTCCTGGGCTGAAGCAATGTTCCCACCTCAGGCTCCCAAGTAGTTAGGTCTACATGTCTGGCTAAGTTTTTAATGTTTCAGAGGTGGGGTCTCACTCTGTCACCCAGGCTGGAATGCAGCAACATGATCACAGATCACCACAGCCTCAACCTCCTGGCATCAAGTCATCCTCCCACCTTAGCCTCCTGAGTGGCTGGGACTACAGGAGTGTGCCAGTATGCCCAGCTAATTTTTTAAATTTTTTTGTGAGATGAGGTTTTACTATGTTGCCTAAGCTGGTCTCAAACTCCTGGACTCAAGTGATCCTCCCACTTTGGCCTCTCAAAGTGCTGCATTACAGGTATGCAGCACTGTGCCTGGCCCACAGATTTTTTTTTTTTTTTTTTTTTTTTTTTTTTTTAGACAGAGTCTCACTCGGTTGCCCAGGCTGGAGTACTGTGGTGCGATCTTGGCTGATTGCAACCTCCGCCTCCTGGATTCAAGTGATTCTCCTGTCTCAGCCTCCTGAGTAGCTGGGCTTACAGGTGTGCACCACCACGCCTGGCTAACTTTTGCATTTTTAGTAGAGACGGGTTTTCACCATGTTGGCAAGGCTGGTCTAGAACTCCTGACCTCCTGACCTCAGGTGATCCGCCCACCTCGGCCTAGCAAAGTGCTGGGATTACAGGTGTAAGCCACTGTGCCTGGCCTCACAGATATGTTTTATTGAAACACATGTTAGATCTTCTTTGGGGTCACTGCAAATGGTTGTATGATTTGTGTACCGCAAAGTGGCAAGTAGCGGCTGAAATCCACCCAGTGCTTTGCTCACCAAGCCCTGCATCGGTGAGCTCTGGTCTTCTGCTAAGACCTTTTTAGCCCTGCAAAGTCACCATACAGACTAGCAGTACGTCTGATCACAGTCATCCAAATGTGGGATCTTCAGTAACGATGACCTAAGAATTTGACGGAACAACGGGTTGCCAAATGCAGTTTTTCTTCCCTGCTAATATCCTGGTCACCTCGCTGGGCTTGCCAACTTTATCTGGTCCCTTCTTCCTCTGCCCCAAGCTGCCACCCTTAAACTGGAGTCAGTGCTTTCACTGCCCAGTGGGGCCGCCCATCTCAGCAGGCCTCCCCAGCAGTGCCTGATGTTTCATCTCATGTGAAACTGCCCCAGAACACAGGATCAGCTCTGCACTGGGCCATCACTGCCACTCCTCAGGGGCAGCTGGGTCTCCTCCCTGTGGCCTTCCAACAATGGCTGGCAGTAGGGCTCATCCCGAACCCATTAAGGTGATTTTTTTTTTCCTCCAAGGTACTTCCTTGAGGGCTGAATACTAATCAGCCTTCGATACAAATGAGGGGGCCCCTGTCATCCTTGTGGCTGTGCAGTGGCTCTGTGGGGACAATCCCATGTGCCATCCTCCCCACAACTTCGTTCTCCTGGGTTTTGTGCAAGAGCCAATATTGATTACTGTTTTCGTTTGTTTGTTCGTTTGTTTGAGACAGAGTATCACTCTGTAGCCAGGCTGGAGTGCAGTGGTGCAATCTCAGTCTCGGCTCGCCTCACTGCAACCTCTGCCTCCCAGGTTCAAGTGATTCTCCTGCTTCAGCCTCCTAAGTGGCTGGGACTACAGGCACATGTCACCACGCCCAGCTAATTTTTGTGTTTTTAGTAGAGACAGGGTTTCGTCATGTTGGCCAGGATGGTCTCGATCCCTTGACCTGGTGATCCGCCTGCCTTGGCCTCCCAAAGGATTACTGTTATTTCATGAGATGACTACAGGCTCATCATGCCACAGCAGTGGTGCCCCAGAAACACTTCTCACAGTACAAGCAAGTCCTATAGCAAAATCCACGGGAACCTGCAGGACAGTGGTCGAAGCCATCTCTGCCTCCCAAGAAGAGGCAGGAAGTCTCATTGGCCCCATCTAACCATTTATGCCTGTTCTCACAAGCTCTCAACCTGTCCATCCAACCCAGGAGACACTTGGTCATCAACCACCCTTTACTTCCTCTGAAAAGCTGATGCAAATAACTTGGGCTTTAAAACCCAAAAAGATCTGTGTTCCAATCCAGACTCTGCCACTTCTTAGCTGTGTGAGGTTGGGTAACTGTCTAAACTTCTCTATTTCCTCACCTGTCAAATGAAAGCAAGGACACCTTCTAGCAAACCTGAGAGAACAGAACAAGATAAGGCCACGTTACAAATAACCAGTTATTCCATGCGGTTCATGAACAAACCTTTTATTACAAATTCCAACACTTATGTCTTTATGCTGATGTGTTAGAAGATGATAGGCTTCATGAATACCGTGATTTTACGGACATTATAGCTTAGGTTGAGCTAAGTAAAAAGTGAGTGGATGTAAAGAAAAATATGAAGTAAACCATTACCGGGAAGTTAAATTATGTGGATGCTGTAGAAATACCAAGAAAATAAGATACATGGACACGGCTGGGCGCGGTGGCTCATGCCTGTGATCCCAGCACATTGGGAGGCCAAGGCAGGCGGATCACAAGGTCAGGAGTTCGAGACCATCCTGGCCAACACATAAAACCCTGTCTCTATTAAAAATACAAAAAGTAGCTGGCTGTGGTGGTAGGCGCCTGTAATCCCAGTTACTCGGGAGGCTGAGGCAGGGGAATTGCTTGAACCCAGGAGGCGGAGGTTGCAGTGAGCTGAGATTGTACCATTGCACTCCAGCCTGGGCAACAGAGCAAGACTCCATCTCAAAAAAAAAAAAAAAAAAGATATGTGGAAACATACCCCGACACTGTACCACATGGTAAGTACAGACATCACCACCAGCCGGCACATTTTAGGTGCTGAATAAGCGTCTATATCCCTCTCCTGTGACCTCCTGTGTCATCAGCCTCCACCCTCAAACTTGGCTCCAGCCTCATTAGGATTTGGCCAAGCCTTGGAAGTTGGAGGTGGACTCCCCGCAGTCTTGGGGATGGTTTCCCTCGCCAGGGTGGTAAGGAGGAACAGTCTTTAGCTTTGCAGGTCATGATTTCCCTTGAAGCACCTCGTAAACAGCAGGGCTGGCCCACCTCAATAAAATTTTACTCAGCGCTTGCAATTCCCCCCCACTTCCTTCCACAGCCAGATGTTGCCCTTTGCTGTGTGCTTAACTCCCCGCTGACAACTGATGGGATTTAGACGCATCGCAGGGTGAGACCCAGAAGACTGTTCATTAACATCGCCTATATATTTTAAGAGCCAAGAAACCATTTTTCTTGGACCTACCAATTATATAGGACACCAGGTAGCTGCCTTCCAAATATCGACCCACTCTAGATAGTTGAGGCTAAATCAACCGACAAGGCGTATTAGCTTTCACCAGACCCATGGACAAAGAATTCTTCTTATACTTCTAGGTAGCAATGTAACATTTTGCTTCCCAGAAACCAAAACTCACATTTAAATACATGGCACCCAAGCCCATATTTCAGGAAAGGCCCTTCGTTAATTGTTCATAGGAAAGTAATCCAATAGAGTCCCCAACTTCCTGCTGCCGTTCATTCTATCCGCTGCTACACTTGGGCTTATTTATTCCATCCACCTTGAATGGTTTTCTCTCCCCCAGCACACAGTCAGGCTGGTTCCAGCCTCCGCGCCTTGCCCAGGCTGTTCCCTGGGTCCAGAATGCCCTTCCTGCTCCCCACTGCCTACCAAATACCTTAAATACATCCTTCAAAGTCAGCTCAGATGGCGCTCCCTCCAAGAAGCCACCTCTAATTTCCAGAGAGTTAATGTCCTGCCACCCTGTGCCACTTCCTACGTTGTTTAGTAGGTCATGTTGTACCATAACCGCTTCCATGTCTATATGTGTATTTTGCCACGAGATCTGTTTCCAATGTTTTGCATAAGTCAAGGAACAAAGTAAGGGAGCAATGCATGTCTGGAGAATGAATACATTTAGGAATCCCATCAATGACAGTATCTATTTGTTTAACAAATATTCATGGAGCACATACTAAGTGCTAGGGACTGAGGATACCACATTAAACAAGAAGAAAGGACAGATTCCCGTCCTCGTGGGGTTTATGTTCTAGATACAGGGAGAGAAAGTTACATACAAATAAACAAGATTATTTTAGATAGTGATAAATTTATGACAACAGTAAAACAAGGCAATAGCATTATGGCCGGGCACGGTGGCTCATACCTGTAACCCCACCACTTTGGGAGGCTGAGGCTGATGCATCACCCGAGGTCAGGAGTTCAAGACCAGCCTGGCCAACATGGTGACACCCAGTCTTTACTAAATATACAAAAAGTAGCCAGGCATGGTGGTGCACACCTGTAATCCCAGCTACTCAGGAGGCTGAGGCATGAGAATTGCTTGAACCCAGGAGGCAGAGGTTGCAGTGAGCTGAGATCTCACCACTGCACTCTAGCCTGGGAGAAAGTGTGAGTGAGACTCTGGCTCAAAAAATAAATAAATAAACAAAACAAGGCAATAGCATAGAGCAGAGACTGGCAAACTTTGGCCAGTGAGTCAGATCCAGTCTACCACCTGTTTCTGTAAATAAAGTTTTATTGACACATAGCCACACCCACTAAGTTATTGCCTCTGACTGCTTTTGCACAACAATGGCAGAGCTGAGTAGGTGTAACAGAGACCCTATGGCCCATAAGCCTACAATATTTCCTATCTGGCCCTTTACAGAAAACATTCGGAGATCTGTCACATGACTAAGGAGAGAGGAAAAACTTTAAGTAGGGTGGAAAGGGAAGGCCACTGTAAGAAGAAGATGACATTTGAGTGCAGACCAGAATGCTGAGAAGGTGTCAGTCACACAAAAATATAGGGTAAAGCATCCCAGATAGAAGCAGGAGCAACTGCACGGGCCCTGAGGCAGGATAGAGACAGAGAACGGAGAGTGTGGCTTGGGCGTAATTAGGTGGTGAATGATACAGAACTAGGCATCATGGTAGGCGGAGCCCACGCAATGGAGAACCTCACAAGCTGTGGAAAGGGCTTCCTGCTAACACTTATGAATAATTCAGAAAGGCAGCGAAGGTATCTGGGATTTGGGTAACAAGTGGTGAAATCGTTCCCACGGAAAAGAAGGGGTGACGGCAACACCATCATGAATGAGGAAGTCTAAAACGTTGACGCTTGGCTCAAGACTTCTTTGCCACCACAAACAACGTCTCCAAGTTAAGCTCTGCTTTTTGTTGTTGTTTGGTTTTTCTGAGACAGAGTCTGGCTCTGCCACCTAGGCTGGAGTGCAGTGGTGCGATCTCGGCTCATGGCAGCCTCCCAGGCTTAAGTAATCTTCCCACCTCAGCCTCCTGAGTAGCTGGGACTACAAGTGTGCACTGCCACACCTGGCTGATTTCTTATTTTTTGTAGAGACAGGTTCTCACTATGTTCTCCTTGCTGGTCTCAAACTCAAGCGATCCTCCCATCTTGGCCTCCCAAAGTGCTGGGATTACAGGTGTGAACCACCACTCCCAGCCTCAAGCTCTGCTTTTCAAATGCGTCACCCCACATCCTCAACACAAGCTGGTTCCAACTGTGCACAGAAGATGCTTCTAGAACAGCCGAGACAGCATCCACATGTGTCCTACCCACACTCTTATTTGTACATAAAAGACTCACTGTTTCTTTTCTTACATTCATGTTTTAAAAGGAACCATTAGTTCACTTTAAAATCACAAGTTTAATAAGCCAGGTATATAGATTTCATTTAAATACCAAAAGTTTTTTTTTTTAAACATTCACCTGTCTACCACCTCAAATCATCTCAGCCATACTCTGGGGAACAATTATTTAGAGTTCCAACCTATAGGAACCTCATTAATTTTAATCCACACCCAACTTCTGACACAGTACTATTGGATAGGCGGGGTCTGGAGGACCTTTTTCTAATTATTATTTTATTTTATTTAAGACAGCGTCTCACTCTGTCACCCAGGCTGGAGTGCAGTGGTGTGATTTCGGCTCACTGCAACCTCCACCTCCCAGGTTCCAGCGATTTCCACCCTCCTGAGTAGCTGGGATTACAGGCACGCACCATCACGCACAGCTAGTTTCTGTATTTTTAGTAGAGACAGGGTTTCGCCATGTTGGCCAGGTTGGTCTTGAAATCCGGGCCTCAGATGATCTGCCTACCTCGGCTTCCCAAAGTGCTGGGATTAAAGGCATGAGTCACTGTGCCAGGACTGGAGTAGCTTTTGACAGGGACAGCAAGGACAGAAGGCAGCTTGAGGGTGCAGCACAAGGTCTGGCAGCAGAGCTTACACCTGACCCTGTCATTTTCCGGCTGTGTGCTCTTGATCACGTTAAATTTGAGAGCCTCAGACTCCTGTCTATAAAATGAGCCAGGCCGAGGGGCTGTTGAGAGAATTAAGAGATGCACCTGACTTGGCCCAGAACCTGACCCATGGTAGATGCTCAATAAATGGTCACAGCTCTGATTACAAATGAGTAATTATTTACGGTCATAATGATGATCATCAAATGTCCTTTGGTCTCTCCAAAAGTGCTAAAAGCATCTCTTGTCATCAGTGTGTCTGAGCTTTTGAGACATCTGCAGCCCCAGCCCGCTCACCAACTGACATCCCCTTGCCGCCAGGGGTTTTGGGAAGCTTCAACCATGTGGTAGTTTTCTATTGGGTTCACCAAACTAGGTCTCCCTTTTCTTGCTTTCCTTTTTTGTTTCCAAAAGGTTCCTGATTAACAATCTTTCAGAGGGGGAGGAGGAAAGAAATTACAGCAAATGTTCCTTTACTCTGGTCCCTGCTGGGCTGGGAGGCTGCTATTTCAGACTCAATCAGCTACCTGCAGGGTCAATGGATGAAATGCCTCCTCATAAGGATCAGGAGGATACAGGGCCATTGGGAAGCTTCCACAAGGGACCTGTGGCCTAAAAATTCCAACTGCTCAAAAGACTCAGGGACCTCAACAAACCTAAAGGGGATGGGAGCTCAATTTCTTTAAGAAGCACCCGTCCTTGAAAAGCAGCATTTCTCAATCTGCCTCTGCAGGGGGGGAAGGAGCAACATACATCCCCTGAAATTAATTACCTTCAAGTTGTGAGGATCAAACACCATCCTTAACTGGAGATAATCCAAAATTCACTTTGAAACCCCCTCTGCCCGAGCAGGCTTAAGTCTCTAACTGCTTAATTCAAGAAATCATTAAAAGTGGTCTTTCTTCCCTTGGCACAAACAGAGTAAGGTAAGAGACAGCCAGCCAAGAAACCTGTTGAGTTGCTGATGAGAAATGCAACAGCAATAAAATCCCCGGCCCAAGAGAATTCTGCCGCAGGTTAACTCAACGGCAAGTATGTTGCTCTAACCTCCAGAGATGGTGAATTCTTAAGTTCTTTTGCTCCAATCACCATCTTCCAGAAATGGCTACATTAAGTTGCAGGGCCTCATGTCAAATAAAAGTGGCAGCTAGGATGGTTACTTTTGTGTGTCAACTTGATTGGGCCACAGGGTGTCCCAATTAAACATGACTTCTAGGTGCATCTGTGAAGGTGTTTCTGGATGAGATCAGCATTTAAATTGGTGAACTCAGTAAAGTACACGGCCCTTTCCAACGTGGGTGGCCATCAGCTAGTCCATGGAGGGCCCACAAAGAGGAAGAGAAAGAAATTTACTTTTCTTGCATCACCACTTGAGCAAAAATCCATCCATCCATCTCACCTTCTCCAGCTCAGACCGGGATTTACATTATTGGCTCCCTTGATTCTCAGACCCTTGGCCTGGGACTGGATTTCATGACCAGCTTTCCGGGGTTTCCAGCTCGCAGAGAGCAGCTGCAGGGACTTCCCAAACTCCATAACCATGGGAGCCAATTCCCATAATCTTTTTTTTTTTTTTTTTTTTTTTTTTTTTTTTAGATAGAGTCTTGCTCGGTAGCCCAAGCTGGAGTGCAGTGGTATGATCTTGACTCATTGCAACCTCTGCCTCCCAGGTTCAAGCGATTCCCCTGCCTCAGCCTCCTAAGTAGCTGGGATTACAGGTGCCCACCACCACGCTCAGCTAATTTTTGTATTTTTAGTAGAGACTGGGTTTCACCATGTTGGCCAGGCTGGTCTTGAACTCCTGACCTCAAGTGATCTGCCCACTTCAGCCTCCCTAAGTGCTGGGATTATAATACACAGATTGAGCATCCCTAATGCAATCATCCGAAATGCTCCAGAACGTTCTGAGCACCAACATGATGCTCAAAAGAAATGCTCACTGGAGCATTTTGGATTTCAGAATTTCAGATTACGGGTGCTCAACCAGTAAGTATAACACAAAATATCCCAAATCTGAAAAGATACAGAATGCACAAAGATTCCGGTCCCAAGCATTTTGGATAAGAGACACTCAGCCTATACATGGTTCTGTTTCCCTGGAGAACCAAACTAATACAGGTGCCTTGTTCAAAAATTATAAATTTCAAGATGGTGGCAGCAGAACATTAAACCAAGTGCAGGCCATTCCTGGAGGGGACCCCAGTCTTGCCTGCTTCCCTTTCCAAGGTGCCTCCCATGGCTCGTCTCCCTATATTTTCCCAACCTAACCAGACACTATGATTTGACAAAGGAATTCTTTTCTTCCCCATCCTAATTTGTGAATGTTTATATATGGTCTTCCAGATTCACAATCCAGGAACCCCCTTGCTTGCAAAAAAAATACAATGACATAAAAACAGAGCTAACCAGCCACCTCAGGGATCCTCAAAACGTTTTAGTTTGTAGACCAGAATCTGAAGCCTGAGCTTCTTCTAATTTTCATTATCTCATTCTAAGGGATAGTATCTAAAGTAAACTGGGGTTGAACAGCACTCATAACTTAGCTGAAAAAAGAAACGTAAAATGTCCCAAAATGTAAAATAAATGCAAAATGAGTAATACTAAACAAGAAAAAGCTAGTAATTTAAAACATACATAAGTAAATAAAAATAAAACCATCTCCAGAGCAGAAGTGGGCAAGCATTTTCTGTAAAGACCCAGGAATACACATTTTTGGCTCTGCAGCCCGTCAAGTCTCCGTGGCAGCTACTCAGTTCTGCAGGTGAATGCCGAGTAGCCACAAAACAACAACACATACATGAGCAGGCGTGGCTGTGTTCCAATAAAACTTTATTTATATAACCACTGAGCTGACTGGATGTGGCCTTCAAGGCCTTATTTTGCTGACCCATGGCTTAGAGCAGTGCTTCTAGAACTTCCCGTGCACATCCATCGCCTGGGAATCCTGTTAAAGTACAAACTCGGACTCAGAAGGTCGGGGGTGGGGCTTGAGATTCTGCATTCCTAACAAGTCCCCAGGGGGTGCTGATGCTGCGTGTCCGAGGATCCCACTTTGAGAAGCAAAAGAGCACCCCCAGAAAAGAATGAAAACCTACTAAAGAACCCAAATTGATGAAGCACTTAGCCGAACACAGTGTAGAAAAGTAATTTATTTTCTCATCACCAAGGAACAGAGTTATGCAATTTAGGTCTATCTTCAGAAGGGGAATACCATGTCATTGGCGATCAAAGATG
The DNA here is from genome assembly GCF_043159975.1 of Macaca nemestrina. Lineage (NCBI taxonomy): Eukaryota > Metazoa > Chordata > Mammalia > Primates > Cercopithecidae > Macaca > Macaca nemestrina. The sequence continues at coordinate 17,194,464 of NC_092142.1, read as the reverse complement.
GAGTTAACTATCATTATCAGAAAGCAAAATGCTACACCGTTTTTAAGCACCGCTGTGCATTTTCTGGTGGCAGTTAACACCGACATACAGCAATCAATGCAGGTAAATGAATCCATTCGAAGGCAGGCCACGGATGGTAAATCACGTTGTCCAATAAAGTCACTAAATTAGCAAGAGTGTGACACAGAGCATCTTTTATAAAAGCGAATCCTTTTTGGAAGGAGATGGACTGCAGGGGTGTGTGGCTAGCAAGACTGGAGGGGAGAAGGGAGAAGGAGCCATGACTATGGATCCTTTTGGGGTCTGGAAGCTCTGAATTTTGCTGGGGGAGTCAATGTGAAAACCGGTGTGGAGGCTTTTCCTGTGTGTTATCAAGGCCCCAGTGAGGGTCTGCTGCCCACAGGCAGATACCAATGGTTGCATTTCACACGCAGCGGTGTCTAATAAACCTCTTCACCACCCAGTTTATAAGAAGATAAAAAAAATTGGCTGGTTCCACTCAAACACTGCTGGCAGGAATGCAGAATGGCACAGCCACTTTGGAAGACAGTTCAATGAGTTCTTAAAAACGTCAACATAAATTTGCCATGTGACCCAGGAATCCTGCTCCCAGGAATCTCCCCAAGAGAAATGAAAACCTATGTCCACACACAGACGTCTATGCGAATGCTCACAGCAGCATTATTCACAACCGCCCAAAAAGCAGAAACACCCCAAGTGTCCATCAACCAGTGAATTAGTAAATAACACGCACTATGTCCTTACGGTGGAATACTATTCAGCAATGTATCACTACATGTATAGACCTCAAAAACATCACGCGATAGCCGGTGCAAAACCCACATATTGCAGGCTTCCATTTATATAAAACGTCCAGAATAGGCAGATCTATAGAGACAGCAGATTAGTGGCTGCCTGGGAATGGACTAGGATTAGCATATGGAGTCTTATCAGGGTCATGAAAATGTCCCGGCTGGGCACGGTGGCTCAAGCCTGTAATCCCAGCACTTTGGGAGGCCGAGACGGGCGGATCACGAGGTCAGGAGATCGAGACCATCCTGGCTAACACGGTGAAACCCCGTCTCTACTAAAAAATAGAAAAAACTAGCCAGGTGAGGTGGCACACGCCTGTAGTCCCAGCTACTCGGGAGGCTGAGGCAGGAGAATGGTGTGAACCCGGGAGGCAGAGCTTACAGTGAGCTGAGATCCGGTCACTGCACTCCAGCCTGAACGACACAGCGAGACTGTGTCTCAAAAAAAAAACAAAAAAAAAACAAAAAGAAAGAAAATGTCCTAAAACTAGATTATGGTGTCGGTTGCACAGCTCAGTACATTTACTAAAAATTATTGCGTAGAACCCTTGAAATGTGTAAATTTTACACTATGTAAATCATATCTCAATAAAGTTGTTTAAAAAAATGGTTCCCACTGTATCTTTCCCTTTTTCATCTCTCACCTCTCTAGTGCTTAAATAACTTAGAGATCCTGTAAACTGCAATAAACCCAAAGACATGCTGGTTGTTCTAGAGGAGGTTGAAGCAAGTCCTCCAACCCAAGCAGATACACTGGAGGTGGCACATCAATTGTCTCGTCAAAAGGGGGAGGGGGAAACCATGCAAGGACCAGGTATTTGATTTTTACAGTGAACGGTGAATTCGTCTGTGGTCAGAGCATCACTCGGGCAGAGACGGGCAGTGCCCTCGAAGATGCCTCCAAACCCACAGCCTCCAATCCCAACCCAAACCCAGTCCAAGAGCTTCCAAAGATCTAAGCCCTAAGGAGAATGGGAATCAGGAGTGAGGGTAATGATGACAAAGACTCAGCCCATCAGCTGTGTTAGAAAAAAAAGGAAGAGAAAATTTGCCAGGTGGAAGCCAAATTCACCTCGCCCCACACATAGCCACACCCAAAACCTCCCATACCCACTCAACAAGTCATGTCTTTTGAACCATGCTGTCACCCCGAAAAGTGACTCTTTGAGGTCACACTCTGATGGCAGAAAAAACTCCCATGTGCTTGGAAGGAAATGAAAACTCTAGCGATATACCTTTGGCTTGCCACCAAGTAGTGCAAGAAAATCTTAAGAAATGTTGAGCTATTGCAACATCCCATTTCTGGGAAAAACAGTATTTCCAGCAGATGGAGAAACAGAAAAAAGTAAGGAAGCATGGTTGGGAAGGGTTGCCTGGAATGATCCACAGTGTCTGCAGTGGCCGTCTTCCCCTAACTCACTTCAGAATCCACGAACACCCACGATGGTAGCAGCCAGCTCAGAGTCAAAGGCAGAACTTGGGGCTAGAAACTAGGACTTGGGATGGCCCACAAGTGGGTCCAGCCATGACCTTGGTCATCTGGGTGCTGGGTAGTTGAGTCTACCAGGTACAGAAGGAACCCCACCTAGGAGGCTCTGGGGTCTGAAGAATGGAATTTGGGCTCCGGCGAGGGACTTAACAGCATTTCCTGTGAATCAGGAACACTAGCTTCACAGCCAGAGGCCTGACAATCTCCTTCTCCCCTTTCATTGAAAAGGAAAATATCTAAGATACTGGAGAATACAGTAAAATCCTTAACTCCCTTCCCCCACCCCACCCCCCTTTTTTTTTCCTTCACTCCTAGTGGCAAGGCTGGATAAGCTTATCAAGAGCAGGCAAACTACATCTTAGCTCTGATCCTTTCGAGCAATCCATTTGGCGCCTTTAACGTTTCATTTGGCAGATTGAATTTCGGACGTGTATTTATGGGGCTGGGTTTGCCCTTAATAGAGTATTGCATAAATCCCATTACAGTATCCACTTTAGCGTGTTTGGGGTTTTCTAAGCCAGGACTTTATCTAAGTGGACGGCATGGGAACGACCCAGTCTGGCTCAGAAACTCCCTCCTCTACCCTGGAACCAACATTTGCAGATTGTCTCCATCATCGTCAATGTCAAACGATGTTTTGGGAAAAGTTCTGGGTACGGCCAGAATGAAGCACGTCCCATCCACAAAGAATATGGTGACAAGCGTGTCATCACCTGCCAATAAATTACAGGATTTCCTTCCAGGACCCACCTCGCTCCACATCTCTCTTCCTTCTGGCAACAGCCAGAGAAAGTCTGTTATCCACACAGTGCCTTTCCGTCTTTCCTAAGTATGCAATGATGAAGATGCATTACTTGTAATTTCTGAAAACAAAACAATTATCAAGAAAAGTGAGCTATAAACAAAACAGATCAGGCTTAGCAACCCTAGATAAGCCAGTTCTCTGTAACCCTCAATCATTTAAAAAAAGAATGGAGCCAGGCACAACGGCTCATGCCTGTAATCCCAACACTTGGGGAGGCCAAGGCAGAAGGATCACATGAGACCAGGAGTTCGAGACCAACCTGGGTAACATAGCAAGACCCCATTTCTACAAAAATAATAATAATTACAAAATTAGTCAGGTGTGATGGCACACGTCTGTAGCCCCAGCTACTTGGGAGGTTGATGTGGGAGGGTCTCTTAAGTTCAGAAGTTCAGGACTGTCGTGAGCTATGACTGCACCATTGCACTCTAGCCTGAGCAACAGAGCAAGACCCTGTCTCTAAGAAAAAAAAAAAGAAGAAGAATGGAATTAGCAATCTCAACAACACAGGTGTGGAGTTTTTTTCTTGTTTTGTTTTGTTTTGTTTTTTTTTGAGTCTCGCTCTGTCGCCCAGGCTGGAGTGCAGTGGCACGATCTCGGCTCACTGCAAGCTCCGTCTCCCGGGTTCACACCATTCTCCTGCCTCAGCCTCCCGAGCAGCTGAGACTACAGGCGCCCACCACCACGCCAGGCTAATTTTTGTATTTTTAGTAGAGACTAGGTTTCACCATGTTGGCCTGGCTGGTCTCAAACTCCTGACCTCAGGTGATCCGCCCACCCTCGCCTCCCAAAGTGCTGGGATTACAGGCGTGAGCCACCATGCCTGGCCTCTGCTTACTCTCTTGCTGGGTGAACTTGAATGAGCTACCTCCACTTTTTTTTGTTGTTTTTTTGAGATGAAGTCTCGCTGTGTCGCCCAGGCTGGAGTGGCACGATCTTGGCTCACTGCAAGCTCCGCGTCCTGGGTTCATGCCATTCTCCTGACTCAGCCTCCCAAGTAGCTGGGACTACAGGCGCCCACCACCATGCCCACCTAATTTTTTTGTATTTTTAGTAGAGACGGGGTTTCACTGTGTTATCCAGGATGGTCTCGATCTCCTGACCTCGTGATCCGCCCACCTCGGCCTCCCAAAGTGCTGGGATTACAGGCTTGAGCCACCGCGCCCGGTCAGGTGTGGAGTTTTCATGCAGATGAAAGGAGGGAGCATGCTTAGCTCACAGGAGGTGCTTAGTGACACTTGGCTCATGCACTCATAGCACACACCTCAGTTCATCTTCCCTAGCTGGCTCTCTCTTGGCAGGGCTGGACAGGCCGCTTACTTCCCAGACAACAAGGCAGAGATGCCTGTAAGATGCCTTCTGCATACATGGCTGGGTCCGGCGTGGCACACACCACATGCAAGAGTCAGGGGTTACACCAGGCTGAAGTATCAGGACATTAAGAACCATTTCCATCCTCCTGGGATCTGTGCTGGAAGCACACACAGAGCTCTCCGTTCACTGATTTTTCACATAAATAGACTCCAAAGCAGAAATGAAAGGAAAGGGGCTGAGAGTGGGCCTCAGAGCCCCAGGTGAAGCTAAAGGAAAGCCATCTGGCCTTCTGGAACCTTCTTGTACCAAGGCACACTCTCCCCTCACCCCCTACAAGAACCCAGCAATCCAGGAGCTGGTCACTTTCTTCTACGACACAAGCAAGTTTTTTAAAAAGGCAACAGCAGCTGCAGTAAATGAAGTGTATGTGATGAGGGCCCTCTGGGCTATTTCAGGCTCTGCCCCTGCCTGAAGGTGGCTGTGGGTTTGGTTACATCTAAGTTGGGCCTCAGAGCTTGTGAAGGTAAATGCTTCCTGATGAGAAGGAAAAAAAAAAAAAAAAAAAAAAACAAGTTTAAGGAGTCTTCATTGATTCAACCAACATCTACAAAGTTCCTACTATGTGCCAGGCTCCAACAGGTGGCCAAAGGGAACCTGGTATACTAAAAACCTGGTGACCTCTCTCCAGGGCTTAATCCTCTAAGGATTCTCTCATTGACTTTATTTTCATCTTATATCACCCGTGAGCAGCTGTGGGTAGACGCTGTGCAGTTACTGAAGAATTTGCATGTACTATAGGAGGCATGAAGAATGCAGGACTTTATTTACTTCCAACTAAAGTCAGGAGGTATAGTAATGTCTCCATGTGACACGGTTTGGCTGTGTCCCTGCCCAAATCTCACCTTGAATTGTAGTAACTCCCCATGTCAAGGGCGGGGCCAGGTAGAGATAATTGAATCATGGGGGCCATTTCCCCCATGAATAAGTCTCATGAGATCTGATGGTTTAATAAATGGGAGTTCCCCTGCACACTCTTTCTTACCTGCCATCAAGTAGGACATGACTTTGCTCCTTGTTCGCCTTCTGCCATGATTGTGAGGCCTCCCCAGCCATGTTAGAACTTTGCGTCAATTAAATCTCTTTTCTTTATAAATTACTCAGTCTCGGGTATGTCTTTATTCACAGTGTGAGAACAGATGATTACACCGTCTAACAGATGAGCACGTCAAGGCCCAGAGAGATGAAGTGACTTGCTCAAGGTGATACAGACAGGAAGGGGTAAAGGGATTTGAACCAAGGCTGTCTGGCCCCGGAGTCCCCACTCATTGCCATGATACGACCTTGTCGTTCAGGAGATTGCTGTGGTCTGATCTCAGCACTACCATCATGGCTGGCACATAGTAAAGGCATGGCTGGCACATAGTAGGGGCGTGGCTGGTACATAGTAGGGGCACGGCTGGCACATAGTAGGGGCATGGCTGGCACATAGTAGGTGCGTGGCTGGCACATAGTAGGGGCGTGACTGGCACATAGTAGGGGTGTGGCTGGCACACAGTAGGGGCCCAGCCAGCCCTGGTGAAACTGAATTTGATCATCTTATTTAAAGCTACTGCAATCACACTCAGCTTTTAAGCTACGGGTTGGGAACGAGGTCATTCTATAAAAATGGAAAGCAGAAACTCACCCTGAGGAATTTTTTAGAGTGAGGGATAGAAATCCAAAAGAGAATCTACTTCAAATGACCAGAGAGCTAAGACATGACCTCAATACAATATGATTAAATGAGATGCAGCACAGAATTACATAACAGTTCAGAAACACAATTTAAATCTCCACTGGTGCTTTCCTTTTTATTCAACTAGCATTTCTGTGACGCTGACAATACAGAAGAGCAAGGTCTTCTGGAACTCTGTGGCTCACACAGGGGCGAGAGAAGTGAAGACTTACTCCATTCAGTGGGTAACATATATGTGTTTCCCAGAGGGAAAGTCCACGAGGCCATGCATGTGAAACGGGTGATGATTAACAATAGTAATAGCTGACCCTCTTGAGTCCTTCCTGGGGGCCAGACCTGTGCAAAATGATCCACCGGCATTATCTCATTGAATCCTCATGAGAACCTTCTGTGGCAGGTAAACCGTATGGGTACCATTTTACAGATCTGAAAACTGAGTGAAGCTGAGCTCTAAACTCAGGCCATCTGTCTGAGGCTCTCAGTCCTTAGATTACATTTGGAACATTTTCCTCAAAGAACACCAAAGTTTATAAGAAAAAAAAAAAAATGATGCTTGCCAAAATCCAGACATCTCAGACATGAAGGCAAGAGATCCAGAACCATCTGGGCCCATGTAGGGTACAAGCTGCTGGCTTCCCACTTTAATACCATTCCCTTGGGCTAAACTCCCACATGTGGCCACAGAAACCCACTTTTCAAACCCAGCATCCTCCGTCTCCAATCATATTTGGCTTCAAACAAGCCAAGAAGGCATTTGGGGACAAGCAATCTTTATCTGTACCAAATGTTTATTGGAGCCGCTCCAGGAAATGGTCCCACGTGAAGCCAATGTGCACAATGTCACCCACATCTGCTTAGAATGCACTTGTATCTACATTGCAACACTCGGAGTTATATCTCCCTTGAAACACCACCCTGGACAGCTATCACCTGGTCCAACAAGACTAAGAGCCTACTTTTCTTGGAGTGGTTGTTTAGATAAAGAGAAGAGAGGGAAGGAGGAATCAGACTGCTCCTTCAAAATACCTCTCCCCATGCACCAATTACAGAAAATTGTTCTGGGAGGCAGGAGGACCTTTCCGAAGTGTTTAGGAACACAAATCTGGCAAGTTTTAAAAATACAGTGAAGTTCACTTTCCTGAACTCCAGCGTCACGTCCTCAAAGTTAAATCATACTTTGCAGTAGTTGCAGCAAAGAGGCTGAATACTGGTTGCCGCATGGTGCAGTCAGCCTTTCTGGACAGGATCATACATCCCTTGCCAAAAGAATTCTTGAGGTTTACAGAGGAACCAAAACTACAAACTATCAGAAGAAGAAAAATCCTCACATCAAATGCCAATGGACCATTTAGGAGGATAGAAAGGATTAAAGAAATGGAAAAAATGAAAACCCTTCCCACTGGATAGAAGGAAGGAGCGCTGGTTTCCAAAACCATGAAGGGGCCTTTAATGGCCAAAGAGGGAGGATATTTTAAAAGCTCTGCAATTCCAGAATTTCCCCACAGATGAGATCAGGCATCTGTGAGATGAACCTAATCACAGAGGAAAACAGGAAGAAGATGATGATGTTAATAGCACTATCCCCTAACTTTGGTTTGGTGACTGACCCATCCCAAAGCATTTTTATAGCCATTATCTCATTCAATATGGTAATTGTGAAGGTAAGAGATAGCATGAATAACCACTACTCTTTTACTTCACCAAAAAAGTCTATTGTATGGGACACTGATGTCTTCATTGGGGGCAACTATGGCCAAGGTAAATGTTAAGTGGAGGCCAGATTAAACCATTCACTACCTAAGAGTACAGAGCTGTTGGATGCTCGACTATATGTAAGGTAGACACTGATAGCATGGGCTCCTGAATCAGACTACCGGTGTTCACATCTGTATCAGTTCATTCCTGCATCCCTAGAAAGAACTACCTGAGACTGGATAACTTATAAAGGAAAGAGATTTAATTGACTCAGTTTCACAGGCTGTACAGGACGCATGGCTGGGAGGCTTCAGAAGACTTACAATGATGGTGGAAGGTGAAGGGGAAGCAAGCATATGGTGCCAGGAGAGAGAGAGTGAAGGGGGAGGTGCTACACACTTTTAAACCATCAGATCTCATGAGAACTCACTCACTATCACGAGAACAGTAAGAGGAAAGTCCACCCCCGTGATCCAATCACCTCCCACCAGGCCCCTCCCCCAACATAGGGAATTTTAATTCAACATGAGATTTGGGTGGGGACACAGAGCCAAACCACATCAGCATCCAAGCTCAACAGCTCACTTACTAGGTGATCTTGTATGAGTCAGTCAGTACACCTCCATGTCTCTGTTTTCTCATCTATAGATATGATCATTGAAGTTAAAGAATTGTCATAAGGATGAGTGCAATGCCTGGTAAATACAGAAATTTAAGCTGTTATCAAATCATTGTCATCATCATAGTGGCTAAAAGTTAGTGAAGCAATGATTTAGATCAAGTATGGCAGGTACATGGCATACGTGGCACTATTTCTTCCTCCTGCATCCATGGCAGACATGGCTAGTTGACTGCAGAACTTTGCCTTTAAACTCAGATGCAGCCTCAGAATTCATGACACAGAGTTCTGGTCATCCCCAAAGTAGATGGACAAATGGGTGAAAGATTTTTTGCTACCCTCTAGAACCTCATCAGAAACCAGATAAAACCAGCCACTCCCAGAGAAATAGTCACTTCTTGTTGGATAGTTGAAAACAGTGGCTCCCTAAATTACAATCATCCTTCCAAAGACCTACATAATTTTGCCATATCTGCATAGATTGTGTGCTATTATTTATGCAATGTTTATTTGAATAGATTTAAAAGAGAAACTTATACCTGTGAGCCAAATGAAAAATGAGTTGACACAAGCCCTAAACAGAAGACAATGTGGAAAGAAAGAAAAGAAAGGAGGAATGGTATTGTTGTAATCTGGCTAGAAAACATTGCAGCTGTAGGTTCTGAATGTCTGTTTTCCGTTGTTAAAAAGGGAAACTGACAAGTTTTAGAAAGGTGGTAAAGATGTGTTAATAACAAACCGAGACTTCCTTCTTTGACTCAACCACTTCCTATAAGATTAAATGTTATTTAAATTGTGTCAGGGTACCTGTAGTAGGCAGCTCCTAAGACGGCCCCAAGTATACCCACCCCAGTAAACCCACTCTCACCCAAATCCATCCCTAATGTAAGGCAGATTTAGTCACTCACTTCTAGTAAACAGAAAAAATACAGAAGTGGTGGTATTCCACATTCAAGGTTTGGTTATAAAAAGACTGCAGCTTATTAGGTGCATCTTAGGTGCCGTCTCTCCCATATTATCTCTTATATCCTTGGCTTTTGGGAAATCCAACTGCCATGTTTTGAGCTGCACTATGGTTAGGTCCTAAAAGGGGCTTCCAGCTAACAGCCAGCAAGGAACTGGGGTCCTTGGTGCAACAATGCATGCAAAAGCAAGGCCAGCTAACAACTATGTAAGTGAATTTGAATTTGGAAGCGAATCCTCCCCAGTAGAGCCTTCAGATGAGACCAAAGATCTGGCCATCACCTCATATGAATGCAGAATGAACTGATAGCCTTTATTACATTTTCTAATTAACACATATTCATTGAGAAAGTAAAGATTCAAGAGATGCATTGAACCAGAGCACCCTGCTTGCTCACTCATACAGGTAAACAATAAGTGGTAAACATCAGAATGACTTTCTGGATGAGAATTTTCATGTACATATACACACACACATAATTAGTCAGCACAACTGTATTCAATGTCAGCCATTTCTATCAGCTCTTTCTCGTTCTTTGATCTTAATTACATGGACAAGTAGCAGACCATGAGCCTTAGAGGCCTGTGGACCTGAGTTCCAGTCCCCCCTCTGCCCCTAATAAACTGTGTGGCCTTGAAATAGAAATGGAATCTTGTCTGTTCATCTGCAGAATCTGGATACTAAGTTCCACTTACATGTCAATGAAAGGATTAGATGCATTTGTATTTGAATGTGATTAGCATGGTTTATGGTTGCCTAAATAAAATATAAGCTTCCTAGTGTAGTATCCTTCAGGGACTACTGCTCTCTGCTATGATCTATGATAATCCAGTAGGGGTAAGTTTCACACTTTGGGTCAAGGGAGTCAGCACTACATAGAAATCTAAAGCAAAGGTAGCTGAATGAGAAAAGCTAAGTTCCAACACTTACTAATGGCGTGGCTGTGAGCATGGTACTGACCCTCATCTGTAAAATGGGCATAATCAGTGCCTACCTATGTTCTGATGACTGAATGAGATAATATAGTTAAGGATTCAGAGTAGTGCCAGGCACACAATAAAACAAACAAATGTTAGATATTTTGTCAAAATTATCTTTTTTTTTTGAGATGTATTCTTGCTTTGTCACCCAGGCTGCAGTGCCTCAGCTCATGCCTCTGCACTCCAGCCTGGGTGACAGAATGCCTCGTTCAAGCGATTCTCCTGCCTCAGCCTCTCGAGTAGCTGGGACGACAGGAAAAATTATCATTTATTGTTATTATCACTATCATAATTTAATTCATAAGTGGTTATATAGAGACCTTTATGATAAATCCAGCTCACTGAAATGTTTTGTTTGGCCACACACGGTGTTACTGAAAAAACACAAACTTGAATTAGTTAATATTTATCAAAGATTGCACTAAAAAAATGGAAATTTCTGGTTGCTTTTAATACCTGAAAGAATGGATAACCCTGGGCCTGATTCTCTTATAGTCACAGGCAGTGGAGCCAAGAAGCAATCGTCCACTGCCTCTGCTCTTCTGTCCACTGAAGTCCTCACCATTCCCTATCACCCTGCACCTGTCCTGGAGTACCTACTTACCTCTCCTGGCCTCAAGGGAATTGGGACTTTGGAGTCTTGTTTTAATTCCTTAAAGTCCTGCCTTAAATTTCAAATTCTTGGATGATTTTTTTTTTAATACCATGTACGCTAAGTAGCAATTGCAAGAACAGATCTTGAACAAGATTAAGTCTCCCTCAGGAAATCCCCGGCAACACTAAGTGTCAGATAATGGCTGAGGATCAAGATAGGATCATTATCAAAAGGAGGATAAACACCCAGCTCTCTACAATAACCCTCCACACATGACCCAAAAATGAGCTTCCAGAGCTTAAACATCAAAGTGTTAAAGTTATTTTTGCCATACCCTTCTGTGGATGGTTAATTTTATGTATCAACTTGACGTGGCCACAGAGTACCCAGATACTCAGTCAGACATTCTTCTGAAGACATTTCTGGTTGAGATTAACATTTGAACTGGTGGCTGATCCACCCCCATGTATGGTGAGCTCCTCTGCCTGGATTCTTGAGCTGGGAAACCTGTCTTTTCCTGCCTTTGAGTTCAGATGAAAACACTGGCCCTTCCTAGGTCTTGAGACTGCTGGTTTTCAGACTGGAACAACATTCTGGTCCTCCTGGGACCCAGCTTGCCACTGCAGGCCTTGGGACTTCTCAGCCATCATACTTGTGTGAGCCAATTCCTTATAATGAAACTGTATGTATGTGTATCACATATATCCCATTGGTTGTTTCTCTGGAGAACCCTGACTAAAAAGCTATTATGAAATTGATAGTGCAGAGCTTACCAACTCATGGCAGATCAGAATCCAAAGTGTTAAAGTGATTTTTGCCCACCCACCCCCCACCTCCATGATGGTTAATTTTAGGTGTCAACTTGACTGGGCCATGGGGTGCCCAGATATTTGGCCATTCTTCTGGGGTGTCTGTGAGGGCGGTTCTGAATGAGATTAACACCACATATTGCCCCACATATTTAAGTTGAGGAGCCTCAACTCTCTGCAGGCTTTTCACTGCCACAGGCTGCCTGGAGCACTTTTAGACCCTGGAGGTCCCACAGCTCTGGATTCTCAATGAGCCCCTGGATTCCCTCGCCTTGAGAGAGGGGCAAGGACCACCCCAGGGGATGCTGGGAAGAACTGCAGAGCATCCTCCCATAAGCCTTTGCGGCTCTCTTCCCACTTCCCCATCTCCTGAGCCCAGTTCTCCGCATCATCATTCTCTTGGAGGAAAGACAAAAACAAGATCGCCTTATTCCTACTCAAATTAGCGACTTCATGGCTTAACCTTCTTCCAAAACTAAACTGAGAGTGGCATTATGGGGGATTTAGATTTTCTTCTTCACATACTCATCTCCTAAATGTTTCTCAGTGAACATGTGTTACTTTAATCAGCAAAGATGATACAAATTCTTGATTCATTCTGCATTCACTCTATGAGAGGCAGAATTAGCTCAGCATTCGAGGACTGGAAGCACTGGAGCAGACTGCTTGGGTGCAAATCTTGACTCAACTCTGTGACCTTGGGCAAGGGTCTTAAATTCTTTTATAAAATAAGTACGAAAATTGTAGTTACCTCACAGGGTGGCAAAGATTAAAAGTTAATTCAAGCAAAGGGCCTGGCATGTACTTGACAAATAGCAAATGCTCAGTACTTGCTACCTCCATTGTCATTGTTTTATGGTTGTATATATAGCATGATATAAAATATAAACATACAAGATATAGTATCTGATATGGTGTGGCTCTGTGTCCCCACCCAAATCTCACCTCGAATTGTAATCCCCATGTGTCGAGGGAGGGACCTGGTGGGAGATGATTGGATTATGGCGGTGGTTTCCCCCATGCTGTTCTCATGACAGTGAGGTAGTGAGGGAGTTCTCATGAGATCTGATGGTTTAAAACTGACAGTTTCCCCTGCGTTGTCTCTCTCTCCAGCTGCCATGTAAGACGTGCCTGCCTTCCTCTTTGCCTTCCACCATGATTATAAGTTTCCTGAGGCCTCTCCAGCCATGCAGAACTGTGAGTTAATTAAACCTCTTTTGTTTATAAATTATCCAGCCTCAGGTAGTATCTTTATAGCAGTGTGAGAATGGACTAATACAGTATATATTAAGTTCCTGCTACATGACAGGCATTAGAAATATAGTAACACAACTAATCACCTAACCCCATGGGTCTTAACCTATCTAGCAGGAGTGGGACATTATATAAATACACAACTCTTTCTGTTCCAGGATCCAATCCAAACTCCTGTGCATTTTGTCATCATATCTATACTACAGGGTTTTCTTTTTGAAAGTTCAAAGCTGATCCTTTTCCTGCTTTGAGCTCCCAATACTTTTTTGTGACACTCTGAATAAAATCCAAACTCCTTGCTTTGGTCTCAATCTCAAAGCTCCCCACATTTTCACCCATTGACCCCTCTTCTCTCCCCTACCAGGCTCCCCTCACTCAATGACCACCAGGCACACTGGCCATTCAACAATTCTTTGAATTCCAAGCTTCCTCCAGCCTTTACATTTTCTGTGCCTTCTGGCTGGAAATCTGTTTCCTCAGAGGTCCTCATAATGTTTCCTCTTCATGTTCAGGTGTGAGTGTGAATATCACCTCCTCAAGGAGGCCTTCCCTGGTCATCCCAGGCTAACAAGTCTCAGCCCACCTTAGTCACCGTCTAATACACACTGGTCTTTAGAAGACCACTAATTGTTACCTGAACTAATCCTATTTATATTTTTATAATTTACAGTCTAACCCCCAGTACTGGAGTATAGGGACCTTTTCTATCTTGTTCACCACTTTTTTTGTTTTTCTGAGATAGGTTCTCACTCTGTCACCCAGGCTGCAATGGTGATCACAACTCACTGTAACCTCAAACTCCTGGGCTTAAGTGATCTTCCTGCCTCAGCCTCCCGAGAAGTTGGGACTATAGACACATGCCACCATGTCCAGCTAACTTCTTTCTTTCTTTCTTTCTTTCTTTTTTTTTTGTTATAGAGACAGAGTCTCACTATGTTGCCCAGGCTGGTCTGGAATTCCTGGTCTCAAGTGATCCTTCCACCTTGGCCTCCAAAGTGCTGGGACTACAGGCACAAGACACCACGCCCAGCTCACCAGTTTATTGTAGGTGCCTAGGAGAGCATATTGCACATAGTAGATCCTCAATAAATATTTGTTAAAATAAATACTATTGGAAGGAATGAATGGATGAAGGACAGGCATATGTTTTCAAATGTTCACAGATGTGTCCCAAGAACCTAGTACAGTGCCTGGCACATACTTTAAGTGCTCAATGAGTACTTGTCAAAATACAGATTGAAGGAATGAATGGATAAAGGGCAGACACGTGCTTTCAAATGTTCATTGATGTGTCCCTAGAACCTAGCTATGGCACCTGGAGCATAGTAGGTGCTCGCTAAATATTTGGTAAAATAAAAGTGGGTGAGAAGAATGGAGAGGACATCATTTGTTTTTTGAGACAGGGTCTCACTCTGTCACCCAGACTGAAGTGCAGTAGCACGATCTCAGCTCGCTGCAACCTTCACCTCCCAGGCTCAAACAATCCTCTCACCTCATCCCCCCAAGTAGCTAGGACCACAGGCACCAACATGCCAGGCTAATTGTTTGATTTTTGGAAAGACAGAGTTTCACTATGTTAGCCAGGCTGGTCTCAAGGATCCTGAGCTCAAGAGATCCTCCTGCCTCAGCCTCCCAAAGTGCTGGGATTATGGGCATGAGCCATCATACTTGGTTCACTGATACATCCCTAGAACCTAGCCCAGTGCCTGGCACATAGATGGTGCTAAATAAAAATTAATATTTGTCAGATGAATGGCATTTGAGTGAGCGCCATCCATTGTCAAAGAAAGAGGTGACCACATAGAGTGAGTCTGCTGGAGGCCACTCTTCTGGCCAAGGGCCTCTCTCAAAAAGTCACCACAGCAAGGAAGGCTGAGAGCCCTTCCTGACAGCCGCCAGAACATCTGTCTAGACAGGCCCCCGGCTCACCTGGGCTGCATGGAGGCCTGGGCTGGGCTCTTTTGAGCGACTCTCACTACTGGCTCAGGAAGTTCCACCCAGTGCCGCCCCAGCATGGAGGCTTCTCTGCAGCCTCAATGCAAACTCGCCTCAGAAAAGGCAGCTGATGAATACGCATGGAGGGTCTATTGTCTGAATCCTGTCACTAGCGGAGAAACAGCTGTTTGCAGTTGTTTATTCCTCTCCCTTTGGAGCCTTGGGAAGAAACGCAAGGGCTTGTTCTCCGGGGCACCACTCAGCAGCTGAAGGGAGTGAAGAAAACGGTGCTTTTTTTTTTTTTTTGAGACGGAGCCTTGCTCTGTCGCCCAGGCTGGAGTGCAGTGGCCGGATCTCAGCTCACTGCAAGCTCCGCCTCCCGGGTTTACGCCATTCTCCTGCCTCAGCCTCCCGAGTAGCTGGGACTACAGGCACCCGCCACCTCGCCCGACTAGTTTTTTGTATTTTTTAGTAGAGACAGGGTTTCACCATGTTAGCCAGGATGGTCTCGATCTCTTGACCTCGTGATCCGCCCGTCTCAGCCTCCCAACTTGCTGGGATTACAGGCTTGAGCCACCGCACCCGGCCAACGGTGCTTATTTTTAATAGGATAAAGAAGTGGAACTCTTACGAAGTTTGGACGCTAGCAGAGAGACCACTCTCCGGGAGGTGCCAGGCCTTGTGGCGATGTGTTGCACCCTGCCTCTTGAGGGATGCTCAAGAGTCTATTCCAACTCCCAGCTGGAAATTCAGGCTCAGGCCATGGTGGTCGGTCAAACAGTAGGCTCGGGTGAGCACCTATAGATATGAGAGATCTAGAAAAGCTCTTCAGGCTTGAAAATAAGAGAGCAAGATTCCTATAGAGAGCAACCACCTGCTACTTAATATAGGTGACATCCTACAAAGGGCTGCCAAGCTCAGTTGTGCAGGCTGGGCACTGCACAAAGGTGTCCAACTGAGGGAGAAATCCAGCCTCTGTGAGCTGCTCACCAAGCCATGCTCCACAGTTTCAAAAATAAATATATAAATAAATAAAGATGACTAAGTGAGACAACAGCAGTCTCACAGATATACACATGTATCTATGTACTTCATCTTTAAATGCTCACTTATTGAATCTTCGCAATAACCTTTCAAATTAGGGACCACAGACGACACACTGAGGCAGAGAGAGGTAACCTGACTGCTCTAAGCTCATCCAGTTAGGAAGGGGTGAATCCAGGATTTAAACCTAGGCTCTTGGTTCCCATCAACAAGTAATGCTGCCTCTTCTAGAAAAAAAAATTGGCTTAACAAGTCCCAAAGTGTCATATTTAGAAAACACAGTGTCCCTCCCAGTCTTGAGTGAGACCTGCTTTCAGAAACACCCATGCCTCCCCTCGATTCTGCAGATGATCAGGCTGAAAGGAGGTAGGAGAAAACTCATCATCTGCATTACAAGGAACCCCTTCTAAAGAGTCCAAAGATTTGCTCTGAACTGGTGACAGTTTGGGGACCCCCACTCAGCCTGGAGACTCAACCGACCCTCAGCGGGGAACAGCCCAACCCAACCAGAGCCGAGGCCATCCGCTCCCTCCACAAGGCCCAGGGTCAGCCAAGGCCATTTCTAAGTGCGGGGGACCGCAGCCAAACTCGCTGAACCAGACACAGGGGAGCCCCAGAGGGACCCTCGGACTCACGGGAAGAGGACGCTCTCACCCCTGTCTGCTTCCCCACCCTCCCACTCCCCTCCCACTCCCCTCCCACTCCCCTCCCACTCCCCTCCCACTCCCCTCCCACTCCCCTCCATCCCTCCCTCGTTCGGAGAGCCTCCACGTTGGAATCTCCGAAAATGGTTTTCACAACTCAGTTAGCAGCAATCAATTATTCACGACCTCGCTTCCCTACAAACTCATAGACTGTCACTGTTAGCAAGATAATTTCTGGACTCTGCCCAACAGCCCGGCTCTAAACTGTCAGGGCAGCCTGCTGTTTACTTCCTCTCTTCCCTAAGACCCTCCCAAAGCCCACCAACCACTACCACTCTCAACACAGGACAGAGAGACAGACGGGAAGTCCCCTGGGTACCTGCAGCCTGGAAGGGACCTGACAGCCAGGGGCTGCTCCCAGTCCGCGTGATACATTTCAGGCTCGGGGCAGAATGTCTGACCTTAGTTTAATCCAACTGGAAAATAGGACTCAAGCATTCTAGACCCCGTGCCAGGCTCTGGGACAAATCCCACATTATTTTATAAAACGCTTTAGGCTCTGAAAACATTGTGTTCTGCACAAAGCATGACTTGGGAGGGTCTCCCAGACACGCCATCCTGCTGCTGAGTTCATGGTCAAAGACATTTGGAACTTGGCAGGAGCTGATATGTTAAGACCACCACTAGCATTTCCATCCCCAAAGCTTGAAGCTGTCTTTAGGAACACATTCCTACATCCCAGGGAGAAGGAGAGAGGTGCTTACGGGATGCTCTTGGAAAAAGAGTTTCAGCCTATGTCGTAAGACCCATGGAGGGTGGCTGGATAGCAGCTCTGCTGTGTGAACAAGCGACCTTCCATGAAAGCCACTTTTTCACCCTCTAAGCCTCAATGTCCACATCTGTCAAATGGGAGAATATGAGTACCTACCTCTGGGGCTGCAGTAAGGATTTTAAACAACGAGGCATTTAAAAAACACTTGGTACCTTGCTTGGGACACTGTGGACACTGTGGCCTCTTCACGTCAATGTAAGACTCTGTCGCTTGTGAAATGCATCATGAATTGAATAACAATTTGGGGGCAAAAGGGTGTGTGCTGAAACATTAAGGAAACAAACACATCAATTGTAAAATTCACCCCAAATTTCAGAAATGCTATTTACTAAATATTGAAAATGGGTATCTTTGGCCGGATGTGGTGGCTCACACCTGTAATCCCAGCACTCTGGGAGGCCAAGGCGGGTGGATCACTTGAGGTCAGGAGTTCGAGACCAGTCTGGCCAACATGGTGAAACCCCATCTCTACTAAAAATACAAAAATTAGCCAGGTGTGATGGCACATGCCTATAATCCCAGCTACTTGGGAGGCTGAGGCAGGAGAATCACTTGAACCCGGGAGGTGGAGGTTGCAGTGAGCTGAGATTGCACCACGACACTCCAGCCTGGCCGACAGAGCGAGACTCCGTCTCAAAAATAAAATAAAATAAAATGGCTGTGAGCCTGGGTGACACAGTAAAAAATGTGCATCTTAAAATGAAGTGTGTTAACATTATTATAATTGCTGTATTCATTTTAGGTGGGAAAATGCATCCAGAGAAGCTATGTGACTGACCTCAGGCCACACAGCCAGCAACACCATCTAGTCCCCACACAGCTCCAGAGGAAGGAGGGAGACAAAGAGGCAGAGTTAACCAGGCACATCTTCTCCCTTATCCAATTCCTCCTCCTCCTACAAGAATCAACAGTAATAATAACAATGGAAGATGAGGATGAGGGGAGGGGAAGGCGGGGAAGTGGAGGGGGGAAGGGGGAGGGGGAAAGTGGAGGGAGGGGGGGAAGTGGAGGGGGAGGGGGGAAGTGGAAGGAGAGGGGGGAAAGTGGAGGGGGAGGGGGGGAAGTAAAGGGGGAGAGGGGAAGCAGAGGGGGAGGGGGTAGCGGAGGGGGTGGGGGAAGACAGAGGGAGGAGGGGGGTAGTGGAGGGGGTGGGGGAAGACGGAGGGAGGAGGAGGGGCAGGAGGGCAAAGGAGGAGAAGGCAGCGGCAGCAGCAACATGTTAGGTGCTAAATACAGGCCCAGGCACTGTGCTAAATGAAGCGCATATATTAACTCATTTATTCCTCCTGACAACCCTGTGAAGTGGGTACCATCATCACCCCCATTTTACAGATGAAGGAGCTGAGGCACAAAGACTTCAGTCACACAGCTGCTCGGTGGCAGAGCTAGGCTTGCGAACTCCGGCACCCTGGCACCAAGTCCCCGTGCTTCTCTACTGCATTGCACTTCATTCCCCAACTGAGACAAAGAGGGACATTTTGGTGGAGAAGGAAGTGGCATATAAATGTCATGCCATGCCTGGTCTCACCCACACGCCCGAGGAAGTTCCTCTGAACCCACAGAGCACGCCCCGGGCTCCCTCTCATAAAAGCAAGTTCGTGCCTCTCCTCCACTCTCCCCTGCTGCCCCAGGCCAGCTGAGCAGGCCATAGGAGGGCTGGGGCCAAGTCTGCAGCCCCCTCCTGGGGAAAGGCTCTGACCACAGCAGCCAGCTTCTCACTGCTGTCTGCAGGATCTCAGCAATTCCACAGGCATGGAGAACAGGAGCCCCTGGACAGGGGAGGAAGAGGTTGCATGTCTGCCAGGCCTGCAGCTGTGGACACTTCCCCTGTGGGCTGTGGGGATGGGGCAGGCCCAGCACCTGGGAGAGGGCCCCTCCCCTGTCTGGCTGGTCCTCAGTCCCAACAAGGGGACTTAGCGTCAAGTGACGCGGTGGTTAGGCACACAGGCTTGCGGGGAGCTGTGCAACCTTGCGAGAGCTACTTCCCCTCTCTGTGTCTCACTTCCTCTGCCCATAAAACAATGACTCTGACAATGCTCACAACACAAGATGTTGGAAGCATTAAACATAAAATGCTTAGCATGTCGTATGTGCTTAATAAATGGCAGCTGCTATTACTATTATTTATCATCATCAACAGGACTACACATCAACTACTAAGAACACAGGTAGACCTTAAGGTGCGATCAATATGCGTGAGGAGCTGACAAGAACCCATGGAACAAGGCATGATTCCTCATTCTAGAATATCTTCGGCCTTTGGATCTTAAAACGTCACCTTAAAGTGGGGTTCTATAGCTCTCGCTTTTAAGGCATCTCCTCATCTGATCTTTCAGGCAATTTCTGAAGGAAACAGAAATGTTTACTGAGCACCTACTGTGTGCCATTCACTGTTTCTATCACTGGGAATACCCTGACGGAGTTAATGGATCCAAGACCAGCTATGATGGTGATGGCAGCTACTAATAAAAGGCCAGAAGGGGACCGGGCGCGGTGGCTCACGCCTGGAATGCAGCACTTTGGGAGGCAGATCACCTGAGGTCAGAAGTTCAAGACTAGCCTGGTAAACATGGCGAAACCTCATCTCTATTGAAAATACTAAAATACTAAAAATACAAAAATTAGCTGGGCATGGTGGCAGGCGCCTGTAATCCCAGCTACTCAGGAGGCTGAGGCAGAAGAATTGCTTGAACCCGGGAGGCAGAGGTTGCAGTGGGCCAAGATTGTGCTACTGTACTCCAACCTGGGCAACGGAGCGAGACTTCATCTCAAAAAAGAAAAAAAAAGAAAAAAGGTGAGAAGGAGTCTAGAGTTTATTATTAGGTAGAAGGGGGAGGTGCTGGGAGGAGAGGACCCTTTTCTGTGGACAGTCACACCAAAACAGCCACGTACACATGGAGGTGGGAAAGGACACGTGGGTCACACACATGGCTGGAAGAAGAGACATGTGCAATCAGGGCACAGGTAACCACAAGAGACCTAAAAGTTCCAAGCACAAGGGACCTAGAATCCCTTAAGCTATTTTAAAGATGGGGAGACAGAGTCCCTGAAAGGCAGGCAGTCCAAAGCCACACCAAGCAAGATGCAGAACAGGTTCTGGAATCCAATTATCCTGACTCCTGAAAGTCCAGATTACTTTGTCTTGCTTTGTAAACAGACTAAGACATTCCAGCCCAGCACAGCCCGCCAACACAGACAGACACTGCTGCCAGGCCAGGCAGCCCCCTCTGCCATCTCTCTAGATCAGTGTTACCAACCTAGGGGCAGTGCAAGACACCACCACCCTCACAATCAGACACCTTGAGCACAGGGCCCAGGACAGCACGTTTTGACATGGAGATGAGGGAGAGCAGTTCCGAGCTGGGGACATCATCATTCTGCAGGGGCAGGTGGGGAATCGGGAAAGCCGTTGCAAAGGACAAATGTTCTTTCGTTGGAGGTGGAGTGACAATAACTGCAGAGGGACTCTGGGATGGTTGTTGGACACACAGTGGTTCTGTCTCCAAAGAAAGTGGTCAACTTTTTGCAAGTGTTCAAGCTCCACCTCCAAATCATGTCATTTCTAAACCAGTCAACTTTTCTAGGTTTTTAATAAAACAGAGATGGTGAACCCACTAGCGCAGCTGTTGGGAACCTCACCCCAGAGAACAATTGACAGTGGCCTGGAAGGCCCTGCAGGCTCTGGCTCCTGTCCTTCTTCCCAAATGACTTTCACGTCCTTGTCATAATGATCACACGTTTACCTCCTCTTCCCACAATCCATGCCCAACTATCCTCTCTTTGTTTCATCTTAAATGTCACCGTGTTGGAAAAGCCTTCCCAGACGACCCTCGCCTTCTCCATGACTCACTGTCCCCTCCATCGGAACCTGAGCTGCAGGAAGTCAGGGACCCTGTTTTGTCCACTCCTCCAACCCCAGCTCCCACGCAGTGACTGGCACCTAGTAGGCTCTTGGTAAAATCTTGAGTTGAGTGAATAAGTATCCGCAAACATCCTGGGCACATCTATAAAGCAATACACTCACAGAAAACTCCTACTACGTGACACACCGTAGATGATCAATGGCTATTGCTGGGAGGACATCAAAGTCAATTCCAAACCAACAAGGTTGGCTTCCCATTTCCGCTGTGGAGTAGCCTTGTGCTTAGTGAAACAGAAGATTCTCGCCCGTCACCCCAGGGACCTGCTCCCCAGGACCCCACCCACCCCAACAAGGCACCCAGTAATGAGGAAAACCCTGGCTTTACAAGATACAGGAAGGCATGAACACTGGGGGGAAAGTTCACTGGGAACCTGTAGGACACTGAGGGTATTCTTCAAAATGGTAAGTTACGCTGCCATTCTTAACTGTTCTTAAAAATGAGAGGAAATTGATCAGCAGAAAAAAGGTACATGAAGTGTGCTTTGCTTTGATGTGGGCAGGCTAATTGATAACTTCCCCTAACCTGCCCATCCTAATAACATGAAACTAACGGTGCCTCCTGCTACTGACGGGTTCCCTTACTCAGTTGCTGTAAGAGAAGCATTGAGTAAGCATTGAGAATCAAGGAACCTACAGTCTATTCATAGATTCTAACCCTAAGAGGAATGAAATTAGGACTTTATATGGTTAGGTCATTAAAGGATCTCATGAATTAATACTACTGTGTTTGCATTCTATTTTGTGAATTTCTGCCTTTATTTTTATTAATGTCCCTTCCCTACTTTCATTTTATTCTCAATTCTCTTTTCTTTTGTTTTCATTTTTTTTGTTAGAGACAGGGTCTCAGGCCTGACACGACAGCTCACACCTACAATCCCAAAACTTTGAGAGGCCAAGGCAGGAGGGTGGCTTGAGGCCAGGAGTTCGAGACCATCCCAGTCTCAATTTTTTTTTTTAACGGACTTTCATTTTAATTATTTTACTCTTTCATATTTAATGTCAAAACCTAAAGTGCTTTTAAAATAGACTACCAGTTTTCCTCTGGGCACAGTGTTAGCCTTATTTCAAGTTTTGATATGAAGTATTTTCATTTTTGCTAATCAATATATAATCTGAAATGTCAAATTTAATCTATTCATTGATCTAAGAATTACTTAGAAGAGTTTTGGTTGTTTACATTTCTATGTGATTGTCTTTTAGAGGCTAATTTTCAATATATCTTATTGTTTTATGAAGGAAGCCTGGAAGATTTCTACTTTTGAAATCTATTAAGTTTCTTTTTAGACCAAGTTAACTACCGGTTATAATTAGCACGTTAGAACATCTAGAAAGTAGTCTTTAAAAACAGAAAGTCTTCCCCTAGAACACACACACACACACACACACACACACACCTTTGTAAAGAGTTTCAGTGAATACTTACAATTCTAAAGTCTCACCTTTTCAAAAGTAAATATTCCAACAGAGAAAGACAAACCATTAAGCTAAAGGGAAAGGAGGCAAACTGCCAGAATGTAAGGGTTAAGTTTCTCATATCTGGGAATTCCACACCCTAGAATCATAACAATAGCATTACAGCTTTGCACCCCTATTTTAAAGACGAAAACTGAGGCTTCCAGATCCTGAGTCAGATAGAAAAGATTTTAGCTGAGACCAAGGGTTTCAAGTGCACGAATCCTTTCTGCACTAAATTCAAATTTCGTTCCAAAAGTAATACTAAAATAGCAGCTGACCAGCTTCTCTTGTGATATTCCTTAAGTTTGTTCATCGCACCAAGCAGAATCAGAAGACGGACTCCTAGAACAGCTGCGGCTTTACTCCTGGTAAAGTGGGTTGGCTTAGGAGAGGAACTGACAGGACTCTGACAAGCCCCCGAAAGGATATTAAGTCATTTTTCAGCCAGTAGCAAGCCAACCTGAAAGACGGGTGGATCCCAGGGTATCCTAATGTTATTCTCCCAACCCTGTCAGTGCTAGTGTCCAAAAAGTGGAGCAGCAAATGGGAAGTGACCGGCATTCAGAAACTGACACAGGATCCCGCATTTCTAAACAACGCTGCCAACGCACACCGAGGCAGCTCCTCCGAAAATCTCTGTGCTCCAATGCTGTGGCCGTGTACAGCGTATGCAGTCCCCAAAGGGACATTTCAGCACAGAGTTTCAATGTAAAATGACACACGCTACTGCAGGCTAGAGATCTTATTGGGGACACAGGGCTATATTCATCTGTTTCCCAGCAAGAAAACCAGAAAGCCAAAGATAAACAGAAGTCAATCAAAGCAGAAAGTGACATCTAGAAAAAAATGCCTAATTCTGCCAGACCTGTTTTGCTGAATAAAGATAAGAGCCCCGTGGACAACATGGCTTTGGTATAAGAAATTAAACGATGGCAGCATTCCCAAAAGCAACCAAAGCAGTTGACATCGGGCTTGTTCCCAACAGCCTGGAAGGGACTGAGAATGGAAGAACAATCGACAATTAAGAAACTGTTTCTACAGACTCTGAATTTTGCAAGACTAATTAGGAAAATAAGCCTTGTTTCAGAGTTTCAGCATTTGAAAGTATTACTGCACTTTACCTCCTTCTCTGAAAGGTAAGACTTCCAAATTAAAATATAATTGTCAGCCGGGCGCGGTGGCTCAAGCCTGTAATCCCAGCACTTTGGGAGGCCGAGGCGGGTGGATCACGAGGTCAGGAGATCAAGACCATCCTGGCTAACATGGTGAAACCCCGTCTCTACTAAAAATACAAAAAACTAGCCGGGCGTGGTGGCGGGCGCCTGTAGTCCCAGCTACTCGGAGGCTGAGGCAGGAGAATGGCGTGAACCTGGGAGGCGGAGCTTGCAGTGAGCCGAGATCGCGCCACTGCACTCCAGCCTGGGTGACACAGCGCGAGACTCCGTCTCAAAAAATAAAAATAAAAAAAATAAAATAAAATAAAATATAATTGTCAAATCAATTGGTTAAAAAAAAAACAGTAGTTAAATGAATTCCGTTCCTAGGTATATACTCAACAGAAATGTATGCATGTGCTTACCAAAAGATACGAACAAGAATGTTCACAGCAGCACTATTTCTGATGGCCCAAATTGGGAACTTCCCAAACGCCCATAAACAGAATGGATATGTAAATTGTGGTATAGTCCACAATGAAATAAACAATGCAAATGAACAATTACAACTCTATGAAACAATATAGATATAGGGTTAGCAAACTTTTTGGTAACGGGCCAGACAGTAAATATTTTAGGCTTTGGGCCCATACAGTCTTTGTTGCAACTACTCAATTGTGCTGTCACAGCACAAAAGCAGCCATAGCTGATATATAAATGAAATGGACATGGCTGTGTTCCAATAAAGCTTTATTTCTGGCCGCAATTTATTTATTTATTTATTTTTTTTTTTTTTGAGACAGAGTCTTACTCTGTCATCCAGGCTGAAGTACAGTGGCACAGGCTTAGCTCATTGCAACCTCTACCGCCCGGGTTCAAGTGATTCTCCTGCCTCAGCCACCCGAGTAGCTGAGACTACAGGCATGTACCACCACACCCAGCTAATGTTTTTTGTATCTTTTAGTAGAGATGGGGTTTCAACCATGGTGGTCAGGCTGGTAGCAAACTCCTGGTTTCAAGTGACCCACCCACCTCGGCCCCACAAAGTGCTGGGATTACAGGCATGAGCCACCATGCCCGGTCAATTTGTGGACACAAATTTGAACTTCATATAATTTTCACATGTCACAAAATATCATTCTTTCTTCCCCGTGGCAACTATTTAAAAACACAAAATCCATCCTTAGCTCAAAGGCCATATGAAAACAGGCAAAGGACCAGACTTGGCCTGCAAGCTGGGTTCACCAACCCTGGATAGAGATATAACTCCAGATGCAATGTTAACCAAAACAAACCAGGCACAAAAGAGTACAGACTACATGATTCCATTTCTGAAAAGAGGCAAAAGTACCTGATGGGGTTAGAAGTCACGATAGAGACCCCACCTTCGGGGGCTGGATACTTGGGTGTGATCCCTTTCTGGAGCTGTTTACTCATGATTGCTGCATTCTTTCTCAGGCATGTTGTACTTCGAGAAGTTTAGCAAGTTTTTATAATAAAGTAGCTTACAATTCAATCAGCTTCAAAAACAGAAGTGTAAAGAGAACCAGAGCAATCAAATTAAATTAGCTATGACTTCTTCATGATGGCCAGGTACCCGCCAATGCTAGAGTACTTAAGAATATTTAATAACAATGGCTGGGCACAGTAGCTCACACCTGTAATGCCAGCACTCTGGGAGGCCTAGGTGGGCGGATCACTTGAGGTCAGAAGTCCAAGACCAGCCTAGGCAACGTAGTGAGACTCCATTTCTAAATAAATAAATAAATACACACATACATAAATACATAAATACATAAATAAATGTAGATTTAAATTGTTTTCCCCTATTATTGTTTTACTTCCCGGGTGGGGCGTGTTTCATGGTTTAAGGGATGGTGCTACCATCAGAATCTGGCCAGGCTGTTTTCTGTGGCGTCTGTGCATAAAGATGATGTCCACCCAATTGCCAGTGACTCCTCGCATGAAATCTGCCATCAGTACTATTAACATAAACAGCATCTGGCAAAATACACGGCCTTCAACCCACAGCAAAACCTGCACGGTACTCTCACGAAGGAAAAAGGCCAGGTCTGGCTTCCATTTGATTTCCAGAGAATATGCAATGAATTATTTTTTCTCACCGTCAGCAGCTGAGTCTCAGTGAAATCCGTGCTTGTAATTATTGCTGTAATTATTATTTTAATACAAATCAGCAACTTATCAAAATATTACGTGTCAGGTGCTACCTCTTTGCTCCAAGACTATGGATGGAAGTTGGAGGCCGTCACTCCAGCTTCGCTCTGTGCACACAGAGGATGGGAATCACGGTGAGGTCTCTTCTACCACAGCCAGACTTCCAGCTTCACAGATGCCCACGTCCACAGCCAGTTTCACACTCGACCTTCTTTTACAGGCAATAAGTCACTCTGTGCATTTTACGTGGTGGTTTGACCTTCGGCAATTCAATTCACTCACTGCAGGGTCTCAGTGGTTCCATCTTTGCAGGGGGCAAACAGTACAAACCTTTTTTTTTTTTCTTGAGATAGGCTCTTGCTCAGTCACCCAGGCTGGACTCCAACCACGGCTCACTGTAGCCTCAACCTCCCAGGGTCAAGTGATCCTCCCACCTCAGCCTCCCAAGTAGCTGGAACTACAGGCATACTACCATGCCCAGCTGATTGACTGTTTTATGTTTTTGTAGAGACGAGGTCTCACTATGTTGCCCAGACTGGTCTTGAACTCCTGGGCTCCAGCAATCTCCCAACTCCTAGGTCTCCCAAAGTGCTGGTGTGTGCCACCACGCCCAGTAACAGTGCCAGCTTTCTGGCAGTGCCCTTCTGAAGAAAACCTAGTGAGAGTTGTTTGGTTACATCTTTCTGTGCGGCACACACATGGCATTTGACACGCAGGCTCCTGAGTCACGCTGGCTGAGCTGAAATTCCAAGTCTGCTCTGTGACTGCGAGTGATTTCTTACCCTCTCTATGCCTCAATTTCCTCATCTGTACATGGGAATACTATCAGCAGCCACATCATGAGGCTGATATAATGATTAAAATGATAATCTAGGAGACGCTGCTTAGTACAGCACAGCACCTGCCATATAGTGACATCCAATAGATAATAGCGATTATTATTATTATCATTCTGAGAGTTGCAAACTCAAATCCCAACAGCCATCTTGTAGGTAACACAGATAAGCAAAGTGACCTGGTGGGCCCGTGTAGAGGGGGCAGCCACATCCCCCCTCACTCAAATGGTTACCTCTGGGAATGAAAACCAGAATTTCAAATTTCTTAATAGGCACTCTAAATTTGATGTGGATTGGAAATCATTGATTTTGGCTACCAATTTAAGTTTTGATTTTAAAATTTACCTTTTCTTTAATTAAGAAAGAAGGAGGAAGAGGACCCCATGCTGTCATTATTCCATCTGGAGCCCAGACCTGACTCACAAAGCTCTAGGTTTCCTTCTGGCTTACGCATTCCCCATCGCTGCTTTCTAGCACCCACTTTCGTTGGAGGGCTGTATCCGCCTGCTCACTCCAATAAACAGTCAGTTTCCTCGAAATGCTGCTGTTGTGCATTTTTTGTTTGCTTTCATCCTAAAAGAAAGCCAAACAGGAGTCAGCCTCTAGGCCGAAGAAGAATGAATAACCTAACTTCTACCCATTTCCAAACCACCCAGTCTTTCACCGAACATCCTTCCTTAGGAGATGTTTAGCTTAACATCTCTCCCTGCTCTCTGTCTTTAACTCACCTTCTAAACAAGAGAAAATCAGAAGTCACAATTTGAAAACTATCCCTCCATAGGATTACAAGAAAAAGCAGGCAATAAGAGCATTTTACATCGACAACGGAATCATCTGCGATACTCGATGACAAGCAAAGGGGGTTCTCAGTGTCTTTCATAACAGCTGCCCCTTTTGAGCTGGGATAAAAGAAAGTGCAAAAGAGAGACAATGAATAGGCTTTTATTTCAAAGAGAACATCTGCAAAGCGTGGTCCTCCATTAAAAAATAAACAGAAAACAGCCACTAGTCTGGGGGAAAAAAAATAAGATTTCCCATTACATCTCTAATTAATAAAGCCCCATTTCACCAGGAAAAAAGAAGAAGAAGAAGAAGAACTTTTTCACATCCCCAAAGAAAGGATGCTTAATGAGGTAACTGTTGTATTACTTGATCCATCTAATCTGGTTTTAATACTATCCTTAAATAATGTATACATTAGCTTTCCATTACCAAAAACATTTGTTTATTTTATGAACGTGAGTCTGGTTGAGAGCTGAGACTCTGCAAAATTATCATGCGGTCCTTGGGCTCCCGGCTTTTATTGCTTCTCCCCTCGCTCATTATGAAATGATGAGTTGTCTCCGTTGCCCTTTTGAATTGCTGCTAACGTTGCACTGCGGTTCTGTTACCCTAGTTCTGAATAGGAGCGCCTTGGTTCAGGGTTAAGTTAATGTAGTCATTACTGGCCCATTTGGGGACCCATTCATCATGCTAATTTCATGTCCAACACCTGGAGGACTAGAGTACAAACACTCAACGCGAAGCAAATGCACAGTGAATCCAAAAGATGCACATGAAATGTCCAGACCTCAGTCACAGAAGACAGGGATGGGGAGCCTCTGGGACCATTACTTTCCAGAATTCTGGGAGCAATGCAGACATCAGAGAGGGCCTCCAATGGGCAATTCTTTTCCAATGGACCCAGAGCACAGTTCCTCCTAACATCTAACTTCAATCCTTTCTGCTTGAACTTCAGAACAAAACAGTACAGCTGTTTACCAGAGGAGCAAAGACTCTTCAAACGGGTTGAGTTGACATTGACCAAACCTTGGCCATCTCAGCACTTCCTTGACCATCATTAACCAACCAAGTTGCAATCAGAATTTGAAATCCAGTTAGGGTTTGCTTATGTGTTTTCATTTTGTTAACCCCACTTCTTCTTACTTAAATGCCACTTTACCTGCACGTTAAACAAGAATAGTGTTGAAACTGCCGTTTTGACTGGCTGGTTATATTTCTGTATTTTCCAAAATATACATTTAAAGAAATATACAGCTATTAATAATTTCTTTAAATATTCATCCAAGAAGCAGAAGAGAGGTGCATCCGGGATGTTGTCGGTGCTATGACTCCTGGTCTAGGATACTCAGATGTGTTCAGTTTGTGAAAATTCATCACGTTGCACCTTTAGAGTAATGTTTATATCATATGGGTTTGTCAGGAAAAAAGCAACTAAAAGAATGTAGGCAATATTTAAGAAGTGAGCCAGACATGGTGGCTCACGCCTGTAATCCCAGCACTTTGGGAGGCTGAGGTGGGAGGATCACTTGATCCCAGGAGTTCCAGACCAGCCTGGGCAACATAGCAAAACCCCACCTCTCCAAAAAATACAAAAATTAGCCGGGCATGGTGGCATGCACCTGTAGTCCCACCTACTCAGGGGGCTGAGGTGGGAGGACTGCTTGAGCCTGCAAGGTCAAGACTACAGTGAGCTGAGATCAAACAACTGCATTCTAGCCGGGGTGACACAAGGAGTCCCTGTCTCAATAAATTAATAAATAGATTTAAGAAGTGAATAAATGTTGTACAGATATGAAGAGCAACTCTTTATAAAAAGCTTTTAGAGAATATCTACCCCTGTAGCACCTCCAACCACTAGTGCATCAAGATTGGTGTCTACACCATATTTTGGATTCCTGGGGCTTGTTTAGGACTCCTATGGCAGAAGGCATGATCCAAAATAAATCCTTACCCCCAAATAAGTAAAATAAATCCACCCATCCAAAACAAATGCTTATCCACAGCTCTTTCTTTTTATTCAGCTCCCTAATCGTTTCCTTCACTGCACTTATAACAATTTGATTTTTTGCCATGTTCTTGTTTGTTTTTATTGGGAGGTCATCCTGTCCCCAAACCATAAACGGCATGAGGGTAGGGTCACATCTGTCTTTCCCCTCGCTGTGCATAAGGCCTGGCACACAGCAGACCCCAACCAATATCTGATGAATGAATGGATGAGCAGGTGGGAAATTTCCAGCGGATTTCACTCATTCATTCTCTCCCTGTTCCCCGCGGGTTACAAGACGCTGTGAGGAAGGAAGGCAGACAACCCCGTCTGAACACTCCCACATTCTGCTGCTTGAAGACATGAGCCCCATCTTCCACTCACATGAGGCTTTCTGAGCTTCAAAGCACTTTCTCATCTGTTTATCACATTTAATCCTCACAACGCGGGGAGGGAGGTAGGCTTATTAGCATCATCTGATGAAGCGCCAAAAAGACACAGAGATGAAAGTCACGGTCCGTCCCTGACAGCGTTGGGACCAAGCCTAGGTGCTCAGGAATGTTCTACTTTTCCACCCCCCCCCCTTGTCTCTCAAGACGCCCAACTTTCCAATGCGTGTTATTGGGGGACAAGGTCACGGGGAACACAGAGGGAGGGGCAGATGAGTCAAAAGCAGCCTGTCACTCACACTGCCTGCAGAGGGGAAACGGGTTTATCAAATTGCAGAACGCATGATTCTATTTCTGTCGAGGACATTTGCCTTCAGGATGGCCTCATGTTTATAAGAATTTGCATATTTTGGGTCTCCACCACCAGCTAGGCGAGGAGGGAGACTCCATCATGCCAGGGCAAGGCACAGGCAGTCAGAGGCAAATAAGTGCAGTGAATAAGCCACATGGGAACAGGGTAACCACAGATGCTCAGTTTTACGTCTTCATAGTAAACACAGAGGTCTTCCAAATGGGCTGCAAACTCAACAGCCAAGAGAGGCCAACCAGGTGGCACAGGTGACAGGAGAGATCTTGGGGGGACTCTTGGGGAACCAGTGGGTCTGCAGTGTCACCATTCCTCAGCGTGGCTGTTTAACGCCAAGCGAGCACCATGGACCCTGTATTGCTGGATCTTATGACTTTTAAAAGAATTCCAAAAATCTACACTGTCTCACGGCATATCCTAATCTTTAAATTCCAGGGCCTATTTATTCTAGCACACTGTGTGGGCAAAATCAAACCCACCCATGGGCCATGGATTTGAAAGTCCTCCTGGCTCTAGCAAACATCTCCTATCATGCGGCTGCATCAGGGGGCAGAGCAGAGCACCGACCATGACCCAGAGCTGCGCCTCACCATCAAGCCCTGCCAGGAAGGTGCCTTATGGCCCCTGGGCTTCAGACGAGGACACTGAGCTCCAGAGAGGCAAAGTGCCACACACCGATGATGTCCGACCACTGTCTTCTTCCTCAACATCACACGACCTGCCTCCCAGGCCCCACAGCATCTGCCCACCTGCTCCCCTGGATCATTTCCGGGGTTGTTTCCTCAGCTACAAGAAGAGCTTGGGCCCCATGAGTGGAGCAGCCCAGGCCTCATGGACGGTTCTGGGATGGCACAGACCTCAGGGCTCCCAGGGCTCTGAATCATATTACTTACTCCTCGCCCTGACCTTCCCAGAGGACACCTCCCTTGTGTGTTCAAGAGGTCACCATGAGAAAGGGTACCGACTAGGATGTGAGAGTGATCTCCCTAGAGATAGGCCACTTATCAGCACGGGCGCTAACTCTTGCCTGCCAGACTGGTCCTCCTGGAAGGCAGGAGGCACATTGGTCCTGTTCACCAAGGTAGTTCCAGTGCTGGACACAGGGACTGGTACCTTCTAACTGCAGGAGTGGAGGATGGTGCACAGGTGGATGAATGGATGGATGGGTAAGTGGATGGACAGATGGATGGATGGACAGAGGACGGATGAATGGACTGATAGATGGATGGATGGTCAGACAGATAAATAGATGAATGGACTGATGGATGGATGGATGGATGGATGGATGGATGGACAAATGCATGCATAAATGGATGGAGGGAAGGGGAGAATGAGGGGCTAGAGTCAACAGACTTACTGAACACAGCCTTTGGAGACACCACCCAACTTCAATTCCTAGTTTGGACACTTCACATCTGTGTAACTTTCATCCAACTTATTGCCTTAGTTTTAATTCTTTCAATCAGTAAAACAGAGATGAAAATAATAGCTCTTAACTTGCCAGATGTTATAAGGATTCAATAAAAGCATGTCTTTTTAGTCCTTCCACAGTGTTTGGTGCATTCAATAAATGCACCTCATCATCACCACAGTTGCAACGTTTGTGCCTCCCGGGTAGGGAACATTTGCATCAACCTCTCAGTCCCACAAACCCATCTTAAACCGAAACCACGCCCCTTGTGGCCAAAAATTATGGTAAAGCGTGACCTGCGAGGAGAAACAAATGCCTCATACCACATTACCTCATCAGCATCCACTGACACATTAGCCTGGATTAGATGTCCACATATGCAGTAGTCACCTGGCTGGGACAAACCAGGCCTGGGACAGGACAAATCCATTCATTGCCCCTAGGTGGCCCTGAAAGATGAGTCACCCTCATCCACACACACAAAGCTTGAGAATGGGCCCCACCCCTTCCTCATCTGGCAGGGTGTCTGAGTTCGTAGTTCCTGATACTAATAATGCCAGTGTCCAGGTTCAGGGCTAAGGTGACACCCCGCCCCACACCCATCTTCTTTGTGATGCCTCTGGCTTCCAACCAGGGGGACGGGGCAACCGAACCCAGAGGGCACGTGGGCACCATCTGATGAGCATCTGCGGGCAAACGGGTAGTTTCTGTTGCAGGCGGAAGGAAGTGTCCACAAGATGATCCGCACTGCATGTTCGTTGAGATAGCTCTCCAGCATGCTGCAGACCCAGGCTCCCAGGTACAAGTGGTGGGTTACTCAGTGGGCCAACCACAGAGCGGTCTGAAGGAATGGAGCAGCAGGAAGTCTGCTGTGGTTGAAAGAAAAGCCAATTTCCCTGGCCAAAGAACCCTGCACAATATCCTCTTGCTCCCTCCTCCCCTTCTCCCTTGGTTAGAGAGAGCTGAATTCAAGACTCCTTTCTCTAGCCAATTTCAAGTTCAATTCTTGACTGCTGAAAATATAATAGTACACAGCTTGAAAGATTAAACGAGTTCATGCACAAAAAGGGTTTAAAACAGTGCCTGGTAAACAGAATAAAAAACCCCGAAATAAACCCACTCTTTTACATCAACTCATTTTTGACAAAGGCATCAAGAACAGACGCTGGTGAGCGCAAAGTCTTCAATAAATGTGCTGGAAAAACGGGATAACCATTCCTACGGATAACCTTAAGACTGTAACTAGGCCCCATCACTCACCATATACAAAAACCAAATCAAAATAGATTAAAGACTTAAATCTAAGACCTGAGACTATGAGACGACTAGAAAAAAACACTGGGGAAACACTTCAGGACCTTAGCTTAGGCAAGAATTTTTTTGGGTAAGACCTCAAAAGCACAGGCAACAAAAGCAAAAACAGACAAATGGGATTATATCAAGCTACAAAGCTTCTGCACAGCAAAGGAAACAATCAACAAATAAAACAATCTACAGAATGGAAGAAAGTATTTGCAAACTACCCATCTGACAAGGGATTAATAACCAAAATATATAAAGAACTCAAACAACTCTCAACAGCAAAAAAACATAAGTAGTCCAATTTTTTAAATGGGCAAAAGAGCTGAATAGATATTTCTCAAAAGAAGACATACAAATGGCCAATAGATATATAAAAAAATGCACAGCATCACTAATCACCAGGGAACTGAATATCAAAAGCACAATGAGATACCATCTCACCCCACCTGAAATGGATTTTATCAAGACGACAAAAAATAACAGACGCTGGTGAGGACGTGAGAAACCGGAACCCTCATACGCCATTGGTGGGAATGTAAATTAGAACAGCCACAATGGAGAAGAGTATGAAGGTTCCTCACAATCTAAAAACAGAACTACCATATGATCTGGCAATCCCACTACTGTGTCTACACAGGAAAGGAATTAATTATCCAAAGGAAAGGAAATCAATAAATCGAAGAGCTATCCGCACTCCCATCCTTACTGCAACATTCTTCACAATAGCCAAGATATGAAATCAACTTAAGTGCCTATCAATGGATGAATGGATAAAGAAAATGTGGTGTACACACACACACTGGAATATTAGTCAGCTGTTAAAAAGTGAAATCCTTTCATTTGCAGCAACATGAATAAACCGGAGGCCATCATATTAACTGAAATAAGCCAGCTACTTAAAGACAAGTATCCCATGTTCTCACTCCTATGTAGGAGCTAAAAAAGTGGACGACAAGAAGACAGAGAGTAGATACGTGATTAGGTGAGTGAGGGGAGTGGGGAGGAAGACAATGACTGGAAGGTATAAAAATCCAGTTAGATAGAAGGAATAAGCTCTAGTGTTTGGCAGTCCAGTAGGGTGATTATCGTTAACAATAATCTATTGTATATTTCAAAATAGCTAGAAGAGCCGGGCACAGTGGCTCACATCTATAATCCCAGCACCTTGGGAGGCCGAAGTGGGCAGATCACCTGAGGCCAGGAGTTTTAAGACCAGCCTGGCCAACAAGGCAAAACCTCATCTTTACTAAAAATACAAACAAAATTAGCCAGGTGTGGTGGCGGGCACCTGTAATCCCAGCTAATCGGGAGGCTGAGGCAGCAGAATTGCTTGAACCCGAGAGGTGGAGGTAACAGTGAGTCAAGATTGTGCCACTGCACTCTAGGCTGGGCAACAGAGCAAAACTCTGTCTCAAAAAAAAAAAAAAAAAAAAAAAAAAAAAGAATAGCAAAAAGAGAAGAATTTCAGTGTCTCTGACAAAAAGTAAAGCTAAATGTTGGAGGTAATGAATATCCCAATTACTTTGAGTTCATCATTACACATTATGTGAACCTATCAAAACATCACATGTACCCCCAAAATATGTACAACTATTATGCATCCATTTTTAAAACCACCTAACACACCATAACTGCTATGCGAGCATTATAATTATTATTATTATCATCATCATTATTATTACCCCTGTATTTGCATCATGAGTTAGGGGTCTGATTCAATGTAAATTGCATGTCTGTTTCTTTTCTAGGGTTGGTACCTTTTTAGGAATCTGCAATAAGAAGTGAGAAAAGTAGAACAAAGATTTTTGAGACTGGGCAAAGTGGCTCAGGCCTGTAATCCCAGCACTGTGGGAGGCCGAGGCAGGCAGATCACGAGGCCAGGAGTTCGAGAGCAGCCTGGACAACATGGTGAAACCCTGTCTCTACTAAAATACAAAAATTAACCAAGCGTGGTGGCGCACACCTGTAATCCCAACTACTCAGGAGGTTGAGGCACAAGAATTGCTTGAACCCAGGAGGTGGAGGTTGCAGTGAGCCGAGATCACACCACTACACTCCAGCCTAGGTGATAGAGCAAGACTCTGTCTCAAAAAAAAAAAAAAAGATTTTTGGGAATGGCATGGTTGCATTTAGGGTTTTTCAACAAACCATGCAAAAGAAACACAACTCAGAAAGGTGGCATCTTTGGAAAGGGGCAGGTCTGGGTTTGGATCTCAGTTCTGCTACTCCCCAGCTCTGTGAACTTCATGAGCAAGCAGCTTCACTTCTTTGAGCCTCAGTTTCCTCCCGGGGACAGGAAAAGTCCTATCCCACAAAGTTGGAAGAAATCAGTGAGACAGTAAGGTAATATTTACAAATCCCTCCATTATTCCTGCCATGTAACAAGCCATCATAACATCAGTGATTTCTAGCCGGGTGTTCTTAGTTTTAACTTTTTATCAGTTGTGTAATACCGTCTTCCTTCCCAGAATTTTTTTTTTTTTTTTTTTTTTTTTTTTTTGGCAGCGGTGAGCATTTAATAACCCAATGTATGCAAAATACCTAAAGGATGCCTGGCACACAGCAGGCACTCAATAAATGTCAGTACTCCTTCCTCTACCACATTCCGTCCTGCTCACACAGAAAGAGCTGTATTCATTCTACTGCCTTGGATTTACTCGCACCCTATACTGCGTGGGAAAATGAATGACTGCAAGAAATTCCTTATTTTCAAATATACCAAGAATTTCCTCTTAAGAACAGCTCACTTTTGAGCACTGATTAGGCCCACACGAGTTCACATATATTGCTACATTTCGTCCTCATACATCCCTATGAGGTAGCTCAGATTCAGAGGGCCAAAATTACAGTGACTTGCCCAAGATTAGAGGCATGAGAAAGGGCCGAGCCAGGAGGTGAACCCAGGTATGTCAGGCCTGAGGGTAGTGAACGGAGGCCTCTTTCATTGGCGCTGGGGCCTCGCACACACTTCTTGGGACGTTTTCTCCTGTTCCCACCCCCTTCCTTAGAATGTAGGTTTTGTTCAGATCAAGTTTGTTTTTTACTTATTTTTTATTTTCCCCAAGGCATTCTCTCATTGTTTCTGGTAGACGGGGATCTGGGTCCATAGAAATGGGGAAATGCAAAAGAAAGAGAAAGAGAGATATCATAAGTGGCAACTCTTAAGGCAGCACTGGTCAAAAGACAGAGACTTTCAACCTCACCTGTGCAGTCCAACAGGTGTGCGTGTTAAGTTCTTCTGCACTGAAACACTCATATAGATGGATTTATGACCTTATGGATCATAAACAGCTCTGGAGTGGGGGGTGGGACAGACTCTTATTTCAGAGATATCCCTAAGGATATCTTTGCTTTCTGAGGTACACACACACACACACACACACACACACACACACACACACAATGACGCGATGTTAACTATCTGCTTTAACTCAAGCCGCCAAATTTCCTGTTCTATTAAAACCATGAATCAAAATTGAACAGTCACCAGTAAGTAAGAACTTATGCCATGGCTGGCTTCCTAGGTGAAAAAGAGCAAGCGTTTCACCACCCAACCTTCTGGAAGATTTTCAAAAAATGAATTGATAAACTATAGATATGTTAGAATTTATCTCACAAACATATCTATACCTAGGTATATAATTTCTACTTTTATTTATCTATTTTAACATTTTCCAGTATATGATTTAAACAGATGGCAACATTTGCAGTAAGATAAATATTATTCAATGATGCATATTTCTGTATACAAAGTGTAATGCATCGCTCAAGCAAAATAAAACTCCATTGGAAGTGTGGAAAAAAAAAGGGAACCATCAATAAAACACCCTGTTTTCTGTGGTCACAGAATATTTGGATAGGAAGAAAAGCTACACCTCTGAGGCTGTTAGAAGCAGAGGTGATCTAAAGCCAGTGAACCGATCTTTCAAAGTCACAGTTGATGTCTAAAAAAGTCCTGAGTTATCTGAGTAATGTGAAGTATGAGGAATTTCTGCCGAAAAATCAACATTTCAAAGGGGTCGGATAATACAGAAACCCCATTCTACTTTGTGTGCTTATGTGGGGCGGCAGGCAGGGGGTGGGAAGGGTAATAAAAAATTAGATGTCTTAAATGAAACTTACTGAGTAACAGTTTATCTAAGCACACAAGCAATAAATGTGGGGACTTCAAGAAGAGAGTCACTAAGGGAAAGAAAATAAACATTCATTACATTAACACACACAGCTCTCTTTCATTTTCTCCAAAATCTATTCAGAACCTGTAGGCTGATCCTCATGACAGCTCTCCCAATATTTTTCCTCCCTTTATAAGGGAGTCTGTCTGTTTCTGAAATTCTGAGATGACAGTAAAATCCACAGTTTACTGGAGACCCAGTGAAGGAATCAGAGTCACAGCCACAAAACAGCTGCAATCCACCCAATAATTCTAATATTTAAGAGCTTTGAAAGAGGCTGAGAGGAAAAGGAGAGCTTGCAAATCTTCTATGGACATGCCCTCTGACTCTTTCTACTTGAGAAACGGGGTGTTTCCTCTTGGCTTCTTAAGTGCACCAAAAATACAATCAGGGCCTTCCACCGAAGCACAGCTCCCCAAACATAAAAAGGACAAATGCTCTGAGGCTGTGGGCATCAGGAAGCAGGAAGATCTGGCTTAGGAAATGCCCTCTACACAATGCCCGCCTGACACTCTCTGCAACACACCCACCAGCAACCCAGGACACAGGTTCCCCCCACGTGCAAGAGCCAAGACTGTCTACCCACCCCATATCCGCCTGCAACAGAGCACTGAGAGAAAGCATCTTCTTCTAAGCATGTGTCTAAGCATCTCTCTAAAAGAGCCATCTGGAAAATCACGGGGATTTGTTTCTTTAAATGTCCCACTCCTGAATCTCCCTCCAAAGCATCATCCTGGCAGCCCCAGCAGGGTTTGGAAACAAACTGCACATTTCAAGGGCCTCTATTGCTTGTAAAAAGGCCTGGTCCTCTCCTTGCCTGCAACCCAAGCTCCAGCTATACCAGACTTTAGGAACAGCCTGCCCCCTTCTGGTCTCCTGGAGCTCCATGGAAGGGCAAGAACTGGGTGGGTACAGACAGAGTAGGACAGACCCCAGGCTCCATCCAGCCAGCCTGTCTGTACTGTGATTTCAGGATTTAGCAGGCTATGCAGTAGGTGTAGGGGGAGAGGAAAGAAAGGAGAGAGACAAGCAAATGAAATAAAATACAAATCCCCGAACGACAACAGTCAACAGCATGGTAGGCAGCTACCAAGAAGAGAAGAGAACCAAAAGAAAAAAAAAATACATAAATGTCTACCTTGGAAGGTAAAGAAATCGACACTAGGACATGCAGGTTTGGGGAGAGTAACTGAACTTGCAGTTGGAAACGGAGTTTCAGAAAAGCAAAGCAACTCCGCTGCTGGAACTGAAATTCCAAAAGGAAGTAAAAAGGAAAATAGTGTGTTCCCACCTACCTCCCCAACCGCAGATCTCTCAGAGGCTGAGCTGGGTGTGAGAGAGTAAAACACTGAGCCGAACACACAGACAGGCTGGGGATGGATGCTCACAATGCCGGGACCTTATGAAGAAATCAGCTAGCCTTGCCTCCTTCCTTTTCTTCATTTGTTTCAACAGGTGCTGTATGCATCCTAAAGGTACCTCCTGAACCGACTCTGAATCCCAGATGCAAAGCCCCAGGATTCCCCCACCACATCTCCCCTACACCTTCCTACACTGGACC
Source organism: Macaca nemestrina (assembly GCF_043159975.1). Taxonomy (NCBI): domain Eukaryota; kingdom Metazoa; phylum Chordata; class Mammalia; order Primates; family Cercopithecidae; genus Macaca; species Macaca nemestrina. Next base: position 17,155,424 of record NC_092142.1, on the reverse strand, counting down.
AGCAGGACATGCCCCACAACCCTCCCACCGCACCTCCTGGGCTCTGGATGCACAAAGATCTTCTAACTGCATTTCAGCCAGAACCCATCCCTATCAACTCCAGGAGTTCAAAGGCAGCGTTTCAGAGTACCCCCCTCTGTAGGAAAGAGATCACAGGACACTAGGAATGTTCTGGTTCTCCATCAGGCAGCTCTGGCCACTATCCTCCCCGCAAACGAGGGAAATACTTCTCCCCGCTACCCACACGGCAACGTGAAATGCCATCACTTCACGTCTTGGGACTGGCTCAGCTCGCAGGCAGGAAGAGCTGCACTCCGGCAGAGAGGGTCGCACAGACTCCGAAGAAGTTTAGCAGCTCACAAAGCATCACGCTGTGTACGAAGGCAGTCTTCAGTGAGGACTTCCAAAGTGACAAACGATAGAGCTATGCATTCAGTCCTCAGGATCCTGAAACCATCCCCCCTGGTGTCTAATACCCTTTTAGCAGCTAGGCAAACCCTTGCAGACAAGTAGTGTGCCGAATAAAGAGACAGACACACAACATATTGGCTATGCCCTAAGGCAGAACTCACGCCCCTGGGAAACTGAGACCTTGGCTCTGAACTGAGGACTCCGGCCTCCCACCCCAGGTGCTCCTAGTTCAGCAGGCTGGGCAAGGCAGCCCAGAGAAGGTGGGAAAGGTATCCCTCGAGAAGTTGGGGACAGGGTAGGAAGACAACTCAGTTCCCCACCCAGCCACCCAGACGGCCCCAGATCTGCGGAAGAAACAGTTTCAGAGCCCTGACTGTTCACACCCACGGAGGGCAAAGTAATCCCATAGGAGTAGAAGCCCTGACGGTGTGGTCGGACACACAGCTGGTGACCCGAACCGGCCGCAACAAGACAGAGAGACAGAGACAACCAGCTAGGAGAAGGAGCCATGCCCTGAAACTGGAGATGGGGAGGAGATAAAGTCAGAGAGGGCACGGAAGACGGCAAGGTTAGAGACAGAGAAGGTGAACACGGAAGGCTCAAACATCCAGAGAGGAGAAACAGAACACCCAAAGTAAGACCAGACACCCCGGACTGAGTATTGATTCAGGGGCATGGTCAGGGACTTGGGACGCCCAGCTCAGCCCTCGTCGCAGGCCAGGACGAACAGAGGGCTCATCTGTCTGCATCCAGCTCGGCAAAAACCAAAGAGATGCTGCTGCGACAACCGCCCAGGATCAGCGGCTGAGGATCCGGCGCGATCCACTCAGACAAGGGAGCGAGGCACCAAGACCCACACGCACGGAGCAAGTCAGCTGAGGTCCCCAGCAAGAGTGTTGGGGAACAGGAACCCAGCCAGGCTCCGGTAACCCCCAAAGCGCCCCCACTGGAGATAACTTCCCCCAGACCCCAAAGGGTCCGTGTTCAGACTCTGAAAGGGGCAGCCCACGACCCCTGAGCCTTGGCAGGGACCCCACCCGACCGCCCCGGGCAAGAGGCGATGTGGAGTCGGTAGGGTTGCAGAGTCCCAGTCTGATGACCGGGTTCAAGGGCTAGGGGGGCGCGGGGTCGGGCTGCCTTCTACCCTCCCTCGCCGCGGGGCGCGAGCCGAAAGGGCATCTTACCATACCCCGGGCGGGCAGTGCCCCCCGGCTGGCCAGCTGCTGTGCCCGGGGTTCTCCGGGGCCGCCTCCCCGCGCCCGCGCCAGGGGCCCCCGTCCTCCTCCTCCGCCGCCGCCGCCTCCTCCTCCTCCTCGGGCTGCAGCCGGCTCGGCGGGCAGGTCCCGGCGCTCCCGGCGCGGGGCCGGGGCCGGGGGAGGCTGCTCTCCGCCGCCGGCCGCTGCGCCCCCGCGGCGCTCCCCGGCCCCGGAGTCGAGGCTGCTGAAATTCCACACGACCAGCGTCTGCAGCAGCAGCACCGTGAGCGCCGCGAGCAGCGCCGAGTGCGAGCGCCGGGCCAGCCTCCGGGCGCACGGCGCCGCCACCATCTTCGGAGCGCGGCGGGCGAGCGGGGCGCGGGGACCCCGGCGCGCTCCGGGCCGCCCCCGCGCTCCCCGCGGCTCCCGCGGCCGCCGACTGCCGCTCGGGCTCCCGCTCCGGCCGCCGCCGCCGCCTCGGCTCGCCGCTGCTCCTCCTCCGCCGCCGCCGCTGCTGCCGCCGCCGCCGCCGCCGCCGCCTCCACCGCCGCGGCGCGGAGTTTTCAGACGGGCAGGGACCCGGACGTCACCAGGAGGAGGAGAAGGCGGGGAGGCGGGAGCGGGGAGGCCGCGGAGGGGGGCGCCGGGCACGCGCTCGGGGACTGGGCGCGCAGGGAGGGGCAGGCGCCTAGCCCGCGCCGCGCCCCCTCCCCACACCCCTGTCCCTGCTGGAGGGGAGGGTGATGGGGAAGGGGCCGGGGAAACGCGGGCCGGGGCGGAGAGGGCGGGGCCTGGGGGCGGAGCCGAGAGAGGAAAAGGAGGAGGGATAGGAAGGGGGTGGGGGCGATCAGAGAAGACAGACACCCCTCAGGACGAAGTGGGAGTAGGATGGGGGGCGAGGGGGACAATTCCCAAGGCGGAAGAAGAGAGGCGCGGCAGCAAAACAGGGGAGCTTTGGTTGAGGGTGGGCCCGCTCAGAATCTAGGGGAGGTCAGGAAGAGAGGGGGTCCCGAGGTCCTGTTTTCCATGTGGGCCGCTGGCAGGAGGCAGTGCGTAGAGGAAGCTCCTGGCCCCGGAGTTCGTGGTCCAGGGATCTTCTGTCGATACCAGACCGGTTGGCAGGTGGACACGTGAGAAACATTTCAGGAGTGTCAGAGCCACAGTCTGATCCCTTCATCCTGGGCTTGAAGGGGTGGGGAGGAGGCTTTGGGTGAGTTTCTGGAGTTAATCAGCACAAGCTCCGTGAGTGACTCCTGAATCACACACAATCCCCGGTGCCAACGATGTACTAAGTGTTCACTGAGTCACTTCTCTGGTCCCTGAGGACTCACAAGCCAAAAGACTCCAAACCCGGTTGGCAAGTGGTTTAGTGGCAAAAGGGAGACCCGTGGAGTTACTCAACCTTCGCAAGATGCAAGCCCCCAAAAATGGCCCCAGAGCCTCCCAGCATGTCCTTTTCCCCATCCATCCTGAACTCCGCCTTCCTGTCTGCACAGGGCCCAGGTCCTGGGGAAACAGGTCTTGCTTTTGAAAGGGGAATTATTTCCCATCCAGACTGGTCTGTCCCAGTGACCTTGAGCCAGGAGGAGGAGGACTCCTCCCTGGCCCCAGGCTTTCTCCTCTGTGGATGGGGGTTTAGGCAGAAGGATCCCAATGGACTCAAATTTCATCCCGAGCCTTCTCTGACTCAGTCTTTCCAGTTTTTCCCTCCCTTGTCCTCTTGCCCAGGGCTTTATACACAGCAGCGCAGAACAGTGAGCATATGGGATGGAGCGGGTGTCCCATACGGGACCTAGCACTCTGGGAATACAACAGCAGATCAAATCCTCAGTTTGTGAATCGAGGACTTGGCGTGAATACTTAGCATCTTGTCTGCTGTGCTTTTTCACCTCATCCTAATTTACAAAGGGAAAGAAAGTGGAGTATAATGAAGGCTCATCAGACAATGAGGCAGGGAGTGGAAAGAGATTGTTTCATCCATTCCACAAGCATCCGTGAATACAAAGCTTGTGTCAGACACTGGGCCAGGTGCAGGCATCCAAAGGTGAATGAGGTTTAATCTCATCTTCAGCAAGCTTGAGGTCTAGAGAACCCTGATGTAGATGTTAATAAAATATAGTGAGATAGGCCTAGCCACCGTGGCTCATGCCTGTAATCCCAGCACTTTGGGAGGCCGAGACAGGAGGATCACCTGAGGTCAGAAGTTGGAGATCAGCCTTGCCAACATGGCGAAAACCCGTCTCTACTAAAAGTACAAAAATTAGCTGGGTGTGGTGACACACACCCTGATCCCAGCTACTTGGGAGGTTGAGGCAGGAGAATCACTTGAATCTGGAAAGCAGAGGCTACAGTGAGCTGAGATCACACCACTGCACTCCAGCCTGGGTGACAGAGCAAGACTCCATCTAAAAAAAAATATATATATATAAATATATATATAAATATATATATAAATATATATATAGTGAGATAAGCATTGCTATAGAGATGTGCAAAAATGCTAAGGGTTCATGAGGGCAAGACGGGAGTAAGCACCAAGAAAATGCTTTCTGAACCCACGTAATTAACCAACCCACTTGCCTGAACAAGGGAAGTATAAAATTTCTGCTAGTGGGGGTTCTGAACTCCAAACCAGTCAGCCTTAGTTATACCTAAAGCTTAGCCAGGCATGTAGCCAGGCATACAGGCCTTCCCTTTGGGTCCAGCACCCCTAACCAGGAGCAAAAGACCAGAGGCAAGTTTCTAGGGCCACCAGTCATCTGTTTATCAGTTGGGGATATTTTGTTTACAAGTGATAACATCTATTACTAAGCCTTTTTTTTTTTTTTTTTTTGGACACAGTCTCACTCCATTGCCCAGGCTGGAGTGCAATGGTGTGATCTCCGCTCACTTCAACCTCTGCCTCTTGGGTTCAAGTGATTCTCATGCCTCAGCCTCCTGAGTAGCTGGGATTACAGGCACGTGCCACCACACCCAGCTAATTTTTGTGTTTTTAATAGAGGCAAGGTTTCACCATGTTGGCCAGGGTGATCTCAAACTCCTGACCTCAAGCAATCTGCCTGCCTCAGCCTCCCAAAGTGCTGGGATTACAGGCATCAGCCACTGCACGCAGCCCTGTCTGTCTTAAAAATAGACTTTGCTGGATCATGTACCTGAACATTGCAGAGGAAAGGCTTCAGGTGAAGTTTGATCCAGAAACTCAGAACTATCACCTGGGATTCCTTTTCTTTCCTTCTCTCCTCTCTGCTTTCCATGGAGTCTACCTTATTCTCTCTTGATGTCACATGATGCCTGGCCTCAGCGGCTGAGACGACTTTGTATCCTGTATTCATCTGTAGCCCAGGGAAAGAAGGATCAGTATTTCCCAGGATTTTCCTCAAAGGTTCAGAGATTTTTTTTTCTGATTAGACCAGCCTTAAGTTCTGGGTCACTCCAAGACTAATCAATGTGGCCAGGGAATTAGAAAATGCGGGTCATCTTGGCCAAGATCCCATATTTCGCCTCTGCCATTGGGGTGAAGCCAGCCTCCCTGCAACAACTTGGCTGCCCTATAGAGACCAGGGTCTGATGAGAAGGAAGAAGTGGGTGCAGGGAACAGATTCCATCATTTATTCCACACAGGCTCCTCGAGGCTACATGACCTTGGCCAAGTCACCTCCCCTCCCAGGGCTTAGATTTCTTTAGTGCCAAATGAGGGGTTAGAGGAGACAGCCCCCAAGATTTGACATGTTGCCACAACGCTTAGTGTCTAAGCAGAGCTTCTCAACCCAGCAGAGCCTGCTCTGGTGACTCTTGGCAACCCTGCCCTCTGGCTCATCTTTGCTTCAAGGTCTCTGCCCGCATTTTCCCCTTTAGCAGCAATGATGTTATCTGCTTCCTCCACACGGCACGTTTAACCACAGTCCTTTGGGGCCCACCCTCTGGCTCCGCTCCCTCAGGGGCCGTGGGCTTAAGGAGTGAGGTTAAGGATCTGGGCTCCAAGTCCCTGGAGAAAGAGAGTGGTTTGTTTATCTCAGACTCATAAAAAGCCACGCAAGAAAGAGGTTTAAAAGCTCCAGGCGGGTTATGGACGCCATAAACAGCTTATGTGATGGTTTTAGGATGAAAAATCACCCGAGATTGGAGAACAGAAAGGCAAGCTTCTGGGGTCACTGGGGCTGTCTTCCTGCACCTCAAGAATCTTTGGGTAAGGAGGTGAGGCAAAGCTGAGATCAGAACAGCAGATGGCTTGGAGTGGGAGAAGGGCGTGAATGTTGACGAATCTGAAATGCACATACATCTCAGTACCTGGGGCGCAGTTGGTTTGGGCAGTGCCAGAACCCTCGGGAGCAGGGGCCGGGCATCATGTCTTCTAAGCCAAACCGAGCAAAAGTAGCCACTTTGCATTCGAAGCGGCCCTGCCTTTGGCTTCCCCTGTGGTGTAAAAGCGAGACAGGCAGAGCTTGATGTATAAGACAGAGCCGAAAGCACCGCCTGAGACGCCAGCAGCAGCCCTAGCAACAGCAGTGAGATTCCTTAGAATTTTTAAAGCTCATTCAGTCATTCAACAAAGATGTATTGGACCCTATTATGTGCCAGGCATCATGCTAGGCAAGCAAAATATAGGCGTGTAGAAGATTCCCTAAGGAACTCTGCTCTTAAAATATCGTTCCTAATCTCACTTGACCAAGAGCCAGAGCTCTAAAGAAGCCCCGAGCTGATCTGTGGGATTCCCTCCCCACCTCTACCCCAAATCCTGTGTCATCACCACTTTCCAGTGAAGGCGGAGTAAAGCAGTTAATAAGTCGTTTTCAGCTCCCTGGTGTGCCCAGCACTGAGCTGGGGGCTGTGAGAGAAAGTGGGAGGCCAGGGGGACAGGCGGCTTCTCTCTCAAGGAGCTGTCAAAAGCAGTCAGAGGACAAGACAGGCACAGGATGGGGTCAGAGGAACGGGCAGCCACAGCCGAGCCCGTGTGCAAAATGGTTAAGAGCCAGATTTCCTGGGTTTACTCAGCTCTGCTACTTTTTGACTCCGACTTCTAAGTATCAATTGTTTACCTCGAGGCCTCAGTTTTCTCGTCTGTAAAATGAGGCTGATAAAAGGGCCTTTCTTGTAAGTTTCTTATAAGGATTCACTGAGATAAGCCCATAAGAAAGGCTTTTTCCTATTGTGACTGACACATTGTAAGTGCTCCATAAATGTTGGATGACATGTGTTTTACTTCATTTATTTTTACGTATTTATTTTGAGACAGGTTCTCACTCTGTTGACCAGACTAGAGTGCAGTGGCACAATCCTGGCTCATTGCAACCTCAAACTCCCAGGCTCAAGCAATCCTTCGGACTCAGCCTCTCAAGTAGCTGGGACTACAGGTGCATGTCACCATACCTACTAATTTTTAATTAATTGTTATTATTATGTATTTATAATTATTAGTTTTTATTAACAACAGTAGGGCACTGCCATTTATGACTGTCCAAAGGTATCCAGGGCTGCCTGGAGGAAGTAGCACTAAACCTCATCCTCGACTTTGGCAGAAGATTGCATATACCCCCAAGGGTTAGGACCACATCTCATTCATCTCTACTTTTTCTGGTACTCTGTACAGTGCAGGGCACTGAATAAATTTTGGTGGTAGAATGAGCACTGATCATATGGGGCAGGCAGTAGTGAGCCTGGGATGCTGGCGGTTTGGAACCCAGTGCTTACAAGTTCAAGGAACCCAAGTTCAAACACCATCTCGGCAACTTGTTAGTTGTGTGATGTTAAGCAGGTTACTTAATGTCACCAAACCTCGATACTCTCAACTGTAAGTAGTGAAGAAAAATAATATGTATGTTTTAAGGCTGAGGGGTTGGAGGCAGGGAAATGGGGCAGTGTATACAGCAGAGTGTCATAAAGTTTATATAAAATGACAGCACTGGCCAATCGCAGTGTTGAAGGAATATTAGCCTGAGTACATTGGCAGGGTGGTCTGTAAAGCAATGTTCTCCCCTTGCCTCAATGCTCCTGCCCCAGGTGCCAGAGAGCTAGGGCTGGACATGCCTTCTACATTTAAATAAACCTCAGCCTAAGAGTTAAATTTAGCCAAATACATTCTTTTTTAAAATTTCAATCATGCATTTCTTTCTTTTTGGTTTATTAGAGCCTGTTTTTACCCAGACTCTACAAATTGACCCTGACTTTGCTCTTGAAAAATTAAAAAACTCCCCCTAGGTTTCACTTCTCCTTCAAGAGAGAAATCATGAACAGGTGGGTTCACCTGTTTCTAAGTGTCAGTGAGTGGTGCGAGGACGCCCTCCCAGCCCACTAGGAATCCCAGAGTCTCTCCAACAATCATTTGCAAGCACAGGGATTCCACATGGACGTCAGAGGAGCCAGGACCTCGAGTGCCCCTGGAGCCTCACCCACAGCATGCGAGGTCAGAGAGCCAGGCATCACCTGTACCTCTTTCCCCCATCCAAGAGAAAGAAACAGCCTCTGATCAGACACAGGCATAGGCAGTCGACAAACCCCACCAGGAGCCCAGCTGTGCTTCTGCTGAAATCCACAGGCTTCCAGGCTAATAATCTACCCAATGCATCAGCAGAGGGAGCTCTAGGTAGTAAATAACTTTCCTCTGACTGCAGAGTTTCCTGTAAAAAAAAAATCTGGAGACAGCAAAGGAAAGCGAGGTCCTATGCGGAGGGGGCGCCTATCGTGTGCAGAAGAAAATCGAATCAATTTGCAAGACTAGGGTGTTGGGGGCAGGAGTGGGAGATGGGAAGGAGAGAAGAAAATCAGAAAGCACCACATTGCTTAAGAGATTATCTGAATTTGTTTTGTCTCAGCACTTTGACCTTCTGAGGACTCAGAGCCTCCATGCTACCCTTGCAAGGCTCTGATGTTTGTGAAGGGGACACAGTCCAAGTCTCAGACTACATTGGCAGACTTTTTTTTTCCTTTAAATGTTGATCGTGGGCTGGACATGGTGGCTCATGCTTTGTAATTTCAGCACTTTGGGAGGCCCAGGCGGGTGGATCGCTTGAGGCCAGGAGTTTGAGACCAGCCTGGCCAACATGATGAAACCCCGTCTCTGTTAAAAAGACAAAAATCAGCCAGGGGTGATGGTGCATGCCTGTAGTCCCAGATACTTGGAAGGCGGTGGTTGCAATGAGCCAAGATTGTGCCCCTGCACTCCAGCCTGGGCAACAGAGAAGAACCCCATCTTAAAAAGAAAGTTGATTATATGTGTTATGGGTACCTAATCTAACCCCTGGGGCCATAGGCTTATTTATGACTGTGCCAGTGACAAGGATGACAATGATGACAATGACGGCAATGAGAGCGAACATTTATTAAGCACTTACTAGGTGCCAAGCCGTATATTGAGGACTTCAACAAATCATATTCACCAAATGTTTATTGAGAATGGATTCAATAGTTAGGACAGTGTTCATGCGAGGGATTCGTGGGAATTCATCCATGGATAAGACACAGAAAGTCCCTCCGGTCATCAAGCTCGCATTCTAAGGAGGCAGACAGGTCAAGACAAACAATTATATAAACCAGTAATATCAGACAGTGACAAATGCTTTGAAAAAAATAAAAACAGGCTCAGCATGGTGGTTCATACCTGTAATCCCAGCATTTTGGGAGACTGAGGCAAGGCGGGAGGATTGCTTGAGTCCAGGACTTTGAGACCAGCTTGGGCAACACAGCCACACCTCTTTTCTACAAAGAAAAAAAATTTAAAAATTAGGTATGGTGGTGCTCACCTGTAGTCCTGGCTACTTGGTTCCTTGAGCCCGGAAGTTCAAGAATGCAGTGAGCTAGATTGCACCACTGCACTCCAGCCTGGGTGTCAGATAAAGACCCTGTCTCTAAAAGAAAAAAAAAACAAAGAAAAAGAAAAGGAAGCTGATTTGCTAAAGTGACTAAAATAGGCCAACGGGAAACAGGCTGGTCAGGGCAGACCTTACCCAGACAATGACACTAGAGTGTTCATAACCTTCTCAAGAAATGCAACTGTTTTAACAACTCTTATTCCATTTATGCATCAAGCAATATCTATTGACTGAACAAATAACTGTAGATCCATTTTGCAAATGTGTGATGTATAAATGATGCTAAATTCATTGTCATTCTTTGGGCATTTTGGATTTTCTTAAAGTGATTAACTATTTGCATGGGCATGATGGGAGCTATGGAATGGGTTAGGAAAAAGTTCACCAAAAGAGAAGAGTTAAAAATATCCATCTTACCAAAGAAGAACTGAAAGCAACTGATGTATTAGGTCTCAAATATTTTTGGTCCAAATACTTTTTAAATTTCTTAACTTTACCCTCCTCACCCCTCTCAAAGATTCTGTATGCCACAGCTGTTTCTTTTTAGCCCCTGTATCTTTAAGTTGGCAGGCTCAGCCCTGTAGTCCCCAAATCACCTCTCCCATCTTGTTTGTAGCTTCTTCTCTGCACCCCATTGTCAACCCATCCTGCACCTATTGCTGTTTCTCTCTGTGTCTCTCAAATCTCTTTTACCTGCACCCCTAAGAGCTCTATTCCACAAGGGCTAAGTGTAGGGTGTTGGGGGCGGGCGTGGGAGATGGGAAGGAGGGAAGAAAATCAGAAAGCACCACATTGCTTAAGAGATGACCTGAATTTGTTTTGTCCCAGCACTTTGACCTTCTGAGGACTTACAGCCTCTATGCTACCCTTGCAAGGCTCTCCTTGCACCTGTGCCTCAAAGAACTCTATTCCACACGGAAAACAGGAGTTCTCTGGAAGCCTGTTTGATATGCCAGAGTCTGTTAGCTGCTTCTCAAATACCCATTCTTCCTTTCTTGTTTGGTCAAGAATTCTGATTTTAGTTGGGGTGACAATGAGCCCAAACCAAAAGCAATGCTTCCCAGCTTTCCTGTAGTTAGGAGTGAGCAGAAAGAGGACAGCAGATACAATTGGTGGAGCCCCCCAAGAAATCCTCTGGGGTGGGAGGGAAGATCCTAAATAAGTTGGGATTCAGTGCCCTTTGTGCCTTGTCATTCTCTCTTTTTTTTTTTTTTTTTTTAACTTCAGACAGGGTCTCACTCTGTCACCCCAGCTGCAGTGCAGTGGTGCAATCTCGGCTCACTGCAGCCTCAACCTCCCAGGCCCAAGCAATTCTCCTGCCTCAGCTCCCCAAGTAGCTGGGACACAGGCACATGATACCACATCTAATTTTTGTGTTTTTAGTAGAGGTGGGGGTCTCGCCATGTTGCTCATCTGGTCTCTAACTTCTGAGCTCAAGCAATCCTCTCACCTCAACTTCCCAAACTGTTAGGATTACAGGCATGAGCCATGGTACCCAGCCGTCATTCTCATTCTTTTGGACTGAAATGTAGAAAGGATAGCTGGAGCTCCAGCAGCCATCTTGTGACCATGAGGACAGAGGCCAGTACTACAGGTGGTGAGCCAGAAAGAAAGCAGCAGCTTGGGTTCCTGGTGCTGTCTCTGGTCCATCCTTAGACTTTTCTTCATACCCAAGAATGAGCCCCATATTAGTTGCAGCCACTCAGGCTGGGTTTCTGTCTCTGTAGCTGGTACAATGACATGTCTGATAGAATGAAACAGTCTAACTGAAAGAAGTTCAGGGATAGAGGTGGGATTTGGGAAGAGTTGGAACCGGGGACCCAAATACAGAAGTAACCCTCTTTATCTCTTGCTCTGCTTCCTTCTGCCTGTTTGATTAATTCTCCCTCCTGGCAGAACAATGCTGTCCGCATGGTAAGAAGCGTAACTGTCACAGCTCCTGAGTGCCACACTGCACAGTCACCATAAAGGAACAGGTTCTTCTTCTATGGCCATGAGCTGCAAGTGGGTCCTCAATGCTGTCTCGATCGCTGCATTTTGCTAGTCTGGTCACTCTCCCAGGCACGAAGCCACTAGCTCTCTCTCCCCTTCTGCCTCTGACTTTCCTCCTTCCCCACTTGCCTGAGAACCTTGCTTCCTAGGTTGATGAGGGAGGGGGAAGGAAGCCGAAGGGGGTTCCCACCAAGCTCCTGCCATTTAATTTCCCCACTTTTCCACATCAGTGTCGTGGACTGTTTTTGTGAACAAACTTTCTAGGCTCCAGGTTGAGACCTACTCCTCCATCTGCCAGAGACCCCACCCCCCACCCTGTCTCACCTATCTGCGGACATCACTCCAACACTTCCCTTTTCTCTTTCCTTTATCATCAGTTCTTCCTCCTGAGAGCAGCATTTCCTCTAGCATTTGAATTTCCTCATATTTCTCTGGTTAAAAACAAAAGTTCTGACCAGGCACGGTGGCTCATGCCTATAATCCCACCACTTTGGGAGGCTGAGGTGGGCGGATCTCCTGAGGTCAGGAATTCAACACCAGCCTGACCAACATGGTGAAACCCCATCTCTACTAAAAATACAAAATTAGCTGGGCATGGTGGCACATGCCTGTAATCCCAGCTACTTGGGAGGCTGAGGCATGAGAATTGCTTGAACCCGGGAGGTGGAGGTTGCAGTGAGCTGAGATTGCACCGAGCTGAGATTGCGCCATTGCACTCCAGCCTGGGCAACAAGAGCAAAACTACCATCTCAAAAAAAAGTAAAATTGAAAAATGTCTCTCCTGGCTCCACAGCCCTCTACAGCTTCGATCTTGTGTTTCTTTCTTTTGCAGGAAAACTCCTCAAAAGCATTGTCTAGCTCACCATATCTCCAATTCTTCCCTTTCCATCTTCTCCTAAGTCCTTCTCTCACACACACACACACACACACACACACACACACACACAGCTGCTCTTAAGCTCATCAGTGACCTCCTTATTACCAGATTCAATAGTTACTTAGCCTACTACAACAAAGGTCACAGTTGTCCCTTCCTTCCTCCTTATTTCTTTGACTTCCAGGATGCTACTTCTCTGGGTTCTCTCCTATCTCACAGCTGCTCCTTCTCAGCCTCTTTAGTTAATCCCTTCTTTTCTTGCTGTCCTCTCTCTTTCCTTACCCCAATTTTCTGTGCTGGCTTTTCCCAGGCTTTAATTTCGTGACTTTTTGTCTCCACCATCCAGATGCATGGCTGTAAAAAAATCCTCTAACTCACGTGTTTATATTTCCAGCCTGTACTCCTCCCCGAACTCCAAGTTCATGCACCCAGTTGCTCACCCAGCATCGCCACTTGGATGTCTAATAGACATCTCTGTCAAGAACTGAAAAGGAGCTGGGGATTTGACCCTACTTGCAGACTAACAAGGTATTCTGCCACAGCTTCATGAATACTGGCAGAAGACATGAGACTCCTGGATCAGAGACAAAAGATCTTATTACCCACCTCACAGCAGGCAGCATGAGTTTCATGTTTGCATCAGTTCCCTCCCCACATCCCCCACCAAGTCTCTGCGGTGGTGCAGAGGGGGTCAAGGTGGATATTCTACACATGCCTGAGAAACCTGGAGCTTAGAAAAACCCTGTATTTTATAATGAGCTGCAAGCAAATCTGCTCAACCTTTGCCCCAGAGGGAGACATTATTTTTATTAGACAGTACAGCAAATAAATCTGCCCTCTGCCCAGAAGGGAGACACTGTCTCTGTCTACTAAGGCTGTTCACTATACAAATATAAAGTTTATATGCCTTTTGATGTCTTGAAAAGGTCAACTAGAGGCCAGGCATGGTGGGTCATGCCTGTAATGCCAGCACTTTAGGAGGCCAAGGCAGGTGTATCACTTGAGCCCAGGAGTTCGAGACCAGTCTAAGCAACATAGAGAAACACCATCTCTACAACAAATACAAAAATTAGCTGGGGCCAGGCATGCTGGCTCACATCTGTAATCCCAGCACTTTGGGAGGCCGAGGTCGGCGGATCACCTGAGGCCAAGAGTTCAAGACCAGCCTGGTCAACATGGCAAAACCCCGTCTCTAGAAAAAAACACAAAAAAATGACTCGGGCATGGTGGTGAACGCCTGTAATCCCAGCTACTTGGGAGGCCGAGGCAGGAGAATCGCTTGAATCCAGGAGGTGGAGGTTGTAGTGAGCCAAGATTGCCCCACTGCACTCCAGCCTGGGCAACAGAGACTCTGTCTCAAAAAAAAAAAAAAAAAAAAATTAACTGGACGTGGTGGTTATGCCAGTAGTCCTAAATACTCAGGAGGCTGAGGTGAGAGGATGGCTTGAGCCCGAAAGGTGGAGGTTACACTGAGCCAAGATTGCACCACTGCATTCCAGCCAGGGTGACAGAGTGAGACCCTGTCTCGGGGAAAAAAAAAAAAAAAAAAAAAAAGCCATCCAGAATAGAAAGCCACAATGTGCAGAAATACAAACAGCCCATGGAGAATTATTTCCTAACAGTATTAAACGTATCATATCCAAAATGGAATTCTTGAACTTCCTTCCCAGCTCTTGCCACCAAAAGCACACCCAATTCATCAGCAAATCCTGTTGGCTCCGTGTTCAAAATATTTCCCAAATCGGATTACATCTCACTGTCCCCACAACCATCACTTAGGTCCAAGCCACATTGTCTCTCCCTTGATTCTGCAGTCACCTCCTAACTCACAGCCCTGCCTCCAACCTTGCTCTGTTCTCTCCACAGCAGCCAGAGAAAACCTGATTAAACTTAGCTGCAGTGTGGTCATTCATGAGTTAACAGCAGCATCAAGGGGATCCTCATTTCTCTTAGAAATAAAGCCAGTGTTCCTATAAGAGCCTGCACGGCCCCTCCCATCCAGCCCCCAGCATCTCTCTCACCTGTACAAGCTATTTTCCTGCCTTTCCTCACACCCTTCCATCACCCTCGCTTCCTTTCAGTTTCTTAAACATGCCAGGCAGGTGCTCACCTGGCGGCATTGCCCTGGTTGTTCATTATGTCTGGAATGCTGTGCACCCAGATATCTGCCTGTCTCCCTCCTTTACCTTATCTCCCTGCCTTTTTCAAGCTTCTGAAGAAGGTGTCATCTTCTAGTTACAGGAGTTAGCTAGTCAGACATGAGCAGGGCAGGAGAGGGCTCCTCCCCCACCACCAGGAATGTCAGGCAACCACAGTCCGGAGGCTGTTAACTGTCTCTCTAAAATAATAATTGGTTGCAGCCAGCACCAGGGAAAGGCAGTTTCCCAATGAACAGAGACACCTGAAACTGGTGATCAGCAGCTTCCTGATAAGATCTCAAGAGTTGGGCAATTAGGCTCAAACATGCACATTAAGAGGCAAAATGGCAGAGTTTAACTGGTATATGACCTCCTGGGGACATTTGACTGGTAAGGGAAGAACGCTTTAACTGAGCATGCGTACAACTCCAGTGAGCACACTCAGCATGCTCCTCTCCAGGCTTTAGCAGGCCACTGCTCCAGATGCCACCCCGCCTCAAGGGAAGAATCAGGGGAGAAGGGATGAAAGACCCCAGAAGCATGCCAGTGTATGACCCCAGGTCAAAGGTCAAACAGTGCACTTGATCTCTCAAGTCACCTGCTGGGTCCTCTTCCAAGTGTACCATTCTTTTTTTTGTTTTTTTTTGAGATGGAGTCTCGCTCTGTCATCGCCCAGGCTGGAGTGCAGTGGCTTGATCTTAGCTCACTGCAACCTTCCCCTCCCGGGTACTAAGTGATTCTCCTGCCTCAGCCTCCCAAGTAGCTGACATTACAGGCATGCACCACCACACTCAGCTAATTTTGTATTTTTAGTAGAGACGAGGTTTCCCCATGTTGGCCAAGCTGGTCTCAAACTCCTGACCTCAGGTAATCCACCTGCTTTGGCGTCTCAAAGTGCTGGGATTACAGGCATGAGCCACCACGCCCAGCCATTGCTTCTCTAACACCTTTTTTTTTTTTTTTTTTTTTTTTTTTGAGACTGAGTCTCACTCTGTTGCCAGGCTGGAGTGCAGTGGCATGATCTCAGCTCACTGCAACCTCCACCTCGCGGGTTTAAGCGATTCTCCTGCCTCATCCTCCCGAGTAGCTAAAATTACAGGTGCCCACCACTACGTCCAGCTAATTTTTTGTATTTTTAGTAGAGATGGGGTTTCACCATGTTGGCCAGGCTGGTCTCAAACTCCTGACCTCATGATTCGCCCACCTCGGCCTCCCAAAGTGCTGAGATTACAGGCGTGAGCCACCGCACCTGGCCTCTAACACTTTTTAATAAACTTTCACTGCTGCTCTGAAACTTGCCTCGGTCTCTCCTTCTGCCTTATGCTCCTCAGTTGAATTCTTTCTTCTGGAGGCAAGACTGAGGTTGCTACAGACCCGTATGAATTCACCGCTGGTAACATTTCTCATTTAAGCCTTTCCCAGCTATCCCAGCGGAATCACAGTGCCTCAGCCAGCACTCCCAATTGCTTTGACTTTGTTTTATTGCTCTCCGAGCACTGACCACCTTGTTCACTTATTCTATTTATTGCTGTCTGTGTGTCTGACCCCATTAGATTATAAAGCCCATGAGGGCAAGGTTTTATCTGCTTTGCTTTACTGCTTAGTGCTTGGCACATGGTAAGAACTTGATTAATGTTTGTTGATGAATTGAAGTTGAAGTCAGAGTCCGAAGACATCACAGAAAACAGCATTGATTATCCTGACTCACCTGGGGCCCACTGACTGGAGTTACAGGAAAGGGTCACATAAGAAGACAGAAGGATCCAGTGTGATGACTCACACCTATAATCCCAGCACAACAGGAGGCTGAGGTGGAAGGATGGCTTGAGCCCAGGAGTTCAAGACCAGCCTGGGCAACATAGTGAGACCCTGTCTCTACAAAAAATTTAAAAATTTTGTTTTAAATTTTACTTTAAGTCCTGGGATACATGTGCTGAACATGCAGGTTTGTTCCATAGGTATACATGTGCCATGGTGGTTTGCTGCACCTATCATCCCAGCACATAGGTTTTAAGCCCCACATGCATTACGTATTTGTCCTAATGCTCTCCCTCCCCTTTCCCCGCACCCCCGATAGGCCCCGGTGTGTGATGTTCCCCTGCCTGTGTCCATATGTTCTCATTGTTCAACTCCCACTTATGAGTGAGAACATGTGGTATTGGTTTTCTGTTCCTTTGTTAGTTTGCTGAGGATGATGGTTTCCAGCTTTATCCATGTCCCTGCAAAGAACATGAACTCCTTCAAGCTGGGTGTGGTGGTTGTTCACCTGCAATCCTGCTACTCAGGAGGCTAAAGTGGGAGGACTGCTTGAGCATGGGAGGTCGAGGCTGCAGTGAGCCATGATCATGCCACTGAACTCCAGCCTGGGCAACCGAGGGTCTCACAAAAAAAAAAAGGCAAAAAAGAGGAAGAGGAAGAAGAAGAAACAAACAATCTATGTTAACCATGTAATGAAAAAGCCATTGGCAGGAAGGGAGACCAACTGTGCTGTTGATGTCAGAGGCAGGGCAACAATGGGGGAACAAGACCCTGGACCCAATCCACTTGGGTTTGAATCTCCCATCTACTTCTTACTAACTGTGGCGTGTCGGAGACATTGTTTCATTTTCTCCTTTCTTTTTCATCTGCGAAACTGGGGGACCATGGTATCCTCCTCCTGCGATTGTCAGGGGGCTTAAAAGTATGAATTAATGTTAAAAAGCACTTGAAGCAGCACTTAGCACATAGTAACATCAAATATGACATCTGAAAACTATTAGAAAAACAATGAAGACTTGATAAAATAAATACATATATATTTGAAGAAATCGATATGCTTCTTTTCCATAGCAGGTAGATAAATAGAAAGAAAAATCAGTAAGGACATAGAGAAATTGCACACTGCAACCTACAAACTCAATTTAATAGATACATAGAGAAACACTTACCTTAACAGAAAGTAAATATTATTTTCTAATATCCACAGAATCTGTCATATACCTAAAGGTAAAGTAAACCTCAACAAATAAAAAAGATTTTTCTCAAGCCAATTCTCTCTAATCATAATCCAATATTATAGATATTTTATTTTGTTTGAATAACTTAAAAAGTGAGAAAAACCACCCCAGATAATGGAATTTAATCTTTTTTAAAAGAGCAATAAGTAAGAGAATAGCACAAAATCAACAGAATACAACAAAAGCTGTAGTCAGAGGAAAATTAATAGACTATAAAACCTTCATTATAAAGAATGACTAATAAGACAATGAAGAAACATATGAGCCCAGAGGTTAGAATAAGAAAATCCTGTATTTAAAAAAAAAAAAAATGACAGAAGCTGAATGTAATGAAATGGAAAGCACAAACAATAGCAGAAAGTAAAAAATCAACTCAAAAGCTCATTTTTTGAAACACCAGATTAAACCCCTGGCAAGTCTGATTTAAAACAAGAAAGAGAGAAAGAAAGAGAGAAAGAGAGAAAGAGAGAAAGAGAGAAAGAGAGAAAGAAAGAAAGAAAGAAAGAAAGAAAGAAAGAAAGAAAGAAAGAAAGAAAGAAAGAAAGAAAAGTATAGCTATGTAAAAAAGGAAACCTAGCCAAAATCACAGAAGTAAAGGAAAATTGAAGAGAATATCACATGCAATTCTATGGCAATCCATTTGATAACCTGGATTAAGTGGCTAATTTCTTGGGGAAAAAATAAACATTAAAAATGGCCCAAGACAAGGCAGAAAACTTGGAGAATCCAATGACCAGAAAGAGATGGAAAATTCACCAGATCAGAGATGTTCAAAGCTGAGTTGTATATAACCTTATGTGTGATAAAAAAGATTGCTCCAGTGTCACTTATTTCAAGTTGTACACAGTTGTTCTCAGACTTGACTACATGGTAGTTACCTGGTGAGATTTTTAAAACCAATGATGTCCAAATCCTACCCCAAGAAATATCTAATCAACTGGTGTGGGGTATGCCAGCTATCGGCATCTTGAAACAGTTCTCCAGGTGATACAAATGTGCAAGTCAAGTGTTAAATTAAGTGTAGCCTAAAGCTGTCTTCTTAGGTATTCAATTTAGGCCTAAAGGTGTTTCTGTACCTGGTGAACTGTAACAAGTGGAGATGTAAACAGACCATAGCTTCCACTTGTGACAATCACCGAGTTTTGGCCAATCAAATGTAGCCAACTGTTTGAACCATGTTCAAATAAGGCAAACACGAGCTGTAACCAATCCAGCTGTTTCTGTACCTCACTTCCATCTTCTGTACGTCACCTGCCTTTTTCTGTCCACAAACCTTCTTCCACCCCGTGACTGTGCTGGAGTCTCCAAGCCTACCCTGGCTGGAAAGGCTGCCCGATTCACGAATCGTTCATGGATCAATTAAACTCCTTTAAATTTAATTTGCCTGAAGATTTTCCTTTATCACAAGGTTGCTAACCCCTGCCATAGAAAGGAATGCAGAGCTTTTCAATTAAAAAAAAAAAAAAAAAACCACCTTAGTTCTGGTAAAGGTAGCACCAGAAAAGAAAACTATAAGTTAACTTTACTTGCGAATAAAAATGAATCTTTTGAATAAACCACCAGCATCAAAGGAATAATGTGTGATGACCAAGTGGTTGATTCCAGGAATTTAAGTCTGGGTTGAATCAACATAATCCATCAATTCCATTACTCTATTAAAGATGAAACTGAGAAACCATTTGATTACACTTGGGAGACATTCCTAAGAAATCACCAAATAAACCATGAATAGAAGGAAATTAAGTATAATGCAGGTTATCAAACAAAAAATTACTCAAAATGGCAAAAACTAAAGGATTTAAAAGTTCTTGTAAATGCATTAAGATAAAAAAAATAAAATAATCTGTAAGTATTGCAAAAGAAAAACTAAAACTCTCTTTTGGCTGTTGGTTTGCTTGTATACTAGAGTTCTCCATAGATATAGAACCAGTAGGATATAAATATAGATAGATACAGATATAGATATATGAGAGGGGCTTTACTGGAGGCTTTAGCTCTGATGATTACGGAGGCTACGTCTCAGGACAGGCTGTCTGTAGGCCGGAAAGCCTAGGATGCCAGTCGCATGGCTCCATTCAAGTCCAAAGCCTCAGTGTCAGAAAAGCCAGTTTAATCCAAGCCCAAAGGCCTGAAACGAAAGGGGCATTGAGTAAGTGCTGAAGTCCCAAAGCCAGACAACCTGGAGTTCTGATGTCGAAGGGCAGGAGGAGAGCGGCCCACCTCCATGAGAGAGGAAAGGAGGTATATTAGCCTGTTCTCATGCTGCTAATAATGACATACCTGAGACTGAGTAATTTCTAAAGGAAAGAGGTTTAATGGATTCACAGTTCCACATGGCTGGGGAGGCCTCACAATCATGGTGGAAGGCAAGCAAGTGCAAATCACGTCTTATACAGCAGCAGGCCAGGGAGAGCTTGTGCAGGGGAACTCCAATTTATAAAAGCATCAGATTTCATGAGACGTATTCACTACCACGAGAACAGTATGAGGGAAACCACCCTCGCGATTCGATTATCTCCACCTGGCCCCACCCTTGGCACATCTGGATTATTACAGTTTTAGGTGAGATTTGGGTGGGGACACAGACAAACCATATCAGAAAGAGAGGAGGAAGGTGTTCCCTTCTCCAGGAGAGACTGTCCATTTCTCCAATAAAAGGAGAGGAAATTCTTTCCTCTCATGTTTTGTTCCACCTGCGCTGCCCACTGATAGGATGGTGCCTGCACACTTGGAGGGTAGATCCTCCCCAGTGAATCCACTGAATCACGTGCCAGCCTCCTCTGGAAGCACCTTCACAGACACTCCAGAAGCAATGCCTTATCAGTTCTCTAGGCCTTCCTTAATCCATTCAAGGGTACACCTAAAATTTACCATCACATATACTAAAGAAACCTGATAGACTCTAGTTTAAAAAAAAAAAAAAAGACTCTCCTAGAATCAATAAAAATTTGTAAGGAACTTGAAACAGTAAAAGCATGCAAATATTAATAACCTTTCTCTATACTAGCAATAAGAACCTTGAAATGGATATGGTGGGAAATTAGATGGAAAAATATTCTAGTTACAATAGCATGAACTATAAAATAACTTGGGACCACTTAAGAAAAAAAGACTTGGGAATTATAAGAAAACTATTTGTAAAATAACACCCAAAAAATCTCATTGAATTTCACAAAACACAATCCACACAAATGAAAATAAATGCTAAGTCTTGCATGGTCAAGTTGATATAAAATATAAATCTTACAAAAATCAATAAAGTTAACTTCATGCTCCAATATCAATACAAATATCAACAGCTTGCTTTTAATGGTGGGTTGAGGGGAAAAGTGAGATTGGATTAAATAAATGGAGGAGGGAATACCCCTGAATGACCAAAGGGAAATAAATACATACACTCATATAAGTATTCAAGGCAGACATATACTTGCCTTAACATATATCAGAATATACCATAAAGTCAACTATAAACAAATAAATATGTTGCTAGTTTAGAAATAAAAAAATAGATCAATATAACAGAACTCAAAGACAATATTTGAATTTGGCAGGGAAATATGGTTTATTTGATGTATGTTGCTAGTCCAACTGATTGTCCATTGGAAGAAAATAACATTGGACTCCTATCATATACCATATATTTAAAAAAATCAAGGCTGGGCATGGTGGCTCACGTCTGCAATCCCAGCACTTTGAGAGGCTGAGACAGGTGGATCACCTGAGGTCAGGAGTTCGAGACAAGCCTGGCCAACATGGTGAAACCCTGTCTCTACTAAAAATACAAAAATTAGCCAGGTGTGGTGGTGTGCGCTTGTAATCCCAGCTACTCGGGAGGCTGAGGCAGGAGAATCGCATGAACCCAGGAGGCAGAGGTTGCAGTGAGCTGAGATCGCACCATTGCACTCCAGCCTGGGAGACAAGAGAGATACTTTGTCTCAAAAAAAAAAAGACTACACATTGGGTACAGAGTACTCTGCTCAGGTGATGGGTGCAACAAAATCTCAGAAATCA
Source organism: Macaca nemestrina (assembly GCF_043159975.1). Lineage (NCBI taxonomy): Eukaryota > Metazoa > Chordata > Mammalia > Primates > Cercopithecidae > Macaca > Macaca nemestrina. Next base: position 17,133,998 of record NC_092142.1, on the reverse strand, counting down.
CCACTAAAGAACTTATTCATGCAACCTAAAAAACAAACAACGAAGAATTCAGAAGTGATAGAGAAAAAAAAATGAAAACAAAAGCAGCCCTTTTGGAATAAACTATGAAAGGAGGTAGTGGAGGTTATGAGAGGCTTCAGAAAGGAGAAGACAATTTTGAACAACGTGGGCCCTATAAACTGAAGAAGAATGAGAAAGATGTGTAGCATAGTGGACCTGTGCTAAAATGTGTAGTGTAGCATAGTAGACACTGGACTACTATTCAGCAAAGTAAAGGAATGAAGTATTGATTCATGCTACCACATGGCAAGTCTCAAAGACATCATTATGCTCAGGAGAGAAGCCAGGCACAAAAAGACCACATGCTGTATGATTTTATTTATATGAAATGTCCGGAAGAGGCAAACCTTTCCAGGCAGAAAGTAGACTAATGGTTGCCATGGGTACGTTGTTTTGGGGGTGATGGAAATGACATAAATAAAATTAGGTTGTGTTAATAGTTGCATAACTCTATAAATACACGAAAGCAGGTGAATTTTATGGTATGTAAATTATATCTCAGTAAAGCCATGAAAATATTAATGCCACTACAATTACATTTGTTTATTTTTTAATTTTTAAAATTTTTTTATTTTTTTTGAGATGGAGTCTCGCTGTGTCTCCTAGACTGGAGTGCTCCCGAGTAGCTGGGACTACAGGCGCCCGCCACAACACCCGGCTAATTTTTTGTATTTTTAGTAGAGATGAGGTTTCACCGTGTTGGCCAGGATGGTCTCAATCTCCTGACCTCGTGATCCACCCGCCTTGGCCTCCCAAAGTGCTGGGATTACAGGCGTGAGCCACCACGCCCGGCCACATTTGTCTATTAACTATGCAAAGCATAGGATGTCCTATTTCACCAAGAGTATCAAGTATAGATTTTGTGTGTTTGTGTGTGAATGGGTACATACCATTTCAAATAGGTCAATTGTCAGAAAGTGAAATGGGACATCAGTAAACTGCCATCACCTGAAACTTCAAAGAGGCATGTGACATGGCGATGAAATATGCCAGCTCTGGGGGCAGACCGCACTGACTTCAAATCTCAGTTCCAAAACTTACTCCTTGTGTGGCACATGGCCTCAGTTTCCTCATCTGTAAAATGGGGAGAGGGTGGTTGTGAGAATGAAATGAGGTGATGTGTGTAAATAACAGGTAATCCTTAGCACACAGTAGGGCCTCAACAAAACTGATGGTGGTGGTGGTGGTGGTGGTGGTAGCGATTAGGATTAGAGTAGAGAAAGGATCAGAGAAGTCTTATGAGATGTATTTATTTTAATTCATTATTACCTTTTATTTATATGGATATATTTGCTTATGTGGACATTTTGCTTTAAAATTCACAGTATTATCCAAGGTAAGTTGTCATGTAAAAGATCCAAAATTGCTAGAGAGAGAGAAAATTGCTGGCTATTGCCAAAGTCATTTATATACTGGGAGGAAAATATGTGCTATCTTTAAACTCTCATCAGTATACCTAGGACAGGGGGAAGAGGACTCCACGCCATTTGTGGTGTTGGAACAGCACCATCCCCCACATGCCACGGTTCCTTTCACAGACAGTGGAAATAGCTCTGAAAAGCTGGCTTTGGGAGGGATATCCAGCATGCTGAGATGCCACTGCGGTGCTAAAGGAAGCTATCACTCATGCTGCTATAATCTAACACAGTGATGGGGTTCTGGGTCAGATAAGACACTGCTAATTCTTTAGGGCCAAAGAGATGTGTTTTTCTGTAGACTGTTAAGTGTTTGTTTAAAAATCGTGTCATTCCAGCTTGGGCAACCTAACAAGACCCAGCTTCTCCAAAAAAAAAAAAAAAAAAATTAGCTGAGCTAACAAGTACATCTGTTGACCCATCTGTTCAGGAGGCTGAGGCAGGAGGATTGCTAGAGCCTAGAAGGTTGAGGCTGTAGTGAGCCATGTTTGCACCACTGCACTCCAGCCTGGGCAACAGAAAGAGACCCTGTCTCAATCAATCAATCAATCAATCGATAAAACATAAGAGGAACTGTTTGGGAGTGCTGGAAATGATATATACCCTGGGTTTGGGTGGTGGTACACTGATGTATACATGTGTAAAAATTAGCTGAGCTCTATACTTAAGTTGCATATACTTTATATATTTTATATTTCAGAGACAGAGATCAGAATCTAATTCAAGGAAACATTCCTATACATACACACACAAAAAAGCTTACATGCAAAGATAGTCATCATAGCATCTTTGCTGAAACAATCTAACTTTCAACAATATTGTCTAATGGTTAAGTAAATTATGACATATCTACTAACTGGAATATTTATGTAACAACTAAAATGTTCATGAAGAGTTTGCAAAAATATGGAGAAATGTTATCAAGCTAAACGAAAAAAATCAAGAGCTAAAGTCTTCATATGTGATACATAAACATCATTAAAATATGTATAAAAATAAAAATGATGAGAGAAATGCCCCAGGCTTTAATACTGCCCGTCTTTGAGTGGTAAAACTATGGAGGATTTTCCTTTCCTCTTTCAAATTTTCTGCAGTTATAATAAATATATTTGGTTTTCATAATTGTATAAACATAACTAATACTTTTAAGTTTATAATACCAGAAAGCAAACATTGGACCAGGAATCAATTTTGCAGTGATTAATAGCATGAGATGCTTGCAATTGCAGACTTGGTGTCAGATGCTGGTCTTTTTGCTTTAAAAGGGCAGTCATTCCTACGGCTAAACCCAATTTCCTAAGGAGATCACCATCAGGCTTGGCATTACAGCTCTATTGAAGCCTCCTGGCATACAGTTTTGAGATGTGCCTCCTGGTCAGAAAAGAGTCGGCTATGTTCTACCAATTAAGGATTTCTCCTTCATCACCAGAATACGCTCTTCGGATAACTTATACTTCCAAGAAGTTTCTGTGCAGCCAGCACTAGATAAAAATGCTATCACTAACGGAGTTTTAATCTCCCAAGATGAGAATATATCAATATATAGTCATCCTCAGTGTCCGTGGGGGATCGGTTCCGGTCCCCTCCCTCCAATACTAAAATCTACAGGTGCTCACACCCCTTATATAAAATGCCATAGTATCTGAATGTAACTTATGTACATCTGCCACTATACTTTAAATCATCTCTAGATTACTTATGATACTTAATACAATGTAAATGCTATGTAAATAGTTGTTATACTGTATTTTTTCACTTGTATTATTTTTTGTTATATTGTTATATATTTTTCCTGAATATTTTTGATTTGTGGTTGGTTGAATCTATGGATGTAGAACCCAAGATATTTCCAGAGAAGGCTCCTTTATACCTAAATTTATGAGCATTCCAGGTATCCTTCAAAGCATTCTACTACTAAAGGAAGATACACATTTTGGGAGGAGGAACTTGGAGGAATTTGGGCTTGATCTTTGAACAAGATTTGTCTGATGAAGACACAGATAGCAGCATTAAATATCCTCACTGCATTTATCCTCTAGTCTTCTATTTATTAACTATTTATTGAGAAGCAGACCTTGTGCTAAACTCCATTATTTTTAATATTACACCAGGGGTTGGCAAATAACTTTCATCCAGTATGCCTAATTTGATGGACTGGTAGTGGCGCTCTCAAGTGCTCTCCTGGAAAAGATGCTGGGACAGGGTCCAAACTCAAGTGAGAAGAGCAATGATTGATTAGTAATGTCTGCCATTCTTGCAGAAAGAGAAATGGTGGTATATATGCCATGCTGGCTGGATGTTTTTCTGCCAGGTTAATGACTATCACTTAAGCCATGACACATGCTCTATTTCCTTACACGTTGAAGGAACCAAATTTCTATCCAAGTTAACATCAGTGGAGAAGCACTAACAGAGGGGGAAATAGAGATATGTTTGTTAGCAATCTGCTACATTCTAGACCTTGCACAGTACTCTTTACATATACTGAGTCATATAATCTTTAGGATATCCTTTCAAGGTAAGCATCCTTATCTCTTTTTCACAGATAAGGACCTAAGCAAAGAGAAGCAAAATAACTTTTTGAAGTCTCACAATCAGACACAGCAGAATCGCTCTTCCATCCAATGAGAAACCCAGGCTTAATATGGAACCAAGTAAGGTAAGACAGTGTCCCCTTCTTCTCAGAAGGTTATAAAATTAATTCTACTAATTTTTTATAATTACTTGAGTTAAATAGGTCCCTTTGGAGAAGTATTCAATCCAGTTTGTTCATCAAGACAAAAGGAGGCATGGTCATTTCTACTTTCTCTTTTTTTTTTTTCCTGAGACAGAGTCTCGCTCTGTCACCCAGACTGGAGTGTACTGGCACGATCTCAGCTCACTGCAACCTCCGCTTCCCGGGTTTAAACAATTCTCCTGCCTCAGCCTCCAGAGTAGCTGGGATTACAGGTGTGTGCCACCATGCCTGGCTTTTTTATTTTTTATTTTTAGTAGAGACAGGATCTCACCATGTTGGCCACGTTGGTCTCGAACTCCTGACCTCGTGATCCACCCACCTCAGCCTCCCAAAGTGCTGGGATTACAGGCATGAGCCACCGCACCCAGCCCATTTTCACTTTCTGCCCACTCTCATACAGACAAGCACTAGTGTCCTTCAAAGAGGGTGGTACTCTTATCTAAGCAGCAACATCGGAGCATTTTGATCCTGGATACAAATGCACACTCTATGGATGAGCTCCAGCAAATTCAACTGACCCTGTTTTTCAGTGTGGTTCAAATGTCTGTGATTATTTGGTGGAGCAGTCATGATCTCATAAAATTACATATAATTACAAATTTACTAAGTGCCAATTCCTCTGCTAAGGGCTCCAGCTGCACTATGGTGTTGCATCCTCACACTATCTCTGTGACAGAGGTACCATCATTATCCTGATTAGACACATGAAAAATACGAAACTTTAGAGTTAAGAAACTTAGTCAAAGTCACAGAGCTAGTGAGGTAGGGCTGAGACTCCAACCCAGGCCATCAGACCTCAAAGTCTATGGCTTAACTTCAATTTAAACCGTTTAATCAACTTCCAGTTCTGGCTAGTTTCCAGTAGGTCTTCCCTAGAAGAAAGGACACTTATTTCAGTGGACAGTAATTTCAGTGGAAGTTATATAGTTGAGTAGAGATCCCAGGACTGGGAGAGTGAGACAGGGAAGGGAAGGGAATTTAACTCATCAAGCAACTTACTCTACGGGAAATTGGAGTCCAATATTGCTTGGAGAATTTTGGGTAACAATGTACTAAATGTAACCCCAAAACAAGGGAGCTGAGGTATTTATACACCCTTTCTTAGTAGTTATTGGTTGAGATCTTCTCTCACAGAACATGAATTCCCTGGCACTTCAAGTCTGCCACAGATGTGGAGAGTGGATGCTGGTGGCCAGAAAGTACCCTTAGGCAAAGAACGCTAGGACTGGAGGCAGAAGCCAGTGAGCCTATGTAGAAACATGAGGGCCTAGGAAACGTGGGCAGCAACAACTGCCAAAGTCTACCTTTGCTTTCTTTTTCATTTCAATTTTCTATTTTTGTTTATTTTTGTAAACAGGGTCTTGCTCAGTTGCCCAGACAGAGGTGTAGTGGTGTAATCTCAGCTCGCAGTAGCCTCGACCTCTTGGGATCAAGTGATTCTCCCAGCTCAGCCTCCCAAGAAGCTGGGACTGCAGGTGCATGCTGCCAGGCCCAGCTAATTTTTAATTTTTTTTTTTTTTTGTAGAGATGGGATCTCACTATGTTGCCCAGGCTGGTCTCACCTCCTAGGTTCAAGTGATCCTCCCACCCAGCCTCCCAAAGTGCTGGGATTATAAGCATGAGCCACCACGCCTGGCGCTTCTTTTAAATAAAGGATTTGGTGAGTTGATGGGTGTAGCAAACCAACACGGCACATGTATACCTATGTATCAAAACTGCATGCTGTGCACATGTATGCTAGAACTTAAAGTATAATTTTAAAAATCTATTGAATTACTTAAATTGGTGAATGGTATGGAATGTGAATTATATCTCAATAAAGATGTCTAAATCTGATAGAGGTACAAATTATAGATCATAACATTTACCAACTTTAAGTGTATAATTTAACAACTTTTGGCAAATTTGCTGAGTTGTGTAACCACCCAACATCATCTATTTTTAGAACATTTTCATCACCCAGTAGGATCCCACATACCCATTTACAGTTACTTCACATTTTCACTCCCAGCCCCAGGAAACCACTAATCTACTTTGTCTCTATGGATTTGCCTTTTCTGCACATTTTATATAAATGGAATCATTTAATATGTGGTCTTCTGTGTAAATAAGAAAGTCCCTCTCCAAATGGATAACACTGTAGAAATGAAAAAACAAAAAAAGAGTAGCCAAGTAACTTCCAACAAGTGACTTCTCCATATGGGAGGTGGGAATGTTCTAGATGAAACAAACAATGACTATAATGCAACTGGCAATGAAGAGACACCCCCTGATCACTGTGGAATCTCATCTTCCCCAGGATGCATTTGCTTATACAAGCTTTTGAGTGAATGTATTTTGAAGGAATATTTTGCATACAAAGGACTAGCAGGCAGCAAGCTGTGGGTTAAGAGGCTTTGAAGCCCATTAAACCATCAACCTCAGCATGGAAATGAATGGGATCAAACAGTTTCTGATGGTTTCAGGAGGTGAAGAGGGTCAGCCTTTGGGAGTGACTGATGTACAAAGGAATCTCGGTTTCTTCTTGGGCTTGCCAATCCCTTTAGACTTGTAGATATTAAGGAAATTGACACAATATTAATGGAAGGCAACCAGAGCAGAAGAGCTGGCCAACTGGTCAACCACCTTGTGTCTCCAGAAGAGCCATCATCCAGGCAACTGAAGCCTCCTGTCACACAGACTTTGTGTCTGTTGGGTAAACTGGTTAAAATTCCCCATGCACAAGGCATAATTGGCTCATGACTAACCGTCTGCAGAAACAGCCACTGATAAATGCAAATAAGATGTGGGATGTGGTCCACATCGTCTCACACAAAACAGACTCCAGCCTCCTGCTGAAGGTCAATTTCTCCAAGTTGTTTCTGCTCCTTGATTCTGGACAAACCCACCAAGTAGAATTTTGACTATTGTCCCTCTGGGGATCACTGCCATGTGCTACTCAGGAACACCCATTTTTTTTTCTTTTGCATTGTGAACAAATTGAGGAATAAGCATAACGAATAACTGGCCAAAATACCAGCTTTATTGTTGGTAATGCCAGGCCAGAAAGTAAGGCTTATACCTACAACCACAATGTGGCTCCCTGATACATACCCCTGAGCCTGGAACCTAAAATCCGCTAAAGGGAAGCAGCAGAACAGATGCAAAGGAGCTAGTCTGGGCCCCAGGAGTAGAGACAGAAAGAAGTGGATGTCTATTCCTTTCTCTACAAGGCCAGCACCAAGCCCTGACCCAGGCATGCTGATGCCACGTATGACACCCTCACCCGGGGACAAGCCCAGAGCTCCAAAAGAAGGTCAAAGAGACTGATGCCCTCCACCCTGAGATTTCATCTTTCCAATCTTTTCTTATCAGATATGTGATTTCTCCACTCTTGTAGAAAAGACAGGGACCAGGCGAAGGGAAGGATAGAGGCTTCCTTTTGAATAATTCCAGGAGGTAGAGGTTGTGGTGATGAAAATTCATATTCTTTGGACTAATAAAAATATTAGATTAGAAAAGAAGGGCCAGGAATAGTGGCTCATGACTGTAATCCCAGCACTTTGGGAGGCAGAGGCAGGCTTGAACCAGGAGTCCAAGACCAACCTGGGCAATATGGCATGGCCCCCGGCTCTATAAAAAATTAAAAAATTAGCCAGGTATGGTGGCATGCACCTGTGGTCCCAACTACTCAGGAGGCTGAGGCAGGAGAACTGATTGAGCCTGGGCAGTTGAGGCCGTGATCACACCCCTGCACTCCAGCCTGGGTGACAGAGCAAGACTTTGTCTCAAAAAAAAGAAAAAAATAGGCTGAGGTGGGCAGAGCACTTGAGCTCAGTACTTCAAGACCAGCCTGGACAACATGGTGAAACCCCATCTCTACGAAAAATACAAAAATTAGCTGGGTAGGATGGCACGCTCCTATAATCCCAGCTACTCAGGAGTCTGAGGTGGGAGGATGGCTTGAGCCCAGGATGTTGAGCCTGCAGTGAACCTTGATTGTGTCACTACACTGCAGCCTAGGGGACAGAGCAAGAGCCTGCCTCCAAAACAAACAAACAAACAAAAAAAAAAAACAAAAAAAAAGAAAAATTTGCCAGTAAGGGAAAAACTTTCTCTTATTGCTATCTCCCCACCCATACACACATGTGCACATGCACGCACATACACACAAACGTGCGCACACACGAGGAGTTGAAGACTTGGATTCTGGCCCTGCAAAGGATTGTTTCAGCCCTACTTTCCCATGATTTCAAAATCTTTAAGAGGCTTATCTTAGAAAGAATCTAGCAGCTGCAGAGTATACTCTTTGCTGATGCCATGTCTATCTCTGCCGGTGCTTCCAGCAAATGTGTGGCTCAGGACTTGTCCACTCAAGCCTCTAGGGTTCCGGCAGGTAACCAAAGCCAATGGAAGGGGCCAGCTGTAGGAGAAAAGGCAGTGCTGGGGAATTTGGCGACCTGGAGAGCACAGGCTACCCCACTCCAGCTTATTACTGTCCTGTGGGAATGCAGGCTCACTGTTGCCCAATCTCTCAGTCTCAAGAGAAGGAAGTCATTAGCGTTTATTTTTGTGTGCAAAATCCTTAGATGTTTAACAGCTGGCTCTGTTTTTAAAAACATTGCTTGTTTGGGGCAAATGAAATGCATCTGCCAACTCCATTTAGCCCATGGTCAGCTGCTTGTGATTCTGGTGTAGAATGGCCACATGGGCAGTGACCTCCACCCTTCTGACATCCTGCGCCAGCCATGGAAGGAAAAGTAGAAACTTGCTGTGAGGGCATCGGTTAGAATGAGTAGTCCCCAGAGCTCCTCACTATTGCCTGTGGTAGTGTCTTGAATTCCACCGTTAGAAGTGTGTTCCCTCAAGGCTGGGCTCGATGGCTCATGCCTGTAATCCCCAGCACTTTGGTAGGCTGAGGCAGGCAGATCACCTGAGGTCAGGGGTTTGAGACTAGCCTGGCCAACATGGTGAAACCCTGTCTCTCCTAAAAAATACAAGAAATTAGCCAGGCATGGTGGCGGGCGCCTGCAATCCCAGCTCCTTGGGAGGCTGAGGCAGGAGAATAGCTTGAACCTGGGAGACGGAGGTTCCAGTGAGCTGAGATTGTGCCATTGCACTCTAGCCTGGGCAACAGAGCAAGACTCTGCCTCAAAAACAACAACAACAACAACAAAGTTTATTTCCTCGAATCCTCAGGGATTATCTATGTCCAAAGGCCCCAGAGGACTCCAAGTGTCCCTGAGTCATGTCCCACACTTTGGGAGGCAGAGGCAGGTGAATCCCTTGAGCCCAGAGGTCCAGTCCACTTCCAGAGGGGTGCACACATAAAATTGTGCCATCGGCTTCTGGGGGCTGTTCTTGCGGTCATCCAGGGCCTGTCTTGGAGATTGTAACAGCATCCCCCAACCCTCAACACAGACTCACCCTTAAAAGCATTGATAAATGGCAGATTTTAGTACAATTTTCTAGAGAGATGGAGCAGAAGCTGACAGGGTCCCATGGACATAAAACTTCCTCCTAATCCCCTGTGAATATTCCCCATTTAGAATGCCACATGCAGGATTTAAAAAAAAAAAAAGTCTCTCTTCTTTTTCCTTCTTAGGCAAAATGCTCCCTCTGACCAACACCTTCCAAGAAATAAACACATAAATAAAATCTCCCCGGCCAGTGGCTTCTCCAGCCAAATTGGTCCCATCAACCTTCATATACCTTCAGGAAAGCAAACATCTGCTAATTTTCATACTGACAGCCAATATCTACGGAGCACTTCATGAGATAGGCACTGTTACTAGCACTTTTTAGGTATATACCTATATATGTATGTATAATTATTTCCAATCTACAGATGAGAAAATGAAGGCACAGAGAAGTTAAGTACCTTGCTCAGATCACACAGCCAGTAAGCAGAGGAATGGGGATTGGAAGTCAGGCAGTCTTACTCCAGAGTGTGTGCTCTTGAGACAAGGTTGGCAAACGTGTTCTGTAAAGGCCCCCGTGGTAAATATGTGTGGGCCATCCCATCTCTGCTGCAACTACTCGTCTCTGGTGTTGTGGCATAAAAGCAGCCATAGACAATATGTAAGTGAATAACCATGTTTCAGTGAAATGTATTCACAAACATAGGCAGCCAACCCCTGTTCTTGAGACAGCATGTTGTCTAACAGGACAAACCTCAGACTGGCCGGGCCCTGACCCCCTATTCTTCCTTCTACCACTCACCTTCCTCTACCACCAATAATAACAGCGACCGCTGCAGCATTTGTAGAATGCTGGCTTGAGATGGTCATGCCTGGTAATCATATGTCAGGGTAGGAGTAAGGGACCATGATTTATCTCACCACCCATTAGCAGGTATGATGGTTAATTTCATGCATCAACTTCAAGAACGCTTCTGGATGAGATGAACATTTACGTTGAGTAAAGAGGATTGTTCGTCATATTGTGGGTGGGCCTCATCTAATCAGTTGAAGGCCTGAAGAGCGCAAAAGGCTGGGCAGAATTCTCCAGCAGACCGCCTGCAACTTCACCTGCACCATCCTCTCCTTAATCCCCACCTGCCAGCCCACAGATTTGGACTCAGCCGCCTCCATCATTTATGGAGTTAATGGCTCATCATAAATTTGCTTCCATACATATACATATCCTATTGATCCGGTTCTCTGGAGAACTTTAATACAGCAGGTAAGATCTTAGCTAGATGGTTGAGGATACAGACCTGCTTGCGAGTTGGGGAGAGGGTAACAAGTGCCAGAAACAGCTGAGCATCGGCAGAGAAGGTTGGATGACTCCAGATGTCCTCTCCCTGGTTTCCCTAAGGTCTGGCTCAGGTCACTGCAGTCATCTCTCCATGGAACAGTCTATCACCCCAGACCACTGCTGGGCTGAAGCAAGCCCAGGATAGCATTTGCTGTCTGATTGGCCCTGGGTTCCTGGTTTGTTCTATCCAAAGGGGTATGGATGATAGGGCAGTATAAATACCTCCTGTTGCCATAATCTCTCCCTTCATACACGTTTAAAAAAAAATTTTTTTTTAAAGAAAAGTAAAGATAATCCATTCCCTGGCCTTTTTCATTTTTCCTTTTTTTTTTTGAAAGAGTATCTCACTCTATTATGCAGGCTGGAGCTGTTTTTTTTCTCTTTTTTTTCTTTTTAAGACAAAGCCTCACTCTATTACACAGGCTGGAGTGCAGTGGCATGATCTTGGCACACTGCAACGTCCACCTCTTGGGCTCAAGCAATACTCCTGTCTCCACCTCCTGAGTAGCTGGGACCACAGATATGTACCACCATGTCCAGCTAATTTTTTTTTAGAGACAGGGTTTTGCTATGTGGCCCAGGCTGGTCTCAAATTCCTGTGCTCAAGCGATCCACCCATCTCAGCCTCCCAAAGTGCTGAGATTACAGGCATGAGCCACCATGCCTGGCCCCTCCACACACCTTTTAAAGTAGGGTTTCTAAAGACCGTTTGTCTGTAGTTGCTGCATTCCATTACTCCACACTTACAGGCAAAATACCCCAAAATGGCTTGTAATCCCAACGCAGGCAGGCGGATCACTTGAGGTCAGGAGTTGGAGACCAGCCTGGCCAACATGGTTAAACCCTGTCTCTACTGAACATACAAAAATTAGCCGGATATGGTGGCACACGCCTGTAATCCCAGCTACTTGGGAGGCTGAGGCGGGAGGATCACTTGAGGACAGGAGGTGGAGGTTTCACTGAGCTGAGATCATGCCATTGCACTCCAGCCTGGGCGACAGAGTGGGACTCAGTCTCAAAAACAAGCAAACACACACAAAAACAAAAATAGAGAAAGAGGAAAGATGCCAGGGAGAGAGATGAGAGAGAGAGAGAGACCAGGGAAAAGTTGAAGACAGACCTGAGATGGGGAGAGAAAAAAAAAAAAAGAAAGGAAGAAAAGAAAAGGGAAGAGAACCAGAGCTAAGGAAAGGAGAAAGGGAATAAACAGAAAGCAGGACCACCAGAGAGATTAATAGAGACAGAGAGAGAAAGGGAGAGGAAAGGAGGCAAAGGAACAAGAGACATGGAGAGAACATGAAAGGTAGGGAGAGAAGCCTACAGAGAATCACAAAGAAAAGAAGAATCAGAGGAGGATAGAGACAAAGACGAGAGAATGAACAACCTACTCTAACAACAAAGCCTTCTGAGTACCTCTAGGATTTCTTAACTTTAGCCTATTGATATTTAGGGCTGGATACTTTTGTTGTTTTTTAGACAGAATTTTGCCCTGTTGCTCAGGCTGGAGTGTAGGGGTGCGATCTTAGCTCACTGCAACCTCCGCTGCCCCCTGGGTTCAAGCAATTCTCGTGCCTCAGCTTCCTGAGTAGCTGGGATTACAGGTGCATACCATCACACTCAGCTAATTTTTGTATTTTTGGTAGACACAAGGTTTTGCCATGTTGGTCAGGCTGGTCTCCAACTCCTGACCTCAAGAGATCTGCCTTCCTTGACCTCCCAAAGTGCTGAGATTAGCATCATGAGCCTGGATCTAATCATGAGGATTAGAATCCAGCCTGGATTCTTTTTTTGTTTTGGGGACTGTCTAATGTCTTGAAAGCTATTTAGCAACATCTCTGGCCTCTACCCACTAGATACCTGTAGCACCACTTCCCACAATTGCGACAACCAAATATGTCTTCAGATATTTTGTAAATGTCCCTTGTGGCAAAATCACCCTTTGCTGAGAGCCACTGAGTTAAAAGGATACAATTTTTCAAGCTTTTCAGAGCTTTTCAAATTATATATAACCAAGGGAATGATGGGCCCATGGCAGAGAATACTTAAAGCCCATTTTCCTGGAGCACTAATTGTCCTTGATGGTAATTTAAAGCATTATTTTTATATTAAAACAAATGTGGATATATTACAGAGTAGAATCTCAAATTTAAGGCTTGGAAGAAATTTTACGTCTGAGGTGGGGTGATTTTGGCTATATTCCCAGAATCCTTGGCAGGTACAAATTTACATTTCTCTGCCTTGGAGGAAGCTAATAATAGCTACCATTTGTTGAGCTCCCACAGGGGCCAGGAGCTTTAGAAACTGTTTCCCATTTGATCCTCACTGGATTTTATTATTAATCCCATTTTACAGATGAGGAGACTGAGGCCCAGGGAGGTCGTGAAACCCCAATTCAAGTACTGACAGTGGCTAAATGATGGAGCTGGCATTGGAATCAAGCAAAGTCTGTTTCGCTAAGTGACTCCCAGAAAGCTTATGGGAAGGAAGAGGTGAGCAGTGATAAACCACCGAAGTCAATATCCTAGTCCTTATCGACAGGATGGCTTAAGAAAAAGAAAGGCTCTGTTGAAACTGGCAAACTTTTAAACTTGTCTTGGGTGGAGAGCGAGAAAAAGGAATAGGGGTTGAGAAGGAAGAGATTCCCAAGGTAGGCACCACCTCTCAAGTAGGAAATAGTTAATCAACTTGATAGCATCAACTTCAAACTCCAGGCTGGGCATGCTGGCTCATACCTCTAATCCCAACCATTTGGGAAGCAGAGGTGGGAGAATCACTTGAGGCCAGGAGTTTGAGACCAGCCTTGACACAAAGTGAGACCCTGCCTCTAAAAAAGTTAAAAAACTAGCTGAGTGTGGTGGCTCCCACCTGTAGTCCCAGCTACTTGGGGAGCTAATGCAGGAAGATCACCTGTGGCCAGAAGTTCGAGGCTACAGTGAGCTATGGTTGCATCACTGCACTCCAGCCTGAGCAACAGAGCAAGACCCTGTCTCAAAAAACAAACAAAACAAAACAAAATACCTAAATCTTAGCCTGAGATCCCCCATGCAATCCCCAGGTGGGACATCCCTCAGGAATTTTCTCTCTTCAGCCTGTGACCTATGGATTCTTTGTTTCAGACGTGCCTGTGGCTGCAGTGTCTCCCCACCTCCCATCATCGCAGGACCATCGACCCAGGCTGTCACATCCATGGACCACTCACTCTGATTTGCTTACTACTTTTTTTGCTTTAATGAACTCAGTCTTTTACAAAACATAATTATTTAAACGAAAAGGCTGCTTTTCCTTACCCTGACCAGATCACTAGAAAAATAAATGCAGCCAGGCACAGTGGCTCACGCCTGTAATCCCAGCGCTTTGGGAGGCCGAGTTGGGGTGGATCATTTGAGGTCAGGAGTTCAAGACCAGCTTGGCCAACATGGTGAAACCCCATCTCTACTAAAAATACAAAAATTACCCAGGCATGGTGGCACATGCCTATAATCCCAGCTACTTGGGAGGCTGAGGCAGGAGAATCGCTGGAACCCTGGAAGCAGAGGTTGCAGTGAACTGAGATCATACCACTGCACTCCAGCCTAACAACAGAGTGAGGCTCTGTCTCAATAAATAAATAAATAAATGGGAAACTCCACTTCAGTATCTGAAACGAAAAGTCTGCTTTTCCTTACCCTGACTAGATCACTAGAAAAATAAATGCAGCTGGGCACAGTGGCTCATGCCTGTAATCCCAGCACTTTGGAAGGCCGAGGCGGGTGGATCACTTGAGGTCGGGAGTTCGAGAGCAGCCTGACAACATGGCAAAACTCTGTCTCTACTAAAAACATGAAAATGAGCTGGGCATGGTGGCGGGCACCTGTAGTCTGAGTTACTCAGGAGGCTGAGGAAGGAGAATCACTTGAACCCAGGAGCCCAAGGTTGCAGTGAGCAGAGATCGTGCCATTGCACTCCCAGCCTGGGCAACAGAGGGAGACTATCTCCAAAAAAATAATAAAATAAATAAATAAATAAATGCAATAAAAATAAACAAGGCTAAAAAAAAAAAAAAACAACAAAACCAAAACAAACAACCAAGGCTATTCAATTTAGTTAGTTAGCTAAATAGCTGTCTTTGTTCAAAGGGGAGACTTGTTAGCTTTGAAGTGTTGAAAGTCCTTAGCACCAGCTAAGATATTCTTCTTGGAGCAGTCAGAGTAACTGAAAGAGGTTTGAAAAGGGAATCACTTTAGCTGGATATAAGTCACTGCTGTTAGTGTTCAGGTTATACCCAAAGCCATCATGCTTCAGCGATGGTATGTGTCTCATACCTGAGGAAATACTGGCATGGGGTTCGTTCTGGGCTGAATTGTGTTTCTAGAAGTCATACATTCAAGTCCTTGCCTAACTGAGAGTGCTCAGTATCTCAGATCATGACTGTATTTGGAGAGATGGTGTTCAAAGAGGTAATTAGGTTAAAATGCGGCCATTAGGGTGGGTCTTCATTCAATCTGACTGGTGTCCTTCTAAGAAGAAATGCGGACACAGAGGGGGCAGCAGGGATGCATGCAGAGGAAAAGCATGTGACGATATGGTGAGAAGGAGGCCAACTGCAAGCCAGGGAGAGAGGCCTCGGGTGAAACCAACTCCCCTCTCACCACCATCTTGAACTTTTAGCCCCCAACACTGCGAGAGAAAGTCAATTTCCGTTAAGTCTGTGGTCCTTAGCTATGGAAGCCCTAGTCAACTAATACAGGGATTCCCTGAGCCCCCATATGCATTCCAACAGAGGCAGGAGAATAGGGTTTGGAGACCAGGAACCTAAGGACTTCCTAGAACTAAATCAAATGGAAACACTTCAGCTGTGACAGGAAATATCTTCTCCATTTACACAAGGCATAAGCCAAATAAATGACTTTGTAACTTTACTCCATCCTCTTCATTTACATAAGGCAGACACCAAGTAACCAATGGAAATTTTGGGGGGTATTTAAGCCTTCAAAAATTCTGTAATGGGGCTCTTGAGTTCCTGTGCTCTGGCCCACTCCCACTTGGTGGAGAGTACTTTAGTCTTTGATGAATTCTGCTTTTGTTGCTTCATTCTTTCCTTGCTTTGTGTGTGCATTTCATCCAATTCTTTGTTCAAGACGCCAAGAACCTGGACACCCTGCACTGGTAACACAACTACCTGGATTTGAGTCCTGCCTCTGCTACTTATGAGCTGTGAGACCCTGAGCAAGTTACTCTACCTCTCCAAGCTTCGGTTTCCTTATCTCTAAGTTAACACTCCAGTCTGCATTCTGTGTGAAAGCTGGTTATAGAATTGGGTCATGCTTGTCATAGCCAACTAAAACAGAGTCAATTGGGGGGGGAAGCAGTGAAACCACATTGCATTGCTTCCAGAAAGTAATTCTCAGAAAGCCTGGCTGCTGGAACTGCCTGCTGTAACCTGAAGCCAGTTTTATCTAATGGCTACTGGAAAAACCTGCTGTGACCTTAAGACGAGTTTTGCCCACTGCCATCACTCACCAAACAGAGCTTGCCAGCTCCCACAGCCTTACCATTGCCAAGGAACTTTCTCAAAGAACAGTATGTAACATTTCTCCTTTTCGAAAACACTCTAAACTTCTCTTTGTTCTTTGGATGTACTGAAGCCCACCTGATCTGCATATACGCTCTGAATTGCAATCTTTCCTCCCAAATAAAACATTTTAATTTTAGAGATTCATCTCAATATTTGACTTCCGCATATGAAATTGCTAACAGTATACACAACATATCCAAGGTGGTTAACAAAATTTCTGGCACAGAGTAGGGCT
The DNA here is from genome assembly GCF_043159975.1 of Macaca nemestrina. Classification (NCBI taxonomy): domain Eukaryota; kingdom Metazoa; phylum Chordata; class Mammalia; order Primates; family Cercopithecidae; genus Macaca; species Macaca nemestrina. The sequence goes on along the minus strand of NC_092142.1, from coordinate 17,117,259 downwards.
CAAAACAACAAGACCGGGCATGGTGGCTCACACCTGTAATCCTAGCACTTTGGGAGGCCAAGGCAGGAGGATCACTTGAGGCCAGGAGTTCGAGACCAGCCTGGCTAACACAGTAAAATCCCGTCTCTACTAGAAATACAAAAATTAGCCGGGTGTGGTGGTGGTGGGCACCTGTAATCCCAGTTACTTGGGAGGCTGAGGCAGGAGAATTGCTTGAATCTAGGAGATGGAGGATGGGTGAACACAGATCGCACTACTGCACTCCAGCCTGGGCAATAGAGTGAGACCCTGTCTCAAAAATAAACAGCAACAACAAACTACTATGATAACAAATGTTGGCATACTTCCTGGCCCCTGGTAGATTTAAAGATGTTGATTTTCTTTATCTCCAACAAGGTAAGAGATAAGGATCGTGGTATTGTATCTTGGATGCTGTACTTGGTACTAGGGTCTAAGGGCTCCATCTTCAACACTAACCAACTATGGGGGCACATAGCAAACAAAATAATCAAAGCTCTTGCTTCTTCACCGAAGTAACCCAGATGTTTTATAACCACCCAGCTTGTGTCTCCTGTACTCTTTCCCTATTTATTCCTCTCTCATCAGGACTAGTCTGTTTCACTGTCCCCCTGGAAAGCTTTTCAGCAACTTTTTGACCCTCTCTTTAACATCTCCACCTCCCAGACTCCTAAAGCATCTTACCCAGGTCTCACTGCCTGTAAATCTGCAAAGCCAGGCTTTGAACCCAGGCTTCTGTGATTCATCACACATCCCACAAGTGACAGAGAGACGCAAAGAGAGCTTTCATTTGCCAATAATAATAATTAGTCACCCATTACATACAATTTATAATCATTAATTATAGTGATTCATATAATGATTAAGTATAATGTGAAGTTCTTGCCTTCCACAGTAAGGGCGGTTATGGCTTCGGTGACTGGAGCACTTGCTCTGCGCCTACTGTTCCCATGTGTCATCCCATGGATTCCTCTCACCATTTCTTTACAGCAATTATTTTATAACTCCCATTTGATACACAAGGACACTGAAATGTAGGGAGCTCCATGTCACCACCAGCACATCCACTGCTTAAGAGACTCTGGGAGAGATCAGAGGGTAGAGAAGAAAAAGATGAAGATGATGTTAGAAGGCAGAAGGGGGCCGGACGCGGTGGCTCACGCCTAGAATCCCAGCACTTTGGAGACCGAGGCAGGCAGATCACTTGGGCCCAGGAGTTTGAGACCATCCTGGCCAATGTGGTGAAACCTTGGGTGTCTCTGCTAAAAATATAAAAATTAGGTGGGCGTGGTAGCGTGTACCTGTAGTCCCAGCTACTGGGGAGACTGAGGCAGGAGAATTACTTGAACCTGGGAGGTAGAAGTTGCAGTGAGCCGAGATTGTGCCACTGCACTTCAGCCCGGGCAACAGAGTGAGACTCTGTCTAAAAAAACAAACAAAACAAAACGAGAAAGAAGGCAGAAGGAAGAGGGAATGTTTTCCTCACCTCGTCTTGAGTCTCCTCAGCAGGGCTATGGCCTCCAGATTTCTCCGCTTTAGGAGAGTCAGCTAATCCTCCACCCTGGAGGGAGGACAGTTCATAAGGATCACTTAGTCTTCTCCTGATCTAATCCAGCTGGGTTAGTTTGCTGCAACTGCTGTTAACAAAGTCCCACAACCTGGATGGCTTACGCAACAGAAATTCATTATCTCACAGTTCTGGAGACCAGATGTCCAAATCAAGGCATCAGCAGGATTGGTCTCCTCTGAGGGCTATAAGGGAAGAATCTATTTCCAGGCTTCTCTCCTCATCATGTAGATTGCTGTTTTAGTCTGTTTGGGCTGCTATAACCAAATACTGTAGCCTAGATGGCTTATAAACAAAGAAATTATTTCTTGTGGTTCTGGAGGCTGGGAAGTCCAAGATTAAGATGTGGGCAGATTCACTGTCTGGTGAGGGCTTGCTTCCTGGCTTGAAGACAGCCACCTTCTTGCTGTGTCTTTGGACATGGCCTTTCCTTCGTGGGTGCTCATGGAGGGAAAGAAACATCTCTCTCCTTTTTCCCCTTCCTATAGTGGCATGAATCCCATCATGAAGGCCTCACTTTCATGACCTTATCTAAACCTAATTATCTCAAAGGCCTCACCTTCTAATACCATCAAACTGGGGATGCAGGCATCCAACTATGTCCACATCTGAATTTGGGGGAGGAGGCATAAACATTCAGCTCATAACAACGGCCATATTCTCCTTGTCTCTTCACACTGTCTTCTCTCTGTGCAAGTCTGTCTCTGCTCAAATCTCCCCTTTTTATAAGGACACCAGTCTTGTCGGTTTAGGATCCACCCTGATGACCGTGCATTAACTTGATTACCTCTGTAAAGACCTGTCTGTGAAAGTACACATTCTGAGGTCCCAGGGGTTAGAACTTTAACAAGTAAATTTGGAGGCAACACAGTTCAACCTGTAACACCGGCCACATGGGCATGCATCTCAAGTTTAATGATTTTTCCTAATAGTCCAGCTCCACCTGCATCTGACATCTTTCTCCAACAGGAAAATATTGCTCAATCAAACCCAACCCTTCTCCTGTTACAGTTTAAACTAATCTTCCATTCTCCTGAAATAATAATATCCCCTGCTCTTATTTATTTATTTTGAGCCTTAAGTTTTTGACTCTCCTCAGAGCAGTAAAACCACTCCTCCTCCTCCAATTAAAGTATACAAAGTAAGGAAATTGAGAAGAGAAATGGGAAGGGGAGGATATCCACATCATTCTCTTTAGTTCAAAATGAGAGCCAGTTGCTGTCAAGGACTGGAAAAGTAAGGCATGCTCATGGTGGTGGTTTAGAAGCCTGAGAGCTTTGGTTTAAAAATAGGTGAACTGAAATAAACACTGAGAGCTACTCAGATGGCACTGAAATAGAGTGGTAATTGATCTAATGCAACTTTTGCCTCGGATAACATCATTATTTGTGAAATTATGTCAGTGTTGCTACTGCCAAGTCAGCAAGCACTTACAGGACGTGACTTCTAATTTAGGAATTGGACTATTTGTGGCACATCTTGGAAGACAGCAGGAACTCAGTGGACACCCGGTAGCCAGTCTTCTGAGAGCCTTGGTTTGAGCTTGAAATTCACAGAGTTGAAGTGCCCAGGAGGGCCCTGTCTTGATGACCCTTCAAGGAAAAGACTTGCTGCCCAGCTCTAGAAAGCGTGATTTGCAGGTGGCTGTCAGCTGTCAGTTCCTTCAGGGTCTTTCTCAGCTGCAGAGATTTGCTGCCCCAGGTCACACCTTTCTCAGGGGCAATCTCAGCCTGTGAAACAGGGGTATAAACTAAGGCCTGGGCACTTCGGCCCCACTTGGGTCATTCTGGTAAAATCCAGTGCTTGCTCCAGAGCTCCCTGCCAGGTTGCACAAGGTTTATCCTGTTATAAAATACAGTTACAGTCTCTCTCTCTCCCCAGATTCACTGTGTTTTTCTAGGAAGGGGGAGACAACCCCTTACATAACTTACTTATTCCCAAACTGCTTTATCCTCTCTTTCCCAGGTATTATTCCCAAATAAACACTTGTACCAAGACTCCAATTCAACGTCTTCCAGAGGACCCAATCTGGGACAGATTTAGTCTACAAAGTCACTGCACACTTCCTTTCTACCTGTCATGCTCCTGAAAGACAGTGGGTGACATTGTCTCTTCATGCCCTCATTGAGCTGGCTGTAGAATGCTTTTGTGAAATTTCAAGTGGAAGAATCTTTTAAATTATTTAAGAATATAATACCAGATTTTCATTTATTTCACCTCCATGAAATGAGGTACATATGTGTAAAAATTATGGTTAGAAAGGACAGCTATTTCTTTTTTCTTTTCTTTTTTTTTTTTTTTTTGAGATGGAGTCTCACTATGTTGCCAGGCTGGAGTGCAGTGGCGCGATCTCGGCTCACTGCAACCTCCACCTCCTGGGTTCAAGTGATTCTCCTGCCTCAGCCTCCCAAGTAGCTGGGACTACAGGTGCGTGACACCACGCCTGGTTAATTTTTGTATTTTTAGTTGAGACGGGGTTTCACCATGTCAGCCAGGAAGGGTTCGATCTCTTGACCTCGTGATCCACCTGCCTCGGCCTCCCAAAGTGCTGGGATTACAGGTGTGAGCCACCGCACCTGGCCTCAGCCATTTCTTTATTCTTTTTTTTTTTTTTTTTTTTTGCCCAATTGCAGTATCCCAGACACTGTTCAAGGTATTGTGAATATTATGATGAAAGAGACAAAGATTCTCAAAGCTTACATTCTAGGGGAGCAGACTGACAATATATAAGTAAATAAATACGTTGGTAAGGAAGTATAGATGTAACTGTAGTAGGTTCATTGGCTGATGCACACAGCTAGTCAATATGCTGAGACACTGGGTTGCAGCAGAGAAAGAGGTTTAATCATAGGGTCACTGAATGAGGAGATGGGAGGAAACCTTAAATCCATCTCCCTGAGAAGTTTGGATTTAGGGTTTTTAAGGGTTTTGGAGTGGGCTGATGTGTGAAGATCGTTGATTGGTGGAAAAGTAAAGGATGAAGTCATGGTAAAAGGAGATGAATAAGCTGTATTCTGGCCGAGCGCGGTGGCTCGTGGCTGTAATCCCAGCACTGTGAGGGGTGGAGGCAGGTGGATGCTTTGAGCCCAGGAGGTCCAGGCTGCAGTGAGCTGTGATGGCACCGCTGCACCCCAGCCTGGGCAACAGAGGGAGACGCTGTTTCAAAAAAGCAAACAAGAAAAGAAGCCGTATTCCCTTGCTGATCCCTTTCCTCTGTGGGGGGTCTTCTAACAAGTTGCTGGAATTCAGGGTCTGAAAAACATCTTTAACCAAAACCTTATGATTCTAATGTCAGAGATCTTGTCTATATGAATGAAGGGGATGCAAATCAATTCTTAAACAATCTCATGACGCTAATGTCAGAAATCCCTCTATAGGAACAATGGGAATGCAAATGGTTAGTATCCAGTGCTACATGACTTTTAACAAAAACAAACTGAGTCAAAGTGCAGCCTGATCAATGCTTAATTACAGCTACATTTAAGTACAAAACCTGGCATGCAATGCTTGTCAACCCTGGGGGGACAGTTTCACAGACACTAAAACCTGTGAAGAAAATAAAGCAGAGAGGATAGTAGCTGGTGACTGGGGTATGTGAAGATTCTTTTGATCAAATGGTTAGGAGAGACGTTTGGAGAAAGTGACAGTAGTGTTGAAACCTGACAAAGAGGATCCAGCCTTCTGCAGATGCAATGTTATCTGTTGGAATTGAAAAGACCCGTAAGTTCTACTCAAAGTTGAATTGAACCCATAGCATCATCTAATGGATGGAGATAACACAACTTGTTCAGGCATGTTTGGAGTACCTGCTGTCATGCCAAGCTCTGTGCAGGGCCATGGAAACCGAGCTAAGCCAGGGACAGTTCAAGAGTCTGAAGCACTCACAGGCTAAAGGCAGAGCAGAGCAGAGCCCCTTTCCCCAGCACCTTGACTTAGACCGCGTGGTTCATGCATCTGTTCAGAGCTGTCGATCAAAAAATGTTCAGAGTTCTCTACCCGGATGAGACCATTTACGTCTGTGTGCCCCTAGAGGGGAGAGGCAAAAGCATTAGTTATTGTCTCTATTTTCCCAGATTTCCTGTCTTTTTCCAGGTAGGAGGCAACAACCTCTTACATGACTTGCCTGTTGGAAATGAGTGGTGTTGCTGAAGGCCCAGCTCAAATTCTCAGACTATGTATATGTGCAAGGAATGCTCACTAGGCCCCATGAACTGGTATTTCAGAGTCACGATACAATGCATCTGGGAAGCTTTTTTTTTTTTTTTTTTGAGACAGAGTCTTGTTCAGTTGCCCAGGCTAGAACACAGCAGCTCAATCACAGCTCACTGCAGCCTAGAATGCTTGGGCTCAAGTGATCCTCCTGCCTCAGACTCCCGAGTAGCTGGGATTACAGGCACACAACCACCATGCTTGGCTAATTGAAAAAAAATTTTTTTTGTACAGACAGGGTCTTGCTATGTTGCGCAGGCTGGTCTCAAATTCCTGGACTCAAGTTATCCCCTCTTTTTGCCTTCCGAAGTGCTGGGATTATAGGGGTGAGCCATGCACACAGCTGGTGTGACATTTCTTATCCAGCCACATCTCTCATCCTATTTATTCACTCCTCATGCCTTCATCCTTTGCACCTGCTGTTCCCTCTCTGTGGTGCCTCTGCTTACCTGATGTACTCTTCATCATTCATAATCTGGATCAAGTTCTCCTTCTTCTGTATATCCCCCCACCCCCAAAACACAAAGAGGGTTGATGACTCTCTAACCTGTGCTATAGACGGTACCTCATGTGCCTCCTTTTCTCTCAAATGGGGATATTGATAATACTTACCTCCTATGGTTGATCCGAGAGTTAAACCAAGTGATATATATCAAGATTTTAGACCCACACCTAGTCAACCGTAACCACTTAAGAAAGGTATGCCAATAGTATTACATATCTCATTCATGGCGCTTGAAATACTTACTAATAATATCTAACACTTATTGATCAGTTATTATGTATAGGCACTGCTTCATTTTAACATGGATTTGTAAAAAGGCAACCCTCAGAAAACCTGATGAAGTAGGTATTATTACTATCCCTATATTAAAATTGAGAGGCCAGGCGCGGTGGCTCATGTCTGTGATCCCAGCACTTCAGGAGGCCGCGGCAGGTGGTTTGCTTGAGGCCAAGAGTTTCAGACAAGCCTGGCCAACATGGCAAAACCCCATCTCTACTAAAAATACAAAAATTAGCCAGGCATGGTGGTGGGCGCCTGTAATCCCCAGCTACTCAGGAGGCTAAGGCAGGAAAATCGCTTGAACCCAGGAGGCGGAGGTTGCAGTGAGCCGAGATTGCACCATTGCTTCTCCAGTCTGGGCGACAGAGCAAGACTCTGTCTCAAAAAAAAAAAAACTGAGAAAACTGGAGTATGCAGTGTTTGCAGATGTTTCCATCTTTTTCTCTTCTGTGAGGCTGTCACCGTTTCAAGGGAAAAACTTACAATTCATTGAACTGTCTACCTCCAGTTGTTAACATAGCGTCTTTGGGTCAATACATATTTGGTAAGTGAGTGAAGGAATAAATAAACTAATGAAGCAGAGAAAGTATCATTGTTTAGGAGGTGAAGAAATGAGGACGACCCAGGGAAGAAATGAGACTGAGGACAAAGGTGCAGCTTCTTCCAATCCAGAGTCCACATGGTTCTCTATTAAACCAGTGCTTCCCATGCTTGGACATGCACAGGAATCACCTGGGAAATTTGTGAAAATGCAGATTCTGAGCCAGGCATGGTGGCTCATGCCTGTAATCCTAGCACTGTGGGAGGCTGAGGCGGGCAGATCAGTTGAGGTCAGGAGTTCGAGACCAACCTGGCCAACATAGTGAAACCTCGTCTCTACTAAAAATACAAAAAGTAGCTGGGCATGGTGGTGCATGCCAATAATCCCAGCTATTTGGGAGGCTGAGGTGTGAGAATTGCTTGAACCCAGGAGCCAGAAGTTGCAGTGAGCTGAGAAGGATTCCAGCCTGAGTGACAGAGCAAGACTCTGCCTCCAAAAAAAAAAAAAAAAAAAGCAGATTCCAATTTAGTAGATCTAGGGTGAAACCCAAGATACTGCATTTGTCATAATCTCTCATGTGACACAATTAGCCTGTGATCACACCTTGAGTAGCAGAGCACCAAGCTACTTGTGTCAGTTGGTTCTGTGCTTGCCAACATTAGAGGCCAACTCAGGCTCACTTAGGTAAAAAAAAAAAAAAAAAATTGAACTTACTAGGATATGCATGGGGAAGCACCCAGAGTCCAAGGAGAAGTACAGAACCCAGCCCCAGCAAGGACAGGAAGTAAAGCACTTTGGGGTTTTTTTTGGTTTTTTTTTGTTTTTTGACTTTATGAAAATTTATTATAATTATTTTTTATTTACATAGGTTATTGGGGAACAGGTGGTATTTGGTTACATGAGTAAGTTCTTTAGTGGTGGTTTGTGAGATTTCCATGCACCTATCACCCGAGCAGTATACACTGCACCCAATTTGTAGTCTTTATCCCTCACCCTCTTCCCACCCTTTCCCTAAGTCCCCAAAGTCCATTGTGCCATTCCTCTGCCTTTGCATCCTTATAGCTTAGCTCCTGCTTATGAGGGAGAACATATGATGTTTGGTTTTCCATTCCTGAGTTACTGCACTTAGAATAATAGTCTCCAGTCTCATCCAGGTTGCTGCAAATGCCATTAATTCATTTCTTTTTATGGCTGAGTAGTAAGAAATTAAAGCACTTTGAACCCAGACAGGGAGCAGGGGGTCCCTTGCTGCGAATCCCACTGTCAGGAGAAATCAGCTCCAACTATGTTCTGCCCTTAAATCACTCCATCCAAAGTTTACATTCCTGTGCGACGGTATCTAATTGACTCAGTATGAATCACTCACCATCCAAGGCAAAGGAAGGGTGGAATGTTTTCACTGATTCTCGTTAAGACCATGTGCAACGAAGAATGGGCATTTTCTTGGAGAAAAATGTTGGGGTTTTTAAACTAAAAGAAAGGAGATATTAAGTTACCCTGCCCAAAGTCAGGGCCACCAGCTGTGGGGCAGATTTAAAGATGAATGTGAGACTTGTGGACAACTGCCCCCTGACCCCGGCCTTCCTGAGATAATCAGCTGGACCACTGAGCATCCCCAAGACCTTGGCAGAGACTGATTCTAAGGTTAGGCGGGCCACAGAGATTGGGCTCAGAATGGAAACTGATCATCAAAGTGATCCTTAATTCTCGCATTAGATTTTTATCCAGACGTGGTGAGCAAAGTGGCTGGCCTACTCCTCTGGTTTATGTGGTAGGTCATAGACGGCACAGTGCCCGCTTAGCAGGCATTTAAACAATCCCTTATCATCTTTTTGGGGCTTTCTTGTTTGATTTTTTTTTAAAACTTTGTTCAATTCTCAGCAACTCGATTTTAAAGGTCATTATATTAACTGCAAAGATGAATCAAGGGATGAGGTCATTTCTTATCCAGGGAAACTCTTTAGTCTTGGATGCTGTCATCTTCATGCTCCAGAGATGCTGATCTGCACTTTAAAAAGACAATTCTATTTCAACATAGTATTCTTCGGGGGGAAAAAGACGGCCTTCCTTTCCCAAACTCAGCTTTGCCATCTCATCAAAGGAAGCCTTTGTATCCACGTTTGTCTCGCTCGTATCTGGGACAGCGGCTGTACACGCACAAGTCCTACTCCAGCTGAAGGGAGTCACGGACTTTATCGTAATCACCTTGTTGAAATATTTGGAATTGTATAGCAACAGCCAGATTCTATGTTGCTGTAATTTATGACAAAGGCTCAAATAAATCCCCAGACACGGATTTTCTATAAAATCCTTCCTTGTGAAACTTTGTGGCACTGCAAAAATGAAAAGAAGATGGAAAGAAGAGAAAGGAGGAAACGAAAAAGTCCGCAAGATGTATATAAATCTCCGAGGATGCCGTTTCCATTCATCACCTTTACTGTAAAGACAGGGATTTTATTTGGACGGAAAAGGAATGAATCATAGGGTTTTAGAATCTAACGCGAAGCTTGCTGGAAGCATTTTCCTCTGATCTTTCTGCTTCCTCAAGATCATCTGAATATGGAGAGAGAAAGAATGCAAAGAATTCTATCAGCCATAGAAGGTTCTGTGCTGGGATGGGCATCAGAGGATGGAGAGAGATCTTTTTTTTTGTGACTTTTACCTGGGACATTCATTGGCTTGTGAAGGTTTAGGGATACAATATAGTTGCATCAGAAGCACGTGTTAGAAATTTAAATTATACAATATGAGGTGAGCAGATGCAAGAACAAGAGAAAGAGAGAGTGGGGAAAGAGGGAGGGGATGAAGATGGAGAAGGAGGCAGGGGAAGGTGAGGACGAAACTTTGCAATCATATAGTTTATTTCAACCACCCTCCCACTCATAGCCTGAGAAAATCTGATTCTAGAGATCCCTTCGTTTGCTCTTTTGCTCCTCATACTATGAGCATCTACTTCTGCCAGGTGCCAGACAGCTGTTTGTATTCAGTATGATCCTTTAAACACACGTCAACCTCTTCATCAGATACTCATCCCAAAACACAGTGGTCTGTTCAAGATAGAGGGAAATGGACTGTGTTGGACACATTGAGAGACTATCTGATTCTTCAAAGTATGGGTGACTTAAGAGGACTTTTAAGGAAAATTCTGACTATGTGGTTGTTTCTTTATGTGATACCTTTAGAATCTAATCTCCTCTCTACTGGGATCTCTTCTAAGTGAGCAGTTAGGGGATGAAGTTTATGGTTAGGTCTAGATTTATTCATTAATTATTCACCAGATACACATGGAGAACCTCCTTTGTGCCAGGCATAGTGCTGAGCTAGGGCAGGATTATGTGGTGCTGCAAAGAGAAGTTTCTCACTGAACTTTGTATGCAATCACAAAGTTTAAAGAACCCTCAGAGGATATCATTTATCAAGAACAGTGTTGAACAACCTTTTATACACAAGCACTGCTTTGGGGAAAATAAACACATTTTACTCACCACATTCTTTTGGTTCATTCATAGCGAAAACAGTTTTATTGAGTTCCTTGGCTGGGAGGGAGGACATTCTCAACACCCAGCTCACCTATTTGATGGAATAGAAGGCCATTGATTAAAAACTTAGCATTGCTTGTGGGCCACTAAAATGCAACTATTTGGGTATCTTTGGGAAGTAGTTCCATGGAGGTAGTTTTCAGATTGTTCAGTCCAAAATTACGTGGTGGTCTGTGTCCCAAAGTTAAGGCAGAACACATGTGGCTTCCAGGCGCTGGTGTTCATGGCGGAGGTAGTGAGTGGGAAGCTGTGCTTGGTTTCATTCTAGATCCTCTATGGCACAGTACACAATAACCCTTTTCTGGCTTAGGCATCTGTTTTATTTAGAGCCCTTGCGGTTGCAAACGCTGAAAGAAAAATACAATTGAAGGTACAGACTCTCACAAGAATTCAAAAGCCGAGGTGTTAGCATTAGGCATGGCAGAATTCAGATGTTTAAGCCATGTCCTCGGTACCCCACTTTTCCCTTTACTCCATTCTGCTTTCCTCTCTGGTGGCTTCACTCCCAAGCCAGGTGTGCTCTGTGTGTGTGCCAGAGTACACCACCCAGCCAGCAGAGCCAGGCTGACACCCTCCCAAATTTAAATCCAGTAGGAAAGAGTTGCTTCCCTCTAGGCCATGTTTGCTCCAGGTTTGGAATTACAGCTGATGGGCTCTGCCTAACCATGAATTCATCTCAATGGTCTGATTGGCCCTGATGGGTCCATTGGTCAAGGATGGGGCCAGATTAATGTAAAACATATGGACAGAGAGTGAGGATTACTGAATGAAGCCAGGTGATTCTGAAAATTCAAAGACTCTTCATCATCTTTTCTATCTAGCCATTCATCCATCTGTGTGTTCGTCCATCCATCTATGTGTTTGTCCATCCATCAGTCCCCCTACCTATCTACATATCCATCCATCCATCCATCCATCCATCCATCCATCCATCCATCCATCCATCTGTACACTCACCTGTCTACATATCTATCCATCCACCCAACCACCTAGCCACTCAGATAACTAGGTAGCTAGTGACTGCCTGTCTGCTTCTTTATTGTAGAAAGCAATTACATGTTCAGAGCATGGCATATCTTAGGAGTCCTAAAACTCCTTTGTTAAAAGTAAAGGAATAAATGGATTTAGCCTTATTCTTAATTTATACACATTGTGAAAAGGTGGATCACAACAGCTAATGCCAGAGCTGGGCTCTGCCCCTAGTCCCTGCAACTACAGGTTTCTCCGGAAGATGTTGCTTCAACAGGTGGGGAATAGGAGATTGCTGGCAAGGCAGATGTACATGAATTATTGCCAAAACGCAATGGCATTATGCAAGGGTATACTTATCTGTAGTTTTGTTAACCAGTATTCATTTTCATCTCAGTATCATATCTATCTTTTCAGGAAACAAGTTAACTTTCACTATAAAGCTACATCTCAGAAATGAACGCAAATAACAATTTTAATGTCAAAGCCAGGTCCATTTTTTATGCTCTGAGCCCTAATCCATAAAGCTATTACCCAAACTACTGAAATATGCTCCAAGGATCGGCGTCTTAATAAAGCTTTAGAAATTACCACAGTATTTGTGGAGAGAATGAGGATGCAGGGCGTCTGAAATAGTTGCCATGAAGAATGCTTAAGTAGAGGTCAACGAAGTTTGAAGGTGTGGGAATGGTAGGTGGAGCGGTCAAACATGCCTTCACCTCCATCTTTGGTAATTTCTACATATATATGTGATTTTTTTCGGTCAAGTTCAGGTATCTTATAAGCCCAAGACCATTTGATAAATGCCTTATTTGAATTATAGCTATGTTCTTGTAGTGTTTTGTGCCTACCAGTTCCAAGATATGGGTTCAGCATAAAATATATGATTGACTATTTATTTCTTTACATTGTAAAATAATGGGAGTTAGGGCTCTTGGGTTCATTCATTTGCTCAGCAAATATTAATTAAGCATATACTATGTGCCAGGCACTGCTCTGGGATACATGAGTGAGCAAACCAGATACCAATCTTCTCCCTTGTGAAGCTTAGACAGTTCAGCGCCAGGTTCTGCCATGAAGGAAGGGTTAGTGCTTTGCATGCCATTTGCCTTCTGTGGGCATCTGTTTTCCTCTTTGTAATATACGAGGTAAGGGAACTCAACACCAAGCAAATGAAAGGAACGACTTACAAAACTAAGCTTGGGACAATGAAAAGTTACGGAGGACAGGTAACCTATGTCCAAACACTGAGAAAGGTGTTCGGTTTAAGAGCAAGGATACTACTTGATACTACTTGATCTGCATGACTCTCAAGGACAGGATGAGGACAGCTAGACACTGAGATCAACCACATATAAGATGCTGAGGAGGGCTGGGTGCGGTGGTTCACGCCTGTAATCCCAGCACTTTGCGAGGTGGAGGCGGGTGGATCACTTGAGGTCAGGAGTTTGAAACCAGCCTGGCCAACCCCAGGCTGGAGAAACCCCATCTCAACTAACAAATACAAAAATTCACCAGGCTTGGTGTTACACGCCTGTAATCCTAGCTACTAGGAAGGCTGATACATGAGAATTGCTTGAACCTGGGAGGCAGAGGTGACAGTGAGCCAAGATCATGCCACTGCACTCCAGCCTGGGAAACAAAGTGAGACCCTGTCTCAAAAAAAAAAAAAAAAAAAAAAATTAAACAACAACAACAAAAAATAAGATGCTGAGGAGGTAGCAAGTCTCTTACCACTGAGAGTGTGCAAGAAAAGGCTGGAAGAGAACTTTGCAGGATATTGGAGAAGATGCAAGTATCAGCCTTCTAAAAACTCTTCAACATATGAGTGCGATTAACATTACTATCTTCCATCTTGGTACTGCACCATGAGGACCTTGTGGCCTGCATGTCTGTGGCAATAGGAGAAGAGAAAGAAGGAGGAGACCTTAACTACCTTGGCCAGAAAGCGACACCTATCATTTCTGCTTACAGTCCATTCACCAGAGTGAGTCTCATGGCCCCAAACTAATATACAGGAAGGCCAGGAAACATAAGTGAGAACATGAATATAAGGTAAGCACCATCTGTAAGATTTTGAAAATATGGAGACATAATAACACCTATTTCAGAGAGTTACTTTTAGAATTAAATAAGCTAATCCATTGTGTCATCTAATAACCTAAAAAAAAAAAAAAAAAAAAAAAGACCCTTTCTTTCATCCTCTTCCTCTTTGATTTGACTTCAAAGATCACCATATTACCTGGCTGGACCAATTGAAAAGATGCTCTATGGATCCCCTGAAGTCACTGATGAAAGGGATTGATCTTATATGGACATATCCCCACACATTGATGCCTAAAATTCCATCATTAGAGGCACCTTCTTGCCATGTTTCACATCTCTAGGCTTGGGGTAGGCAACGGATGTGGAGGGTGGACATGGAAATTCCAGGTGGGAAGCTGTCAGTGACAATTTCAGCCAGGCTGGCCTTAAGGAGGACGGAGGTAGTGTAGCTCAGAAACCCACCACCCACGGGTTGCTGTTATATATGCAGTCAGAAAGGCTGTTTCACCTCAGTGGAGCAACCTGGGGGCAGGCTGTCCATCTGAATCTGAAATGAATTCAATTTAGCTTCATGTAATTGCTTATTTGATTCCTGACGATGACATGCAGTTAGGAGGTAAATTGACATTCTGTCATTTCTGTTCCAATGAACTGAACTCCAACAAGTTCCCTCCTAGGTACTTTGTGGCAGCCAGGCCACCTGCTCTTCTTCTGAAGAGAAATTAGCGAGCACAGGGAGCTTGGAAATACAGCATCCCGAGCCTGGTGCCTTTTTTTTTTTTTAGAGAGAGTTGTGAGATGAATCACGTAGTCAGACAGTGGTACGCCTGAACTTCCTTTTCCCCCCAGCGAACACAATAGACCTCCTTTCAGAAAGCTTTGGGATAGCTTTCTGCCTTAGAAACATGAATTCTCTCGCTTGTCATCCAAAGGTTATTTCTGTTCAAGGTCAATTTTGAAAAAATATTCAAACAATATAGGAGTCCATTTTGAAAAAAGATTTCAAACAATTTTGGAGACATCTCCAACAAGTCATAAAAGACCTCACGCGTTCCAAGCACAGGAATAGATGTTTGTTTTGTCATGGCTACCCAGTGCCCTCTTTGGCCAAGCCTTTATATAACCACAGCATTCTGAATGGTGCCCACAAGGCTATGGGAAAAGGCAGTCCATTCAAACTAAGGGGAGGCCAGCCAGGCAGATGGGGCGGGGCTCGACAAGATGCTCAGAATGTGTTTGAAGGGTGAGCAAGAACCTTGGATTTTATCGACTAAAGACCCAAATTCTCAGGGGCGTAAATAGAGGGCCCAGATGTCAATATCCACAGACGGCAAGCCTTCTGTGTATACTGGACAGATGTCATTTACATGATCACCCCATGATATGGTGAGACACAATATGAATATTAAGCCATGCAGCAGTGCTTCTCCACAGGGGCAATTCGGCAATACAAAGACATTTCTGAGGACAGGCACAGTGGCTCACACCTGTAATCCCAACACTTTGGGAGGCTGAGGCGGGTGGATCACAAGGTCAAGAGATCGAGACCATCCTGGCCAACATGGTGAAACTCCGTCTCTACTAAAAATACCCAAAAAATTAGGTGGGCGTGGTGGTGTGCACCTGTAATCCCAGCTACTTGGCAGGCTGAGGCAGGAGAACTACTTGAACCCGGGAGGTGGAGGTTGCAGTGAGCTGAGATTGTGCCACTGCACTCCAGCCTGGTGACAGAGTCAGACTCTGTCTCAGAAAAAAAAAAAAAAAAAGACATTTTTCGTTGTCACAATGAGAGGGACACTACTGGCATTTAATGCGTGCAGGCCAGGGATGCTGCTAAACCTCCTGCAGTGCACAGGACGGCTTTCCACATGACAGAATGAACTGGTCCAGACTGTCGATAGTGCTGAGCTGGAAAAACCTGGTAGAGAACAAGGGGCCAAGCACGTGATAGTGTCCACTTAGGAGAAGTGACGTCGGCTGTGTTAGGAAAGACAGTTTCTGCTGGACTTGGGGCAAGTTCATGCTGTGTTGAGAAAGGTGAAATATTCTCCTTTGGGATCACAAATGTGATCACATCTCTTCTCTGTTTAAAACAATTCCACCCTATATGAAAAAATCAGGCCAAGCACAGTGGCTCACATCTGTAATCCCAGCATGTTTGGAGGCCAAGATGGGAGGATTGCTTGAGACCAGGAGTTCAAGGTCAGCCTGGGCAACACAGTGAGACCCTATCTCTAAAAAAAAAAAAAATTAGCCAGGCATGGTGTTGCATGCCTATAGTGCCAGCTCCTTGGGAGGCTGAGGCAGGAGGATCACTTGAGCCCAGGACTTTGAGGCTGCAGTGAGCTATGACTGTGCTACCGCACTCCAGCCTTGGGGACAGACTGAGACACTGTCTCCAAACAAAACAAAACAAAAACCATAAAAACCCATAATACCACCTTGTACCCTATAAATATATGCACCTGTAATTTCTCAATATATAATAAAAATGTATTAAAAAAAAACGGGTTTTTATTTAACATTTAAAAACCCTGGGTCAGGCACAGTGGCTCACACCTGTAATTCCAGCACTTTGGGAGGCCAAGGTGGGTGGATCACTTGAAGTCAGGAGTTTGAGATCAGTCTGGCCAACATGGTGAAACCCTGTCTCTACTAAAAATAGAAAAATTGGCCGGGCATAGTGGTGGGTGCCTGTAATCCCAGCTACTCAGGAGGGAGGCTGAGGCAGGAGAATCCCTTGAACCCGGGAGGCGGAGGTTGCAGTGAGCCGAGATCACGCCCCTGCACTCCAGCCAGGGCAACAAGAGCAAAACTTCTTCTCAAAATAAAATAAAATAAAATAAAAAAATAAAAACCCTGTATTGGTTTTCTATTGTTCCTAAGAAAAAGTCCAATCTGTGTAACACAGTCCCCAAGGCCCTGTGTATATAGTTCCCTCATCTTCTGCAGGAAGGACAGGAAAACCAGAGCTTAGGAAAGGGACATTGATCTGAGCACCCTCCTTTCAATGTCAAGCTAATGGAAAAGGTTAGAAAAGGACACTTAAAAATAATCTGTCATTGCTATACTTGCAAACAATTGGGAAAAGAGGAAGTGGCGAGAAATGAAGCTCTCATGTAGACTTCGTCCGTGAGGGTTCTTAGCAGATTGATCCTCAAAGAGCAACAAAGGTCTGATTTGTTGTTTAAATACTCAGATATAATGAAAACTAAAAAGAAGAGAATCATGCAGACATCCTTCCTCCTCCATCTTCTGTTTACAGTCAAATCCTTGTTTCCTCCATAGCAGCTCTTAGGACTCTGGGGAAGAAATGACTGATGAAGAATTCTGGGACATTTGACTGCCGAGTCCCTAGTCCAGTACTGTTAAGAGTTATCCAGGACAGATACATGTCACCCCTCCTAGCTCTGTTTTGGGTTTTGATTTGCTTCTCCCTGGCACAATGTCCTACGAAGACTGGACTACAGGCAGCCTGGTTTTATTGGGGTTCCACACCGCTCCACTCTAGTCACTGGGCTCCCACGGCACTAGACTTCTCTTAGGACCTTGAGTATCACACTACAGCTTCCCACAAGTTCTTCCCATAGCTTGGATTTCAGCCTCTGCCCAGGTGTCTCCCCTTATACATCCACACACCCCACATTATTTACTCCTGTTCGTCTTTCTGATTGTTGCTCAAACATTTCTAGAGAGATTTTCCTGATGCTCCCCAACCTAGCTCAGTTGCCTTTATCTATACAGTCCCATGCCTTCCTTATCATACTTATATAATGACATATTCAGTAGGCTTGTGTATTTTTCCACCTTTTGATGGAGCTCCATGAGGCTAGGGACCAGGGCTGCCCTTATATGCACTGTATGAAGGGATCTAGCAAAGGAGGCAGTTGGGGCCTAAAACTAGCCTTCAATTTGCTGGCCTGGCAAGCCTTGGCTGTTATACGACCTGTGGTATCCCCAGCACCTAGCACAGTGCCTGACTCAGAGCAGGTCCCCAGGAATTGTGGATTGATTGACACTGTCTGGCGAGGTCCCAGCACCATCCATCATGAGACAGAAAAGAAAAGCCGCTTCCCAGGCAGAGCAGCCTCCAAGGCCCACGCGGCCCACGGCACCTCCTCATCAGCATGCACGTCATGCTGGCCAGCCATCAGCCAGGCTGCAATCTCAATAAATCAGGAGGCTGGGGCACCATTTCCCAGGGACCTGCCAGAGTGCCCCTGGGCGCCCAATGAGGCTGAGAGGCCTGCTGCTGGCCGTGGATCTTGGAACTCTCAAAAGCAATTGGTGAAAAACACCAATGGATTGTGAAAGAAGTCATCCCTCCTCCTTTCCTCTGTAGGTAGAGGTTGACAGTCACATCTAGTTTCAAGGTCTCTGTCTCTTTGCGGTTGTAGGTAAATACAATCACCTCTCGAAGTTTTCATTCCTCCATCTGTAAAATAGGTATGATATGCGTCCCTACCATCCAATGTGTGGAGACCACATAATGCTCTAATATACTAGGTTGGTGTGAAAGTAACTGCACTTTTTTTTTTCTCATAAAAGTGGCAAAACTGCAATTACTTTTGCATCAACCTAATAGCACATAGCACAGTATATACAATGTGTAATATAGTACACAGCACATTTTATATGTAAATTATATATATACATATAAATACACACCTACACACACACACACACGTGTATATAATGAAGCCTCTTCCTATAATGGCCCCAGATTGAGCCAAAGGAGATACATGGAATTAAACAATGAAGACAGAAATCTCCATCTAGGCTGTCTTCGTTGTTCCGCTCACATTCCCTGACCCAGACTTGCAACCTCCCGTGAGGCTGTCTGAGCCTGGACACACCCCTCGAATCTTCATTGCCAACAAAAGAATAAAAAGGGAATAAGGGGTATTTGTGTGGAATCTGAAAGAGACAAACACACTCCTTGTTCTTCTCAATACAGGTGTTTCCAAGGCTGCTAGAGAGACCCAGAGCTTACAGTTGTGATGACACAAAGGTATGTGATGTGGACAATGACCTGGGCCCCCAGACAAAACCATCTCTGTTTATCTGTTCCATAGAATGTTGTTCAACATCAGTTCTTGTCTGGTAGGGTTGGGGGGAGGGGAGAGATTGTGTTAATGAATAAACATACAAAGTAGACAAATGTTTATCACTCCTTACTAGAATAAGATTCCATGCGTACAAAACCATATAAGCTGTCTATATGTGTGAGTACAGCTCTAGAAAGACAGAAATGATTGTACTGGATGCCAGCTTAAAGTTGGGAAATATCATTAGAAGAAATTTCAACTTGAGAATCTTGCATTTGATTGCTAAGTGTTTGGTTTTTTTTTTTTTTTTTTTTTTTTGAGACGGAGTCTCACGCTGTTGCCCAGGCTGGAGTGCAGTGGCGCGATCTCGGCTCACTGCAAGCTCCGCCTCCTGGGTTCACGCCATTCTCCTGCCTCAGCCTCCTGAGTAGCTAGGACTACAGGTGCCCGCCACCGCGCCCGGCTAATTTTTTTTTTGTATTTTTAGTAGAGACAGGGTTTCACTGTGGTCTCGATCTCCTGACCTTGTGATCCGCCCGCCTCGGCCTCCCAAAGTGCTGGGATTACAGGCTTGAGCCACCGCGCCCGGCAAGTGTTTGGTTTTAACAAGGGTCTAAATGCGCTCACCCATTCATTCATCCCTCCCATAAATATTCCCTGCAGCCCATTATGCATTCAGCACTCTGCTAGGCTCTGGAAAACAGGCAGAATGACGGAAAGAATCATTTTCTAGAAATGACTAAATCCTGGTTAAAAGGGGGAAATATTGAAACTATTAGTGACAATATAATTTGTGCATTCCACTAGTACATGCAGAACAACTCCTGCATTTCAAGAATTATTCTAGACACTAGGGATACAGTAGCAAGCAAAATATAAAGATTTCTCTTTTTGTGGAACTTGTGTTCTAGTGGGAGGAAAGTACACAATAAAAAAATAAGCGAATAAATGCATAATTCATACTAGCTAGTGATAAGCGCTTTTATTGTAAAGCAGGTAAAAGATGAAGAATGATGAGAAGAGGCTACTGTTTTAGATCAAGCAGCTGGGAAAAGTCGTTTGGAAGAGGTGACATTTGGGCAAAGAGCTGAATCAAATGAGGCAGTAAGTCATGGCAGGTGGAAGGGAGGTCTATTCCAGGCAGAGGGGAGCAAGTGAGCGACGGCCCTGATGAGCAGGGTACCTGGAATATTCCAGAAGCAGTGGGGGAAATGAGTGTGGCTGGAGCCCAGGGAGCAGTGGAGAGATACTGGGGAGAGTGGTGAGGCCAGATCATGTAACACTGCCGGCGTTGCTGAGCAGCCTTCAACAGGATGCAAGCACTGACAACAAAAGAATAGTTAACTCAGAAAAAAACCAAAATCAACACTAAACCCCAGCTGCTACGGTAATGGAATTGGGCAAGCAAAACCGACAGTTCATCATACACAGGAGCAAGACACCTGAGACATGGCTCACCCAGCAAGGTGGCTGCAGGGCTGCTTAAACTTGGAGAAGCACAGGATTCCCTGTTATTTCTAGCTAATAGGAAGAGTCAGAGTGCAGAATGAAGATGTGCTCTGCTAGCCATCCCTAGAGAACATCTCTCCTCCTTTTTGACTGCCCAGAACCTACCTATGCTGAGGGAATCCCCCTGGTCACTGTTTCCACCTTTCCCTGCAGAAGCTGATACCACTTTTCCCAGCTTCCCTAGCAGCTAGGGTAAAAGCATGTGACCTCATTTCCACCAATCAGGTTGCTTGCTCCAGGCTTCACCATGGAAGCTGGCATTTTCCTTAATAGTGGCTTTCCTTCTGGAGGCTTTAGGGGAGAATTCCTTCTTTGCTTCTTCATCTGCTGGTGGCTGCTGGCATCCCTTGAATTCTGGCTGCATCACTTTCATTGCTACCTGCATGGTCAGGCTTCCTTCTCTTCTGTGTGTCTTCTCTTCTGATGGTGCTAAGACTCTTTCTGTTTCACTTTTTTAAAACTCTCATTTTTGGCCGGGCGAGGTGGCTCAAGCCTGTAATCCCAGCACTTTGGGAGGCTGAGATGGGCAGATCACGAGGTCAGGCGATCGAGACCATCCTGGCTAACATGGTGAAACCCCGTCTCTACTAAAAAATACAAAAAACTAGCCGGGCGAGGTGGCGGGCGCCTGTAGTCCCAGCTACTCGGGAGGCTGAGGCAGGAGAATGGCATGAACCCAGGAGGCGGAGCTTACAGTGAGCTGAGATCCGGCCACTGCACTCCAGCCTGGGCGACAGAGTGAGACTCCATTTCAAAAAAAAAAAAAAAAAACCTCTCATTTTTTTATTTAAAAAATATTTATTTTTATTTCAATAGTTCAATAGTTTTGGGGAAACAGGTAGTGTTTGGTTGCATGGAAAAGTTCTTTAGTGGTGGGCTGGGTGTGGTGGCTCACGTCTGTAATCTCAGCACTTTGGGAGGCCGAGGTGGGCAGATCACTTGAGGGGAGGAGTTCAAGACCAGCCTGGCCAACACGGTGAAACCCTATCTCTACTAAAAATACAACAAACAAACAAACAAAATTATCCAGGTGAGATTGCATGAACCTGTAATCACAGCTACTCAGGAGGCTGTGGTGCTAGAATTGCTTGAAACCTGGGAGGCAGAGGTTGCGGTGAGCTGAAATTGGGCCAATGCACTCTGGCCTGGGTGACAGAGTAAGACTCTGTCTCAAAAAAAAAAAAAAAAAAAAAAAAAAAAAAAAAAAAAGAGAGAGAGAGAGAGAGAAAGAAAAGTTCTTTAGTAGTGATTTCTGAGATTTTTGTGCACCTGAGTAGTGTATCTGTCACCAGCATGTAGTCTTTTATCCCTCACTCCCCTCCCAATGTATGCCCAAGTCCCCAAAGTCCACTCTATCATTTTTATGCTTTTGCATCCTCATAGCTTAGCTCCCACTTATGAGTAAGAACATACAATATTTGGTTTTCCATTCCTGAGTTACTTCACTTGAAATAATGGTCTCAAACTCCATCCAGATTGTTGTGAATGCCATTATTTTGTCCCTTTTTATGACTGAGTACTATTCCACAGTATCTATATATACCACATTTTCTTTATCCACTTGTTGGTTGACAGGCATTTGAGCTGGTTTCATATTTTTGCAATTGTGAACTGTGCAGCTATAAACATGCATGTGCAAGTGTCTATATCCTATAATGACTTCTGCTTCACGCTTATAAGGACACTTGTCATTGGATTTAGGGTTCATGTGGATAATCCAGAATGATTTCCTCATCTCAAGACCTTTAAATTATTTCCATCTATAAAGATCCCATTTGCCAAATAAAGCCACATTTACAGATTTCAGGGATTAGGACATGGTCATATCTTTTGGAGGCCACCGTTCCACCCCGTATGCCACCTCTTAGAGATCTAACTAATAACTTTTTTTTTTTGAGATGGAGTCTCGCTCTGTCACCCAGGCTAGAGTGCAGTTGCATGATCTTGGCTCACTGCAACCTCTTCCTCCTAGGTTCAAGAGATCCTCCTGCCTCAGCCTCCTGAGTAGCTAGGAATACAGGCACCTGCCACCATGACCAGCTAATTTTTTGTATTTTTAGTAGAGATGAGGTTTCACTGTGTTAGCCAGGATGGTCTCGATCTCCTGACCTCGTGATCCACCCGTCTCTGCCTCCCAAAGTGCTGGGATTATAGGCGTGAGCCACCGCACCTGGCCACTAATAACTTCTAATACTTTTTTATTCTTTTCATTGATACCAGCCTGAATTGGTTTGTTTTTTTTCAAACAGAAGCTTGACATGGACCCCACCCTATCTCTCTATTCTTGGCCACCAAAAAGGACAAGATGTCTGGAATGCAGCCCTGCTTGGGGGCACAAGTGTGAGACTTTGGTTCCAGCTGATATGCACAACTCTCTGCCTTCCTGTCTGCTCACTTTGACTCCTGCCTCGTAGTAAAAGAACGGAACTCCCATGTCAGAAGCTCTGTGGTTGAGACATTTTCTCTTAGGTTAAAACATGGCTTCTGGCCGTAAGAGACTGGGATGTGAAACCCGCTACAAAGAGTGGAGGGAAGCTGGCTGGGTGGTCAGCCTCGCCACATCAACTATTTATGACTTTGTTAAAAAAATGAAAACCAGAGCAAACTCACCCATAGAAACCTACAGAACATGCACGAGCCTTTAGAAAACTTCAGGAGAGACAGTGGTATCTCCTAACCTCTCTTACCAGCAGTGTCGGTTCGTGGGGGTGAGAATGGAACTCTCCAAGGGAAACTTTCCATGAATAGTTGGAGCCTATTATCAACAAGAAAACGACAATATGACAAACACAAGAAGCAATAGCTCATGGTGGTCATGTGCTTCAGAGCCGGAGAGATACGGGTAGAAACCTGAAACCTGGTACCACTGCTTACCATCTGTGTGATCTTGAGGGTTTTTTAAAAAAACCTGTCTGATCCTCAGTTTCCTCATCCTTGAAGGATATTAATGCCTGCTTTGTTTTTTTTTTGTCTGTTTTGTGAGGATTAAGTAGATTCAATAAAGCTCTTAGCTTAGTATTGGCGTCTGTGAATATGTGAAGACATCTTCCATTCCTTTGCCGCTATTGTCATCCCTCTTATCTAAATAGCATCATCTCGAATTCAGTTAGATCTGTGGACATATTGTCTCTTATTGCGTGTGCTGTACTCCACAGTGTCTGGCACATGATAGGTGCTCCATGAATTTTTGGTTTACAAAGCTGTAGTGTTTTTGATGGGTGTGTAATCAGAGTTTAATGGACCAGAAGGCGACAAAATTCAATTGATCCTCCTAGACATGGTGCCATATTTCTCTGGCTCCATTCTAACTACAATGGCAGTAATTTCAATCTCCACCTAAATAAAGCTCATCACTATCACTCCCCCATGATGTCTGGGAGGCCCTAGGGCAATGTCTAGCCTGTTCTTGCATTTCTGGTTTGTTTGGGCATCAGTGACACCTGTCATTCTCTTTCTGCTCTGCACTGCCCCCTATGGATGAGGATACCATCGGTGAAGGGTTATGAGATGAGGTTGAACCACTGTGATATTCCAAAACATTCCCATTGAACCAAATATCACTGAGCTCTGCGACCCTGGCTGGCTAAGTCACAGAATCTTTTTTTACTTTTTATGTTTGTGTGTGTGTGATGGAGTCTCACTCTGTCACCCAGGCTGAAGTGCAGTGGTGCAATCTTGGCTCACTGCAATCTCCACCTCTGGGGTTCAAGCAGTTCTTCTGCCTCAGCCTCCTGAGTAGCTGGGATTACAGGTGCGCACCACCATGCCCAGCTAATTTTTATATTTTTAGTAGAGACGGGGTTTCACCATGTTGATCAGGCTGGTCTCGAACTCCTGACCTTGTGATCCGCCAGCCTTGGCTTCCCAAAGTGCTGGGATTACAGGCGTGAGCCACCGCGCCCGGCCATCACACAATCTTTTTAAGTCTGAGTTTCATCATCTACAAAATGGGTCAAATATATCTTCCTCATAGGGATAATGATTAAATGAAATAATGAAAAAAAGGGAATAGCCTGGCATGCATTAGGTACTAAATAAACGCCAACTATCATTTTTATTTCCTTGGTGAATTATTTTCCTATAATTCACCACCATCCTATAATGGATATAGCCATCCTATAATGGCTATACCACCCCACATGCCAATAATGACTTTTGGTAGATATGCCACATCTACTCAGATATTTGGGGGTGATGGGAGAGTTAGCCGATGTGAGAGAAGGTGGGGACAGAGACTTTCCATTATAGCATCTCAGAGGAATAAAATAGTAACCATCAGAAACATGATGCTTTAGAAATCAGCTACAGAACCAGTTATATGGATTGTGAAGTTTTAACTCCAGCACTGTCATTTGTTAGCAAATGCCCTTGGGTAAGTTCTTTACTCTTTCAGTGTCGCAGTTTTTAAATCTGCAAATAGGGATAATAATACCTATTTCACAGGACTGCAAGGATGATCGAATAAGTTCGTTCATGTCAAGCACTCAACATGACTTCTAGCATGTAATAATTAATCAATAAATATTGACTATTATTAGTTTCCCAATGAATCAATCAAGAACGTAAGTTTTTAAAAAATACTTCAGTGCCACTTTGTGGATAGATCTGCCCTTACTATGTCCAAGGGACCTATGTGCCTTCAAATGTTTGAATCACATTTCACCTAGATGCTCAGATATGCAGAAATTCTAAGGATAAACCACCTAAAACTACTGCTACGTGTACAGACCTATGTACAAAGGGCTAACACATTGAGCTGGGCTTTCTTGTTTATTGGAACGCATCCATGTCTGCTGATGAGAATTTTCTACCTGAAAGGGTTCATGCAAGTGGAAGATTCTACAGACCATTCGTGAAATCTTGTGTCCACCACCCAGACCTGGGAAGTTCAACAATGTAACGGCTTCTGCCTGGACATTTCATGGGATGGTCAAGGAAATGAAGGGGTTTCTCAGGGGTGTTTGGTTGCAAGTCCAAGAAACTGACTCAAATCAGATAAAGCTTTATCAGAAGTATTGAAGAGCATTTCCTGGAGCACACAGACAGATAGTAGAGCTGGGCTCACAGGGGCTGGAATCAGAAACTGGACCTGTTAGGGTCCAAAGCAACTCTTCCCTTTCTCTGCTCTGGTGCTTTCAGCCAGTTTGCGCCATTTCTTCCTTTGCAGAGTGGCCTTTTCTGCCTCTCTTTCTCACAACCCAAAGACCCAAAGGTGGCCACCCCATTTTTATTTAAGTCCTCTCAGTACTACTGCCCAAAACAAACTGGCAAGAACAACCAAGTCTAACTCCAAATTCCCAGGGGAAATGATTGGCATGTTGTGACTGACAAAGACTCAATCTATGGAAGGACCACTTGACAAAGATCTAAGTCAGAATCCTCTGGGGCATTCAGCTGGCCATTGGCTATTTCAGGTTGGTGCACTGTCTTCTGCTTCTTGATGTCTAAGTCTCGGAGAAGGACCAGGTGGCCCATTGGCTCGTGGGGCTCCATTTTCCCTTCTGCATTTCTCCAAAAGGTCAACCTCTTTTGCTGCACCAGAGGCTCTGCTCATACCCTTCCCTCTACTTTGAACACTTTTCCCTGCACCCTCTCGTCCTACACTTTTGCATACCTGGCTCCTCCTCATCTCTCAGGTCTCACGTTAATTTCACCTCCATGGAGACACTGCTCTCCACGCCCTACATTTATAACCTTCTCTGGTGCTCTACATCCGCTGTATGTTCCCTTTATGGAACTAACACAGTCAGAATTAAATGCTTATAATAGTAGCTAACACCCACATGATATTTCCTATGTGCTGGATATTTTCATAAGAGCTTTGTACATGTGAATTTTTTAAATCCATCAACAAATGGCCCGGCATGATGACTCACACCTGTAATCCCAGCACTTTGGGAGGCCAAGTCAAGGGGATCACTTGAGCTCAGGAGATGGAGACCAGCCTGGCTAACATATGAAACCCCTTCTCTACCAAAAATATACAAAAATTAGCTGGGTGTAATGGTGCGTGCCTATGGTCCCAGCTACTGGGGAGGCTGAGGTGGGAGAATCACTTGAACCTGGGAGGTGGAGATGGCAGTGAGCTGAGATCATGCCACTGCCTTCCAGCCTGGGTGACAGAGTGAGACCCTGTCTCAAAACAAAACAAAACAAAACAGCAAAGCTATGGAATACGCATTCTTAGTCTCTCTTGTTCCACAAATGAGAAAACTGGGGCACAGAGAGGCTAGGTAACTTGCCCGAGATCACTCAGCAAAGGGTCTACTTCCGTCGTCTGCACTGTAAGCCTCTGCTGCCTCTTGACCCCAACAACATTCTACAGCTTATAGGATTGATTTGTTATTTTATGTCTGCCTCTTCTACTGGAGTTTAGGCTCTGTGTAGTCAGGGATTGCACTGATTAGGCCCACTGTGCATCTTTGCTGCTTATCAGACTACCTGGCCCTTAGAAAATATTTGCCAGATGAATGAGCACACGAAAATAAGAATATATTAACTCCCTCAAAAAAGAACCACCCAGATCCCTGCCTGAATGAGAACAGGGAGGCAGGTAAGGTAACTCTCCCAGGACTTTAAGGGGGTGTATGTGGGATTCAAGAGAGGAAGCTTTTCCAAAAATAGCAGCAGGAGAGGACTGGGAGAAGAAGAGATCCTTCTCATGGAATAGCTCGCTTTCTCCTGCTGCTGCTGCCGCTGCTGCTGTCATCTCTGCCCTGTGGTCCCCTTCCGCCCAGTCTCAGGTTGCCAATCTGAGCTTAATGGACCTGCTTTCATGCCCTGAGAGGCGGGAGCAGCTGGCGTTAATAAATGGAGAGCCCTTCAAGAAATAACTGAGTAGAGGCTCCTGAGATGTCCTGAGCTTAGGCATGAGGCACTGATGGTGGCTCCCTCTTGACCTGGATTGTTTGTGGCAGGAAGAACAAAGAGGTTGGGGGTGGAGGAAATGGGGAGGGGTCTGGGGAGGGGGTTCCACCTCCAAATGTATCCAGAATCCTATTCTTTCTCATTTCCTCCTCCTCTATCACCTGGGCCCCAGCCACCTGGGACTGCAACGGCCTCCTAACTGCTCCCCCAGCTTTCAAGCACCAGCTCCCCCCGCCAACTCTGCTATCTTCTCAACTCAGCCGCCAGAGCCACCCTGTTAGAACCCAGAGACCCCCAGTTCATGTTGCTTCTCTGCTCAGAGCCCTCCAGGGCACCATGGAATTCAAGGCAAAAGCCAAAGTCCTGGCCAGGTGCGGTGGCTCACGCCTGTAATCCCAGCACTTTGGGAGGCTGAGGTGGGCGGATCACAAGGTCAGGAGATGGAGACCATCCTGGCCAACATGGTGAAACCCCGTCTCTACTAAAAATACAAAAAGTAGCCGGGTGTGGTGGCACACACCTGTAGTCTCAGCTACTCGGGAGGCTGAGGCAGGAGAGTCGCTTGAACCCAGGAGGCAGAGGTTGCCAGGAGCCGAGATCGTGCCACTGCACTCCAGCCTGGCGACAGAGAGAGACTCCGTCCAAAAAAAAAAAAAAAGAAGAAAGAAAGAGAAAAAAAGAAAAGAAAAGCCAAAGTCCCTGCAATGGGGCAAAGTCCCTACATGATCCTAGGTGATCTGGCTCCCACCCCTCCTCCCACCTCATTCTCTCCCTAACGCAGCAGTCACCTCCCACCTGCCTTGATGCTCCTTGAATGTTCACCGAATGCACGCACGAGTCATGGCCCTATCACCAGGCCCTTGCTCCAACTGTTCCCACTACATGCAACGCTTTTCTCCAGAAATCTGCTTCTTCAAATGCCTCACCTTCTTCAAGCCTGTGTTCTGAATGAGGCCTCATTGTCCCATGAACGGGACTTAGTGTCACTGCCTGCACCTGCATGAAAACAACCTGATACACAGAGAGTGATGGAGAGGAGCGTATTCTAGCTGGGCAAAGGCAGAGTGGCAGGAGAGCCACAGATATACCACTGTGGTCAGAGCCAGAGGACCCCTGCCACTGCTGGGGTGAGAACATGAGTAATGAGGTCAAAGGGAAATTAAGCGACTTTTTTCCCCCGTTTTCCAAGAATCACTAACTTTTTCTTTTTCTTTGAGATAGAACCTCCCTCTTTCGCCCAGGCTAGAGTGCAGTGCAAGGCGTTGTCTTGGCTCACTGCAACCTCCACCTCCCAGCTTCAAGCGATTCTCTTGCCTCAGCCTCCCTAGTAGCTGAGACTACAGGCACACACCACCATACCTGGCTAACTTTCGTATTTTTAGTAGAAATGTGGTTTCACCATGTTGGCCAGGCTGGTCTCGAACTCCTGACCTCAAGTGATCTGCCCACCTGGGCCTGCCAAAGTGCTGGGATTAAAGGCGGAACTGCTGTGCCAGGCTCAAAATCACTAACTTTCATTGTTAATTCTCACATGGTAGATACAATGATGCAATTTATATATTTTTTTATTTTCATGGAAAAAGACTCTAACAGGAAATATATAAAAAATATAAATACATAAAGAAAATGTGGGAATCTCGATCCCATTCACACTAGTTCCTTCCAGAAGATAATCACTGGTCTTGCTTGGCATAGATCCTTTATCAGCGCATTTGCAGGCACAGGTGTTTTTTTCTACCATAAATAAATGGAATCAGACTCTATGTATTGTTCTGCAATTTGCTTTTTTTAATTTTAACTTAGCATTTCTGGGAGATTTCTGTGGCACTCCGTAGAGGTCTGTCTCATTTTTATAATAGCTTCCTATTATTCCACGATGCGGATGAAGTGTAATTTATTTAACTTTTCCACTATTAATGGATATTTATATCCATTTGAATTTTTACCTCCTTCTGTGATTCATGGGCTCCAATAGCTCCACTAATGTCAAGCTTTACAACGCTGCGGTATAAATGACCACATTTTTCTCTCACTGAATTTGTAAATGTCTTATCAACAACAGCACGGCGGTAGACGTGTGAGTTGGCTGCAGATGCCACGTGCGTGGGCCACGGCCGTTCCTTCTGGAGGTGGATGCTGGCTGCAGTTTACCTGCTGTGTTCAGTGGGGAAGAGAAAGGTCCCAGAAGAGGGCCCCTTCTCCATCTCAAACGCCCCCCGTTTCCCCGGCCATTCCTCTCCTCTCTCAGGCATAGTAAGGAGGCCAGCACAGTTCCTAGGATTCCAGGTCAAAGCACATCCTGCCTTTGACCCAAGAACCCTATCCCATTACAAATGGAATCTCAATTAATTTTACACTTGTGTTTGAGTATTTCCCTCAATGATTTTGTAAGCCTACTCTGTATGAATTTGTGGTTTCCTGCCCTCTCTAGTTACATGTCTCTGTCAATCCCTGTTTCTGTCTGTCTGTCTCCCTCTTCTCTCCTCCATCCCAAGATACAGAATCCCGTCCTCTGTAGGCAATCAATATATCCTTATTAATGATTATCAGCAACAAAGCTGGGAGTGAGGAAGTGGTACACAGCAACTCTGGGAAAATGAGGTGAGAATTCATTACTCAACATTTCCTGGATACCTCATCCAAGATCTCATGCCCGAGAGAGCACTCAGTACTATCTTATTGATTCTAAGATGCTACCCTTATCATGGAACATTTCTAAAGCCAGCATGGGTTCTATGATAAAAGTTTACATTTAATATGGCACTTTTTAAATAACCAAGGGCATTTTATACTGCTTCTTTATAATGCCTCTTAAATTCCTCTAAGAATGACTCATTAGACCCTGACCCTAGGAACGGAGTAAAGGAGGGTTACAAAGGAAATGTTGAAGGATACCAAGAAGCCAGCTGTAGGGTTCCCCTCTCTCCGATGCCCTCATGCCCATGATGTCTGAAAAGTCCACCATTCAGACTCTTTCCGAGGAGCCTAAGATGCCTTGGGCTCCAGAGGTGGTCCCCTGGTCTGGTGAACCTCAGCATCTGCTCCTGCTGGCTGGAGTGATTGATCCAGGGATAGGAACATAACCACTGGGAATCCTTAGAAAGACCTTAGAACAATTAGAAAAGACCCTCCTCCCTTTGGTTGGTAATAAGCCAATAAAAGATCAGAGATGGAGGGGGTCACCTTTGCCTTCATTAGAAAAGACCTTATCGTGCCTGTAATCCCAGCACTATGGGAAGCTGAGGCTGGAGGACCACTTGAGCCCAGGAGTCTGAGACCAGCCTAGAAAACATAGCAAGACTCCCATCTCTACAAAAATTTTAAAAAATCAGCTGTTCATAGGACACATTTCTGTAGTCCTGGCTACTCTGAAGGCTGAGACAGGAGGATTGCTTGAGCCCAGGAGTTGAGGCTGCAGTCAGCTATGATTGCGCCACTGTATTCTAGCCCTGGCAACACAGGGAGAGACCCTGCTTCAAAATGAAAAAAGAACAGAACTCATTGGAGATGAGCTGACCCAGGAAGGTAGAATCCAAAGACAGAGAGAGGGAATTCTCCAGGTCCCCATGGAGCATCTGAATCCAGCCCCTCACACCCTGGACCCCTTCTTTCAGACACCCCACACATCCTATTGACCACCTCCCTCAGGATATTTTCAAATGTTTTCCTTCATTTCTGGAATGTTCCAGAAATACTAGCTAACATGCCCCACTGTTAGCTAATAATTCCATGAGCCTGAACTCAAAGCCCTAAGCTTGAAGATCTAGGGAGGTCTTTCTGACATCATCCCAGGGAGATCCTCCTGCCTGCTGGCCGTTCTCAGTACTCTCTGTATCCCTTTCCTATAGCATTGTCCCCAATTGTAAGGACACTTGTATGTGTGTATGTGATGGTCTGGTTAATGTCCTTCCGTACTAGACTGTAAGCTCCCCAAGGGTAAAGTCTCTGTCTCTGTTCATCATTCTCTCCCCAGTGCCTCTTGAAAGCTTGACATTTTGTAGGTAAATATTTGCAAATAAAGGAATCAGGGTCTCATCTGGGTTGAGGTCAACGGATCAAAGCTCAGACTCTAACTCAGACTCCTGGTTTGTAAGACTGACTAGCTGAGATCTTGGGGAAGTCACCCACACTTGTGAGCCTCAGTCTCCTCCTCTGTGAAATGCGACTAATACTGGTACATCCCAGGGATGCTGCAAGGATTGCATGAGCTATTATGGGTAAAGTACTGAGAATGCGACACAGTGCACAGTCAATGTGGAGCAAAAGCGAGCTGTGTTTATTCTTCTAAGGGCCCTTTTAGCTGCTGCTGCTACAGTTAACAGTGAAAGATCCAAGCAAGGACTGATGTTTTACTCTGGGCTTTGGATTTCTCGGGATGATGTGTTCTCTCCTGTCTCCAAGCCAGGTATTGAAATGAGGGGTGGGGGGAACAAAACAACTGCCAAAACTCTGGAGGGATGCTGGGTGGTTTTGCCTAGATTTGGAGCCCATCACAGCCTAAGGATCCATGGACCAGCTATGTTCACTGAAACATCACATGGCATCTAGAGGGTCCTTGAATGGCACACTTGTCACAACTTTATGTGCTCAAACACAGTCATTGGAGGATCTTCTAAAAGTGCCAATTCTAGATCTAGAGCAGGGCTAAGATTTTGCATTGCCAACGGGTGCCCAGGAGAAGCCTGTGCTGGTCCGTGGACCACACTTTGAGTAATCAGGCAGATGTACGCTGAAAAGCACTCCCATCGTGCCGAGGAAGGTGACTGGCTCGAGTGACCCTGCACTATTTGAAAGAGTAGGTGCCTGAAGAGGAAAGAAAACAACCTGAAATGGAAATAAATACTGTGCACCACAATCTCATTAACGTCTAAAATTAGATTAACATAATTAAAAATTTAAAAGCTAGATTAAAGCATGTCAGCCTGAAATCGAGTGCTGAATTATGCCACAGCTATCTTTGCCTTTTCCTTAACGGTTTGTGCTAATGGGTAATTCAACGACTACTGGGTTACATGTTGTTCTTTGTGATTTTTAATTATCACCAAACACATGCAATTGACCCTATTTCTGAGGAGATGGCTCTCCCAGGACATGGCTACCATGACACTCCAAAAATGTAAAAGCAAGCTCAACTTTGGCCCTCTCCTCTGACTGCCAAGTGGGCTTCTCTGGGGAAAGAAAAGATGCTTAGTTACTCTCCAGATGGTAGGCATGCACCTTACATGTGTCATGCCAGTCATAGTGAGTGGCACAAATATTATTGAGGTTCCCATTTTTAAAAATTATTATTATTATTGAGATGGATTTTCGCTCTGTCACCCAGGCTGGAGTGCAGTGGTGTGATCTCAGCTTACCGTAATTTCTCAGGTTTAAGCGATTCTCCTACCTCAGCCTCCCGAGTAGCTGGGATTACAGGCGTGTCCACCACGCCCGGCTAAGTTTTATATTTTCAGTAGAGATGCATTTTCACCATATTGGCCAGGCTGGTCTCAAACTCCTGACCTTAAGTGATCCTCCCGCCTCAGCCTCCCAAAGTGCTGAGATTATAGGTATGAGCCACCATGCCTGGCCTGAGGTTCCCACTTTATAAGTAAAGAAACTGAGGTTCAGAGAGGTGCAGTAAGCTGTTTGAGGTCACACAGCTAATTAGGGGAAGAGAGCTGGGATCCTAACACAGTTCTGTTTGACTTCAAAGCATCCATATTCTTTTCATGACCTCTCTGAAGAATAAACCATCACATGGTTCGATTTAAGAGGTGCATGCATATGCACGTGTGTGCAGGCAGAACAGTGGTGCTGCCAAGAGAAATGGAGACAGAGTAAACATCTAATCATAAAATGTCTATCTCTTTGTTTTTGCTCAGGTTGTCATACTGAACCCATTACCACTGATATAACTTACTATATATTTGAACATAATTGGACTAAGTGATCTGTTCCCTTGCCAGATTCACAAAGCAATTATTAGCTCAGGCTTCTGGTCCTGGAGTCATTAAGTCTGTTCTCATCCACCAAGAGATTAGGTTCCTGAGGGTGAATATCACCTTGGAGACATTTCATATTGCCATGGTTTTAACACTAACAAGGGTACGGTTGTCCCCTTCCTGGAATAGGTGGACAAAAGAAGGCAAAGTGGGGCGGGGCTCCATGGAGCTAGGCACGGGTCATCATGGCCATGCATTCATGGGATATGTCCGCACCCCCACCAAGCTTCTCTCTTGAGCCCCAAGACTTGTGGTTTGGCCAAAACATCTCCCTGTAAATCTGATTTCCTTCCAGGAAGTGAGATATTTTGAAAGAGTCTTGGGAGTGAATTTGCCTAACCTAAGTTACACTGGGAGGACATTGTGGCAGGTAAAGGCTGCTTGCGAAAGGGCTGTTGCTTTGAACTGCAGACTGCTGTTCTCATCTAGTTACATAAGCCTGAGAGCTATGTCTACTTTTTTATTTTCTTTCTTTTTTCTTTTTTTGTTGTTGTTGTTGAGACAGAGTTTTGCTCGTTGCCCGGGCTGGAGTGCAATGGCGCGATCTCGGCTCACCGCAACCTCCGCCTCCCAGGTTCAAGCGATTCTCCTGCCTCAGCCTCCCTAGTAGCTGGGATTACAGGCATGTGCCACCATGCCTGACTAATTTTGTATTTTTTTAGTAGAGATGGGGTTTCTCCATGTTGGTCAGGTTGGTCTCGAACTCCCGAATTCAGGTGATCTGCCTGCCTTGGCCTCCCAAAGTGCTGGGATTATAGGCGTGAGCCACCATGCCTGGCCCTATGTCTACTCTTTTTGTTTTAGAAGTATTTACTGAGGACCTACTGGGTGCTGGCTAGTCTTCTAGATGCTGACACTAGAGCAGTGAACAAAATTTGGAGGCTGTAGGGGGATATATTAAAAATACAGCCAAAATGTAAAATGGTTCAGCCTCTGTGGAAAACACATCTGTAGTTTCTTAAAAAGTTAAACCAAATTACTATATGACCCAGCAACTCCATTCTTCAAAGTATTGAAAATGGATACTCAAACAAATGGTATACACAAGTTCACAGTGGCATTATTCACAATAGTCCACAAGGTGGAAGGAATTCAAATGTTCATCAGCAGATTAACCAATGTGTAAAATGCTGTATATCCATACAATGAAATATTATTTGGCCATGAATAGGAACAGCATTCTGACACACGCTACAAGATGTATAAACCTTGAAAACATCATGCTAAGTGAAAGAAGCCGGATGTAAAAGGTCATGTATTATATGATTCCATTTACAAGAAAATATTCAGAATAGGTAAATCCATACAGTCAGAAAGCAGATTGGTGGTTGCTGGGGGCTGATGGAGGGGGGATGAGGACAGACTGTGTCATGGGTATGGGGTTTTCTTTTGGAATGATGAAAGCATCTTGTAACTAGATAGCAGTGGTGAGTGTGCAAAATTGTGAATGGACTCAATGCCACTGAATTGTACACTGAAAATGGTTATTTTTGGTAATGTGAATTTCACTTCAATTTACAAAAATGGAGATTAATAAAATTATTTCCAATAATAAGAATTAATAGGAAAATTATAAAGGGTAATGAGGTGAAGGGTCGACAGGCAAAGTTGGTGAAATGATCAAAGAGGAACTGCACCAGGGGGTGACACTGAGGAGATATTGATTACCCATGGGAGAAAACCTTACAGGGATTGTAGCAGAGCTTTGCAGGCAGGAGGAGGAACAAGAACAAAGGTTGGGAGGCAAGTGTGAGCTGGGCCAATTGGATGCCAGCATAGTGACTAAAGGTGGATGTGACAAGAACCCATAATGTGAGGTAGGCTGGATCCTGGAAACTTCCCTGACAGGTCAGAAACTTGTATAAATATTTGAACTCAAATCTCAGGGAAAGTTACTGGAGAGTTACAACCAGGGAACATATACTGATTTGCATTTTTAAAAATTGATATAGGGCTGGGCATGGTGGCTCACGCCCGTAATCCCAGCACTTTTGGAGGCTGAGGCAGGTGGATCACTTGACCAGCCTGGCCAATACGGCGAAACCCCATCTCTACTAAAAATACAAAAAAATTAGCTGAGCATGATGGTGGGCGCCTGTAATTCCAGCTACTTAGGAGGCTGAGGCAGGAGAATCACTTGAATCTGGGAGGCGGAAGTTGCAATGAGCTGGGATCGTGCTATTGTACTCCAGCCTGGGCAACAGAGTGAGACCCTATCTTAAAAAAAAAAAAAAAAAAAGCAAAAACAAATTGATGGAAATTTCACATAACATAAAATTAAACATGCTGAAGTAGACAATTCAGTGGGCTTTAGCTCATTCCCAATGTTATACAACTACACCCTCTCTTGTTCCAGGACATTTTCATCAGCTCAAAAGGAGACTCTGTATTCATAGCTAATCACCCCTCATTCCCTGTGCCCCAGCTAACAACTAATCTGCTTTCCTTCTCAATGGATTTCCATACTGGGGTGTTTTCAAAGTTAATTATTTATTTTTGAGACAGGGTCTCGTTCTGCTGCCTAGGCTGGAATGCATTGGCATGATCTTGGCTTACTGCAACCTCTGCCTCCCAGGCTCAAGCAATTCTCCTACCTCAGCCTCCCGAGTAGCTGGGACTACGGGCATGCGCCACCATGCCTGGCTAATTTTTTGTAGAGACAGGGTTTTGCCACGTTGCTCAGGCTAGTCTTGAACTCCTGAGCTCAAGCGACCCATCCACCTCGACCTCCGAAAGTGCTGGGATTACAGGCATGCACCACCAGGCCTGGCTAATTTTGTATGATAATGGAAATTTTGTTACTCCACAAAACATACCAACGATTGAGCAAAGGCTGTCCAAAAAACTGTTCCCATCCCTAGGACTCAAATCTCCCCACTATCTTTCACTTCAAAGTCAGACCACAGCTGTCTTTGTACAATTTTTTTTGCAACATTTAGAATTTTTCCACATCTAGAATTTCTCAGGTTAGGTGATTCTTTAAACAATCGTGCATCTATCCGCTTCCATCCATCGACATTCCCCCGTCTACTTCTGCAGATGAAGTCTCAACCATTGTCACCTCCTCCCCAGGCAATGGCAGTACGTAGGAATGTAAAACGGAGCAGCCACTGTGGAAAATAGTTCAGCGGTTTCTCAAAAAGTTAAAGAATGATCACAGAGCCTAGCAATTCTGCTCCCAAGTAGATGCCCAAAAGAACTGAAAACAAGTGTTTAAACAAATACTCTTACAAAAATGTTTATGACAGCACTAGTTATAAAGGCCAAAAGGTGGAAACAACCAAAATGTCCATCAACAGATGAATGAAGAAAATATGGTATATCAATACAATGGAATATTATTCAGCCATAAAAAGGAATGATAAACTGATACATGCTTCAATGTGGGTGAAACTTGACAACAGTCTGCTAATGGAAAGAACTCAGACACAAAGTCATATATGGTATGATGCCATTTATATAGAACATCCAGGCCAGGAAGACCATTCCATCTCAAAAAAAAAAAAAAAAAAGAAAAAAGAAAGAAAGAAAATTTCCTTGCCAGTTAGCTTGAAAATCTCTCTTGGGGCCCAAATTGGCTTTGTTTAGGAGGACCCTTTGATAAGTATCTGGGAGGAAAATGAAACCCTGAAGTCATCTGTCAGTTAAAAACAAAGTCAAGGGCAATCAAGTTTTAATGGTATTCCAGGATTTCCCCTAGTAGGGAGGAAAGAAAGAAGAGAGAGGAGGTGAGAGAGGCATCCAATGACAAAATGTGGCTGCCCGAGGGCCATTGGCCAGTGAAGAATTTCTGGTGAACTTTGTTGACTCCTCTGGCTTCAATCCTTTCCCTCTGAAAAGGTGGGAAAACTCACTCCCAGAGCAGCAAAATGCTTGCAAAAAGAGGATAATGGCAAGCAGGACATGGTGGCTCACGCCTGTAATCCCAGCACTTTGGGAGGCCGTGGCAGGCGGATCACAAGGTCAAGAGATAGAGACCATCCTGGCCAACATGGTGAAACCCTGTCTCTACTAAAAATATAAAAATTAGCTAGATGTGGTGGTGGGCGCCTGTAGCCCCAGCTACTCGGGAGGCTGGGGCAAGAGAATTGCTTGAACTGAGGAGGCAGAGGTTGCAGTGAGCCGAAATCATGCCACGGCACTCTAGCCTGGTGACAAAGTGAGACTCCGTCTCATAAAATAAAAAACAAAAGGCCAGGCGCGGTGACTCACGCCTGTAATCCCAGCACTTTGGGAGGCCGAGACGGGCGGATCACGAGGCCAGGAGATCGAGACCATCCTGGCTAATGCGGTGAAACCCCGTCTCTACTAAAAATACCAAAAATCAGCCGGGCGTGGTGGTGGGTGCCTGTAGTCCCAGCTACTTGGGAGGCTGAGGCAGGAGAATGGCGTGAACCTGGGAGGCGGAGCTTGCAGTGAGCCGAGATTGCGCCACTGCACTCCAGCCTGGGCGATGAGCCAGACTCCATCTCAAAAAAAAAAAAAAAAAAAAAAAAAAAAAAAAAAAAAAAAACCAAGGGTAACAGCAAAAATCAAATGTCCTTTCCACTTTTCTCCTGCAATAGTATGTTTTTGAAGCACTGCTTTAAAGAGAGACAAATGAATGCCCAAGCTATACTCTATAAATTTACACTAACATAAAAGGAAGAAGTCATCCATTCATTCATCCATCTATCCATCCAGCCACCCAGCAATCCATTGATATATCAATTTGTCTGTCCATCCATCCATCCGTCTGTCCATCCATCCATCCATCCATCCATCCATCCATCCATCCATCCATCCATCTGTCTATCCATCCAATCATCCATCCATTTCATCAATTAACAAATATTTTAGCACTCCATGAGCTGAAGTCAGGGATCTTCATTGCAGGGCCTATAGGCCATAAGCAAACATTGGAATTTTATTCTAACAGTAATGAGGTTTTATATAAGGGTTTTAACCTGGGGTACCTTCATCTTATTTAAGTTATAACAATTACTTTGAAAATGGAAGATGGACTGGAGGGAGCAAAAGCAGAAGATGAAAGATATATCTTACAGTCCCAACAATCCTATTGCCTTCAATCACATGGGCTTCTGTGCAATTCAACAGGCACCTTTTAAAATTTGTTTCTATAGATTTTTGGCCAACAGGTAGTGTTTGGTTACATGAATAAATTCTTTAGTGGTGATTTCTGAGATTTTGGTGCACCTATTCATTGCCCAAGCAGTGTACACTGCACCTAATGTGTAGTCTTTTATCTCTCACCCCCAATGCCCTTTCCCTGAGTCCCCAAAGTCCACTGTATCATTATTATGCCTTTGCATCCTCATAGTTTAGCTCCCACTTATGAGTGAGAACATACAATTTTTGATTTTCCATTCCTGAGTTACTTCACTTAGAATAATGGTCTCCGATCCCATCCAGGTTGCTGTGAATGTCATCATTTCATTCATTTTTACAGCTGAGTAGTATTTCACGGTGTGTATATATATCACAATTTCTTTCTATATCACATTTATCCACTTGTTGCTTGATAAGCATTTGGGCTGGTTCCATATTTTTGCAATGGTGAATTGAAACAGACACTTACTGAGTTGCTACTGAATACCAGGCCCAGACAATCAGGGTGCAGGGATGACCACTGAATGTTTCCTTCCCTTGTTGGAGCTGATACTGCAGTGGTGGAGGGAGAGAAGAAAGCTGACAGTTGTGACCAGGATAGGACAGCAGATACACAGGTGCCAAGATGGTAAGGGTGAAGGCCTTGACAAAGTCTAACAAAGGCAGAGGGAAGCCCTCCACGGGGGGCTTCTTGGAGGAATTGGTGTTTAAGCTGAGGATATAAGGATGCCTGGGACTTGACTGGGAAGTGCACTCTTAGCAAAGAAAACAGGGTGAGTGAAGGCACAAGGCATGACACTGCAGAGTTTCATGTGGGAAGCCACGAGAGCCCTTCGGGAACGAGGCAGAATACTACATGGGTATGTGTGTGGACGGGTTGGGGCCGGCGTGGTGACAGCGGACCATTGGGGTCACTATGAGTAGAAAATGAGACTCGAGATACCAGTGGAGGCTAAGTCATGACAGATCATATGTGGGTTACATCCTGATGGTACTGGGGAGCTACTGATTATAAAAGGGAGAGGGTATAAATCCCCCTTCCTTTGCTTCTGTCTGAGTACAGAGCCACGGTCTGAGCACATCTGGATGAGAAAGAACGTTTCAAGGCTGAGCCCTGAGGAAGCAAATTCCATAAGCCATTTGTTGGCATAAGATGTTTATGTGGGGAACATATTTCCAGGTGCAATTATTTCTCTTGCAAAAACATGACCTGTTTCTCCTATTATACTTATCATCTATTTGTTTTGAAGACTGAGAAAACTGACTTTAAAAATGCACAAAAATTTAAACCTGCAATTTTATCATCTAGTGATAACTGTGACTATTTTATTGTATGATCTGTCATTTAAAATTACATAATCATGACTTCTCTATAAATGGGATCATAGCCTGCACACTGCTTTATTAGTTGCTTTTTTAGTTTGCAGTACAGCATTAACAGCCTCTGTGTTTTCTTCCAAGGGCTGCCAAAACAAAGTGAACGGCTTAAAACAATAGATATGTATTATAGGTTTAGAGGCTAGAAGTCCAAAATCAAGGTGCTTGCAGGCCCATGTTCCTTCTAAATCCCACAGGAGAATCCTTCCTGACCTCCTTCTGGCTTCTGGTGGTCACTGGTTATCTTTGGCGTCCCTTGGCTTACAGCTGCATAACCCCAGTTTCAGCCTTTGTCCCTTGACATTCTCCCTGTGGCTCTCTGCCCTCACATGATTGTCTTCCCACAGGACACCTTTTGTGATGGTTCATGCTGCATGTGAATTTGATTAGATTGAGGGATACGAAGTATTGATTCTGGGTGTGTCTGTGTGGGTGCTGCCAAAAGAGATTAACATGTGAGTCAGGGGGCTGGGGAAGGCAGACCCGCCGTTAATCTGGTGGGCATAATCCATCAGCTTCCAGTGAATACAAAGTAAGCAGAAAAGCTTGAAAAGGAGAGACTGGCCCAGCCTCCCAGGCTACATCTTTCTCCCGTGCTGGATGCCTCCTGCCCTCGAGCATCGGACTCCAAGTTCTTCAGTTTTGGGACTTGGACTGGCTCTCCTTGCTCCTCAGCCTACAGGCAGCCTATTGTGGGACCTTGTGGTCGTGCAAGTTAATATTTAATAAACTCCCCTTTATATATGTTTATATGTGTGTATATATGTGTGTGTGTGTGTGTTTGTATATATATATATATGTGTGTATCTCCTATTAGTTCTGTCCCTCTAAGAGAACCCTAATACACCTTTCATATTGGACTAGGGGCCCACCTGCCTCCAGAAAAATCTCATCTTCATTAAACATCTACAGCCACCGTATTTCCAAGGAAGGTCACATGCTGAAGTACTAGGGGTTAGGACTTCATGAAAGGAAAGTATCTTGGGCCCCCCAAAATCGCTAAACTAAAAGGAAAATTCAAGCTGGAAACTGCTCAGGGCAAACCTGCCTCCCATTTGATTCCAAGTCGTCTCTCCGCTCATTGAGATAGATACGTATTCTGATTGCCTCCTTTGGAAAGGCTTATCACAAACTCGAAAGGGCGCAACCGTTTGTCTCTCACCTACCTGTGACCTGGAAGCCCCCTCCCTGCTTTGAGTTGTCCCTTTGTCCTCGCCTTTCTGGACAGAACCAACGTACTTCTTACATGTATTGATTAATATCTCACGTCTCCCTAAAATGTATAAAACCAAGCTGTGCCCTGACAAGCCTGGGCACATGTCATCAGGACTGCCTGAGGCTGTATCAAGGGTGCGTCCTCAACCTTGGTAAAATAAACTTTTAAAATTAACCGAGGCCTGTCTCAAATTTTTGGGGTTCACAACTTGGACATTTTTTTTGAGATGGAGTCTTGCCTTGTCGTCCAGGCTGCAGTGCATGGCACGATCTCAGCTCACTGCAACCTTCGCCTCCCAGATTCAGGCAATTCTTCTGCCTCAGCCTGCTGAGTAGCTGGGACTACAGGCACACACCACCATGCCTGGCTGGCTTGCTTATTTATTTATTTATTTATTTATTAAGTAGAGAAAGGGTTTCACCATGTTGGTCAGGCTGGTCTCGAACTCCTGACCTTGTGATCCGCCCGCCTTGACCTCTCAAAGTGCTGGGATTACAGGCACGAGCCACCGCATCCAGATGACATATCTTTCTTTTTTTTTTTTTGATGGGGCAGACTTGGTTTAACTCATAACAGCCTCACTTGCCATCTAACACTGTTTTTACTGTCTACACAATATTACATTTTGTAAATGTGCAAATGTCCCTGGGTCCATCTTTGTCACACTGAACAAGCAATCTGCTGCGTGTCCTTGTCCAGCCATGTGTAGTGACAGCAGCCATCAGCCTGAGGACTGTGATGTTGGGTACCTTCCAAACTCACCCAATCTTCCACTCCCTGCTAGCTGCTACCGACAGAAAAAGACGGTGGACTCAAGTCCTCTGAAAATCCTTTCAAACACAAGGGCAAGAGCAAAAAAGAAAACTCCACATAACCAGAAGAGTCAATGGATCAGAATTTCCCCTGGGCATTCCGGTTCATGCAGATTTGACCACATTTTGGAACAAAACCAGTTCTAAGTGGTCCATTCATCAGTTGCTCACCTGAATGCAACAGTTATTATTATTTTTTGAGACAGAGTCTCCCTCTGTGGCCAGGCTGGAGTGCCGTGGCGCGATCTTGTTTCACTGCAACCTCTGCCTCCCGGGTTCAAGCGATTCTCCTGCCTCAGCCTCCCGAGCAGCTGGAATTACAGGCATGCGCCACCAGGCCCAGCAAATTTTTGTATTTTTAGTAGAGACGGGGTTTCGTCATGTTGGCCAGGATGGTCTCGATCTCCTGGCCTTGTGATCTGCCCACCTCAGCCTCCAAAGTGCTGGGATTACAGGCATGAGCCACCGCACCCGGCCATAACAATTATTTTATTCAACCTGCTTTATGAATGTAGGCAGAAAGTGTCCAGTTCAAGTTTTCCAGGATATCACTTCTTATCCCAAAAGATATAGCAGCAGCCTAAAAAGCAAGTCTTTGTTTTAAATCATAAAACCTCCCTTTTGTGAGCAGGAGACCTTACGCACCACGTCTTCACACACACAGAGCAATAGTATTTTAAGTGTTGCCTGTTGTGGCTGTAAAGAGGTTTTCACGAACACTGGCTCATTTGATTATCTAAGCAGTCCAGCTGGAAGGTCAGGACCATTCATACCTGAGGCTTCGGAATGTCCTGACTTGCCCAAACCTGCTCAGCTTATAACCATCACCACCACAAATCAGGAATTCAGCCATGTGTGGATAGACAGTCTTATTCAGTCTTCCCCAAAACATAAGAAAGTGCTGTGTTCTTTTCCCTTCTAGACAAAAAGAAACTAACCCTTAGGAAACATGCTAGCTGACCCAAGCTCAGACAGCTAGAAAGTACCGGAACTGGGTCTTGAACCCACACTGCCTCTCTCCCCAGACCATGTTTTTAACCACCAAGCTAACTTGTGCTGAGCTAAGATAGACTTTTGACTCCTTGAATCTCGAATGTTTTTTGCCCCATGACCTGGTTTGGTTCAACAATGGCAATTTATCTCTATTTTAAAAGGGATGCTGGGCCAGGTATGGTGGCTCATGCCTGTAATCCCAG
Organism: Macaca nemestrina; assembly: GCF_043159975.1. Taxonomy (NCBI): domain Eukaryota; kingdom Metazoa; phylum Chordata; class Mammalia; order Primates; family Cercopithecidae; genus Macaca; species Macaca nemestrina. The sequence continues at coordinate 17,074,468 of NC_092142.1, read as the reverse complement.
CACTTTGGGAGGCTAAGGCAGGTAGGTCACCTGAGGTTAGGGGTTTGAGAACAGCCACACCAACATGGAGAAAACCCGTCTCCACTAAAAATACAAAAATTAGCCGGGTGTGGTGGTGGGCACCTGTAATCCCAGCTACTCGGGAGGCTGAGGCAGGAGAATAGCTTGAACTCAGAGGGAGGAGGTTGCAGTGAGCCGAGATCGCACCAGTATACTCCAGCCTGGGTGACAGAACAAAACTCCTCAAAAAAAAAAAAAAAAAAAAAGGAATGGATGCTGGCTGGGTGCACTGGCTCATACCCGTAACCACAGCATTTTGGGAGGATGAGGCGAGTGGATCACTTGAGATCAGGAGTTCGAGACCAACCTGGCCAACGTGGTGAAACCCCATCTCTACTAAAAATAGAAAAATTAGCTGGGCGTGGTAGTATGTGCCTGTAATCCCAGCTACTTGGGAGGATAAGGCAGGAGAATTGCTTGAACTGGGACTCAGAAAGCAAAGGACGCAGTGAGCTGAGATTGTGCCACTGCATTCTAGCCTGGGCTACAGAGAGAGACTCTGTCTCTAAATAAACAAATAAGGGTGCTGTAATATATACTTTTGAGAACACTGTCCCTTGCTCTATGGCTTGTGACTGGGTGGCATTTATGCTGAGAATAGTATTTAATGATTTTCCAGATCATGGGGGTGAGTGCACAGTCACTTGATAGGAGGGAATCTTTACAGGAATCCACAGGGCCCCAAAGTGTTTGAGAAGAGTTTTTGAGGGATCTACGTATGAATGATTTTGTGAGCATGTGTGTTTTGCTGGGAGTTAGTCCACATCACTCCTCATGAGAATTTATGAGGTCCTCGGGAATCAGAAATAAACCAGAACCCACACGACTTCATCTGTGTATGGCACATTTTCAGGAAAGTGGAGTCTTTTTCTTCATGAAGAAAAGTCTCTTGTCTTTTAGTATCGGTATCTCAGTGGACAGAGCACTTAAAGAGACCTCCAACCCAGGTACACAGCAGGTGCCTAGGGAATTGCACCTCTTCTGTCCACTGGTCTGAAGAGGAAATAAAAGATGCATCTAGGGGCCTGGGAAGCTCATCATCTGAACACCGTCACCCAATGCCTCTGGGCTGTACCTTCAGAGTGATCCTGGACATCCCCACCCTCTGCCCCGCCTCCTCACCCTCCACCTCCGCTGCAAGAACCTTGTTGCATGCCACCAGCAGGCCAGCGTGGTCTCTCTGCTTTTACTTTTAGTTTCTTATCTCCTTTGGCCTCACAGAAGCTGAAATATCTAATCCTGCCTTCCCCTTTCTGGAAGGTTTTTATTTGTTTGGTTTTTTTGTTTGTTTTTAAGATGGAGTTTCACTCTTGTCGTCCAGGCTGAAGTACAATGTGCAATCTCAGCTCATTGCAACCTCCACCTTCTGGGGTTCAAGCGATTCTCCTGCCTCAGCCTCCCGACTAGCTGAGATTACAGGTGTGCACCACCACACCTGGCTAATTTTTTTGTAGTTTTAGTAGAGACAGGGTTTCACCATCTTTGCCAGGCTTGTCTCCAACTCCTGACCTCAGGTGATCCACCTGCCTCGGCCTCCCAAAGTGCTGGGATTACAGGCGTGAGTCATAAGAGATTTCCCTCTGCCCTAGAATACAGAAGCTCATGACTACAGTTACAAGACTGAAATGACCTGCCCAGCCTTCTCCTGTCCTCTTCCTTCACCTCACTCTGGCTGCACTGGCTTCTGCTTTTTGAAGGTGTTGAGCTTGTTACTTCCTTGGTCTTTCCATTTTTTTTGGCATCTTTTGTCGCTAGATCTTTGCAAGACCACATGCTTCTTATCATTCAGCTTTCTCTGAGATGCTGCTTGCTCAGAGAAGTATCCCTGGACCTCCTTCTAAGGCACCTTGGTGATTGCTTTCCTGCACAACCTTTAGCGCCATTAAAACATGATCTTTTGGCCGGGCACGTTGGCGCACGCCTGTAATCCCAACACTTTCAGGGGCCAGTCATGAGGTCAGATCATGAGGTCAGGAGATCGAGACTATCCTGGCTAACACAGTGAAACCCTGTCTCTACTAAAAATACAAAAAATTAGCCAGGGGTGGTGGCGGGCATCTGCAGTCTCAGCTACTTGGGAGGCCGAGGCAGGAGAATCGCTCAAATCTGGGAGGCGGAGGTTGCAGTGAGTTGAGATCGCCCCACTGTACTCCAACCTGGGTGACAGAATGAGACTCTGTCAAAAACAAAGAAACAAAAAAACACAACAACAACAACAACAAAAACACATGATCTTTTAAAGTTACTTATTATCTAGGATACCTGCTAGGCTGTAGGCTCTGTCAGGAAGTGTCTGAAAACTTAGGTCCTTGATAAGCATTTGCCAAGAAGGGGAAGGGATGGGTAGATGGGCTGGGCTGTCCGCAAAGTTGAAGCTCACCAGACCCCAGCTTCCTTCCTTCTGGGAGGCTTGAAACAGACAAGTGTCAAAGTGTCCAGCAAGGTAAGTAACTCCCGTTTCAAAGCATGGGAGGCTCATTTTCACCCCACTTAGCAGTGAATTATGTTACCTGCTGGTGAGGACAACTCCACGAGGCCCATAATTACTTCCCTGATTATTCACAATTGAAGCGATCACGGCTAACTGATGGTGTTCCCACAAAAACCTGTAGGAGAGCCAGGCCATTTGGCAGCGACTGCGTTCCCAAGAAGGCAGATCAATTTCCGTTTGATTTGTTTAAAAATAACAGATAAACAATGCAGAGCAGCTTGCAAGGTTTGGGTTCCTCCTTTCCTAAAATTTGGGGAAAGGAGGCCGTTTGAAATTACCAGTTAGGAATAAAACAGGCAGATCACATTCGCGGCTCAGTCGGATTCCCCTATAATCAGAGCTAATAACTGTATTTTTCTGCTACTAAACAATTCTGTTATTTTAAAGCTAACTATACCGAGCTGGCTAAATAATACTCAGGGGCTGGCCACAGAGAAGACTCCCTCTGAAATGCAGTGATGATGCCCATTTTTTCCTACTTCGTTCTAATTTCGTCCCCGGCTGACAGGTGACCTGCTGACGCTTGCCGGGAGAGGCCGGAGGGGTGTCCGGGGAGATTTTTTAAGAAACCGAGAATTTCACACCTTTCCCCAGAATACAAAGGGAACCGACCCATGTTTCCTCAAGGATCATGAATTTAAAAGGCTTCTCGACCTGAATTCACTCATAACCTGAGTTCTTCTTTGACCTCTGCTATTTTCCAAATATCTAAATTCTGTCCCTTCCTCAGCTAAGTCCTTCAATGACTTCTCACTGTCATTAAGATATGCCTAAGTCGGCCGGGCGCGGTGGCTCAAGCCTGTAATCCCAGTACTTTGGGAGGCCGAGACGGGCGGATCACGAGGTCAGGAAATCGAGACCAGCCTGGCTAACACGGTGAAATCCCGTCTCTACTAAAAAATACAAAAACTAGCCGGGCGAGGTGGCGGGCGCCTGTAGTCCCAGCTACTCGGGAGGCTGAGGCAGGAGAATGGAGTGAACCCGGGAGGCGGAGCTTGCAGTGAGCCGAGATCGCACCGCTGCACTCCAGCCTGGGTGACAGCCAGACTCCGTCCCCAAAAAAAAAAAAAAAAAAAAAAAGATATGCCTAAGTCACTTAAGTGGCTGGCATGGCCCGGTCTGCCGGTCCCTCACCCATTTCTCTGGCCCCAAATTCCTCCAACCACCAGCAACTCCCTTTCCTTCATGTTCCCACCATAGTGAATTATGATCTGCATGGAGCAGCATGATAGAGGCCATGGACTCTGGCAGCCAGGCTGCCTGCTTCTAACTCTAGCTCCACCATTTATCTGCTGTGTGACCTGGGGCAAGTCTTGTGACCTCTTTGGGCCTCAGTGGCCACATCTAGAACATGGGAATCATGGAAGTACTTGCCCTGTAATGTAGCTGTGACTATAGATGCATTCACAATTGCACGATGCTGAGATAGTGATTGGTGCAAGCCTGAGTGCCCGGCAGAGATTGATCGTTTACATTACTTTTTGTTTGTTTTGTTTTTTGGAGACGGAGTTTCACTCTTGTTGCCCAGGCTGCAGTGCAATGGTGCGATCTCAGCTCACTGCAACCTCTGCCTCCTGGGTTCAAGCGATTCTCCTGTCTCAGTCTCCCGAGTAGCTGGGATTACAGGCACCCACCACCATGCCTGGCTAATTTTTGCATTTTTAGCGGAGACAGGGTTTTGCCATGTTGGCCAGGCTGGTCTCGAACTCCTGACCTCAGGTGATCTGCCTGCCCCAGCCCCCTAAAATGCTGGGATTACAGGCGTGAGCCACTGCCCCCGGCTAGCACTACTCTTCTAAGGTGCTTTTTTGTTTTTCCTCTCTGCATATATGGTTTCCTTTGTTAGGATTACTCTTTCTGCCCCTAATTCTTTGTCCTCTTATTTGACTCATCTTTTGATATTTAGCTTAGACATGACCTCTGCCTGGAATCCTTCCAGATGCCATAGCCTTCCTCTGGAGCCAAGAGCATCCTCAACTTCCTCCACCATAGACATCTCCCCTGTGTATTGTAATTACCTATTTGTATGTGTGTCTTATCACCACCAGGGCTTCTCAGCCTCAGCACTACTGACCTATCGACATTTGGGGCCAGATTATTCTTGATTGTGGGGGCCATCCTGTGCAATGTAGGATGTTTGGCATCACCCCTGGCCTCTACGCATGAGATGACAGTAGCAGCCTTCCTCGACCCTTAGTTGTGACTATGAATAATGTCTCCAGACATGGCCTAGTGTCCCTGGGTACAGGCAGATATGAAATTGCTCCTGGTTGAAACCACTGCACTAAACTATAAGCTGAGGGGACAGGAAATGTGTCTTTCTCATCCCAATTCTCTAAGCACCTAGAATAGCACCAAGTGTTTGTTTGGTCCTTAATTAATGTCTGTGGAATGGAAGAATGGGGATTCTGGGGCTGGGAGCGGTGGCTCACGCCTGTAATCCCAGCATTTTGGGAGGCTGAGGTGGGCGGATCACCTAAGGTCAGGAGTTCGAGACCAGCCTGGCCAGCATGGTGAAACCCTGTCTCTCCTAAGAAAAAAATACAAAAAATTAGCCAGGCGTGGTGGCACATGCCTGTAATCCCAGCTACTTGGGAGGCTGAGGCAAGAGAATCGCTTGAACCCCGGAGGTGGAGGTTGCAGTGAGCTGAGATAGTGTGATTGCACTCCAGCCTGGGCAACAAGAGTGAAACTCCATCTCAAAATAATAATAATAATAATAATAATAATAATGATAATGATAATAATAATTATAGGGATTCTACAATGAGCAGCAAAGCAAGTCAGGTCAAAGTGAAAAGACCTGAGTTCCTCTCCTGGATGTGCCAGTCCCTGGCTGCATGACTTGGAGAGGCCCAGTTTGGTTCTCTGGAAGTGACTTGAGTGGTCCCAGACAACAGCGTCAGCATCACCTGGGAATTTGCTAGAAATGCTCATTCTCTGGATCCCCCAGACCCAGTGAATCAGAATTGCAGGGAGGAGCTCTGAAATTTGAGTTTTCACAAGCTCTTTAGGAGTTTCTGATTCATCCCCGCTCAGTTCTCAGATCACCCCTGGCTGATCTTAGAACTCACCTGGAATGCTTTTTAATGAAGGACGCTTAGGAGGCTAGATTTTCCCAGTCCAAGTGGTAAGAAGCTCTGGTATTCAGGCTGGCCATCGGTGTTCTTCACCTGCTTCAGGTGATTCCAATGCACACACAGCCAGGACTGAGATGTTCTCAACGCGCAGAGCCTGTTCTCAATCTCTGTGCTTCCCACGTTAAAGCTTTTGGGAACTGCATTAACTCTTTCAGTCCACCAGAGGGCCATTTACAGCGCTGGGAAAGGGCCGGGGTTATCATTTCAGGGCATGGGGCACATGGAGCCATAGACCACAAATACACAGGTAGAAGTAAGTGTCCAAGACCTTCCTTTCTAGCTCTACCTGGAAAAATACCAGACCGGAGTGTGAAGCATCAGAAGTGACTCTAAGGCTTGACTCACGCTCTTGCAATAACCCTGGGACAGCCAAGAGGAACAGGCCAACCTCAACCAGGATTCTCTATTTAACCCACTAGTTTTAAAAGCCATGTTCAAGAATCCTCTCTATGAATTTATTTTTGAAACCCTCTGTGTCCCTGGGTTCATGAAAGCTTTTTTGTTCAGAAGGTGGCTGCACTTTAGTTTGCAAAGTAGATGCTAAGTCAGACATACCTGTGTTTCTGAGAACACAGTTTCCCTCCTCTGGACCTCAGATTTTATTTTATATTTTATTTTTTTGAGGCAGAGTCTCGCTCTGTTGCCCAGGTTGGAGTGCAATGGCATGATCTTGGTTCACTGCAACCTCCACCTCCGGGTTCAAGGGATTTTCGTGCCTCAGCCTCCCGAGTAGCTGAGATTACAGGTGCCTGACACTACACTTGGCTAATTTTTGTATTTTTAGTACAGATGGGGTTTCACCATGTTGGCCAGACTGGTCTCAAACTCCTGACCTTAGTTGATCCACCCACTTCAGCCTCCCAAAGTGCTGGGATTACAGGCGTAAGCCACTGCGCCCAGCCTGGCCCTCACATTTTAAATGAGGGTTATGAAGCTTAGCTGGCTAGGTTGCAATGAGGTTCAACATAGGTGAACAGGTGAAACACCAGCCTAAAACAGTCACTTAGTAACTCTGCGGTTCTCAAAAGCACCCCAGGACCAGCAGCGTCACCAGGAAACTTGCTAGAAATGCACATTTTCAGGTGTCCCCCGCCCCACCACGAGAAAAATACTGAATTGGAAACTTTGGGGGTGGAGTAAATAACTTAGCCTGAGTCTCAATTTTCTCATTTCTAAAACCAGAATAATAGCAGTACCTGCATCTCAGAGACCCACTGTAAGGGTTGAATGAGCTATGCACACTAACTTCTTAGCACAGTGCTGGCATACAGCGAGAGCTCAGTAAACGGTAGCTTTCGTTGTTATTGCAATTACTATCATCTTCAAAACTCTCTGCCCCGTGCAAGCCTTGGAAAGAACTTTTCATTAAAACTCTGCACAAGTATCTCTTGTTGAACTTTGCAAAATACCGTATTTTGGCTCTGAATGCTCCCTGTGGACTACAACTTGCAGAACAGGAGCTCGGAACACCAATATGCCCTGTGAATACCTCGGCCAACATTATAACTCTTTCTGAGAGATGCCATCTGTATTAGTCCATTTTCACACTGTTACAAAGAACTTCTCTGAGACTGGGTCTTTTATAAAGGAAAGAGGTTTGTTCAACTGACTCAGTTCTGCATGGTTCGGGAGGCCTCAGGAAACTTACAATCATGGCAGAAGAGGAAGCAGGCACTGTCTTCACAACGCGGCTGCAGAGAGAGGGAGAAGCACAAAGGACTAACTTCCAAACTCTTACAAAACCATCAGATCTCATGAGACCTCCCTCACTATCGTGAGAGCAGCATGCGGGAGACTGCCTCTGTGATCCAGTCACCTCCCTCCCTTGACACATGGGGATTACCGGTCCCGTTCTCAACTCGTGAGAGTTACAATTTGAAATGAGATTTGGGTGGGGACATGGAGCCAAACCGTATCACCATCGCTTGGAGCAATACAACTATTTATTGTAGAGTCCCGTTAGGGATTGTGATCTATTTAGTTCTACCCAACTGTCAGAAAGACTGGCTTTCCCTCCACCAATCAGGAACAAGCTAAATGGGCTTGGGGCAAGGAAAAGAACAACAAATAAACGGCAAATAGGACCTGAAAAATATTCCACTCATGGTCACAGAAAATGAAAAAGATACTGCAGGAGGGAAACCGAGTCAGCTCTGAGTGGCCTTGCGGCAGTGACAGAGAACTTTCCAGAGGAATCCATGGAGGGAGAGGGGTGTCTGATGTTTGCATCTACCAGCTGTCAGTGAGAGCTGAATTTTCAAGGTGGAAGAGAGAGAAGCGGAAGGTGGGATTGAAATTTACCTTCAGGCAGATTTCAATAATCAGGGTGAGAAGTGGAGAATCCTCAGCTGGAGACAGTTACTTTCTGCAAAAGTGGGCTTTCCTTTCTTTCTCTTTTCTTGCAAGGGATTATTTTCCTGCTCACATCTCCTGAGTCTCCCCCAGTGGCCCCAGCATCTAAGATCCACCTTTCCCTGAGGGCTTAACTGGTCATAAGCTAAAAAGAAGTTGAATGAAGGTGGGGCTCTCTGCAGTTATTAAGGGTTGAGAATGCAAATGCCTTGAGAGGGAGGAATTTATCTGAAACATACGAGCAATGGCAACAAAGGACACTGAGGACTAAGGAATGCATGCCTCACCTAAAAGCCTTTAAATTGAAACACACAAAGCCAATTACATTGATAAAACTAATGAAATATATGATATTAATATATAACACACATATTGCCCGTGTGACTTAAATGCATAATAACAATAAGAATGGCAGCATGGAACTAGATTCCAGTTGCTGTCGCCCCAAAAGGATGGCTTGATTGTACTTGTTCCCTCTTCCTGGAAAGTGGTGGCTTTCCATGATCTGTCAGCTGAAGAAGCAGCACCGCGCTGCTCTAAGTGGTGCTGACAGGGATTTATTCAAATGTGAATTAGACGAAGCTGGTTTGGACAGGCAATGAGTTGGGGAAAGCTGGGACCTTCCCCCTATGACAAAATCCTTTCACAAGCAGCCCAACAGTGATCCCTGGGCGTTTCAAGAAATCCATTCAGCTTGAAGTCTGAATGCCAGCTCTGCTACTTTTAGCTACATGATCTTGAACTTGTTCTTAATGTCTCTGACTCAGTTTCCCCATATGGAAAATTGGGAGGATTACACTTACTTCTTGGAATTGCCATGAATCAAAGACATTGTTGACTAAGTGTCCAGCAGTGTACCTGACACACAGTAGACTTTCAACCAATGGTTCTTATTGATACTATTATTATTTATTACTGCTACTACCACTACATCCCTCCAAAAATTGATCCAGGATGGGTGTGTCAAATGGCAGGGTAAATTACTGTTAAGAATGGAGGAACAGCAGACTATAGAATTTTAGGAGAATGTGTTATTCCTAGGAGATGCATGCTGCGGTATTAGGGGTGAAGCATCATGATATACGAAATTTACTTTCAAATGGTTCAGAAGAACACTGTGTGTGTGTGTGTGTGTGTGTGTGTGTGTGTGTAGAAAGAGAGAGAGAGCGCGCTCTTGAGAGAGCAGAAATTGCTGTGTCAACAATTTTGAATCTAAGACAAAGGATATGCAGATGGTCACTATATTATTCTTTCGGCCTTTGTCTGGAGCCAGGCTTCCTATGTTCAAATCTTCACTCTCTCACTTATGTATGTACGTATGATGTATGATGACTTCTGACAAATTAAAGAAACACTCAGTGCCTCTGTTTTACCATCTGAAGATGGGAATCATTAAAATGCCTAACTCAAAGGGCTTTTGTGAGGACGAAATGAGTTAATGTACTTAGAACCATTTACGGAATTAAGTGCTCAAAGTATGCTAACACCATAGTTAGCTGTTTGTGATTAGACACATGTATAAATAGATGGGTTGATAGAGGTGGATAATAAGGTGGGGAGAGGAAGGAGGGAGGAAACACTGAAAGGAAAGCAGGGAGGGAGGAAGGAAGGAAGGAGAGAAGGAGGGAGACAGGGAAGGAAGGAAGGAAGGAAGGAAGGAAGGAAGGAAGGAAGGAAGGAAGGAAGGAAGGAAGGGAGGGAGGGAGGGAGGAAAGGAGGGAGGAAAGGAGGGAGGGAGAAAGGAAGGAAAGGAGAGAGAGCTGGAATATCTCATCACTCATAGTGAGTAATGTTTTATTTGTAGTTTTCAGTAACCTTCAAATTTTCTGCACTTGGCATAATTTACTTTATCAATGACGTAAACATTATTACAAATATGTATGTAAATTATATAATGCCCCTACCCCGGTTCCAGCCTGCAAACCCAGCTAAAGACTTTGCTCTTTCCACACAGGTGTTCATCACTCCTTGTGGGCGTGGGCAGGAGCTTGGAACAGCAGAGTTTTTGAGACCTGGAGTGATCCCCTGGCACCCAGAGTAGAGGTGCCCTTGCTTCCCTTCTGTCTGCTCCTTCTCACCCGCCCTCCAAAGTCAATTTCAGTGCCATCTCACTGTTAGTGGTGCCCTTGTGGATATGGGAGTCCTGTTCGGCCAAGGATGGAGCCTCTCTAATGGTAATGCATGCAGAATAGGACTGGCACCTGGATTTCATTTTAAACACATTCCACACCATTAGGCAGTCCTCATCATTCAGAGGAATGACGGCGGAGTTGCAGGGGCCTCCAGGCCCAGCGGCAAGCTCAGCCAGTTCATCCGGTCGGGGCATCCTGCCAAGAACCTTCAGCTGTGAAGCGGCCACTCTAGGCACGGGTGGGGAGACCTGATGAGGAGAAAGCAGCCTGGTGTCCGCCTCCTGGGAATGTGAATCAAGATTAGGGGGCCAAGCCATGGGGAGCATCCCAGCCACTCTCCCGGGGGCACAGATTCTACCCACTGGAACAATAAGTGCTTTCTTTCTCACGTGCCTCTCTCCAACTTGCTCTAGCACTGCAGCTACTCTAACCTTATTTTCCTTTCTCCAACACACCTGGAACTTTCCTTACATAGGACCTTGATACAGGCAAATCCTTCTCTCCAGAACATTCTTCCTTTTGCTTGTTCCCTTCTTGCTGTCCAACTCACCTCCCCAGGAAGCCTTCCTAGATCCCATAATATCAAAAGGTTGCCCCTACCTCATCGTCTTTTACCATTTATTTATCTACTTATTTAGAGACAGAGTCTTGCCCTGCTGCCCAGGCTGGAGTGCAGTGGCGCAATCTTGTCTTACTGCAACCTCCGCCTCCCAGGTTCAAGCGATTCTCGTGCCTCAGCCTCCCGAGTAGCTGTAATTACAAGCACCATGCCCAGCTGATTTTTGTAGTTTTAGTAGAGATAGGTTTTCACCATGTTGGCCAGGCTGGTCTCAAACTCCTGACCTCAAGTGATCTGCCTGCCAGGGCCTCCCAAAGTGCCAGGGTTACAGGCATGGGTCACTGCACCTGGCCTTTTCTCTTTCTTTTTCTCTGAGTCTCAGCTTCCTCCTTTGTAAGTGCAGTAACGATTGTGCGGAATGTGCTCTACTTGGTCAACTTTTCTCCCATGTTCTACATTCCTTTGGCTGATCAGTTGGTTCTCATGTCCTCTGTCTGGATTCAGTCAATGAGAGGCAGGCAGAGAGGAGATGGGACTATTGATTGACCCCCTGGGCTTACCTGCTTACCTGTTGGGCGGCACTGAGTTCCTCTTTTCAAGCTTTCTGATGGACAGCTGTGTTCTTGGCTCTATTAGGCTGGGGCAAAAGTAATTGTGGTTTTTGCCATTACTTTATTTTTTGTTTTTATTTATTTTTTTGAGAAAGGGTTTCACTCTGTCTCCCAGGCTGGAGTGCAGTGGTGTGATCTCGGCTCACTGCAACCTCTGCCTCCTGGGTTCAAGTGATTCTCCTGCCTCCCGAGTAGCTGGGACCATAGGCACCTGGGATGCATCGGCTAATTTTTGTATTTTTAGTAGAGATGGGGTTTCGCATGTTGGTCAGGCTGGTCTGGAACTCCTGACCTCATGATCTGCCCGCCTTGGCCTCCCAAAGTGCTGGGATTACAGGTGTGAGGCATCATGCCTGGCCTTTTGCCATGACTTTTAATGAAAGTGTCCCTCCGGTGCTCCTTCAGCACCAAGGGTGGTAACAGCTCCCTGATGCGGCCAGTGCCTCGGTGCTTCGCTGGCCCTTGTCGGTTTCCTTGGGCCCTGTCCACACCTTTGTAAATCGTCCCTTCGCTGCACTAGCCTCAGTAATCACTCAGACTGTGTCATTTGCTACCTACCAGGACCCCGATCCACACAATAATAGTCCCTATCTCATATGTTGTGAGGATTAAAGTGATTTCAGTGCAGGATACATAGTGCTAAGATTATTTGCTATTATTTTCCTTCCTCTCACTTATCGCACTTTGCACTTGGTTGCAATGCTAATTGCTCGCTACTTTTCCCTCTGGTTAATCGACAATTTGCATGAAGAGGGAGTCTCTGTGCCTGTTCGTTCAACCTCGTGATGGTCCGGTGTTAGATGCAAAATAGGTCCTCAGAAAGTATCTGATGAGTGAATAAATGAATGAATGAATGAATGAATGAATGAGGGCTGGTTTTCACTTTCCAAGGCACTTTTATATATCATGTTGAATTGTGAGGTAGTGTGCATATTCGATTGTTTTTGTTTGATAAACACAGTAATTTCACAAGGCTTTACCTATTACATTACCCTCTTTGATCCATGAAGAATAGAGTCACAATTTAATAAACAATTAGACTGAGAAGAATGGAGGGAAAAGTAGAAGGGGGAAATGCTGCCTGAGAACCTATTATGTGCCCAGGTTGTCCGTTAGCATTTGACAGACATGATTTATTTTGATTTTCACAATGGTTATTATAATGACAGAAGCATCATTATTCCCTAGTTTACATATGCAGAACACAGGATAGAGAACAGTTGGAAGACTCACCCGTGGTTACTGTATTAGTCAGGGTTCTCTAATGGGACAGAACTAACAGCATAGATGTATATGTAAAGGGGAGTTTACTAAGGAGTATTGACTCAAACGATCACCAGGTGATGCCCCACAATAGGCCATCTGCAGGCTGAGGAGCAAGGAAGCCAGTCCAAGCTCCAAAACATCAAAAGTAGGGAAGCTGACAGTGCAGCCTTCAGTCTGTGGTCAGAGGTCCAAGTGTCCCAAAGCTGAAGAACCTGGAGTCCGATGTTCCAGAGCAGGAAGCATCCAGAAAGGGAGAAAGATGGAGGCCGGGAGCCTCAGCCAGTCTGTTCTTTCCACGTTCTTCAACCTGCTTTTATTCTGGCCGCGCTGGCAACTGACTAGATGTTGCCCACACAGATTGAGGGTGGGTCCGCCTCTCCCAGTCCACTGACTCAAATCTCCTTTGGCAGCACCCTCACAGACACACCCAGGAAAAATACTTTGCATCCTTCAATCCAACCAAGTTGACACTATTAACCATCATAGTCACCAAGCTGGAGGGTCATAGAACTGGACTCCAGACCTCGTGTTTCACTCAAAATGTCATGCTTTTCCAACAGCAGTTATCCCACTGAGAGACCTCAGAGAGTCTCTTATACATGCATGCAGGGAAAGGTATAAAAAAGTATCTGTTTGTAATAGCAAAACAAACAGCAGCAACCCCACCTGTCTATTGGGGGAGAAAGGGTAAATAAACTGAAACATTTAAACACTGAAATAGTGTGGCCATAAATGTGAATGAACTAGAGGTGCACATACCACCTGTAATAAGTGTGAGGGAAAAAACAAATTGCCAAAAAACGCGTTAGTGTAACACCATTTTATATCAAGGTTTACAAATACACAAAACACTGCTATGGTTGGGAGTGGTGGCTCATGCCTGTAATTCCCGCACTTTGGGAGACTGAGGCAAGCAAATTGTTTGAACCCAGGGGTTCGAGACAAGCCTGGGCTACATGGTGAAACCCTGTCTCTACAAAAAAATACAAAAAAAAAAAAAAATTAGCTGCACATGGTGGTGCATGCCTGTGGTCCCAACTGCTCAGGAGGCTGAGTTGGGAGGATCAACTGAGCCCAAGAGCTCAAGACTGCAGTGAGCTGAGATGGTACCACTGTACTCCAGCCTGGGCAACAGAGGGAGCCCCCATCTCAAAACAAAAGCAAAAACAAAAACAAAGTACTACCGTGCTTTATTTAACGATACAACTATGTCATTACAAAGTGCTCACATTCAAGGAATCACATACACCAAATTCAAAATTGTGGTAGAAGGGATTGGATGATACTTTAGGGGAATGACCTAGGGGTCTCTGTGGTTCCTGTGATGTTTTTCCTAAGCAGGGAGGGGGTTTGTTATATTATTTTATACTTTTTTCTTCTTAACAGAAACGTTTCATTTATAAAAATGTGGTACCTTGCCTAAGGACACCCAGCTGGTTAAGGATGGAGCTGGACATGTACATAAGCCTTGCGTATCCTGGCTCAGTGCTCTTTCCCCTACAGTGAGCTGTCCAAAAATAGGGTAATTATCTCTCTTGTGCAACTTGGGAAGAGGTGAAATGCAATGTTGAGTAACCCTTCCTTGCTTCCTTCCTTCCCTGATTATAGCCTTACCAACACCCCGGATACCTTCTTTTAAGTTGTTCGTGTTGCCTGCCTCTTGGAATATAGTGTGGTTTCTGCACAGCTTCAGTGCAAAAAAGAGAAACTTCCTTTCATTGACTCAATCAGAACGTCTCAAAAAGATCAGAGAAAGTAACCATCCCATCAAGAAGCTGCCATGGGGCCGGGCATGGTGGCTCATGCCTGTAATCCCAGAACTTTGGGAGGCCAAGATGGGCCAATCACCTGAGGTCAGGAGTTCGAGATCAGCCTGGTCAACATGGTGAAACCCTGTCACTACTAAAAATACAAAAATTAGCCAGGCATGGTGGCAGACGCCTGTAGTCCCAGGTACTCGGGAGGCTGAGGAAGGAGAATCACTTGAACCTGGGAGGCAGAGGTTGCAGTGAGCTGAGATCATGCTACTGTACTCCAGCCTGGGCAAGGGGAAAAAAAAAAAAAAAAAGGCAGCTGGCACGGCAGGCACTCTTGTTTACCTGCTCAATGATCCTATGTTAGCAGGGACTGTCTTCTATCATATAAGTCCAAAAAGGGGGCTGCTCATATTCCCAACCTCACCATGACATGGCTGGTAACCTCATCTCCATAAAGGGAAAATCTGCTGAGGGGTTTCTGGGAAATACACGCCCTGTTGGTAAAAAGGGAGAGATGCAAGAAAGCTGCCATCTCTCTTTCTGCTTTGTATGTTGTCATGCAAGAATGTGATGTTTGGAGCTGTGGCAGCCACCTTGTAACCATGAGGAAAGGACCAAGAGAATAATTGAGAAGCTATTGCTGACCTGTTGAATAATCTCAAGCCACCTATCTCTCAATTGCTTCTTAAGTGGGAATAAAAATGAATCAATATTGTTTATCCACTTTTACTCTAGTGTTTTCTTACTAGCAAACAAAATCACATCACCTGACTCTCTTAAGGAAAGATAAGCAGGTCTGTAGTCCAGGAACAAATCATCTAGACACACGCACTTACATGCCATCTGCACACATGTGCTTAGATGGGATCTAGGATAAATAGAAGTTTGCCAATCCCTTGATTAGTCCTTGCTGTAACTTCTACCTGTTCTTTGGATGAGAGTCAAAATCCTTGGCAAGACCTTCCAGGCCTGGCCCAACTGGTCCCTGCCTGCTTCCTGCCTCAACCTGGGTCACTCTCCCCATATGACTCACAAGGTTCCCACACATAAGTCTTCTTGTTGTTTTATTTCGGTTTGGTTTCTCCAGTTTGCCAAAACTTTGTCAATTCAGGGCATCTGCATCAGCTTGTCCCTCTGCCTCAAAAGCTCTTTCCCTCACCCTTTGCCTGGATAACTTATTCTAAATCTTCCATTCTTGCCCTAACAATGATTTCTTCAGGGAAACCTTCCCATTCTTGATAGATTCCTAATATTTATATATCGCATAGGACGATGTTTTCTCCTTCATAGCCCTGATAGTGCATTATATTTTCTTCTTTTTCTGTGCATTTATGTTTATTTGACTGTCTCCAACAATGGAATTTAATTCCACTGGGGCAGAGACTGTGTTGGACTTCAGTGTCCCTCCACTCTAATTCAAAATACGTGCCATCACCCTATTTTCTCAAAGTGAAGGTCTGGGCAGATCACCTCCATTTTCAAGACTAGTTAAGATAATAAATGTGGCTGAATGCAGTGGCTCATGCCTGTAATCTCAGCACTTTGGGAGGCCAAGGCAGAGGGATTGCCCGAGGCCAGGAATTTGAGACCAGCCTGAGCAACACAGTGACAAAAAAAAAATGTTTAAAAATTAGCTGGACGCGGTGCTATGTGCCTGTAGTCCCAGCTACTTAGGAGGCTGAGGCAGGAGGATTGCTTGAACCCAGGAGTTCGAGGCTGCAGTGAGCTATGGTCGCACCACTGCACTCCAGCCTGGGTGACGGAGTGAGACTCTGTTTCAAAAAAAAAAAAAAAAAAAGAAAGAAAGAAATGCTAGCTAGTGTTACTATTATGTCTATTCATTGCCTAGAGTTAAATTTAAATTCCTTAGCCTGGCATTTACCGTCACATTTAATTCATCTCCTTCTTCATTCATTCAGCAAATATTTATTAAACACCAACATGTTCCAGGCACTCTTCTGGGTAATAACATACCTTTCCTCCTTTATCTTCCCTCCACTCCTCACTAAGTCATCTGTCATTCAAACCACCTCAACTTCATTCACATTACTCAAGTTTTTCTCTAAACCACATAGTAAATACTGTTTTATATATTTTTCACTCAAATTCTTTCTTTTACCTAAAATGCCTTTCTCACTCTGTATCAATCCAATAACTCCTTACCAATCTTTCAAACTCCACCCTCAATATTTTATGCAAACATATTTATTAAGCACCTTTTATGCACGTCCTGGTCTCATACGTCGGATTGGACATGCAAGAGACCAGGAAGTGCATAAAAAGTACTTGATAAATATTTTTGCAATCGGAGATTCCCCGGGGGGATGGGGTGGATGCAGGTCACATGTGTGGCTCCTCACTGTACCTACGCAATGTCTGACACAGAGTCAGTGCACATGGTCTGCGGAACTGTGGGGAGGAAAACACAGCTTGAGCAGCCTGTTTTGCTCGCAAGGCTTTAAGCCTCCGAGCAAGAGTCTCCAAATGTTTTTGATCATGAACACCTCCCTCCAAAAAAATGAATGGGCACCCCAGTATTAGACTGATTTTATATTTACACATTGAATTATATACTCTTCATAGGATAATGCACAAGCCAAAAAAAGAGACTTTGAAAGCATGAGATTAAAGAAAGTAAAATTCAGTAGAAATTTTCATGGTTTTCATCCGGCATTTCTTGGACCAAGCTGTGCATCCCCATTTTAGAGACTGGTCTAACCTCAGAAGATAACTGACTCTGGCTCACATGGCGGGGCTATGAGGATCTTTCTGGAAAGGCAATGCATTTTCACTACAATGACAGAGAAGTATTTGGACTGGGGCTTCTACATCTGTTGCTTCCCATGACCCTGGCATCTCTGTTCATTGATGCTTCCTTGGATCCCACCCCTTGAAATTAACAGATTAGCTACTTTTTTCCTCCTCTTCCTTGCCTCATCCATGACCTGGAATTGACCTCATCCATGACCTGGAATTGACCTGCCTATCATCAAAATAATTGAAATTGAATTATTTCCATTATAATTTCACTGAAATAATAAGCAGCAGGCTGTCAATCCAGGTTGAATTTGAGAGCTGGCTAGGAAGGTACTAGGCCTTTCTCTTGGGTTTTTGCTGCAGATGAAGCAGCATCTTCTCAAGGCAGGCGAGGAATTTCTGCCAATGTCTCATGATTAGAGAAAGCAAACCTGCCAGGGGACATGTCCCGACACTGTTTTCTCCCGTGCATCACAACAATTTATGAAGAGCCACACCATCGCCACCCCAATCCTGCTGGCTCCTCCTCAAGGCAAAATGAGTTTCAGCTGCTTCCCCAGGTGTCTCCAACCAGCCCCACCTCTGCAGAAAGCAGCCCCCTTAGAAACTGCCTAGCCTTCATCTCTAACACCCTATCAAGGCCAGCACCCTGAGCCTGGCCTGGGCACATCATTTAGGCCTAGGGCTTCAGCACAAACGCTTTGCCAGGTGCCCCCTCTGGGAGTGGCCAGGAGCTTGGGAGTAAAACCGTCAGATGTCCTATTAGGATATAACCAGCTCTTTTCATGGCCTGGGCCCTGTACGGCAGTTAGGGTGACCAATCCTCCCAGTTTGCCTGAGACGGTCTCAGTTTAGCACTGAATGTCCTGTGTCTTGAGATATCCCTCAGTCCAGGAAGGACTGACTACATAATTTGCAGGGTCCAGTGCAAGATTAAAATGCAGGCACCTTCTTCAAAAATGATGAAGGTTTTCAAGATTGTGACAACAGGGTGCTAAACCAAATAAGGTGCCCTTTTGAGCATGGGGACCTATGTGTTTGCACAAGTTCAACACTTCTGAAGACAGCCCTGGTCCCAGGCAACTCATGATGGTTGCTAACTCTACTCCCTATACAGAGATCCAGAAAAAATAATGTATTGTTAATTTCACGAGGTTGTTGGTTTCTTACAGAAACACGTGCTGAGACAACAACTCTTGCTCCCATCTTTCTATCCTCCCCACACCGATGCCAGAGCTTTCTGAAATACGAAATCATGCCACACCCCAACTTAAAGCCCTCAAGGCCCTCCTGCCATCATATTCTCAAACGTGACTAATAATAATAATACAAACTGGAGACTCCTGGTATTGACTTCAGTTATTTTTACGATACTGTTGCTTAAATATGTGCCAACATAAAACTCGGCATAAACTTTGTATGCTAATAGCTCTTATACAATGGTAAAATCACACTTATAAATTAAAACAATAAGACTATAGAACCAATACAATTCAAATGAACAACATTCATTTAATGGGACAGATGAGTTTGTTTTGCCAAAACTAAAGTGCCGGCTCGCAGAGCGATTATGGCCTCGGGTTGGCTGCAGCAAAGTCGGTTATTTTTCATGGAGGTGCTTCTTCATGCTCTGGTCCCCGCATGGCTTAGATCCTTACTTGGGACCCAGCTGGGATATGTTTGTTTGAACACCATGACCTGACACTCTTTGAACCTTACTTGATACAAAATCACCCTTTGTAGATCAAATCCGCCTCTGATCTTTTCCCATTAACCCCTGACGCTTTCAGACATACTGATTGGCACCAGTGGTATCATAAATAAAAATGCAAGCATGGGCAAGGAAACCCCATTGCCGTGTCAGGTTATAAATAGACCACCCAAATAAACTAAAAATGCCTCTATTAATTTAAAAAACTCTTATTGAAATAAAAAGAATATAACAATAATTAGCATTTGATGAGCAACTACCATGTGCCAGGCACTGTTCCAAGAACTTGGCTTGTGATAACTTATTCCATCCTCACAACTCTGGAAGGCCAGCACTAGTATCATTGCTACAGGACAGAGGAGAAAACTGAGGCTGAGAGAGGTATGTTGACTTGTCCTGAGTCACTCACCATGTGTGCAGAAGTTTTCTAAGAAAAGTCCTCAATATGAACTCACAGACCTCTGATCAAGAATCAGGGATCTTGTGGGGTTCCTGGCTCCAGCCTGGGATCACTAGCCCACAGATTGAAGTTAAAGCCCCTGAGCTTGGCAATAGAAGGCTTTCTTCATCTCGCCCATTGACTTCCCACCCTTTTCGCATTCCAATCCTCTTCTCGTTGCACCTCTATACTTCTGGGCTATCTTGAAATTCCAAGAAGACAGCAAGCTCTTTGACACTTTTCATTACGTTTGCTTGGAAGTCTTCCCTCTGCCTGGAATGATCTTACCCCTTCTCACCTAGATATGGACTGTGTGTTCTTCAAAATGCTCAGGAGCATCTCTCTAGGGTGCTGCTCCCAAATACAGTTGACTCTGGAACAACACAGGCTTGGAGTGTGCTGAAGTTCATGTCCATTTATACCTGAATATTTTCGATACAATTTACACCAAATGTGCCTGCCTCTTCTGCCTCCCCTTCCATCTCCTCCACCTCTTCCACTTCTGCCACCCAAGACAGCAGGACCAACTCCTCTTCTTCCTCCTGCTCTTTGATTTAACGTGAAGGTGACAAGGTTGAAGAACTTTATGATGATCCACTTCCATTTAATGAGTACTAAATATATTTTCTCTTACTTATGACTTTCTTAATAAATTCTTTTTTTCTAGCTTACTTTATTATAAGCATACGGTATATAATACATATAACATACAAAGTATATATTAATTGACTATGTTATTGGTAAGGCTTCTAGTCAACAGTAAGCTACTAATAGCTAAGACTTCAAGGAGTCAAAAAGTTATATGTCAATTTTCAACTGTGTATGGGGTTTGCATCCCTAATCTCTGCATTGTCTAAAGGTCAGCTGTAAGTTCTTTGGGATCCCACCACATCAAAGTCTCCCTTCTCTTCTCAAAGACATCATTATCCTCCTCACGGCCTGTGCCCTGGCAGCCTTACAGAGCTGAACCAACCAGATTCTTCTCCTCCCGAGGTTTTAAACTAAGACTCCCAGAACCTGTGGGAACTTGAAGTCAGAAGCTATGCTATGGTAACAGCTAGCACTTATTTAGTGCTTACATTGTGCCAGGCCCTGTTCTAAGGCCATTGCATGTATCACCTTATTTCAAGTTCACAGCACTCCTATGTAGTGGATATCATTGTCTCCCCATTTTACAGGTAAGAAAGCTGACACACAGAGAGGAAGATGAATTCTCCATGGTTGTACCAACAGTGGGGCACCTGCATGTGCATCCAGAGTCCATGCCTTGAGCGATGACACCTTACTGCTCCAGTGACTGCAGGAGAACTGGAACTGGGGCTGGTGTAATGGCAAAACCACAGGCAATGCGGAAATATACAAGATCAGAAACTGGGGAGTGGGAAAAGGAGAAGCTGGTTCACAGTGAGTAGAATAGGCCATATAGGTAGACAGAAGCAAGGCAGGATAAAAACCAACCCTGAGATGCAGAGAGAGTCTCTGTCCTAATTGCCCTAATGCCCCAGCCACTGCTCAGCCACCTGCTGCACATCTTGTTTGGAGCCCAAGTCTCTCATGCAACTTTTCCTTTCTTTTCCATTGACTCATTTTTTAAAACCTACTCAGACTGAGTAACATTGTTTTTCCTCATCACCAATACTAAAAATCTCCAACCACTGGAAATTCACTAGCTCCAATGAACTCGAAGGCCCTGCTGCTATGCATTTTTGCCACACCTAAAAGGAAGCTCACCTGCTGGCTCACCAAGCAATAACTGGGTCATACTTACGCTGAAATTTTTAAGCAGAAGTGTGTCTTGTGCAATACTTAGAATATGTTTATACTAAAAAATTATTTGCTGTTTATTTGAAATTCAAATTTTACTGGCTGATCTGTATTTTATCTGGTAACCCTAATCTGGAATTCTATGAGAAATGCAGACATAGAATTCTAGTCAACAGTAGGCTATTAATAGTTAAGACTTTGAGGAGTCAAAAAGTTATATGTCAGGCTCTACCCCAGACCTAATAAAACAGAATCTGCATTTTTAACAAGATCCTTGAGTGACTCATGTGCACATGGAAATTTGAGAAATCTGGCTAAAAGATGAATTAAAGGCAGTCCAGAGACGGGTACAGTAGCTCCTTGTCCACCAGAGACCCAAACCCTTCTTATCTTTCCATTCCAATATACTTACCTCATGCTTTCTATCCTTAAGGTCACTTCGTGGTGAGTTGCAGAGGTTGCCAGCATATGTCTGGCCTCCAGATAGAATCAAAAAGAAGATGCCAAGAGACATTTCCCAAACCCCATAGAATGGCCTCCACTCCCATCTCATTAGCTGTTCCTATTGCAAGGGGAGCTGGGAGATGTAGTTTTTCCATTGGGCCCAGGATGCTTCTGTGACTTAAGTGTATGCCTGTGGGATTGATATTCAACAGGAAGCAAATCTCTGCCATTTCTTCTCCCTGAGAGTTGAAGTTAAGAAGATCTGTTCAGGTTGACCGGGGGTTCTGACCAAAGCAAAGAGGCAGGGAAGGGCAACAAGACCTCTGAAATAACATGAAAGAACAAGGGAGTCCTAGCTGTGTTCTAGACCTAGTATAATTATAGTACTCAGCTCAGCAATAGAATCTATGCTTTCACAGAGAGGAGATATTTTGGGTATACTTTGGCTGATGAAGAAAGCTCTGGCAGGCACAGATACCCTAAGACCATGCTCGTGCTCCAGAGAACAATGACTGATTGCAGGAGTACTAGAGTTATAATCTTGCAAGGTTAAGCACAAAACACTGTTGGGTATGCTGGACCCCAGGGAAGTGCAACTTCTGCTAGGATTTAGGTTACAAAGGGGAGTGTGGTGGAACTGTGCAGAACCGGTCTTCAACAGCGATGTCATGTGGCTGCAAGAAGCAATAGCAGTGACAGAGCAATCCAACTCTAGTACTCCCTGCTCATTGTTGAAGATACCTGGTTCCCTTTAGACTACGTAAGCCTTTTAGGTGTGAGGACCACTGAGGATGGTGCTAAATGGAGTATCAACATCTCCCTGGTAAGAATTTCCAAATGTTTAATTGAAAACAAAAATGAGTCCGGGCGTGGTGGTTCATGCCTGTAATCCCAGCACTTTGGGAGGTGGAAGCAGGTGGATCATGAAGTCAGGAGTTCGAGAGCAGCCTGGCCAACATGGTGAAACTCTGTCTCTACTAAAAATACAAAAAAAAAATTAGCCTGGCCTATTGGTGCACCTGTAATCCCAGCTACATGCGAGGCTGAGGCAGGAGACTTGCTTGAACCTGGGAGGTGGAGGTTGCAGTGGGCTGAGATCATGCCACTGCACTCCAGCCTGGGCGACAGCGCAAGACTGTTTCAAAAAAAAAAAAAAGGAAAAGAAAAATGAGATATAAATATATTTGTACTCTGAGATCAAGGAACAAAGAAAATTTTCATGGTGTAAGGATGATAAAGAAGATATTATTGGTGAGGACAACCTTAATTTCCCCTCAAATCTTACCCTCCAGGTTTGCTTAGTCCAAATCCATAACTGCTCTTGGATCATCTCAAACCAGATTTCTCTTAAGTAATGCCAAACTGAATTAATTTAGTGTTTCTAGATGTTTGTTATACACCATGACAAAACACACTTCCGATGCAAGAAGCATTTTTCTTCAAATAGCAGTTGAGCATGGCAAGCAAGTTGTGGCTGGAATCAGCCTGTTCCGTACTGTGGAGTTTTATGAACAAACCGCCTTTCTTTAATTGACATTTCTTTCAAGGCAATTTGCAGAATAAAGATAAAAATCCCCTGTGCCAAATTATGACTCCTCCTGGAGAGAGACACAGTGGTCCCACTTATTCTCTCTTTTGTGGGGATTCCAGCAGATGTGAGCCTGTAATTGTGAAAGATGGCATGGAATTTCTGCATCCTGGCAAGGGAGAGGATGGCTGGAATGAGAAGCCACAGTGGGATGAATTTGCAGGATAATCCAAGCAGTGTCAATAAGAAGAGGGAGGCTCCGGCCTTGTTGCAGGTCAAGTGCCAGGTGAGCCAAAAACTCAAAAACCAAACCAAAACAAAACAAACTACAAAGTAAAAAATGCTTTCTCTCTTTGCCCATAGAATGAATAGTTACGAGAGAGAAGAAGGAGGAGAATCAAAAGGAAAGGGATGGAAGGAAGAAGAGATATTCGATCTAAGGGACTGAAATTTATCAACGAATTGTGCAAAATCCATTCCAGGTATTCAATTCAGTTACTCATCTGTTGCATTTGGTTTCAATTTCCTTTTAAATCCATATGGGTTTGAAACGAAGCCAGACAAGGGTAGGATGAAGGGGAGCCTGCGTCTCATTGTTTCCCTCAAAACAAAGTTTTGGATATTTTTGGTCATTCCCTCTGGGTTCTCAGTGCCTGGTGGATTCAATTGACAGCGGATGCTAAGTCCATCCTCTGGAAAGAAAGGGTTTACAGATATTGAATGTGGACCTCAGAGTCTCTAATGTGATGAGAGATTGCAACCAACTGGCTTCTGCCTTTCAAGAGGCCCTGAATCCAGGCCGTCCGGAAGTTAAATAGGGAGCCCAGCTCACTGCTACAGCTTGTTAGTGTGATTGCCACCCACGATTGGCTCTAAGCATCTCTCCTAAAACATGCCAGCAACTCTGTCTTTATTTTGTTCATGCAAGTCCAGATGCTGGTTTGAAGGAGGTAAGCTTTGTTTCTGAGCCCCCATAGCTCACTCTTTGCAGCATTCAGAAAGAGAACCAACGCCTTGGATGTGATTTCTATGACCCTGTATGACCCAACCCAAACCCTTCATCACCTTTCTGACCTCAACTACCCAATGTTCCCTCCATTCCAACCCCTCTGGCCTCCTCATAATCCTTTGAACACAGCAGACAATCTCCCACCTCAGGGTCTCTGAACTTGCTGTTTCCTCTGCTTGAAATTCTCCTCCTCCAGATACATGTACATCCTCAGATCTCACCTTGAACATTACCTTCCCCGGCAGTCTTACATTTTTAAACTGCCCATGGCCTTCTAACTCCCTGGTCTACTTTACTTTTTTCCCACCAAAGCATTTATTTCTACTGAATGCAGTATATAAGTTACTGGTTTAACTTGTGCCATATCTCTCTGTCTCTAATCAGAATGAATGCTCCACGGAGGCAGGCTTTGGTCTATTCCATTCTGTACTCAATCCCCAGTGCCTAGGACAGAGCCTGGCATATGGTAGGCCCATCATAAACATGTGTTAAAAGAACTGATAAAGTAATAATAAATGCACATTTGGCAATTCGAAAAGCTGAAAGTGTGGCCTAGTTTAAGTTGGGCAGTCTACGGAGAACTGGGGCTAAAGTTGACTCGGTTTCATTTCCATGAGGACCCCCACCCCACCCTGTACCTGTTATAATAGGCCCACACTGGTTTACAAGGAAGCCAGTGCTGGGAGCTCCCTGGGGATGGGATGCCTGCCTCCTGTTAGGTCACAGCTTGACCAAAGTAACAGATGGTGTCCCCAGGGCCATTTGCATCCACCTGGCATTCAAGGCCCTGCCCAGCCTGACAGCAGTCAGCCTTTATAGCTATGTTTCCAATACTTTTCCATTTTGCATTCATTCACCCAACATGAGTCAAGTTTTATCTTAAATCATTCCAATTTGCACTCAACCCCATTAGATAGCCTTGCTTGGTAGAAGAGCAAAAGAACATTTTTGTTTTCGTAATTCTGTCTTTTAGCTCAACTTTGTGGTCAGGAAGCTCCACAGATTCAGGGGTTCAGCTTTCCCTCTGCAGGGCTTTCTCTACATCATGGGCCCTTGAGTCAACTAAGAATGACTGAGTTTTCTTTGATGGCATCACGCAAAGCAAAATCCTGGAGTCCAGTAGAAGTAGTATCTGGCATGTCATTTAACCCACAATGCATAACTGGTATATCCACCATATAAACACATGAACACATACACAAACATAACACACAGAAATGCAAAAGCAAACACATACAATGTAAGAAATAAACATGTAAACACACACACAACTGTAGACACATAGGAAGCAAACACCTGTAAACAAAATGTCTTGATCTAAATTCAGTGAAGCTTTCCATGTGGTTTACACTGTCCTGGAAGATAACATTGAAAGGCACCAACAGCTTCTGCTTAAGGGATGAGACACGGATTCCTTACCCTAATAGGTAGTTCTTTTCCTTTTTCTTTCCTTAGAATTGGCTGTTTTGACCAAATCAAACTCTTGGCTTGGTTTTGCGTTGAAATGATCACAGCTTAACCTTAGACCAGGCTGTTCTGATATGCCCTCACTTTATCAAATTGTTAGCTAAGGATTATTATAGAGATTATTTTAAGGAAAAGTGTTTGCACTGGGCATGTGCTGCAGGTATGCTGGGAAATGAGTGTATTTGGGGCTCTGCTCTGAGAAGCAACAGGTAATAATAGGTGGGGAAAAAAATCAAAGGAGGAACATTCCATAATCCTTTTTATTTTTTTGATCCTTGAAACTGGGATAAATGTTCTAAGGGCAGTTCCCCTGATAGTACAAAATTACCATAATTGATCTCACAAAGGAAGATAAATAAGAAAACACATTTGTTTCAGGGAAGCCAGGGAGAAGGTATCTTTTGGCTTTCTTTATCTCTCTAGCCTGTTGTATCCTCTACCTGTTCTAGCTGTTTCTTGCTGGAAACAGTCTCAAAAAGGCTTTCTCTATCCAGTATGGAATGATTTATCTTCGTCTTGTAATTCTGGGATAAGATGTACATATATGCATACATGTGTACACACACACATACGCACATGCATACATGGGACCTAAAGTTTTCAGGGAAGGTTTTTATTTTATTTATTTTTTAAATGAAAAGCAATGTGACACTACTTTCAAACTGGCACATCAATCCAGTTGTGAACCGAGAACTTTTTAAGGGAAGGAGAAATTGTTCCCATGAAGCCCTAAAACAGTATTCTTTTCCATTGATCATCTAAACCAATTTGCTTTATGTTGAAGAGCTGTATTAGGAAAAAAAAGTCAGCTGTTGATACCATCCAATGTCTGCTAGATGGATTTTTTCCCCTCAACATAAGGTGCGGTTGTAGTTTTCCTCAATCCCATAATTAAAAAAAGGTGATAAGCTATGTGTTCTGAATCAATTCACTTAGATGTTAAGAAGCATAATGGAACGTCTGTTGTTCCTGAAATAAACAACACAATCTCAAGTGCTCAGCCAGCATGCCTAAGGTGGCAGGAATATTGTGTTTTTGTCCTACCAAGGTTCTTTACCCAGGGCTCCCTGACCCAGAAGACTTGTGCATAAAATTCAGGGCTGTGTGACTTCGATGGGAAAACGTGTATATCAGTTTTAACTAATTTCCACCTAAAATGTAGCATTTCGGTTAATTATGAATATAAGCAAAAATGACAGTAGCAATATTAATGACTTTGCACCTATGGTAAACACAGATAGTTTATATTCGATTACAGACTTCTTTTGTAAAATCGGATGTAGTCTATTTCACATGTGTTTAAAAACATCATTTTAAGAAGGGGTCCTTGGACTTCCTCAGACTGCAAAAGGCACCATGACCCTGTAAGTGTTAAGACCCCTCCTCCGGGAGACCTGGGTCATTAGTAAAGGTCATGATCCAGCACAGACTGTGAAGGTGCATGGCATCCCACCACCAGGAAACTCTTTTTTTTGTGGGGGGGGCCCTTGAAGCCTTCTCACCCATCTGGCAAAATGCTCACTCTAATGCCCCAGGGTGGAATCTAATGCCCCAGGGTGGAATCTGTCATTACTGTATATATTTAAGCTTCTTCAGATTAGTGGCGGAGGTGAAGGAGAAAGAGGAAAAGGAGATCACATACCACTCCTCCATCTCTCCACATATGTTAGTTTAAATATGGAATCATACTCTACATCAGTATTTTGTAAACTTTTTTTTTCTTGAAACAGGGTCTGGGTCTGTTGCCCAAGTTGGAGTGCAGTGGTACAATCACAGCTTGCTGCAACCTCTCTCTCCCAGGTTTAAGGGGTCCTCTTACCTCAGCCTCCCAAGTACCCGGGACCACAGGCATGTGCCATGACACCCAGCTAATATTTGTATGATTATGATTATGATTTCTTTATAGAGGAGTCTCACCAGGCTGGTCTCAAACTCCTGGGCTAAAGTGATCCTCCCACCTCAGCCTCCCAAAGTGTTGGGATTAGAGGAGTGAGCCACCACGCCCAGCCTGAAATCTTTTTCTTCCTAATTTTTTTTGTTTTTTGAGACAGAGTCTCCCTCTGTTGCCCAGGCTGGAGTGCAGTGGTGCAATCTTGACTCACTGCAACCTCCACCACCTGGGTTCAAGCCATTCTCCTGCCTCAGACTGCTGAGTAGCTGGGATTACAGGTATGCACCACCATACCCGGCTGATTTTTATATTTTTACTAGAGATGGGGTTTCACCATGTTGGCCAGGATGGTCTCAAACTCCTGACCTCAAGTGATCTGCCCGCCTCAGCCTCCCAAAATGTTGGGATTACAGGTGTGTGCCACCACACCCAGCCTGTAATCTTTTTCTTCTTAATATTTTGATAGCACACCTTGATGGAGCTCTTTCTCTGTCCCAAGCACCATTCTAAGTGCTTGGCCCGTGTTATCTCATTTCATTCTCACAATCACTCTTGGAAGGGGGTACTATTCTGACCCCTTATAAATGTTGGCTAAATGAATAACAGCTATCGCTTATTGAAGACTTACCATGTGTCAGGTGCTATTCTCAGAGTTTTGTACCCGGTCTCATCTACTCTTCCCCAAAGCCCACAGCTAGGTTTTATTATTTTTACATTTTACAGATAAGGGAACTGAGGCACAGAAAGGTTAAGTACCTTGCCCAAGATCACACAGCTGATAGGTCACCCGTGGAAACTTCTGGATATCAGTAGAGACAGTCTGACTGCAGAGACTGTGTTGTTAACCAGCAGGCAGTCCCACCCTCTATGGTGAACTTCTGTCATGGTGACTGAGCATGCTTTAGTTTGTAAGGTTGCCGCATCATTCGTGGAATAGGAGATAGCTTTTTCTTTCACATGGATGGATGCGCAAATCACTCTGTATCAGTATTCTGTAAAATTTGGTGATCTACCCTCACCAAAGCATCATTTCTTGAGAAATAAACGAAGCAGCAGCACGAGCAGTTTCTCTTCCTACTGGTCTGTAATCTGGGTACGACTTTAGGCTGTGGCTGTAATTCCCGACCTTAAATTCCAGCAGCCTCTGATTGAGGGCAGCCACTCAGTCAAGCTCACTTCTTGGAAACAGTCAATCGCCATCTAGTGACTGAATGAAGAATTGCATACTCCTTTCAGTCAGGAAGGGAGACCATGGAGGGGAAGCCAGGCTGGGTCAGGAGGAGGAAACCCTTTCTGGGCTGGTCAAGTTGAAAGTAAGGAAATCACCGAGCCCCGAGGAACTGCACCAGCATCTGGATAAAAACCCTTCAGTCTTCACTGTGAACACATCTGGTTAGTTGATGAAATCGTTTTCACAGTACATCTGGCTGGATAGATGTAACCACACAGCCACCACCACAGGCTCATATTAACTAAGCAGTTTCTTCCCAGCAAAACTAACTGCCTGGGAAAAAAATGCATGAACAAAACGTATTTGTAATTTGCCAAATCTAAATAATACCAATAAGCTCAGCGATTTGCTCTTTTTATCGAGACTGCTTTATGCTAGGAAGTGTGCTAAGTGTTTTACATACAGTGTCTCATCTGCTCTTTTTTTCTTAACAGCTCTGAGAGCTAGAGATTAAATTATTCCTGTGATCAAACTGGAGCTCAGGAAAGCTAAGACATTGTCCAGGTTCCCACAGATGGTGTATGACAGAGGTGGGAGCTGAATGCAGATCTTTCTGATTCCAAAGCTCAGACGCCAAAGCTCTGACTCTACCTCATAGTTGAGGCTGTAGTCACTGCCTCAACTATGAGCATGCACACATGTGCGCACAAGTGCACACACACACACACACACATACACACACATTTAAAGAATGCAGTATCTCATTATTTAGCTAAGCTACCCTCCATGCAGCAAATATATCATCACAGTGAAAGTCTGGTGATAGTACTATGAAGACAAATTATATGTAGGCAGGAAAGAGAAGGCTAATATCCATTATTATCATTACAGTGGACTTTTGGAGGATTTGACTTTTACCAAAAATATTGTTTTAAATCAACAAATACCAGGAAATTGAATCCAACAGCATATTAAAAGGATGATATGTCATAACTAAGTGGGATTTATTCTAGGAATGCAAGGGTGGTTCAACATAAGAAAATCAATCTAATATGTAACATTAATAAAATGAAGAAAAAATATATAATCATCTCAACTGATACAAAAAAGGCATTTGAAAAAATACAACACCCTTTCAGGATAAAAATACTCAGGAAAGATAGAATAGAAGGGAACTTCCTCAATATGATAAAGGACATTTATTTTAAAAAACCCACAGCTGACATTGTACCTAAAGGTGAAAGACTAAAAGCTTTCTCTGTAAGATCAGGAACAAGACAAGATCCAGTGGTATTCAACACTGCACTGGAAATTCTATCCAGCGTAATTAAACAGGAAAAAGAAACAAAAGGCATCTACATTGGAAAGTAAGAAGTAGAACTATCTCTGTTCACAGATGGCATGATCCTATATATAGAAAATACCAAAGAATCTATAAAAAAGCCATTAGAGCTAATGAACAATTCAGCAAAGTTGCAAGTTACAAGATAAACATACAAAACCCAGTCATGTTTCTACACACCTGTAATGAACAATCCAAAAAGGAAATTAAGGGAACAATCTCATTTACAACAGCATCTAAAAGAATAAAATGCCTGGTAATAAATTTACCCAAGGAAGTAAAGGACTTGTACACTAAAAACTCAAAACATTGCAGAAATAAATTAAAGAAGACTTAAATAAATGGAAGAACATCCTGTGTGATTGGAAGATGCAATATTGTTAAACTGTCAATACACCAAAAGTAATCTACAAATTGAATGCAATGCCTATTAAAATTCCAATAGCCTCTTTTTTTTTTTTTTGTAGAAATGGAAAAGCTAGTCCTCAAATCCACATGGGATTATAAGAGACCCTGAATAACTAAAACAATCTTAAAGAAAGAAGAAAAAAGTTGGAGAACTCACCCTTTCCTGTTTCAAAACTTACTACAAATCTGTAGTAATCCAAATAGCATGATACTGACATAAGAATAAACATATAGAAAAGTGGAATAAAAATGAGAGTCCAGAAAAAAAAATATATATATAGGTATATATACCTATATAGATTTTTTATTCATACACACACACACACACACACACACACACACACACACACACACCTATATAGATGTATATATATCTCCAATTGATTTTTGGCAAGGGTGCTAAATTTGTTCAGTCATTCAGTGGAGGAAAAAATAGTCTCAGTTTGTGAGGGAACAACTGAATTTCCACATGCACAAAAAACAAAGTTGGATCTCTACCTCACACCATATGAAGAATGAACTCAAAATAGATCAATGACCTAGAATCAAAAGCTAAAATCATAAAACTCTTGGAAGCAAATAGAGGTAAATCTTTATGATTTTGGATTTGGCAATGGATTCTTAGACATGATACCAAAAGCACTAGCAAAAAAAAAAAAAAGGAAAAATAAAGATAAATGTGTATATGTGTGCGTGCATGTGTGTGTGGGTGTGTTTGCTTATTCCAGAATTAGGGTAGTAGTAACAATGAGGACAATAACTTCTTAAAGCACCTTCACCCAGGAGTTGAATCGCAGTTCAGCTATGAGACAATGCCAGGAAGAGCTATAGATTTCTTTTGGTATATTGACATCTTAATATTATTAAGTCTTCCAGTCAATGAACACAGGGTATTTTTCCATTTCTTTAGGATGCTGAAACATGGAAAGAAGAACAGATCTATTCGTGATCACACAGCTTACAAATGGAAAAATGCCAATTGGAAACCAGGTTTTCAAACTCAAAGTTGAGTTCTCTCTCCCAGGGAGTGCTAGGACAATTACTCATTTGTAATTTGTGTTAATTCAGGCAAGGACTGATCTCTAATTTCCCCTGCTCTTGGGAAAATTTTCTCAAAGATGGTGTGAACGGAGTGGGGAAAAGGTTGCAAAGAGAATGCTTAAACTACTTATAACCAAATTGCTTTTAAGCAGCACTTTAGTAGAATCCATTTATATAATAAGAATGAGTAGGCTAACTCTGAGCCATTTTTGTGTATCCTTAAGGGATCTCTACAGGACAAGCCTCATTTGAATTACTCTCTTCCTTTAGTAAACATCCAGTACTTGGGACTTACTGATTTTTGGCACTGAGTCTGAATTGCTGAGATTTATTTTTTTTTGTAAAGATGAATTCAAAAGTAAAGTAGGATGAGGATGGAACTATCATTTACTGAACACCTAGTAGGTGTTAGGATGCATCCTCCCCATCATGAGTCCTCTTAGCTCCAGGCAAGGAAGTCTTTGTACCAGGCAAAGAAGCCTTTGTTCTCAGCTCATACCTAACATAAAGTAGGATTCACCTCTTCAGCAGATTACCCTCCACCGAAGACACACAGATACAAATTGCCCGATGTAATAAGAAATGGATATTGTACTGCAATCTTCTGGTACTGAAGGGAGAGGTATTACATCACACACCACACAACATAAAAATCTCCTTTAAAACTCCTTTTCTTTTTTAATCCTCAAATCTTTTCTTTTTGCCAGTGGCTTCATTATTCGCTCTCCTCTTACCCCAAAAAGCATCAGAAAAGAAACGTTTTCTATTGGCCTGAGCAATTCAATGGTGGTTCCTCTAGGTTGTAAACAACTCTCAGGAGAGGAAAAAGTTCGGTTGTTAATTAAACAGATGATCAAAATTGTTTTGGTAGGGTAGGTATGCATGTGCATGTGCCTGTGTGTGTGTGCTGGGTGGTTCTCATTTCATCCGGGTTCACTTTTGTTACCTTCTTTGCTCTTTAAAACAACCCCAAGAGATTATTTAGTCCCATTTTATAGGAGAAAATATTGCTGCACAGAATGATTTGGTACCATGCCTAAGGTTGCACAATTTGTTAGTAGGGGAAGCCACAGGGCAATACAGACCTGATTCTAATAGTCATGATGCCATAAACTGGTCCCAGAAATGAAAGGCTGTGGCTTTCTCAATTTTCATAGCAGTGGGTAAATTCTTCTTTCTACCACAATGGACCTTCTTCAATGGGCCCTGAGTAAGTGGTGGCCAACTATGTATCAGGGCTACTCAAGAAATGTATAGTCTAAAGATGGACTTAGTGAAGTACAACTAGTGTTCCAGATCCAGCATGCCACAGGTAAATAAAGTTTCACTGGCTCACATTAGGCCCATTCCTGTAGGTAGTGTCTCTGGCTGCTTTTGCACTACAAGGGCAGCATTGAGGAGCTGCAACAGTGACCCAATGGCCTCAAAGCCTACAGTGTTTCACTATCTAGACCTTAGTGAAAGAAGGGTGCCAATCCTTGGTCTACAGAACCAACTGACAGATAAGTTGGAAGTTGAAAACCAAAGCATTAAGTAGGTGGTAGGGGAGCACAGGAACCATGTAACTGCCAACAGGTAGACTTTGTTTAAAAACCACTCACGAGTAATCAGCATCCTTCCATCTCCCAATTCTCCACATTGTTATTAGAACCTTGAAAATAACCAATTAATAAATCACGATATATTTATTAATTACTTGCTGTATGCCATGCTCTGTCATAGGTGCTGTGGATAGAGCTGTGAGCAAAACAAAATAAAAAATGAGTGTGGAATATAGGAGGAACAGAAAGAAGGCTATTAATTACTCAATTGATGCTACTGAGAGCCTGGAGCTCAATACCAGATGAGACTGGGAGGTAGGGAGGCAGGGCCAGGACATGGAAGACTGTGGGATTTTATTCCAGGTAAAATGGTAAGCCACTGAGAAATTCTAGGCACGGTGGAGGTTGTCATTATCATATTTAATATGCTCGATGGAGATTGAATAATTGGAAGGTGAGGATGGGAGCATGGAGAATAAGGATGAGGTTACAGCAGTTATTTAGGCAAGACGTGGTAGTAGCATGACTAGCCTGATAACAGCCTGATAACAGCAGAGACAGAGAGAACTGTTTAGATTTAGAATATGTTTAGATTTAGAATATGTTTAGGGTTAGAGCTAAGAGGACTCATGGATCATGAGGATCCAAGCAAGCCTAAAGATTGCTTCCAAAAGAACTAAGGAGAACATCACAAATTGTAATAAGACTTATTACGATTCTCACCCTCCTGCCCACACAGGCAGGGCTGAGGCAGCTTGCAGTGCTCACCCAGGTCCTCTGGTGTAGAGGCAGCCATTTTTGCTCCGGACAGACTCATCCTGGGGCCTGTGCACCACCGCTGCAGAAACGGGCAGATGCAGTCTCAAAATAAATGAATCTCCTTGTGCCAGGCAGCTGGCCTCTTCATGAAAGGATGGATTGGACTGGTTAGAAAGATCTCGACACTTGTGTTGCAGATCCATTAATGTCAGCCACAGGTTAATTCTGAGCAATTTCCAGGTGATCCAATAATTCATTAAACTGACGAAAACAAATCTTTGGAAAATCAAGCTGGTGACAGATAGAAAGCCAATGATTTATTGTCTGGAGAGGAATAAGTGTCTCCCTTTCCATTCTTCAGTCTGTTGAGTGAATCGAAGTGTGCAGCAAGAACAAGGTAGGTGTGAATTCTACTTAATGGGCATTGTTCAGGCCCAATGTGGCATGCATTTCACACTGCTTGCTTCATAAAGTATTCGGGGGGAAGGAAGTATAATGTGGCAGGAAGACTGGACACTGGGGTTGGGTAAAACTGAGTTTGACTTCTTCCTCTACCAGTTATTAGCTTCTGTGACCTTGGGCAAGTCACTCCACCTTTCTGAGCCTTCGGTGGTTCATCTCTTCAACTGGGGTAATAATATATTTTCTCCTGTACTCATGTCTGGATATAATAAATGAATATTATGAAGCACAGTGCCTTGAACATTATAGGATAATCAATAAATAGCTAACATTATTGTTATTGGTGATAACAAAGATGATGTGTGAGCTTTTTTCCTTTGGTGTGTATATTAGTTCATTCTCACAGTGCTATAAAGACATACCTGAGACTGGGTAATTTACAAAGAAAAGATATTTAATTAACTCATGGTTCTGCAAAGTGTATAGGCTTCTGGTTCTAGAAACTTATAATCACGGCAAAAGGTGAAGGGGAAGTAGGCACATATTCACATGGCCGGCAGAAGAGAGAGAGAGAGAAGGCGGAAGTGCTGCACACTTTCAAACAACCGGATCTCGTGAGAACTCCATCATGAGACAGCACTAGGGGGATGGTGCTAAACCATTAGAAACCACCCCTATGATCCAATCACTTCCCACCAGGCCCCACCTCCAACACTGTGAATCACACTTCAACATGAGATGTGGTTGGGGACACAAAGCCAAACCATATCAATGTACACACATCAACGTGAACCTACAACAAGGCATTGTCTGTATTCATACTGATGCTGCAAGAATGTTATAGAATACTTGCCTAGACATGCAAAGAGAGGGGACATCCAGGACAACACTTTTTTCCAAGGCAGAGTCTGAGAAAAAGTGGGAAATCAGAAGACTAAGAATATGAGTGATAGGATTTGTGGGGTGCTGGTGAATAGGAAGGAAAGGGCCCTAGGCTTAAATAGAAGAATTAAAGGAGGACAGCTTGGGAACTTACTTCCAAGTGGCAGTGGAGAGGATGAGTCATGTGAAGAACAGAATACTACTTAGAAAATGATGCTCTAATTGGTTTGAGGTCTGGATGGAGAAGGTGACTTCTGAACTTAGACCTGCAATATATCAGGTGTGGAAGAGATCTCAGACACCAAATGGAAGAACTGATTTTCTTTAAACCCTTGTAGTTTTGGCTGTTCACTATCCTTTTCATCATCTGGTAATAGCATTTCTATATTCCTTAAGGGTCTACCCCTCAAAGGTGCATACATATCTCATTTTCTGTATCCTTTCAGCTTTTATTTATGGGAGCTCTATCATAGCTATAGAAATTCTAGACAGAAATTGTGATTTTCTCAGCTGAAAGTACCTAAAAGCCACAAAGATGCCTGAAAGGGATGATTTACCATGGATTACTGTTCTCATAAATGGATTCCTGCTCTAACTAAAATGCATTTAGGGGAGTATCTGTTGGAAATCCATTAGACAAGGCTTAGTTGGAGCCCATGGACCTTAAGAACCTCCAAGAGGAACTTTGAACTTTGACACCCCCAAAGTGTGTAAAAGAAGCCTTTAACTTGGCTTGTCTTCTAAAAATTGAAAATTAGTTTGAAATCATAGGAGGCCTGGGAATGCTTAAAGCATAATCCACCCCCCATTGGAGGTATGCTCCTAAGTATTCACCAGTTCTTTCCATAAGAGAATCATACAACTCTCCACTATTGTAATGGGGCCTGGGCTGCTTTCTGAGCAGGGAGTAGACTTTTTGACCCACTGATGTCAGGTTTGTCCCTGTGAGTGACTTGTTTGAGCCAATGGCATATGAGTCCAAGTACTGCAAACCAAGTTCAAGCAGAAGTTTTATAACCGTGTGTTTTTATCAGCCCTCTTTCTCTTTCCCTCTGCCTCATGAATGACATGTCTTTGATAGGGGAAGTTCCTTCAATCTGGATCCCGGAATGAGAAGACGTATGGAGCAGAACTGCAGCTGAGCTGTGACTACCAGCATATGATGAGATAGAGAAATAAACCTAAGCTGTTGTAAGCCACTGAAATTTTGGAGATGCTTGTTACACAGTACCATCTAGCGAAAGCTAACTGACATAGGATGTGAGAGCAGCCACTAATTCAAAAGCTGGTCATTAAACATTACAACAGCAGCCAGAGATTTTTTTTGAATGCTAACTCTTCCAACTTAATCCTCTGAAATATTAGCCCTGCTCTTTCTGCTGATTTAGGAGTTTGAC
The DNA here is from genome assembly GCF_043159975.1 of Macaca nemestrina. NCBI lineage: Eukaryota > Metazoa > Chordata > Mammalia > Primates > Cercopithecidae > Macaca > Macaca nemestrina. Next base: position 17,038,147 of record NC_092142.1, on the reverse strand, counting down.
GGCTCAATGGATCTGATCTTTGCAGTCTGTGTGTATGTGAAGTGTGCGTGTGTGTGTGTGTGTGTGTGTGTGTGTGTGTGTGTATGTGATGAAGCTTCTCAGGCTGTGCCCAAGTCAGAAGGATACATGTTCCTGCTTAAAGCTTGGATGACTCCATCTTTAAGAGTTGTGCTTCCCAAAGTAATTATATGTGGTCAGATGTTCATCATTCAGGGGCTGATTATTCCACCTCTTTCTTTCTCAATATGGATTTGAATTATCTCATGTACATCACTGCTGAAGACAATAGTGACTGCAAGAAAATAAAGGAAAAGCCCAAAGTCACTTACTTGCCTGTTGACTAGTCACTGTCACAAGGCAGCAACAATTACATGCCAAGCACTGTCTAGGTGCTGAACATGCATGACTGAATGTAATATTTATGGCAATTCATAAGTATCATTGTTCCCATTTTACAGATGATGAAACTGAGGCTCAGAGGTATTAAGCCTCTTGCCCAGAATCATATAACTGGTAGGTAGAGTTGGAATAGAGAATAAGATATTTGTCTATGTTTTTCCTGACTTTAGTCAATACGAAAAACTTAATTTAAATGGTACATAATGTCAAATAAGATGAAAACATCTGTATACCATTTAGAATTGTTTGGGCTGAGGAGTACCTATATAATAACGTGACAGAACAATCGAAGCTAAGAGGCAAACTCACAGTCTTGAGATCACATAGAGAAAGAACAAGAAAAACCAATACTGAGGACTAGCCCTTTTCCCCACTGTGCCTAAATAGGCTCCCTGAGAAGATCTTGCAGAACGTGGTAGGAATGGAGGGTGAGAAGACTCTATTTCTATTTTAGGAGATTTCTCCTTTCGCTCAAAGTAAAAAAGCAACAGCTTTTGTTTAAACCCCTAAACAAACTGTTTACTCTTTTACCTCATGCAAGGAGAAACTGAGAAATGCGTGATGGCGCACTTTGAGTGGTAATATTGCCCTCAGCCCGTGTTATTAGTGATGCAATGGAGGTACTTAATTAATTACCACTGACATATGTTTGTGATAATTTATAAGACTGGTTAGCTCACACATTGCATTTGAACTCTAGACTGCCTAGAGAATTTCTTGAATGTAAAGCAATCACCTAACTTGAAGCCAAAGTAAGAGTGAAAGAAATCCCAGAATATTTTAGGTTTGTCAAGTGCTGATGGATTACTTAGTTCAGTGGTTCTCAACAAGGGGGGATTTTGTACCCACAAGAGACATCTGGCAATGTCTGGAGACATTTATGTTTATTACAACTGGGAGGAGTGGGGAAGGCTACTATAGGCAGCTAGTGGGTAGAGGCCAGGGATGCTGCTGAACACCCTACAATGGACAGGACAGCCCTCCTCAACAGAAAATTGTCTGGTCCAACATGTCGGTAGTGCTAAGGTTGAGAAATCCAAACTACCTCAATGCTCCTGCTTTGACCAACATCCAGAGGTAAAAAGTGGCTTACTCAATATCACACAGCAAGTTAGTGCAAGAACTGGGCAGCAGAATAATCCGCAATTGTTCGCAGCGCAGGCTCTGGAATCTGAATGTTTGCCTCTGGAATCTGAATGTTTGGCTCTGGAATCTGAATGTTTGCCTCTGGAATCTGAATGTTTGCCTCTGGAATCCGAACGTTTGGGCTTTGGAATATGAACGTTTGGCTCCAAATCTTGGGTTTGATTCTCACTAACTGAGGAAACTTAAGCAACTCACTTAGGCTCTCTGAGTCTCAGGTACCTCATCCAGAAAATAGGGAGAATAATAGCGCCCACCAGAAGGTCTTTGAGGAGGATCCAATGATAAAGCACATAAAGGACTTGGCATAGAGTGTGTGTACAGTATGTTTTCCATTTATCATTAGAATTCTGTACTTTCTTAGCAGGATTCAGGTAAAATACATCATTTTAATTATCACTAGTACAGGAAAATAAATTTCTAATTAAGCATTGTCAGCTTTTTCTATGTCCTGTTAGAGAAGAAATCTCTGAATCACTAAAGAACAATTCAATGACCTCTTCAGACTCATGAATGTAATCCAAGGAGGCGCCACTAGGTATGAAGAAAGGGTGCATGCAACAGAACGCAAACATTTTTTAACCTCAACACTGCTATGCACTGTTATAAAGTGATGGAGGGTGTAGTATTCTGATTAATGACCCGTCCATGATCTCATCCCCAAAGATATCCAAGTTCTAATCTTTAGATCCAGTGACTGTTCTCTTATATGGAAAAGGGGACTTTGCAGCTGTGATTAAGGATCTTGAGAGAGAGCAAGAGCTAAAGCGAAAGCGAGAGAGAGAGAGAGAGAGAGAGAGAGAGAGATCGATCTTATCATGGATTATCTGGATTGGCTCTAAATGCTATCACAAGAGTCCTTATAAGAGGAAGGCAAGAAGGTTAGAGGAGGAACAAGGTGAAGTGACCGTGGAAGCAGGCGGGGGAATGGTGACGTGGAGTCTAGCCATGAGCCAAGGATTGAGGATAGCTTCTAGCAGCTGGAGAGGGCAGGGAGACAGATCTCCTAGAGCTTCCAGAAGGAGCCAGCCCTACCAACACCTTGACTTTAGATTCATTTGGGACTTCTGACCTTCAGAACAGTAAGAGAATAGGTTTGCTTGAAGCCACCACATTTGCGGTAAGTTTTTAATTTGTTAACAGCGGCAATAGGTAACTATTAAGGAGGGTTATTCACTGTGGGGAATGGAGGGCACATTTGCACAGGGGGCTAAGTTCCCCCCTGGGGAGAAAGGAATTGAGATGCCGATCCCTTCATCGTTGAGGTTCAAGGTTATCCGATATCTCTGCTGACTCATGTGGCTGTGACTGAGGTCATCTGGCAGCACAAACCATGAGGGACAACAGAGGGGGACTTACCACAGTGGAAGAGAGAGCTAGACTTGGGACACAGGAGGACACTAGGCTTAGGTTGTCCTGGGAGGGAGGTTGGCCCTGGAGAGTGTGAGGCCATGGCTGAGACCTTTCTAGAAACTGATGCCCTAATACTCCAGATGCAAATTAGGAACCATGGCCTGTTATGATGAAAAATCTGGAACAGACATTGTTTTGAGATGACCATAAGTGACAGACCTGAGAAACCACAGCATCAGCCTTGGGTCAATGCACAGTAGAAGGACAGGGTGCTGTTCTGATGGACAGATTTGAACCACATTATCTTGGGGGCAGGCGTTGTAGTGAGAGGGAGAGAAAACAAGCACCCAGGATTTCAGCAAGTTATCAGGCTAAACTGAGGCAGACAGTACCCCCTCCCACTACAAACACAGATGGACATGACATCATAAACCCATCAAAATACCCAGCAAAGTCTAGATGTGGTGGCTCATGTCTGTAATCCCAGCATTTTGGGAGGCTGAGGTGGGTGGATCACCTAAGGTCAGGAGTTTGAGACCAGCCTGACCAACCTGGCAAAACCCCGTCTCTACTAAATACAAAAAATTAGCTTGGGGTGGTGGCGCATGCCTGTAATCCCAGTTACTTGGGAGACTGAGGCAGGAGAATTGCTTGAACCCAGGAGGTGGAGGTTGCAGTGAGCCGACATCGTGCCACTGCACTCCAGCCTGGGCAACAAGAGCAAAACTCTGTCTCAAAAAACAAACAAACAAACAAAAAACAGAAAAGCCTGAAAGTCAGTGAAGGAACTCCTCAGGGGCTAGAGATGACAACCAGGCTGTAGGGGTGGTGTGTGAGTTTCAGAGATCTGATTATGGGCTAGGAGACTGTGGTCTGGGGTTCAAACACAGAAATGGGAAGTGAATTCAGGCTCATGAAAGGCAGAGAACTGGGACAACTCTCCCTAAAGCCTGGAGCAGTGGCTCTGCTTAGGTTAGTACTGTCAAGAGGCATTTGAACCAGAGTGACTCCATCTTGAATAGTGGCTGGGTAAAATAAGGCTGAGATTTACTGGGCTGCATTCCCAGGAGGTTAGGCATTCTCAGTCACAGGGTGAGATGGAAGAGCTGCACAAGATATGGGTCACAAAGACCCCGCTGACAAAACAAGATGCAGTAAAGAAGCCAGCCCAAAGCCACCAAAACCAAGGTGGTGATGAAAGTGACATTTGGTCATCCTCCCTGCTCATTATATGCTAATTCAAATGCACTAGCAATGCTAACAGACACTCCCACCAGTGCCACAACAGCTTACAGACACCGTGGCAATGTCCAGAAGTTACCCTATGTGGTCTAAACAGGGGAGGAACCCTCAGTTCTGGGAACTCTGCACCCCTTTCCCAGAAGACTCATCAATAATCTACCCCTTGTTGAGCACATAATCAAGAGAGAACTGTCAGTATACTCAGTCAAGCAGCCCATACCACTGCTCTCCCTGTGAAGTAGCCATTCTTTTGTTTCTTTACTTTCCAATAAACTTGCTTTCACTTTACTCTGTGGACTCCCACCAAATTCTTTCTTGCGTGAGATCCAGGAACTCTCTCTTGGGGTCTTGATTGGGAGCCCCTTCCATTAACAGTACTGCCTCCTAGCGATACATCTGGGGAGTTGGGAGGGGCATGTTTTCATGTTTTTGTTACCATCATGATAGCAGGAGGCACTGGTAGCATTTAGTTGATAGAAGCCAGGATACCAGACATCTGGTAATGCCCAGGGCAGTCTGACCCAAACAAAAAGCTCCTGCCACCCTGTGCAGAGTTCAAATGCCCACTGAGAATTTGTATAGGTAAAAAAATCCATTCATTACTCTAAGCCTATTGCTCTCTAGGTGAACTCTTTTACATATAAACGTAAGAATTTTTTTTTGCACTTTTAATACACACTGAAATTTTCAGAAATTTCAATACCATGAAAATCAAGGCAAGCTGGTACTTCATATGTTTGGGACCACAGCAAGAGTGGTTCACCATCTTGGAAAATCACGTTACGTATGGCAACACCGGTCATGGTTTTTGCATCATCCTATCTGCCCCCATTTCCACCTCTGTTTGTAGTTGTCACAGCTGTGGTGATTCTATCCTCAGGTTTGTGCATTTTATTATTCCATTAAGTCTCATTGTAATCATGCCTCAGCAGTTACTCGGGCATCTACGTATGTGAGTTAGGAACCATGGGTCTCTGGCGATGAAAAATACATATGATAATAAATTAGTTTTCAATTTTTAATATAACACGGCATTTTAAAACAGTTATGAGTAGATTCTATTAGCTGTGATTTTCATTTCAAAATAGTAAGGAAGACATTACAAATTGTTTACTAGAAAAACGGCCATTGGATCAGGTCAGATTGGAAGTCATTGGTCTGGCATGTCCAAGAGCTAACCCATCCATTGCAGAGGAAAGGGAAAGATTCCCCCAGCCAGGCTGGGGGAGCTGCAAGGAGGTTGTCTGTTCTATTGTCTGTCTGAGTCCTCTGGATGCAAGCGAAGAAAAATGTCACCTACGAAGAAATCAATCCCTGATCATTGGTGGCTTCTGCAGGGTGGAGGCTCCACAGGCTGGGAAATGAACACAGCCACTGTTGAATGAAGTCAGAAAGCATGGTCGGCAAGCTGGGAACAGAGAGACAGGTAGACTGGGTAACCACAGACCTTAGTGACCCTCCGTGGGGCTGTCAGTATACTGGAAGAGTTGGAGAGGCAGGGAGCTCTCTCATAGAAACTTCTTGGCAGCCCCGTAGTCATCCAACAGAGAATTTCAAAGGCTCAGGGGAAAGGCACAGAAATCAGTAATTCATGATAACCCAACCTGGGATGCAAAAAAAGTTCTAGTTATAAATTTACTTCCAAGTAAGGGGGCAGGTTGCTTGGTTCTCTAATCCTCATTTGCTTCATCTGCAGAAGAGGCATGAGAACATCAACTTTGTTAAGACCAGTGACTCCAGACCGGAGGAGACTTTCCCCCCAAGGACATTCTGTTATGTCTGGAGATATTGTTGATAACCGCAGAGATGGGGGTGCAGGGGTTGCTACTGGCATCTAGAGAGGAGAGGCCAGGGATGTCACTGAACACCCTACAATGCACAGGACAGATCCACAACAAAGAATTCTTTGTTTCCCAAATGTCAGGGGGACTCATGTTGAGAAAGCCTGGAAGAAAGAACAAAGGTCGTGAAATGATCCTTGAAAATAGCTGGCATGACTCCCGGCTCCTTATGGGGGTGCAGGAAATATGACTTCCCTGCTGGAGTCTAAGCATCTACGGGTGTTGCTATTTCCAGACATGGAAGTAAGGCAACACCGTCACCACTGATTGCATTCATTGCTATAGATATCATCACCGTTATCCTTGTTGTGATTATTACTAATGGCTGGTATTACTGAGACTTTGCTTACTGAGGTCCTGCTCTCTGTGCTTTTCACGCTGTGATTCACAACTCTGTGAGGTATATGAGGTAGGTCTTATTATTACCCTTATTTTGCATAGAAGGTAGTTGAGTGCCTATATAAGAGGGACTGAGCACAGGCAGTACACTCATATGTCAACCGTTTACATAGCTGTTCATAGGGTCTTTTATTTGTAATCAATCAATTAATTTTCCTTTCGTGAGGTATAGTTGACAAATACAATTGTATAAGTTTAGGTGTATAATACGATGATCTGATATACATTCACATTGTGAAATGATTATCTCACAATTAAGATAGTTAACACAGTTATCATCTCACTTACATTTTTTTCTTTGGCAAGAACATTTAAGATTTATCACTTAAGCAAATTTCAAGCATACAATACAGTATCGTTAACTACAGTCACCATGCTGTACATTAAATCCTCAGAACTTATTCATCTTTTAACTAAAACTTTGTACCCTTTGACCAACATCTCCCTGTTTTCCTCACCACCGGCCCCTGTTAACCACTCTTCTACTCTCAGTTTCTACGAGTTTGGCTATCTTCGATCCCACGTGTAATTGAGATCATACAGTATTTATCTTTCTCTGACTTATTTCACTTAGCATAATGCCCTTACATTTCATCCATGTTGTTGCAAATGGGAAAATTTCCTTCTTTTTTATGGCTGAGTAACACCCACTGACAGGCACTGAGCTGTTGACTCAATGTCTTGACTGTTGTGAATTGAATAATGCTGCGGAGAACATGGGAGTTCGGATAGCACCGTCAGCGACGAATTTTGTTGCCTTTGAATAAATTCCCAGTAGTTGGATTTCTGGATCATATGGTTATTTTAATTTTTGAGAAACCTCCATTTTCCATAATGACTCTACCAATTTACATTCCCACCAACAGTACACAAGCATTCCCTTTTCTCCACATCCTCACCAACTCTTGCTATTTCTTCTTCTTCTTCTTCTTTTTTTTTTTGATAACAGCTATTCTAACAGGTGTAAGGTGATATCTCATTGCCATATTGATTTGTAGTTCCTTGGTGATTAGAGATGTTGGGCACATTTTCCATGTACCTGTTGACCAGTTTCTTTGGAAAACTGTCTGTAAACACCCTTGACCCATTTTTAAATTGGATTTTTGTTTGTTTTTTGTTTTCACCATTCAGTTGTATGAGTTCCTTATATATTTCAGATATTAACCCCTTACCGGATATATGGTTTGCAAACTCTTTCTCCCATTCCATAAATTATCTTTTAATTTTATTTGACGGTTTCTTCTGCTGTGAAGATTTTTAGTTTGATGTAGTCCCACTTATTTTTACTTTTGTTCCTTGTGCTTTTAGTGTCACATCCAAAACATCAGCCAAGATTAGTGTCAAGGAGGCTTTCCCCTATGTTTTCTTTTATGAGTTTTACAGCTTAAGGTTTTACCTTTAAGTCTTTAATCCATTTAGAGTTAATTTTTGTTAGTGATGGAAGACAGGGGACCCAGTTTTGTTCTTTTATCACAGGGATCTTCTGTTTTTTCCAACCATTTATTGAAGAAACTATGCTTTCCCAGTTGTGTATTTTTGGCAGCTTTGCCCAATATTAGTTGACTATTTATGCGTGGTTTTATTACTGGGCTCTTGTTTCTTCTTCTTCTTCTTCTTTTTTTTTTTTGAGATGAAGTCCTGCTCTGTTGACAGGCTGGAGTGCAGTGGTATGATCTCGGCCCACTGCAACCTCTGCCTCCTGGGTTCAAGTGATTCTCGTGCCTCAGCCTCCTGAGTAGCTGGGATTACAAGCACACGCCACCACACCCAGCTAATTTTTGTATTTTTAGTAGAGACAGGGTTTCACCACGTTGGCCAGGATGGTCTTGATCTCCTGACTTTGTGATCCGCCTGCCTTGGCCTCCCAAAGTGATGGGATTACAAGCGTGAGCCACTGCACCCGGCCCTGGGCTCTTGTTTCTATTCCATTGGTCTCTATGTCTGTTTTATTCCAGCACCATACTGTTTTGCTTACTGTAGTTAGGTAATATGTGTTGAAATCAGGAAGTGAAATTCTTCCAGCTTTGTTCTTTCTCAAGATTTCTTTGGCTATTCAGCATTGTCTGTGGCTCCAAACAAATTTTAGGATTTTTAAAAAAAATTACATGAAAAAATGCTATTGGAATTTTGCTAGGATTTCATTGACTCTATAAATTACTTTGGGTAATATGAACATTTTAATAATATTAATTCTTCTGCTCCATGAACACAAGATATCATAGCATTTATTTATGTCTTCTTCAGTTTCTTTCATCTGTGTCTTCCAGTTTTCAGCATACAGATATTTTACCATCTTGGTTAAATTTATCCCTAAGTATTTTATTGTTTTTGATGCTATTGTAAATAGGATTGTTTTATTTCTTTTTCAGGGAGTTCATTGTTAGTCTCTAGAAATGCAACCAATTTTTGTATGTGGATTTTGTATCTTGCAACTTGACAGAATTTGTTGTTGTTGACAAACTGAGATTCTACATTGCCTGTCTTAAACTTCTTTGGTTTCTCTAGAATGTCTAGCACACAACTGGAAGATAGAAAAAGGAGAAACTAAGCATTTATTTAGTTCCAAGCACATATTTGTGTATATACATATATTTTTTCCAGATGATTCTTATTATTTGCAGATACTGTATTGGTGATTTTGCCTGTTCACAAAAATGTATTCGTAAACCCAAAATCAATACCTGCTGTGCTATTGTAGTCATTCCCAGATGTGTGCAGTGTTGCAAAAAACTGGAGTTGCCTAATGTGCTTATCCCACCTGAGATCCAACAAGGCCAGGATCTGCTTTCTTGGCTCTACTCCCATACTATAAATGAGTATGCATCTTGAAGTTCACTTAGCACTGTGCTTTTCATACTTTTATGCCTTTTGTTGGTGGTTTTTGCTGTTTAAAATGGTCCCCAAGCATAGTGCTGAAGGGCTATCTAGTGTTCCTAAGCACAAAAATTCTGAATGAATGAATGAGAGTGTGTACAGATAAGAGTGATGCTAACTCCTTCTAGACCAAGGTTTCTCAAGGTTTCTTTGTTTGGTACCATGTCAAACAAAGACAAAGATGCAAAGTGCAACTGCACTTTGTGATGTGGTTTGCGGTGAAAAATATACTTGTGTTAGATGAGCTTCGTTCAGGCATGAGGTATAGTGCTGTTGGCTGTGCATTCAATGTTAATGAATCAATATATATTAAATAAGGTGTCTTTACACAGAAATATATAAAACAAGGTTAGGTATTGATTAGTTGATGGAAATGTCATGACTGGAGGCTCAAAAGAACCAAACCTGTATTTCCTCCCAGGAGTAATGGTTCAGTATTTAATAACTCAGTGGTTTTGGAGACATTATCGAACCTAATTATAGCAAATGATGAGAATATACACACAGAAACACACACACAGACACACACAGACACACACACATTTGTGGTCTCAGTTTATATTTCCAGCAACCTGTAACGTAGGTACTATTATGCCCACTTGACAGATGAGGACACTGAGAGTCTGGGAAGCCAGGCAGTTTACCAATGATCACAAAGACCCAGAAACCAAATCCAGTTTAGCCAGAATTAATCGTCCATGCTCTTTCTAGAGAATGTCAATTTTTTTCTATTCTTTTCTGGGTTTTTTTTTTTTTTTTTTTGAGATAGGGTCTCACTCTGTCCCCAAGGCTGGAATGGAATGCAGTGGCACGACCATGGCTCACTGCAGCCTCAACTTCCCAAGGCTCAGGTGATCCTCCTGCCTTAGCCTCCTGAGTAGCTGGGACCACAGACATGTGCCACGACACTAGGCTAACTTTTAAGTTTGTTTTTTTTTTTTTTTTACAGATGGGTTCTCGCTATGTTGTCCAGGCTGGTCTCAACCTCCTGGGTTCAAGCATTTCACCCACCTCGGCCTCCCAAAGAGCTGGCATTACAGGCGTGAGTCACCATGCCCAGTCCAGAATTTCAATATTTGATGATTGAATCAAGTCATGTTAAACACACAAAAGTACTTGCATTTTTAATTAGTTTTTTTTTTTTCTTGTTTCCTTCTCTTCCCAACTCAGGAAGAAGTAGAGTCCAGGGTGGATCAGCTCAAGCAAAAGACACTTCCAAGGACTGTTTCTAAAACCCACTTTACTACATCCCAAAACAGGATAAGGTTCATGCTAGCAACTTGGGGGAAGCAAGTATAAGTTTAAATACACCTTTCTAATCTAAAAGACAAAGTGAATCTTCTATCAGTACAATATCCACATTTTTACCTTTTTATTGATTTCTTTGTTTCAGTCTGTAAGACAGTTTTTTTCTTATTTTTTAGGTTAGCTAGCCTCTTTCATAATCTTTTAGTTTGTGATTTTAATGCTTTTGTTTCCTTTGTTTTGAGAACTTAATGACTTCTTACACTGTGTTTTTCATCTTCATCTATTCTAATCATAAAAATGGTCTATAAGCCTACATCCCCCAGTGAGAAGAAGCTTCATCTAAAGATGCTGGATCTGTGCACTGCCACAGGAAACATTGTAAGATCAGGTCATGTGATCCACAAGTCAGCTGTGAACACTATTCTGTTTTCTTAAAATCAACTGAAGCCCCCAATTTCACACTTAGCTGGAAAATGTAATCTCTGCTCCAACATTTCTCCTGATTTCAGCATCTTATATTCTTATAATTACCTCTAATTTTAATTTATTGTTAATTTCACCAAAACTTCACTCTGGGGATGCCAACATAGATATGGATGTCAGAAAGTTTTTTTTTTTTTTTTTTTTTCCAATTTTCTGAGTCCAGAATCTACAAATGGCATTTATTTAGGTATGAAACAGTCCTAAAGGAAGATTTGAGGTGATGAATGACTTCTACCCAGTCTACAACTTGAAAATTGATTTTGAGGCACACTCGATCTTAAAAACCCTTCAGCTATTTCTATGTATGATTTTTTTTTTTGAAAAATTGACTATTCCTGCCCCTTTTGCAGGATGCTTTCCTGTGACTTTTCGCCATTGCTCTCCCTATTTCTCCCAAACAAAATTTTCTTGGGTACATCCCTGGTCACCTAATTCTTTGTATTACTGTCCTTACATATTGGAAGCTTATTTTTAAGGTGTTTTTCTTAAAAACAAACAAGCAAAAAACAACAAAAACAAACAAACAAAAAACCAGAATTGCCTAAGAAGTATTTTTATGCCAGCTATAAAAATAATATTTTCACCTCTTTTCTATGGAGTGGAAGCTCCTTAGAAGAGAGGATTTGGATGAGTTTACCAGGGATTTAAAGAATTAAGACTATGGAAGTGAGTCCGAAAATACCAGTAAATGAATAGCAATTGTACTTTGCATCTTCGTCTTTGTTTGACATGATGCCAAACAAAGAAACCTTGAGAAACCTCAGTCTAGAAAGAGTTAGCATTACTCTGATCTATGCACACTCTCATTCATTCATGCATGCTTTAAGCAAATAGTTGTTGAGGCTAAACTATTGTCAAACACTCTTTTAGGTGTTGGAAATAGAGTAGCGAACAAGGGGGACACTTTCTCACTGACTGTTTACTTTTGTAAGAACAATGTAACTTCAATTCCTAGTCTCAAATGCTGTCACTTTCAAACAAAGATGGCCAAAATCGACAGAAAATGTGACAGTGTGCATTAACTAGCCCATTTTTGCTGTGTGAGTTCTCACCATTTCCTGGGCACATGGAACAGATTCTAGTTGAGAAAACATTCCCCTTCATTCCTAATAGAAATATTAACTCTAATAATTACTAATACTTATGTATTTTTTGCTTTATGACTGTTTTACATTATTTCACTGCATTATTTAACTCACTTAGTCTTCACCACAAGCCAATGAGGCAGGCATCATTTTTATCCCCATTTTATGGATGAGAAAACTGAGGCAGAGAAGTCACCTTAGAGAGTTACAGACCAAGACAATTTGGCTCCAGAATTTATGTCCTTAACTGCCACGCTATTCAGTCTCTCTGTGATTTTCACGACTAGCAATGCCAGGTGACTGCTGAGTTCAGTGATCCAACACAGAATTATTAGAGCACCAAGGTCATGGGTTAAAAGCTTGCAAAATCCTATTCACAATAGCGAAGACTTGGAACCAACCCAAATAGCCATCAATGATAGGCTGGATAAAGAAAATGTGGCACATATACACTGTGGAATACTATATAGCCATACAAAAGGATGAGTTCATGTCGTTTGCAGGGACACGGATGAACCTGGAAACCATCATTCTCAGCAAAATATCACAAGGACAGAAAACCAAACACCGCATGTTCTCACTCATAAGTGGGAGTTGAACAATGAAAACACATGGACACAGGGAGGGGAACGTCACACACAGGGGCCTGAAGAGGGGTGGGGGGCTAGGGAAGGGATAGCATTAGGAGAAATACCTAATGTAGGTGACGGGATGATGGGTGCAGCAAACCACCATAGCGCGTGTATCCGAGAACTTAAAGTATAATAAAAAAATTTTTTAAAAAAATCTTGCAAAATCCTTCAAGTGTCAGCCTGAAAACCACTTTCAGAGAGCAATCTTGCCCAGATCTCATGCTGGAATCATTCCTGTTGTCACACATTCTCACTTCACCACGTGCTCTTCGGTGACCTGTATTGTGATCAATAAGTAATTATTTGTGTAATTACTTCTTCTCTGTCTCCTCAGCTAAAATGCAATCTCCATGAGAAGAGGGATCATGTCCCTCTTGTTAGCCACTCTATTTCCAATACCTAAAAGAGTGTTTGACACATGGTTTGGCCTCAACAACTATTTGAATGAATGAATGCATGCATGCATGAATGAATGAGAGTATGCATAGATCAGAGTAATGCTAACTCCTTCCAGACCAGGGTTTCTCATCCTGGACACTATTGACATTTCAGGCCAGATATTTTTTTTTGTTGTGAGAGCTGTTATGTACATTGTAGAATGTTTAGCAGTGTCCCAGCCTCTACCCACAACCCCAGTTGTCACAACCCAAACTGTCCCCGAGCATGACTTTCTGACTGAATGAGAGGGTGAGAGATGAACATAATGATATCTCTTATTCTAGAGAAACAGAGAATATGGCATTTTTGAAGGCTGAATTTTACTAACAAGACCAGCTTATTATAAAAATGTACTTTTGCAAATCACGTTTTTGGGAACAAATATAGGAAGGAAGGTTTTATTTAATAACATAGACATCTTATTTAATAATGACAGCTAACATTGTAAAGTACATACTATAAACCTGTGTTATGCTAAGTGTTCTATATCGTTATCATTTAGTTCTTATAACAACTTGGTGGGTCACAGAGGCCCAGAGAACTTAGTAACTTCACCAGTATTCCATGAATGGTAGACAGGAGAACTGAGATTTGAACCCAGGAGGGCCTAGTGGATGGCAAAGCCTTTGCTGTCAGCCACCATGCTCTGAGAGTGCTTTAGTGATCTTGAAGTCTTATTTTTGCGAACATTTCTCTAAATGCTCAACCCCCATCTATATTTATGGGAAGCCATCTGGGAGACAAACAGGGGTGCCTCTGGGTGTCCCAGGACTTGACACTTGCAAATATGTATTGAATAACTGAATGATTAGAAAGGTCTTTCCCACTCCAATTTATTAAAATGAAGTTCCCATTATTTATGAAAGGATATGTCTACTTCTTCTCTAATTCTTGTCCATGTCTAAACAAAGAAGTTTCACCAAGTGTTCAGTAGACTCAGAGCTTCTGTAGACTCATGTCTTCCACACTTGCCCTTTAACCCAAAACCACTTGTTAAAATATTTATCCTAAAAAAAGATAGTCTCCTCCCTACTAAGGCAAATTCATAGTAAAATTCCCATCTTATATATATACATTCTTTAATTAGGTAGGGATCATTTTCCCTATTTTACCAATGGGGACAAAATGGAGCTGCACTTATTAGTAAAGGGATGGTCCAGAATGTTTCCTAAAGCCCATTAGTAGATGCATATTTTGTTCAGTCAACGCTTTTCAGTATTTCTAATGGAGTCTATGAAAATGAGATATGAAGTCTTTCCCTAGCAATTAAGGCAGGATGATGCCTTCTGACTCTTTTTGTTTCCTTTTGGGTCATGTCTAATGCTCTGAAATTCTCTACCCGCCTGACTGTTGCTTCAAGACAGCACGTGTGAGTCAAGCAAATCTATCCAACCATTTGTTATGTCCGGAAATGGCATCAGTGAGATAGAAGGCCCCAAACGATGGGGCCCCAGGTGGAGATCTGAATATTCTGGTACTTCTGTTTTAAGAAGAGCAGTGGGATAGATGGCCCCTATGAGGTTTTTGATGGAAACCCTGAAAAAAAAAATCAAAATATGATAGCTCTGTCAGTCCCCACCCCATCCCCCCAAACTCTAGCCTGGAACTGGGAAGGATTTGAGTGGGCCAAAGAAAACAGATGGCGTCACCAGAAGAAAGGAACTTGTTGTCTGAGAGTGACCTTTCCAGGCGTAGTATGTTCTCCGAGGGACGTGCTCCTCTTGTGATGGAATAAACGCAGACAGAACAGCTTTCTAAAGAGATCTTCTCTCTGAGTCCAATACTTCTCAAAGAAAGAAAACCGTAAAAGAATACAAAGGCAGTGTCAATTTTCTGCTCTTCAGCTGCAAAACCCTGCACTTGAATGCTACCCAAGGATAGTCTTCAGAACTTGTGCAGTGTGGCTGAGTACTTTTTATAGTCGCAAGAATCTGTGATACGTCTAATACCTGTTTGGATACTTGTACCCCCTTTTGGACAACAGGTCATTGGAGGGAGAGACTCGGGCTTGCTCATTTTAGAATCCAAGTTACACTGAGCACAAGATTGGGAACATAGGACGTGCTTAAAAGGGAGAAAGGGGCCAGGCGCAGTGGCTCACGCCTGTAATCCCAGCACTTTGGGAGGCCAAGACGGGCGGATCCCGAGGTCAGGAGATCGAGACCATCCTGGCTAACACGGTGAAACCCCCTCTCTACTAAAAATACAAAAAACTAGCCGGGCGTGGTGGCGGCGCCTGTAGTCCCAGCTACTCGGAGGCTGAGGCAGGAGAATGGCGTAAACCCGGGAGGCGGAGCTTGCAGTGAACCCAGATCACGCCACTGCACTCCAGCCTGGGCGAGAGAGCGAGACTCCGTCTCAAAAAAAAAAAAAAAAAAAAAAAAAAGGAGGGGGGGAAAGGGGAAAAAGGGTGAAGGCAGAGAGAGACACCAGGTTTGTGGAATCAGTAAAGACAGCCGCATCACCACCCCCTTCATTGCTCCTTCAACCTTTAAACTAGGGATCCTAACCTTCTGTTGTGGCTTGGACCCCTTTGGCAGACAGATGGAGCTTGTGGATATCTTCTCAGAATAATATTTTTAATAACATACATGAAATACATTGCATTTCAAAGAAACTAATTACACTGAAAAATAACAAAATATTTAATAAAACAAATGTGTGAAATGGTAACGAATGAGCTTTTTTATTAACACGTTAAATAAAAAGATCCAATGGCATGTGTTAAGACTTCATAATTTTGAAATAGTGATAAGGGTAAATGATATTTTGAAATACCTGCAGCATTTGTAATGTGATAATTATCTGTGGTTTCTATTGGGGACACAGTTCCAGCTACACCACTACTGCTGTGGTTTATTCCCTCATTTGTAATTGAGGGGCATATCAAATTTCAGTTAGAAGTTCGTGAGAATGAAGATGCATTTTATTTTTCCTCTCTGAGTTTATGACCTTCCTGACACAAGGACCAATTCCTCAGGCCCCTTCTCTTCAATGTCTGCATTCCTTCCTTCAACTCTAGCTTCTAGTTTCCTGGGTTCAAATGTATTTGCTTAGATGCTAATGAGTCCCAACTTTCTGGAACTCTCTCCAGAAATTCCCACATGAAAGTCTTCTTTTTTTTTCTTTTTTTGAGACAGAGTTTTGTTCTTGTTGCCCAGGCTGGAGTGCAGTGGTGCAATCTGGGCTCACTGAAGCTTCTGTCTCCCAGGTTCAAGAAATTCTACTGTCTTAGCCTCCTGAGTAGCTGGGATTCCAGGCACCCGCCACCACACCTCGCTAATTTTTTTTTGCATTTTTAGTAGAGACCGGCTTTCGCCATGTTGACCAGGCTGGTCTTGAACTCCTGGCCTCAGGTGATCTGCCTACCTTGGCCTCCCAAAGTGCTGGGATTACAGGCATGAGCCACTGTGCCCAACCTGAGAGTCTTGCAGGCAGCTCTCTTAGTCCATTAGAGCTGCTATAGTAAAATACCATTAACTGGGTGACTTACGAACAACAGAAATTTATTGCTCACAATTCTGGAGGTTGTGAGGTCTGAGATCCTGGTATCTGGTGTCTGGAGAGGGTTCACTTCCTGGTTCACCAATCATGGCTTCTTGCTGTGCCCTCACATGGTAGAAGGGACAAGGGATCTCTCTGGGGTCTCTTTTATAAAGACAGTCATTCTATTCACCAAAAGTCACTGTTGTTACCACCTCCAAAGGCTCCACCTCCTAAAAACATGGAGATGAGGATTTCACCTTCTTAATTCTGGGGAAACCCAAACATTCGGATCAAAGCAGTTATCTCATCCTAAATGTGTCCAAATGGGTCTCAGTCTCCCCCCATCACACTTGTCCAACTGCAGTTTCGCCCATCTCAGTAAATGGGGTTCCTTCCTCCTGGGGGTGTGCAGGCCAAATAACTTGGGGTTTCCCTGACTCTTTCCTTTCTCTGTCTCACCTACATCCAAACTATGAGCAAATTTTGTTGGCTCTGCTTTCAAAACAGGTCCATGCTCCGCCTCTGCTTCTTGCCACCTCAGGGCTGCCACCTCGCGACAGGCCCCCCTCAACCCTCACCTAAATGGTTGCAATAGCTTCTTAATTATCCCCCTCCTCCTCTTACACCTCCCTAAAATCTACTCTCAGCATGGCAGCCAGAGTAATCTTTCAAAAACAAAAGGCCAGGCATGGTGGCTCACACCGGTTATCTCAGCATTTTGGAAGGCCAAGGTAGGATGATCACTTGAGTCCAGAGGTTCAAGACCAGCCAAGACAACATGGCAAGGCTCCATCTCTATTTTTAAAAAATACAAAAAATAAGCCAGGCATCGTGGTACATGCCTATAGTCCTGGCTAGTAGGGAGGCTGAGGCAGGAGGATTGCTTGAGTCTAGGAACTCAAGACCAACCTAGGCTACACAGCAAGACCCTATCTCTATTTTTTAAAAATACAAAAAACTAGCCAGGCATAGTGGCACAAGTCTGTAGTCCCAGCTACTAGGGAGACTGAGGAAAAGGATCACCTGAGCCCAGGAATCCAAGACTACAGTGAGCTGTGATCATACCACTGCACTCCAGTCTGGACAACAGAGCGAGACTCCATCTCTACATAAATAAGTAAGTAAGTAAATAAATAAATAAATAAATAAATAAGTGATACAAGCTGTGTAGGTCCTCTGTTCCAAACTCTCCAAAAACCTTTTCTTTTCACCAAGAGTAAAATTCACTCTTCTGACCACGTGCTATGAGACCCATACAACCCCATTACCTCTCTGACGTTACTCAACTAGCTCCAGTTACTTTGCTTCTAGTAATTCTTCAAATTCACCAAGCCAGTTCCCACTCCAGGGCCTTTGGCCATGCTGCTCCTTTGTGGGAACACTCTTCCCACATGCCCTTCATTCTCCTTCATGCACTTCCAGTTTTTTTTTTTTTTTTTTTTTTGAAACAGAGTGTCCCTCTGTCACCCAGGCTGCAGTGCAGTGGCACAATCTTGGCTTACTACAACCTCCGTCTCCTGGGTCCAAGCGATTCTTCTGCCTTAGCCTCCTGAGTAGCTGGAATTACAGGCATGAACCACGCCCAGCTAATTTTTGTAATTTTTTTAGTAGAGATGAGGTTTCGTCATGTTGGCCAGGCTGGTCTTGAACTCCTGACCTCAAGTGATTCGCCTGCCTCGGCCTCCCAAAGTGCTGGAATTACAGGCATGAGCCCCTGGGCCTGGCCTCTTCCAGTTTTTGGTCAAATAAAATCCTATGAGTGAAGCTTCCCTTAACCACCCTATGTAAAATAATTCCACTCTCCATCCCGGCACTCATCTTTCCCAGTTATCTTGCTTTATTTTTCTTGAATGCACTCATCACCATTCGGTACACCAAACATGTACTTGCTTTATTCGTTTATTGTTCTTCCCCTTGTGTTGGAATATAAGTGTTGTGATGGCACAGACTTTGCCTAGATTGTAGACGGATGTAGCACTAGGACCTAGAGTTGGGCACTCAGTAAATATTAGTTGAGGTGCCGGGTGCAGTGGCTCACGCCTGTAATCCCAACACTTTGGGAGGCTGAGGCAGGTGGATTACTTGAGGTCAAGAGTTCAAGACCAGCCTGGTCAACATGGCAAAACTCCGTCTCTAGTAAAATTCAAAAATTAGCTGGGCGTGGTGGCGGGCACCTGTAATCCCAGCTACTCAGGAAGCTGAGGCAGGAGAATCACTTGAGCCCAGGAGGCTGAGGTTGCAGTGAGCCAAGATCATGCCATTGCACTCCAATCTGGGCAACAGAGCAAGACTCTGTCTCAAAAAAAAAAAAAAATTGTTGAGTGAATGAATGAATGAATGAATGAAATGGTTGGTTTCTCATAAAACTGCTTCTTTCCTTTAAAACACCACAGGATCCGCTGTTAGCACATGAAGCCGCCACTTCATAATTAGCTCATAGTTAGACCATCCCAAATTCATGCATGAAGTAATGTGGGCCACCCCACGCCTTTTTACTGAACCAACCAAGGTGGTGACAATGGTAACAGCGTGGACCTAGGCTGGCCCTCTTCCCCTTACACCTGAGGCATGTTCCTTCTCAGCTGGGTAGATAGGTGAGGCACTATGTTTAATTGCTAGTGATAATACTTTCCTTTTTTGGCGTGCTTTCAAGTTTGCAGTTTTTTCCTATAAATTAGATTTAATCCTCTCCAGTGCCTCAGAAAAAGTTGCTTATTCACTCAATATTTGCATAAGATTTTATTCATACTGTGAACATAGCACGTTAAGTTAGTTACATGTTTATCTACCTCTTCTGTTGGTCCATGAATTTCTAGAAGGAAAGAATGTTTGTATTCTCAAGGCTAAGCATAGTATCTGGCAGATAGTAAATGCTGATCCAATGTTTGTTGATAGTGTTATTATTTAATCTTTACTGAGTTATTTCAGTGTCCTCATATTAAAATGGGGATACCATTAACTGTATCTTTCACGACTGCTGTAAGAATGGAAAGAGTTAACCTAAGTAAACCACTGGGAACGTGTCTGGCACAGAGTAAGCATTCAGTATTAGTCATTGTCCCTCTTGTTGATGATGTTGTCGTTTGAACATCTATTTAATGTACTAAAGTGCTTTCCTTAAAACAATTCTGTGTGATGATAAACCAGCCATAATCATGATAACACTGAACAGTTATTGAGCAGGCAATAAATGCCAAGTTTGGGGCTACTTTAAAAATGCATCATCCAATTTTCACAGCAACCATATAAGATACATACAATTCTCAATTTAGAGAAGCAGGCACAGACTCAGAAAGGTTAAGTCACCTTCTTGAAGTCACAAGGCAAAGAAGTGGCAGAGCTGGGATTTGAACCTGAGCCACTCTGACTCTAAGGTCCTAACTACTATCTTATGGCGGGTGGCACTGCCCTAATTCTAAGAAAGAAGAAACAGAGACATGAAGAGGGCAGTTAACTGGATCAAAGTCACAGAGCTTACAAGCATTAGAGCTGAGATTTGCGATGGAAGAATTTCCTCTGAGCCAGTGGATCAGAGGTACTGTCTAGGGTCTGGAATGCACTTCGTAAGCACAAGCAGAGATGGAGGAGACGGTCAGATGTCTGGGTCATCCCCTGAGGGTGAGTTAATTTCGTGCTGTTAAACGAATCTGAAATTTGAAAGCATACTGAATAAAACCACGCATGTTCCCCCATCCTAATGGGACATTAAACAGCTACTTACATAATGAATTATTTAACTACTGACTGATAAGTGCTGCAAGGTTCAGGGGCTCTGAGAGTTCATGGCAGGAAGTCCTGCCTGAGCCTGGGTCAGAGGAAAGAAACCACAAAAACAAAGATGCACGCCTTCCAGCAGGAGGTTATGGTAATTTGCACAAACCTCACTCCGGTGGGGGGCCTGAGAAGCAGCTGAGGCGCACTTTTCAGGGGAAACAGGCTTTGGAGAATCAAATGATCTCTTGCATCTCCTCTCAATCATATGATGTAATTACTGGGAAATGTCACAAGCAGCTTTATTTTTTGCAGGGACAGGTGTGTGCAAAGAAAGGTAGGCAGGGTTAATATTTTTTCTTCTGGTTTATGAGTTTCATTGATTTTCCTAGAACGAAAAGCCTTATTTGACCTTGTTCTCACAAGCAGTTTTGCTTGGGATGAGAAATCTGGCAGCTGTTCAGAGGCAGATGCCCCTGGTCTGATGCCCCAAGGGATGTCAAGAGGCAGTAAGACAGGAGCAGGAAGGTGGAGATAGCTCTGTGCAGCGGCAACCTTGACTTGTCTGCTCCCCCACATCCAGCTCATCACCCAATTGTGCAAATTTGACTCCTAAAACTCCCCCCACTCTTCCCATTCCTCTCAGCCCCATTGACAGCATCCCAATGCAAGCTGCCATCGTTTCTTGAAACAGACACTTAACTCATCCCTCACGCTCCACTCTTGTTTCCTTATATCTTCTCATCTGAGCCAAAAGTGACCTTCTTACTACATAAAGACATATATCATTGTCACCTCCATCTTCTTGAAACCCTTCAGCTGCTTCTCATTGCACTTGGGATAAACATAAAAAATCTTTTTCCAAAGTTGGGCACAGCGGTATGTGCCCACTTCCCCAGTGGAAGTGGGAGGATTGCTTCAGCTCAAGAGTTCGAGTCCAGTCTGGACAATATAGCAAGACCCTATTGCAAATAAATAAATAAATAAATAAATAAATAAATATTAAAATATAAAAGGTTAAATGAGTTAACCTCACTTAAAAGACATGTAAGTATTTTTACATGTCGGAAATTTTTTTATGAATAATTTTTCTCATGTGAGAATAACCTAAGTCTACCCAAGGATGAATGGCTAAGGAAAATGTGGCATATACAATCATCGGAGTATTACTCAACCTTAAAAAGGAAGGAAATCAGCCAGGCATGGTGGCACATGCCTGTAATCCCAGCACTTGAGGTAGGTGGATTGCTTGAGCACAGGATTTCAAGACCACCTTGGGCAACATAGCAAAACTCCATCTCTACAAAAACTACAAAAATTAGCTGTGCATCATGGCAGGTACCTGTAGTCTCACCTACTCAGGAGGCTAAAGTAGCAGGATTGCTTGAGTCCAGGAGCTTAACGTTGCAGTGAACCAAGATGATGCCACTGCACTCCACCCTAGGCAACAGTAAGACCCTTTCTCAAAAAAAAAAAAAAAAAAAAAAAAAAAAAAAAAAAGAAAGAAAGAAAGAAAGAAAAAGAAAAAAAGAAGAAAATCCTGCAATATGAGACAATATGAATAAATCTGGAGGACATGATGCTAAATGAAATAAGCCACTCACAGAAGGATAAATAACTGCAGAGTCCTGCTTATATGAGGTATCTCAGGTAGTCAGACTCATAGAATCAGAGAGCGGAATGGTGGTTGCCAGGGGCTCAGGGGAGGAGGAAGTGGAGAGTTGCTATTCAACAGGCATGAAGTCTCAATTATACTAGATGAATAAGTTCTAGAGATCTGCCCTTCAACATTGTACTTATAGCCAACAAGAATGCATTGACTTAAACGTGTACACTTCAAAACATGTAAAGAGAGTAGGTGTCATAGTAAGTGTTTTTAACCACAGTAAAATATAATAAAAAGAATCTAAGACTTACCCTTCATTAATCATTATTTTAAAATTGAAATTTAATGAATAATTACAATTTTGTATGCCTCCGTTTTGATGTCGTCTACCAACAAGATTAACTACATGTATATTATTCCTCAGTGTTGGGAAGGTATTGACTTGGTAATTTGATAAACAATGTTTTCCATATATGGAAATTATTTGATCAATTTTAATTAAAACATGCATAATTTGTGGCACAAGTGGACAACTTTAACATAAATAATTAACTTTATTATATTTTTAAAAAATGTCTTTGCCTGGTCTTCTGCACCTTCCAAGGTCTGGCCCCTTCTCACCTGCCTCATCTTCTACCCCCATCTCCTCTTCTTCACTTTGGCATTCCTTCCCACATTGTAGCCTTGAAGGTCTCAACATAAGTGACTTCCTCAAAGAGCCCTACTTGGACTCCCCCCTCCACAGTCTAAATTAGATCCACACATCGTGCTCTTCATAGCAAATTTTAATTCTCCTTTGTAGCATTTCTCACCTTTTCTAAGCACGTATGCCCCTGTGATTATTTGTTTACTGAGTTTCCCCAGCTGGAACATTTGGGCCACGAGGGCAGAGACCATTCTGTCTTGTTCATCACTTTAACTCTTGTGCCTAAAAGGTTGGATTTATCCCACAAATATTTATGGAGTTCCCATGAGGCACCAGATCCTGCGTTAGGTGTTAGGGATACAAAAGGAAGAAGATGTAGTCTCTGACTATAAAATAGCCAGCCAGCCAGATCTCTACCGAAGCATGTGTAACTGTAATTTGGACCTGATATGCTTTCTGGTACACAGAGATAATTTAATGCATGTTTATGGAGGGAAGGAGGGAGGGAGAGAAGGAGGGAGGGAGAGAAGGAGGGAAGGAGAGAAGGAGGGAGGGAGAGAAGGAGGGAGGGAGAGAAGGAGGGAGGGAGAGAAGGAGGGAGGGAGAGAAGGAGGGAGGGAGAGAAGGAGGGAGGGAGAGAAGGAGGGAGGGAGAGAAGGAGGGAGGGAGAGAAGGAGGGAGGGAAAGAAGGAGGGAAGGAAAAAAGGAAGGAAGGAAGGGAAGGAAATAGGGGTAAAGGAAGGAAAGAACTCTAAAATCCATATGGAAAGAGTACTACGTTTGGAGAAAGAGTGTAAAACAATGATTTTTGCCTAGGAATACAGGGATGGATTCTCAAAGGAGGTGGCGATTGATCTTGACCTTAAAGGATCCTAATGAATAAACAGACATTTGTCAGATGCTCTAATTGGAAGGAACATTGTCTCACCCAGGCTGCCATGCAGGAGATGGTGTGGGTGAGACTGGAGGCAAGGAGACTGGTTAGAAGGCTGTAGCAAGAGTTTATATGATGAACGAGGAGGCCTAAATTGAGCAGCAGCAGAAATGCTGATTAGGAGGGGATGGCGGTCAGAGACACTACAGATGCATTGAATTTGGGGATGCTATTTATTTAGGATTATGCGTGGCTGTGACAGAATTGCAATCAATGGTAGTCTAAACAATCTCTTATCGTACTGACAAAAGACTGGAGGCAGACACCCCAAGGTACTTCAAAAAATTGATTTTGTCCCTAAAGACCCAGTTCCATTCCAATACGGACTTCCATTTTTAGCATATGGACTTTTTAGACTCATGCTGGTTGTCTCATAGTTGCACAGTGGCTGCTGTTGCTCCAGGCATCATGACTATATTCAAAGACAGGAAGGACAGGGTGAGGAGGGAAAGTCAGGGCATTAAGAAAGGGTTGTATCATTTCTTTCTCCTTACATTAGGAAGGAAATATTTGCCAAAGTTCTCCAGCAGATAAATGCTGCCCTTTCACTGGTTAAATGGTCCTATGTGGCCATTCCTAGCTGCAGGGGGAGTTGGAAAATTAGCTATCGAGCAAGGGGAAACAGGAGTGCTACGAATGGCTCAGATCAATCATGATTCTCATTCTAGAGCTTGCATATTGCACCCTGTCCCAGCCCTGCCCCAAATGAGATTGAGATTCTGTTCGGCAGGAGGGCTGACTATTTAGTAGACAACCAACAGTGTCTGACACAGGGTGGAAGGTGGGATTGGGTTTTATTCAAACAGTCTCCTTCTGAGTGTGAAAAATGGCAGCTACCTCCTGACTTCAGTGCTGTGAAAACTGCCACTTGTTCCAGCTGAGCCTGCTTCTCTTGGCTCACACATTCCCAAGAAGATGATTGTGCAGAGTGGCGAGAGCTTTCCTGTTTCTCAGAATATTCTCAAGAAATAAGGCAGAATTAATAATTTGTTTTCTTGGTATGGGCCATTCGGTTGCAAAACAATATTCCAGTCATAGCACGATACTTCCCTACCTCATTTACATTCATCGTTGGTTTAATTATGCTTTTCAGTCAGAATACTTATTAACTTTATAGACCTACCTGAAAATTAAATTGGATAAATTCCTTCTGCCTGGTACCTTGAAGAATGTGTTTTTCCAAGCTGTTGCCAGGGCCTGCTTCAGCCCCGTGCAATTTTGTTCCTCTTTAAGTTCATTTGCAAATAACACTGTGTTGGTTTAAAGGGCATTCATCATTTCTGAGCAGGAGAAACACTGCAAACTGCAGCCCAATTCGGAGGACAATGGAGAAAATTGCCAAATATTTTATTTTCTCATCGGAGGGGGAAGTCATTGAGGGAGGCATAAAATTTCCCTTAGGATTCCATGAATCTGTCTTGCTGGTGAAGAGAACACTATGTGGTCCTGGAAGGCATCAGCAAAGCCACAGGGTACCAAAAGGACACAGAGCAGGGACCTTCCCCACTGACCAGGGCTAAAGCAGCTCAACGTGAGAACAGCAGGTGGTGTATTTATTCATTAGACATTTACTGTGTCTCAGGTATGATGGGGCTAAAAACACAATTAAGACATGTTACCTCCTCTCAAGCAGCTCGAATTTTCAAAGGGGTAGACAGGCAAATAAATGCACAGCAATGATAAAATGTGTCCATCATAAGGTAGAAAAAGCATAGAACGCTGTGAGATCCCAGAAGCAGTACAACACGCCCCTAGCCTGAAAGCTCTATGAGGATGGGAAGTGAGTATATTTATGCTATGCTGTGCTGTAGCTTTGCTGCCTAGCCCCAGGCCTGGCATTTAGGTATTTAATAATTAGTTGTTGAATTGAAGTAAATTAAAATGAATCCGGCCTGGTGGCATGTACTATTTAGGTGTGGTTGGCTGCTACCACAAATAAATCTCCAAATGGCAATGGCTGTAACACAGTAGAAAAATGCATATGTGTGTGTGTGTGTGTGTATTTGCTTTTTCTTCACAAAGATCACATCAGACCTGAGATGATAGAGGGTGTCTGTCCCAAGTTGCTATTTGAGAACCCAAGCTTCTCCCATGCTAGGACTCTGTCATTTTCTGAGCCCTCACTTCTACCTAATGAACAGAGTGCAAAGCAAAAATAAAAGTCTAAGACCCCCCAACCATCTGAAGAGATCCCTCTGCTAGGCCAAGGGCCAAGTTAACCTGAAAATCAAGTTCAGGCCACGATGAGAAGCAGGATCGGGACATGCCTCCTTATAGCTTCCTCCCTTTTGCAACTACTGATGGAACAGACTCTTTAACTCTGGTAAGAAACATTTACAATCTATTCCTCCTGAAGCCTTATACCCAGTGGCTTCATCTGTCTGATAAAATGCTGGTCTCCACAATTCCTTATGATAACCCAGAGCGAGCTTCCTCCCTCCCCCGCTCCCTCCCTCTCTCCCTCCCTTTCCTCCCTTCCTCCCTTCCTCCCTCCCTCCCTTCCTTCCTTCCTTCTTTCCTTTCCCTCCCTTCTTCCTCCCTCCCTTTCTTCTTCCTCTCTTTACCTTCTTTGAGACAGAGTCTCACTCTGTCATCCAGGCTGGAGTGCACTGGCACAATCTCAGCTCACCACAACCTCCGCCCCCTGGATTCAAGGGATTCTCCTGCCTCAGGCTCCTGAGTAGGTGGGACTGCAGGCATGTGCCACTACACCCAGCTAAGCTTTGTATTTTTAGTAGAGACAGGGTTTCACCATGTTGGTCAGGCTGGTTTCAGACTCCTGACTTCAAGTGATCCACCCACCTTGGTCTCCCAAAGTGCTGGAATTACAGGCTTGAGTCATGGTGCCCAGCCCATACATTCCTTTCTATTGATAATAGCATTTTCAACCAATTGTCAATCAGAAAATCTTTTAATCTACCTATCACTTAGAAGCACCAATTCCTACCTCATTACCCCCAGCATTTCCAGTTGTCCCCTGTTTCTGGACTGAACCAACGTATATCTCACATGTATTGATTAATGCCTTATGTATCCCTAAAAGGTACAAAACCAAGTTGTGGCCTGACCACCTTGGGCAGATGTTTTTGGGATCACCTGAGGGCTGTGTCATGGGCCATTGGTCACTCATGTGTGACTGAGAAAAAATTCTTCCTAATATTTTGCAGTTTGACTCTTCGTCAACAAGAGGAAAAGACAAAAGAGAGCCACTGGAAAGTTTTAAGGGCTAGGATTAGAAGTGGCACTCAATGCTTCCTCTTGCATTCCACTGACCGGACGTCTTACATGTCCTTATCAAAGTATAAGGCCAGAAAATACAGTCAGATTGAATGCCCAGGAGGAAAGGACATAGATTTGGTAAAAACGTTACTGGAAAGGGGTCCTGATCCAGACCCCAAGAGAGCGTTCTTGAATTTCATGCAAGTAAGAATTTGGAGCAAGTTCACAGTGCAAAGTGAAAGTAAGTTTATTAAGAAAGTAAAACAGTGAAAGAATAGCTACTCCATCAACAGAGAAAAGCGCATTCCTGAAATTAAGAGGAGGGACATGGCCACCCTAGGTACAATGCTTGCTTATATATAGGATAACAACAACAAAATCACAGGGAGATGTGCTCTACTACAAGGGTTTGTGATAAACGGTTAATTTTCTTAATTACTATATATTGCAATAATCACTATTATCTTTAAAGCAAAATTAGGAAGGCTTCTGTCAGAGGCGTTTGAACCAGAGCAACTCCACCTTGAATAAAGGCTGCCTAAAATAAGGCAGAGACCTACTAGGCTGCATTCCCAGATGGTTAAGGCATTTCAAGTCACAGAATGAGATAGGAGGTTGGCACAAGATACAAGTCATAAAGACCTTGCTCATAAAACAGATTGCAGTAGCCAGCCAAAACCCACCAAAACCAAGATGGCGACAAGAGTGACCTCTGGTTGGTCACTGCTGCACTCCCACCAGCGCCATGACAGTTTACAAATGCCATGGCAATATCAGAAGGTTACCCTATATGGTCTAAAAATGGGAGGCATGAATAGTCTACCCCTTGTAGCATATCATCAAGAAATAACCATAAAAATGGGCAACCAGCAGCCCTCGGGGCTGCTCTGTCTATAGAGTAGCCATTCTCTTATCCCTTTACTTTCTTAATAAACTTGCTTTCACTTTGCTTTAGGGACTTGCTCTGAATTTCCTCTTGGGCGAGATCCAAGAACCCTCTCTTGGTGTCTGAACTGGGGACCCCTTTCCGGTAACACTTCTGTTTTCAAGATATCAGGATATCACGGCATTCCTGAGTCTGGGTCTGTTTAGTAAAGGTTCTCAATCTGCTCCCTTAACTGTAAACATCCAGAGGCTAGGAATACCTAACTTCCTGGGAATGCAGCCTGGCAATTCCCAGCCTCATTTCCCTAGCCCTCACTCAAGATGGAGTCGCTGTGGTTCGAATGCCTCTGACAAAAACATCACTGTTTCTTTCTGTGTAGCCGGAAAACTGGTCCTAAACAATCTTTAAGATGAATAGGAGATATCCTCAATAATAAGAAGTAAAGAACATTGCAAGCATAAGGGTTAATGTGCATAAAGATAGCCTGGGGTTCATAAATGGTGAAAAATCACATGCACAGTAAGATAAGGTTGCAAACAGAGGCAGAAGTTAAGTCACAGAAGGAATTTTACACTATGCCAAGGAGTTTACATCTTGTCCTAAGGGCAACTGGAAGCCACTGAAGCTTTTTGATTAAAAGGGTAGTGTGGTCAGCTTTGCATTTTAGAAGAATGCCTTTGGGCTAGGTGTGGAAATTGTTGGGGACTATCATTATACACAGAGATGGAGAGGATTGATTTGAGAAATATTAGAAGGTAAAAATGGCAGGGCTAGGTGGCTGAGTGTGTCAGAGGTGTTTGAACCAGAGCAACTCTATCTTGAATAAGAGCTGGGTAAAATGAGGCTGAGACTGACTGGGCTGCATTCCCAGATGGTTAGGCATTCCAAGTCACAGAATGAGGTAGGAAGCCAGCACAAGATACAGGTCATGGCCGGGCATGGTGGCTCACACCTGTAATCTCAGCACTCTGGGAGACCAAAGTGCGTAGATCACCTGAGGTCAGAAGTTCGAGACCAGTCTGGTCAACATGGCAAAACCCCAATTCTACTAAAAATACAAAAATTAGCCAGGCGTGGTGGCTCGTGCCTGTAATCCTAGCTACTTTGGGAGGCTGAGACATGAGAATTGCTTGAACCTGGGAGGTGGAGGTTTCAGTGAGCCAAGATCACGCCACTGTACTCCAGCCCGGGCGACAGAGTGAGACTCCATCTCAAAAACAAACAAACAAACAAACAAACAAAACAAACAAACAAACAAACAAACAAACAAAAAACAGGTCATAAAGACCTTGTTGACAAAACAGGTCTCAGTAAAGAAGCCAGCCAAAACCTACCAAAGCCAAGATGGTGATGAGACCATCAACCAAGATGGCAATGAGACCTCTGGTCATCCTTACTGCTACACTCCCACCAGCTCCACAACAGTTTACAAACGCCATCTCAATGTCAGGAAGTCACCCTATATGGTCCAAAATGGGAGACATGAATAATCCACCCTTTGGTTAGCATATCATCAAGAAATAACCATAAAAATGGGCAACCAGCAGCTGTCAGGGGCTGCTCCATGTAGTAGCCATTCTCTTATTCCTTTACTTTCCTAATAAACTTGCTTTTGCTTTGCTCTATGGACTCTTCCTGAGTTATTTCTTGTACAAGATCCAAGAACCTTCTCTTGGGGTCTGGATCAGGATCCTTTTCCTATCACAATGCCAAGGAGTTTGCACCCTGTCCTAAGGGCAGTTGGAAGCCACTGAAGCTTTTTTATTAAAATGGTAGTGTGGTCAGCTTTGCATTTTAGAAGGATGACATTGGGCTTAGTGTAGAAATTATAAGGGGCTATCATTATACACAGAGAAGAAGAGGAGATAATAGACTTGAGAAATACTTAGAAGGTAAAAATGGCAGGGCTAGGTGGCTTATTGGATGTCAATCAGCTTCTTTGTCCTTTCTGTGAACTCCCTTCCCTTGTCTTCTCATTCTGAGTACCCTAGCTAACCTTCTCCACCTGAATGCTTAGTCCAACTTGTGACCAGATCCATTTGGCTCTGGGGGATTAGACTTGGTGCCATTTATTAGGGATACTGGATATACTGAAATCTCGACCCAAGAATCTGGCAGGGCAAAAATTATTACTGAAATTCTAAAATGTAGATAAATTTATCTAGAATTTACCTGGGAATTCAAATTTATCTGCCCAATCTTATCTGGCCAGAAATTTATAGACAGCCCCATTTTCTGAACAGAAATTCAGGATACATAAAATTTTTTGAAGGTGTGCTTTACATTGATAAAGTAGGGGAGGGGGTATTATATGGGAAGGAAGTACTGTGGCTGGGGCAATACTTTCCCTCACTATCGCAACCATTGTCACTGGTCTTCCAAAGCAGTACTGTGTAAAAAAAAATCCCATAAAAGGGGGAAAATGGTAACAGAAACTAGTATTGGTGCTAAACTAGTGATTTGGCACCCATGCTATGGCATTAGAGGTTAGATCCTGCTTTCCTAATTTACTGGTTGTGTGACCTCTGATAATCATTTGACTCAGCTGGAGTTCAGTTTTCTCAGCCATAAATGAAGGGAGCCATAGCTCTAATCCTGCAAAGTTGTTATGACATGTAATGAGATAATATGCATTCAGTTCTTGGAAGACTGTAGGAACAAATTAAGTGTAATCTTTACGGTGAGAGAATGGCTACTTTTCCAGAGACAAGACATTTGATTCAGCTGCCGATGTTCTTTGGCCATATCAATGGTAATAAATATGGGCTGAATGGATTGATTTAATGATTTGACAAGTATTTTCAAATATATTCAACATATATTGTGTATATAATATGTGCCTAATTTTGGAGACACAATGTTGAACAAAAAAGAGCAAGCTTCCTACTCAAATTGAAATTTAATTGTAGTGTCAAAGAAAAACAATGAATAAATTACAAACAAATATGCAATATGATGCTAAGTAGTAATACTGTTATGAAGAACAAATAAAGGAGGGTAAAAGGTATAGAAAGTGACTGGAGATGCTTTTAGGTAGAACAGAGGCCTCAGTAATGCAATGAATTAAAGGGTGAATGAGGAAATGAATGAGGAGCAGAGTGAAGATAAAGCAGACAGTGTGATGGTAGCTTCCAAGAAAACTTCAGTCCAGATAAAAATGTGTAGGATAGATTAAGACTTTCCAAACATATGGTTAGCTTTAAGAGTCTAGAAAGTGATGAGCAAATTAAAGCAAAAATCAATAGAAGAGATTGATAAAAAAAATAAGAGCTGATATAAAGAAATATAAAAGCAAACACATAAACAAAAGCAAAAGTTGCTTATTTGAAATGACCCACAAAATTGATTAACTCTCTGTTAGACTGCTGAAACAAAAAAGAGAAAACACAAAATATGAATATCAGGAATGAAGGAGACATTGTAACTACAGATCCTACAGACACTAAAAGATTAAGAAGAAGGGGGGCGCCCAAGACGGCCAAATAGGAACAGCTCTAGCCTCTAGCTCCCAGCGTGAGCGACACAGAAGATGGGTGATTTCTGCATTGCCAACTGAGGTACCGGGTTCATCTCACTGGGGCGTGTTGGACAGTTGGTGCAGGACAGTGGGTGCAGCTCAACGAGCAAGAGCCACAGCAGGGCGAGGCATCGCCCCACCTGGGAAGCACAAGGGGGAAGGGAATTCCTTTTCCTACCCAAGGGAAACCATGACACACAACACCTGGAAAATTGGGTCACTCCCACCCTAATACTGCACTTTACCAAGTGTCTTAGCAAATGGCACACCGGAGATTATATCCTGCACCTGGCTCAGAGGGTCCCATGCCCACAGAGCCTCCCTCATTGCTAGAACAGCAATCTGAGATCTAACTGCAAGGTGGCAGCAAGGCTGGGGGAGGGGCCTCCGCCATTGCTGAGGCTTAAGTAGGTAAACAAAGCGGCCAGGAAACTCGAATTGGGTGGAGCCCACTGCAGCTCAAGGAGGCCTGCCTGCCTCTGTAGACTCCACCCCTGGGGACAGGGCATAGCTAAACAAAAAGCAGCAGAAACCTCTGCAGATGTAAATGTCCCTGTCTGACAGGTTTGAAGAGAGTAATGATTCTCCCGGCATGGAGTTTGAGATTTGAGAACAGACAGACTGCCTGCTCAAGTGGGTCCCTGACCCCCAAGTAGCCTAACTGGGAGACATCCGCCACTAGGCGCAGACTGTCACCTCACACCTCACACGGCCGGGTATACCTCTGAGATGAAGTTTCCAGAGCAACAATCAGACAGCAACACTTGCTGTTCAGCAATATTCTCTCTTCTGCAGCTTCTGCTGCTGATACCCAGGCAAACAGGGTCTGGAGCAGACCTCAAGCAAACTCCAACAGACCTGCAGCTGAAGGTCCTGACTGTTAGAAGGAAAAATAACAAACAGAAAGGACATCTACACCAAAACCTCATCTGTACATCACCATCATCAAAGACCAAAGGTAGATAAAACCACAAAGAAGGGGAAAAAGAAGTGCAGAAAAGCTGGAAATTCAAAAAATCAGAGCGACTCTCCCTCTCCAAAGGAACGCAGCTCCTCACCAGCAATGGAACAAAGTTGGATGGAGAATGACTTTGACGAGTCGAGAGAAGAAGTAGAGAGAAGAAGGCTTCAGTCGATCAATCTTCTCAGAGCTAAAGGAGGAACTATGTACCCAGTGCAAAGAAACTAAAAACCTTGAAAAAAGAATGGATGAATGGATAACTAGAATAATCAATGCAGAGAAGACCATAAACGACCTGATAGAGATGAAAACCATGACACGAGAAATACGTGACAAATGCACAAGCTTCAGTAACTGACTCGATCAACTGAAAGAAAGAGTATCAGTGACTGACGAGCAAATGAATGAAATGAAGCAAGAAGAGAAGTTTAGAGAAAAAAGAGTACAAAGAAATGAACAAAGTCTCCAAGAAATATGGGATTATGTTAAAAGACCAAATCTACGTCTGATTGGTGTACCTGAAAGTGATGGGGAGAATGGAACCAAATTGGAAAACATTCTGCAGGATATTATCCAGGAGCACTTCCCCAACCGAGCAAGGCAGACCAACATTCAAATTCAGGAAATATAGAGAATGCCACAAAGATACTCCTCAAGAAGAGCAACTCCAAGACACATAATTGTCAGATTCACCAAAGTTGAAATGAAGGAAAAAATGTTAAGGGCAGCCAGAGAGAAAGGTTGGGTTACCCACAAAGGGAAGCCCATCAGACTAACAGCAGATCTCTTGGCAGAAACTCTACAAGCCAGAAGAGAGGGGGGGCCAATATTCAATATTCTTAAAGAAAAGAATTTTCAACCCAGAATTTCTTGTCCAGCCAAACTAAATTTTATAAGTGAAGGAGAAATAAAATCCTTTGCAGACAAGCAAATGCTGAGAGATTTTGTCACCACAAGGCTTGCCCTACAAGAGATCCTGAAGGAAGCACTAAACATGGAAAGGAACAACTGGTACCAGCCATTGCAAAAACATGCCAAAATGTAAAGAGCATTGATGCCAGGAAGCAACTGCATCAACAAATGAGCAAAATAATCAACTAACATCATAATGACAGGATAAAGTTCACACATAACAATATTAACCTTAAATGTAAATGGGCTAAATGCTCCAATTAAAAGACACAGACTGACAAATTGGATAAAGAGTCAAGACCCATCAGTTTGCTGTATTCAGGAGACCCATCTCACATGCAGAGACACACATAGACTCAAAATAAAGGGATGGAGGAAGATCTACCAAGCAAATGGAAAACAAAAAAAGGCAGGAGTTGCAATCCTAGTCTCTGATAAAACAGACTTTAAACCAACAAAGATCAAAAGAGACAAAGAAGGCCATTACATAACGGTAAAGGGATCAATTCAACAAGAAGAGCTAACTATCCTAAATATATATGCACCCAATACAGGAGCACCCAGATTCATAAAGCAAGTCCTTAGAGACTTAAAAAGAGACTTAAACTCCCACACAATAATAATGGGAGACTTTAATACCCCACTGTCAACATTAGACAGATCAATGAGACAGAAAGTTAACAAGGATATCCAGGAATTGAACTCAACTCTGCACCAAGAGGACCTAATAGACATCTACAGAACTCTCCACCCCAAATCAACAGAATATACATTCTTCTCAGCACCATGTTGCACTTATTCCAAACTTGACCACATAGTTGGAAGTAAAGCATTCCTCAGCAAATGTAAAAGAACAGAAATTATAACAAACTGTCTCTCAGACCACAGTGCAATCAAACTAGAACTCAGGACTAAGAAACTCAATCAAAACTGCTCAACTACATGGAAATTGAACAACCTGATCCTGAATGACTACTGGGTACATAATGAAATAAAGGCAGAAATAAAGATGTTCTTTGAAACCAATGAGAACAAAGATACAACATATCAGAATCTCTGGGACACATTTAAAGCAGTGTGTAGAGGGAAATTTATAGCACTAAATGCCCACAAGTGAAAGCAGGAAAGATCTAAAATTGACACCCTAACATCACAATTAAAAGAACTAGGGAAGCAAGAGCAAACACATTCAAAAGCTGGCAGAAGGCAAGAAATATATAAGATCAGATCAGAACTCAAGGAGATAGAGACACAAAAAACCTTCAAAAAAATCAATGATTCCAGGAGCTGGTTTTTTGAAAAGATCAACAAAATTGATAGACTGCTAGCAAGACTAATAAAGAAGAAAAGAGAGAAGAATCAAATAGACACAATAAAAAATGATGAAGGGGATATCACCACCAACCGCACAGAAATACAAATTAACATCAAAGAATACTATAAACACCTCTACGCAAATAAACTAGAAACACTAGAAGAAATGGATAAATTCCTGGACACATACACTCTCGCAAGACTAAACCAGGAAGAAGCTGAATCCCTGAATACACCAATAGCAGGCTCTGAAATTGAGGCAATAATTAATAGCCTACCAACCAAAAAAAGTCCAAGACCAGACAGATTCACAGCCGAATTCTACCAGAGGTACAAGGAGGAGCTGGTACCATTCCTTCTCAGACTATTCCAATCAATAGAAAAAGAGGGAATCCTCCCTACCTGATTTTACGAGGCCAACATCATCCTGATACCAAAGCCTGACAGAGATACAACAAAAAAAGAGAATTTTAGACCAATATCCCTGATGAACATCGATGCAAAAATCCTCAATAAAATACTGGCAAACCGAATCCAGCAGCACATCAAAAAGCTTATCCACCATGATTAAGTGGGCTTCATCCCTGGGATGCAAGGCTGGTTCAACATATGCAAATCAATAAACGTAATCCAGCATATAAACAGAACCAAAGACAAAAACCACATGATTATCTCAATAGATGCAGAAAAGGCCTTTGACAAAATTCAACAGCCCTTCATGCTAAAAACTCTCAGTAAATTCGGTATTGATGGAACATATCTCAAAATAATAAGAGGTATTTATGACAAACCCACAGCCAATATCATACTGAATGGGCAACAACTGGAAGCATTCCCTTTGAAAACTGGCACAAGACAGGGATGCCCTCTCTCACCACTCCTATTCAACATAGTGTTGGAAGTTCTGACCAGGGAAATCAGGCAAGAGAAAGAAATAAAGGGTATTCAGTTAGGGAAAGAAGAAGTCAAATTGTCCTTGTTTGCAGATGACATGATTGTATATTTAGAAAACCCCATTGTCTCAGCCCAAAATCTCCTTAAGCTGATAAGCAACTTCAGCAAAGTCTCAGGATACAAAATCAATGTGCAAATATCACAAGCATTCTTATACAACAGTAACAGACAAACAGAGAGCCAAATCATGAATGAACTCCCATTCACAATAGCTTCAAAGAGAATAAAATACCTAGGAATCCAACTTACAAGGGATGTAAAGGACCTCTTCAAGGAGAACTACAAACCACTGCTCAGTGAAAGAAAAGAGGACACAAACAAATGGAAGAACATACCATGCTCATGGGTAGGAAGAATCAATATCATGAAAATGGCCATACTGCCCAAGGTAATTTATAGATTCAATGCCATCCCCATTAAGCTACCAACGACTTTCTTCACAGAATTGGAAAAATCTACTTTAAAGTTCATATGGAACCAAAAAAAAAAAAAAAAAAAAAAGCCCGCATTGCCAAGACAATCCTAAGTCAAAAGAACAAAGCTGGAGGCATCATGCTACCTGACTTCAAACTATACTACAAGGCTACAGTAACCAAAACAGCATGGTACTGGTACCAAAGCAGAGATACAGACCAATGGAACAGAACAGAGCCCTCAGAAATAATACCACACATCTGCAACCATCTGATCTTTGACAAACCTGATGAAAACAAGAAATGGGGAAAGGATTCCCTATTTATGAAATGGTGCTGGGAAAACTGGCTAGCCATAGGTAGAAAGCTGAAACTGGATCCCTTCCTTACTCCTTATACAAAAATTAATTCAAGATGGATTAGAGACTTAAATGTTAGACCTAAAACTGTAAAAACCCTAGAAGAAAACCTAGGTAATACCATTCAGGACATAAGCATGGGCAAGGACTTCATGACTAAAACACCAAAAGCAATGGCAACAAAAGCCAAAATTGACAAATGGGATCTAATTAAACTAAAGAGTTTCTGCACAGCAAAAGAAACTACCATCAGAGTAAACAGGCAACCTACAGAACGGGAGAAAATTTTTGCAATCTACTTATCTGACAAAGGGCTAATATTCAGAACCTACAAAGAACAAAAAC
This sequence comes from Macaca nemestrina, assembly GCF_043159975.1. Taxonomy (NCBI): domain Eukaryota; kingdom Metazoa; phylum Chordata; class Mammalia; order Primates; family Cercopithecidae; genus Macaca; species Macaca nemestrina. The sequence goes on along the minus strand of NC_092142.1, from coordinate 17,001,747 downwards.
AAATTTACAAGAAAAAAGCAAACAACCCCAACAAAAAGTGGGCAAAGGATGTGAACAGACAGTGCTCCAAAGAGGATATTTATGCAGCCAACAGACACATGAAAAAATGCTCATCATCACTCACCATCAGAGAAATGCAAATCAAAACCACAATGAGATACCATCTCACACCAGTTAGAATGGCAATCATTAAAAAGTCAGGAAACAACAGGTGCTGGAGAGGATGTGGAGAAATACGAACACTTTTACACTGTTGGTGGGACTGTAAACTAGTTCAAACATTGTGGAAAACAGTGTGGCGATTCCTTAAGGATCTAGAACTAGAAATACCATTTGGCCCAGCCATCCCATTACTGGGTATATATCCAAAGGATTATAAGTCATGCTGCTATGAAGACACATGCACACGTATGTTTATTGTGGCACTATTCACAGTAGCAAAGACTTGGAATCAACCCAAATGTCCATCAATGACAGACTGGATTAAGAAAATGTAGCACATATACACCATGGAATACTAGGCAAACATAAAAATGGATGAGTTCGTGTCCTTTGTAGAGACATGGATGGAAGTGCCATCATTCTCAGCAAACTATCACAAGAACAGAAAACCAAACACCGCATGTTCTCACTCATAGGTGGGAATTGAACAATGACATCATTTGGACACAGGAAGGGGAAAATCACACACTAGGGCCTATTGTGGGGTGGGGGGTGGGAGGAAGAATAGCATTAGGAGATATACCTAATGTAAATGACGAGTTAATGGGTGAAGCACACCAACATGGCACATGTATACATATGTAACAAACCTGCATGTTGTGCACACGTACCCTAGAACATAAAGTATAATAATGAAAAAAAGATTAAGAAGAAAACATTAGGAATAATTGATAACACATTCAATAATCTATATGAAATGATGACATTCTTTGAAAAATAACACTCAGCAAAATTGACACAAGATGAAAATCTGAATGGTCCTAAATCTAACAAACAGATTGAGTTGGTTTTCAAAAACATCCTCACAAAGAAAACTCTAGGCCCAGATATTTCACTAGTGACTTCTATTACGCATTTAAGGAAAGAATAATAACAATCTTATATCAACTTTATATGAAAATTAAGGATAGAATACTTCCCAACTAGTTTTATGAAGACAGCAAAACCCTTATACCAACACTTGCCAAAGGTATCACAAACAAATCAGAATTACAGACCAATAATAATTTATGAATATTTCTCAAAATAAAAAAATGCTTAACAGATTGTTCACAAATTAAATCCAATAATATATAAAAAATAATAACATGTCATGAACAAGTAGAGTTCATCCCAGGAATGTAAGGTTGGTAATTCACCATATTAACAGAAGGAGGAGAAAAATCATATAATCATTTTAATAGATTCAAAAAAGCATTTCTCAAAATTCAACACACATTCATGAATAAAAACTCTCCGCAAATTCGGAATATAATAGAACTTAATTGAGTTGGTAAAAGATCTATGGAAAACCTATGGCTAACCATCACACTTAATGCTGAAAGACTGAACACTTTTCAAATAAAGATCAGGAGAAAAGGAAGCCCATCTTACCACTTTTATATGACATAGTACTAGAGGTTATAGTCATTTCTATAAGTCAAGAAAGGGATACAAAAGACATAAAATTGAATGCTAGACATAAAACTGCTTCTATCTGCAGATGCCATGATTGTTTATGTAGAAAATATTAAGGATTCTAGAAAGCAACTACTGAAAATAATAAAGCATTTGAGCAAGATGCCAAGATACGCAATTAACATCACAAAAATCAGTTATGATTAGCCGGGCGCGGTGGCTGAAGCCTGTAATCCCAGCACTTCGGGAGGCCGAGGCTGGTGGATCACAAGGTCAGGAGATCAAGACCATCCTGGCTAACATGGTGAAACCCCGTCTCTACTAAAAAATACAAAAAACTAGCCGGGCGAGGTGGCAGGTGCCTGTAATCCCAGCTACTTGGGAGGCTGAGGCAGGAGAATGGCGTGAACCTGGGAGGCGGAGCTTGCAGTGAGCTGAGATCCGGCCACTGTACTCCAGCCTGAGCGACAGAACGAGACTCCGTCTCAAAAAAAAAAAAAAAAAAAAAAAAAAAATCAGTTATGATTTTATATACTAGCAGTAAACAACTAGTAAATGAAATTAAAATTTTCACTTAGCCTCAAAAAACATATAATACGTACAAATAAATTTAACAAAACATACATGAAACTTTTAAATTGACCTATTAATATAAAACATTCCTGAAATTAAAGGACATTAAATAAATGGAAAGCTATATACCACAATCATAGATTGAGTGACTCAAAACATGTGGTAGGATGGCCATCCATTTTTCACCCAACTCCAACACACGCGCGCGCACACACACACACACACACGTGCACACGCACATTGCTTCTTCTCCAGCTTTAAAGTTACCCGACTGAAAAGTTTAATATTATTTTATTGGGGTAATGAAGATGTCTTCCCACCTACAGTCTGTTAAAGCAACTGTAACCACCACTGTGTGAATCACTCCAAAAAGTCATCTTCTCAATGCTGGAACAAGACTCTGCACCACTTTCTGCAGATTTACTGAATGCTTTGCTCATTCCATCTCTAGTCCATTGGCCTTTGCATTTGCTATTCATTCTGGAATATTTTCCTTCCCTTCTGTTGCAAAACCATTAGATCTCAGCTTAGACAAATACTTTAGGAATAATGAGATGTCTGCCCTTCCTCTAGGAAGGGTCCCACCCCAATCACAGACTGAACAGTGTTTACACATACACACACTCCCATCTCATTCATGTACGTACGGTGTGCAAGAAATCTGTGATGCAAATGTGTACATATTTTCAATCAATGCTTGTGGGGAAACATTGTGCTTTGGGCCGTTTCAACTTCAAAATCTAATGAATCCAATCATTCCAAATATTCTCATGGGATTAATAACATATCTTGTAGTCTATGTCAAGTATAAAGCATGGCCTCTTCCCAAGAGTCCCAACTACAACCAATGTTGGGGAATGTGTTTCACTCCAACATTCAGACTCCCAGGATCTTGATAGGTATGTAAATCTCCTGTCCAATCTCCATTCTCCCCTTCTTTCTTGGGAACAGAGCCCTGATTTTATTCAGAGAAGCAATACACCTAACTAAAGGTCTGTATCCCCAGCCTTCATTGTAGTAAGGTATGACAATGTTGACTAAATTCTCACCTTTATAGAAGTGTTGTGTGGCTTTTCAAGGAATGTTTTTTAAAGGAAGCTGACGGGGTGAGAGCTATGTTTTGGGGGTTTTCCCTCTTTTTCCTTCCTTCCTGCTGTCAATAAAGTAACTGTGATAACCAGAATTTTAACAACTGTGTTCAACCATGAAGCTACCTTGAAGATGGAATTGCTGTTGGCTCAGTTATGCCAGAGGAGACAACAAGAGGGGTAAAAACTACAATATTAGCTCTGGGCAATGTACCTCTGAGCTGCTTTTAATGGGACAGTAAGCCTTTGAGAGTCCAAGCCACGGCCATTTAGGGGTTTCTGTTATTTGCAGCTGAACCTTATCAAACTAATATAGACAACTTGGGAATTTAACCAATAGGAACTGAAAAATATAGCTGCACCAGCCTCCAATCATACAGAAAAGGAGGAGAAAAGGGGGGAGAACAGAGAGGAAGAAAAGGAGTTGAGGAAGAGGATGAAGATGATGATGAGGAGGAGAAGGAGGAGGAAGGAAGGAGAAAGAGAAGGAGTAGAATGAGAAAGATGGGCAGGAGGACAGTGAGGATGAGGAGGAAGAATATGAGGAGGAGGATGGTGACAGTGGCAAATACATAGGTGGTGTGTGTGTGCCCAGCACTGTTACCTATTCTTACTGACTTAATCCTCTTAATCAACCCTATGAGGTCACTATTATCATCCCCATTTTTTAAATAAGGCAAGTGAGGCTAAGAGAGGTGAAATAAATCACCTTGGCCACACAGTTTATGGTTCAAACTGCTGAGTTTACTCCTGCTATGATCAAACCTCTTTCCTGTTTCTTTGAAATACTGAAAAGCAAAGGCTGCAAAGATTGGAAACCCTTTTTAGAGACGTCAAGGATTGCCTTCTTGCTTTTTAGCCTTTCTTGGTCTCGCTTCCCCCAACTATTTTGTAGATTCCTTTAAAGGAAGGAGAGTAACATGGTATGTGATGAATAAAACAATATAAAAAAGTAAAATACAATGATATGATATATAATGTAAAAGTAGGTTTAAGGATACTTGAAAACAAGTAGTCATAACAGGGAAAACAGGCACATCCAAAAACTAGCATCAAAAGTACATGGGCACTCTTTATATAACATTCTCAAAATGTCAAAGTTACAGTGAAATACCAATATTATACAAATCAGTGGTTTCCAGGGTTAGGGCTGGGGGAGGGCTGTGTTCGTCAATAGCATTGCACCAGTGTTAGTTTCTTGGGTAAAGAAGGGAGCTTGACTATGACCTCTGGGTCACCCCAGGCACCTCTGTGTTGACTGCCCAGGTCATATTCTATTAACACTGTTCAAAAAAAAATTTTAAAGGAAAACAAAAGTGACTTTAAACTCACCCCTGAAAAAGTTATTAAAAGACAGTATTTACTTTCCAAAAAAAAGCAACCCAACCTCTTTGCAGAAGTTCATAAAAATCCCTGTACACATCAAGACTGAGAGGCTTTTCAATTATAAAAGAGATTTTAAAAGGTAGACAGAACCCCTGAAGCTTCCACACACCACGCATCATTGTGGCGGATGGAAGGAAAACCGTCGCCCTGTGTTGACGGCGTATTTATAATCGAAGAGTTTGAGAATGCAAATGAACATGAATCAACACCAACAGGGATGCCTAAAAGACATAAGTGAGAATTAAGGCAATTAAGAATGTTGTCTCAGAGGAAATTAGACTGGGCCATTAATTACAATGCCTTAAAGGGAAAGAGGTCCCGATGAAAACACAATAAATTAAAATATCAAAAAGAAAATTAGTGGGAAGGAAAGATAGAAGTGCCAATGAGAAGCTAATCTCAAAGGTGGTGATGGGGAAGAGAGGGGAGAAGGTATACTGAAAGCGAATATTGAAGAGGTGAGGCAGACCCAACAAGGCTAAATCCTCCTACCCTCCCTCCTTTTCTCTTTCTCTATCTCCTGCCTTCCCTCCTTCCTTTTTTCTCTCCTTTTCTTCTTTCCTCTCTCCTTTCTCACCTCCCAGCTCTATTCTTTCCTTTCCTTTCTTCCTTTCTCCTTCCTTCTCTTACCCCTCCATACTTCCCCCTTTCCTTCCTTCTCTACTCCCCCTTTTCCTTTCCTTCCCAATATTCTTTTCTTCTGATCTTCCCTGATCTCTCCTATCACTTTTCCTGTCCCCTCCTTTCCCTGTGACTTCAAAGTGTTAAATCCTAAGAGGCAGAGACACACCAGGAGCCATCGCTCTGCCCAGGGAGAAATTAGAATCTGCCCTGCGCATGCGCCTGTTGCTGTCTGACTGCATCTCCCCTGCCCTTGCCGTTTAAATCAGCTGCCAGGCTCATCAAGGGGAGCAGCCACTAGACTGTCCCCAGTGAATGGCCCAGGTATCCCTGCTCACTCCTGGTCCAGTGACACTTTAACGTTCCTTGGCTTTAAGTTCTCAAAAATAATGTGTATTTCTTTGTCTCCTCAACTTGGCAGGGAAAAGCTTGAGTGTGTGTGTGTGTGTCTATGTGTGTGTGTGTTTTGTTTTGAAACGGAGTCTTTGTTACCCAGGCTGGAGTGCAGTGGCACATCTTGGGCTCACTGCAACCTCCATTCCCAGGTTCCAGTGATTCTCATGCCTCAAGCTCCCAAGTAGCTGGGACTACAGGCAGGCACCACCACGCCCGGCTAATTTTGTATTTTTAGCAGACACAGGGTTTTGTCATGTTGGTCAGGCTGGCCTCCAACTCCTGACCTCAGGTGATCCACCTGCCTCAGCCTCCCAAAGTGCTGGGATTACAGGCGTGATCAACTACGCCTGGCCAGCTTTTGTTTTTTGATATAGGTACTAACCAGACCCTCTGGATGTGGCATCTCCTCTCTTCTGGGTGTTCTTCCAACACTACACCACGGCCATCCTCTAACCCTACCTTTCTGCAATCCAGCAGCCCCCTCTGCTGCAGGCAGGAACGACCAGTCCTCCAACTTCCTTACCTGTCTAGGCTTCCGGATGACATTCTCAAGTATCTTTATGATAGGTGGAGTTGCTTTCTATGGTACAAAACTGTCCCAACTTCAGTGGTTTATGTTTTTATTTTTTTCTGTAAACACTTTTCACCTGCATAATGATTCACTTAATAGTACTCTCTAAAAAACTGCATTAAAATTATTTTAAATTTCAATAGTGTTGGGGGGGAAAATGGTTTTTGGTTACGTTGATAAGTTCTTTAGTGGTGATTTCTGAGATTTTAATGCACTTGTCACCAGAGCAGAGTACTCTGTACCCAATATATGGTCCTTTATGCCTCACTACCCCCTCTACCTTCCCCCTTTGAGTCCCCAAAGTCCATTATATTATTCTTATGCCTTTGAGTCCACATACTATACTTAGTTTTCCATTCTTGAGTTACTTCACTTAGAACAATGGTATTCTCTGCTGTGTATATACCATATTTTCTTTATCCACTTGTTGGCTAATGGGCACTTAGGTTGGTTCCATATTTTTGCAATTAAAAATTCCATTTTATTTATTTATTGAGATGGAGTTTTACTCTTGTCACCCAGGCTGGAGTGCAATGGTGCAATCTCAGCTCACTGCAACCTCTGCCTCCTGGGTTCAAGTGATTCTCCTTCCTCAGCCTCCCAAGTAGCTGAGATTACAGGTGCCCACCACCATGCCCAGCTGATTTTTATAGTTTTAGTACAGATGAGGCTTCGCCATGTTGGCCAGGCTGGTCTCAAACTCCTGACCTCAGGTGATCCACTTGCCTTGGCCACCCAAAGTGTTGGGATTACAGGCGTGAGCCACCACGCCCGGCCAAAAATTCTGTTATTTTAAATTGAAATACTTTAGCCTCACCTGAGGCAATAACATCTATGAAACCAAGGCTTTTCTACACAAGGTATGGATCTTTTTCTTATGAATATTAACATAAACACATGTCTACACAACATAAAATGTCCATCCAATTTCCCTCATGGATTTACCTCTTATGAGTGGCAACACTTCTTGTACAAGAAACACTGCTGGGGTGAGAAAGTACAGGATACAAATTAAGTACCATCCAATTTGGTTTCACTACCTGCTGTAGGATGTTGGGAAAACTGGGCATTACCCTAGGATCCTCAGTGTTTCCATTTGAACTCTGGGGATAACCATGTTTGTCTTTCTAATGGTTGTTTAGGGACCTAATGCATGTATTAGGTTACATATATTTCCTTTCTCCATGACTATAACTCCCATCTCCCATCCTGTGCATTCAATTCACTAGAAAGCTGGGACAACTTTAATACCACTTTTAAGTACCGGTCAGATGTCTAGCCCCATACCTCACATTTGCTTAAGTGGTGGTATGAGAACAGCAAGGGCATCTGAACTTCTTTCAAAGTAGACCATGAGCTCTTTGATAAATGGGCAACATTTCACAATTCTTTGCGTCACCTTGATGCTCGCCTGGTGCCAAGCATATGGTGGTGCTCCATCAATACCTGCTGACCCACTGATTGATTTCCCATTCTGGCCAGAACTCTGAGCACTGCCAACGTGGGGCTCTGCTGGAGGTGTGGAGGTGAGGTCGGCTAACGGCTTCCATGGAGCAGACCTGGCTTTAAGACATGGCTGCAAACAGTTCCCCAAGCTCGAAGGCTTGCCAGCTCAGCTACCATTTCCCATCTGTGTTTCTATTTTTCCTGTGAGAGTAGCTTTATTGATCTCATTAATTCTCTTTTCCATTTTTGGCATGGGAAGGTGATATTATCCACGCTTTAATTCCTTCTGTGTTTTGCAAATTACAGTATTATTATAGATAGAATGACCAAAAAAATAAAAATAAAAAATCACAGTTTTCACCGAATCATGGCAAAAGCCACGAACTGTCCTTCATTTAAATGGCTGGGGGTAATCTGTCCTGAGGGGTCCGTTCACTCAGGGCCGAGGTCCACAAACACAGATGGAGAATGTTCTCTCAGCTATTTCTGTGTGAAGCAATGCAAATATTTTTCTCACTTGAACATTTTCGCTTTTGAATTACTGACGGCAGTGATAGGTTTCTTAATAAGGCTTCTTTTCTTCTTTTACAGCAATTACATTTGACTATTTTTTCTTCTATTCATTGAAGAGTTTGAGGCGGTCTTAAGAGAATTCATCTGAGGAATGCTGTGGCTCAAGGTTTGGAGTTCAATAAGTACTTCATAAAAAAGAAATGTCTGCTGCTCTGCTGTAAAGACAAGGAAAAGTACCTCTCATGCAAGTTCTTTTAGTTCCATAACTAATTAAAATCACAACTACCACTAACAGAAAAGTTTCTCCTGATCTTATCTACTACTTAGAACTCTTTACAAGAGAAGGAGAAAAAAAAAAATAAAAGAAGTGATTTCCCCATAGACTGTGGGTCTCCCAGGACAGGTCTCCTGTATCTTGATGGGGTCTCCCCAGAGCCTAGGTTAGTGTCTAGAACTGAGAAGGCACCTAATAAATGCTGACTACAGAGAAAAATGAATGAATTTGTTTTCCTTTTAATTTTTTAATTGAAATATAATAATCTATATGCTCAAAAGTGCAGAAATCCTAATTGAACAGTTAGATACATTTTTACAAATTTGAAATCACCTGCGGAACCAAAAGCTCAATCAAGAAACACAACAATACAACTCCAGAAATCCTGCACCCGCCCCTTTCCAATCATTATCCTCCAAATATAAACACTGTCCTGACTTCTAACAGCACACACTAGTTTGGCTTTTGGGATTATACAGGGTATCTTCTTTTGTGACCATATTCTTCCATTCAGCATCAGAATTCTGAACTGCATCTATACTGATGCCTGTAATTTCAGCTTGTTCATTCTCATTGCTGCATGGTGTTCCATCATGGGTGCCATGGACTGAATGTTTGTTTTCCCCCAGAACTCATAAGTTGAATCCCTAATTAGCAATGTGATGGTATTTGGAAGAGGCGCCTTTGAGAGGCAATTCAGGTTTGAAAAAGTCATGAGGGTGAGGCTCTTATGATGGGATTAATGCCCTTATGAAATGAGGAAGAGACATGAGATCAATCTCTTTTTCTCTGTCTCTGCTTGTATATGCACCAAGTAAAGGCCATGTGGCCATACGAGAAGACAGCTGTCTGCAAACCAGTAAACCAGGAAGAGGGCCCTCACCAGACAACAAATCAGCTGGCACCTTAATCTTGGACTTCCCAGCCTTCAGAACTTTGAGAAATAAATGTTGGTTACTGAAACCACCCAGGCTGGGTGCAGAGGTTCACGCCTGGAATCCCACCACTTTGGGAGGCTGAGGCAGGAGTATAACTTGAGGCCAGGATTTCAAGACCAGCCTGGCAAACATAGTGAAAATACAAAGATTAGCCAGGCATGGTGGCACTTGTCTGTAATCCCAGCTATTCCCGGGGGCTGAGGCAAGAGAATCACTTGAACCTGGAAGTTTGAAGCTGCAGTGAACTAGATCACACCACTGCATTCCAGCCTGGGCAACAGAGTGAGACCCTGAAAAAAGAAAAGAAAAAAAAAAAAAAGGAAAGAAAAGGAAAAGGAAAAGGAAAGATCACCAAGCCTATGATATTTGGTATGGCATGCCAAACTGACCAAGACAATGGAAATATGCCACAACTGATTTATCCATTCCACAACTGATCTATCCATTCCACAACTGATCTCTCCATTCCACAGATGATGGGCATTTGGCACCTTTAAGTTTGGAGCTATCATGAAACGCATTGCCACAGAAGATCTAATACATGTCTTTTGGTAATCACGTTTTTCTGTTGGATTGTGTCCCTGGGAATGGAAATGGATCATAAGATGTGTACAGTTTTGGCCTTGGTGGAAGCTGTCAGACATTTTTCCAAAGGGTTTGTACCAATGTATATTCCCAGCAGCAGTGCATAAGCATTCTACTTGCTCCATATCCTTGCCAGCACTTGATGTTGTCAGTCTTTTTAATTTTAGCATTCGGGTGGGTGTGTAGTGGGATCTCATTGTGTGCGTGTATGTGCATGGTTTCTCTTTATTTTCAGATAATTATAGATTCACATGCAGCTGCAAAAAATAATACAGAGATCTGTCATATGCCCTTCACTCGGTTTCTCACAATGGTAACATCTTGCATACCTATAGTACAATATCGCAATGAGGAAATTGATGTTGACAGAATCTAACCTCAGTCAGATCTCACCAGTTTGGCCATATGTAGACTCACTGATCATCACAGTCAAGGTATGGAAGAGAGTCACTGCAAGGATCTTTCCTGCTAGTTTTATATCCACTGCTACCTCTGTGCTACCCCCTAACCCCTGGTAACCAGTAAACCATTCCCCATATCCATAATGTTGCCATTTCAATAATGTTCTATGAATGGAATTGCACAGTATGTGACCTTTTGAGATTGTCTTTTTTCAGTGTATTTCTCTCAAGATCCATCCAATAGGTTGGTTGCCTGTATCAGAATTGCATTCCATGAACAAACTTTTGAAGACACTATGCATCTCATTTCCAAACAATTATTTTTAGTAGTTTATTTCTTTCCTATTCGAGGGATGGCAAAATAGAGTTGCACATTTTTTTCATTTGTTCATCAGTTTAACGAACATTTATTAAGTACCAACTGCATGTTGAGCATTGTGCTGGATGGTGAGCACCCAAGAGACACATATGGCTCTGCTATGTAGAGTTTTCCTAAAAATTAGCTGGGCGTGGTGATGGGCACCTGTAATCCCAGCTATTTGGGAGGCTGAGGCAGGAGAAATACTTGAACCCGGGAGGCAGAGGTTGCAGTGAACCGAGATCACACCACTGTGCTCTAGCCTGGGTGACAAGAGCAAACCTCCGTCTCAAAAGAAAAAATAAATAAATAAATTGGGGAGACAGATTTATACATTTAATAAGACAATACGGAATTACAGGTGGCAAGACAGAGCGGTGCATACATTTCAGTCAGGAATAAAGAAGGAAATGGCTGACTTTATGAGGATAGGGGTGGAAGATGAGTCCAGGAGATACTTTTTAAGGGCCTGATGCATAAACCAAACCTTGGAAATTGAGCAGGTTGCCTGATGTCTGTGGATGAGAGAGGAAGCAAGAGAAAAAGGGGGTTTTCTGAGCAGAAAGAACCATAAGCATGGCGGTGGGAAGAAGTCTATACTCAATTTGTATATAATGTCTATAAACAAATACTCAGTTTGTATATAAAGTCTATAACTCAGCACACCAGGATTCACTAAGCCTGAAAAGTGAGTGGGGCTGCTGAAGAGATGAAGAGTTAAGGATCATCATCTTTCAGGAACACCCATTCTTACCGAAGACACAGTCCCAAGCTGCTACCCAGATGCCGCCAGCAGAATCCTACTGAAACATTGAAACTGCCCTTCTAAAGTTTATACAATTAATTAGGGAAGAAAGGAGGGAATTTGCAGCACATGCAGCATTAATCATTAGGGAGCTTGCTCTCTGATATGCTTCCTCACAGCTGTTTGGTGCCCATTGCCTCAGAATGACATAGACCCTGTGACAAGATTATATATGGTTGGTGCAAAAGTAATCTCGGTTTTGCCATTAAAAGTAATAGCAAGGCCAGGTGCAGTGGCTCATGCCTGTAATCCCAGCTCTTTGGGAGGCCGAGGCAGGTGGATCACTTGAGGTTGGGAGTTCGAGACCAGCCTGTCCAATATGGCAAAACCCCATCTCTACTAAAAATACAAAAATTAGCCAGGCATTGTGGCATGCACCTGTAGTCCCAGTTACTTGGGAGGCTGAGGCAAAAGAATCACTTGAGCCCAGGAGGTGGAGTTTGCAGTGAGCCAAGATTGTGCCACTGCACTCCAGCCTGGGCAACAGAAAAAGACTCTGTCTCAAAACAAACAACAACAACAAAAAGGTGAAAACTGCGATTACTTTTGCACCAACTTAATAGCTCCCCTTAAGTGCTCTATAAATAACAAATCATTCATTGTGAAGTGTTATGTTTTTCATTTGAGATATTCTTTCAGGTCTGACACACCAGTGAAACTACTGACATCAGCTGCTCTGAAGAACTTCACAACAAGCAAACTCACCAAAGAATGCAGTTTCCATATCTTGATGGTTACATCCCTTTTACCCCCACTAATCAACAACTCCAATTTTCCAGCCCCTTGCCCGACGGTCCCCTTAAAAGCCCCAGCCCAAAACTCCTCAGGGAAGTGAATTGGAGGGTCCCTGTCTCCTTGCCTGGTTGCCCTATGATCATCAAACACTTTCTCTGCTGCAAACCCTACTGTCTCAGTGTTTTGGTCTGTTACTGCACAGAAGGCTTATACACCTGTCAGTCCTGTAATAGTAATTTGAGTCTTCTGGGCTCCAGCCACACTGCTTTGTAGTTTCTCACAGACCCCTGCATTAGACACAACCAAGGGCAATGACTTGAGTTACACAGCTTTTACATTTTTCTCATGAGTGTTTATCTGTCAGTTGTGCCTAATGTAGAGCGTGCACACACACACATACACACACACACACACCCACTCATCTACCTACCTTGGTGTCAAACACACAAACTGTCTTTCTTGCCTCTTCCCCTGAAATGGGAATGAGAGGCATTCCTTAAGTACTCACAATAGTAAGCACATGTTACCCCTCCTCTAGGACAGACAATGTTCCAAGAGCCTTCCATATGTCTGTTCCTTATAATAGTCCTCTGATCTAAGTAGGCCTATTATCACAGCCAATTTTTAGATAAGGAAACAGTCACAGTGAGGCTAAGTGACTCACCCCAGGTCACACAGCTCAGTTCGCAGAAACGAGTGAGCTCTCCAGCCTATTCCCTCGATGAGTGTGGCAACAACGAGGGTATAGACTCTGGAGACTGACCATGTGATTAAAACATGGCCCTGCTGCTTGTAAGCTCTGTGACTTGGGTGGGTCACTTAACTCCCTGTGCCTCAGTTTCCTTGTGGATACAGTGAAGGTAGAGGCAGTCTACCTGACAGGAGGTGCTGAAATGACAGTAGACTGAGAGATCATGTTCCTTCAGCATGAAAGGGTTTCCAGTGAAAAGCTCAATTCTTCTTTTGAAAGGTTAATAGGATGAAGTTAGAGTGCTCATCAGTCTACTCAGCATCTAAACCAACACACTCACACCAAGGCTAATGTCATCATGACAGTTTTCAGCCCACAGGTGTCTCCTGATTTAATTATTGAGAGAGTCCCATTACTTGGTATATGAAAGTGAGATAAAAACCTATCCAAGGGGCATTTTTCTTGGGCTGCAGGGCTCTGCTCCATTTTTGGATATTGGCACATGCTGATTCCCCTCTCTGCCTTGTGCTACCTTCTTCCCTTCCTCCTTTTCCTCACCCAGTTAATGCCTCACTTCCTTAGAACTCCAAAGAGTCAATGCCTCAGTTATATCTAGCTTAATCTTCTAAGGCTAGTTCAGAGCTCCTTGTTACATGTTTGCATGACATCTTTTATTTTTCCCTCTAAGTTCTTATCACAAGTTATAATTATATATAAATATGTGTGTGTGATTATCTACTTAATAAACATCTCTTCTAGTATAATTTAAGAGTAATAGAACTGAGACCATCTTTATTTTTACTTAGCATTTAATATCCATGGCATAGTCCTTGCATATAGTAGGCACTCAATACATGCTTACAGAGTAGATGAATGAGTAAGCATATGAACAAATTAAAAAATCTTAGTGAATGAATCACCAAAGTTTCATCAAAAGGAATTTGATGTCCTGTAATGACTTCAGTTCCCTGAAATGTCTTGGTGGTCGTTGGTATCATAGAGTTTCTGGACACCCAAGGAATAATATTTCAGATAGACTCATGAGGTTTCCAGGCTACTGTGAATCAAATCCAGCCCAGCCCAGCCCAGCCCAGCCCAGCCTTCCAGGCAAGTCTGTATTTAAGTCTCCCACTTTGATTTCCATCATCATCCACTGCAAGCGAGAGTTGTTGATTTTCTTTAATTAAGGCAGGAAGGATGGCTTCCTGAGTGGGTAATATATCTCCCAAGTTCAGCATTTCATCTGCACAGCCCACATTTCACTCAGAAATGGGACGGATTCATTAAAAGTATGGCCAGACAGCTTCCTCTTTGGTTGTTTGCCTACATTTAATGAATGAATAAAGAACGTGCCTATTCATTACCAACTTTTGAGTGGAAGTAATTGCTGGGTTCCCTCGTTTGCTTGGAATAATGTTCTTTGCATTGGAAGCATCTTCTGCCTCGGTCACCATAGTAATTCCCAATCAATGGGCCAAAGACGTCCTCCAGGGGCAGGTATTCACCTCCAGCTCACCTTTGAGAGAAATAATCACTCTTCTAGTCCTCCAGGGCTTCATTCAGTGCACTAGGCATGCTCATTTATGGCAGGAGACCCTGGGACCCTAAGAAGTAAATAAGACTGGGAGGCCCATTAATTCTCTGAGTACACCCTGGGGGCACCTGGGGCATTATAATGTGATTACTACTAAGAAAGTCTAAATTCCTATGTACTTTGTCAAAAAGCATTTTACAGAAAGTACTCAGTTTGGCCCTCCCTGTGATCATGTGCCTAACTTTGGCCACAGGAAATCTAGGGGGCCATTTGGGTGACTCTTGGTTGACTCAAGGTTTAAGGGATCCTTGAGACTTTATCCCTCATCCCCAAATCATTAACAAACATTTGCCAAGTGGCTACACTGAGTATAAATTAAAGATTACTGGATCCCTTATCTGTACCCTGGACCTGTACAACACAGCTGTTCTAGTAGCTTCCCAGCCTCTTTCACTGCCTCTGCCAGTTTTATTTTCTCCATGGTTGCACAGTGGTCTTTCCAAAACATAAATGTCAGTGGCTCACACCTGTAATCCAAGCACATTGGGAGGCTGAGCCGGGTGGATCATTTGAGGCCAGGAGTTTCAGACCAGCCTGGCTAACAAGGTGAAATCCTGTCTCTACTAAAAAGATAAAAATCAGCCGGGCATGATGGCATGTGCCTGTAGTCCCAGTTACTCGGGAGGTTGAGGCAGGAGAATCACTTGAAGCAGGGAGGTAGAGGTTGCCGTCGGCAGAGATTGTGCTGCTGCACTCCAGCCTGGGCAACAGAGTGAGACTCCGTCTCAAAAAAAAAAAAAAAAAAAAAAGAAGGAAAGAAAAGAAACACAAATGTCACCACAACTGTCCTCTGCTAAGAATCCCAAGGCTCCTCCTTGCCCCCAAGATTCAGGACAAAGTCCTCTTCCTGATTCATAGGACCTTCCCTGTACAATCTGGCCAGTTTTATATCCACCTACCTTCTGTCCCACTTTGTAAGCATCTGCCTGCCACATGAAGCTACTTGCAGTTCTCTGAATATATTCCACAGTTCCCACCTCGGTGCCTCTGCCCACACATTTTCCTCCACCTCCTCCCTATGACCATCTTGCATTCTTTGAAATGCTAGATCAGATTCAGAGCCCTAGAGGAGAGAGGCAGGTTGCATCACTTTACAATCAGAGCCATGAGGAAAGCGATAGGGAGTAGTGAGGAGTGGGACAAACTGGTGAGCACATACCCTGTCTATGAGGGGCAGCTATACCACCCAGCAACATCTAATGGTTGCCACGAAGGGATGTGGGTTCAGTGTTTTCATATCTACTACTTTTCAGGGGAAGCTGGAAATCTGAAACTTTATCTGAAATATTTTTTAAATGTGGTATACTTCATTGTAACTTTTAAAATGTTAAAGGCCTTCCAAAGTGGGCCTGAACTCTTAGGTGCTAGCTGCTGACTCATGACCTCTACCCAAGAGGGGATACCTCCTTGGTGAACTCATCTCTCCTTTGTGTCACCATTATAACTTGTGGCTCAGTGAAGAGCTTCAGCGACCAATCTTTGTGTCTCTGAAAGTTGGCATAGTACATGGCACACAGAAAATGCAGTAGAGATAAACCAATGAATAAATAAAGTCAGTTTCTTCCCCCATTTGTAAGCTCATAAATTACATACACTTCAGAAAGGCTGGGGGATGTTGGTGTATCCTTTTTAATAATCAGGCAAAAAATGGGTTTTTATAGCCAGCCTTCAACCCCGGTCATAAGAGAAGTTGGCATCCACTTGTGAAAAGCAATTTGAGAGAGAGCACTCAGTCTTGCTGTCTAAAAATATCTATCACCTATAAGACCTGCATTACCCAACATTATCACCTTCAGTGGGTTACATCGTAGAATATTACCTTTGCAGCCTTCCTTGGGAACTAGCCCTTCCCCCTGGCAGGAAATGGAAGAAGTGTTGTCAGCTCCTAAAAGTCAATATAAATACACATTGGGTTCTTTTCCAATTTATTCTACCAAATTGCTGTATGACTTTAGGCAACTTCCCTTATCAGGACCCTACTTTCCCCATCTATAAAGAACTCTTCTGGGCCAGGGGTGGTAGCTCATGCCTGTAATCCCAGCACTTTGGCAGGCCGAGGCAGGCGGATCACCTGAGGTCAGGAGTTTGAGACCAGCCTTGCCAACATGGAAAAACCCCGTCTCTACTAAAAAATACAAAAATTAGCCAGGTGTGGTGGTGCGTGCCTGTGGTCTCAGCTACTTGGGGAGGCTGAGGGAGAAGAATCGCTTGAACCTGCAAGGCAGAGGTTGCAGTAAGCCGAGATTGCGCCATTGCACTCCAGCCTGGGTGACAGAGCAAGACTCCGTCTTGAAGAAAAAAAAAAAAAAAAAAAACCCAAATATATATATATTTATACATACATATAATTTTTTGAGACTCTGTCTCAAAATATATATACATATATTTTTTGAGACTCCATCTCAAAAAAAAATATATATATATTTTGAAATTTTTTCTGGACCAAACAGTGTCTGAGGTCTTCATTATTATTATTATATGGTGTGAAATGAAATTAGAAAACTGCTATCTTAGCCTAGGTTAGAAACTCAAATATATGTAGGAATGAAGAAAGAGAACAGTAAGAGCTGGGAGGGGAATGTGACAAGCTGGAAAGCTCACATCCTTCTGAAGGGAAGAGCCGCTGTTCAATTGCAGCTCACTGTTGCCACATGGGAGGCTCAGCCCAGCGCTATCTGATCATCTGATTTTTAAAGAGAAGCCAGAAATCCATGATTTTATGTAAAATATCCCAATCGCCTGCCAAATCACCTAAGCAAACAAACAAAAACAGTGTTGCCAAAACAAAACATCTCCATGGACTAGATTCAATCCATCCCTGAACCAATTTCTGGGAGGCAGGGAATGAAAGTGGGCTCAACCTGTACCACACGTCCATCTCTCTTCTCATGGTTCCTTAAGTCACAATCAGAAGAAATCAGACAAAAGCTACAGGTGAGCCGGGGAGCAGTGGCTCACACCTGTAATCCCAGTACTTTGGGAGGCCGAGGTGGGTGGATCATCTGAGGTCAGGGGTTTGAGACTAGCCTGGCCAACATGGTGAAACCCCCTCTCTACTAAAAATACAAAAAATTAGTCAGGCCTGGTGGCAGGTGCCTGTAATCCCAGTTACTTGGGAGGCTCCGGGAGGAGAACCAGGAGGCTCGAACCAGGAGGCAGTTGTAGTGAGCTGAGGTCACGCTATTGCACTCCAGCCTGGGCAACAAAAGCAAGATTCCATCTCAGAAAACACATACACACACACACACACACACACACACACACACACAAAAACAAAACAAAACAAAACAAAACAGACAAAAAAAAAAAAAACAAAGAAAAACTTTAGGTATCTGCTACAAGGCACAAATCAAAAAGACTAATACCACTTGAGCTTCCTACTGTTTTTTTTTCCTTGAGTCATGCATTATTTAGCTTGAAATTGGTTGATTTGAAAAAGAGCTTCTATGCCTATTATAAGCAGATCTTCCCTTACCCATATAGGATTTCTGCAACCTGTTTCTAAGAAGGAGGCAGCTGTTAATGAACCATGTGTTCCCACCTCTGGGTCTTGCCAGAACAATTCTGCTGAAGGAGACCCTGGTTCACTTCTCAGTAATTCTGACTTCTCAGGGACTGGCTTTTGTTTATTTTCCTCTCTCCAAAGCATACATATTTCATCTGGCAGCTTTTCCACATCAGCAAAATCCGTCGTGCCAGCACCAGATTCCTCTTGTGCACTAGCTCCATCCTGATTAACTCTATTTATATAATTTATTTTGGTTGCCTGTTTCCCATTTGGGAGATCGATACAAATTTAAATGAGAAGCGAGAGTATTTACAGCCACTTCAAGCGTTGATCAAACACAGGCCAGGATGCAGACATTCTGCCTTGGAGATGAGTCCCTCTGTGGGATCATCTTGGTATCATCTCACAAATGGAGAGAGATGGAGAAGGAGAAGAGGAAGCAGACAGAGGACGGGAAAAACGCAGGGAGGAAGAAAAGAAGAAAGGGATGGAGGGAGGAAGCAAGGAAGGAGAAAAGAGAAGGCAAGAAATAAAAGAGGAAAAGAAGTGGCTAGACTAGTTTTTCAGCTTTCTAGTTCAGTTGGCATATACCAAGCACTTTTAGCCTTTGGCTAAACTTTTATATACATATTTGCATGCTGAGATGTGTCTAGAAGTAAGTCACCAAAGTTTTTGCTTATATTAGTTCCCACGTAAAGCAGAGGACGCTGCCAGCTTATTTGCGTGTGAGTTTTTAGCTGTCAATGCATATTTCAAACAGCATTCAGGAACTGACTGCATAAATCAAGCTCTGCGGGGATGTTGCTGCCCTTCACCAGGTTGGTGTGCGATCCAGGATGTGATTTGATTTTCGGGCTTTCTCCTTAGCAGAGGCCAGCTCAAGGGCCCAGCCTTCATGATCTGGACCAAACTGTGCGTATTTCGGGGGGTGGATAGCGCATCCTTTTTGTTGAGCTGACGCTGCCTCCTTTTCTTTAGTTCTCCGTTTGGACACTGCCTGCTTTTTTTTTTTTTTTTTTTTTTTTTTTAAGAGGAGGAGGTGGCTGTAAAAAGTGTCTTCCCAAGAGACCCATGTGGTCAAAGAGGGAAGAGTGAATCAGGAAGCCTTTGTCATGCTGTGACTCTGACTTTCTTAGAAGGAACTCAGTTCTATTATTCTGTACTCACAGCCAGCTGTAGTATCTCCACCCATGGGGAAGGCTATGGTTTAATTAGTCAACAGAATTGGTCCATTTGGCTCTCCACTGGGAGGAAAACATGGATTTGTACATCAATCAGATACAAAAATCAATTCTGACTAGATCAAATATGTAAATGTATACAAGAAATAGGAAATAAAATAAGATGCTATATACATAAAGAGTTATTTTTATATGGTCTTTGGTTGAACAGATCTTAAAGGACCAGGATGGGGGAAGACCTTCCTAACCTAGACATAAAGTCCAGAAGCTATGAAATAAATGGTTCACAAACTAATTACAAACAGGTTGGGCATGGTGGCTCACGCCTGTAATTTTGCTAGGCTGAGACAGGCCGATAACTTGAGTCCAGGAGTTTGAGACCAGCCTGGCCAAAATGGTGAAACCCCATCTCTATTAAAAATACAAAAATTAGCCAGGTGTGGTGGGGCACACCTATAGTCCCAGCTACTTGGGAGGCTGAGGTGAGAGGATCACCTGAGCCTGGGAGGTCAAGGCTGCAGTGAGCCAGGATCATGCCACTACATTCCAGGCTGCCTGACAGAGTGACACCCTGTCTCAAAAAAAAAAAAAAAAAAAAGACAGAAGGAAACAAAAAAAGAAAAAGAAAAAAGAAGTAGGAAGGAAGAGAAAGAAAATAAAAGGAAAGAAAGAAAAGAAAGGAGAAAGGAAAGAAGAAAGAAAGAAAAAAGAGAGAGAGAAAGAGAAAGAGAGAAAGAGAGAGAAAGAAGGAAAGAAAAACTGATTACAATGTATTTTAAGATCTGTTTGACTGGCCAGGCATGGTGGCTCACGCCTGTAATCCCAGCACTTTGGGAGGCCGAGACGGGTGGACCACCTGAGGTCGGGAGTTCGAGACCAGCCTGACCCACATGGAGAAACCCTGTCTCCATTAAAAATACAAAATTAACTGTGTGTGGTGGCAGGCGCCTGTAATCCCAGCTACTCGGGAGGCTGAGGCAGGAAAATCGCTTGAACCAGGGAGGTGGAGGTTGCGGTGAGCCAAGATCCTGTCATTGCACTCCAGCCTCTGTAAAAAGAGCAAAACTCGGTCTCAAAAAAAAAAAAAAAAAAAAAAAATCTGTTTGACCAAAGACCAAATAAAAACAAAAGACAATGACAGACTGGGATGGAACATCTGCAGGACATATGGTGCTCAAACTGTTAATATTCCTAATAACTAAATGGTTCCTACAAACTGAAGGAAGAAGATAACCCAGCTTAAAATTGGAGAAAATATATGACCCAGTAATACATTAACGGGAAGCCATGAAAACACTTACCTCAATCCACTGATCAGTGGAAAAATAGAAATTAAGGCACCTATATGGCACCATTTTTCCCCCATTAGTGTGGCAAAATGTTTAAAAAATTAATAACCTCCAGTGTTGGTGAGGATGTTGTAAGGGAAATGGCCATGCTGTAGTCAAGAGTAGGCCAAGGTAAACATCCGGCACAGCATGGCACAGTGGGATTGGAGTGCAGGCTCACAATCCCGTGCATTACATAATCACAGCTATGCAGCCATGTTATGGGAGAGCTCGTCACCTGCCTCTGAGTCACTTTTGTTCATGAGGTGTATAAATACCTCACTAACACTGGGAGAGGGGGGCGCATAATAAAGCCATCTCTCACCTGCCTAAAGCTCCCCCCAACTCGAGTGTTCTTTCCACTACCCACCACCTGTCCACCAACTCCCCTCGGACCTCAGTTTGGGCTGGAACCTGATAGATGTGGAGAAATGGCCATCACGGCAACAAATGGCTGAAACTGCAAACTTATTTTGCAACATAATTAATGCAATATGTATTAACATTCAAAAGATTCTTATCATTAAGCCAGCAATTCCCTTTTTTGAAGCATGTATAGGAGAAATAAAAGCTATACAGAGGTTTATTTGTACAAGGACATGTATGCGTCTTGTAGCATTGTTTATGGTGTCCCCTTCCAAGGAGAGAAAAGGAAAGGAAAAGCAAGAGGGAGCAGGGGCAGACTCAGAGAGAGAGAGAGAGAGAGGGACAGAGATGGGGACAGAGAGAGATGGAGACAGAGACAGAGAATGGAGACATTCTCAACAAATATTTAGAATAAATTAAAAGCAACAAGCGTTAATAAAATAGGATAAATATTTGAGATAACTGATGTAGTCATTTAGAGGAATAAGTCAGATCTATGGGTACTGTCATGGAAGAACAGCAGTGATATGATAGTAAGTAAAATGCAAAAAATAACCCACAATTCAAAAGTACAGAGTAACAGACTTAGCTTAGCTTAGTTCATGGTATTGAGAATGAAGGTTCTAAGGTCAGCCTACTTGGATTCAGTTCTCTCCTTCAGCACTTGTTAGCTCTGCAAGCTAATGAACCTCTCTGTGCCACGGTTTCCTCATCTGTCAACTGAGAAAATTACTGAGGCAATTAGATGAGTTCATCATGTTAAGCACTTAGAGCTATAACTGGTAAGCTTCATCATTATACTCTTACTATTGAAAGGGTGCAGCTAATACAGCTGATAGCCTACAGTTAGGCAACCTTGGGGCTCTAGTCATTGTCAGAATACTAAAGCATTTTCATACCAGCTGGTAAAGACTGTCCCCCACTATTCTGATTATTCTAGGCCCTTCCCTAGGCTCAACCGCGCACTCCAGGCATCACCATGGTCTAGCAAATAAAGGGTTAATACCTTGGCTTCCCAGTGGTCTCCAGATTCCAACTCCAGCCTAAGGCTTAGACCCCCTACCAATCTGGCTTTGAATTCTGCATATCACCTCTAACAACAGGGATGTATTATCTGTGTAAATTTTTGAAAACAATTAATAACTATAACAGGGAATACAATGCAAGCCTACATTTCTGCATCTTGGTGGCATTTACCAAAGCCAAGGCTGGCTTGTGTGATTTGCAAACAGCTGCCTTCCTCTCCTCCACCCTTCCCTCACAGAGGGTGATATTCAAATTACTCTCCACCTGAAGCTAGCACGGTAAATAATTGAACCTCTAAAAGAATATAAAGGCTTAAAAAAAAAAACCCTTAAGTATTACCCACATAGGCTTTTACTGCAACCTACAGGGTGTCTTCCTCAAATTCACTACTCAAAATCTCTTGAGCCCCAGAAGTCTCTTAGAATAATACCAGGAAATGAATACCCACCTGGTAATGCATTATAATTTCTAGGTCTGGCTGTGATGGAAGCCAAGTCCAGGTTTGTACAAGTTGGGAAAGAATAAAATGTCCCTGGTTCCAAATAAATAGCTGTGCCAATAACAGACTTTAATGTACTATATCCCCAGAAGCCTGAGAGGAGAGAAATGAGCGGGACGATTAGATAATCAGTCTAAAAGGGCAAATCAAGCCCCTCTAAGTTGGCTTTTTTATAGGTGGGCTTGTAAAATGGGGGTGGAGAAAATTTCGTTTAAAAATCAAGAACAATGAAAATGGAAGTTGCTATTTCAAGACTGAAAATATATGCACAGGCTACAGTGGATACTCTCCTGGGACCCATTTCACAGCTGAGGAAGCTGAGGTACAGGACAGTTAACTCTCTTGCCCATAGATCTGAAAAGCAATAACATTTGTTGAGCAGGGTGTGAAAGCAGGTGCCTCTGTCACTACAGTTCACAGAAGTCTGTAAAACGAGACATGTCTGTCTCGAGACATAGGGACGCAGAAATGATGGTAAGAGAGGTAGGTTTCTGACATGTTTTGTGATCGGATTCTTTTGCCAGAGCCTCTGAATTAAAGATCAGACCAGTTTCATGGGCTAGCTCATGTCAAGTCTTGATTCATTTAGGGATAGCTGGTTGGTTTGTTCATTTTGCAGGGCTGAGTCCCTTCCCATCAACACATACACCCCTGCCTCGTTCAGGCCACATTTACCTGCTCTTTGCCGCTGCCTGTGCAGCGAGTGAGTTAGAGGTGAAATTGCTGCTAACTACTAAGAGTCCCTGCCCCCTTGCAACTGACAACAGATGACACTGAAATGAAAAGGAGGAAGGGAAGACCTCGTGAGCTCCTGGTGCTTGTGGAAGGAGGAGATGCATTATAATTATAGTTACAGAAGGCAGCGATTCTTCACCTCCTGAAATGGTTAGGTAACATTTTGTTTATAGGTTCCAATGTTCCGGGGCAAGATTTTCTGGGGATAGCTTCCCTCAAATTCTCAAAGGGATCTGTGGCACCAAAGAGGTTAAAAGTCCATTGTCCTGGGCGTATTAGTCTGTTTTCATGCTATTGATAAAAACATACTGGGCAATTTATAAAGAAAAAGAGGTTTAATGGACTCACAGTTCCACATGGCTGGGGAGGCCTAACAATCATGGTGGAAGGCGAAAGGCACGTTTTACATGGCAGCAGCAAGAGAGAAAAATGAGAGCCAAGCAAAAGAGGAAACCCCTTATAAAACCATCAGCTCTCCTGAGACTTATTCACTACCACAAGAACAGTATGGGGGAAACTGCCCCCATGATTCAATCATCTCCCACTGGGTCCCTCCCACAACACGTGGGAATTATGGGAGTACAACTCAAGATGAGGTTTGGGTGGGGACACAGCCAAACCGTATCACATGAGGTCTCTAAATCAAATATGTTCGGACAGTCATCCCCATTCAGTCCTCCTTTCATTCAACACATACTGAGTTCCTCTATGGACACATCAGGGTCAGGTACAGGGATTACACTGGCAAATCTGACTGAAGCTCTTTCCTTCATGGACCTTATATTTTAGTTGAGGACACAGATAGATATTAAAGAATTCATCCAGTGACTCATGGATATGATGGTGTTAGGAGCTTCAAAAAGCAAGGAGGAAGTGAAATGAGGACCCATTTCTAGTCCACTCTGGGTTAGGGAAGAGTTCCTTGATATAGTGATATTTAAGCTGAGCTCAGAAGTATGAGCAGTTAGTGGGGAGGGGAGGGTTGAGGGAGGAGTGTTCTAAACCCTGGGTGCCCAGGGGGATCTGCAGATCAGCAGCATCAGCAATGTCTGGGAACTTGTTACAAGTGCCAGATGCTCAAGCCCTGTCTCAGATGTAATATGTTTTTTTTTTTTTTTTGCAGGTTTATCTAATTTTTTTTTTTTTTTTTTTTTTTTTTTTTTTGTGGAATCTCACTGTGTCACCCAGGCTGGACTGCAGTGGTGCAATCCTGGCTCACTGCAGCCTCCACCTCCCAGGTTCAAGCGATTCTCCTGCCTTAGACTCCCAAGTAGCTGGGATGATAGGTGTGTGTCACCATGCCCAGCTAATTTTTTTTAGTAGAGACGGGGTTTCACCATGTTGTCCAGGCTGGTCTCAAACTCCGGACCTCAGGTGATCTGCCCGCCTGGGCCTCCCAAAGTGCTGGGATTACAGGCATGAGCCACCACACCTGGCCTAAAATCTTAAAATTTTTAAAAAATACTTTCAATTTTATTTTAGATCAGAGAGAACATGTGCAGGTTTGTTATATAGGAATATATTGGATGATTCTGAGATTTGTGGTATAAATGATTTCATCACCCAGGTAGTGACCACAGTACCTAAGTTTTTCAACCCTTGCCCTCCTCTCCCCTCTCTAGTAGTTCCCAGTGTCTACTGTTGCCATCTTTATGTCCATGTGTACCCAATTTTTAGCTCCCACTTGTAAGTGAGAACATGTAGTGTTTGGTTTTCTGTCCTTGCATTAATTGGCTTAGGATAATGTGCTCCAGCTATATCCATGTTGCTGCAAAAGATATTTCATTCTTCTTTATGACTGTGTAGTATTCCATGGTGTATATGTACCATACACTATGGTGTATATGTACATGGTATATATGTATACCATGGTGTATATGTACATATATGGTGTATATGTCCATGGTGTATATGTACCATATACTATGTAGTATTCCATGGTGTATATGTACCATATTTTCTTTATCCAATCCCCCATTGAAGGGCACCTACGTAGATTCTACGTCTTTGCTATTATGAATAGTGCTGCTATGAACATGGAAATGCATGTGTCTTTTCTGTAGAACGATTTATATTCCTTTGAGTATATAACTAGTAATGGGATTGCTGGGTCAAATGGTAGTTCTATTTTAAGTTCTTTGAGCAATCTTCAAACTGCTTTCCATGGTGGCTGAATTAACTTACGTTCCCACCAACAGTGTACAAGCATTCCCTTTTCTCTGTAGCCTCGCCACCATTTGCTGTTTTTTCACTTTTTAATAATAGCTTTTCTGACTAGTGTGAGATGGCATCTCATTGTGGTTTTGCTTTGCCTTTTTCTAATGAAGAATCTCAATTTTTAACAAGATCCCTAGGTGATTGATATTTGCATTGAAGGCTGAGAAGTATTCCTCTGAAGAGAGGCAGGAGCATTTGAGGAACTGTAGGAAAATTGGTGCTCCTGAAACTCAGAAAGAGAAGGAGGTGGGGGAGATGAGGCTGGAGAGGCAGGAGCAGAGAACATCAGATTCCTGTAGCCATGTTAAGAATAAAAGAAACATTTGAGGGCAAATAAATGATTATGCTGATTATGCTTTTGGCAAGAACTTTAAAAAAAATTAAATGTAATTTTTTTAAGTTCCAGGGTGCATGCATGTGCAGGACGTGTAGGTTTGTTACCTAGGTAAACATGTGCCATGGTGGTTTGTTGCACCTATCAACCCGTCACCTAGGTATTAAGCCCAGCATCCTTTAGCTCTTTTTCCTAATGCCGCCCCTCTCCCACCTCCCCACTGCAAAAGGCCCCAGTGTACGTTGCTCCCCTCCCTGTGTCCACGTGTTCTCACTGTTCAGCTCATACTTTTAAGTGAGAACATGCAGTGTTTGGTTTTCTGTTCCTCCATTAGTATGCTGAGGATAATGGCTTCCAGCTTCATCCATGTTCCTGCAAGGGACGTGATCTCACTCCTTTTTATGGCTGCATAGTATTCCATGGTGTATATGTACCACATTTTCTTTATCTAGTCTATCACTGATGAGCATTTGGTTGATTCCATGTCTTTCAGCAAGAACTCTTAAAACTCTAATTTGGTAGCTTGGGCTATGGGGTTTATATGTAGAATGAGTGAGGGAACCAGCTTTTGTTTGTGGTCACCTATCCCTCCTTCTGCACATTCCACACTTCATCTCTGTTTTCTCATCTGTAAAATACGGATAACAGCTCCTGTCTTGCATACTCCTTGGGCTGGTTGAATAGATTGTTCCCTATAATGCACATATGTCAGGTCCAGCGCATAAGAAGTATTTAATAAATTAGTTTACTTCTCATTGTTTCAAGAAATATTTATTCCAATTCTTTATTCTAAGCCCTGAAATAGGAACTGGAGATGTTACATTGAGCAAGATGTGATAGCCTCAGGGAGTCCAAAATCGCGCTGGGGAAAGTGGGGCTCAAACAGATGATATGACAGATACTATAACAGGCAAAGTACAGGTGCCAGTAAGGATATACCAAAGATGGGTAATAGAATCCAGGGAGCTTGTCCAATGCTTCACAGAGGAAAGGATATCTAGGCTGATGCCAAAGAATGAGTTGAAATTAGCCAGGCAAAGTAAAGGAAGGTCTGCACATGGCAGTCCCTACTTGACATCTACAACATCCAGAAGCAACAAGGGATATCTGTCTAGAATATACAAAGAACTCCTCTAAATTAGGAAGAAAACAGTGTAAACCCAATGGAAAGATGCAAAAAAAATCGTCATCAGATGATTCAGTTATGGAGAAACCTAAATGGCTCTATGACCTATGAAGAGATGCTGAACCTCTTTAATAACCAGAGAAATGCAAATTAAAACAACAAGGTACTACTTCCTACCCGTCAGAATGACCAAACATTAGAAAGATGGTAAATGCCAAGAAGCATGAGCTGTAAGCTCTCCTTCCTTCCTTGTGCGAGTGTAAACTGGTAACACTATTTGGAAAAGTTATCTGGTGAGTCTTGGTCAACTTATGTATGTGTGTGCCTTATTGCCTATTAATCTCTCTCCTAGGTATAAATCCTAGGGGAATGTTCACATACTCATAAAAGGATGAGTTTAGGGCATCAGCTTTCTTTGTAGCATCAAGAAGTTGCAGGCAACTCAGGTGTCCATCATTAGAGGATTGGCTAAGTAAAATGTGATAGACGCACATTATAGAAAATCAGACAGCACGAGGAAGTCACAAGCAATTTTGTAGAAAGCAAATTACATAGAAAGCAATTTGGATAGATCATCAAACAATGCTGAATGAAGAAAGCCTCAAAATGGGGCTTCCAACACAGTGCTATTTATGTTCATTAAAAACACTCACCATCAAAGTAAATCTGCATATTTTATAATATTTACAAATGCATGTCTAACACATTTCCCTTCCCCTAGGAAGGGAAATGGAACTGGGGACTAGGTATATAGAGGAAAAAATATATGAATAGTAAAACAAGACAATAATTGACCATATATGATGTACCATAGGCTAGGAAATTTGATTAGCTCGACTTATGCTCCTGAGATCCAATAAACAATCAATTAAAATGAAAGGGTTTCAGGCAGAGGGAATAACATGCAATTTGCAAAAGTAATGGAGGACATGATACATTCTGGAATGGAGAGAGATCAGTAGGGTTAGGACAAATAATGTAAGGCAGGAAGCGTTAGGGAAAGACCAGACATGGAGAACCCTAAAGCTATATGAAATAATCAGGATTCAGCCCAAGGGCAGTAGGGAGCCACTGAAGTGACATGATTGTGTTTTTAATCTTGCTCCAAGCTCCAGCGACGAGAAAATAAGCCAGCCCACTGAGTCAGAAGTGCATGTCATCTCTCTGTATTCGTGTGGCGTATTTATCAAGTATTAATGAAATAAGCTTTGAACATCTTAGCACCCAACTCATGAACCTCATTTTTTCCCCACTTTTATACCAATTATGAGATAGTCATTGACACTTTCACCAGTAACCCGGCAATGTCCAGAAACACATTTACTATTTGACCTTGGGCAAAGTCATCTCAACTCTGAATATCAGTTGCCTTAATTTCTTTTAACAACACCACAAGCATTTCCTATATCTAGTAGCCACTAGTTCTGAATCAAACAGAAAGTGATTTTACATCTTCACAATAACCTTATGAGATAGATAGTATTCACATTTTATAGGAAGAAGAAACCTATATGGAGACAGAGATGTTAAGTAATTTGCCTAAGGTCATTAACCATTAGTAGATGCAGAAGTAGGCATTTCTGTTTATAAACTGTTTAAGAGTCTATTCTGCCAACCACACCTCATGGTACCACCCTCAGATGGTATTGCTTCCTTCAAAGTTTGTAGCATTGGAAGACCTTCTGTGTACAGTGTGTTTGGCAACACTGGAGCCTAGAAATCAATCTCAAATGAATGGCCTCTGGGCTACATTGGGACTGTATACATGTTTTCTTTAACCCGAGTAGTTTTATTTTTCTAATTCTGTATTAATAGCCTATATTTTGAAATCTGAAGATTTTATATAGAAATCCAAAATTTTGGTTTCTTGTGAAAAGTTGGGAAATTTGCTAAGGCTGGGCTCCCATTCCCTTTCAGAAAAATCCACTGGAGCTGAGTAGCAGCTACACATTTAGACAGGGCATATGCTCTCCAATTTTCCACAGTCCCCACCCCTCCCTAATACACTAAGCCCATTTCTCTCATTCCCATTAACTGCCTAGCCCGAATGGACCTCAACGTCATGACCTCTGTTGTAGGCAATAAACAGTCTAATCACTGAGAGGATGGGACAGGCCAAGGTTTTAAAAATGCAAAGCTTGATCTATCTCAGAATGAAAATGAAAATTACAATCTTTCTGGAGACTTATCTTCCTGGTCTCAATTCTCATTGGTCTTTCCCCTCTGACCTTTAATTTCATTTATTATGAAACAGCCAAGTGGCACAACAGAAAATACCATCAAAATGGGAGCACTGGGGTTGTTCTTTCAGAAGCTGAATGTTAGGCCTGGCTTTTCCAATAACTCCCTATTCATTCAAATCTCATTACAAAATGATTTTTAATCATCGTAGAATAAATTCACTCTTCACATCTGGAAATGTTAAAGCCCTAATTTAACAGCAACAACCAAAAAAACAAAAACAAAAACAAAAAAAACCCCCTCTAATTGATTTGCACTAAGAAGCAGAACATGGCCTGTGTTGTCAGATGTTCAATAATTTAACTGCAAATGAAGTGTGTAAAATACAATATTTGTGTCATAAACCACCCAGCTTGTCACATCATAATAGACTTTTGAAGAGTCATGTTTCACGGCACTGAGCAACATTATGTTGGAATGGTGGAGTAGACAAACTGAGGTTTACAGGTTCCACTTGCTTATGTAGAAAGTGATTGAGTCTCACTTCACCCAGTGACAGGAAGCATGGAAATACAGTATCTCTGGATCTTACCATTTCAAAGCAGTGTCTGGAATTCATCCTTCCAGCTGGATAACATAACTCTTCTTCAACCTTTCCTATGTTACAAGATGTATTTTGGATTACCTTACAAGTCTAGTGGGATATTGTGGTTCCTTTGCTATCACAGGCCACGGTAGGCAGAACAATGTCCTCCCCACCACCCCATCTTAAAGATGTCCAAGTTTGAATCCCTAGAATCTGAGAATACATTGGGTGGCATGGAAAAGTGGGAATTAAAGTTGCAGGTAAAATTAAATTGCTAATTGGCTGACCTGAAAACAGAGATTATTCAGATGGGTCTGATGTAATCACAAGGATCCTTAAAAGTAGAAGGAGACAGAAGAGGCAAGTCAGATGGAGACAAGATTATGGCAGGTCAGGGTGATGCAATGTGCAAAGAACTTGACTTTCCATTGCTGGAAGGAGGATGGGTCCACAAGCCAAAGAATGCTGGTGGCCTCTAGCAGCTGGAGAAGGCCAGGAAACATTATTCCCCAAAGCCTTCAGAGGGACAGCAGCCCTGTCAACACCTTGCCTTTAACCTACTAAGATTTTTACTGGACTTCTAAGCTTCATGACTATCAGGTTAATATATTTGTGTTGTTTGAGCCACTTAAGTGGAAGTAATTGGCTGCAGCAGCAATAGAAAACTAATACATTGATACTAAAGCCATATCTGTGGGAAAACAATAGAGGAATTGGAATGCTGGCTTCTTTTGCTCAAAATTAGTAGCCTAAGACACAATCAAATGGTGTTACTATATTTCTTAAATTTTACTATGCATATTTGTTTTTCAAATTATAACATTTCTCACATTAGCACTTATCTCACAATTGAAGAATACATTGAATAGAGTGCTCTTCCCCAAATCCTTTTAGCAAAATTGAAAGCTGTCACTAAACAGACTGTACATTGTACAATCTTGAGAGCCTCAAAATGACACAAAAAGTATTCATTTTAAGGAATGCGCAGGTGAAATTCAATTCAACCAGCATTGATTAGCTTGTTAGTACCAAGCACGCTGCTAAACGCTGAGGTAGGCCAGACTTGTTGTTTTCGTGACTTTCACAGGCAAATGGAACAATGACCTAAGAATGGTAAATTAAACTGAAAACTCAGACTGATGCTATGATTAATTCTCCAAATGCAAAATGTTCTGAGGTCAGCGCCTGTGCCTGCCTAGTTCATTTCCAAGTCCCCTGTATCTAGCATAGACACAGCCTAGCACAGAGTAGGTACTCCTTTGAATGACTGTCTAAGTGCTTTACATGCTTTATCTTATTTTCTAGCAGGTAGATTATATGGTATCCTCATTTTACAACTGAGGGAACTAAGTTTAGAAAGAGTAATTCATTTCCCCAAAGTCACACAGCTACTAGCAGCTTAGACCAGGGCTTCTCAGCATCAGTATCATTGATACTTTGGGCTGGATCATTCTTTGCTGGGGGCAAGGGGCCACCCTGTGCATTGTAGGATGTTTGGCAACATCCCCTGGCCGTTAGTCACTGGATGCCAGTAGCACAGTCTACTCCACTTGGAACAGTCAAAAATGTCTTCAGGTGTTGTTGAGGGGAAAAGGGCAAAATTGCCCCCAGTTGAAAACCACTGGCTTAGGCAAATGAGCATCAACACTCTTAAGTATGTATGTTTATAAAATATGTCCACAAAAGAGTTGGAGCCCAATTCCTATTCTCTTGAGTATGGGGAGAACTTAGTGACCTGCTTCTAACAAATGGAATATGGCAGACACCAAAGGTACATGTACGATTAGGCCATAAGAGGCATTTTGGCCTCCTCTTTGTCCTCTCTCTTGAATTGCTGGTTCTAGGGGAAGTTAACTACCACATCATGAGAATACATAAACAGACCTAAAGCTCTACATGGTGAGGAACTGAGGCCTCTTTTACAGCCAGTGAGGAGCCAAGCCACCCAGTCCATTGCTATGGAGTAAACTGTCATGAGAGTAGAGCCTCCAGTCTTGGTCCTCAGCTGAACCTTCAGATAAGTGACATCCCCAGCTGGCTGATGTCTTAACTGCAATCTCATGTGAAACCCTGAGCCACAGCCACCCAGCTAAACCACTCTTGGATTCCTGATGCTTGGAAACTGAGTGAGATACTAAATATTGGTGTTTTAAGCTACTAAGCTTTGGGGCATTTGTAACGCAGTAATAGATAACTAAGACAAAAATGAATGACCTGCTGAGGGAAAAAGTAAATGGTCCAGAATGACTGGTGTTTGGGGTGCATGGCAGAGGAGCATGCACAGGTTTGAGGATACAAACAGAGGCAGAGCTGAAGGATCTGAGTGCTTTGTATATATCGGGGCAAAATGGGGAGTCAGAACTTTGAGGCTGGGCACAGTGGCTGACACCTGTAATCCCAGCACTTTGGGAGGCTGAGGTGGGCGGATCACCTGAGGTCAGGAGTTTGAGACCAGCCTGGTAACATGGCAAAACGCCATCTCTACTAAAAATACAAAAATTAGCTGGGTGTGGTAGTGCACACCTGTAATCCCAAGCTACTCAGGAGGCTGAGGCTGGAGAATAGATTGAACCTGGAAGACAGAGGTTGCAGCGAGCCAAGATTGCACCACTGCACTCTAGCCTGGGTGAAAGAGTGAGACCCCGTTTCAAAAAAATAAAAGAAACCTTTGAGGATTATGTAGCACAGAAGTTGGCAAGCTATAGTCCAGTGGCCCGATCCAGCTCCTTTTGTAACACCCTTGAGTGATGAATGGTTTTACATTTTTTAATATTTTCCATCTATTTTCTCCAAAACAAGGAAAACACAAAAGGCCAAGGAGGGCTAGTTTGCAAAGGGACTTGAAATGCAGGCTCAGGAGTCTGAAGTTCTTTCTAGAGACCCTGGGGCCATAATGGAGCAACAGGACTTGTGCATTTTTCATTTCTTAAAAACACAAATCTGAGCACATCATTCTTGTGTTTGTTTCCTAATGGCTTCCCATTGGTTTAAGCATAAACATTGAACACTAAGAAAAGGAGAGATGGCCTTTCATTTTCTTCCTGCTGCCTAGCTGGTCAGCCTAATTTTCTGCTATTACTCCAGTATTGTGCCCAACCCAACACACACACACACACACACACACACACACAGATGCATTCCCTCCAAATATTCCTTCTATCCCACTTTTAATCCTCTTACATACTGGGTTCTCCTGGGACTTTTACCTTCTAGCCTTTGTCTGGAATACCTCTCCCCATCCCTGCCTTTTGGGCTACCTATACTAATTGCCCCTTTTTTGAAAGTCTTCCTGGTTGGGCATGGTGGCTCACGCCTATAATTCCAGCACTTTGGGAGGCTGAGGCGGGCAGATCACCTGAGGTCAGGAGTTCAAGACCAGCCTGGCAAACATGGTGAAACCCCATCTGTATTAAAACACGAAAATTAGCTAGGTGTGGTGGCGTGCACCCGTAATCCCAGCTACTCGGGAGACTGAGGCAGAAGAATTGCTGGAATCTGGGAGGCGGAGGTTGCAGTGAGCTCAGATTGTGCCACTGCACTCTAGCCTGAGTGACAGAGTGAGAATCTGTCTCAAAAAAATAAAAAATAAAACAGTCTTCTTATCCTTCTCAGTCTAGAGAGGTATCGCTCCCATACAGTCCCATTTTAGTCGGAGTAGATGTTTATCTCCACACTCATGAGACTGTTTTGTATTTGTCCATTTATGCAATTTCTCTCCCTATCTAGATGAGAGCTCTATTTATTAGCTGCATATTTTATCTCTGAAGATGGTCAATGTCTAATAAATGTTTGTTGAACAAATGAATAAAGAAACGATAACTGAGTTGCTGCTGACAGCTGTGTCTAAAGAAATCCAGGCTTCGGTGTAGTTTGGTAGCTGGGTGATTTGTCTTGGAAGGTCTCTGAAGAAAAATAAGCCCAGCATTAAGTCGCCTTATCTTACCTGATGGAGGTACATACCTTGCAGTGGAGCTGGACATAAACATGGATATAGCAGTAACGGGTTTCATTCTCTTCCACAAATCATCGGACCACTTCCCCTCAGAACAGACCAAGAGGCATTACCATTACTCTGAAACATGACCTCATTTCACTGACTCATGAGCAGAAACCCTGAGATGCCGGTCCCTTTCCACCAGTGTCCCTAATCTTCCCTCCTACGACAAGAAAAACAATAGCTATCCATAACCCTGATCATTTTCAAGCAACTTTGCCTCTGTTAACCGTTGAGAACCCCTGAAGAGCTTGTTGTGGCATCTGTCTGTTTTTGTGAACTGGGTTGGGCTCAAGGATACAAACTGGGCCATAGCTGAAGGATCTGAGTGCTTTGTATATATCAGGGCAAAATGGAGAGTCAGAACTTTGAGGATTATGTACGACTGACGTTGGCAAGCTGTAGTCCACTGGCTCAATCCAGCTCTTTTTGTAACACCTTGGAACTTTGAACAGTTTTTACATTAAAAAAAAAATTATTACATTTTAGATGGTCATATGAGTATATAATTTCCTTGTTTTTTTTTTTTTTTTTTTGAGATAAGGTCTCACTCTGTCACCCAGGCTGAAGTGCAGTAGCATGATCTTGGCTCACTGCAACCTCTACCTCCTGGGTTCAAGCAATTCTTCTGCCTCAGCCTCCTAAGTAGCTGGGACTACAGGCATGTACTACACGCCTGGCTAATTTTCTGTATTTTTAGTAGAGATAGGGTTTTACCATGTTGGCCAGACTTGTCTTGAACTCCTGACCTCAGGTGATCTGCCCACCTTGGCCTCCCAAAGTGCTGGGATTCCAGGTGTGAGCTCCTGTGCCCGGCTTGGGTACCTACCTACTTTCTTAAATTTTGGCTCTTGGCTTGCAAAAACTAAAGTATTTATCATGTATGGCCATTTAAGAAAAAGTGTGCTGATCCTTGATGCAGAAGGAAAGACCAAGAAGCCCATGGAGTTGGGATGTGGAGAACAGACATGACTAGCATGGAATTTATTTATTTATTTATTTTTAGATAGGGTCTTACACAGCCACCCAGGCTGGAGTACAATGTGCAATCTTGGCTCACTGCAGCCACAGCTTCCTGGGCTCAAGCAGTTCTCCTGCCTCAGCCTCCTGTGTAGCTAGGACCACAGGCATACACTGCTATACCCAGCTGTTTTTTTTTTTTTTTTTTTTTTTTTGAGATGGAGTCTCACTCTGTCACCTAGGCTGGAATGCAGTGGCATGATCTCGGCTCCTGCAACCTCTGCGTCCTGGGTTTAAGTAATTCTCCTGCCTCAGCCTCCCAAGTAGCTGGGATTACAGGCACCTACCACCACACCTGGCTAATTTTTATATTCTTGTAGAGATGGGGTTTCACCATGTTGGCCAGGCTGGTCTTGAACTCCTGACCTCAGGTGATCTGCCTGCCTCAGTCTCCCAAAGTGCTGGGATTACAGGCGTGAGCCACTGTGCCCGGCCTATTTTTATTTTTATTTTTTTTGGTAGAGACAGGGGTCTCACTTTGTTGCCCACACTTGTCTTGAACCCCTGGGCTCAAGTGATCCACCTGCCTCAGCCTCCCAAAGTACTGGGATTATAGGTGTGAGCTGCCACGCCCCGCCTAGCATGGATTTTTAAGTTGCTTACAAGGGGGTGCACCCTGGAACACATCTCCTCAGTATCCCCCAGAGAACCTGTGTTGTGTGCATTGGCCTTGAAGGCTTGTGAGTCAGGGATGCTTTGGTGGAGCTCAGCATAGGCGTCTGAAAAGACACAGCATACAGAAGAAGAGGCTCGTGAACAAGGAAGCAGCTGTCACCTGGTCACTTACGGCCAATCAGTTGATTGTCTTCTGGGTCTCAGGTCAGGCTTGCAAAGGAACAACGCAGACCTATCCTCCTTATCCTCGAACTCCAGCCTAAATGGACTGCAACCAGCTGGGTGTCACCGCTGCCGTCCTTAGAGAGGGCTTTTCCCACCTTCACATAATCAGGAGGCTCCTTTCTTCCCGCAGGAGCCCATCAGTTGAAGTGCACGGCTGCTTCTTGCAGACAGCCCTCTTACCCATCAAGGGAAGATAATGCTCCGTGATCATTCTGGCTTTTCCAGGCTTCATGTTCTCGCTCTCCTTTCTGCCCCAGCGGAAAACGTAAGGTTGCTATTTTAAGACATCCTTTAGTATCAAAATACCACTTTGAGACACTTATGTCTTTCCTTTCAATAACCTCTTTTAAGGTATAAAGAACTTACTGGAGGGGCAAGTGGTGGCTGCCTATGGGAAGCAAGCTAAAGGGCTGCTCAGAGACCCTTCTGGTACTCCTGCTGTGCCAGGACATCAGTACTTTCCAACTCGTGATGCTGAGGATGGTGGATCTTCTTTGTCTTCTTCCATCTCTCGCCTTCAATGTCCTAGGCTGGGGACTAAGGGAAGGGATAATGGGGAGCCCAGGTTTCATGCAGATGGAACGCCAGCGTGAGAAAGGAAAGGCAGATACCGACCATGTGGACAAGAAAGCAAGACAGAAGAACAGGCAGTGAAAATACCTTTCCCTACCACAATCAATATAATTGAGTCTATAGCTGAAGGTAGTATTAGGGGTGGGTGTCTAATAATATCACACAAACTGACACACATTTGGGTGAATAAATCATGAGCAGAGTCCCCCATAATCTGCCCTTCTATTGATAATTAGTATTTACTGAGTGCTATATGTCAGGTCTGGTTTTAATCCGTTTACAGGATTCAGTTCATTTGCTGCTGGCAACGAACCAATGTTAGCCTGTATTTACGAAGAGGAAATGAGAGCTCAGAGAGGGTGAGCCACTTGCCCACTATCACACAGCTTATGAGCGGTAGAGCTGGGACTCAGACCCAAGCCTGACCCCAGAACCTGAGCTCATAACCTCTCCTTAGATAGGTTCTTCCAAGGAGTTTGCCTCCAGCAAACTGTGTCCTATGCCAGTCAGGCCACCAGCATATGCTTTGGAGAAACCAACTCCCATAGACAGCTGTCTAGATGGTGCTGATATTATAAATGGTATTATGAAAAAATAAGGATATGGCTTATAAATCAGGCAAAGGGAAGTTATGATTCTTCTGGACACCCTAATCTATCTCCCTATAATTGCCTGTATATGAAATGTCTGCCTGAGGTTATCAGCGTATTCCCTGAGTCGCCTGCGAAGGTAAGATTGCAATGTTAGCGACCCTTGTTACACAAACCAAAGCAATCTGTTCTATTTTGACACTCGGACACTCCTGGCTTGCAAAAGGGATGGAGTCAGGGACGGGCAGGCATTTGTCCACGTTCTTGTCCCAGACGAAAGTAAGAAGGGTTAACTGTGAGGCATGCTTACTGAAAATGACAGCTCTGGCCTCTAACTATACTAAACAGTGGCCAGCAATCTTGGGGATACTTAAGGGAAAACCACAGCTCCATTTCTTTAACCCATCTTTAACCTTTCGTTCTAGAAATCCTAATTAAAAATCAATTCCATTTTTTCTTGTAGTAAATCTGACAGCAATTCTATCTCTAATAGCAGTGGAAAGATAAATGTCAGGTAAACTCAGCAGGAAAATGACATTTTCATTAGCAATTTACTGGGTGGGAAATTCCCACCATGATAAAGCATTCCTGAATAATACTAGGTAACCATCCCCCTAGGGCAGCTGCTAATTAATGGGGGAACACCAGGGGGATTAAATGTCTTCTACCCCGATGATTTGAATGGTCACAGCAGTTCTTTTGAATGTACCCGCACTGAGAAAATAAGTCAGATCCCAAAACAATAAACAAAGTGACATAACAAGACGACTGCAGCCTATTGAAGTCCAGAAAAATCTAATCTGGTCTCCTAACAGCATTGCAATCTTTATTGTGACTGTATGGGCCCCAATTCATCAGCCCATTTCGGCAAGCTAGCCCCACCAGTAATCATTCACTTTCAGGGAAGCCTCTGAACAGGTATTGACTTTAGAGACTAGCAATTTATCCCGGGTCCTCTATCCCTCCATCGAGATTCTTTGGCAGTCTTTGAAGCAGACTGGGAAAGAAAAATTTGGTCCGTATGTGCTAGACCCCCAGAGAGCCTCCAGGGACAAAGGAAAAAGAAGGCAAGCAAAGTTCTCCATGCAAAAGGAGAATAAAACCCTGGCATCACATTTTGTCCCTGCTAAACCCCAACAATGTTCCCAACGATCGGTCAAATCAAGGTAGAATCATGAAGTATTAGTAAGAAAAGGGATGTAGGGGTAGGGTGTTTACATTTACAGAGGGGCTACCATATGCCCAGGGCTCCAAATAATTTTCTAATTAAGCCCATTGCAATATAGGTATAATTATTAGCTCTCCTTTTAGATAATGAAACTGAGCAGCCCTCTCCCCCCGTCCCCCGCTGAATGGCAGGGAGGACTGCATGGTGGCAAGGGCCAGGAGCAAAGTGAAACCGCGTTTCCAACAGGAAGGATGTGGACAGGTCTATAGACCCTGGTCAAAGCACCGTGATGAGAAATCCTACTTGGCTTGGGGTGCTGATGTCCACAGATGGATGGGGGAGAGACTTTATGCTGTGTATCTCAGAGAAGGCAAAGGGAAGATGTAATTAGATTTTACTATGGAGTCATAATTTCAGCCCACAGAAAATAATAAAAGTGTCAGAGGACCAGGCATGGTGGCTCATCCCAGCATTTGGGAGGCCGAGGCGGGCGGATCATGAGGTCAGGAGTTAGGGACCAGCCTGGTCAACAAAGTGAAACCCCGTCTCTACTAAAAATACAAAAATTAGCCAGGTGTGGTGGCATGCACCTGTAGTCCCAGCTACTCAGGAGGCTGAGGTGGGAGAATCGCTTGAACCCAGGAGGTGGAGATTGCAGTGAGCAGAGACCACGGCATAGTACTCCAGCTTGGGTGACAGACTGATCTGTCTCAAAAGAAAAAAAAAGTGTCTGAACACAGCTCTCCCTTTTGCAGGAATGGTTACCTGGTGTTCTCTTCCCACAAGAGGCTTGGTTGGAGCTCTGAAGTTGAAGCAGGTGCCACTCCGTATGATTTCCATCTGTACTTATTAATGGTGAATAGGAGTCAGTTATGTAACTGGCATGTTCATCACTTTGTGGGCTTGGCCCCACAACCCATCTCTGAAAGAGCTTCCACAGAGCCTGCTGAGTGTGTAACGAGCCTTTTGATTCTACTTCTTGCCCATAAGATGACCAAGGATAGAAACAAAATTGAAATCTGAGTTGGGAGAAGCAAGGCATCACTTGGGGATGCAGAATATGGTCCAGGAGCTCTACACAGTTGCCGCTGGGCACTTGACTGAGAAAACAGACAATTCTGAGGCTTGCCCCGCTCAACCAGACATGGTCGATATGCAGAGAGAGAGAGAAAAGCAGACGTGCAAGCAGAAAAGTAGAAGGAGACGCACCCCTAAGATAGCCATGTGCTCCTGGCCTCCGAATTCCCAATTCCAGGCTCCTGGGAGATTTGGCTGAAATTCCTGCCCCTGAATTCTGAAGGCTGCTACAGTATTTGTTGGGTTGCTTTTGGTTCCAAGTGCCAAAAGAATCCACATAATTCAAACTAGTTAAGTCCCAACGGAGTTGAATGACTGACAGAGCTACAAACACCAGGCACAAATGGCTGCAGGTACCCAGACCATGTCCTCACGGTTCTCCTCCATCTCTTCTGCTTGCTTTTCTCTGAGTTGGCTTCATTCTCCAAGTAGGGGGCTCACCAAAAGCTCCCAGAAGTTCTGGCTTTGCAACAGCAATGGAGAAAACACCCCATGTTCCAAGTAGGTTTAGGAAAACTGGGAGGCTGACGCTCATTGGATGGTTTGGATCATCTATCTACCTATGAACCAAGACACTACGGTCCTCCAGTCAATCCACCCTTAGAACTCACTGGGGAGTGAGTGAGGCCCTACCAAGCCGTCAAAGGGGACAGCTGGATGCTGTTAGCAGAGAACGAATGCTGGCAGGCAAACAAGAGGAACATCTGCCATGTCCCAGCCCTGCTTCAAAGAAACCCTTGTTTTAAGTTAGTCTGATCAGGTTTCTGGTTGATGTCACCAATCAGTACTTGACTAAATATCTAGAAAAATGTGTTCAAAGTGCTACGTGTATGTGAGGGGGAGGGAGGGCAAAAGAAATGAGTAAGATAGACTTCAGTGGTCAAGCATCTTACCATTTTGTAGGGAAGATAAAGCCAATATATACAAATTACACATCACAAGAAAGAGATTGTTTCAAGGGGACAGAGAACCCCAGGATTTCAAAGGCTGTGATACTGGCTGGTCACCAAGGAAGTTTCTGGTGGTATTAACTTCGTGTGGTGCTTAGAGAATGGTGAGGGTTTGAAATAGGGAGAGTAGTTCCAGTTAAAGAATGGTGTCATCAGGCTGGGCACAGTGGCTCATGCCTGTAATCCCATCACTTTGGAAGGCTGAGGTGGGTGAAGCACGAGGTCAGGAGCTCGAGACCAGCCTGATCAACATGGTGAAACCCCTCCTCTACTAAAAATACAAAAATTAGCCAGGCGAGGCGGCACATGCTTGTAATCCCAGCTAATGGGGAGGCTGAGGCAGGAGAATCACCTGAACCTGGGAGGCAGAGGTTGCAGTGAGCCGAGATCACACCACTGCACTCCAGCCTGGGTGACTGAGTGAGACACCATCGCAAAAAAAAAAAAAAAAGAATGGTGTCATCAAACGTTTAGAGGCTGACAAGTATGAGGTATGCAGAGATGATCGAACTTATCCCTAAATATCTCTTGCATCTATTTCTCCCCAGCTTTGTCACCACCAGCAGAGTCTAATGTCGCTCCCAATTTCTGGGACATCCACCCTTGCTCTACGCCAATCCAATTTCCACTTGCTCACCAGATGGATATTTGACAAATGCAAATTTGGTGAGAATTATGCCCTCCCTGCTTCTCAGTGAGTTTCCCATTGCTCTGATGATCAAGATTAAAATTATTCTCCAGCATCCTCCCTTCCTTGGCATGCCAGCCCATCTGCTCTTCTCTAAGTTCTACGAATTCTCGAAAGCTTCAGATTCACCATGGAGACCACCAGAAATGCTCCTCCCATCCCCGGTCCCTTTGCAGGGGGATTAATTGATGCCCTTCTTGCAGATACCCCCATAGGGAAGGCGATTTCACCCCGGGGAGTTCAAATTTACCTGTGAAGCACATACACTGTCACCCTATATTTTTCTTTATTGCTTTTATTGCAGTGAGTGAATAAATATTTTTGTGATTATTTCATTATGATGCTTTCCTCTACAACAATGTTTCTCAACGATGGCTCCATTGACATTTTGGACCAGGTCATTTCCTGTTTTGTATGGGGGGAATGTGGGGTGTGTAGGGGGTCTATCCTGTGCATTGTAGGATGTCTAGCATCATCTCTGGCTTCTGTCCCCTAGATGCTAGTAGCACACCCTCCCCCAGCAGTGACAAGCAAAAATGCCTCTGGATATAGCCCAAACATTCCCCCTGGGTAGGTGAGTAACATTGCTTCTCTCACCTTGAAAACCACGGCTGTATAAGTTTTTGTTTTATTTTGTTTTGAGACAGAATCTCACTCTGTTGCCCATGCTGGAGTTCAGCGGCAAGATCTCAGCTCACTGTAACCTCTGCCTCTCAGGTTCAGGTGATTCTCCTGCCTCAGCTTCCCAGGATTACAGGCACCCACCACCATGCTAGGTTGATCTTTTGTATTTTTAGTAGAGAAGGAGTTTCACCATGTTGGCCAGGCTGGTCTCGAACTCCTGACCTCAGGTGATCCACCCACCTCGGCCTCCCAAAGTGCTGGGATTACAGGTACAAGCCACTGCACCCGGCCACTCCTGTATAATCTATACAATAAAGTTCATGAGGAAAGAAATGAGTCCAATGCCTGATAAACATAGACCTGAGGTTCTCAATTCCAGCTGCACTTTAGAATCACAAGAGAATTTTAAAAACATTCTGCTGCATAGTCTGACCCTCCATCAAACAAATAGGAATCTCTGAGAAGGATGGAGTGGGGAGATTGAAGCCCAGGCACCCTAAGGAAAACAAAAACAAAAACAAAAACAAAACCCAGAAAATTTCCCAAGTACATCCCTTGTGCAGCTAGGGTTGGTAATCTCAGAAGTAGGCATCCATGATGGCTGGAAGCCTTGCTGAATGAATATGAGGGAGGGATGGAGAGAGTGAGGGGGTGAGACGAGGAAGGAGGACATGCAGGGAAGAAAGGCAAAAAAGGGAAGAAAGGAGAGAAAGGAGGAGGAAAGAAAAGGAAGAGAAGCCAAAGAAGGAAAAACCAATGTTTCTTGCTAGACTAGGACTCACAAAAAGAACCTGGTTATGAAAGCTGGAGGCCTAAGGTGCGAGCACATTTGAAGAGCTTTGAATATCATTTTGTTGTAGCTGGGGGTAAGCAATGCAAAGCCAACAAAATTTTCAGAGCAAGGATGCTTCAAGTTCAAAGCAGTGTTTAAGAATTCGAATGTGTTACCCAGCACAAAAAAAACCAGGGCGGAAAGACTCTTGCAAAGAACAAATTGCATTATATGAAATAATTGAGAGTGGTGAGAATAAGAGTGAAACAACAAATGCCAAAGATTCCCTACAGGAAGATAACCCGGTGATTATACTCCCTGACAAGCACAGGGACTGCCTTTTGGGGACACAGCCTTGTCCCTGTCATTCGTAGTTTAGTAACTAAGACAGACAGTGAAAAACAGTTACTAACGTTGTGTGAGTAAGGGAGAAGCAGAGGGTGCCACGGGCTGGAGCAGGTGCCTCCCTGATCTCAGGGTTCAGAAAACACTTCTCAGAGGGAAGCATCTATAAGCTAGCACACCTGCAACAGGGGAGAGGTAGGGCTGGAAGAGTGAGGGAGGGAGGTATGGGAACTAGGAAAAGAGAACTATATAGGGGAGGGCCAAGAGCAAAGCAAAACAGTGACAGATGAGGCAAGAGAAGCCCTGGAGGATGGTGGAGCACCTTGTAAACCGTGTTCAGGATTCTAGACTTTCTGCTAAGAGTCGGAATAAGCCACAGAGAGACGGGTTTTAAGCAAAGGAGAAGCATCATCCAGATTTGCATTTTTTCAGATCTCCTTTTTGCTATGAAATATAAAATAGAAATGTGGATGAAGAGAGAAGCTGGCGAAATGTTTCCAAGGCTTTAATGCCATCTGAGTTGGAAAGAGAAATGTGACATGAGCAGCAATGCGGAGAGGCAGCCAGTGACTAGAGTTAGGGACAAGAAGCCTTTGAACGTTTTCTCCCATTTTACAAAAACATTTATGTTCTGGGCACAGGGTCCCCATATTGGGAAGAGAGCGGAAAGAGCTGTGCATCATTCCAGGCCCTGCATATTGCGCCCGGATCCCTGCCTGCCTGCAGGTGCCCATGTTTCAGTAAGAAGAGCCTGGGTAAATCAGTCAGGACTCCTTTAAACTCTAGGAAGTCAAGAAATTTTCCTAGTTGGTCTCTCTGTGTCCCTGAAGCAGCTCAACA
This sequence comes from Macaca nemestrina, assembly GCF_043159975.1. Taxonomy (NCBI): domain Eukaryota; kingdom Metazoa; phylum Chordata; class Mammalia; order Primates; family Cercopithecidae; genus Macaca; species Macaca nemestrina. The sequence continues at coordinate 16,958,584 of NC_092142.1, read as the reverse complement.
AGAAAAGAATATAGGCTGTGTAGCCAGTCCAATCTGACTTCCAATCCTTTCCCAACCAATGACCAGCTAGATCATTTCCCTAACAACTCTGAGTTTCAGTTTCCTCCTTTACAAAATGACAATGCCAATATCTCCCTGTGTGTTTGTGAGAATCAAGTGACAGACAAGACTTGGACAGTGCCTAGAAAAGTGGTTGGCCATTGTATTCATCCATTTTCACACTGCTATAAATACCCTAGACTGGGACATTTATAAGAAAAGAGGTTTAAATTCACTCATAGTTCCACATGGCTGGGGAGGCCACAGGAAACTTACAGTCATGGTGGAAGGTGATGGAGAAGCAAGGACTTTCTTCACATGGCAGCAGAAGAGAGTGTGAGCAAGAGCAGGGAAGACCGCCTTATAAAATCACCAGATCTCAAGCAAACTCACCCACTGTCATGAGAACAGCATAGGGGAAACTGCCCCTGGGATCCAATCACATTCCCCCAGGGCTTTCCCAAACACCTGGGGATTACAATTTAAAATGAGATTTGGGTGAGGACACAAAGCCTAACCATATCAGCAGTGAATAAGGACTGGTGTTTCTCTCGCTTCAAATGACGGTATCTAAACTACATAGATTAATCACCAGCTTCAGCTATGTGCTGCTACAAAAAAACTGCACCATGAACGGCCATGTCCACGATGTAGCAGTAATTCAAAATGGTGCAGGTGGGGAAGGTTTAGTTGAAAGGCTCTCCTATTTGCTTAAGATGGATGTTTATAGGATAGAGGAAAAAAATGCAGGACTACAGGCAATAGAAATATTTGAATAACGGCAGAGGCAGAACATTTGTAGCAGGTCAATATACTACTCTTCTCTCTCCAGTAAATTCCCCATCTTGAGCTTCTATAATATTGGCATCTTTGTTATGAAGCAACTTCTGATCTATTTCTCTTCTGGAGGTATATTGAATGCATTTGAAGGAGAATGGTACTTTATTACAGACCAAGGGCCTTGTGTTTATGATTTACAATATGGTGGTGTTTGCCCGCCTAATATCGCCTGAAGCAGTGACAAATCATGCAAAAGAAATTAACTTGCCTTGACTCCTGGTCTGTTTGTTTAGCCAGGACTCTTCAGATTGCAAGTGACAGGCAACTTAAAAGAGCTCAAGGAAAAACAGAATTATAAGGGCATGGAGGAATCTCATGCAAGAATGGAATGACCAAACCAAAAAAGGGCAGGAATGCAGGTGGGGCTCGGGACTATAAAACCAAAGACTCAGACATATTGGCATTCTTTCTCCATTTCTTGTAGCAATTGTCTGTCTTTTTTTTTTTTTTTTTTTTTTTTTTTTTTTTTTTTGTCTCTCTCATTACAAATGGTCTTTGGCTACACAGAGGGAAAAAAAGTGACTCTTCTGATCCCAGTAGCTTCTGAGTTTTCTATCTATGATATCAGTCCTCAGAAGGATATTGAGTTTATTCCCTTGATGCTTAGCCCAGAAGTCCTGATGGAGGGCCTTGTCAACTTAGCTTGGGTCAGGTGCCCATTCTTGGGCCAGTCAGCTGTTTCCAGTGCAGCATAGTGACCCATTCTGGGTCAGATACCTACTCATGGATTAACTGACATTGGCTAGAGATGTAGACTACTTGAGAAAATGGTCCCTCAAAAGAAAACCAAATAGATTTGCAGGTGGAGGAGCAATTTCCAGAAAAAGAGCCAGGCTGGAGAGGCCAAACAATGGGTGAATGCTACACCTCTCTCCTGGGGGTGAGGGGAGTACTCTCTGGTCTTGAATTTACTCACTTATTCATCTCCTCTTTATTCATTCATTCAAATAATTACTGAAGTACTTCCCACCATTTTCTTAGTTTAGTATGAATCAAAGTTCTCCCCTCCTACTGCTGACACATTTCTTTTTTCTTTTTTTTTTTTGAGATGGAGTTTTGCTCTTGTTACCCAGGCTGGAGCGCAATGGTGCGATCTCGGCTCACTGCAACCTCTGCCTCCCGGGTTCAAGTGATTCTCCCACCTCAGTCTCCCGAGTAGCTGGGATTACAGGCACGTGCCACCATGCCTGGTTAATTTTTTGTATTTTTAGTAGAAACGGGGTTTCACCATGTTAGCCAGGCTGGTCTCGAACTCCTGACCTCAGGTAATCCACCCGCCTCGGCCTTCCAAAGTGTTGGGATTACAGGTGTGAGCCACCGCGCCTAGCTACTGACACATTTCTAAAGCACAGAGACATCCACTCATAGTCTTCCATCAACACCTTGGCCGGAGAGGCGTTCCATCCCATTTAATAGTGTGCAGGAGCTTGTAGACCACTTCACACTAATGATTCCTCCTTTTCAGAGATCTACTCTCCTTGAAATATTCAGCAATGCACAGAAAAATTGCAGATAGATTATCCTAATCTCTCAATAGTTACACACATACACACATGCACATATATGTGTGCATGCACACACACACGCGCGCGCCAGAATGCTCTACTAGACATTGAGAAAACACTTGCTTTTCTCCTGCAGAAAAAAACATTTAGCTGACCAAGGTCACTTTTGTATTGTATTGATGGGCCTGCAAAGGGAGACATATAGTATGAGGAAACTTCAAATCTGGCATAAATTTATGGGTCTTCCTTGAACAATAGTTACCTCTTCTTTGTCCTTGAGCTTTTTTTATTTGAAAAGTGAAGAGGCTGAATATGAGATAGATCCTTGCAACCAGTTTTGGAAGGCAAACGCCAGGTCCTAAATTCTCAAAACTGAGGCCTCATCGAGGACTCTTTCTCTGACATTCCAGGTTATATCTGATGACCAAATTCTTTTCTTTTCTGTAGTAGTTCCGGGTTGTAAGCATCTTTGCTTACATGTAAGCTCCCTGTCACTCTGTAACATCTAGAAAGCAGACACCAGGGCTTACTCATTATATTACAGATGCCCAGCACAGAACCTGGTATATAACAGACACTTGGTAAGTGTTTGTTAAACAAATAAATAGACTGATGAAAGACACATTGTGTGGGCCAACCTCACTTGTCCACGGAGGGATCCTGCTCTTAGCAAATAGTGGCTACATTGACTTTTGCATTTTGAGTCCAAAGAACAGAGAGCTCAGGCTGTCGGGTCCCACAAATGCCACCAGAATTCACATCTCCTTTGACGTTCTCCAGAGCTGGGTCACAGAGTCTCCTGGTCCACCAAGGATAGCCGAAGCTCAAGGACGGCACACTCAACCCAGTAGTATGGATAGTAGTGCAGGCTCTTCATAGACATTTAAAAAAATCTTAATAACAGTTCCCGGCTACTGAGCCCTGATGGTGTGCCAGACACCATCTAAGAGTTTCACAAACATTTTCTAAACTAGTAATTCTCAATCACAGCTGATTTTTGCCCCCTAGGAAATATTTGACAATGTCTAGACACTATTTTGATTGTCATCCTGGAAGGGGTTTGCTGCTGGTATCTAGGTGGCGAGGGTAGAGGCCAAGGATTCCAGTAAACATCCCATAATACACAGGACAGCCCCAAAAAACAAAGAATGGTCCAGTCCCAAATGTCAAAAGTGCCAAGGTTGAGAAATCTAAGACAATCCCTTCTACAACTCTATTCTTCTTATTATGCCTACCTTAGCAGAATTCAGGCTCTTCTCAACCTTCTCACCTGGTCGTCTTTCATTAGCTTTACGAAGACGATTTATTTAGGGGGAAAGAGCTATTATCATTTTAACTATAGACTCAATGTCTCCCAAACTTAGCTTGGTCCAAGCCCAGGAATTATTACGGGCAGTTGGGAGGTTAAAGGCGACATGGAGGTTGGTTATGTCAGATCCCTTTCACTGTCATAATTTTCTCACCATTATAATTTTTGCAAAGGCAGTTTCAACTGCACAGCACAGAAACACCTATGTCAGGACCCTTCCAAACCTTGCCCCCCTATATATCACTTCATCCAGTTGTTCATTTGTATCCTTTATAATAAAACAGTAATTATAAGTATAGCACTTTCTGAGTTTCGCCAGTTACTCTAGTATGGGGGCCATAAGTTATTGGTTCCCTAAAGGTTCACTGAAAAATCATGAAAAAATCATTTCATGCAGGAGATGAGAGAGGAGAAATGGGTCATGAAATGTGTCAGCAGTAGGAAGGGAAGTACATTTCCTGATTTTCCAGGAGCAGAAACTGAGGAATATGGAATTTGCCCAAGTAGCAAAGCTGGAATTTGAACCCTCAGTCTTTCCGGTCTAACCCCTATGTGTTCACCCTCTATTCTATCACTCCTGGCAGATCTTGCCTATAAGGTTGAACTAAATGGAAAACTTCACAGTAACAATCCTAAACCTACTTAATATGCCGGGACTTGAATTTCCAGTTGCCTACATGTCAGATTTTACCTAGTTTCATGTGAGAAACTAAAGATGTTACTTCGGCCAGAGTTGGGAGTATCTTATATTGAATCCAGTTCGCCCTATTGAAACATAATAACTTTTAAAGTAATCTAGTCTCTTCATTACCAGCCTTCCATCCAGTTGTCGAAATCTCTTTTGAGTTGGTAGTTAAAAGGCCCAGCTACACATTCTTAATGTTATTGTTGCTGGCTAAAATGCTTAGCAACAACACAAACATCAGTCAGAAGCAAATTATCAGATGTACCGACAAGATGCTCCTCAATTTAATAGTGTGGTAAATGATGGCTGGGAGATGTTCTTTGAAGCTGTGGAGGCAAATGTGAAAGCTAATTCAATTCTCAAATGAATAAAAGTGAGAAACTGTTCTTATAAACCTGATATTGCCAGAGATAGGGCTTGAGCATCCTGTTGCCTTGTGTGGGAGAAGCGAGAGGAGTGGGAGTTTATTTTATTTCTGATAATAAAGAGTTGGGCTCTGCGACCACACACGTCTGACCTTGGATCCCTGGCTGGGAACTTTTGCAAGAGTGAGAGCTCCTTTCCAACTGAGCTAACAGGCGTGCTGACTAAATCGCTGCTTCCCCTTGTAGCTGCTTGAGGGAGTCAGGGGTTTCTAAAGAGACCTTCAGGGCTCTGGGGAAGTCTGATCTCTATTAGGCTTTGGGAACACATAAGAGAATTTTCTGAGAGGAGACGGGATCTCAGATCACCTGGGTCAGTGGCTTTCCAATCACTAAGTGGGGCCCTAGGTCTTTACAAAGGTATCTTAGAGGAAGGAGAAGGAAGGCTTGAAAGGGATTCACGGCCTGAAATTTGCTATCATTTATTATATATATACCAGGTGTAGGGGTAAGATGTTGTTTATAGAACAATGGCTTCTGCTACTAAAAATCATGAACGCCACTAATCTACTCAATTAGATGAGAAAAGCTGGGCTCCATGGAGATGTCCCCAAGGCCACACAACCAGCTAAGGGTCACAACCCAATACCAACTGGATGCCCAAGAATTCAATTCATCTCTGACACTAATTACCTGAAATTAATGTCCAACTTCACACGTTAGGGGGCTCAGCACCACGAACCTGCCTCCACTTCGGATGCTGCCGCAAGCCCCAGGGCCACCTGCAGTTCTGCTTGGCCAATGTGGCTATAAATTTGGGGATGCCCATGACCCCCTTTCAGGTTCACAATTTTCTAGTGAAGCAAACTAAAATATTTTACCCTGAAATATATTTCTCTGACATATTTTGAAATGGCTTTCTCAGAGCTAGCAGATTGAGATGGCAGAAAATTTGCATCTGTAGAGAATCTCCATTAATGTGGCCAGGTCTTTTCTATGCCTTTCCAAGATGTAGGAGAGACTGAGTCTGAAACCTTTAAAAGACTAGAAAGGCTGATCACAAGGTCAGGAGTTTGAGACCAGCCTGGCCAACATGGTGAAACTCTGTCTCTACTAAATAAATAAATAAAATAACAACAACAACAACAACAAAAATTAGCTGGGCATAGTGGCACATGCCTGTAATCCCAGCTACTCTGGAGGCTGAGGCAGGAGAACCACTTGAACCCAGGAGGCAGAGGTTGCAGTAAGCCGAGATCACGCCACTGCACTCCAGCCTGGGCAACAGAGCAAGACTCTGTCTCAAGGCAAAAAAAAAAAGTCTAAAAAGAGCTGGGCATGGTGGCTGACACCTGTAATCCTAATACTTTGGGAGGCCAAGGTGGGAGGATAACTGGAGGACAGGAGTGTAAGACCAGCCTGAGAAACACAGTAAGACCCTGTCTCAAAAAAAAAAAAGTTGAAAAAGAAATTTTTACCATCTATTCTCTTGGAGGGAGGCCTCCTCCACATAACAAGGCCACCTTTGCTAGCCACGCCTCTTCCTCTCTTCCTCCCATAAACCTGTCTTGCCACCAAGCCTGTTTTTGGCCATGCTCTAAGTCCACATTCTTTCTGTAATCTCAAGCTTCTGTAACTTATTGTAGGGTTAAGTCTTCAATCGGAAGGCTCCTGTGTCTACACATTAAGCAATCTGTATGCCTTTTCTCCTGTTAATCTGTCTCATGTCAGTGATTTTTCAGTGAATCTTTAGGGGCCAAGAGCTTATGGTCCCCACATTAGAATAGCTGGCAGAACTCAGAACGTGCTATACTTACAATTGCTCTTTTATGATAAAGGATACAAACCCGGTGAAGTAATAGATAGGGTGGCAAGGTTTGGAAGGGTCCCGATAAAGGTGTTTCTATGCTGTGGAGTTGAAACTGCCTTTGCAAAAATTATAATGGTGAGAAAATTATGACAGTAGAAGAGATCTGACTCAATCAACCTTCATGTGGCCTTTAACCTCCCAATTGCCTTTAATAATTCCTGGGCTTGGACCAAGCCAAGTTTGGGAGACATCGAGTCTATAGTTAAAATGATAATAGCCCTTTCCCCAAAATAAATCATCTTCATAAAGCTAATGCAAGACGACCAGGTGAGGAGGTTGAGAAGAGCCTGAATTCTGCTGAGATACAGACATAAATGATTACGAGCCACTATTCTGGAGGTCATACGATTTTCAATCACCCAGTTACTCCTGCAGATAACATCACTAATGTCGATCCTAAGACTGGCCTTTTGAGATGTCTTTTCAGGTTTTTGCATTGCTGATAACCACGGACTCTACCAGACCTGCCAACCAGTCCTGTGGCCTCTCCCTACTAACCGACTCAGCACAAGAGTACAGCTTTGACTATGTATGACTTTATCCCTGACCGAACCAATCAGCACTCCCCACTTCCTGACCCCGTTCCTGCCAAAAGTATCCTTGAAAAAATCCCAGTCTCTGAATTTTCAGGGAAATTGATTTGTAATAACTTCATCCCCATGTGGCATGACCAGCCTCATGTTAACTAAATGCTTTATTTATGTATTGGTCTCAGTGAATTGGGTTTGTCTGTACAGTGGGCAGGAATAACCCATCAAGTGGTTAGAGAGTGAGGATGCAGCCTGGTGTGGTGGCTCATGCCTGTAATACCAGCACTTTGGGAGGTCAGGGTGGGTGAATTACCTGAGGTCACAATTTTGAGAGCAGCCTGGGCAAAGTGGTGAAACCCTGTCTCTATTAAAATACAAAAAGTTAGCTGAGCATGGTGGTGGGCATCTGTAATCCCAGCTACTCAGGAGGCTGAAGCAGGAGAATTGCTTGAACCCAGGAGGTGGAGGTTGAAATGAGCCAAGATCATGCCACTATACTCCAGTGTGGGTGAGACAGTGAGACTCTGTCTCAAAAAACAAACAAACAAACAAACAAACAAACAGTCAGAATACACCTCCCCGCTGGCACATCAGTACACTTACCAACCAGAGAGCTCTCAGAGCCTCGTTGTTCAGAGTTTTTGTTGAGCTTTCATTATATAGGCATGATTGATTGACTCATGAACCATGACTGAACTCAATCTCCAGCTCTCCACCATCCCCACAGGTTGGGGCAGAAAAGTCCAATCCTCTAATCTTGCACTTAGTCTTTCTGGCATGGCCAACTTCTCCCTCAAAACTATTTAGGGTCCACCATGAGTCACCTCATTAGGATAAACTTAGGTATAGTCAAAAGGGGCTCATTTTGAATAACAAAATACACTCCTAACATGCAAGAAATTCCAAAGGTGTTTCAAGGAGCTTTGTGTCAGGAACCAGGGACAAATATCAGATTTAAAAAATCGTACCACAAAGGCAGAGGCTGACACTATATATAGCGTTTTTTTTGTTTTTTTGTTTTTTTTTTTTTTCTGTCACCCCAGCAATCCTACTGGCTATTTTCTGAGCAATGAAACAGCAGAGGACATTGGTCAGAGCAGGAGGTACCTAGTGATTGGCTAATTTACAGAGGAGGAAAATGTGATTCAGAAATGATGGGAGGGCCCCAGCTACGTGGTGATAAACCTGGTCTGAAAGCTGGGTCTCTAACCCTGAATGGCGAGACTCTGTAGGGCCCCCTGCTTGTTTCCTATGGCTGCTGTAACACGTTTTCACAAACGTACTGGCTTATAACAACACAAATGTATTAGCTTAGAGATGTGCATGCAGGTCAGAGGTTTAAAATGGGTCTGTGAGGCTGCGTTCCCCCTGGGGATTCTGGTGGGGATTCTAGTCCCTTGCCCATTCCCATTTCCAGAGGCTGCCACCACCTTTTCCTTCATGACACCCTTTCTCCATCTTCAAAGCCAGCAACACAGGATCTTCAGATCATTCCTTTTCCCCCCTCCTTCTGTTGTTACACTGCCTTCTGTCTAACTCCGACTTTTCCTGCATCCCTCTCTTAAGAAGCCTATGACTATAATCCCAGCACTTTGGGAGGCTGAGGTGGGTGGATCACTTGAGGTCAGGAGTTCGAGACCAGCCTGGCCAACATGACAAAACCCCGACTCTACTAAAGATACAAAAAATTAGTCAGGTGTGGTGGCATGCACCGGTAATCCTAGCCACTCAGAAGGCTGAGGCAGGAGAATTGCTTGAACCCAGGAGGCAGAGGTTGCACTGAGCCAAGATCATGCCATTGCACTCCAGCCTGGGCAAGAAGAGTGAAACTCAATCTCAAAAAACAAACAAACAAACAAACAAAAAACCCTGTGATTACATCAGGCACACAGGGTAATCCAGGACAATCTCCCTGTCTCTTAACTTGATCACATCTGCAAAGTCTTGTTTGCCTTATAAAGTAACATATTCACAGTTTCCTGGGCATCTTTGGGAGGGCCTTGTTCAGCACACCACAATTGTATATTTTCACCTTTTTGGGCAAGAATTTGCTAGGTTTCAGCTCCTGTTTTTGCTCCTTCACAAATCCCTGATGACTATCATTGAGGAGGAAGGGACTGTCTCTCCTTTCTCCTTCTCCAATTTGATTTTTTATTTTATTTTATTTTTTTTTTAACAGAGCCCCTTCCTAGTTTTGCTGGCAAGGGATGAGATGTTGCCCTTTGACCATACAACGTCCTATTTACTAGAGGTGAGCAGTACCTTTAGCGCTGATATACATCTGTGGGCACTTCCTTTTCGTCCTACCTGCCCTGTATCTGCTGGGGTTGTGTTGCTTTCCTGGTCCTCCTTCATTTGTGGGGAGGGGGTTTACAGGATGTTTGGAAATATTGTTCCATCACCCTGTGTCCTGCAACTCAGCTCTTACCAGAGACCCCTGTAAAACAAGTCGTTATTTTTCAGCTAAATAAGTTGGTGCTTTATTTCCTACTTGGACAATATCTAATCATTCAGAAGAGATAACTGTGCACCCAACCATCATTTATAAACCCATTTCTCCCCTTTCATCTCCCACTGCTTTGCTGTGTGAGCTGTACGGATTTCTTCTCCTTTTTTTCGAAGTAAAATATAGAGTGGCTCCAGTGAGAAATATCTTTACCCCCATGATCTGCATAGGTCAGCGGTTTTCAATCCCCAAGGGGCTCCCCCACCTCCCCAGGGATATCTGGCTATGCTTGAAGGTGCTTTGGTTGTGGCAACTTGGGAAGGGGACTGATGCTGGCGTCTAGTGGGTAGAGACCAGAGATACAGCTAAACAATCGTCTTACAATGCACAGACCAGCCCCCCTACAAAAGAGAATTATCTGGTCCAAATCATCACTAATGCTTCTGTTAAGAAACCCTGACTTAGGACCAAAGGGGAGGAAAAAACATTGCAATAAGTTTAGTCTCTTTCTCTACCAATCTACTTGGTCCTCTCCATAGGAGATCTGGGACAATTATTGAAGCACATTAATAAACAGGCAGGGTCTGTCTTTGTGCTTCCAAAGCTTCAAACACAAGGGCTTCCTCTGGTCTTGTCTGCCCTGGCACACAGCAAGTCTTCCTTCTCCCATCCTATTGCCTACCCATGCGGCAAAAATAATAAGCAGGACGCTCCTGCTGAGGACAGGAGGAGTGAGGGGAGATTGCCTTTCACTGATTACTAAAGCCTGAACTTAAAGGGCCTGAAAGTGAGGCATCCAAACCAGTTCTGAATGCTTTGCTGTGTTTTGCACTTCGGTGTATTGGTAATTGAGTGTGAAGCATCAATAAACAAGGATCAGCTCTTAGGGTCATTTCTTGGTTTTTATAATGTCTTCCAGGCCATGGGGAGGGCAAGGCTCTAGTTGCAGTCATGTAAAGCTCTCCTCCAAACAGGCTTTACCTTAAGTAAGGCTGTAAGCCACAGGGGCTTGGATAAACCTACAGTAGATAGCAGTGAACAACACTTCTTGGGACTCTATCTCAGCTTGTACTGAGTGACTGCTATATGGGCAAGTCAGGTCCTCAAGCCAAAAAGCAGATGGCCAAACGGAATTTTTATGCTGGAGTGGAGCAGAAAAATCCTGCTTCTTCCTATGACAGCAAAAAAAGAGAGAGAGAAAAAAAGGCCACTGCTGCTTAAGAGGTAAGCCTCATATGTAGTTATAAAGGATAACTCTTCCTTCAAATGCAAAGAAAAATAATTTCAAAATTGCTTCATTGATCGAAAAATAACTATGAATAAAAACATGTATTCACACCACAAAAGGCAAAAGGCTCTTTTATCTTAATGAGAATATTATCTTGTTACAGTTAATAGTTATTGGATTACCTATCATGTCCCAGGCACTATTTAAGGGCACTGCAAATATATTATCTAATTTAATCTTCAGCCTAACTCTCAGCCCAAGGTTATTACACCAATTTTATAGATAAGGAAAGGGAGGGACAGAGGTAAAATCACTTCCCCAAGATCACACAGCTGGTACGGTGGTGGAGAAAGAATTTTGAATCGAGAGTTGGCTGCTCAAATGATCCCTCGTAAACACTGTCCCACGGTATTTTTATTCAGATGAATCCTCTATATTTGCATTTTCACACTTTATTATAAGAGTGACCTAAATTCCACTCCAGTTTATTGTTTTTTTGTAATGTCTTTTATCGGTTTTGGTATCACAATAATGCCAGACTCATATAAGAAATTGAGAAATGTGTTTTCCTTTTCAAATTTCTGGAAGAGTTTGTGCAGAAATGCTGTTAATTATTATTACTATTATTATTATTATTGTTGAGACGGAGTCTTGCTGTGTCGCCCAGGCTGGAGTGCAGTGGCACGATCTCTGCTTACTGCAAGCTCCGCTTCCCGGGTTCACACCTTTCTCCTGCCTCAGCCTTCCAAGTAGCTGGGACTACAGGCGCCCGCCACCACGCTCGGCTAATTTTTTGTATTTTTAGTAGAGATAGGGTTTCACTGTTAGCCAGGATGGTCTCGATCTCCTGACCTCGTGATCCACCCGCCTCGGCCTCCCAAAGTGTTGGAATTACAGGCGTGAGCCTCTGCGCCTGGCCTGCTGTTAATTATTTTTAAAATGTGTAGGGGAATTCATCAGTGAAGCCAAAAATTTTCTTTGTGGAAAGTTTTTAAGCTTCGATTAAATTTTCTTTAATGGCTACAGCACTATTCCGGTGATCTGTTTCCCTTAAGCAAGCTTTCATAGTTACATCTTTCAAGGGATTTATCAATTTCAATCATCAATGAATATATAGACACAAAGCTGATTATAATATTCACCCAAGTATCCTTTTAAATATCTGTAGAATCTGTAATTAGATGGCCTCTCTCATTTTGATATTGGTATTTGTGTCTTCCTTCTTGTTTCCTGATCAGTATGGCTAGACGTTTATCAATTGTTTGATCTCAAAGAATCAGCTATTTGGTTTTTTTCTATTTCATTTGGTTCTGCTCTGATATTTATTTTATCTATTCTTTTGCTTATTTTGAATTAGTATGCTTTGAGTTTACCTTGCTTTTCACTTTCTATTTTCTAAGGTGGAAGCTGAGGTCATTGTTTTGATAAGTTTATAATTTTCTAAGTCAGGCATTTAGTACTACAAATATCTCCCTAAGTACCGCTTTAATGACAATGTACACCTTTTGTTGTATTTTCATGTACATTCACTTAAAGGTATCATTTTCCCTTTCGATTTCTTCTTTGACCTGTGGGTTATTTAGAAAGATGCGATGAAGTTTCCAAATATTTGGTTTTTCCTAGGGATCTTTCAGTTATTGATTTCTCATTTAATTCCATTATAGTCAGAAAACAGTTTGGATGACTTGAATCCTTTTAACTATATTGGTGCTTGTATTTTGGCTTTGGTATTCTGGCCCAGGATATAGTCTATACTGATGAATGTTCCGTAGAGACATTCAAAACACACTGAAAAGAATGTATATTCCACTGCTGTGGAAGGGAGTGTTTTATAAATGTCAATTGAGTGAAGATGGTTAATAGTATTACTGAAGTCTTCTATATCCTTGCTGATTTTCCACTGACTTTTCTGTCAATCATTGGGACAAGAGTTTGAAATTTCTGACTATAATTGTAGAATTCTTTCTTTTTGCATTTCTATTGGTTTTTGCTTCATGCATTTTCAAGCTCCAAGTAACTGATCCCTTTAGTAAGTAACCTTGTTTATTTCTTGCTGTGAAATCTACTTTCTCTGATATCAGTATAACAACTCCAGCCTTTTATAAAAAGTATATATATGGCATGTCTATTTCTATCTTTTTATGTTTAACCTATTTGTGTATTTATATCTAAAGCGTATTTCTTGTAGGCAGCAGATGGTTAGGTCTTGCTTTTGAAAAAATTCCACACTGACACTGCTGTCTTCTAATAAGGATGATCAGAACATTTAATATGATTATTAATGTAGTTAATGTCTCATCTTGCTATTTGTTTTTCATTAGATCTATCTGTTATTTGTTTCTCTTTCCTTCTATTCCTTTATTTATTTTTTAAAATTATTATACTTTAAGTTCTGGGATATATATACAGCATGCAGGTTTGTTACATAGATATACACGTGCCATTGTGGTTTGCTGCACCCATCAATCCATCATCTACATGAGGTATTTCTGCTAATGCTCTCCCTCCCCTAGCCCTCGACCCAACAACAGGCCCCAGTGTGTGATGTTCCCCTCCCTGTGTCCATATGTTCTCACAGTTCAACTTCCACTTAGGAGTGAGAACATGTGGTGTTTGGTATTCCATTCCTGTGTTTGTCTGCTGAGAATGATAATTTCCAGCTTCATCTACATCCCTGCAAAGGACACGAAGTCATCCTTTTTTATGGTTGCATAGTATTCCATGGTGTACATGTGCCACATTTTCTTTATCCAGTCTACCACTGATGGGCATTTGGGTTGGTTCCAAGTCTTTGCTATTGTGAATAGTGCCACAACAAACATGCATGTGCCTGTGTCTTTATAGTGGAATGATTTATAAACCTTTGGGTATACACCCAGTAATGGGATTGCTGGGTCAAATGGCATTTCTGGTTCTAGATCCTTGAGAAATAGCCACACTGTCTTCCACAATGGTTGAACACTCTCACCAACTGTGTAAAAGCATTCCTATTTCTCCACATCCCCTCCAGCATCTGTTGTTTCCTGACTTTGTAATTGTCACCATTCTAACTGGCGTGAGATGGTATCTCATTGTGGTTTTGATTTGCATTTCTCTAATGACCAGTGATGATGAGCTTTTTTTCGTATGTTTGTTGGCTTCATAAATGTCTTATTTTGAGAAGTGTCTATTCATATCCTTCGGCCACTTTTTTTTTTTTAATTTGTTTAAGTTCCTTGTAGATTCTGCATATTAGCCCTTTGTCAGATGGACAGATTGCAACAATTTTCTCCCATTCTGTTGGTTGCCTGTTCACCCTGATGATAGTTTCTTTTGCTATGTAGAAGCTCCTTAGTTTAATTAGATCCCATTTGTCAATTTTGGCTTTTGTTGCCATTGCTTTTGGTATTTTAGTCATGAAGTCTTTGCCCATGCCTATGTCCTGAATGGCATCACTTACATTTTCTTCTAGGGATTTTATAGTTTTAGGTCTTATGTTTAAGTCTTTAATCCATCCTGATCCTGAGTTAATTTTTGTATAAGGTGTAAAGAAGGTGTCCAGTTTCCGTTTTCTGCATATGGTTTGCCAGTTTTCCCAACACTATTAAATAGGGAATCCTTTCTCCATTGCTTATTTTTGTTAGCTTTGTGAAAGATCAGATGTTCAACATATGCAAATCAATAAACATAATCCATCACATAAACAGAATCAATGACAAAAATCACATGATTATCTCAATAGATGCAGAAAAAGTCTTCAATAAAATTCAACAGCCCTTTATGCTAAAAACTCTCAATCAACTAGGTATTGATAGAACATATCTCAAAATAATAAGAACTATTTATGACAAATCCACAGCCCATATCACTCTGAATGGGCAAAAGCTGGAAGCATTCCCTTTGAAAACTGGCACAAGACAGGGATGCCCTCTCTCACCACTCCTATTCAACATAGTGTTGGAAGTTCTGGCTAGGGCAATCAGGCAAGAGAAAGAAATAAAGGGTATTCAGTTAGGAAAAGAAGAAGTCAAATTGTCCCTGTTTGCAGATGACATGATTGTATATTTAGAAAACCCCATCGTCTCAGTCCAACTCCTTAAGCTGATAAGCAACTTCAGCAAAGTCACAGGATACAAAATCAGTGTGCAAAAATCACAAGCATTCCTATACATGAATAATAGAAAAACAGAGAGCCAAATCATAAGTGAATTCCGATTTACAATTGCTATAAAGAGAATAAAATACCTAGGAATAGAACTCACAAGAGATGTGAAGGACCTCTTCAAGAAGATCTACAAACCACTGCTCAAATAAATAAGAAAGGACACAAACAAATCAAAACACATTCCATGCTCATGGATAGGAAGAATCAATATCGTGAAAATGGCCATACTACCCAAAGCAATTTATAGATTTAATGCTATCCTCATCAAGCTACCATTGACTTTCTTCACAGAATTAGAAAAAAACTACTTTAAATTTTATATGGAACCAAAAAAGAACCCGTATAGCCCAGACAATCCTAAGCAAAAAGAACAAAAGTGGAGGCATCATGCTACCTGACTTCAAACTATATTACAAGGCTACAGTAACCAGTACAGCATGATACTGGTACCAAAACAGACATACAGACCAATGGAACAGAACAGAGGCCTCAGAAATAATGCCACACATCTACAACCATCTGATCTTATTCCTTAAGAGTATTTTACAACTCCATTTTTTATAAAATAAGTTTTATTGAGATATAATTCACATACTATTAAATTCAGTTTTTTAAGTGTACAGTTCAGTGGGTTTTACTAAATTCAGACTTGCTCAACATCACTACTATCTAATTCCAAGACATTTTTCTCATCCCCCAAAGAAACCCCATACCCATTATGCAGTTATTCTTCTTTTACCCTTATCCCCTCTGGCAACCACTATTCTACATTTTGTCTCTTTGGATTTGCCTATTCTGGATATTTTACATTAATGGAATCATAAAATATGTGGCTTTTTGTGACAGTATTCTTTTACTTAGCATAATTTTTTTTTAATTATACTTTAAGTTCTAGGGTACATGTGCACAACGTGCAGGTTTGTTACATATGTATACATATGCCATGTTGGTGTGCTGCACCCATTAACTCGTCATTTACATTAGGTATATCTTCTAATGCTATCCGTCCCCCCTCCCTGCTCCCCACAATAGGCCCCGATGTGTGATGTTCCCCTTCCTGTGTCCAAGCGATCTCATTGTTCAATTCCCACCTATGAGTGAGAACATACGGTGTTTGGTTTTCTGTTCTTGCGATAGTTTGCTGAGAATGATGGTTTCCAGCTGCATCCACGTCCCACAAAGGACACGAACTCATCCTTTTTTATGGCTGCATAGTATTCCATGGTGTATATGTGCCACATTTTCTTAATTCAGTCTGTCAGTGTTGGACATTTGGGTTGATTTCAAGTCTTTGCTATTGTGAATAGTGTCGCAATAAACATATGTGTGCATGTGTTTTTATAGCAGCATGATTTATAATCCTTTGGGTATATACCCAGTAATGGGATGACTGGGTCAAATGGTATTTCTAGATCCTTGAGGAATTGCCACACTGTTTTCCACAATGGTTGAACTAGTTTACAGTCCCACCAACAGTGTAAAAGTGTTCCTATTTCTCTACATCCTCTCCAGCACTTGTTTCCTGACTTTTTAATGATTGCCATTCTAACTGGTATGAGATGGTATCTCATTGCGGTTTTGATTTGCATTTCCCTGATGGTGAGTGATGATGAGCATTTTTTCATGTGTCTGTCAGCTGCATAAATGTCTTCTTTCGAGAAGTGTCTGTTCATATCCTTTGCCTACTTTTTGATGGGGTTGTTTTTTCTTGTAAATTTGTTTGAGTTCTTTGTAGGTTCTGGATATTAGCCCTTTGTCAGATGAGTAGATTGCAAAAATTTTCTCCCATTTTGTAGGTTGCCTGTTTACTCTGATGGTAGTTTCTTTTGCTGTGCAGAAGCTCTTTCGTTTAATGAGATCCCATTTGTCAATTTTGGCTTTTGATGCCATTGCTTTTGGTGATTTAGACATGAAGTCCTTGCCCATGCCTATGTCCTGAATGGTATTACCTAGGTTTTCTTCTAGGGTTGTTATGGTTTTAGGCCTAACATTTAAGTCTCTAATCCATCTTGAATTAATTTTCGTATAAGGAGTAAGGAAAGGATCCAGTTTCAGCTTTCTACTTATGGCTAGCCAATTTTCCCAGCACCATTTATTAAATAGGGACTCTTTTCCCCATTTCTTGTTTTTGTCAAAGATCAGATGGCTGTAGATGTGTGGTATTGTTTCTGAGGACTCTGTTCTGTTCCATTGGTCTATATCTCTGTTTTGGTACCAGTACCATGCTGTTTTGGTTACTGTAGCCTTGTAGTATAGTTTGAAGTCAGGTAGCATGATGCCTCCAGCTTTATTCTTTTGGCTTAGGATTGTCTTGGCAATGCGGGCTCTTTTTTGGTTCCATATGAACTTTAAAGCAGTTTTTTCCAATTCTGTGAAGTCATTGGTAGCTTAATGGGGATGGCATTGAATCTATAAATTACCTTGGGCAGTATGGCCATTTTCACAATATTGATTCTTCCTATCCATGAGCATGGTATGTTCTTCCATTTGTTTGTGCCCTCTTTTATTTCATTGAGCAGTGTTTTGTAGTTCTCCTTGAAGAGGTCCTTCACATCCCTTGTAAGTTGGATTCCTAGGTAATTTATTCTCTTTGAAGCTATTGTGAATGGAAGTTCATTCATGATTTGGCTCTCTGTTTGTCTGTTACTGGTGTGTAAGAATGCTTGTGATTTTTGCACATTGATTTTGTATCCTGAGACTTTGCTGCAGTTGCTTATCAGCTTAAGGAGATTTTGGGCTGAGACGATGGGGTTTTCTAAATATACAATCATGTCATCTGCAAACAGGGACAACGACTTCTTCTTTTCCTAACTGAATACCCTTTATTTCTTTCTCTTGCCTGATTGCCCTAGCCAGAACTTTCAACACTATGTTGAATAGGAGTGGTGAGAGAGGGTATCCCTGTCTTGTGCCAGTTTTCAAAGGGAATGCTTCCAGTTGTTGCCCATTCAGTATGATATTGGCTGTGGGTTTGTCATAAATACCTCTTATTATTTTGAGATACGTTCCATCAATACCGAATTTATTGAGTTTTTAGCATGAAGGCTGTTGAATTTTGTCAAAGGCCTTTTCTGCATCTATTGAGATAATCATGTGGTTTTTGTCTTTGGTTCTGTTTATATGCTGGATTACGTTTATTGATTTGCATATGTTGAACCAGCCTTGCATCCCAGGGATGAAGCCCACTTGATCATGGTGGATAAGCCCTTTGATGTGCTGCTGGATTCGGTTTGCCAGTATTTTATTGAGGATTTCTGCATCGATGTTCATCAGGGATATTGGTCTAAAATTCTCTTTTCTTATTGTGCCTCTGCCAGACTTTGGTATCAGGATGATGTTGGCCTCATAAAATGAGTTAGGGAGGATCCCCTCTTTTACTATTGATTGGAATAGTTTGAGAAGGAATGGTACTAGCTTCTCCTTGTACCTCTGGTAGAATTCGGCTGTGAATCCGTCTGGTCCTGGACTTTTTTTGGTCGGTAGGCTATTAATTATTGCCTCAATTTCAGAGCCTGTTATTGGTCTATTCAGGGATTCAACTTCTTCCTGGTTTAGTCTTAGGATAGTGTAAGTGTCCAGGAAATTACTCATTTCTTCTAGTTTTTCTAGTTTATTTGCGTAGAGGTGTTTATAGTATTCTCTGATGGTACTTTGTATTTCTGTGGGGTCGATGGTGATATCCCCTTTATCATTTTTTTATTGTGTCTATTTGATTCTTCTCTCTTTTCTTCTTTATTAGTCTTGCTAGTGGTCTATCAATTTTGTTGATCTTTTCAAAAAAACAGCTCCTGGAATCATTGATTTTTTGGAGGGTTTTTTGTGTCTCTGTCTCCTTCAGTTCTGCTCTGATCTAAGTTATTTCTTCCCTTCTGTTAGCTTTTGAATGTGTTTGCTCTTGCTTCTCTAGTTCTTTTAATTGTGATGTTAGGGTGTCAATTTTAGATCTTTCCTGCTTTCTCTTGTGGGAACTTAGTGCTATAAATTTCCCTCTACACACTGCTTTAAATGTGTCCCAGAGATTCTGATATGTTGTATCTTTGTTCTCATTGGTTTCAAAGAACATCTTTATTTCTGCCTTTATTTCATTATGTACCCAGTAGTCATTCAGGATCAGGTTGTTCAATTTCCATGTAGTTGAGCAGTTTTGATTGAGTTTCTTAGTCCTGAGTTCTAGTTTGATTGCACTGTGGTCTGAGAGACAGTTTGTTATAATTTGTGTTCTTTTACATTTGCTGAGGAGTGCTTTACTTCCAGCTATGTGGTCAATTTTGGAATAAGTGCGATGTGGTGCTGAGAAGAATGTATACTCTGTTGATTTGGGGTGGAGAGTTCTGTAGATGTCTATTAGGTCCTCTTGGTGCAGAGTTGAGTTCAATTCCTGGATATCCTTGTCAACTTTCTGTCTCATTGATCTGTTTTATGTTGACAGTGGGGTGTTAAAGTCTCCTATCATTATTGTATGGGAGTCCAAGTCTCTTTTTAAGTCTCTAAGGACTTGCTTTATGAATCTGGGTGCTCCTGTACTTTGTGCATATATATTTAGGATAGTTAGCTCTTCCTGATGAATTGATCCCTTTACAATTACGTAATGGCCTTTTCTCTTTTGATCTTTGATGGTTTAATGTCTGTTTTGTCAGAGACTAGGATTGCAACCCCTGCATTTTTTTTGTTTTCCATTTGCTTGGTAGCTCTTCCTCCATCCCTTTATTTTGAGCCTGTGTTTGCCTCTGCCTGTGAGATGGGTCTCCTGAATATAGCAAAGTGATGGGTCTTGACTCTTTATCCAATTTGCCAGTCTGTGTCTTTTAATTGGACCACTTAGCCCATTTACATTTAATGTTAATATTGTTATGTGTGAATTTGATCCTGTCATTATGGTATTAGCTGGTTATTTTGCTCGTTAGTTGATGCAGTTTCTTCCTAGCATCGATGGTCTTTACATTTTGCACGTTTTTGCAATGGGTGGTAACTGTTGTTCCTTTCCGTGTTTAGTGCTTCCTTCAGGATCCCTTGTAGGGCAGGCCTGGTGGTGACAAAATTTCTAAGCATTTGCTTGTCTGTAAAGGATTTTATTTCTCCTTCACTTATGAAAGTTAGTTTGACTGGATATCGAATTCTGGGTTGAAAATTCTTTTCTTTAAGAATGTTGAATATTGGCCCCACTCTCTTCTGGCTTGTAGAGTTTCTGCTGAGAGATCTGCTGTTAGTCTGATGGGCTTCCCTTTGTGGGTAACCCGACCTTTCTCTCTGGCTGCCCTTAACATTTTTTCCTTCATTTCAACTTTGGTGAATCTGACAATTATGTGTCTTGGAGTTGCTCTTCTCCAGGGGTATCTTTGTGGCATTCTCTGTATTTCCTGAATTTGAATGTTGGCTTGCCTTACTAGGTTGGGGAAGTTCTCCTGAATGATATCCTACAGAGTGTTTTCCAACTTGGTTCCATTTTCCCTGTCACTTTCAGGCACACCAATCAGACATAGATTTGATTTTTTCACATAATCCCATATTTCTTGGAGGCTTTGTTCATTTCTTTGTACTCTTTTTTCTCTACACTTCTTTTCTTGCTTCATTTCATTCATTTGATCTTCAATCACTGATACTCTTTCTTCCAGTTGATCAAGTTGGTTACTGAAGCTTGTGCATTTGTCACATATTTCTCGTGTCATGGTTTTCATCTCTATCAGTTCGTTTATGGTCTTCTCTGCATTGATTATTCTAGTTATCCATTCATCCCTTCTTTTTTCAAGTTTTTTAGTTTCTTTGCGCTGGGTACATAGTTCCTCCTTTAGCTCTGAGAAGTTTGATTGACTGAAGACTTCTTCTCTCAACTTGTCAAAGTCATTCTCCACCCAGCTTTGTTCCATTGCTGGCGAGGAGCTGCGTTCCTTTTGAGGCGGACATGCGCTCTGATATTTTGAATTTCCAGGTTTTCTGCACCACTTTTTCCCCATCTTTGTGGTTTTATCTGCCTTTAGTCTTTGATGCTGGTGATGTACTGATGGGGTTGTGGTGTAGGTGTCCTTTCTGTTTGTTAATTTTCCTTCTAACTCTCAGGACCCTCAGCTGCAGGTTTGTTGGAGTTTGCTTGAGGTCTACTCCAGACCCTGTTTGCCTGGGTATCAGCAGCGGGGGCTGCAGAAGATAGAATATTGCTGAACAGCAAATGTTGCTGTCTGATTCTTACTCTGGAAGCTTCATCTCAGAGGTGTACCCAGCGTGTGATGTGTGAGGTGTCAGTCGGCACCTAGTGGGGGATGTCTCCCAGTTAGGCTACTCAGGGGTCAGGTACCCACTGGAGCAGGCGGTCTGTCCATTCTTAGATCTCAACCTCCGTGCTGAGAGAACCACTGCTCTCTTCAAAGCTGTCAGACAGGGACGTTTACATCTGCAGAGGTTTCTGCTGCTTTTTGTTTAGCTATGCCCTGTCCTCAGAGGTGGAGTCTACAGAGGCAGGCAGGCCTCCTTGAGCTGCGGTGGGCTCCACCCAATTGGAGCTTCTGGGTGGCTTTACCTACTTAAGCCTCAGCAATGGCGGGCACCCCTCCCCCAGCCTCGCTGCCGCCTTGCAGTTAGATCTCAGACTGCTGTGCTAGCAATGAGGGAGACTCCGTGGGTGTGGGACCCTCTGGGCCAGGTGTGGGATATAATCTCCTGGTGTGCTGTTTGCTAAGACCTTTGGTAAAGCGCAGTATTAGGGTAGGAGTTACCCGATTTTCCAGGTGTTGTTGAGTCTCAGTTTCCCTTGGCTAGGAAAAGGAATTCCCTTCCCCCTTGCGCTTCCCAGGTGAGGCGATGCCTCGCCCTGCTTCAGCTCTCGCTGGTCGGGCTGCACCCACTGACCAGCACCAACTGTGCGACATGCCCCAGTGAGATGAACCCGGTACCTCAGTTGAAAATGCAGAAATCACCTGTGTTTTGTGTCACTCACGCTGGGAGCTGGAGGCTGGAGCTGTTCCTATTCGGCCGTCTTGGGCGCTCCCCTCAGCATAATGTTTTCAAGGTTCATCTGTGATATAGCATGTATCAGTGCTTCATGCCTTTCTATGACTTAATATTCCTTTGTATAGATAGGTCACATTTTACTTTTTTAATTCATAAGTTGATGAACATTTAGGTTGTTTCAATTTTTTAAGTAGTATGAAAAATGTTGCTATACACATTTATGTACACATTTTTGTGTGGACATATGTTTTCAGATCTCTTGGATATGTACCTAGGAGTAGAACTGCGGTCATATAAAGCCATGTTTAACAGCCTGAGAAATTACCAAACTGCTTTCCAAAGTTCTTGCACCATTTTACAATTCCATCAGTAATTAAGGTTCTAATTTCTCTACATTTTCACCAGCATTTGTTATTGTCTGTCTTTTAAAAAACAGTCATCATAACAGGTGTGAAGTAATATTTCATTATAGCTTAGTTTTGAGTTTATTTAATGATTAATGATACTGAGCAACTTCTTGTGTTCTTATTGGTCATTTATCTTTTTTGAAGAAATGCCTACTCAAATCCTTTCTCCATTCTTGAATTGAGTTGTTTTAACTGTTAGGTCCAAAGATTTCTTTATATTATATATTCTGAATACAGTCTTTATCTGATGTAGAATTTGCAAACATTATCTCCCTCCCATTCTGCGGTTTGCCTTTTACCCATTTTGATGGTCTTTTTTAAAGCACACAAGTTTTTAGTTTTGATGAAGTTCAATTTATCTATTCTGTCACTCATGGTTTTTTTTTTTTTTTTTTTGGTGTCATATCTAAGAAGGCTTTGCTTACCACATGTTACAAAGATATATGCCTATATGTTTCCTAGGAGTTGTATATTAACTCCTGTATTTAGGTTGATAATAGATCTTGAGTTAATTTTTGCATATGGCATGAGATAGGAGCCCACTTTTATTCTTTTACCTGTGAGTATCGAATTGTCCAACATCATTTGTTGAAAAGACTATCCTTTTCTCATTAAATTATTTTGTAAACTTCAACAACAAGTAAGTTGACTATAAACCTAAGAGTTTATTTTGGAGCCAGGCACGGTGGCTCATGCCTGTAATTCCAGCACTTTGGGAGGCTGAGGTGAGCAGATCACGAGGTCAGGAGAGTGAGACCATCCTGGCTAACACTGTGAAACCCCGTCTCTACTAAAAAATAAAAAAGCAAAATAAAAAAAAAATAGCTAGGCGTGGTGGCAGGCACCTGTAGTTCCAGCTACTCAGGAGGCTGAGGCAGGAGAATGGTGGGTGTGAACCCAGGAGGTAGAGCTTGCAGTGAGCCAAGATCTGCACTCCAGCCTGGGTCGACAGAGTGAGACTTCATCTAAGAAAAAAAAAAGAAAGAAAGAAAGAAAAAGAGAGTTTATTTTGGGACTCTCAATTCCATTCCATTGATCTATATTTTTAGCCTTATGCCAGTACCACATTGTCTTGATTACTATAGCTCTGAAGCAAGTTTTGAGGTTAAGAAGTGTTAAGTCCAACTTTCTTCTTTCAAGATTGTTTTGGTTATTCCGGGCCATATAAAATTTCAAATTATCTTATCAATTTCTGAAAGAAAAAATCCAGCTGGTATAGTGATAATGAAATGGGAGAATTCCCTGACCCCTGCCCCATCTCAGGACCTGTGACAGGGGTGTGACTCATCTTTTCAGCTGCCACCACTGTTCCAACCCCTTATGGGAGGGGGAGTATGCAGACAGGCAGGTGTAGGAGCTGGAGCGAGCGCTTGGGGGCTTTGGCCCCATGGTAGCATCTAGGGGTGGGTACCTGCAACTCCTAAAGCCCAAGTGGGCATGTGTTATAGTACACTCTTTTAGCTTTGCCATCCATGGATAGTGTAAGTGTTAAACAGCTCAGTGGACCTTCTGCCTTTTCACAAGGGCAGAGGGGCAGTGTGACAGCTTTCTGTATCCCGAGCTCCTGTCCAGTATCCAGGAAAAATCAGGTCACACAAGGACTTGACGGATGGTGAATGAAGGGGTTTTATTGAGTGATGGAGGTGGCTCTCAATGGGATGGATAGGGAGCTGGAAAAGGGATGGAGTGAGAAGATGATCTTCCCCTGCAGATTGGCTGTCCAGTAGCTGATCTCCTCTTTGACCATCCCCAGCTGAACTCCTCTGGATGTTCAGACATTCCTTTTCTTATCTCCTCCTCTTCTGTTCTTCTGCTCTTCTGTTCGTTTGCTCATCTGTGCTTGGCGCCTGCGGTTTGGGGTCTACATGGGTATGGGATAGAGGGGTGTGGTGGGTCGAGGCAATATTTGGGTGCAAAAATAGGAATGCCTGTTCCCATTCAGGGCCACAGGTTTCCAGCCTTGAGGGTGGGGCCTTTGCTGGGGAACTGTCCTCTTCTACCCGGTATTTTCGTCTCCTGTCTGTATCAGTGAGAATTGAATGAAATCTTTAGATCATTTTGGAGAGTGTGGTAGGTAGAATTATGACCCCCAAGAAGTGTATGTCCTAAACTCTGTAAACTGTGAATGTGTTCTCTTACATGGCAAAAGCAACATTGTACATGTGATTAAGAATTTTCATCCTGATGGGCTCAATGTAGTCACAAGTGTCTTTTATAACAGAGAGAAAGAAAGGTAGACTTAGAGAAGGAGGTGTAATGAGGAAGTAAATATCAGAGTGATATAGTCCCAGCCTATACCACCTGGTCCCAGGATTTAATTTGGAGTATTTTTTTTATAAGCCTCAGCATCCCAAGTAGCTGAGATTATAGGCTCCTGCCACAATACCTGGTTAATTTTTGTATTTTAAAAACAGAATCTGTCGATTTTACATAGATTATCTATGTTGTCATACATTTGTCCACAATCTTTGAATTCTTTTTATTTCTGTAAGTTCTGTAGTAATGTTCCCTGTTTCATTCCTGATTTCAGCAATTTGAGTCTCCCTCCTTTTTCCTTGGTCAGTTGAAGTTAAGGCTTGTCAATTTTTTTAATCTTTCCAAAAATCAATTTTTGGTGTATTGACTTTCTCTACTGTTTTTGTTATGCTCTGTGTCATTTATTTCTACTCTCATCTTTGCTACTTTTCTCCTTCTGCTTTTTTAGGTCTAGTTTGCTCTTTATCAAATGAATGAGCTACAGATGGCCTCTGCATATTAGCCCCTAGGTTGTTTATTTCTTCACTGCAGGCTGAGACCTGTTAGCTCAAGACCCCTCCAGCACGAAACTCAAATTTTTACATAGCCATTTGTTTTAAAAATAGCCAAAAAAATATAGCTTTGTAGCTATTTAGGGTCTGTTTGCTTTGCATGCCCTATGAAATCTCATTGTGCCTTGGTATTGGCTAATTTATGTCCTCCCAAAATTCATATATTTAACTTCTAACCCCTAACACCTCAGAATGCAAGTGTATTTGGAGATAATACCTTTAAAGTAGTGCTTAAGATAAAATAAACTCATAGGGTAAGCTCTACTCTAATCCAGTATGTCTGTCATCCTTCTAAGAAAAGAAGATTAAGATACAGACAGTGTTCTGGCTAGGGAATGACTATGTGAGGACATGGTGAGAAGGCAGCCATTTGCCCACCAAAGAGCGAGTCCTCAGAAGAAACCACACTTGTTAACATCTTGATCTTGGACTTCTAGCTTCAAGAACCTTCGGGAAATACATTTCTGTTTTTTCAGCTGTCCAGTCTGTGGTGTTTTGTGATGGCAGCCTTAGCAAATTAATACCCACATCTGCTAGCAATGGATAAGATAAAGCCTTGTAGTTATAAGACTCCAAATTGCTACTGCTCTTAGGAGCCTTCAGATCCAAAGACGCCCTGCTATGATACTGAGGATGTTACCTACATATGTAAACCCTTTCTCTCCAACTCCCTTCTTCGCTAGAAGTAACCTTGTCCCCATTTCCTTTAGAATGGTGGCCTCCCCTAGGATTAAACCTTTGGAATGTCTCATGCTGCCAGCAACTTCCTCTCCTATAAAATTCTGTCAAAGCAATACCTTATAAAGCCTAAGTGTTACTGTCTCTCATGGTCAGCCCTGAAATTCCTTGAATTCTACCCCTACACCCCTTTTTTCTCTAGCTTTTTAAGGTGGAAGGTTAAGTTTTTAATTGGACATCCTCCTCTTCTCCTCCCCTCGAACAACACACTTTTTTTTAAGAATAGCTGTTCATACCATCTATTCCTCTCTGAGCACTGATTTAGCTTTATCCCATAAGTTTTGGCACGTTGTGGTTTTATTTTCACTCATCTTAACGTATTTCCTAATCTCCTTGTGATTTCTCCTTTGGTTGTTTTAGGAGTATATTTTAAAATTCCAACTATTATAAAATTTCTAAATTTCTCCCTATTAATGATTTCCAACTGCATTCTATGGTAGTCAGAAAACATTTTGTATTATTTCAATCCTTTTAAATTTATTGAGACTTGTTTTGTTGCCTAACATATGGTCTATCTTGGAGAATGTTTCATCTGCACTTAAGGAAAATGTGCACTCTATTGTTGTGGGGTGGAACATTCTATACTATCTACTAGTGTTGTTCAAGTCTTCTGTTTCCTTGTTGATTGTCTGTGTAATTTCCCTGTCCATTATTAAAAGTGGGTATTGAATTCTTCAGCTATTGCTGTTGAACTGTCAATTTTGAACTGTCAATTTATCTCTTCAGTTCTATTAGTTTTAAAATACATTTTGGGGGGCTCTGTTGTTAGATATATATATATATATATATATATATGTATGTGTGTGTATATATATGTATGTGTGTATATATACATATATATATTGCAACTTTTATGTCTTAATAGATAGACCCTTGTATCATTATAAAATATTTTTGTCTCTAGTAACAATTTTCTATTTTAAATCTATTTTGTCTAATATTAGCATAACCATTCCAGCTACCTTTTGATCACGTTTGCAAAGCATATATTTTTCCATTCTTTTATTTTCAACATACCGTGCCTTTGAATTCAAGTATGTATCTTATTCTCTGCATATAGTTGGATTATGCTCTTTAAAAAATCTGTTCTTCCAACCTCTGCTTTTTAATATACATATTTACTTTTAATGTAATTATTGCTATAGTGAGATTTATGCCTACCATTCTGATATTGGTTTTTTATGTATCTTATGTCTTTTGTTTTTAAATTTCCTCCATCACTGCCTTATACTATATGAAATTGTTATTTTCTAGCATGATATTTTATTTCCCTTGTCATTTCTTTACACACCCCCCACCACCACACACACACAAACATGAACACATAAACATACACCTACATGTATTTCAGTTATTCCCTTAGTGACTGTCTTGCAGATTATAATCAATATCTTAATTTATAGTAATACAGTTTAGATTAACATCAATATATTATAATAGCACATAAAATGTTTGCTCCTATATAGTTCGGTTCACTTTCTTTGCTGTGTTATCATACTAATTATATCTTCATGCTTTCTATACCTATTAATACAGATTTGTAATTACTGCTATATAAGTTGTCTTATAAATCAAATATGAGAAAATAAGGCTTACAAACAAAAACTTTTGTATTGTCTTTTATATTTACCTACGTAGTTACTTTTATCAGCATTCTTTATTTCTTCACGTGTATTTGAGTTACTGCTTAATGTGTATTATTTCAACCAGAAGGATTCCCTTTAGTATTTCTTGTAGGACAGATCTGCTGGTGACAAATTCTATCAGTTTTTGCACATCTTGGAATGTCTTCATTTCTCCTTCATTTTTAAAGGACAGTTTTGCTGGATGTAAAGGTCTTGGTTGACATTCTTTTTGACATTTTCAAATGTCACCTCACTGCCTTCTGAACTACATGTTTCGGGTGAGAAATAAGCTGTTAATCTAATTGAGAATCCCTTGTATGTGATGAGTCACTTCTCTCCTGTTGCTTTCAAGATTCTCTGTTTTCGTCTTTTAACAGTTTGATAATGTTTTATGTGTGTATCTCTTTGTGTTTATCCTAGCTGGAGTTCACCAAATCTCCAGGATGTGGAAGGATGTAAATGTAAGTTTTTCATACAATGTGGGAATTAAGAACACAATATATTTAAACGTTCCTTCTACATCTCTTTCTCTCTCTTCTTCTTCTGGGATTATCAGTATGTGCATGTTGGTATGTTTGTTGGTGTCCCACAGGTTTCTAAGACTTTTTTCTTTAGTTTTTTTTTTTTTTTTTTTTTCATTCCTTTTTCTTTCTCTATCTCAGACTGGATAGTCCCATTTAAACTATTAATACTATTAATATATTTGAGTTTACTGACTACTCCTTCTGTCTACTCAAAGTGCATTGACTCCCTTTTGAATATTTCATTTCAGTTAGTTACTTTCAGCTCCAGAATTTTAATTCTTTATATTGATCTTTCTTTATTGATGTTCTCTCTATAGTGAGATACTGCTTTCATATTTTCCTTTATTTCTTTAGATATGGTTTACTTTAGTTCTTTGAACATATTTAAGATAGCTTATTTATAGTATTTGTCTAGTAGGCCCATCATCCAGGCTTCCTCATAGACAATTTTTTTTTTTTTTTTTTTTTTTTTGAGACGGAGTCTCGCTCTGTCGCCCAGGCTGGAGTGCAGTGGCCGGATCTCAGCTCACTGTAAGCTCCGCCTCCCGGGTTCACGCCATTCTCCGGCCTCAGCCTCCCGAGTAGCTGGGACTACAGGCGCCCGCCACCTCGCCCGGCTATTTTTTTGTATTTCTTAATAGAGACGGGGTTTCACCGTGTTAGCCAGGATGGTCTCGATCTCCTGACCTCGTGATCCGCCCGTCTCGGCCTCCCAAAGTGCTGGGATTACAGGCTTGAGCCACCGCGCCCGGCCGACAATTTTTATTGACTATTTCGTTGTTGCATACACTGTGTCTGGTTTTGTTCCTGTTGGTTTTAGATGTTTTGAAACTAAATCTTATTAATGTTATTTTACCTTGTTTGAATGAAGAATTGATGATGTTCAAAATAAATTTTAAAGATAGTTCACAAGGCACAACTGGGCTGGGCATGGTGGCTCATGCCTGTAATCCCAGCCCTTTGGGAGGCTGAGGTAGGCAGATCATTTGAGGTCAAGAGTTTGAGACCAGCTTGGCCAACATGGTGAATCCCTGTCTCTACTAAAAATACAAAAATCAGCTGGGCATGGTGGTGTGCACCTCTAGTCCCAGCTACTCGGGAGGCTGGGGCAGGAGAATCACTTGAACCTGGGAAGTGGAGGGTGCAGTGAGCCCAGATCATGGCATTGCTCTTCAGCCTAGGTGTCACAGCGAGACTCAACCTCAAAAAAAGAAAAAAAAAAAAAAGACACAACCGTCGGTGTGCTATTTGTTCAATCTCTGTTAGTGCACTGCATCCAAACAACAACAACAACAACAAAAAATTAGTAAGCTATCAACAAGAATTAGCAGCTCTCAACAGAGGAAAAGTTGTCTTTTTACAGAAGGATAAGGTGGAGGACACAAACCATGCAAGCCAAGAAGTTAATCTAGTAACTGTAATTCTTTTCCCTCCCCCCTTCTCTAAGCCCACCTCAACTGATCATATGATCACTGAACTGAGGCATAGTTAGGCCACAGGAGGGGCCATGAAGATATATGTGAACCCTTACCAATCTGGGATATGGTTTCAAATGATGATGAAGAGTAAAATTCTAGCCTCAGCATCTTCTTTGGCAAATTCCAAAAAAGTCCATTGTTCTTTCAGAAAAA
The DNA here is from genome assembly GCF_043159975.1 of Macaca nemestrina. Lineage (NCBI taxonomy): Eukaryota > Metazoa > Chordata > Mammalia > Primates > Cercopithecidae > Macaca > Macaca nemestrina. Next base: position 16,928,952 of record NC_092142.1, on the reverse strand, counting down.
AGACTTTGATGTGAATAAGGAGGTGGAGAGTCTCTGAAATCTCCCTGGAGAACTGGGAAATATATAAGGAATAAAGTAGACAGGTTCTCAAAGGGAGTAGGTAGGGGCAAGTAGAAAGTAATGAATAATCTCAGCTCCTTAAACTCTTTTCTCATTGCTGATTCAGCCCTTTCTTTCCTATTCTCTCTTCCCATTTTCTCATTTGTTAAACCAGTCAACAAAATTATGCTGGAAATGGAGGATGTGGAGGTAAGCAAAACCAACTCACTAAATAGCAACAACAGCAACAAACAAATTCCTACCCCAGTAGAGCTTACAGATCTTAATTAAATAAACTTTCCTATTTAAAAAGTGCTACAGGGGCATACAAGAGCTTATAACAAACAGATGGCCTAGATTTAATATGTCGGGGGGAGGAGGTTGACAACAGAGTGACTTGCTCAGAGACCAGAAATGTGGAAGAAAAAGGAGGGATTAATTCAATGAAGCAGGTGAAGTGAACACGTCATGTAGATGTACCCACCATGCATAGGCCAAGACGCAAGAAACCGATTTCAGTCCTGACTCCAGATTTTCATCCCAGAGCATGTTGGGGGATTGGAGGAAGAGAACTTTGTTTGTCACCATGATCTTGGAGGTCTTGACATGATGTTGGAGTCATGGGGGCCTTGCTTGCTTGCTTTTGGAAGCCAAATGTCAGTCTCTCTATCCTCTTCTGACTCTCACCCCAACCCAGATCAGTTTCTGCTACGCAGTGGGTCCCACCGGTGCCTGGTGCTTGCTGGCCCCTAGCATGTGAATTGACTGACATTCTTGAGCACATTATTTTTTCTCGAATTAGGCAGTATACCTGTACTGCCAGTGGCTTCTCCCGAGCCTATGGAGCCACAAGAGGTCACATTAACGGTCTTGGTATAATAAGTCATTGCCATGCAAGCCGAAGGCAATTAATTCTAACATTGGGAACTGTTCAAGATTAATTCCACTAAACTAAATTGTGAAACCAGGGAAAAAAAATATATATACTACCATTCATACCTGGTGCTTTTTGTTTCATGACCTCATTTACTTCTCAAAACCAACATTTCAATTAGGCACTATTGCTATTCTCCTTTTCAGATGAAGAAACTAAGCCCAGAGAGGTCTGCGGAGTCACACAGCATCAATGCTAGAGCTGAGATTCTAGTCCATGACTAAGTTCTTTCTGGAATCCTATGTGAGTTATGCTTCCAGTACTCTGCACTATATTTTACACTTAAAACTTTATTATCTCTTCTTATCACCAGAGAATTGATGCAGCAGGCTTTTACAGCTATGATTTCTTTTCTTTTTTTTTATTTTGTGATCTCTATGTAAATAAAATCTTTTGGCCCTGTTGGCTGTCCTGGCACTACCAAATCTCTGATCCACAGGGAGACACAGGGAGTCTCTGTCCAGAGCTGTCTTCCTCCCAGAAGAGCTAATGAGGAAAAAAAGTAACAGAAGGTAACTTGCTGATCCTAATTACTTTGCCCGTTGTACATGTCTCAGATCAAATACCATTTTGTCCTCTTTTTCCCCTTTAGGGAGAATTAATTAAGCTCTAATTACATCGATGGAAAAAAAATAGAAGCTACAATGAAATTATTTTTTTTTTTTAAAAAAAGCTATTAACAAGGTCTGAGCACAGAGCTTGTTATAACCTGGGGAATGAGCCTCATTTGAATTTTATGGCCTTTGCATTTACATTTTTTTATTAAACCTTTTCTTATAATCCTCAATATGTCTTCTTTCCACGGTATAATCATTCTTGGGAATTTGCAGGTGTTAAATTAGATACTTGGGGCTCTCTTACTCTCTCTGCACTCAGAGTATGGTGTATCCCATGAGGCAGATTAATCATTTTCATTTTTTTAACTGATTTATAAGTTCACACCCAGTGTTTTTTGTTTTTTACCTATCTGGAACAAAATCTGACTCACAGAGGCCCTCTGGTTCAAGCAAACTGAACCAATGTTTTCCGTGTTAGAGAAAAAATTAAAAAGCTTATTCCAATCAGGACATCTCACTGCAAAAAGGGAGTTCGATTCTTTCTCCCTGTCAAATGGAATCCAGCCATGCAGACAGGGCTGTGATGATGTGAAGATGGAAAGAACCTTCCCACTCGGAGTGAGAGGTCCTCTTACCCCATAAGACACACATTACTGACCTGAAGGTCAGAGCTTGAAAGATAAACTATCCCAGGAGAAGATGTTATCTGCCACCGGGTAACACGACGCAGGGCAAAACTACACCTCAAACCTACACCCTGGACCTGCCCAGCAGTTCTTCTACCAACATGGCTGGGCCACCCAGGTAAGGTGTTTAGAATTCAGATTCTCATCTCAGTCCTAGATCTACTGAATCAGAACCTCTATGAGTGGCATCCTGGGACCTGTATTCTTCAAAGCCCTCAGGGAGATTCTGATGACTAGCAAGGCACAGGAGTCATCTGATTAAAATCTTAAGACCAGCTGCAAAACACTAATTTTCAGGAAAGGGGAATGCACTAGGTATTCCAAATAGCAGAGAAGGAGACACAATCCCAAGAAACTGAAGATTCTAACCAAGGTGGCTTCCTAAAGGGGAATTTCTTTGGAATCTTTTCATTGGTCTTAAAAATTGATGTAATTTTGGATTCCATTCTAATGGTGACATATATACATAGAGATGTATATACACACATATACAGATACTCTTATACATATTCATACATATATATCTGTGTGTATGTATGTGTATATAGAAATGTTTGTATATGTGGCCGGGCGCGGTGGCTCAAGCCTGTAATCCCAGCACTTTGGGAGGCCGAGACGGGCGGATCACGAGTTCAGGAGATCGAGACCATCCTGGCTAAAACGGTGAAACCCCGTCTCTACTAAAATACAAAAAAAATTAGCCGGGCGAGGTGGCGGGCACCTGTACTCCCAGCTACTCGGGAGGCTGAGGCAGGAGAATGGCGTGAACCCGGGAGGCGGGGCTTGCAGTGAGCTGAGATCCGGCCACTGCACTCCAGCCTGGGCAACAGAGCTAGACTCCGTCTCAAAAAAAAAAAAAAAAAAAAAAGAAATGTTTGTATATGTATGTTTGTTACATTGCCTAGAACAGCTCACGCTACAGTCAGAGGACATATACAGTCTTTCCCAAGATTTCTACAAATCCCTGGTGGGGTTAAACGTGTGAGCACTTATATCCTGATATGGTTTGGCTGTGTTTCCAGCCAAATCTCATCTTGAATTATAGTTTCCATAATCCCCACGTGTCATGGGAGGGACCTGGTGGGAGGTAACTGAATCACAGGAGCGGTAACTCCCATGCTGTTCTAGTGACAGTGCGTTCTCATGAGACTTGACAGTTTTTACAAGTGCTCGGCACTTCACTCTCCTGCCACCATGTGAAGAAGGCTATGTTTGCTTCCCCTTCTGCCAAGATTATAAGTTTCCTGAGGTCTCCCCAGCCATGTGGAACTATTTGTTCTATTTCTAGATCCTTTCATCATTTCATGGGTATCATCTCTAATTTTCATGCATGTAAAGTGAGCCTGTATTTGATTTCCACTAAAATCCATTCTCATAAGGTATTGTTTTATACAGTACACTCTAATAAAGAGTATTTTGGGGAGAAATACATGGGTGAGGGGCAGTGATGTGCTGGATCTGGCTCATACAGGGCCATGAGAGCCAGACATTAAATTTTCGGGAATTTTGCAATCCAGTTGTTAAGCAAAACCATGATTAAATATTATATAAGCTTGTAATTAAGTTATACAATTAATAAAGGTAGTATTAGAAGCTCATCACTTACTAGTTGTTTTACTACATCTTATTTTTACCTATGCCCTTGAAGTTATTTATATCTACCGTATTTGTGTAGTAGAAATACAATTAAATGTGTTGCTATTGCCCATCTCTTTCCAATTCTGTGTTTAGTGATTATACATGGGTAACTTGAGACTGGCCACGGCAAGAGTATTTACATCACAGAAATGGGCAAATGCTACAAATCTAGGCTTGATTTATAGCTTTGCTGATTGCCTGGACTTAAAAATTAGTGGATATTATGTTAATAATGCCCATTAAGCTTAAATGTGTCATGTCTATAGCCACTGCATTGTCAATAGTATAAACATTGAAGACATTTTCTCAGCATTTAAAAACTTTTTTCTGATTCAGCAAAGAAGTCATCCACATCACTGACAAATGAGTGAAGGTTTAAAATGTTCTCCTTGTTTCCCTTTTATCTTATTCATTAACATAAAACATTAACCAACATTCATGCTGAAACTACACTTGTATTCAAGTATTTATTTGTAGCCGGATTTTCTCAAATGATGGTTGAATTGCAATCTTAGATCAGTTACACATATAAGAATTCTGCAAGAACTAAGAAAGTGTTCTGTAAGTATCAATTGGCTATATGACAAAGAATACTGTATAATTTATTATTATTAAAAATTGTTTGTTACATATTCCTTAGGTCAGTAAACTTTATAAGAAACTTACATATGTTTCCCCAGAGACCTAGTTGTTACACATTTACCAGTATCCCACAAGAGTTTATATCACACCAATATTAACATATTGAATAGTAAATGTCCTTTGATACATATATACTTGCTTTCACACCTCATTAGTGATAACTGTTCTTCTCCTTATCAGATGCAAAAACTAATTCCCTTTATCTTCTGCAAGCTGTTTAGTCATCTCTTTCATTGGATTACTAGATAATTGCGGGTTACCAACCAAACCTCCATGTCCTTTTCTCCCATCAAGAGCATGCTGATCTTTCATTAGTGGTTATATCCCTCTTCCATACCCAGTCCTATTGTTTGGGTAGATTTAACTCCATTCTCCAGTTACAGGAATTGGCTCTGCAGGCATAAGCCAATCCATGTGTTCCAGCTCTCTGGCCACAGTGATTGGTGCAGAGTTGAGCACATGACCCAATCTGGGCCAATGAGAGAGAGGAAATCTCAAAATTGAAGTTGAAAATGTTAAAAGAGATCTATGAGTTTTCTCTGGACAATGTATTATAAGATAGGAACAACTTTATTTATTTTATTGTCACAGGAAGAGAGCTAAGAGCTGAAGGGAGAGAAACCACCAGAAACCAACAATGTGGCCAAACCCATAGAATATAAACAGACTAGACAACAACCTAGGCCTGTGATAAAATCACTTGAGCTACTAGATGAAGCTTTACCTGAAACCAGATCTTCCTGGGTTTTAGGTACAAGTATGAATAAATCTCCTTTGTTTTTAAGATCCATTTGAGTTGGGTTTTCAATCACTTGGAACCAAAAATATCCTTAACTTTTATATTTGTCTTGACTCTTAAGCTCAAGGGCCTTACTTTTCACTCCAAGGCTAATTAAGCCTTTGGGTAAAACATAGGTAATTTCTTCCCTAAGAGAGATTCTCCTCAAACTAATAAGGTAAAACATTTTTAACCCCACTAGACAAAAGTAGTGCTTCTAATAACTTATTGCCAAGCAAAATGAACATTGTAGAACTTTGCACCATATTTATTCCATGGCTTCCTAGAACTTGCTAGCTCAGGATTTTTTATATATATATATATATATATATATATATATATATATATATATATATATATATATATACACACACACACACACACACACACTACAGGGATGTGCATACTTTAGATTGAGAAGTGTGGCACAAAATATGAAGCTATCACTTACATTTCAGGGGAAATTATTTTTTCAATGATTTGCTTAAATGAGAGTTCTTGGTGGAATATCCATGTGTTTTATGTGGTCATAGAGTAGGATATTGAGAGAACTGGAAGTATAATGCAGTGGTTTGAGGGAGGTGTAGTGTGATGATGATGATGCTAATAGCTAAAACTTTTATCGTTCTTGCTATGTGCCAGCCTGTGTTAAGTGATCTCCATGAATTAATCCTCATTTCCATCCCCAGTTTACAGGCAATAAAATGGAAATGCTTGCTTAACTTCATACACCTTGGTTCCAGAGTCTGTGCTCTAACCACTAGGTTGTACTGCTTCTCCACTGTGTGCTTAAGAGAAAGTTGGGAAAATGGAAATGAATTTGGATCCATTCATAGAAACTGGTGAGCCCAGGTCAGGATCTGCCTTTGGGGTTGAGAGTTGTGGAATCACAGTATTCACAAAAGATGCCTAACTAATGCCAGCAAAGCAGACAACAGACCAAATACAATTCATGCTTGAAGAGGATGGGAGTTAGAATCGGAGAGGCAGCCAAGAGCACCATTTCCACAGAGCAAGACAAGGCCATCAACAGTCAAGGATCAGAGGGCAAGAAGATGTGGACATGTCTGCCAGTGGAGCGGAAGGGCTGAAGATACCAGCTCAGAATGGAGACTAAACAATGAGAGGACACCAAAGGATGATTTTTTTTAATGTATCAAATAAAGAAAAGTCTGATGGTTACAGGCTATGCACTTAGATAGAGGGGTACTGTACTAGATTGTCATTGTCATAGTAACGCTAGGTAAGAAACCATGCCAAGACTCAATAGTATCCAACCACAAGCATTCATTTCTTGTTCACAGATTTGTGGGCCAGCTGGGGTTCAACAGTTCTAGGCTCTGCTCTGCTCCAAGCAGCAAGCTGGGTTCAGATCCATTCTGCATATCTCTCATCCTCTTTGGACCAGCAGGCAAGCCAGGGCAGGTTTATATCACAGCATTGACCAAAGCAAGTCTATACTAGCGTATTTCAACCAACCAAAGCATATGAGTTTGGTTGACCGAAACCAACACACATGGCCAACCTCAAAGACGTCAGACACTGTGTGCTATGAGGATATAAGGTAGATTTAGTCTTGATACTATCCTAGGAGAGGAAGTAATTAAAACTAACAAATCTACTCTAGTGCATTAGTCCATTTTGAATTGCTATAAAGGAATGTCTAAGACTGGATAATTTAATTTTATTTATTTTTGAGACAGAGTTGCTCTGTCACCCAGGCTGGAGTGCAGTGGCGCAATCTTGTCCTACTGCAAACTCTGCCTCCCAGGTTCAAGTGATTCCCCTGCCTCAGTCTCCCAAGGGGCTGAGACTACAGGTGTGTACCACCATGCCCGGCTAATTTTTCTACTTTTAGTATATATGGGATTTCACCATCATGGGCAGGCTGGTCTCAAACTCCTGACCTCAAGTGATCTGCCCACCCCAGCCTCCCAAAGTGCTGGGATTACAGGTGTGAGCTACTGCATCCAGACTGAACCTGGGTAATTAATAAAGACAAGAGGTTTATTTGACTCACAGGTCCACAGACTACACAAGTATGGCACCAGCATCTGCTTCTAGTGAGGTGACAGAAAGCTTTTACTCATAGAGGAAGGGAAGAGGGAGCAGGTGGGTCACATAGTGAGGGAGGGAGCAAGAGAGAAAGGAGGAAGCTCCAGGCTCTTAAACAACCAGCTCTCATATGAACCAATAGAGCAAGAACTCATTACTGCAAGGATGGCACCAACCCATTCATGAGGGATCGACCCCCATGACCCAATGCCTCCCATGAGGCCCTACCTCCAACACTGGAGGTCTCATCTCCACATGAACTTTTGGGGGGACATACATTCACATTCTAACCGTATTATACAGGCCCAAAAGATAAACAGTTTGTTTTACAGTGATATAAGGGTCTACCCTAAAGAAGGAAGCAAGGTGTGAGACAGTATCTTTGGCATTGGAGGAGGAGACTGGGGAAGCACCCATCAAAGTGATGAGGTATATGAGAGAATGGCGGGGGAGAATAGGGGAAGGTGGGAATACTTTTCCTAGGTCTTTATGGACATCACTACATGGGCCATGGCTATTTCTAAGTTAGCTCAGTGGGAAGAATCACTCAAGATTCAACTGAAATTGTATTCAGGCCAGTTATAAACTAGTAAAGATGCAACAGTAGAGGTTATAGATTGAGACTTAGGTTTCTTCCCTTTCTGGAAGGATCCTCAGATTGCCTTACTATGGATCTAACATGGCCAGCCCAAGAGATGATTAAATTTGTGTTCGGATGGGCTACGTCAGGGTCAAGTTTTAAAGGAAGCATGCAGTGATTTAGAAGGATTGTGTTTCCTTGTCAATTTCACCTCTTGCTTCTTGAAGGAGCATTTCTAGTCTTTTCTTGGTCTCCAGAGAATGCAGCCATGAACAAAGGTAGATGACCCATTATTTATGTCAGGAAGTTGTGAATGCAGATTTGCTGAGCTAATTCCCCCAGATTAGCTCAGCAAATCTGCAAGCACAACTTTCTAAGCTAAATGATCTTTACTACCTATGTTGGGCTGTCTGAATCTCAAATTACACCCAATAGTCCTTGGGGCTCAGGGCATTATAGTTCCTTTCACTGGATATAAGAGCTTTACATATAATAAATGTCAACATCTGACACCTTAAAAAAAAAAACCCACCAGATACTGTTTTAGAGCAGTAACTCTCAACCCTGTCTGGATGTTAGAATCATCTTAGAAGCTGTAATACCACAGATGCCTGGGGTCCTCCCCAGACTAATTAAATCAGGATCTCAAGGTAGAGGAAGTGCTTGGACTTTTTAAAATTTTTGTTAAGCTCTCCAGTTGTTTCTAATGTGTAGCCAGGTGTAAAAATCACTATTTTAGACTCTCTCGTTTAATCAGCATGGTGCTGTATTGGTCTGGTGATTTTCCTTATGAAATTCACTGTGAAAATATAAAATATGTTCATGTTCATTCTGTGCTCATTGAAGAATGGAACTTTTTGTGAAGATCAACACATTTCTTTGCTCTGAAAGTTCTGCAACAGTTTTCAGCCAAAAGCAAGGTGGAGGCATGTCTTTTCAATCAAAACGTTAATAATTATGATGACGATAAAGTGTCAGGACATCTGGGCCAACTGCTCTCAGACACAGAATTTTGTAAGTTTTTCTCTTTTCCCTTCAGGAATTATGTGCATTTGTTGATATACATGGAGGCTTTTGTTTTAGAATCAAGGAATAACAGGGGTGCAGATATGTTGCTAGATAAAATGCCAGCAGGAGAAAGTCTTTGACCATGGATGGGACCACTTGATGTCTACCTTCTCCTTCTTAGACTGCACATTTCTTGCATGTGCTAAAAGATACAAACTACAAACTACCTGGTCTTAGGGGATTTTTGAGCTCTGGATATTTTCAGAGCTATTTCAGGGGCAGATGATAAAGTATAAGGCACAAATGGGGAGAAGCCCATTCTCGCTTCTGATCTGAGACCTCTGGAGCAGCACTGATCAGAAACAGCCACCCTCATTTCACAGTTGAGACTCAGATCAAGTAAGAGATTTGCTCAGCATCACTCAGCAAGGAGGGATGGAGCTGGGATTTAAACCCGGATCTCCCAAACCACAAATTCTCTGCTCATTTCAAGATAGAAACATGGTATTTTGGGGAACTGGGAATAGAACAATAGAGGGTTCTTTAGTTAGTTAGTTAGTTAGTTAGTTAGTTAGTTAGTTAGTTAATATGAATAGAACAATAGAGGGTTCTTTAGTTAGTTAGTTAGTTAGTTAGTTAGTTAATATCTCCCTGACATCAGTTTCTCTGGGCACTTAGGGGTGGCTCTGTGTTGAGAAATCTCTTCATGTTGTTTCAAAGACATCTGCAAGCCCTGTGACTTCATTCTCAAGCAACAGGCCACTGGTGTGGAAAGGACATGGAAACAGCTCATTTTTGCAACAAAGAATGGAAAACCTTCCTTGCCAAAATGGTTCATACCTTTTAGTTTTTGCACTGGGGAGTGGAAACAGTAACGGAAGCAGCAGAGATGTAGGGCTTCAACTCCCTGTCTCTACCATTGTTGCTTTTTCTTGGGGACCAGGAGCTTCCCCCATGCCCCACAGTTGCCTTGGGAAATCATCCCTCCAGGAAAGAACCGACATTGCATTCATTTTCCTGCCAGGAAGCTCTTGGGTGGGTAGGAGTTTGCAGGGGATGGCCAGGTTGGATAATTTATTTTGAAAGTTGACCTCAACTTGGAAATCCTGGCCCTGAGCGGCGGGGAGTCGTCTGGTCGTCCACTTGCATTCTGCCCTGATTTCTTTCTCATGCTCTGAGTTGGCTTGGTTACAGTTTTACTTTTCACTTTTCCTCTATGCCTCCCAAATGTAATCTTGGCACACTCTCCTCTATTATAAACCTCATTTTGCCATAATCAGGGGTTAATTAGATAGACATCCTCAGATTCCACTGCAACACTCTGATCAGTGAACCTGACCTGGTGCCAAGGAAGTCGGTGGACATGCCAGCAGGGCAGAAACACAACTCTCTGCTACAAATGCATGTACAGCATATTATCCTCAATTTCTTAGTATGTTTATGAAGCGCCAAGAGTAGCATGGGAGATGATATCCCAAAAGAAAAGGCAAGGGTTGGGGGAGAAAAAACAGCTTTTTGATGACAAAGCAAATTGTTCCACATCGCTGATTTACCCAAGAGATTATTCTGCATTATCTGTTTTTGGAACGGAGGGTCAAAATATTTTTCTCAAACATGTTAGAGGTTGCAAAATTCATTTCCATTGAAAATATCTGGCCATGATTACTCAGCTAAGGAAATAACCATCTCCAAAGTTATCTTTGGAAGTCAGGGAGCCAATAATGTTTGGCTACTGTGACGTTTATTTGGCTTAATGGGTTACTTCCTGAGGATCTGATGTCTTTTCCACCTGCTCAGGCTACAATGGAACTGAAACTGACACACTTCTACCCACAGGTCCCTTTCTTCTCTGTAGATTATGTGAAAAATGTGCCCAATTGCAATTCTCTCGTTACGTTCACTCACCTAATAATGAGCAAATGTCTCTTTGAGGATCCGTTGTCTGCCAAGCACCCCATTTTCTCTTTCAGCCTTATCACTGCTTTTTTGTCTTCCAACATCCCTGAAAGTTTAGAGGGAAACCTTATTCTGTCCTAGATGTCCCAGGTCCACCCTGATATGCAGCCTCCAGGAATCAGCTCTGGGTCCTTCTCCCCTCATTCTCCCCATGCCACCCCCATCCTCCGCCATACCCCCTTCTATATAGGCCCCCATTACAATGCAATGAGAACAAAAATCATAGTCATTGTGCAAAACAACAACAACAACAACAACAACAACAAAACAAAACCCTAAATTTAAAGAACATTTAACTCTGTCATTTGCACTGTAAAGACATATAAGTCATGTTTCCTCCTGTCTGGGGTGGACAATCTAATGAGGAAGATACACCCATACCCAGTGTGCTGTTTAAAATCCTTGGCAACATGTATGTTGTGAACACCCACATATCAGAACAAACAATGGCTTCCAGCACTGGAGCAGACCCCTGCAGACTCAGTGATCCAGGCAACACCCTTCTATTTGCAAGATATCGGAAAGTCTTGGGTGAATGGCTGGGATGACACAGGAGGTGAAGGGGGCACTAGAGAGATGGGAGAGTAGGTATTTACCAATCCGAATGGAGGTTTCAATGTGTAACTAAGTTAGATGACTGTGTTAGTGCTTACCAGCTGAGCGACAGCCCTGCTGGGACCAAAGCATAGGCAGTAAGCCTGTCTGTGCATCTGATGCCACCTGGGACACTGGATAAAAAATCAGATTCTATATCCTACATTCGGATTCAAATTCGATGATTTTAGGCTGAGTCTGGGAATATGTACATTAGCTAACGTCTTTAGTGACTTCAATCTGGAAATGACTGTTGACATGCTGGGAAAGAGGGCAGGCTCTGCAGTTTGGCAGGTGGGTCAGTACTCTGGCTCTGACACTGGCTTAATCTTTGAGGCTCACTTTACTCATCTGTAAAATGGTTCTGATGAAGATGTTTGGGAGGATTATATGAGAAAATATTTCTGAAATGCTTAGCCCAGACCTGACATAGAAAAGTTAGTAAGTCTGTATCTCCCCATTCCTCATCCAAAAAAAACCAAAAGGAAAACTCTAACTGAACTTTCTAAGGTGCACTGTAGGAATCAAGACCCCTGGGACCCACCCTATTTCAAATAAGTCAGTATTTCTCAGGGTGAGAATTTACGTTTTAAACAAGCACCCGACATCATTCTTGTATTCACTAATTAAAAATAACCATTGCTGCAGTGGGAGAAAAAAATAAACAGACACCTCATATCACAAGAGCGGGGTGCTGCTGCTCTGTCTACAGAGGCAGGTTCTTCTGAACAGAGAGCGTGAATGATGGAGGCTCTGGAGGACCGGGGGCTCTAGCACTGAGTGTCCTCATCAGTACACTCCGTGCATCTTGCATCCACTCCCCTGGGGGATGTTTAACCTCATTTAAATATAGACATGAACCCCCTTCCCTCCTGGCACACCGTGAAGAAGACATAAGCTAATGGATATGCATTTCTCATGCCTAAGAAAGCATTCTAATTAATGACACAAATCAATAGTCCCACGGGTTGGGTAGAAGGCTTTCATTTATTTTCTTCTTTTACTTTTACTAACATTTTATGTATTTATCACTCTTTTCCCAACTATAAAAATCCTATGACAACTTTGGAACAATTGAAAAATAGGAAAAGAGCATGAAGTGGTTTAAAAATTTCATTTTACTTATCCAGGTACAATGACTACATCATCAAAAGGGCTTTCCAGGCCAGGAGTTCGAGACCACCCTGGCCAACATGGCAAAACCCTGTCTCTACTAAAAATACAAAAAAATTAGTTGGGTGTGGTGGTGGGCACCTGTAATCCCAGCTACTCGGGAGGCTGAGGCCGGAAAATCGCTTGAACCCAGGAGGCGGAGGTCGCAGTGAGCCAAGATCGCACCACTGCACTCCAGCCTGGGTGACAAGAGCAAAACTTCATCTCAAAAAAAGAAAAAATAAAAAAGGGCTTTCCTGTTAAATCAAAGATGAGTATCTTCTTACACAGTGCATAGAAGGAGAGAAACAGTATAGCACAGTAGTCAAAGACATGAGCTTTTTAGTCTGAGTTCTACCACGTGCAGTGTGACCTTTAGCCAACTTACTTCACCTTTCTGTCTCAGTTTCCTCATCTGTAATGTGGGTGTAATGGTATTCCCTACTGGATAAAAGTCTCACAATAAATAATACAATCTAATAAAATGTATAAAGCTCTTAACCTGCTCAAAAGACATTGGGCTATTATTTCAATAATACATTTTCATCAAAGGAGAAAAATAGGGTCAGAAAACCCGATTGTGTATAGGTGTTGTCCATTCTGATCGGTCAGTTTGTAAATATTTCGGCTGTCACCCTGGGAATAATAGTTGTAGCTAGTATTATTGAGCTTTTACAGTGGCCAGCCACTATTCTAAAAGTATTTAGCCCTCAAAATAGCTTTTTGAGATTGGGGATATAAAGAAGTCCCTATCCTATTCTACCGTTTTCTAATTTTTTCTTTCTTACCTGAAAAGTCCACCTGTCAAAGAAACTGATCCCGGCTCAAATCACACCACTGCCATGCAGATGAGCACACCTGGAGGGACATTTTCGTCTCTGCTGTTGCTTCAGGGAGTGATGTTTGTGAGGTTGCTTTTGATTGTTTGCTGCATGGGTAATCTTAAATATTTGTTTAATATGCAAATGATACCTCCCAGTGACAGCTCCAGGGAAACTGCAGATGTCTTTCCCTCAGAACAACACAGCCTCACTGCTGTTCGCACTCAGTTACTGACACTGTGTTGCTTCAACTCAGAGCTCTGATATACCCAGTTTCATTGCAAACGCACTGACTTCTAGCAAGGCCGCTGTTAGCACACAGAACACCTTTGTGAGCATTAGAAAACAGTGCTTCCTCTGGACACATAAATTAGAAGAAAGTACCACCATCACCACTCCCCCACTGCCTAGTAGAAAATTAGAAAAAGCTATTCCCATCTCAGTGGCTAACACAGGAAAAACTACCCTTCTGGATGTACCTAATATCAAAGGGTACGTAGCTTGGGGAGTAGATAACCACCTACATTTTGGGCCAATACTTACCTTCTTGGCCAGACATCTTTGTTCAGTGCACAACCTGCAAAACCGTATATGGCAACCCTGATCCAGAGTCCTAAGATATTTGTGCTTCTGAATGTCCACATATTGTGGAGTAAAAATGTTATTTCAACAGCTTGGCATCAGAGACCTTCTTAGGAACAAAGCTTGATTAGGAAAATGCCTTGATGGGCTACTTTATGTGCAGAAAGATCCCTCATGGAACAAGATGGCTTTATAGGTAGAGGTTCTCTCTGGTTAACAGGAATTTGGTGGGAGGCAGGTGAAGGATGGTGAGGCTGAGATAAGAGGAGAAGAATGAGAAAGGAGAAGGGAACTAAGTAATGGGAAGATGGCACCTGTAGAGTGATAAGTTCCTGATGGCAAGGTGGTCAGAGGACTTTTTTTTTTTTTTTTTAAGTAAGGATGTCTAATATTCCAGTTTAGGTTTTAGGGAGATTATCACACACAAATCTCTTCTGTTGCCTTAAAGCTTTATCAACAATCTGATAAACATAACCTTGACTCAGGCCAGTGCTTGCAGAATAGCCAAGTGACCCCAAAGCTGATCTAAGTCCACAAAAGGAGAAACACAAATGCAGAGTGAGCCGAGAAGCCTAATTCAGCTGCACCGTACCGCTGAGAGTCCTACAGGGATAGGAAGAGATTTTAGCTCTCCCACCATAGATGGAGTAGAGGTAAAATCAATTTCACTTAAGTTTCAAAGGACAAGGTAACCCCAGCAGACATCAAGGTTACACATGTCAGCAATGATCATGGAGCTTTGGCTGTCATCTCTCTACTTCTCTCTGCATCGTGATCATTACCGTTCATAGCTACCAAGTGTCTAACAGGTACCAGGAGCTGAATGTGTACGATCTTAAATTTCAAAACAAACTTAGCCAGATGAGTATGTCCACATTTGAGAGTTAATGGGCTTGTAGGTCAGAGAGGTAAGTTACATGTCCAAATTACAGAAGTGTTAGGTGACAGAGTTAAAAGATGAACCCAAATCTCTCCAGCTCCAGAGACAACTACCTTTCGGTGTCATGTGGGAGTGAATTCATATCTGCTTAAGCTCCACTTTCCAACCACTTTAGAAGAAGAGCAAGTTCCTGGGGCTGAATGTGGGGAACACTTATAGCTGGAAACCCACACATGTGGGTAATTTTCCATTACCAGAATAAAATCTTGCTAATTTTGGAGATAGGCCAGGCTAAACTGGGTAAGAATCTGAATTTTAAGATGGTTCTTAAGGCAAGTATAAGTGTGGGATATATAGGACAGTTGACAGTTGAGTCCCCCGTGTTGGTGTTAGTTCTGGTATGAGTTTAAGGAATGTGAGAATCAGACCCAGATGGAGACCGGGAAGGGAAATGCCCTTCCTCCAACAAGAATGGAGGCTTTGTTGAGTCCCAGTCTCTTCTTCCCAGCCGGCATTCCCTTAACTCTAGGAGTACTTAGCCTGGCGTTTAGAGAGAGTAATTGCTTTCATTTATGTGAAGAGCATGCAGCGTATACAATGTGTGCCTAATTACCCTGCAGCTCGGCAACAATGATGCTTATCATTAAATAGGTGCTGGATCATCGTCGTTAGAAGTTTTTCTTGATGTCAACACTACATTCCGTCATGCGTGCTTAGACTTCATGGCTTTTCAAATCATGTTGCAGTGTGGTTACAACGAAGATAAAAGCTAGAGGAAAACACGCTATGCAGGAATGCCAAGGAACAGGAGAAGGAAAATACCGTTTTCTCTGTGCCAGGCACACTGTGGTGGAGGCAGTGGCTGTTCACGTTGACAACCGAATATCTGGCACTGTTTTCTTTTTAAGTTCTGGGATACATGTGCAGGACATGCAGGCTTGTTACACAGGTAAACATGTGCCACGGTGTTCTGCTGCATCTATCAACCCATCGCCTAGATATTAAACCCCACATATATTAGCTATTTATCCTGATGCTCTCCCTCCCCACCCCCACCCCACGATAGGCCCCAGTGTGTGTTGTTACCCTCCTTTTTTTCCATGTGTTCTCATTGTTCAGCTTCCATTTATGAGTGAGAACAGGCAGTGTTTGGTTTTCTGTTCCTGTGTTAACTTGCTGAGGATAATGGCTTCCAGCTCCATCCAAGTCCCAGCAAAGGACACGATTTCGTTCCTTTTTATGTCTGCATAGTAATCCATGGTGTATATGTACCACATTTTCTTAATCCAGTCTATCACTGATGGGCATTTCTTAATCCAGTCTATCACTGATGGGCATTTGGGTTGATTCTATGTCTTTGCTATTGTGAATAGTCTGGGACTGTTTTCAAACATCCCTCTCCCTAGGGGATGGCATCATCCCTCGCTGATAACCACTAGCCCAAATACAAACATCCCTGAGGCACGAGGGCCTTCAGACAGAGAGCCAAAGGGGAACCCGGGAATATTCTAATGTCATTCCAGAGGGAGGGCAATGGAGGGTTCTGGGGATGTGGCGCCATACTGACATTCCAGAGAGAAAGCTGAGAGATACTGGGAACACAGTATCCTACTGACATTCCCAAGAAAGAAAGATGCCTGTGGGGCATCTGGAAAGCACGGCAACATGAATGATACATCTTTCCCCTCCACTCACAGGTCTAACTTGACATCATCCACGTACAGATGGAAGCAAATGAGGCTATGGGTTCTGCTTAAATCCTTCCGGAGAGAACTGGGGAGGAGACTTGTTTCTCCAAAGCCAGGTAAGTCCTGTAGCTGCAGGATTCAAACAGCAGCTCTTGGGAAGAACTGGCATCTTAGAGATCTGTGTCTTTCTGAGAAAGCTAAAGTTAGTTTGTAACAGTGTGTAAAGTCCCCTGGAGGCCAAGAAGGAGCTGAATGGAAGGTCTGAACTCTCCCTGACCCTGAGACAGGGAAGTTCAAGAGGTCAGAAAGGCTTCTTCTAGGTGCTTCTGCAGGGGCTGACCGGCCTAACCACTGCCTCACTTTCAACCCACAGGGGTAGAGATTATTTCACCTCCTATCATCCGTGAAGCTGGAAACCTAAAAGGCCAACAAATTAATATACTGTCACTACTAATAACAGCAAATGCTGAAATCGCTGTAGCCTTGTGCCAATCACTGAGTATTTGACGGATATTAGCACTTTTTAAAATTAAACTTGTTATTTTTAGATAAGTGTAGATTCACATGAAGTTGTAAGTAATAATAGAGAAACCCCATGTACCATTTATCCATTCTCCCCTAATGGTAACGTATTACAAAACTACAGCACAATAGCACAACCAGGAAATTGACATTAATATAGTCAAGATACAGAACATTTCCATTACAAGGATCCCTCATATCATGCTTGTACAGCCATTCCCATTTCCTTCTGTTCCCCATTTCAATGACTTTTCCATTTCAAAAATGGTATATAAATGGAACCGTACAGTATGTAACCTTTTGAGACTGCATTTTTTCCCTGAACACAGTTCTCTGGAGATTCATTTGAATTGCTGCATGCATGAATGGTTTGTTCCTTTTATCACTTAGTAGTATGCCATGATATGGGTGTGCCACATTTCTTTCTTTTTTTTTTTTTTTTTTGAGACGGAGTCTCGCTCTGTCGCCCAGGCAGGAGTGCAGTGGCGCGATCTTGGCTCACTGCAAGCTCCGCTTCCCGGGTTTACGCCATTCTCCTGCCTCAGCCTCCCAAGTAGCTGGGACTACGGGCACCCGCCACCACGCCCAGCTAGTTTTTTGTATTTTTTTTTTTTTTAGTAGAGACGGGGTTTCACCGTGTTAGCCAGGATGGTCTCGATCTCCTGACCTCGTGATCTGCCCGTCTCGGCCTCCCAAAGTGCTGGGATTACAGGCTTGAGCCACTGCACCTGGCCTTTTTCTGTTTTTTTTTTTTTTGTTTTTTTTTTTTTTTTTTTTTTTGAGACAGAGTCTTATTCTGTCACCCAGGGTGAACTACAGTGGCAGTAGTGTGATCTTAGCTCACTGCAACCTTCCCCTCGCGGGTTCAAGTGATTCTCCTGCCTCAGCCTCCCTAGTAGCTGGGATTGCAGGAACATACCACTATATCCAGCTAATTTTTGTATTTTGAGCAGAGATGGGTTTTCACCATGTTGGCCAGGCTGGTCTCGAACTCCTGACCTTAAGTGATCTGCCCACCTCAGCCTCCCAAAGTGCTGGGATTACAGGCGTGAGCCACCATGCCTAGACGGATGTGCCACATTTCATCCATTCACCCACTGAAGGACATCTGGGTTGTTTCTAGCATGGGGATATTAAAGAAAAAAAGTGCTATAAACATTTGTGCACAGGTTTTTGTACAAACCTGTTTTCATTTATCTGGGACAAATGCCCAGGTGTACAATTGCTGGGTTGTAAGGTAGTGGCATGTTCACTTTTTTAGGAAACTGTCAAATTGTTTTCCAGAGTGGTTGTGCCATTTTATAATCCCACCAGCAATATATGAGTGATCCAGTTTCTCCACATTTTCACCAGCACTAGATTGGAGTTGGCTTACTGGACAGAATCAATATGTTATCCTTGGGCTAAAGCAACGACGAGCTTTCCGGGAAACTCTCATTAGAAAGTTCCTAGATGGAAAAGAAATGAATCCATCAACCCACCACATTTTAGAATGGATGTATTTGTCAAATTAGCAAGGCAGAGAAAATGCAGAAAGAATGGATCTCAAGAGAGAGGAGTTTTGTTGGGGATGTAGTGGGAGAAGTTCAGAAAAGCTTGTGGTGTTGTTCAGGACAATCACAGCAGCACTACCCAAAGTGCTCTGTGTCTCTTGATGGTAAAGTGAAAAGAAGAGACAGCAGCCAAAAGCAAATTTCAGGAACTCTGAAAACCTAGATATTCAGGGGTCAGTTCCCTGAAGTCTACTCAATCCTACACTTTGCAGAATTCTTGCAATCAATAGCACAGTAAATACTCCAGCGTTCGTCAACCAGCGGCTCAGTCTCTCAAATGTACAGGAGTTGCCCACTTCCATCTTTCTCCTCCACCCCTCATTTCAGCCTTATCTTTTCCCTCTCTTTTTGGCAACATCATTTTTATGGATACAACAGAACTTAGTCCCTGTACTGTAGCTTCTATTGCTCCATCAGTCCTCCTCCTCCATTCACTCAGAAAATTCTCTTTCCTTGTGGTTCCAAACTGTTTTCCCATCTCAACTCTTAAAACTTTGATTCCAAATTTCTATGATGGCAAAGAGTAACTGTGATAAACCAAAGAGATGGTATGAAGGTATGAGGGATGGTCGGGTAGGGCTCAACAAGAAAAAGCAATTGGAGGAAAAAAAAAGCCACAACATCTTTTATTTTGAGGATATTAAAATAGTTATTTTTACCAAGGGATTACAAATGGGCCAGGCATTGTGTTAAATACTTTATCACAGACAATCCTTCGAACATTCCAATATAATATGTACTATTTTTATATCTCCTTTGAAAATAGGAGAAGTGACTTTGAGAGACGAAGTTACATGGCTAAGGTCATAATACTGTAAGCAGGGGAGCCAGGATCCAAACCAAGGCAGTCTTTTCCAGAACCTTTGTCCTGTCCAAGATTTATCAAGCAAGAAAAATTCATTTACTATCAGCTCAGATATTGAGCCTGAGTCTCCTGTAGCCAGGGTATAAGTTATATTGCATAAGAGAAAGGTAAGGAAGGGCTATTCCAACATGACCGGCCGTGGATGTAGATCCTATCTGGGTTCTGGAACTGTATCTGGCTTCCTTGAGCCATCTTAGATGCCCTTAGATGCCCAGACTAGCTCTGAGAACCAACCTGGGTGAGATTCCCAACCTCACCCAGCCTGGTGCCTGATATCTAATTGAAAGAAAGAAGAACCATTCTTATGACTGCATAGAGGGATAATATTTCTACAAAAACCTGCATATTAAAAGATCATTTGGACTTCCATTTCTAATCAAATGGATGACCTACCATCCCACTGAAAACAACTAAAAATACTGATGATTAGAAATTATCAGGCCTAAATCTAAGGTAATGCAGGAACTCAGAAAGATAAACAGAATGCCGATCCACTTTCGTGCTAAAAGTATTTCCCAAATCTGAAGAACTTAGACTTCGTAGGGAACAAGGGACTAATTACCAAGCCTAAGGCCTTCCCAAAGTGGGAAGTTAAATGCAAGATTCTATCAAATATGGGACCCCAAGAGTTACAGTATCAGTGTGAGGATGAATGAGACATAGGCCCCAAGTCCCAGAGTCTATGAGAAAATTTTGTTTTGCAATGAGCAGAACAAGGAGGAAAAAACACCTTCTCTAAAAAGTCATAATCACAGGGGTTACAGCCCAAACTGAGCCACCCACAGGGTCCAACAAACTCTAAGTCATGAAGGAGTTTAACACATTTGCAGACTCTGCCCCAGGTGTCCAGTAGAGGCAAAGGAAGATGATCTCAGAAGAAGATGAATCCCCCCAGTCCTCAAGGGATGACAACATATAAAAATCCAAGGAAACTAAGCAGCACATAGTAACAAATATTTAAGCACAGAAGGACAAAAGGCACAATGAGCAGAGCATAAGAGACACAGAGAAACAACCCCGGGAGATTCTTGGAAGATGGGAGCAATGGCAACTTCGTGTTTCAATCTCTTCCAATCCCTACCCAAAAGCAGAGCAATTATATAGAAAAACTAACAACACGTGGCAACATCTAAAAAACCAAGACCCCCAAATTACAAGAGGGTGGGGACAGACCACTAACAGATGCAAGACCCACACAATATTGATATCTGTGGAACACGGGAAAGAAGGAAGTTATAAAAGCAAAATGTGATGGACTTGGAGAAAAGAGAACCCCAAGATAGCCAACTAGAAAGAACCAAAGAAACAATGCCTTAAAGAAATAGAGAGTGGAGAGGAGGAAATATTAAGAAGACAAAAAGGAATGAAGAGCACAGATATTTGTACACCCATGTTTATAGCAGCATCATTTGCAATAGCCAAAAGGTAGAAACAACCCACATGTCCATCCACGGATGGATGGAGAAACAAAATGTGGTCTACACATACAACGGCTGCCAAGCACGGTGGATTATGCCTGTAATTCCAACACTTTGGGAGGCTGAAGCGGGCAGATCACCTGAGGCCAGGCACTCCAGACCAGCCTGACCAACATGGCAAAACCCTGTCTCTACTAAAAATACAAAAAATTAGCTGGGTGTGGTGGCGCATGCCTGTAATCCCAGCTACCTGGGAGGCTGAGGCAGGAGAATCGCTTGAACCCAGAAGGCAGAGGCTGCAGTGAGCCAAGATGGCACCATTGTACTCCAGCCTGGGTGACAAGAATGAAACTCTGTCTCAAAAATAAATAATAAATAAATAATTTAAAAATCACAATATACATATAATGGCATATTTTTCAGCCTTAAAAGGAAATGAAATTCTGACACATGCTACAACATGGATGAGACTTGAGGACATCACGCTAAGTGAAATAAGTCAATCATAAAAGAACAAATATTGTATTACTTGACTCACATGAGGTACTTAGAGTAGTCAAATTCAGAGAGGCAGAAGGTAGAATAGAGGTTGCCAGGGCCTGAGAGGAGTAGGAAATGAAGTGTTATTGCTTAGTGGGTACAGGGTTTCACTTCTGCAAGATCAAAGAAATCCTGGAGATGGATGGTGGTGATGGATGCATATTATGTATTTAATACTACTGAACTGTACACTTAAAAATGGTGAGGGTAGATTTTATGTTTTGTATACTTTAACATAGTTTCTAAAAATAAAATAAATTTTAAAAAGAAATGTAGAGGGAAAAAAGAGAGAGTAACAAGCATTGAAAACAGGCAATGGAGATTGAACAGATGGACAGTAGGAATTGGTGTAGATGAAAACCAAAGCAAAGGGACAGAAGAAATCCTAAAAATGATATTTCAAGAAAATATTCTTACAATTTAAAAAGTAATAATTTGAAACTACATTTTGAAAGTACACAATGCAAACATGAGAATATTGACCTGGAATATTTAGTATTTAGACATATCCTAATATAACATGGGACTTAAAATATTCTTTCAGCATTTTGCAGAAAAGGACTTGTAACTTTTAAGGGAAAGAAAATTAGATTAGTATCAGGCATGAAAGCCATACTTTATGCCAGAAGGAAATTGAGTAATATATATAAGATACTCGAAGGAAGAGAGCATCAAGGATTTTATATCCAGAAAAAATTGATTTTTAAGTACAAAAGGCATAAACAAACTTATCAAAGCTCAAGAATTCAAGAAATACTGTTTTTCAAGCCCTTCCTGATTAATCTACTGTAGAATGAATTTTAGACAATCAAAATAACTTAAAGGTAAATAACATAATGATTGCTAATGAGGATCAAATAAAAAGCTATTAAGGTAAACAGAATTAAGACAAAATGAAAACAAAGAGAGGAAGGAAATATTACAAAACGCTATATGCTCTGGCAATGTGTATACAGTATAGCTATTAAGAATGCTGAGACTATATAGGTTGGTAAAAATTCGAAGATCTGTATACCTAAAATGGGTAACTTTGCTGTTACCCTAAATTTTATCTCAATGAACTTGAAGAAAGGAAGGGGATAAGAAGAACATATACCAAAAAATTTTAAATGTTTTAAGTAATCATAATGGAGATGAAATTATTATTTATTATTATTCAGGGACTGTTGTATACTTAAAATTGGATAAAATGAGGAATTATAATTGCATCATCCTCTAGGTCCTTGAAAACTATATTACTCAGAATGGAAGAGTACTTATTGATATAACAGAAATGAGGTTTAAAATAAAACCTCAGAAATCTTGACTTAGAATTAGAAATATCAATATGAATCCATGAAATATTTTGTATATGATGTTATAATTTGTTTCTTAAAATATTCTAGAGACAACGACCAACTCAATAGCAATGAATATTCCTAAGTGCCCAAATTATGGTCTTGAAATACCATTTATCTAAAAGATACCAGGGCTTCTTGGAGAAATAGCTGATTCCAGGTGTGGGATCAGAAATACACAGGACTAGCCTAGAACAGAGTGTAATTCCAGATAGGATCAGAGCTGTCAAAGACCACGAGGGTCACATGGAAAAGGTCCAGTAGCAAACTCAAACAGGTCTGCTCTGGCAAAGATGGGAGAAGTTGAACTTCAACAAAGATAATAAGGGCAGTGGATTAAAATTCCAGTATGTTGAAACCTATGAGTTCATAACACAATTTGTAAAAAAACAAACAAACAAACACCAACAAAAAAACTGATACATTTTGGGGATTACAAGAAACCATTTCATTATATTGAAAATCGATAAACAAAGAAAAATAAGCACATATTCTGCATTTTTCATGTGAACATACTGGGTAATTACATAGTAAATGAAATAAACTGCTTCTGTCAAAGCACTTGACTGATAAGTGAAACACAAATCATAACATCAGAGCATCATCATGTTAGGCTGAATAAAAGCCCCCTAAATTGTCCAAATCTTAATCCCTAGACCTATGAATGCTATTTTATATGACAGCAAAAGGGATTTTGCAGGTGTGACTAAGAATCCTGAGATGGGGAGGTGATCTTGATGGGCTAGATGTAATCTCAGGGTTCCTTATAAGAGGGAATCAGAGAGACAACAGATAAAACAGTGGTGAAAGCAGAGAAAAATCTGAAGATGCTAAATTGCTATCTCTGAAGATGGGTGAAGGGGCTATGAGCCAAAGAATCCAATTCCCAACTCTGGAAAAGCTAAGAAAACAAATTCTTTCCTGGAGACTCTTAAGAGACCTAACTCCTTAGTTTCAGCCCAGTGAACCCACTTGGGACCTTGGGCCTAGAGAACTCTAAGAACAAATTTGTGTAATTTTTGAATAGCTAGGTTTGTGGCAATTTGTTACTGCAGCCATTGCAAGAAAATAAGACAATCAACATTTTGCAACCACCAATAAACAAATATGTTACAATTTTAAAAGTAAAAATGAAAAAGAAAAAGAAATAAAAAAGGCTAACAGAGTAAGAAATACTGAAAACAGGCAACAGATACTGAATACAGGGATAGCAGGAATTTGTGCAGATGAAAACCAAAGCAAGGGAACATCAGAAATCCTAAAAATGCTATTTCAAGAAAATATTCCTTAAATTTAAAAAAAAAATTGAAACTACATTAAAAAAAATTTGTTTTTGTTGTTGTTGTTGTTGTTTGAGATGGAGTCTTGCTCTGTTGCCCAGACTGGAGTCCAGTGGTGTGTTCTTGGCTCAAAGCAACCTCCACCTCCTGGGTTCAAGCAATTCTCCTCTCTCAGCCTCCAGAACCTGGGTTAACAGGTGCATACCACCATGCCCGGCTCATTTTTGTATTTTTAGTAGAGATGGGTTTTCACCATGTTGGCCAGGATGGCCTCCATCTCTTGACCTTGTGATCCACCCGCCTCGGCCCCCCAAAGTGTCGGGATTACAGGCCTGAACCACTGTGCCCGCCTGTAATGTTCACTTTATAAAAATTCATTAAGCCATACAATTGACTTGTGTGTCTTTCTGTATCTGTGTGTTGCCTTAGGACTATAATTATGATGTTTAATAAAATAAAATAGAGGATTAAGACAGCCTTCTTTAAACAGCAAACTATTAAATAGATGACAAGAAATCAAAAAGTCTAAAGATAAAACATATATAATTGGTTTAAAAAAGGCAATGAACAGGATTAACTTCAGATTAGATACAAATGTAGAAGAATCAGGGAATTGGAAGGCAAGTCAAAAGAAATTATGAAGCAGCAGTTGAGAGACAATCCAAACAGACCAAGGAATTCTAACATATTTATAATCAGAATTCAAGCAAGGGAAAGCAGAAAGAATGAAGAAAAGTAAGCCTATGATGATATTATGAGAATTTTTCAAAATGATTGAAGGAGAGTAAACACAGAATCAAGGAGCCCAATAAATACCCAGCAGGAAGAAAAGCAAAACGAACAATTAAACATCTCTTCTAAACATATCAGACTGAAATGGCAGAACACTAGCTACAAAGAGAAGATCACATAAGAAGTCAGAAGAAAAATTACCTTCAAAAGATTTACAGTTAGCCCTACAGCTGACTCCATTAGTAACAATAGAATAAAGATCATTCTGAAGGTTTAGTCTCTGAAGATGGCAAGGGGGAAATCTTTAAAGAGGGAAAGACTTCAGATTTCAATTTAATTTCTACAGGCCTATAATGCGTCTCATTAAAATTACCACAAGAAGGAAACAAGAGGAAAGGAGGGAGAAGGTAGGAAGGAAGAAAAAGAGCTAAGGAGAAGAGAGAGGAATAAAACATAAATTTAACTGCAAAGTCCTTAATTCCTGTCTGGCCCCATATCACAATATTCAAGACAGTGGTGTCCTAATAAATGTTTTAACAGATGGACCTCTGAAACAAAAAGCCAAGATTCTGTAGTATTTGCCAATATCTATGGTGAAAGCACTGGTACAAAGCCTGATTTCAAGCTACTACCATGACATCGCTGAGCTTGGATTTGGGAAGTGATATGCATGGTCAGCTCCCACAATCTGGTAGGAGGAGGTGGCTCCAACACCATTGCTGGTTTCAAGGTTTCACATGCTGATATTAGTGGGATAGTCGAAAAATCCAATCTGTATGTCTCAAAAGTCCCAATCCTTTCCTCTTGATGCATCTAAAAATGTGATTACCACCTTTTTGGAATGAAGGAGCCCAGTTCAATTTAGAGGGATTTCAGTGTAGGGACCATTGCAAGGGAAGCTAGTTGCTTAGCAGAAGCTGGTCTTGCAGGTGATGTACAAAGTACACTAGCTTAGGAGAAGCCATTGGTCCTATAGAAGTCACAGGTACTAGGCAAAAATCTTTTCTTAGAGAAAACAATTATTTGACAATGTGCTGATTAGGAGGATTCCAAATCTAAATAAGCCCAGTCCTTCAGGTTAAAAGTCTTTTGATTTCCTCACTTAACCATTTATTTACACAGACCACCCAATATAGTCTAACCATAGAGCAAAACGTTATCCCACGGGCAAGTGTGTTTACATGTTTGCAGACACTGTATTGGTTTTCAAGTCGAAAGCCCATAACCCCTACGGAGCATAACCTATAGATTACAAAAGTTTACTAAGAACTGTTAAGTTTTAATAATAGACTACAACTTGAACACTTGGCATATTCTGTAACAAGAAAAACACGAACTTATGTACACACATACAACTTCCCTTACTTTGTATTCCAGAAAATGAGAAAGATTGGAGTAGTCATGATTGAGCACAGTCCCATTTCGTGCAAGTTTAAGCTTCCTTGGGTTGGGACTAGTTTCACCTGGGCCACCTCTTGGTCTACTCATACCAGAAATTAGAAATGTAGAGATCTGGCTGGGCGTGGTGACTCAAGCCTGTAACCCCAGCACTTTGGGAGGCCGAGATGGGTGGATCATGAGGTCAGGAGATCGAGATCATCCTGGCTAACCCAGTGAAACCCCGTCTCTACTAAAAAATAAAAAATAAAAAAAAACTAGCCGGGCGAGGTGGCAGGCGCCTGTAGTCCCAGCTACTCGGGAGGCTAAGGCAGGAGAATGGTGTAAACCCGGGAGGCGGAGCTTCCAGTGAGCTGAGATCCGGCCACTGCACTCCAGCCTGGGCAACAGAGCGAGACTCCGTGTCAAAAAAAAAAAAAAAAAAAAAAAGAAATGTAGAGATCCTCAGGCAACCCCAGAATGGCTTGGTTTAGAGTCCACTAACTGTAGCATTGGTGAAAAACAGGCCATGGGGAGATAGCCCTATCCACGTCTTTGAAGCCTTCTCATAGGTTGAAACCTAGATGCTTTGGACCTTAGCGCTTAGCTAACACACAGCTGCTTCCTGCCATAAGGTAACTGCAGACATACAAGATGAGAAATCTTCCCAAGGTCTGTGTATCTTAGATGCCCAGAACCACCATTTGCTATGTTTTTATGGATCAGTGCCAAAAAGGGACCATCGGTCTAGTTTCTCTCTATGCTTATAATTACTTTCATTATGATTATCCCTGCTTATACTCTGCTCTTCCACTGACTCTTAGTTAGGTCCTTTCCAGCCCTCTTAGTAGAACGTCTTAAGTAAAATAATCAGGAGCAAGTATTGTGGGAATGTTAGTGTCTTCTTGGAAAATCCCTGGCCTCTATATGCAAAGTACCCTTCTCCCCTTTGCAGACAAAGAGAAGTGTGTAGGTAGGGTCTCTATGTGAAACCAAAGACTTTATTATAATAGTTTCCAAATCTAGGTTTGCTCAGCTTATATCTGCATATTAAAGAGCACAGACAGCTGCTCTCAATTGACCCTTCTTTCCCCACCAGAATGAAGAGCAGCTGCCAGCTTCTTTAGCTAAAGGAGGGAAAAATCTGGTTTGGCTATTCCACTCCACAGGGACTCAGTATGAATCTACTGTCAAAATCACGGAGAAACTTCCACTAATAAGACTTTTGGATAAAAACTGAAAATTGGCATGTAAATGTCTCACTAGACATACTGTAGGACACTCAGTCTCCCTATAACCCCTTGTATCTCCTGCACACATCTCTTCTACAACCTTACCTCTGTCTCAGACATGTAAGGTGCTTGCCAAGCAGAAAGCTAAGAAACTATCACTCTTCAGAATGGACACGTGGTTTAGTGTTGTCTAGGCCACATCCATCAATAGCATTCTTTTTGTTTTATTTTACTTTAAGTTCTGGGATACATGTGCAGAGATTGCAGGTTTGTTACATAGGTATACATGTGCCATGGTGGTTTGCTGCACCTATCAACCCATCCTCAAGGTTTTAAGCCCCATCTGCATTAGGTATTTGTCCTGATGCTCTCCCTCCCCTATACCCCCACCACCCTCCCCCCACCCCACCCCTGACAGGTCCTGGTGTATGATGTTCCCCTGTGTCCATGTATTCTTATTGTTCAACTCCCACTTATGAGTGAGAACATGCGGTGTCTGGTTTTCTGTTCCTGTGTTAGTTTGCTGAGAATGATGGTTTCCGGCTTCATCCATGTTCCTGAAAAGGACATGAACTCATCCTTTTTTATGGCTGCATAGTATTCCATGGTGTACATGTGCCACATTTTCTTTATCTAGTCTGTCATTGATGGCCATATGGGTTGGTTCCAAGTCTTTGCTATCGTCAATAGCATTCTTTTACATCCAAATAATCTAACTTGGAGAAAAGTACTGGCCAGAAGGTAGGAGGAGCAGCAGCATTCTTAATCTTAAGAGATGTGTCTATACATACACACACACACACACCCCACTCTCAGTCAGATACAGCCATTGTAGCAGTACATGCTGCAAACTGTATTTTCTTATGCTTATTGTTTCAACATGTCAGAGGGTCAGAAATGTAAACAGAACAGTGGCTCTCAAAGTATGGTCCCTGCAATGGCAGCATTAGCATCACCTGGGAACTTGTTAGCAATGTAAATCCTCAGGCCTCACCCCAGACCTGGTCAATGAGAAACTCTGGTGATAAAGACTAGCAATCTAGTTTAAAACACCTCCCAGGTTGCTGGGTCTGTGCTGCATAACCCAACCCATGGATGAAATCAGTACTCAGACACAGGTATGCAGTGTAAAAGCAGTTAGGTGACTGCCTGGCTCTAGCGGCCAGCGAGCAGCCCTGAGAAGCTGGAGCTACTTGCTTTTATTCAATGCACGCACAATGCCGAAAACCTGGAGCCCATACAACCTGCAGGTAATTAACATTTATTGTTCCCCTTTCAGGGAACATCATGCAAATAATCAAAGGTCAGTTCCTGGTCAATGTAAGTAAACAAGCTTGTTTAAGATAAATTGCCTCACAATCCGTTGTACCTACTCCTTGCGCTCTGTCTCAGGATGACAGAACAGCTGCCTTCAGCTATTCTCCCACTGGGATTTGCAGAACCTTCTGACCTTGCAGAAGGTTTGCATCCTTTCCCTATAGTTTTTCCTACCACGCTGAGCAATCTCCCCCATCAAGTGATTCTAGTAACAGTAATGTTTAAGAACTAGTGGAGTAGATGATGCTAGAACGTTCAGTGTAGCCAAACTAGATACAAAACATTTTTCTGGAAAATTGATTCAACAGCACCCAAGTAGGGAGAAATAATCTACAGAAAATCCACACATTCTTTCTGTTTGTGCGCACTGAATTTGGATCACTGTCTCCATGTTCGAGTGCAAGAAAAGAAAAGCCATTCACAATGAGCCCATAAAAAACTGCTGCAGGACGCAGAAAAGACAATGCCACCATGAACACTTGGAAGAAAATGATGGAGTTTTCTTAATGTGGTTTATTATAGAAAGAAAAATATATAAAACTATTTGACAAAATCATTATGAAACAGGAGCAAAACATCAAGAGACTAGGTTAAGCTAAAACACAGAATGTGATAAAAATGGAGTTTTTGTGGTTAGAAAATAAAGAAATTTAAAAGTGCAATAGTAAAATTAAAAACACATTTAATGTTGCAACAACCAGGACTGACAATATGGAAAAATGAGATCAGAAATGTTGGAGACAAACTGTAACAAACTGACAGAATGACATAAAAGACCCAAACAGTGGTTCATGCCTATAATCCCAGCACTTTGGGGGGCTGAGGTGCACAGATCGCTTAGGCCCAGAAGTTCAAGACCAGCCTGGGCAACATGGAGAAGCCATGTCTCTACTAGAAATACACAAAATTAGCCAGGCGTGGTGATGCATGCCTATAGTCTCAACTCCTAGGGAGGCTGAGGTGGGAGAATAACTTGAGCCTGGGAAGTCAAGGCTGCAGTGAGGTGTGATCAAGCCACTGCACTCTAGGCTGTGTGACGAGAATATAAAAAAAAAAAAAAAAAAAAGAAAGAAAGAAAAACAAAAAGAAAGCGATAAAGACAAAAAAGATGACAAGGATGAGAGTAGATGGTGAATAGAAAATCTTAAAATGTGAACTATTTCTGGGAAACATATTTCAATGATTATTAGCCATTGTTGCAGTGCATGCAGAGAGTTTGTTTTTTATACGCCTATATGTTGACATATCAGAGAGCCAGAAAGTTTACAGAAACAGTAATCAGAGATACAACAGAAGATGACTTTCCTTAACTGACTAAAGTCTTGAATTCACAGATCCCAAAGTCTCAATATGTTTCAGGCAACAATCATTAACAACGAGAACACTCAACTTTTCACCTGGGTGGCAGAAGTGAGGGTAGGGGTGGGAGTTGGGGTGGGGATTAGGGAGGCTGTCACTTCAGAAAACTAAGCCTGATTAACTTGGGGATAGTTGGGGACTCTAAGTAAAATACTATTCAGGCAATTCACATTGGCAATTTACTTCGCTATGACTTGTTCCCTTTATTTGTCAGAGGAGCACTGTTATTTAGGTACAAGAATTCGGCCTTAAAAACCCTTTTCTTGATCAGGATGTATTGTCTGATGTTGAAGTTCACTTAATAATGGGAGAAGATTTGACTATCATAGAGCAGCTGCCTGGGTGGTGGGACTATGGATGACTTTTCTCCTCCTGTAATTTCCAAATTATTTCCTGTAATGAGCATGTGTTACTCATTTACAAAATATCCATGGCAATACTACTGCGTATCAACCATGCACTAGGCACTGCTTGTTATTTCTCTCTTGCTCTTACTCTTCCATTCCTTCCCCACCCCACAATCACCAACAAATAAATATCCATAGGATCCACTATTTACAACCTCACATTTAAAGAAAAAAGATAGGCCGGGTGCAGTGGCTCACATCTCTAATCCCAGCACTTTGGGAGGCCAAGGCAAGTGGATCACCTGAGGTCAGGAGTTCGACACCAGCCTGGCCAACATGGTGAAACCTCGTCTCTACTAAAAATACAAAAGTTAGCTGGGCGGAGTGGCAGGTGCCTGTAATGCCAGCTACTCAGGAGACTGAGGAAGGAGAATCGCTTGAACCCAGGAGGTGGAGATTACAGTAAGCTGAGATTATGCCACTGCACTCCAGCCTGGGCAATAGAGTGAGACTCAGTCTCAAAAAAAACAGAAAAAAGATTTTTTTTTCCTATTAGCTCGCCATGTAAAGATTCCAGGATAAGTTTCTGATTGGCCTAGCTTTGGTCCAATCACTGTGAGAGGGAGGAACAGAAATTTATGACTCTCCAGTCCTGGGCTATATGTTCTGTAGGCAAGATGCTCTAATTTTCAAGTTCATTCAAAACATGATTATATTTTTTGATCATTCCACAACGCATACATTTATTGAAACATCACATTGTACCCCATTACATAATTATCAATTAACATAAAACTTTAGAAAATGCAAGCTACAAAATTGAACGAAAGACACATGGCTGTAATTAGGAAAAAAATACATAAGGAATTTGAGAGGGAGAGTATTTCTTTTCCCCAGAAAAACCAGGTCATCCGTGTCAAGCAGTCACAAACTATAGAGGTCTTCCATTACAATCCCAGGTCCAAGAGATGCTGGGATACCTTGCATCACCATTCTTGTGTATCTCCCTAAAGTCTACCACCAAGACTTACACATGATTCCATAAGCAACATCTGAAGGACTGGCAGCTGTCTGAATTTGACTGATACTCTGGCAAGCCAATTTTGAAAGTATATAGAGCTGAGAATATTATATTGATGGTATTTCCCACGACATTCCAAAGTTCAAGAGAGGTTGGGTTACTCTACTCTGCCCTTCTGATTTATTGCCCTCTAATGGAACAGCACAAGTTAAAGACTATCTTGTAATCAGCAGCAACTAGAGGCATCAGCAACTGCCTGAATTTAATACTCTGGCTAGCCAATTTTGAATGTGTATAGAATTGAGAATATTATCTCAGGTTCCATATTCTCCATTGATTTTACACAATCAATGATTGAAACAAGGTGAATGCTAGGCAACCTGAAAGGCTTCAATTTATCAAAGGATTGTCATTCCAGACAGCTGCTGCCTTTCCTGATTTGGATGATTTAAGAGAATGACAGCATAATGAACGATAGCTTTAGTGTTGTGATCCTTCACTACTGCCCTTCAGGCAGCGCTCAAAAACAACAACAACAAAACTCCAAGTTCTCTTGCCTGTTTGTTCCTGCCCCTGAAATAGGATGACTAGGTTCAGTAACTGTTTTCTTTAATAAAGGAGGAATGAACACATGTTAATGATTGTGCATTGTTAACTTACCAGACCAGGAAGAAGGAGAGTTGACTTGGCCACTTAGCTGACATTCATCCTTTTCCTGTTTAGAGTGTCCATGTTTTCCTTCATGTAATCACTTCTCTCTGACCCTTCGTTCATACCCCTTTGGGTGGAGTTGAATTCATTTCCTGTTCTAGGGATGGGTATGTGGCTCCAACCAGACCCATCCCAGCATGCACTACTGTGGTTATAGTGATTGGGTCAGGGATGGTCACATGATTCAAGTTGAACCAATGAGACATAAACACACTTCATGGTTAAAGGATCAGAAGTTTAGGTTCTCCACAGCTGTACTTGAATCTAGAATTAAACTTGGTGATGCTGGGAGCCATTTTGCCATCCCACGGAGTCTAAGAATGAAGCCAACACAGAGGAAAGTGTTCTGGCAGATGAAGAGAGCCTTCATTCTGATTACATAATTTGAACACCTTGGTCAGGCCTCACCTGAACCTAGTTCTGGTCCTCAACCTTTCATTTATGGGAATTAAGACCCATTCAGGGTTGGTTCTCTATCACCTGAAACAAACAAAATAAAGAGCTCTTCACTTAGGTTCCAGTCCCAGCCCTGCCACAAACTAACAGTGTGACGTGGAGTAAGCCTCTTTATTCCTCTAAATTTAGGTTTTCTCATCTATGAAATGAAGTCATTAGATGAGGCAGATATTTGAGCTTTGGCATTCTAGGGTATTACACTGAATTATTGTTTCAAATACAGGTTTTTGTCAGAGGCGACAGGCAGAACATCCTGAATTCAGGCCCTTAGGAAAAATAGATGGATTGGAGCAAATGTATCAAGAAGTCTTTCCAGAAAGGGAAAAGGATATTTGAAGTGTTTGGTAGGAAGAGCTGATTCTCCGCATATTTCAATATTTGAAGAGTCAGTTGGTAAAAGTGTGTGTGTGTGTGAGGAGTTATGTGTTCTTTATAAGTTTCAATCATTTGAATTTTTTCCAACTTCCAAGTTTGACTTTTGTAATATTAAAAAGATACAGAATAATATGAAAAAATGGCTAAATGTAATCATGACCCTAGACTGGTAGGCTTTATTATTTTTGGAATTCCTGACATGAGCTTGATGTCTTATCATTCTAACCCAAATGTCCTTGAGGCTAGACTTTGAGAATTTTTTTACAAGAGTGAAAATTTCAAAATAATTTAGCAACTGACCTAAGGTTAACATTTCATAAAACAAGAGTATTTTAATAGAGCAAGAATTAAAAAATAGTGGGACATTTTATCTTTAAGCAAAGAAAATTCTTCCTTAGAAAAGATAGTTGCCAAGCTAATTCAACATTTATATCTTTCAAGCTTTCTTTCTGACTTTCCCTATGGTCTCCTAAGCAACATATAGTTTAATTTCCCTTTTAAAAATCCTAATAGTGTTTGTCTTTTAATAGAAGAAATTTAGTTATTTATATTTACTGTAATCACTGTGTGTTAATTTTCTTTCTGTCATCTTAATTTATGTTGTCTGCTCTTCTACATCTCTTGAGGGTTCCCCTCACTAGATTCTAGCTATTGGTCAAATGTTCTTTCTTCCTTTCATTTCTTCAGTGAAATATAAATGTTTCCTCTTTTTGGTATTTAACTTATATGTACATTTTTACAAGCATAAATATGTTTCCAATCCTGTTTTCTTAGCAATTTCAAAAATTAATCAATATTCTAAAGCCCACTCTCACCCACAAACTAAAAAGGCAATCCTTCATTTCTTCCGTTCTTGGAGATTCATCTCCCAGGTTTTATTTTGCAGAATTTTGGTGTATGATTAATATTTTGTTGTAGGTATGCATGGACTTTATCTATTTGATTTTATGTCATCCCCGTTCTATTTTATTAACTTGTTTAATAACTGCATTGGGATTTTACACCTGCATTGTGAGCAACCATTTGTATGCTCCCCCTGTTATTTCTTTGGCTTTTCTTAGTTCCATTACATCTGTCTAGAAGCACTCTAATGAACCTTGGGTTTCCTGGACCTTTCTCTTATGTGTCAACTTTTCCATTGTAATTTTTATGTTATTGGAGAGAATGCTTTGCCTAGATATTCCATATCACTAAGTCACTAAGTCAATTCATTTTTTTTCTTTTTTTTTGGACATAAGGTCTTGCTTTGTCACCCAGACTGGAGTGCAGTGGTGCCATCATAGCTCACTGCAGCCTCAACCTCCTGGGCTTAAACCATCTTTCCGCCTCAGTCTCTTGCATAGCTTGGACTCCAGATGCATACCACCCCACCCAGCTAGGTTTTAAAATTTTTTTTATAGAGATGAGGTCTCACTCTGTTGCTCAGGCTGGTGTTGAACTCCTGGGCTCAAGTGAGCCCCCTGCCACAGCCTCCCAAAGTGCTGTGATTACAGGCAGGCACC
Organism: Macaca nemestrina; assembly: GCF_043159975.1. Taxonomy (NCBI): domain Eukaryota; kingdom Metazoa; phylum Chordata; class Mammalia; order Primates; family Cercopithecidae; genus Macaca; species Macaca nemestrina. Next base: position 16,894,418 of record NC_092142.1, on the reverse strand, counting down.
ACCGTGCCCAACCTCAATTCTTTTACTTAATTTTTACTTCTACCATCAGCCTTTCCATTTTAGTTTTTAATGTTATCAATTATATTCTAATTTCCAAGGTTTTCTTTTTTGTATTATGAAGTTATTCTTATGAATTACTCCAGGTTTTCCTGTCCAGTATGGCAGCTATTTAATTAGCTACATGTGGTAGTCACTAGCCATTGTGACTAGTTAAATTTCAATTTCAGTTTAAATTAGTTAAATGAAATTGCAATTCACTTCCTTCATTGCCCTGGCCACATTTCAAATGCTCAATAGCCACACGTGGGTGGAGAATGCAATGTTGGGCAGTTCAGAGTTACACAGCATTTTCATCATCACAGACTGACCTGTTGTATAGTGCTGGTCTAGACTGATTAGCATTAGCAGCTAAAATGGTTTTCCTTCAAACACAAGGCAGTCACTGTCCACCAGGTAGTGAAAATGGCTGCTGACAGAATAGGAGCATCGTCATCTTGGACAAACACCACCATTTTGAGTTCCCCACGCTCCTAACCAAAATCAGCCAAAAGTCCCTCTCAGGTTTATTCTCCAAAATAAACCTGTCTTTAACTGTTAAGCCACTTTTCATGTTTCTTTCCTCTTTAATCTTACAGCTGCTTTGAGTGGAGAACAACTACATCCATGTGGGCTTCCCTGCATGATGGGAGAGAAACTTGACTTCTCATTGTGAATGCTCTGTCTTAGTTGTGTTCAGCACAAGTTACTTGGGGCAGAGACCCATGTCCTCTTCAGCCACTTAAACTCTAGTCCTGACTTTATACCAAAAACTGACTTCACAGAAAACCTAGGAGCAAGGTGCTGCAGCCAGCCTTTCTTTCAAATGGGGAATTCGTGTAATTGTTCTGTTGTTCCCTAATTTATGACCCTTAGACCATCCCACAGACCATTGCTTCTTCCAACCTGCTGTCTCCAATCTTTATTTTTCTCCAGAGTTCTGTTGGAAGAACTCAGTTTTACAACTGTCTCCTCTTTCATCTACTTGGGGTTATGGTCTCCTGAAGGCTGTTAAGGAATCACCATTAATCTGATGCCATATATTTTGTCTGTTTCACACATTTCTCAAAACTTTGGCTTGCTGATGGTGACATTTTCCATTTTCCAGCATTGCCATTGATTTATTCTTGCTCTTATATTTCCTCTGTCAAGATGTGCTCAGTCAGCCATCTTGAACTGAAAGGAGTAGCCCTATTTCTTAAGCTTTTGTGTCTACAGAATTAGTTTTATAAATAATCATAGAATGTCAGGGTTGGAAAGAAAATCTGAGATCCAGTCCAATCCATTCGTTTTATAGATGAACAAAGTGAGACTCATATGAGAAAAGTGACTCACACAAACCTTCACAGCATGGTAACAGCAAAGCTTGGACAAAGAGGGCAGTCACTTGTCTCCTAGACTGGCCTCTGACCATTGTCTCCTGCTCTAAGAACCCTGAGTCATTAGAAGAGGTCAACGTCGTCCAGGCACAGTGGCTCACACCTGTAATCCAAGCACTTTGGAAGCCCGAGGTGGGCGGATCACAAAGTCCGGAGTTTGAGACCAGCCTGACCAACATGGTAAAAACCCGTCTCTACTAAAAATACAGAAATTAGCCTGGCCTGGTGGTATGTGCCTGTAATCCCAGCTACTCAGGAGGCTGAGGCAGTAGAATCACTTGAACCTGGGAGGTGGAGCCGAGATTACATCACTGCACTCCAGTCTGGGTGACAGAGCAAGATTCTGCCTCCAGAAAAAAAAAAAAAAGGGTCAGTGTCTCAGCCCAGGCATAGCCTAGGTTCAGCATGGTAGTTGTTCTTTTATACAGATATTTTCTAAGCTCCTCCTAATACAAAAGAATGGGGGACTCCTATATTTAAAAGGCATTTTCGACTGAACTGAATGAAATTGAAAGAATCTTCCCTGTTGGTGGGAGTGTAAACTAGTTCAACCACTGTGGAAGACAGTGTGGCGATTCCTCAAGGATCTAGAACCAGAAATACCATTTGACCCAGCAATCCCATTACTGGGTATATACCCAAAGGATTCTATATCATTCTACTATAAAGACACATGCACACGTATGTTTATTGCAGCACTATTTACAATAGCAAAGACTTGGAACCAACCCCAACGCCCATCAATGATAGACTGAATAAAGAAAATGTGGAATGTATACAACATGGAATACTATGCAGTCATGTCCTTTGCATGGACATGGATGAAGCTGGAAACCATCATTCTCAACAAACTAACACAGGAACAGAAAACCAAACATCGCATGTTCTCACTCTTAAGTGGGAGGTGAACAGTGAGAACACATGGACACAGGGAGGGGAATATCACACACCAGGGCCTGTCGGGGAGCGAGCAGCAAGGGGAGGAAGAGCATTAGGACAAATACCTAATGCTTGCAGGGCTTAAAACCTAGATGATGGATTGATGGGTGCAGCAAACCACCAAGGCACATGTATACCTATGTAACAAACCTTCACGTTTTGCACATGTATCCCAGAACTTAAAGTAAAATTAAATAAAAAAGAATCTTCCTCTTAACCTACAAATTTATTTACTCCAAAAGTTCCTTTCCCCAAGCACAGTTAAAAAAAACCTCAAGGTTATATTTCAAAAGTGTAAGAAGAAAGGGGCTTGGAAAATGCAAATGGTTCCCACTTAGGAATGACCATGACATTGCAGAATGGGTGGGAGAGCAGTGGATATGAGAAATAGGCTTCCCCCTTCCCCAGCAAGTTCTGGGGTGGGAGGTTATTGTCCATCTTAGTGAAATCTTTCATCTTGAGCATCTGCCTAATTGCACTGATCTACAATCTGTTTCCAGTGAAGCAAAGTAATTAATTGTTTTAAAATGCTTTTTGAGACTTTGGAAAACTGACCTAAGGTTAATGGTTCATAAACCTCATTTATGCTTCTATTAGAGATTTTAAAATGTGAGCTGATGTGCTTCTGGACTGGAGAGGAAGAGAGGCCCGCAGAGACCTGCTGTGAAACCTGTAGCAGTGGCTGTAACCAGGGAGTTATTCCTTTTTTTTTTTTTTTGACATCTTAAAGGAAGAGAGGGGGAGCAACACAGATTCTCTGACATCATCTCTCAGAGGATTTGATGTAACGATTACGTGTTAAACTTGGAAAGAAGGTGTACGCTTTCCTGGTTCTAGAAGTTTCATCATCGACCCTCATCTAGTCTACAATGGGGATTGGAGACAGACTTTCCAGTCCTGGCAGAGCTCCTGTTTCCATGTATTTCTCAATAAAACACCTTCATCCCTGTACTTGGTCTCATAGACTGTGATCTTTCTAGGGATACCAATAAAGGCTCTCAGTATGTCTTCTAATATGAGCAATTCATTCCTGGGGATCACAAAGACTGACTTTGGGAATTACGAACTCACATGCATCCAGACACCAGACAGATAGCATAAACAAGTCAGGAAGAAGGATGGAGACTGGGGAACTTGAATAGGCACATCCCTTTCAAAGGGGGGGTCACTGCTTTTCAGTTCTAGCTGGTTGCTGGCATGCAGAAATGTGTGCCTCGTGTTTCCAGAGGAGTCACAAATCCAGATAACAAGTGAAGTCTGACTCTTACTTGGTGCTGGTGACTAATTAAAAAATCGAGACACTTCCAGCTACAAACAACACACAACTGTGATTTCCCCCATCCTGGCCCCTGGTTTGAGATCTCTGGTTTGGTTCTCCCAGAAATAACTATCAAAATGCAAAGATAGAAAAAAAAAATTACAGAAGGAGCAGGACTGGAAAAAAAAAATGCAACAATGAAAGGATGGTTTGGTTCTCCCAGAAATAATTATCAAAATGCAAAGATAGAAAAAAAAAATTACAGAAGGAGCAGGACTGGAAAAAAAAAAAAAAGCAACGATGAAAGGATTACAGAGGCAACAACTTTTTAGATACCAAATAGTCAGTGCCTATGCAAATTCTAAACAGATGTGGCTGACCTAGTGAAGTTCCAGCCTCCAGAACATTCCCCTCCTGGCCCCCATAGTGGGCTTTGCAACATGCAAACTCTTGTTTATTTGAATTCTGGGTCAGGCTAGAGTGGCAGTCATCTCAATAAAGTGGGAGCCTTCAGGAAGGTGGATATTCCTAGGATATTCTCAAGGATAGACACCCTAAGACATTCAAAAAGATTGAATTTCCAAGGTATACTCATACTAATCATTTGAAATGTAACCATAGCAATTATAATAAATCAGTTCACCAAGTGCCTATGTACTAATGTCAGGATAAGTGACTTATAGACGTCGTCTTGTTTCGTTTGCACAACAAATCTAGTAGTACTATAATTATCCCTTTTCCTTTTCATTTTATTTTTTATTTTTTTGAGACAGAGTCTCACTCTGTTGTCCAGGCTGGAGTGCATTGGTGCCACCTTGGCTCACTGCAAGCTCTGTCTCCCGGGTTCATGGTATTCTCCTGCCTGAGCCTCCCGAGTAGCTGGGACTACAGGTGCCCGCCACCACGTCCGGCTAATTTTTTGTATTTTTAGTAGAGACGGGTTTTCACTGTGTTAGCCAGGATGGTCTCGATCTCCTGACCTCATGATCCACCTGCCTTGGCTTCCCAAAGTGCTGGGATTACAGGCATGAGCCACAACGCCCGGCCATAATTATCCCTTTTCTATAAATGGGAAAACCCAGTCAGAGAGGGTAGGTGGTTTTCCTGCAGATCACAGGTGATAACACCTTAATTTTGTTAGAAAATGATCTCCCTCAATCTATGTGTTATTCTTTATCTCCCTTGAGGACACCGAGTAGGAAGTTCAACATAATGTTAAAGTGATTTTCCCCTTCCAACTTCCAAAGATTCCCGGAGTGGGCTTAAAAGTAGGAGAACAGATGGTTGTTGGGTGGTGGTGGTGGTGTATCAATTTCCTTCAAATGTATATCTGGAATATACAAAAACAAACTAGGGTGAGCAGAAAAATCAGCATGTTCTAAAAATGAAAAGACTCTAGCTTTCAAGATATTTATCATTTTGTGTACTCTGGGACCATATGGATAATATCTATCGGCCTAAGATCGGAAGAATAAGGAAGGGAGACCACAAAAGGCTTTGAGAAAGCAAGGGGTAGACACTGAGAGGGAGGGCATGACCTGGACAGTGAATTGCTCATGTGGGTCTTTGAGATGTTTATTTATTTGTATTTATTTATTTTTGAGTGTCATTCTGTCACCCAGGCTGGAGTGCATTGGTGCGATCTTGGCTCACTGCAATCTCTGCCTCCTGGGTTCAACTGATTCTCCTGCCTCAGCCTCCTGAGTAGCTGGAATTACAGGCACATCCCACCACCCCTGGCTAATTTTTTGTATTTTCAGTAGAAACGGAGTTCCACTGTGTTGGCCAGGCTGATCTTGAACTCCTGACCTCAAGTGATCCACCTGCCTTGTGCTGGGATTACAGGCGTGAGCCACCACACTTGGCCTGTTGAGATATTTAAAAACAACTTTATTGAGATATACTTCACATACCACACAACTTTCACGTTTAAAGTATACAATTCAGTATTTTCAGTATTTTTGCAGACATGTGCAACCATCCCCACAGTCAATTTTAGAACATTTTTATCATCTGTAAGAAGCCCTGTACCCTCTAGCCTTCATCTCCCTATTCCCCATCCCTTCCCTGAAATCTCCAGAAAAAGCTCTAGACTTGGCCACTCCTGGAATTTCCAGGACTATCAGTCAGAAGTCCTCTGCCAGTTCATTTTTCAGATTCAACATCACCAATCAAATACTGACGTCTTTGCCCTCTTTTTTTCTCTTACCCCTTCCTTTCTGATAACTTAGCATTTCCAGTCCTGACTTAGGAGAAGGGTTGGATTTATAAACAATTATCCCAGGCATTGTTCAAGAGGTCCCTATGTTTAGAGTGGGTCTAAATGCAGAAACTAGTACTCAGACCTTTCTCCAAGCACCATCAAAGGCAGTACGTCTCAATGCATCTTCACAACCTTTTGTTCTATTTTCTGCATTATCTTGAAGAGACTACATCATTGTGAAAATTTAGGAAATAAGTGAGTTTTCTTCAAAGCAATGATGGGAAGTGGTCATTCTTAAATGATGTCTATTAAGGACCTACAAGTGAATTGAAGGTGCTAGGCATTGTGAATTTTGCAAAGAGATTGTAAATTATTTTAGGGAAGATAGAATATGAACTGTAATTGGAAGGAACATGACATGGGAACAGACCTTTTTCTTAAGAATCAAACTAATTGGGTTCAAATCCTAATCCCACTACTTACCAACTGCACAACATTGGGCAGGTTAGCAAAGCTTCTCTGAGTCTCAGTCCCCTTACCAATAAAATAGAAATAATGTCACTGTATTAGTCCATTTTCACGCTGCTGATAAACACGTACCAGAGACCGGGAAGAAAAAGAGGTTTTAATGGACTTACAGTTCCACATGGCTGGGGAGACCTCACAATCATGGCGGAAGGCCAAGAGGAACAAGTCATGTCTTACATGGATGGTGGCAGGCAAAGAGAGAATGTACCAGCAGGGGAAATGCCAGATGCTTATAAAACCATCAGATCTCGTGAGAACTCACTCAGTATCAGGAGAAAGGTATGGGGAAACTGCCCCCATGATTCATTTATCTCCACCTGGCCCTACCCTTGACACGTGGGGATTATTACAATTCAAGGTGAGATTTGGGTAGGGACCCAGAGTCAAACCGTATCGATCACCTTTTCTACATGGCGTTTCAAGATTGAAATATGTGGGATTGACAACCACCACAACAATTATTATTTCTACTACTACTACCACCACTACCACCACCATTTAAGTGGGCATTTATTTGTTAAGATGTTATAAGTCACTTAACATGTATTTTCTCTCTAACCCACCCAACTAGCTGGAAAAACAACAAGATATAATCCTCCCTTCATAGATGTAAAAAACTGGCTCATATAAGTGAAATAACTTGCCCCAAACCATACAGCTGGTGTGTGTCGGAACTAAGCATTAAAACCAGACTTGTTGGTCACAAAGATGACATCACACCCATTATTGCCACAATGAATTACTACTAGAACAGTACAAGGAGGAATCCAGAACATGGAAAGAGACATTTTTCATTCAAAAGCTAGAAATCCATCTTTAAAAGTCAGGCAAATACTGTAAAATTTAAAATAGGTAATTTCACATTTTGATGGCTGTGTTTAAAACTAAGCAATATCAAGTACGTGGCTTAAATGCCAGTCTGAGGATGAGAGACTGTGTCTAGACAGCTGGTATACCAGCTCCAACACATACCCTGTGTTCCCCCATCCACCCCACAGGCTGAGATGAATTTTTAGGAAGAGATGCTATTCAATCCCTCTGTAAAGGGGCTTCCAGAACATAACCTGCCCTTCCTGGAACAATGTTGTAACATCCCAGGCAGAGAAACTCTGTCCTCTGCTCAGAAACAAACCTTGGGATTTGCCCAGTTTCTTGTCCTTGGGTTCTTGCAAAGTCACCATAATTTGAATTTTTATAAATCAAATCCTATTTCAAATGCAATTGAAGAACTTGCACTTTAAAAGAATCCTGTGTTGAATCCTCAAGAAAATGGAAGACTGCCGTTGAAACTGAATAGCTAATCCTAAAATTATCCATTTTGCGAATTCGGAATTTGGTTCCCAGCCTTGTGAAAACAACCTTTAAACTTCGAAACCAATTTGAAATTCAAGTTTGTGACTGGGTCTTACGGGCACTCCTTATCACCTTGGCTGATAAGCATTTAAATATATTCATTAACAAAAATAATTGTTGTCACAGTTAACTACATTAGCACCTTTTAATTGAATTAGAAATTAGATGGGGGTCATGAATATTTCACTAGGACTCACTGCTAGCCTTCCCAATTTCCATCTTAAAAAATAAAAAATACTGTCACGTAGCATAAACAGGTGAATTTGCAATGTTCATATTCCTGCCTTTTCTTACAGTTTTGCCACAAAAGTCATCCCGGTGTCAAAAATGAATCAAAAACAAATTTTTAACTTTCATGCTGCTCTTCTATGCAACTTGGCATGATGCAAAGAGTTTTCTGTCCTTAGGAAACTTTATATAAATATTTACTCAACACAATCCAGAAACCATCAATCCCATTGCATGCTGAGAAGGCTGGGGTGTTTGAGGGAGAACCAGAGTTCTCAATACCAGCACAACTGACATTTGGGGCCAGGAAACTCAGTGGGAGGCCTGTCCTGCACATTGTAGGGTGTTTAGCAGCATCCCTGGCCTCTACCCATTAGATGCTAGTAGTGCACATGACACACTCCATCCCCTGTGTGACAATTAAAATTGTCTCCAGATAATATTTGTTTGTTTGTCTGTTTGTTTGTTTGAGATGGAGTCTTGCTCTGTCACCCAGGCTGGAGTACAGTGGTGCGATTTCAGCTCCCTGCAGCCTCCACCTTCCGGGTTCAAGTGATTCTCCTGCCTTAGCCTCCTGAGTGGCTGGGATTACAGGCACGCACCACTATGCCCCGCTAGTTTGTGTATTTTTTAGTAGAGAAGAGGTTTCACCATGTTGGCCAGACTAGTCCCAATCCCCTGACCTCAAGCTATCTTCGCCTAGGCCTCCCAAAGTTCTCTGATGACAGGCATGAGCCACCGCACCCGGTCACGTCTCCAGATATTTCGATGTCCAAATCATATCCCACCCTTGGCGGGGGAAAGTTTGCTCCCCAGCTGTGAACCACTAAGAATAATATAGATTCAATTACTAGCCCTGCCTCTTGTGTTTGACCCTTCTCTGGGCCTCAGTTTTGTTTTCTATATGTGAAATAGAAGCGATCCTAACTACCTCACTGGGTTGCTAAGAGATTCAAATAATATCAAGTAAATAAAAGGCATACCTGAGGGTGTGTTCGTTAATTAATATCGGATGTAGTAATAATCTAGTAATAGTAACAGAAGCAGCAGCAACGCTAGCAGAACTTGTATCATGACGTGAGGGAGGGGAAGGAAAGGACTAGTTTCTCCTCTTCTGTTTATACTCCACTCCACTCATGCAAGCGCCCATGTTACTGGGCTGAACCACATTAATCTTCCCTGCTGGAAGAAAGACCCAAGAGGGCACCTTCAAAGGCAGCAGTAGGCCCTCGTCCTGAATCTTTAAGCTGGTTTGACTCACCCTCCATGCCACATGTGCGGTGGATGGTCAAAGCAAGCCCGAGATACGTCCCCAGTGGAGACATCTGAGACAGCATGGTGAGCTTTAAAAAAGGAAATTGGATTCGGAGTCTAAGAGACCTAAATTCCAGACTTGGCTTCTGATTCTGGGAAGTGCTGGGCAAGTTCCTTAATCTCGGTGAGTCTCAGTTTCCTTAGCTTTAAAATAGAGTCAGTGAAAATTCTCCCACAGACTGGTTGTAAGAACTAAATGTGGTAACGCGTGCAGAAAGCCCAGTGTGGTGCTTGACACGCAGTTAAGTGCTCAGTTATCTGTAGTAATTATCATTTTTATGATGAAGAATGTCATGATCTTGGCCTAACACGGTGGCTCATGCCTGTAATCCCAGCACTTTGGGAGCCTGAGGCAGGTGGCGTGTGGATCTCTTTTTTTTTTTTTTTTTTTTGAGACAGTCTTATTCTGTCACCCAGGCTAGAGTGCAGTGGCGCAACCTTGGCTTACTGCAAGCTCCACCTCCTGGGTTCACACCACTCTCCTGCCTCAGCCTCCCGAGTAGCCGGGACTACAGGCGCCTGCCACCACACCTGGCTAATTTTTTTTGTATTTTTAGTAGAGACAGGGTTTCACTGTGTTAGCGGCAGGTGAATCTCTTGAGGCCAGGAGTTCAAGACCAGCTTGGCCACCCTGACAAAAACCCATCTCTACTAAAAATACAAAATATTAGCCGGGCATGATGGCATGTGTCTGTAATCCCAGCTACTCGGGAGGCTGAGGCAGGAGAATTGCTTGAACCCAGGAGGCAGTGGTTGCAGTGAGCCGAGACTGCACCACTGAACTCCAGCCTGGGGAATGCAGTGAGACTCTCTCCCCCCTCCAAAAAAAAGAATATCATGATGGTTTACAGCAAGGTTCCTCCACCTTGGTGCTATGTATGTTGTGGGCTGGATAATTCTCTGTTGCGGGAAGCTGCCCTACGCGCTGTAGGATGTCAGCAGCATCACTGGCTAATGAGATGCCAATAACACCTGTCCACAGCTGTGACAACCAAAAATGTCTCCAGACATTTCCAAATGTCCCATGGAGACAAAACTGCCCCCCAGCCCCCCGAGGAATACCGCTCCACAGGAAGTGGATTCCCTTCCTAGTGTAATTGGTCACTGTATCCTGGGTGGATGCCACGTCTTCTGGGAAGACTCCCTGCCTTCCTTAGGCAGAATTTACCGCTCCCTTCATTGCCTCATAAGTGTGTGTTTGCTCTTCTGTGTGGTCTGCCAGACTGGGAACCCCACAAGGGCCAGCTTCATTCAGATCTGTGTCTGGAGTTGGCACAGAGTGGAGGTTAGTGAACAGAGCAGGAAAGGTTAAACACAAAAGTGGTTAAAAAGTCAAAAAAGGCCGGCGCAGCGGCTCACACCTGTAATCCCAGCACATTAGGAGGCCAAGGCAGGCAGATCATTTGAGGTCGTGAGTTCAAGACCAGATGGCTAACATGGTGAAACCCTGTCTCTACTAAAAATACAAAAAGTAGCCAGGCGTGGTGGCCTGTAGTCCCAGCAACTCAGGGGGCTGAGATAAGAGAATCGCTTGAACCTGGGAGGCAGAAGTTGCAGTGAGCCGAGATCACGCCACTGCACTCCAGCCTGGGCAACAGAGCAAGACCCCGCCTGTCTCAAAGAAAAAATAACAATAACAATAATAATAATAATAATAATAATAAATAATAGATGTTGGCATGGATGTGGTGAAAAGGGAACTCTTTTACATTGCTGGTGGGAATGTAAACTAGCATAGCTACTATGGAAAACAGTATGGAGATTCCTTAAAGAGCTAAAAGTAGATCTACCATTCAGTTCAGCAATCCCACTACTGGGTATCTACCCAAAGACAAATAAGTGTTATGAAAAAGACACACGCACACCCATGTCTACAGAAGCACAATCCGCAATTGCAAAAATATGGAACCAACTTAGATGCCCGTCAACCAACCAGTGGATAAAGAAAATGTAGTACCTATACACCATGGAATACTATCCAGCCATAAAATGAAATAATGGCCTTTGCAGCAACTTGGATGGACTTGGAAGCCATTATTCTAAGTGAATTCTAACTCAGGAACGGAAAACCAAATATCATATGTTCTCACTTGTAAGTGTGAGCTAAGCTGTGAGGATGCAAAGGCGACATACAAGCAATATAATGGACTTTTGGGATTCAGAGAGAAGGGTGAAGGTGGTGAGGGATCAAAAACTACATATTGAGTATAGTGTACACTGCTAGGTGATAGGTACATCAAAATCTCAGTAATCACCACTAAAGAACATAACCATGTAACAAAAAACCACCTGTTCCCCAAAAACTACTGAAATAACATTTTAAAAAATTAAAAAATAAACTGTTGTTTTCTGAGCACCTACTATACACCAAGGACAAAGCCTGAACTGCTTGCAGGCATGATTTCCTTCCATCTTCTCAATGGGTTGGTCAAGTATTTATTATTGTGCCCATTTTACTGATGAAGAACTGCGGTTGAGAGAGAAGAAACTGTTAGAGATACATGGCGAGTATTTGAATGGACTTAGGGTTCGAACCCACCTTCTCCCCAACCTGTGCTTCACCCTAGTGGTCTCCCACCTGCCAAGGGCTTTATCAAATGCATTCCTTGTCCCATGGATGAGATCAGGCCAGCACAGTGGCTCGCACCTGTAATCCCAGCACTTTGGGAGACCAAGGCGGGCAGATCACCTGAGGTCAGGAGTTCAAGACCAGCCTGGCCAACATGGTGAAACCCCGTCTGTACTAAAAATACAAAAATTAGACAGATGTGGTGGCACATGGCTGTAGCCCCAGCTACTTGGTAGGCTGAGGCTAGAGAATTGCTTGAACCTGGGGAGCAGAGGTTGCAGTCAGCTGAGATCGTACCACTGCAATCCAGCCTGGGCAATAGAGCGAGACTCTGTCTCAAAAAAAAAAAAAAAAAAGAGAGAGAGAGAGAGATCAGAAAATTGGGGTGGATTGCCCAAGGTCAGGAAATGAGCTGACCTGCTTGAAGAAACAATCCATTCTGGATCCAAAGAGGAGGCACCTGACATGTTTTTGCTTCTACTGAAAAGGTCATATTAGAGGCAGCGGGACCCACAGTGACACCTTTTGACAATTTCAGAAAGTTCCACCTGCAGTTTGGGGGCAAAGCTGAAGTCAAGGCCTACATCGTCCCAGCCCCTCTCTCCACCTCCAGCTCAAACACCAACTGGCCCTTAGCTCATGGAGCATTAGTCTGCAGGGGGACCAGATCCTGGTGCATGAAGGAGGCATCTCCCATCCTAGACTCGACCACGCCCCAGTGCAGCTGCTTCTCATTATTTCAGAGATTCTGAGAAATACGTTAAATAGGCTAAGGGAGATGTACAAAGTGGACAGCAGACTCCAAAAGGTTAATATCTTCCTTTTCAGATGGTTCCCACAGTTGCCATGGATATCTACTACATGAGGCTTTGCAAGTTCCACATGAAGGGGCCGAAATTAATAAACTCCTTTGAACTCAGAGGAAACAAACCAGGTAGGGCTAAAAATGCTGCAGCCTGTTTATATCCATCTTGGACAGGGGGCCTAGATGTGCAGGTATGTGTGCAAAGGGCATCTGGGTGTTCATCTGTGGGTATGTGTGCATTTCAATCACACATATGCAACTGTATGTGTGCCTTTGGTTTGCCTGTGTATACACATGAAAGACAGTCAGAAAAGGACTAGACTGTCTGCATATCCCAAAGGGCAAAGATTTATTTGATAGTTCCCCAACGAGGCAGCAATATATTCAAGGTCAAGGGCTATTTTTTTTATTTGTCTCTACGATCTCATTAGCACCTAGCCCAGTGCCTTGTGGATGTTCAGCAACTATTTATTGAATAGTTTCATCTGTTCATTTAACAAATAATTTTAAGGGCCTGGCACTGTCCTACGAACAGAGGTTATTACCACAGTGAACAAGACAGAGATTCTTTCTTCATGGAGCTTAGGGGCACGAACGAGGCAGATGAATGGGTTGAAGGATAAATTTCCAAATGAAAATTCATGTAAGTACCTTTCCTGTGGTTCATGTGTGTAAATGTGTACACGTGTGTGTGTGTGTGCGCGCACAGGTATTTATAAACAGACAAAAGAATTACTTGAAAAATGAAGTGTCAGTGAGGAACACAGTCCATGCATAAAAAATAAAGAACATGGGCCGGGTGCAGTGGCTCATGCCTATAATCCCAGCACTTTGGGAGGCTGAGGTCGGCGGATTACCTGAGGTCAGGAGTTCGAAACCAGCCTGGCCAACATGGTGAAACCCCATCTCTACTAAAAATACAACAATTAACCAGGCGTGGTGGCGGGTGCCTGCAATCCCAGCTACTCAGGAGGCTGAAGCATGAGAATCACTTGAACCTGGGAGGCAGAGGTTGTAGTGAGCAGAGATCATGCCACTGCGCTCCAGCCTGGGCGACAGAGCAAGACTCCGCCTCTAAACAAAAAAATAGAATAAAGAACAGGAACTCTGGAGTCAACACGTCCCGTCTCTGTTGCTAATCAACTGCACCTTCTTAGCCAATCAGAGCCTCGGTTACTCACATTGAATATTTTTGGCACACCTACCATGTGTGAGGTACTTTCCAGGGCCTGGGACATAGCAAGGAGCAGGGCGGACATCAATCTCCACCCTCATGGAATAATGATTCTAAACCTCAGTGAGTGCCAGAATGGCAGGAGGCTCCAAGGTGGCCCAGGGAAGCAGGGAAGATGTCTGAAGGAAGTGACTCTTCCACCAAGACATGAAGGATGCATAAGAGTCGGTCAAGTGACAGGGAGAGGGGAAAGGGTCCTAGGCAGAAGAAATGGTGTGCACGGAGGTCTTGAGGCAAGAACAATTATGGCATATTTGAAAAGCTGGAGGATATTGAATACAGTAGAAGCAATGTGTGTAAAGGGGAGGAAAGACTGTATGAATGGGTGTACAGATGTGTCCGTGCATGCGTGTATGTGTGTGTCAGTATGAGTGTCTCTGTATGTGTTTCCAGGCATGTGAGTATGAGCGTGTACCTGAATAAGTGTGTGCATGTATATGTAGGTATGTATGTATATGTGTGGCATGTGTATGAGTGTGTCTGTGTTTTTAAGCATAGTGTGAGTGTGTGTGTCTCCATGCATGTGAGTCTGCATGTGCATGTGTTCCCATGCAAGTGTGTGCAAGAGTCTGAATGGCTGTCTGTGTGCTTGTGTGTCTACGCATGTGCGTGTTTATGCATGTGTCTGAATGAGAGTGTGAGTTTGTGTGTGTGTGTGTGTGTGTGTGTGTCCAGGCACATGAGTGTGGGTGAGTACACATCCTTACAAAGAAGTTTGCAGATACTATGACCAGAAAGCCACAGATAAAGGAATAAGACTTCCTATGGGAGTTCTGTAACCACAGAGCAAAATCAATATTCTAACCAAATTGCTTTTATAGATAATGTATCATGTGAGAAAGGTTTTAATTAAAGCATGGCCTCTAAGAAGGTTGCTCCAAGACTTACAGATTTCACTGTTCTACTCAGACAGAGCTCAGGGCAGGTGGGAGCGAGCTGGGTATTATCTGACAGTCAGCCCTCCCATTCCCCATCCTCCTCTGTGGCTGCCATTCTCACCTGCCTTGTTAGAAATTCGTTTTTTAAAAAAGGCCCTGCACGGTGGCTCATGCCTGTAATCCCAGGACTTTGGGAGGCCGAGGTGGGGGTGGATCGCCTGAGGTCAGGAGTTCAAGACCAGCTTGGCCAATATGGTGAAACCTCGTCTCTACTAAAAATACAAAAATTAACTGGGTGTGGTGGCGGGTGCCTATAGTCCCAGCTACTCGGGAGGCTGAGGCAGAAGAACTGCTTGAACGGAAGTGGAGGCGGAGGTTGCAGTGAGCCGAGATAGCACCACTGCACTCCAGCCTGGGTGACAGAGAGAGACTGTCTCAAAAAAAAAAAAGCATATTTAGGAAATGCTGTTCATGAATGTTCCAGAAAACTATGCAAACATATTGATAGTAAAAGAAATGCAGATGAAAACAAATCACATTCTTTGCATAAAAGAGTAAAAAATAGATTTTAAAATAATGGTATTTACTTGCAGTAAGGGTACAGTATACCAGGTAAGTTGGTGATAGGAGTGTAGATCGGTTCATATTTTCTGAAGGATATTTGAACCATA
The DNA here is from genome assembly GCF_043159975.1 of Macaca nemestrina. Taxonomy (NCBI): domain Eukaryota; kingdom Metazoa; phylum Chordata; class Mammalia; order Primates; family Cercopithecidae; genus Macaca; species Macaca nemestrina. The sequence goes on along the minus strand of NC_092142.1, from coordinate 16,879,023 downwards.
GTATCTGAAACTTTAAACTAGGCATACCTTTGGATTCAGCATTTCTGCTTCTAGGAATTTAGCCAAAGAAAATAATCACTCAAATGGGGCAGATTAAATGTAAAAAGTTGCTCATCAAAGCATCATGAAGATGAAATTCTTGTTATGACGATGTGATCTTTCCCATAATTGGCCTCTAAAGGCTGAGAACAAAAGGTAATAAGCATTCCACATTTTAAGTATAGTAACCATCAATATTTGGCCAGCCTTCTCCCTGAAAAGTTAGGTTTCAGGTAGTGGTGTGCTGGTAAATGTTTAACCATCAGCTATGGGGTGGAGGTGGAGATGGGGGGTTGTCAGCTGATACAGATTTCCATGTTGTAAATATTCCCACCAGGGCTGATTCTGAGCTTCCAGTGTGCCCTTGCTGAATGCGGAGTTTGGAAGAGATACTAACGATTGGCCCTCACAAGCCAATGTGAGCACCTTCAGCATACGATGGGATAGAGGAGCCACTTCAGCTAAAGCAATGCTGATTCCTTGCAATGCAGGCTCCACAGAACATATAAGTCAGGGAGGGAGAGTGAAGTTATCCTTCGGAGAGGCGCAATGTTGGTGCAGAGAGATTCTCCCTACTTCTGCTGACTTCCCCAGAGGTGCTACTCCTCGTTGCAAAATGAGGGAGGCACCAAGAAAATAGCTCACTGAGTTGGGAGGCATTTATAAGAAGGGGCTACCAGTCTTTCTCTCTCTCTGTCTCTCTCTCTCTCTGCTTGCTGACCAGTTTAGTGCTTCCTGAGCTAAATAAGAAGACGTTGGGACACAATAATGGTGCAGACTGACCACAAGGCTGATAAGAGACTAGGTCTACTTTCTTTCAAGTCTCAGCTTTGCAAGTGGAATGGAAGATGGATGAAGGGAAAGGACACTTTAAATAGTATGTGAAATTGACATTGTCCAATGACCAAGACTGAATCTTCAGAACCAAGTTCAAACAGCAACTTTTAATACTAGGATGTATCTGTCTGAACTAGGCTAGTGATTTCCTTGAGGAAGCCTGCTAGGTAACAGGATAGGAAAAATTTGAAAGGGCAGAGTTAACAGCAGCTCTTAGAAGAGTATATATTTTTCTGATTTTACCTCAATGACTTGAGGCTTGCCAATCAAATTGGTCACACTTTTGAAATAACCTAAGTATCCATCAAGCAGGAATTCAGTTTAATACGGTACCTCCATTTATTCAAACAGCATGCAGATATTCAAAAGTGTTAATACCCATTGTGTGTGTGTGTGTGTGTGTGATCTGTACCTTAATTCAAGTACCACACAATAACCACTGATATATGCTTCTTTGAGGTTTTTAAAACTTAAATTTTATATTCTCATTTTTAACTAGACAGTTAATAACTCTGTGAATTAAAAACATCTTTTTTTCCTTGGGTCTACTCTGATATGGTCAACACTAAAGAATTCAAAATCACAGTATATTCTTTCTACCATAGTTACCACCATGAAAAGATGACTGTAATAAATGAAAAGATGACCACAATAAATAGGTGAGAGGGAATAAAAAGTGATTTACAAATAATTATGTACAATATGACCTTGCTTTTGTAAAACAATAAAAAAAGTATAACCGTATGTACAGGAAAATATCTGGAAACGTACACACTAAAATGTCAAGAGTAGTTGCTCTGGGTGGGGTATGGTATCATTTGCCCAACTTGCCATTCTTTGGTTAATATTTATGAAGTTCTCACTATGTATCACAGACATTGCTAGCCATCCTTACTTTCCTGTTTTATCTAGCACTTTATAGATCTTTTGCCCTATAATTAACATGCATTAAAAAAAAATCAGGACAGGAAAAGAGAGAGCTTTTAGTTTGTTGAAAAAATGACATACTCAGCCCCCACAGTACTTAGAACTCAGCGGGTACTTAGCTTAACATGGTGGCCATGGTTGTATCCTTCTGTGAATCTTGGCTCTTCATCTGTTATAGCTTCTAGAGCAATTGTTATAACAACGACAGTGATGATAGCCTGTATTGATACAGTATTTATTACATGCCAGGGTGGGGTTCTAAATACTGATTTGGCTCACAATAACTATGTCAGGTGACTATCATTCCCAATTTACACATCAGGAAAGGGGCAGAAACACAGTTCCTACAGCAGTAAGTCTCCTCCCTCTATAACTGCAACAGGGCACCGTGTTCATCCCACCCCATCCCTGAAACTGCTCTGATAGGAACAACAGGCCTATACACACAGGCACACACCCAGAAATAGATTGGGATGGGACTGGCCTGGGTTATTGTGAGTGACTCAAATGGTCAGAGGAAACGGTAACGTAACACAGACAAATGCGAGATAATAAATCTGAAGCCAATGAACCGAATGAGAGGGAGAGCACCTACTAAATAAAAAGTCATGAGTCCCTGCAGCCTGGAAAGGGATTTAGAGGTTACTGTTAAAAAAAAAAAAAAAAGTCCTCCTTGAAATTGTCAGCACTTTGTACTATCGGAGTACACTTGGGTATCGAGGGGCTCTTGTGTCCATGCCCGTGGCATCTCTGTCTGCTGATGGAGGTCAGGAGGGAGGGGGTCTGGTCATTCCATCCTGCTGGGGTCAGGCTGGGAGAAGGAGGACTGTTTCTGTGTCCACGGTGGATCCACGCTCATTCTGGGTCCCAAGCAAGACGCTGGGCTGAAACAACAGGAATGTGTCCCTATGGACAGCCCAGCAAGAAGTGGCGTAGGGTGGGGCAGTAGATGAGTTCCAGGATCTCAGAGTAAGGATTTGCACGGAGGCTGGAAAATCTGAGAAAGGCAAAGTACGTGCGGATTGCAGATGGTTGGGGTGAATGGGAAGGATTCAGCCAAACAGGATAGATGACAGCCAGAAAGGAAGTCTACTGGGGGCTTGAATGGTCTAGAAAAGGCTGCTAGAAGATGGGGCAAAAAAGGTCAGATAATGCAAATATCCAGGGACAAAGCCCTCTGGGGGAGGAGGAGAGGTTTTGAGCATGGAGTGATGGTGATGGTTTAAACCAGGCCAGGAGGCTTCTTTTTTTTAATTTCTAATTTTAATTTTTAGAGTCAGGGTCTCACTTTGTTGCCCAGGCTGGAGTGCAGTGGTAGGATCATGGCTCACGGCATCCTTGCTCTCTTTAAGCGATTCTCCCACCTCAGCCTCCTGAGTAGCCAAGACCACAGGTGTGAGCCACAGCACCTGGCTACATTTTTTTATTTTTAGTAGAGATAGGGTCTCACTATGCTGCCCAGGCTGGTCTTGAACTCCTGGGCTCAAGTGATCCTCCTGCCTTGGCCTCCCAAAGTGCTGGGATTACAGATGGGAGCCATTGCGTTTGGCTCCTGGAGGCATGTTTGTATCCAAAGAACACAAACCGATAATTTTAACAAAAGCAAAACTAATTCAGTCTTCACACTTATAAGGTCAATGTTATTATCCCTGATTTAAAGATGAAGAAACTGAGGCACAGAGGGGTTGGGTAACTTAACCTCAGGTCACCCAACCAGCTAGCAACAGAGCTAGGATTCAAACCGAGGTGACCTGGCTGCATCACATATGCGCTTGACAAAGATTCTCAACTTGACCTGACTGTAGTCAGGCTTCTCAAAGACCTCTGTCTGAATAGGTCCTGACCTTGGTCTTTGTCCTTATTCCAGGCCCACTTATTCCATTTTTAGCAAGAATCCTGTTGAGTCAGTTTATGGAAAATCTCCCATCCTCAACTGACTCAACTAATTCAGTCTTCACACTTATAAGGTCAATATTATTATCCCTGATTTAAAGATGAAGAAAATGAGGCACAGAGGGGTTGGGTAACTTAACCCCAGGTTGAAGGTCTACCTTCAACAAAAACCCTGTTAGGTCAGTTTAGTAAAGAATTACCCTATTTCGGGCCGGGCGCGGTGGTTCACGCCTGTAATCCCAGCACTTTGGGAGGCTGAGACGGGCGGATCACGAGGTCAGGAGATCAAGACTATCCTGGCTAACATGGTGAAACCCCATCTCTACTAAAAACATACAAAAAAAATTTAGCCAGGCGTGGTGGCAGGCGCCTGTAGTCCCAGTCCCAGCTACTCGGGAGGCTAAGGTAGGAGAATGGCATGAACCCAGGAGGCGGAGCTTGCAGTAAGCCCAGATCGTGCCACTGCACTCCAGCCTCGGCAACAGAGCAACACTCTGTCTCCACAAAAAAAAAAAATTATCCTATTTCTTAGCGAGCTCCCACCTACCAACCCCACATCCCACTTCTTGCCCGTAAATTCTCTCTTTTCTTACTTTATTTGGAGTTGGACTCAGTCTTTCTCCCCTACTTCAAAACCCCGTTGTAGTAGCTTCCCTTGAATAGTCTTTCTTGAAAGTCTAATGACATCTTTAACAAATGTCATCAATAATGTGTTTTTAATATATATATATATATTTTTCAGCTCACTGCAGCTTCAACCTCTCAGGCTCAAGTGATCCTCCTGCCTCAGCCTTCTGAGTAGCTGGGATTACAGGCTTATACCACCATGCCCAACTAATTTTTTTATTTTTAGTAGAGACAGGGTCTCACTATGTTGCCTAGGCTGGTCTCCAACTCCTGGGCTCAAGTGATCCTCCCGCCTCGGCCTCCCAAAGTGATCGGATTACAGATGCAAGCCACAGTGCCTAGCCTGTTTTTAATATTCTTTCTTTATTTTTTTGAGGCAGAATTTCACTTTTGTTGCCCAAGCTGGAGTGCAATGGCGCAAATCTCTGCCTCCCGGGTTCAAGTGATTCTCCTGCCTCAGCCTCCCAAGTAGCTGAGATTACAGGCATGTGACACCACGCCTGGCTAATTTTGTATTTTTAGTAGAAACGGGGTTTCTCCATGTTGGTCAGGCTGGTCTCGAACTCCCGACCTCAGGTGATCCGCCCACCTCAGCCTCCCAAAGTGTTGAGATTACAGGCGTGAGCCACTGCACCCAGATATGTTTTTAATATTCTTAACCACTACATATACTGCTCTAATGTTAGACAAAAATCAAACCCATAAGGATTCCAGTAAATGCCATAAGTCATTGGGGCCAAGCAGCATTGCCCTGGATCACTTCTAATTGAGTATCAAAACAAGGCAGGAAGGGGAGAGAACAATTCTCTGTTTTGTCCTACACCATAGAGTAGTGTGGGCTTAGAATGGCAACCATCAAAGCTAGAGGGATTCTCTGGAGCCCAGGCTGGGGGCAGAGAGAGCAGCAGAAGAGAGCTCTATGGCGGGAATGACTAGTGCCTAGAAGAGTAGCTCAGGGATACCTGAAAGCTAAAGGAGAGAACCCATTCTTGAGCAACGCTGGAAGAACCACTGAGACACCAGCTGCCTGAAGAGACATTTGCATGAAGTCAAGACTATTGATGGGAGCAGGTGGGGCCAGCAGATGCTGGGGTATTCCAATTGCCCAGCCTGGTGAGCTTGCAAGAAATTGTAAATATTTCCCTCTTTTTCGTGACTTGTTACAGAGAGGCGAGATACAATTTTGCTGGAGAGGGGGAGCAGGGCTGAACAAGTCCAGTTTACTCCGATTTCAAGAATGTTTCTATTAGGCTAAGGAAGGTTCAGGATGCTTCGAGCAGGGAAACGATTTCAAGGTGACCTTGTGGAAGGAGCCAGCACGATGAAATGTTTTTGATCGAGTGGAACAAGATAAGCTGTTCATGTTGCGGAAGGGTTCAAAGCCCTGGACACCAGCTGAAATAAGAAAATTCAATTTCTGGCCTAAGATTGTGCTTTTTCTGCCTTCTGGAAGAATATACACATCTGCCCCTCTTCTACCCCTAATGAAAGCCTCACATTCCTCTGCAGTCGTTCCGACACAAGCAGGGTAGTAAAGGAAGGTTTGCATGGCATAGGTGATGCCACTGGCAGGTACTCAGAAGCAGGGATGGCTGTTTCAGTTCAGAGTCTTCCAGGAAACTTCACACACGGCCAGGGCTGGAACCCGGGGCTATTTCAATATTATTCTGCTTTCTTTTGTTCTCCCACAAAAGACTCCCCATGTTTATTGAAAACACTGCTGTCCAATAGAACTTTCCGCATTCATGGAAATGCTCTATGTCTGTAATGTTCAGTAGGGCAGTCTCCGACCACATGTGACTACTGAGTACTTGAAATGTGGTCAGTGTGACAAAGAGATTCCATTTTTAATTTTGCTTCATTTTAATTAACTTAAATAGCCTCGGGTAGTCAGCAGCTACCTCATTGGATAGCACAGTGCTGAAAGACTCAGTGGAAAGGGCATGATCCTCATGCCCACCCAGACTGGACTTGGCTTCTGCCTCTGTCATTTGCTAGCTGTGTGACCTTGGGTGGGTTTCTTAACCTCTCTGACCCTCTCTCTGATCCTCACCTGAAAAATGGGGATGATGATATCAACGTTGCAGGATTTTGGTGGAAGTGAGTTGCATGCACAGAACACACAGCAGGCTATAGGCAAGTAGTAAATCTTAGCTGTAGTTATTAATTCATAAGTATGTCTGTGGCTTCACAATCGGCTTGGGATTTCTCAGGTGTGGTCACGAGCTCTTGCTAACAATGACGGGGCAAAGTGGAGTTAAGGAATGAGAGGTCTTCTCTGTATTTTGCTCTGGAATTAGAGTGTTGGAGGCAATGGGGATCCTGCAGGGTTCAACCAGCAGGACGAGCTCAGACTCAGCACCCCCCAGCAGGCAGAAGATGGACTTGGAGCATTGTTGGGTGAGCAGGACCAGCCAGCTGCCCTTCCCTGCCCCCAGCCAGCCAGGCCTCCCGGATTATCGCCAAAGTGAGAAGAAGCCCCTCTCCTAAGAGGGCAAGGATGAGGAGAAGCAGACAGGGAGGGAGGGAGGGAGGGAGAGGAGAGCAAAGATGTGAGTTCAATGCAAACTTGGGAAAGACTGAGGACAAAGAGACAGGGACCGAGAAGGAAACAGATGGAAGCAGGGACAACAGAAAGCAGAGACAGGAGGCCATGCAGGGAGCAGGGGGCAGGGAACCTCAAGGGTGAGGCGGGCAGAGACACACAGGAAGCCAGGGACATAGACACAGAGACAGAGACACAGACATGGAGACAGAGATACAGAGAGAGGAAGCTAGAGACACAGAGAGACAGAGACACAGAAACACAGCGACGTGAAGACAGACACACAGAGACAGAAAGACACAGAGATAAACACAGAGAGACGGAAGCACAGAGACAGAAGACAGAGGTAGAAACGCAGGAACATGAAGACAGAGACAGTGAGATACAGAGAAAGAGACAGAGACGCAGAGACAGAAGCGGAAAGAGACACAGAGATGCACATATAGAGAGACTGATACAGACAGATGCAGAGTCAGAGACAGAGAGACAAGCAAAAAGAATAAGTGGGATGGGGAACAAGGCAAGACAGAGCAAGAAACATAAGTCACACACACACACACACACACACACACACACACGGAGAGAGATGGGAAGACAGGCTGAGAGAGACAAAGCAAAACATAGAGAAACAAAAAGATGAGAGAAGAGTGAGTTAGGAGGAGGCAGGGAGGAAAAGCTGGAAAAGGCATGGACGGAGTCGCACAGGGAGACCGCAGAGACCCACAGCAAGACGGAAATACATTTCAAAAAAGAAAAGCAAGAAACGGAGGGACAGAGATGTGGCTGAGTGCCAACGTGAGACTGGCTGGCAGGGGCGGGGCTGGGAGGGAGCGGCCGGATGGGCCCCGCAGCAGCAGCGGGGCAGGAGCAGCTCCACCTAGGCTGGGGGCTTGCAGGGTGCAGCCCTGTGAGGTTCCTCACGGAGCCCTCTTTGTTCCTCCATCTCCTCCTCACCATCAGGCGGAGGGCCTGGGAACTTGGGGGCAGCCAAGGATTCCAGAGCCCCCCTTGCCCGCTCTCCTTCCCTCTAACTCGGGAGTCGTTAATCTTGGAGGGCAGGTTGATCTTTTATTAGCTATCTCCAAGGGTCAGCTTAGAAGTATCTGAGAAGATACTGGTTCCGAATGTCATTTGTCATCTGGAGGCCTGACGGGTGGCCGCATCGACTCAGCCCCCTCCTGTCCTCCCTGGAATTTAGGAAGGCGAAAGCTGCTGTTAACCTTTCCCCTAAATGGAGCTTTAATTCCTCTCTCTCTCTCTCTGTTTGCTCATCAGGGCAGCGCTATGGGAACAATAGGAGACCACAGGCAGGAAGCGGGGATTGCTCCTCCCAGGGAAAGGTGGGGCGTCCCTGCTTCTTGCAATGCCTCCCCCCTACTTCCCAGCCCCCAACATCAGCTGTTCTCAAGCTTGGTCCCATGTGGGACTCTTCTAGGAAGCTTAAAAAATTGCTGAGGGGGCCGGGTGCGGTGGCTCAAACCTGTAATCCCAGCACTTGGGAGGCTGAGGCAGGTGGATCACAAGGTCAGGAGTTCAAGACCAGCCTGGCCAAGATGGTGAAATGCTGTCTTTACTAAAAATACAAAAATTAGCCTGGTGTGGGGGCCGGCGCCTGTAATCCTAACTACTCGAGAGGCTGATGCAGGGAATTGTTTGAAACCAGAAGGCAGAGGGTGCATTGAGCTGAGATCACGCCACTACACCCCAGCCTGGGCGACAGAGCGAGACTCTGTCTCAAAAACAAACAAACAAAAAGTGTTGAGGCATGGGCTCACCCATGGAGGTTGGGATTTCATTGTTCTGGGCTGAAGTTCAGACATTGCAGGGTTCAAACCTGTCCTCAGATGATACTAATGAGCAGCTAAGACAGAGGTCTGCTAAGCTAGATGATCCCCTACCTGCCTTCTCATCATCATCCAAGTCTCAAACCAGGCAATCGTCCTCTGAGAGGCCTTCCCTGGTAACCTTCCCTTGAAACAACCCCCAATCACAATCCCCCATTCATCTTCTGCCAAGCATTAGCAGCTATCTAAACAGTGATTAAAAGCCTGGCCTCTCAAGTCAGCACATGTGGGTTCCAATTCCCGAGCCACTCCTCCATAGCTAGGAGATCTTAGGCCAGTCACTTATTCTCTGTCCCCCCATTTCCCCCTTCTGTAAACTGGGAATGATAATACTTTCAAGGATTCTGGTGTGGATTCAAGGAGCCAACAAAGGCAACGTGCATGGAAGAGTGCCTGGAACAGAGTGAACCCTATATTAGTGTTCGCAATTGTTATTACCTTGCTTTTTATCTCCTCCTGTTTAGCTCTTCCTGCAAGCTTCCTTATGGACCTAGGCCATGATCAGCATCTTCATCATCCCCATTTTACAGATGAGAACGCTGAGGGACAAGAGAGTAAGAAACTTGGGCAAGGGGCTAGGTTTCACCATGACTGTTTGACTGTGGCCCTCCAGAGCTAGTAAGGGCAGAAGCCTGTGCAAGCTGGTAAGAGGCTGGGCAGGTTGGCCTGTTTTACCCTGGGCTGTAGGACTTGAGCTTTCATGGATGTCTGCACGGGAGAAAGAGGTGTTCCAGTTGGAAGAAGCAGCTTGTTCAGCCACAGGAAGCAGCCTGGGGCTTCTGGGAAAGGTACTAGCTCTGGGTGGTGTTGGGAGTGGGAAGAAGTCGGGAGAAATGGAGGCAGGGCTGGCACCAAGAGCTCTGGAGGGAATGTCAAAGATGGAGAGTTGTGTTGAAGTTTTGGTTCTGCATCCACAGAGAGATGGAGAATGACTAGAACACAGGTCCCCTAACTTCCGGTCCTTGGGTCTTGCCCATGGACCCTGGTCTAGCTCTTCGAAATAGTAGATAATTGGGATCTGTGTCTGGAGTTGGTTGGGTGAGATAGTTCTGGGGTCAAACCCCTCTAATCCAGGCTACAAACTCAACGCCTCCATTCTCCGGCTGCATGGCCTTGGGTAAGGTCCACAACCTGTGTCTGTCTCGGCTTCCTCTCCCATAAATGGAGGTGAGGAACCTCCCTCAGAGGATGTGGTGAGGACTGACTGAGATGAGGCATGAAAAGCATGGAGCACTCTGCCCGCCTGAGTAAACAAAATACTCACCATTGCTGACACTGACAACCATCTCCTGGGTGGGGTGGATGAGGAGAAAAATAGAACAGCTGCAAATGATTATTATTGGGATGTGGCACAATAAAGGAAGGAAGGAAGGGAGGAGGGAAGGAGGGGAGGGAGGGGGGAGGAAAAAAGGAAAGGAAAGAAGTAAGGAAGGAGGGAGGGAGATAGAAAGGAAGAAAAGAGGGAGGGAGGGAAGGACGGAGGGAGGGAGGAAGGAAGGAAGGAAAGAGGGAGAAAGGAGGGAGGGAGAAAGCAGGGAGGGAAAAAGGAGGGAGGGAGGGAGAAATGAGGGAGGGAGAGAGAAAGGAGGGAGGGAGGGAGGAAGGAAGGAAGAAAGGAATGAGAGAGAAAGAGAGGGAGGCAGGAAGGGAGGGAGGAAAGAAAGAAAGGAAAGGAAGGAAGGAGGGGGAAGGGAGGGAGGGAAGGAAGGAAGGAAAAAGGAAGGAAGAAGGAAGGAAGGAAGGGAGGATGGCTGAGAGGTTTTCACAGATGAATGACTTTCAGTGGTAAAACCAGGAAAGTCCTAGGCAAACAGAGATGTTAGTCACTCTAAGGGAAGGTCTAAAGCAGTACAGTTTAATTCTTCAAGCGCAAAATCAGTCAAAAGAAAAACAAGGAAATCGGTTCAAGCTACAGCACAACGAACTGAGGTTAGCTCTCATACAGGACTTCCTGGCTACTGACCAACAGGCACGGGTAGACATGCCCTTTAGCAACTGGGAAGAAAGCTCAGAGTCCGGGAGGCAACTAGGAGAAATGGCAAAGCGTCTTTCTGGGAATGGAAGGTCCGTGTTGGCTGCTGGTCGCCCTCTGTACGGGGTCAGCTTGGGCTCCACTCTCCTGTGACCCGTTGTTCTCACCAGAGCCAGCAATACATTTCCAAATGCCAGACATCAGAGGCTCAGGGAAGATGCTCAGCCCGATTCCCACTGGGCAGTTGAGGGGCGGGCATATGCTTGGTGGCATGTGGTAGAAAGATTCATGATAGCCATCCGGGCTGCAGACACCAGGCCTTAACTTCCAATTCCAAGAGCCCTGCGGTGCACACTTCTTACCTGCCGCCTGGCACTGCAGCCGGTCTCAGGCCAGGCAGATTTACAGCATATTATCAGCAAATGAATGGCACAGCTGGTCTTTGTGCTTCAGAGGAAAGGAAAAGACACCGGGGCCTATCATGGGGAGGGGGGAGGGGGGAGGGATTGCATTGGGAGTTATACCTGATGTAAATGACGAGTTGATGGGTGCTGACGAGTTGATGGGTGCAGCACACCAACATGGCACAAGTATACATATGTAACAAACCTGCACGTTATGCACATGTACCCTAGAACTTAAAGTATAATAATAATAATAAATAAATTAAAAAAAAAAAAAAGAAAGGAGGACAGTTCAGAACAAAAGGAGGCTGCAGGATCCGAATGATTCTGAATCCCTTTCTAACCTTCTGTGTAGACAGGCTGGAGCTACAGGGTGGGTGAGGATAAGAAGAACCCTGCAGCCATTGTCTACAGAAGGCACTGAAGTCTACAGGGGTGGGTGAGAGCAATGCAGCAAACCAGGGCGTTTCCATAACAAAGGGGAACACACTGGCCTCCCCACTCCAGCAGAAAGGGCTGGGAGGAGAGAACAGCGTCTCAACTCTGCAGCTCAAACACACTTCCTCATCTGTTGGAGCTCGGTGGTCCAACATGTCCCTGACGCGTGGCCTCCTGAGGACCACAAGGGGGTAAATGAGGTGACTTTAGGATACGGACTGTCCGTATCACAGCCTCTTCTCTAATTCCAGGCAGCAGGACAGGGCCATCAAAAGTACAAGTTTTATTTTTCTCCAACTGGCTATAATGAAAATGTTCAAATATTCAGAAAAGTTGTAAAAGTAACGCGATAAATAGCGCCTAGATTCAACGGCTAATATTTTGTTAGGAATACTCTATCATACCTATTTGATGGATGTGTGTGTATTTTTTCTGCACTATGTGAAGTTGCGGGCATCATGATTCATTACCCCTAAATACTTCTGTCTTCTAGGGAAAAGGCATTCTCCCTTCTACCACCACAACACCATTAGCACACCTAAGAAAATGAAAATTCTATATCATCTAATATCCACATTCAAATTTCCTCATTCGTCCCAAGAATGCGTTTTAACAGATTTTTAAAAATGCATTCTTGCGACACTTCAATCAAGATCCATGCATTATATATCTACTATGTCACCGCATGTAGCATCTTTTCATCTAGACCCACCACAACCGCCTCTACATTTTTATGACATTGATCTCATGTAGAGTCGTTGTCTTGCAGAATGGCCCACATTCTGGATTTGTCAAATCACTTTCCCGTGTTATTTGACATTTTTCTCTGTCTCGCATATCTTCTGTAAACCGGAATTTGAGCCTAAATGAGATCAAGGTTTGCTTCTAGGTAATTTCGTGAATTAGATTTATGCTTTACCTTTCCAGCAAGGAGGCTGTTTAGAGGGGGCGCTGCACTTCATGTGGCATTACATTACTACATTCAGAGGTAAATAACATAAGGGTGTCACACTATCAATGAAGAGAAGTGTGTCACTTGGTCAAGGCAGTGACAGCTGGTCACCTATTGTGAAGACACACTTTACCCTCCTTTACTTTACAAAGGCAGCCATGATTGAGGTTGGAACTAGACAAGATCTCTTTTCTCCACCAATCTTTCTCCAAATGGTTATAGCATCTATTGCTAACACCTGCCTGAAATAATTACTAAACTGCAAGTTTAAAAATGATACTTTTCCCCACTGATAGGCGTATATATTCACAAGAAAGGAAATCAGCGTATCAAAGAGATAGCCCCACTCCCATGTTGGCTGGAGCTGTTCACAACAGACAAGATTTGGAAGCAAACTAAGTGTCCATTAACAGATGAATGGATGAAGAATATGTGGTATGCATACACAGTGGAGTACTATGCAGCCATAAAAAAGAATGAGATCCTGTCATTTGCAACAACATGGATGGAACTGGAGGATATTATGTTAAGTGAAATACACTAGGCACAGAAAGACAGACTTTGCATATTTCCACTCATTTGTGGGCACTAAAAATTAAAACAATTGAACTCATGAAGATAGAGGAGAAGAATGGTTACCACAGGCTGGGAAGGGTAGTGGCAGGGCATGGGGATGGTAATAGGTATAAAAATATAGTTAAATAAAATGAGTATAATTATTTTAGGTATAAAAATATAGTTAAATAAAATGAGTAAGAGTTAGTATTTGATAGCACAACCGGGTGATTACAGTCAATGTAAATGTAATTTTTAATTACATTTAAAAATTAAAAAATAACCAAAAGGGTCTAATTGTAATGTTTGTAACATAGAGCAATGACAAATGCTTGAGGTGATGGATACCCCATTTACCCTGATGTGATTATTACACATTGTATGCCTGTATCAAAATATATTAGATACCCCATAAATATATACACTACTATGTACACACAAAAACTAAAAATTAAAAAATGATGCTTTTTCTGTCTTTCCTTCGTTTCTCGTTCTCTATTAGCTGGTATAAGAATTCTTGGCTGGGTGCCGTGGCTCATGCCTGTAATCCCAGCACTTTGGGAGGCTGAGGAGGGCAGATCATGAGGTCAGGAGTTCGTGACCAGCCTGGTCAACATAGTGAAACCCCATCTCTACTAAACATACAAAAAAAAAAGTGAGCTGGGCATGGTGACATGCACCTGTAATGCCAGCTACTTGGGAGGCTGAGGCAGGGGAATTGCTTGAACCAGGGAGGTGGAGGTTGCAGTGAGCCGATATTGAGCCACTGCACTCCAGCCTGGGTGATAGAGCGAGACTCCATCTCAACAACAACAACAACAAAAATTCTTAAATAAGTTCTTTCATTTTCTTTCCCTCTTCTCTCTAAAAGTCCCTATAGACTTATGAAATTTAGCCATTCAACATATAACAGCCAACTTCTGTCACTCCTCAAGCTAAAATTGTCCCAAATTTGGCTATTGCAAGCCCCATAAACCTGGATTTGGGGCTCTTTTGACACATTTCCAACATTTTTGACGCCTCTTTGCTTTCTGAAACAATTGGATGACCCAAACTCACTTCGTACATCTCTACCCCAGACCCCAGAGTAAATCATTTCTCCAAAGAATGAGGCTCCTTTCAGCAGGGGGTGACATTTTTAAACCAAAATCTGAGCTCCAGACATGATAAGCACAAATTCTGCTGCCAGATAACATGGGTTTAAATCTTAATTCAAATTGGGCATGGTGGCTCACGCCTGTAATCCCAGCACTTTGGGAGGCCAAGGCAAGCAGATCACCTGAGGTCAGGGAGTTCAAAACCATCCTGGCCAACATGGTGAAACCCCATCTCTACTAAAAATACAAAAATTGGCCGGGCGTGGTGGCAGGCAACTATAATCGTAGCTACTCAGGAGGCTGAGGCAGGAGAATCGCTTGAACCCATGAGGCAGAGGTTGCAGTGAGCTGAGATTGCACCACTGCACTCCAGCCTGGGCAACAGAGCAAGACTTTGTCTCAAAAGAAAAAAAAAAAATTCTAATTCAGCCACCTACTAGCTGTGTGGTCTCATATAAATCACCTCACAGTTCTGTATGTCAACTTTCTCATCTGTAGAATGGGGGTAGTAATAATAATATATTCCACTTTGTTACATTGTTGAAAGGATTAACGATGTTCCTCTTTGTAAAGCCATTCAAACAGTACTTGGCACCCAGTGAGTGCTATACAGATGTTTGCTAAATATATATGTGGCCTTACAATTTATGAAGACAGGGTGGAAAAGACCCTCGGGCATCCTGAGACAGAGAGAGAAAATTCTTTTTAAAGATTTTATTCAACTTGGATGAACATAAGTGAAAATATCATTATGTTTATTTTTACTCTCTTTCCTTCTATTAATGGCAAGTCATACTGACATGGCAACTGGTTTGACATGTAGAGTCTTGAATCAAAATTTCCTTCCTAATAATGAAAGTAAATTTTTATTCAAGTAAAATAGAGATGCACAACAAAGCTTCCTTTTAAAATAAGTGTATTTTTAAAAAATCAAATGAGACAATTTTTTAAAAAATGACTAATTCCTAATAGCTATGGAATGCAATATGTCAAAAATTAATGATGATGGAATGACAGCAATCAAGGTTTGGGCAATACTGTAATAAAGGTGCCTGGGAGAGAATCCTTATTCCTAGTGTTTGGAAAGACATTTCATTTTAAAAATTAAATTATTTTAATATGCTCTGGATGCATGTGTTATAAGGTCCACCACCATCTGAGTCCTTCAGGGCTGAAGACCCAATAGGAAAGCACAGGAGAGCTCCATGAGACAACAGAAATGAAGTTGAAAATTCACCTTAATCATATTCTCCCCACCCACCTTTCAGTGAGGAGATGTGGGTGGAGGAAGGGCTTAAATTTCCAGGAGGGCTGCTCCTGGGAGAAGATTGTAGAGTGCTGTGTGGGGTGCTATACATGCCCCCATATATATCTCTATATGCCTTGGTCATAAGTGCTTATTCCTTGGAGGAGGGAAATCTGCAAAAATAAATAGTGAAAAATTAAAAAATAAATGCTCATCTTAAACATAGCATCGGAAGCCATAGACCGTCTGCATTGCAGTTTCTCTATGCACAGAATGAGAACTCCCTTGCCATCCACAATCACCCATGACTTCTTTGTATTAAACCCTGGGCCCCAAAGAGCAGCAACTACAAAATGGGATTCATTGACAAGCAGTTCACAGAGGTCTAAAAACAAACTTAGATAAGAGCCGAGGGTAGGAAGGGGCAAGAATCAAGGTTGACCATGCTCAAGCAGAGAGATGCAAAGGAAAGCAAGGATGGAGTCTGTATGTGGGGTTTGCTCTAGTGACTGACATTCAGTTTTATGCTTTGACATCCAGTCAACTCATCAGCCCTTTCATGAGCATCTGTCACATGCCAAAACCCAGAGGAACTCAAAAGAAACATCCTACAGCATTACCTAATGATTCCACCCATTACATGTGCTCTTTTCACTGATAGCCCTGGCTGAAAACTGAGGTTTTAATCAGGTGGCAATTTCAGGGTCTTTAGAGAACCATCCTACGAGGAGTCACTGCAGGGTGACTATTTCTTGGAAATTGTAGATCATTAAAATGGGACTAGTGCCCCAGCCTAACCTCCCCCCTCCTCCCCTTATTCTTTCCTTCAGTCACTTATTCTCATGCAATTTCCGAAGATGGAAGTTCTCACACCGCCGTGAAAATGATCAGCTGGAACGGGACCCTCTCCAGAGTACATCTGAGGGTACAGTAGATGTAAAGTGGTAGTGTTTTCTCAACCAAAAATTGGGACATGCAATATGCCAAAAATAAGTGCCTGTGGGGACAGAGAGACAGGCTATTTTTAAGGTGGGACTCCCTCCGAAAATCCGGGGTGGAAGCTGATGACAATTGTCATGGGGTGTTCACGCTAGTGACTTTTGCACAAGTGCCATTTAGCGTCTGTCTCTTGCTTTTCTCACATACCCAAAGCATCTGCCAGCAGTTGTGTTTGCATGTGCTTTGCGATAGACAGGGAAGGGGGATGTGAGCCCAGCACTCTTTCCTGTATGTGGAATATAGAACTCCCAGGCATAAACAAGCCCCATGAAGACAGAATACAATAAGGAGGTTGGCAAATGCAGTGGGATGTCCTGATTTTTCTCTCCTCTGGATCCCTGCCCTGAAATATTCAGAAGAAAGCTTCTCAAGTCTGATGTCTTTATAGAGTAATACCTGGAGATGTTTTTTAATTTTACATTTTCTTAAAATGCCAAAATAATTAAGGATAATAGAGCCCCTGCTATGGAATAACAACCATACAATTAGTTGAAGCAAACTCCTGTCAATCTTATAAACAACCGGGGATATAAAATTAAGGACAGCCACAAGAGAACGAAAACTGTGAAGTCAGGATCTGAGGGTGCTGTTTCTGTAAGTGGGCATTCAATAAACATTAGTTCAGAAATTTATGAATAAATGAATTCTACCTAAGTTACAAATTAAGAGCCTGTATATTTTCTCTATGTCTTTTACATTAGATTTGTGAAGAACAGATCTGATTGATTCTGTCCAGACTATGGACTAATTCATCTTAGATCACATGACTCACCTCATCCATTTATCTGTGGCCACAAGGATAGATTTTACAGTAGAAATAGCACTACTTAGTAGATAGGATCAGGGATGGGTGGGGAACTTCCAAAGAAGGAAATATGGATAGAGCAGGCACCCCAAAACTTGATCTCAGCCTTCAGTTCTTTGCTAAGGGCGTGACAAGGATTATTCATTCACTGTGGCTAAGAGAATTATCATGGTCTGGTCTCCGTGATCTTCGGTGGTTCCCATATGGTCTTAGTGTATGTTGGAATGGTTATGTTTTGCTTCTGTTCTAAAGCCCTAAGTTTGCTTCTGAATTACCCATAATAGTGCAGATGCTTGCTTTCTTCCAATGCATTTCATTGCAGGATTTGAGCTCACTCTCTCACAACCCCTTCTCCTCCCCTTCTCACTTTCCCTTACCCATTCCCTCTTGCTTCCTCTCTTTGATTCTCCTCCCTCCCACCCACGTAATTTGCTGCTGCATCTCTGTCCTCTTTCACATGTAGAATTAATATTCTTCTGTGGAACTCAGGGAGGGCTGGTTATTGTGTTTGGGTGAGAAGAGCTAGTTATTCTTCTTTGAAATTTGAGCTACAAACAGGCTCCCTGTTGCATAAGGAAATGTAGCCATGATATTTTCTGTGTAACTATAATGCTATTACATATTCCCCCAGCCCTAGAAAATGCAATGAATGGACACTATGGTTGAATCACTCTTTTCCCAATGTTATGTGTCCTGCACTTATACATAGGACACCTAATATAAGGTTAGTTATCTATACACCATCTAGTCATGACAGTGAGAAATAGGTCTGAGGTCTCATGTTTACAACAGTATAACAAGTTAGTAAGGTAGTACTCTATCAAATGCTGTTGGATCCTCCTAAGAGCACATACAGAATGGTACTTCTTCACTCTCTTGATGTTAGACATGAGCATGTGACTTGGTTTCTCCAATGAACCATTGACAGAAATAGAACATATCACTTATAAGTGGAAATGTTAGCAGCCAATGTGTGATTTTTTTTTCCATCCACTTTTTACCTCTACCACACTGGCAACACTCCAGAGTAGACATTCCATAGGCCTGGGTCCTGGAGCTAGGAGAACCTTCAGTAACTCATGATAGACCTTCCTCTAAGCCACAGCAATATGGGGTTGTTTGTTACTGCAGCATAACTTAGCCTATCCTGACTGATATATATATATATACACACACACACAAAAAAATTTTTTTTCATGAATTTATATATCTGCCCATCCATCTGTTCAAATACATAGTGTGCATTTTCTATGCAAAAGGTGTTTGAATAAAAGAGAATTGATTTTAAGAAGTGATGTCAAATAGGACATGTGATATATTTATATATATATATGCCTACACATATATATACACACATGTATATGTATATACCTGTAATAGGATTGACTGTGGGTGAGGCACAGTGCTAAGTATTTTGAATGAATTAGTTTATGAGATTTTTTAAATTAAAATAAATTTTTGGAGACAGAGTCTCACTCTGTTGCCCAGGCTGGGCTGGAGTGAAGTGGCACAATCATGGTTCACTGAACCTTCCAGGCTCAAGTCGTCCTCCCACCCCAGCCTCTGAAGTAGTTGGGACCACAGGAAAGCACCACCATGCCTGACTATTTTCTTTTTTAAATGTTTTATAGAATCAGGGTCTAACTATGTCATCCCGTCTGGTCCCGAACTCCTGGGCTCAAGCAATCTTTCTCCCTTGGCCTCCCAAAGTGCTCGGATTCCAGGCATGAGTCACTCACCCAGCCTTAGCTTTTTTTTTTTTTGAATCATAAGAATCATTTTATAGTTTAGGAAAAGAAACAAAAAACTAAGAAAAAACAAAACCCAAGTCTCATAGAGTTTCTGTCTCTTACCCAGCATAGTATAGCTAACAAGTCATAGATTTGGATTTCAATCCATGTGTGTCCGCCTCCAAACTACTTAACCACTATGCTATATTGCCTCTTTCCAAACACTAAGATAGTTTTGTGTGTCTTCAGAAAACCATGAGAAAGCAAAGAAAAATAAAAACTCTGCCCTTTCAAATCCTTGCAGCCAGCCAGGCTCTCCGGATTTGGTTTGACAGGCTGTCTTCCCTTCAAAATGAAAAGAGAAGCACATGGACAGAAATAAAGGCCAGCTGTTCAGTGGAGCGAGATACCTGTGTGAACGCCAGCAGAGCCAGGCGATTATTTCAGGAGCTGCTGGAGTTGGTGGCTCTGTTCTCGCCTCCATCTACCCTGGATGCGTGAGCCAGGGCTGACATTACCCAAATAAGGGAGATTCTCCCCCAGATTGCATGTTTGTATACGGACTTAGGAAAATGTGAGAGATTCTGGTGAGAACATACTGATACCATCATTAATCAACACCAGGGAGAGAAAATGAAGGGATGAAAAAGGTAGGTTCTTGTATTAGAATAAGATCTGTGGGAACAGATTAGAAATATTGAGAAACCAGAGAATACTTTTGCAAACACTTTTCCATTCTTAAAGTTTCAAAAGTTAACCAATAAAGGCAGCCCCCAAAGCACTCATGTATTTATTCATTCATTTGAAAAATTGCTTTCTGAATGCTTGCTGTGTAGGTGACTGAGAAGTGAAGATAGAAACAACATTTTATGGAACAAACACTTATATAAAACCTACTATGTATCAGGCATGATTCCAAATGCTTTACATATGTTCATTCATTCCATACTCATTTAAAAAATTCCAGAGAGGTAGCTATGCATTATCTCCATTTTGCAGAAGAGGAAACTGAGGCACAGAGAGGTATCTGTTATCTTGCTCAAAATCATGCAACCTCGGGGAATTTTTTTTTTCTTTCTTTTTTTGAAATGGAGTCTTGCTCTGTCACCCAGGCTGGAGTACGGTGGCGCAATCTTGGCTCACTGCAACCTCCGCCTCCCGGTTCAAGCGATTCTCCTGCCTCAGCCTCCCAAGTAGCTGGGACTACAGGCGCGTGTCACCACGCCCGGCTAATTTTTTGTTTGTTTGTTTGTTTTGAGATGGGGTCTGGCTCTGTCGCCCAGGCTGGAGTGCAGTGGCCAGATGTCAGCTCACTGCAAGCTCCGCCTCCCGGGTTCACGCCATTCTCCTGCCTCAGCCTCCCGAGTAGCTGGGACTACAGGCGCCTGCCACCGCGCCCGGCTAGTTTTTTGTATTTTTTTTAGTAGAGACGGGGCTTCACCGTGTTAGCCAGGATGGTCTTGATCTCCTGACCTTGTGATCCGCCTGCCTTGCCCTCCCAAAGAACTGGGATTACAGGCGTGAACCACCGCGCCCGGCCAGCCTTTGGGATTTGATCGCTGATGGGTCTGGCTTCCACATTGTACTGATAGCATACTACCTCACAGGGTCTTGGTCTTCAAGCTGGCATGTCAGTAGAGAAGAGAGAAAGAAATCAGCATTTTCTGCAGTGTGAAGCCTGTTTTGATTGAGAGATCCGAGGAGAAAGAATTCAGTTCTACTTGGGGACTTTAGGGAGACCTTCACTGAGAAAGAGACCCTTGAATGCTTACATGCATTTGTTAGCCTGGTGGGCAAGTGGAGAAAAGGATCCCTTAGGTGGAAGGAGTGGTTTGAGCAAATGCAGAGGCAGGAGACAGCCTAGGCTCCTCAGGAAAGTGCTGAGGCATGGAATGTGCAAAGGAGGACAGCAGGAGATAAAGCACAAAATGGTACCGGGTCAGAGGAAGGAGGTGCGCCTCTTCCAACTAGGCACTGCAGGGGTTGAGCGTCTGCCTTCTGCAATGCGGATGCACCAATGGAAAAGCATCTGCTGCTTCGTAGCTCTCTCCCAGCTGTGCTGTTGGAAAGGTACCTGGCAGCTGAGCGCAGGGCTGGCTGGGAGGGTAGGTAGCAGAGTTATTAAGAGAGAGCCCTTTAAAATCAGGCAGCTCCGAGCTTGAATCTCAGCTCTCAGTTACCACCTAAGTGGTCTCAGGCAACTGACCAAACCTTCCAGAGCCTCGGCTGCCAAATGGGTTGCTGCAAGGGCTACATATGAAAAGTGGTTATTACTGGATTGGGATGTCGATGTTCCACTTAAAAGGATGTTACTACAGAGTAGGTGAAGGTAGACACATGGCACTACTGCCCTGTCATGAACAGGGTTGTTTCTCCCATCCCACAGTGAAAGGAATTTGTTTGCCCTGATTTATCCATGTTAACACAAGGGGCTTCCTGAAAGACCAAATACAAGGGGAAGTTGATATGCAGTCAGCAGTGCCAATCAAATTGGCTCATGTGGGAAACCAACTCATACTCAGCCTCACAATCAAGGGCTCTAATCCAGAGATGTTCAAACTTTAAAGTGGACACAAATCACTGTGATCTTGTTAAAAGGCAGATTCTGACTCAATAGGACTGGGGAGGAGCCTGGGATTCTGCATTTCCAACCAACTCCCCATGCTGCTATTCCATTGACCGCCATTGGCATGGTCTGGCCCCAATCCACAAGATCACGTTCATCATCCTAAGACCTAAATTATCGAACCCAAGAGTGAAAATGCAACCCAATGCCTCTCGTTAATTGGCTTATTATCTCATCCTTCCATTCAATATTTTCTGAGCACCTACTTTGTTCCAGGTCCTGAGATAATAAAGACATACATAACATAGGTCCTGTACTCAATCAGCTCGTCCACCCTGTGCACATGGAGAAAGAAAAGAGAAGGGGATTGGCCGTTTGGGGGGTGCTCACTTCATATACGACATCTCAGTGACTTCTCCCAACATTCTATGAAATTGCAACCATTCATTACACATTGGAGACTACGAAACTACAGCCTGCAGAGTAAGGATAGCTCAGGGCTGGGGCGCGGTGACTCATGCCTGTAATCCCAGCACTTTGGGAGGCCGAGGCGGGTGGAACACCTGAGGTCGGGAGTTCAAGACCAGCCTGGCCAACATGGCGAAACCCCATCTCTAAAATACAAAACTTAGCCAGGTGTGGTGGCGCACGCCTGGAATCCCAGCTACTCAGGAGGCTGAGGCAGGAGAATCGCTTGAACCCAGGAGGCGGAGGTTCCAGTGAGCCAAGCACTCCAGCGCGGGCAATAGCCATTTGTTGGCATTGGGATTTGAAGCCACATCTTTGGATTCCAAGATCACTACCTCGTTTATACTTAACAATAAGTTGTTGATTGTGTTCTCTTTTTATTTGCTTTGAGCTTGACTATGTCTCTTTAGGTTTAGAGAGTGAACTTTTTTCCCTCATAAATTTAATTGCTGACATAAAGAGGAAAAATCCTCATGCAATTGAACAAAAGGATGTTTACAACCTTCTTTGAGTCATAGAGCTGCTGGCACATGAAATTTATGACAGCTAGGAAAGGGGAAATAAAAAGAAGGGGAAGACCAAGACAGATGTAACTGTGGAAATGGCGTGGTAATATATGGGTTGACATTCTGACACTGTTACATTCAGTTGGGTAACTTTGTGGAGGCCATTTAACCAGCTAATGAAGATTTACTTAATAAATGCTCAAACTTGCCAGAGCTAGACTCCTTAAAACAACCCTATAAATTACAAAGATGGTGGCATGTGCAAGAGGCCTTGCACTTGTCTAAGGATGGAATGCAGTTGCCAGAGTTACAAAGGTCATTGTCTAGAAATCTTGTGGCCGTCCCTGGAGGGCTGAGGGACCTATCAAAGGAGTGACTCCACTGTTTGCACCCCATTCAGATAAATACATACAGATGTTCCTTGAACTTGATCAACTTGCTTCTCAGCATGAATGCAAAATTGATTGGACCCAATCAGAGCTCGTGCCAGTGAAGGCTGGCTGCATACAGAAATAAAATCAGCCACCTCCCATTTACTTAGAAGTCTCTGGCTTAAAATACATTGGAGGAAAATGTGCGCTTCACGTTAGAGCAAGAGCCAAATTGCACAGTGACAAAATTATTCCCATCATCATGACAGCCTCAGCCAATCGTTTCCTTTTTTAATGTGCTGAAAGGAGGCAAGTTGGCATCATTAAAAGTATTTTTTTCCCAAAAATACATCATGAAATATGGAGAAACTAGAAACAGAAGAAGGGGGCCCACGCGTAAATCTAATTCTGAGACCGGACTATGGAGATTGTCTGTTCTGGTTGCACTACTAAGGAAAGAGGTTGTATTTTTTGCCTCCCGCCTCTCTTGATGGCCTGAGGTTGATGTGGATGTAGATTTTTTTCCTTTAATTCAGCTCCCGTATTTCAAGCAGTTCCCCTTTCACTGAATGATTATCCCCAGTAACCTTTGGTCTTCACTCTTCCTTGATGAAAAACTGCAACTGTATCATGTCTTTTTGATGTGGTCTTTCTTAAGTACTTAGTCAAGGAGATCATTGATCCTGCACGCCTTCATTTCCTCTTCCCGAATGAGTCCAGTGTTCCCTTCACCATTCCTTCTGTCTTTCATTACCGAACGAAGTTCTAGAAGCCAAGCCAGGATGCTCTGATGTGAAAACTGCCTCAAAGGGAAAGGTTAACGTGAAGCCAGCGCTCAGCCAGCCTGTCTGAGAGATCCTTGTTCCTGAGCCATGAAGCGATGCTTCTTCATATCCATTTTTGTCTTTCAGCTTCTTTCTCTGGAGAAATTTTTTTTTCTCTAATTCAGCCCCAGCAAATTGTCGGGCTCCTAACTCAGTCTCAGAAATTCTGATTTCCAGATGTCTTATGCCCTTTAATATCTGTTTCGGATTACCACCCTCACCACTGAGAACTGAAAGCATGTGTTTCTTCTTCTGTGCTGAGTTGGATTTTGTTCTTTTTTCGAACCTCATCCTCGGAAATTAGACTTTGCTGTCTTTGGTTGTTTCTAGTACACGACTGAGATTTCCTTTCCAGCACAGTGACTTAATATCCCTTTCTGGAATATTACCTTTGGAGAAAAGGAGTAAATTCTTCAAGATTTTGAATATTCTATAAGACTATGTCCCCATTTTTACTTCAGAGGAAATCGGTCACCATTGATTTTAAGGATGAAAGTTGCACAGATGAAGAGGGAGCATATTATTCAAATCAAAGCCCAGTAATTCTGGGATGATCAAAGGTTTCATCTCACATGTCAAGTCAAATAAATCTGTAGTGTTGTCTCACACGCTGTGGTGAGAAAATTCTGAGGCTGGGTTCAGACTGGATGAGAAAATGTGGTGGAAAAGTTCAGTAATGTCTGCCATAGGTGATATGTTAGGACATCTAGTCACTGTTTAAAATGCTAACTCTTGCATAAGAAAATCCACAGCTTTTCTGATATACCTACCAGATATATTTTAAAGAAGTTTCAAGAAAAAGTCAAGATTTCCAGGGCAAACGATTAAGTGGTCTTTCCCTAAAGCAGACACTTGTGTCAAAAGGTTTTATTACACATGCCAACTCCGATTGATAAGTGATTGTCAGGATGGCGGGGTTAATCTCCATAATTGATTAGTAATGTCTACCACAGGTGAAGACATGGACGTGGTGCTACATGTACCCAGTATTTTCTCTCCTGGTTTAGCTCAATATGCCATTTATTCTGTCTTGGGAAAGTAATAAAGCAATGAAGTTTTTGAAGGCATCGCACAGAGTCAGGGCATGGGTTCGTCTCATATGTGTTAGAGGAGAAGCAGAAATAAATTGAATAAGGCAAAATATTAACAACCCTGCACCCAAGATTTAGAGCATATACTTTCTTCCATCCCATACGGAATATTTACAAACTCTGACCATATATTGGCCATAAAGCAAGTGTCAATAGCATTTAGGCCACTTTCTAAAACCATATAGGAAAATAAAAGTAAAACCCCTACTATGGTTTGAATGTTTGGGCCCCCTCTAAAGTTCACAGGTTGAAACATAATCCCCAATGTGATAATGTTGGGAGGGGAGGCCTTTAGGAGTCATGAGAGCAGAGCCCTGATGAGTGGATCAAAGCCGTAATAAAAGGCCAAGTTCAGCCCCCTTTGCCTCTGTGCTCTTCTGCCACGTGAGGAATAATATGTTCCCCCTCCAGAGAATGCAGGATTTCAGGTGTCATCCTGAGCAGAAAGACGAGACACAAAACTTGCCAGCATCTTGATCTTGGACTTCCCAGACTCCAGAACTGTGAGAAGTAAGTCTCTGTTCTTTATGAATTACACAGTCTCAGATATTCTGTGATGGCAGCACAAAATGAACTAAGACAACTCCTAAACAATTTGATAGCTATGTGAAAAATTCACTATATATTTGCAGTTTTAAAAACATGCTTCTGAATAATTCAGATACTATCTGACATAATTTATTTGTGCATTTTTTTTTTTGCCTTTCCTCATATGAATGCAAGCTTCATGAAGTTGAGGAGCTATGTTCATTGTACTACCCACAGCATATACATAGATCCAAACTTATTTGAGTAGGGTCATGGTGAATAAATGAATGAATGAATATCAACACTTAAGATATTCTATTTATGAAGTACTTGAAGGGAAATGTGTAATCTTAAGTACATATATTAGCCAGGAATAAAGATAGAATATGATTGAAACATTTACCTTGGGATATTAAAAAATAAACAGTAAACTGAAAAAAAGTAGAGTTTTCTAAATGTGCAGAGTTTAGTGGAACGTAAATAGCAGGAATAAGAAGAGAACAAAACAATTATCAGGGCCATTTGGTATTTTTTTGGCAAAATCTATAAATTTTCAAGAAACAAATAATCATATTTCTTATAAAACATTTTTAAAAGAATAGAAAAAGAAGAATGGTGGAGTTGATTTTATAATAAAATATAACCTTTATATCAAAGACAGGCAAGAAAAGTTATATCGATCTTATTTATAGATTTATGTGTAAAAGTTTTAAACAAAATATTAGTAAACAAAAATCTAGCAGCATGAATAGAAACAAACAGATAACCATAACCAAATAGAGTTTGTTCTAGGAATGTAAAGACAGTATAACATTAGAAAATCTATTAACGTAAGTTATTATGTACCAGATTCAAGCTGAAAAATAACCGTCTTCATATAGGCAGAAAAAAACATTCAGTAAAATTTCACATTCATTCATGTGTTAAAAGAAAAATGTTAGCAACTAGGAATAGTAGGAGAAATTCTTAACATTTGAAGCAAATTTGCACTTGATATGACTGTCTATATATGAAAATCAAGACTATCTAGGGCAAACTATCATGTTTTTTTAAAAAACATTCTGAATACAAAGTCAAATAAAATTAGCATATTTGAACACTTTCAACAATAAGTTAGAAGACATCATTTTAATGTCTTATTCATAATAGCAAACAGAAAACAAGCTTCTATAGGATAAATGTATTGAAAGACCTGTCATTATGGGGACAAATATAACATTTAACTAAAGGATAAAAGTGAAGATCATTTGGAGAGGAACACCAGGTTCATGGAAAAAAGCACCATAATAAAGATGGAAATGTTCCAGATTGATCTATACAACCAATGATTCAATCAAAACTCAAGCAGATCATTTTTCATAACACTTGACAAGCAGACCCGAAAATTCACAAAGACATGTTGAAGCCAAGAATAGCCAAAACAATTTTGAATAAGAAGAAAAAGATGAAACACCCGTAAGATGTTAAGACTGGTTATACAACTTAAATAAAAGAGTGTGGATCTGGTGTTGGGAGGGACTATTAGAACAATGTTAAAAATATCTGTGAAAACAATCCAGAATAAAGATGATGTTTGCAGTAAACGAAACTGAATATACAAAAAATTCCTAAAGTCAGTAAGAAAAAAGACAAAACGGAGTAGAAAAATGGGCAAAGGTTGTGAATAGCAATTCATACCTGAAAGAACACAAATCTTTCATAAACATTTTGAAAAGGTGCTTAGGGAAATGCAGTTTTTAAAATCATCTCATAGCCATTGAATTATCAAAGTTTCTTCATAAGGATGTGGAAAATTCACATTTTGATACAGCTGGCGGGAGTAAAAATTTATGCAATCATTTTGTAAAGGGATGTGGAGTTACCTGCTTTGTTACATTGGTTCTGAGACATGCCTCCTCCACCTCCACACGTACTGACCCCCTGCCACATTTTAACATTGCCTGAATCCAAATCCATCTTACAATTGCTGCTTTCTTAATATTTTAAACAACATTTTGGGTGCAACTTACATTAGATGGCCTCTTGGTTTCATAAAATATGTAGTAAATTTGAAGATGTTCACCCTTTTGGATCTAGCAGTTTGATTCCTAGATGCATTTCTAGAAAAATTCACATCTACACACAAAGATATATACAATGCTATTCATTGTCAAATTTGTTTTTCTTTTAAAAGTTTTGCTCTAAGAAGCTAAAAAATTGGTTTCTTTCATGCTTATTTCAGTAAGAATACTGTTGCCTACACACAGAGAAAAATGTATTACCTCCCATAAGAGGTCGAGAAGAGTTGTTTAATTTCCTGACTCAATAATGATCTCAAGATCTCAGATTTATTCTATTTCTCTGCTTTGCCACCGTTGGCTTTTTGATTCATTTATTTATACTTGCTCACTTCCTGATCACAACTTCCCTACCTTAACAAGTGCAGGAGCTTCAAATGATCTCATTATTCCTACTATTATTTTAATTTTGAAATAATTGTAGGTTCCCAGGAAGTTGCAAAGATAGTACAAAGAGGTCTTATATACCAATTACCCAGTTTCTCTCAATGACTGCAACTTCCACAACTTCGAAACAATGTCAGAACCAGGAAACTGACATTGGTACAATGTGCATGTATATAATTTTATATCATTTGATCATATGTTCAGATTCATGAAACCTCCACCACGATTATTTAAAATCAAGATGGGGAACTATTCGCACACCACAGAGATTTCTCTCACGGCATCCCTGTACAGTCTCAGTCATCTCCCTAATTCCAAACATCCCCTACTTTCTGGAATTTTTGTTTTCCATCTCTAACATTACGTTTGACGGCAACACATAGCAACTTACTTTGCAAAGCAGCAAAAAATAAGATGGATGGATGGATAAATGGATAAAAGGATGGAGATATGTGGAGTAATGAGGCACATATAGCAAAATGTTAAAGAATCTGGGTGGAGGGTGTATGGTTGTTCAATGCACAATGCTTTACATTTGTCTGTATACTTGCAAATTTTCATCAATATAATATGGAAACAAAATTGATCTAAATGTCCACCAGGAGGGAAATGAATAAGTAAATTGTAGTATATACTATAAGTCTACTATATGTCTATAACAGACAATTCTATAGCATTTAAGAAGAAGGAACTAGATCTTCATGTGCCAATATGGCTAAATATCAAAAACAGTATACTGAGTAATGAAATGGTACGTTTCAGAATAATGTAGATGATGCAATTGAAGCGAACACCTACAAAATATCAGAAAGGTAACCACCTCTTTGAAGTTTTTTTACCGGTTTTCATAACTGATTATACAATAACATCATGTGTGACACCTGGATATTGTCGAGAACATGGGTGCATGCTATATTCTTTTCACTTTTCGTATTTGAAATGCATTACTATTGAAGAAAATTTAAATTAAAAAAGAAACGCCACACAGGTCTGCATACGGTGGAAGACACTGGCTCAAATTTGGACTTCAGAGAAGTGTGAGTCACCTTCTACACATTCCTTTTATAGTCGCTCAAATTATGGGACACATTTGCCAATTACTTTACTTTAAAGAACAAGGTACTTCGGGGAGAAAACACATTATTCTGAAATGACCTCAATCAATGCTAGCTTTGGATGTTTATAGAGGTCCCATGACAGAATCAGTAAACAAGGAAGCAGGTAAATTTAACATGCATTTAGTAATTATTCCTGGGAGTACGGCCTTACCACTGCAAGTGTTGGTTATCATTATAAATAAAACCTGTAAAGCTACTTGAAAACGAAGCAGACTAAGAGCTTGTATTTTGTAGTCAACAAGCAGATATACACAGAACAGATGTTTTTTTTAAAGAAGCTGTTCATCATATGAAAAAAAGCTCATCATCACTGGTCATTAGAGAAATGCAAATCAAAACCACAATGAGATACCACCTCATGCCAGTTAGAATGGCAATCATTAAAAAGTCAGGAAACAACAGATGCTGGAGAGGATGTGGAGAAATAGCAACGCTTTTACACAGTTGGTGGGAGTGTAAATTAGTTCAACCATTGTGGACAACAGTGTGGCAATTCCTCAAGGATCTAGAACCTGTAATACCATTTGCCCCAGCAATCCCATTACTGGGTATACACCCAAAGGATTGTAAATCATTCTACTATAAAGACACATGCACCCATATGTTTATTGCAGCACTGTTCACAATAGCAAAGACTTGGAACCAACCCAAATGGCCATCAATGATAGACTGGATAAAGAAAATGTGGCATATATACACCATGGAATACTATGCAGCCATAAAAAAGGATGAGTTCATGTCCTTTGCATGGACATGGATGAAGCTGGAAACCATCATTCTCAGCAAACTAACGCAGGAACAGAAAACCAAACACCGCATGTTCTCACCCGTAAGTGGAAGTTGAACAATGAGAACATATGGACACAGGGAGGGGAACATCACATACCAGGGCCTGTCGGGGGGTGCGGAAAGGGAGGAGGGACAGCATTAGGAGAAATATCTAATGTACATGACGGTTGGATGGGTGCAGCAAACCACCATGGCATTTGTATGCCTATATAACAAACTTGCACGTTCTGCACATATATCCCAGAACTTAAAGTATAATAATTTTATATATAAAAAAAGCTGTTCATGCTTTTCTTATCACAAAAGTTAAGATAGTATTGCCTCCAGGGAAAATAATGAGTTTTGATCTTTTGAGGACCTGGAAATATGCTATTTCTTTTTCTGGGTGGTTAGGACAGTTGTGTTTGCTTTATAATAATCCATTGAGCCATTCACATGTTTTGTGGATATCTTTGTATTTTGTTATTATTATTATTAGTAATAGTAGTATTGAGACAGAGTCTCACTCTGTTGCCTAGGCTGGAGTGCAGCGGCGTGATCTCAACTCACTGAAACCTCCACCTCTTGGGTTCAAGCAATTCTCGTGCCTCAGCCTCCAAGTAGCTTGGACTACAGGTGTGCACCACCATGCGCAGCTAATTTTTTGTATTTTTAGTAGAGACAGGGTTTCATCATGTTGGCCAGGCTGGTCTTGAACTCGTGACCTCAAGTGATCTGCCTGCCTCGGCCTCCCCAAAGTGTTGGGATTATAGGTGTGAGCCACCGTGCCCAGCTATTTTGTTATGTTTTACAATAAAACAAAAGGTGTCCTAAAGTTGTGCAAATTAGTACCTGCAGGTTGGAATACAATTTCTAGTGAACTCAAAAATTGCTAGATCTCAAGTACTTTGGATGAAAGTGAAATTAGCATCCTTAGGAAAATTGTGGGAGGAATCGTACCAATGTCAGTTTCCTGGTTTTGAGTCAGGAAAATGACTCAAAAATGTCCCCTGTTATGCCAGAGAAAATCACATAGAAAATGCATGGAAAAATTTGAATGATTTACTGAAATGTAATAAAAGAAGCCTTATATATAAATTATAATTCTGTATATAATTTACATGTATGTGTAACTAAACAACAAACTTACTATGATCACTAGATATGAAGAAATGTTATCAATGTCTCACAACTGTAAAAATGTACTTTGGCTAAAAATTTTTAAAGGGTGAAGAATCTTCTTGTTGAGAAAATGATGATCACCATGCATTTGAGGCCACCTTATTTGTAGGCATAGACAGTTTTTCACAATTATGATAGCTAACATAGGACTTTTCTCTTTTAGATTGTGTATTGCAAATACTTGTTTTAAAAAAGTCGTATCTTGAAAGATCTTTACAAATCATCCACGTTTTTCCTTTTCTCTCATGTAGAGCAAGGAAAGGAGGGAAGAGTTTGATCTTCCTGAAGGAAAGATTGTCCCCCTAAAAACTTGGATATAAAGAAAAATAATAGAGTTGTCAGAAAGATTTCACTCTCCCCATAGTCCTGATAGATATTTGTCAACTCTTGTCAGAATGGCTTGTCATTCTAACACTTTGCTCTTCCCTCAAAAACAAGAAGCTACCAGCACGAAGGCACAAGAGCAATGACTAAGACAGAATCTGCACATTCCTAAATCATTATGCAGGAGGGTGATATGTCAAGATAAATCAGGGCTGAATGGGAAAGAGCTAATGTTTGGTGAGGAAATATTTATTATGGGTCACTATTGCATCATTTCAGAATACTGAGGCAAGGACGGGGAGAGAGGATAAGTAAATTCATGTGATGGAAAACGAAATTTTAAAAACATATTTACAATTCATGGAAGGTCACAATATTTAAGTCCTGGGACAGTTAGAAACTACCTTATTTCACACAATGCCTTTGAAAACCAGTAAGAACAACAACAAAAAAACATGGAGTCCACAAAACAATTTTTAGACAGAAGTGTTGTTTATTTGATAGTACAAAACAAATATAAATTGAGCATCCTGATAGTATATTTGCATAGCCTATTGTTAGGCTACCTTTTGGTGAACATCCAGAGAAAAGTTCTTTCTGGTATTGATTACATGAAACTGGTACCTTCCTATAGGACAACCAATCACAAAGTGTGAAAGTGATGTAAGATCTCTTTGACGCACCTACAAGTTTCATTGTGGGTGTTTATGGAAACTCCTTGTCAAATCTCTGTTTTACATGCTATTAGTATACATAGTCACACACAAGACTGAAAGAATTGTGCGCGGCCCAGATCTAGGAGAGATGTCTGATAGTAGGGAGCTTGGGACTTCAAGAAGTCAAAAGACTAGATTGATAGGAGGCAGTGCTTAATGCAAAGTAGGCAGTCAGTAAATACTTGTTGAATGAATGAAGTAGACTAGATGGAGGTCTAGGAGTGGGCCATTTAAGGTCATAGATACATATGAATCCAAGTATTCAGGGACTCAACTGACTTCTGGGGATTGGGAAAATTCCAGCGGTCTTTCCACTCACTCCAGAGATGGGGAAGAAGACTAGTTCAGCAAAGAACAATGATGCAATTAGGCTATGACTACTACTAAGGGGTGGAGTTTTCCAATATAAGCATTTTATCTCTTGGATTAAAAACACTGAGTGGGCTGGGCGCCGGTGGCTCAGGCCTGTAATCCCAACACTTTGGGAGGCCAAGGCGGGTGGATCGTGAGGTCAGAAGTTCGAGACCAGCCTGGCCAATATGGTAAAACCCCGTCTCTACTAAAAATACAAAAATTAGCTGGGTGTGGTGGTGCGTGCCTGTAATCCCAGCTAGTCGGGAGGCTGAGGCAGAAGAATCGCTTAAACCCGGGAGGTGGAGGTTGCAGTGAGCCAAGATCGCGCTACTGCACTCCAGCTTGGGCAACAGAGCAAGATTCCGTCTCAAACAAACAAACAAAACCACACACACACACACACACACACACACACACACACACACACAACACCACTCAGTGGTTTCCCACTTTTTGTAGAAGAAAGTCCAACTCTTTACTATGATTGTGCTTGTTCAACTTCTTCCTGAAGCAGATCTTGAAGATGGGGAGAGGTGATAAGTAAATCCATATGATGGAAAATGAAATTTTTAAAACATATTTACAATTCATGGCAGGCTAGCATATTTTAAGTCCTGAGACATTTAGAAACTACCTTATTTCACACAATGCTTTTGAAAACCAGTAAGAACACAAAACCATCATTGAGTCCACAAAACAATTTTTAGACAGAAGTGTTGTATATTTGATAGTACAAAACAAATATAAATTGAGCATCCTGATGGTATATTTGCATAGCCTATTGTTAGGCTACCATTTGGTGATATCCAGAGAAAAGTTCCTTCTGCTATTGGTTATATGAAACTGGTACCTTCCTATAGGACAGGTAGGAAAGATTTTGGTGCACGTCATTGATGAAGGAAGTGCTTCCAAGAGAGCTGGCTAGAGAAGGAGGAGGTAAGGAAGAATGTGACTTGAGGCCATGTTCTACCCCCAGCCTGACCCCAGAGGGAGTGGTGGAGCATAAATTGCATCTCAGAGTTTGTTCTGCCTCAAGACAAGGAAACTAGGGACTTGTGCTCCCCACCAGTAGGTTAACTGCTATAGGATATTCCAGGGGGTGCCAGCTCAGTTCTCAGGATAGGTGAGGTGGTTCCAATAGACCCAGAGCAATCTTCTGTAGAAGGTCGCACATGCCAGTCATTAACAGCAAGGCACACAGAAGCTGGCGGAGGTATACACAGAGCTATTAAAAGAGATTGGAGGAGATTTGGAAGGGGCAAAATACATGTCTGCTACAACAGTCATTTACAAGCCCACATGACGTTGTTCCACCAAGCTCGCTACCCTCCTCTGTCCCGGAGGTCTCTGTATTAGCCAAGGTTCTCCAGAAAAACAGAACCAATAAGTTACATCTTTCTCTTTCTTTTCTTTCCTTTCTCTTTCCTTTCTCCTTCCTTCCTTCTTTTCTTTTATTTCTCTTTTCTTGTGGGAGATTTAAAATAGGGAATTGGCACACATGATTATGGAGGTTGAGAAGTTCCACGATCTGCCACTGGGAAGCTAGAGACCCAGAAGAGCTGGTGGTGTAAGTTCCAGCTCAGGCACAGGAGAAGACAGATATTGCAGCTCAAAAACAGGCAGAGAGAGAGAATTCTTTTTCTTCTTTTTTGTCCTAATTGGGTCTACAACTGATTGGATAAGGCTCATCCACAATGGGCAGGGCTTTATCTAATTTCTACCAATTCCAATGCTAATCTCATCCAGAAACGCCTTCACAGACATACATAGAATATCTAGCTACATATCTGGGTACCCCGTGGTGCAGTCAAGGTCACACATAAAATTAACCTTCACACTCTCATCATTAGTTTCTGCACTCAAGCCACAAAGGTTCTGTACCTGGAGTATGAATGTATAGATTGAGCTCAGTCAAGGCAAAATAAGGTAATGCTAGCCAGGAGAGTTTAGGTGCTGAATTCTGAAACCCCATCTCTACTAAAAAATACAAAAAAAAAAAAAAATTAACTGGACATGGTGGCACATACCTGTAGTCCCAGCTACTAGGGAGGCTGACGCATGAGAATTGTTTGAGATCGGGAGGCAGAGGTTACAGTGAGGCAAGATTGGGCCACTGTACTCCAGTCTGGTAACAGAGTGAGACTCTCAAAAAAAATTTTTTTTTTCATTGAGGGATGATTAGAAACAAATGTT
This sequence comes from Macaca nemestrina, assembly GCF_043159975.1. NCBI lineage: Eukaryota > Metazoa > Chordata > Mammalia > Primates > Cercopithecidae > Macaca > Macaca nemestrina. The sequence continues at coordinate 16,844,660 of NC_092142.1, read as the reverse complement.
TAAAATGACTCTGGGAGAAGGAAAACAATAATAATGATTTTAAGAAATTAAGAAAGACAGGCCGGGCGCGGTGGCTCAAGCCTGTAATCCCAGCACTTTGGGAGACCTAGACGGGTGGATCACGAGGTCAGGAGATCGAGACCATCCTGGCTAACACGGTGAAACCCCGTCTCTACTAAAAAATACAAAAAACTAGCCGGGCGCGGTGGCGTGCGCCTGTAGTCCCAGCTACTCGGGAGGCTGAGGCAGGAGAATGGCATAAATCCGGGAGGCGGGGCTTGCAGTGAGCTGAGATCCGGCCACTGCACTCCAGCCTGGGTGACAGAGCGAGACTCCGTCTCAAAAAAAAAAAAAAAGAAAAGAAAAGAAAAACAATTCTAAAACCATAGGTATCTAAAGCTCAAAGGAAGCACCTCCTTTATCTAAGACTTTTCAACGGGCACCTCAAGGACCCAGATGCTCAGAACTTCCTGAAGTTCACACAGGGATTTGGTAAGAGAGCCTGGCATAGACCAGGATTTTTTTCAGCCCTGGACCAATGCACATTTCACGTGTTTCATGTAAAACTTCATGTATCTGTGAACAGAGTCCAAGTCTCTGCATCTCATTAACCCGCATTCCTACAAAGGTGACGCTTTGGAAAGAAAGTAAATGATCTACGTGGTCAGATTACACAGCTTTGGGATCCTTCAGAAGAGATATGTTGTCTTGCTCTCTGAGTGGTGAGACAGGGAACAGTCAGAGCAGAGAGAGAACACCCAGAGAGCTGCCACATCGGGGCAAATGTGTATCAGGAATCAGAAGCAATGCAGAGCTCGGAGAAGGGGGAGAGAATTAGTTCAGCGTGGGAAATGGGCATTCTTCCTGACGCCTCACCCACTCTTCATGTCTAAAGTTGACTTCTTCTATTGCTGCTTAAAATCCATCCAGGAGCTGACGAGGTAGGGGGTGAAAACATGGAAAAAGAGAAATGAAAATCTAGTGAATGATAATGAAGGTTTTATTTATCATCCGCTAAATCAGCGTCATTAGACTCAGCTATGTGAGTCTAGTTTTACAATTCTCTGTCTCACCACTCAGAGAGCAAGACAACATATCTCTTCTGAAGGACCCCAAAAGTGTGTTATTTTACGACGTAGATCATTTACTTCCTTTCCAAAGTGTCACCTCTGTGGGGGATGTGGGTTAATGAGATGCAGAGACTTGGACTCCGCCCACAGATACATGAATTTTTGCGTGAAACACGTGGAATGTGCATGGGTCTAGGGTTGAAAAAATCCTGGTCTATGCCAGGCTGTCTCACCAAATCCCTGTGTGAACTTCAGGCAGTTTGAGCATCTCAGTCCTTGAGGTGCCTGTGAAAACATCTTAGATACAGGAGGTGTGTCCTTTTCGCTTTAGATACTTACGATTTTAGAACTGTCTTAAAGACAAGCTCACCTATGTGAGTTAGCTTTACCATTCTCCCCAGCGTCTGTTTCATTCATGCATTTATTCGTTCAAGCATTTGTTGAGCACCTACTATGTGCCAGGCACTGTCCTCGATGCTAACACTGGTGGCAGGAAAGCAGTAAGATACAGTAATAAAAAGCAGATTTGGTCCTAACTCTAGGCAAATTTTAAATTTCACAGCAGAGCTAAGTAAAATAGGTAGACAAGCCTACATTTTAATTAAATTACCCTCTGTTCCATGGCTGGCACGTGACAAGCATATTTTCTGACTTTGCAGGGGGAAATGGGCTGTGTCATATGTGCGAGCTCCACTCTCCTCTGGCAGGCTTCTTAATCCATGTTTGAGGGCAGTCAGGACTAAATGAAATTGTGGGAACAAAAAAACGAAAAATGCAAAAAAAAAAAAAAAAGTTTTAATTGGCTTACTCTGATCTCCCTGCTGTGATTGTATCACACAGTTGGCAGCTTGTCACTTGCAGTTGCTAGGCAACTCTGAGCGGTAAGGCAAACGTGTCAGCCTGTGTTTCCCATCTTGTTGCTTGAGTCTCCCAGTGTCTGGGACTGACGTCTGGTTCTACCTGACCCTCCACAGGGGTCTGGGATGCTCCATGCAGCCCCGTGAATAAGCCTCTGACCTGCTGCTCAAAGCTGCCTCATGGGGAAGTAATTGATAAAACTTCAGCCCTTATTCAACAACTTAGCTCTCTAACTGTGACCTTGCTGGAATGGCCCCAGGGACCCCGTCTGAGTCTTCCCAGCCCCTCAGGTACGTCAGCAGAACAGGTGTGAAGGCAGAGACAGGAGAAACATAATACCTGCCTCCTCCTTACCTGGTGAGCAACACACACTTGAAAGTCCCATTCTGATGTCATCTCTCCTATTCACGCTCATGGAGCCTATAGAGAATGGGCTTTGCAGTCAGACAGAGCAGAGTCCATCTGTCACATACAAGCCATGCGACTTTAAAGCATATTCTTAGCCCCTCTGTACCGCTGTTTTCTCATCTCTAAAGTGAAGCTGAGGTGGAAAGGTCCTTGAGCCTAGGAGTTTGAGACCAGCCTGGGCAACATAGCAAGATCCTGTCTCTACAAAAAATAAAATAAAATAAAAATTAGCTGGGTATAGTGGTGTGCACCTCTAGTCCCAGATACTGGGGAGGCCAAAGCAATAGGATCACTTGAGCCCAGAATTTCAAGACTGAGGTGAGCTATGATCACCCACTTCACTCCAGGCTTGGCAACAGAGTGAGATCTCATCTCAAAACTAAACAAACAAACAAACAAACAAACAAAAAATGTGGAGCTAACGCTACTTCTATCCCAGGGTGGTGTTGAAGTTTTCCTGAAGAAAAACAAATGTAAAATGCTTAGTGCAATGCTAGCATATAGTTAAAGCTCCACATTTTAGCAATTGTTATCCAGGCATCCATGAAGAACTTTGAGGCATTTGTAGAATCCCGGAGCTGAGAAGGAAGTTAGCTAGTGATTGCCGAGTCTCCTCATACCTTAAATCAGGAATTTGAGACCCAGAGAATCAAGAGTGTTGTACTCAAAGCTGTGTCACTGGGATTGAAACTGAGGGCTCAGTTGCCACCATAAAACTTTGCCAGGATTGGGTATGAAAAAGAGTCATCCTGTGTTAAACACATCTTGCAGGCAATGGGTAATAGTATTTGTGTTGAGTAATCAGAGAGGCACCCAATGGACACAGCTACCCAGAAGACAGCCTGTTTGGTCTGAGCAAGTATCATGTGCTTCAGACAGGGCCATGTCTCATAGCAGATGTCTGGTTATTTCCCAGCTGGCTGAGAGAAGACGATCCACCCTCTTTACCATGGCACCAAAGATGTTTCTTAACCTGACTATGGCTCCCACTACCGTCAAATTCTCCTCCTCCCCAATCATCTTCCTGTTGATCCTCTCAGACATGCCAGGGAGGCTCCTGCCTCAGGGCCTTTGCATGAGCTATCCTTTCCCTTTGCTTGGAACACACATATCCATATGGCTCCCTCCTTCACTTGCTTCAAGTTGTTGCTCAAAGATCATGCCCTCATGGAGGCCTTTCATGAGTTTCCTATTTAATATTGCTGCCCTCTCAAGCACTTTCTCTCCTCTTTCCCTGCTTTTCCTTTATAGGACTTGTCACCACCTGCTTCACTGCCTATGTGTTTGCTTGTCAGTCATGCCCAATCCCCCACCTCTACACTGTAAGCTCCACAGGGGCACAGATTTTTTGCATTCAGTTCATTGCTGTATTCCCAGTGCCTAGAACTGCACCTGGCACACATTAGATGCTCAATAAACATTTCTGGAATACACAGAAACCTCTGTCTGTGAGGTTTCCTCTGCCCTGCACTGCCCCATGCTCATCGTCCTCACCCCTACTCACCCTTCATGATACTGCAACAAGCATCTCCTCCTTTGAGAAGACGTCTGTCCTCACCTCCTCCAACTGGAATGGGGACCTTGCCATGTGACTCCATAACATCCTGCATATCCTTCCAGAAGGGCAGCCATCAAATTGTTGCAATAACTAATTTGCCTGGTATCCCACCAGAGGTTTGGCCTGTTCTACAATTAGAGGGGCAATGAAAGAAAAAGAAGTCTTCCTCTGATTAACTTCTCTGGCTGCCTGTCAGACACCAAGCTTCCTGCCTCCCATTCCCCGCCCCAATCCCAAAGCATTTCCATCTAGACTGAGTCACTTAAGGGCAGGGCTTCATGTCATCCATCTTTATATTCCCAGCATACAGTGCAGCTCCTGACATGGCATAAGGGCACAGCACTGTGGCTCAAATGACAATAGTCAGGGCTCACCTTGAGCCATGAAATTGGCCTATAAGGGCTTTCCAACCTTGGCACTTGAGACATTTGAAACGGGAATTATTTGTTGTAGGGGCCTGTCCTGTGCCTTGTCAAATGTTTAGCAGCATCCCTGTCCTCAACCCATATGCCGATAATACGCACACCAAGTTTGCAACCAAAACATCTGCAGACATTAGCAAATGTCCCCTGGGGGCCACACTTGTCTTCCGTTTACTATGAATTAATTCATTAAATCCTCACAGCAATGCTATAAGGGGGTACTGTCATGAAATCTAGACTACACATGAGTAAAGTGAGGCTCAGAGAGGTTAGGCAACTCACTGAACATCACACAGCTAGGAACTGGCTGAATCAGGATATGAACTGGGCAGTCTGACTCCAAAGTTGAGGCAATTAACCTAATGAATTAATGTCAGGAGTTGGGTGGGGAATGGGGACGGGATGTTTATTACATCCAGGCACTATTTTTAGTTTGTATATGAATTGCTTCATTTAATTGTGCCCAGCCTTTAACACAGTCTTTGTTATTTCTAACATTGTACAGAGGCGGGAATTGAGGCACAGAAAGCACCCGCTAACTGGAGGCAGAGTGGCCAGAATTCAAGCCCATGCAGTATGACTCTAAAGCTTATGGTGGTGGGAGGTCGGGGGCTGTTTCTACCCTGCTCCAAGTCTGCACAAAGTCATGCTGCCCTTTACTCAGCCTTCCCTGCCAGGACAGCCTTGGCACAGTCCCTGTGTTCCCTCTAAAATAGCTTCACTGCAACTCACTCTCAGTGTGCCCGACTCCTGGGGCACCGACCCCTGAGGGTCATGATGAGCGCTTTCAAGTTCCAAAGCGGTCTTATACACAAAGCCAGCCGCACCAGGGGAAACTGCCAGAGGCTTCCCCAGGGTTGGGACTTCCAAAGTGGGGGCAGTCTTTGTCTTCAACCAAACCAGGCTTCACAGAAAAGCATGAGGAGAGCCCAGAGGGGAGATCTTAGGGGTGTTTTCAGAATATCATGAAAGTCTCCTCTGACAAAAAAAAAAAAAAAAAAAAAAAAACAGAGAGAGAGAGAGAGACGCAGAGAACTGTGAGCACCTTCCCCAATCCCCTCCTTTTCAGTAGTTACCAAAGCAGAGATGGTGTGTGTTTCAGAGGCATCTCCTGACATGATTGCCCTGATGTTTAAAATAATGATCAGATCATTTTCCCACAACCATTTCATCCAATGAGCCCAAATAGGATTATTGAGAAATTGCAAGGTCTTGCAGGAAATCTCTCTTTTGACCTTGGGCATTGTTAGTCAGGATGACTCACAGGAAACAAGATCCCCTTTCGTTGTTAGAGAGGACAATTCTGCAGCCTCTTCTCCAAACAGGGTGATCCCAAAGTGGTAAGGAAGAGACACTCTGAATGGCAATAATTGATCACCTGTGCACCCAGACACAACCACCCACTGTGCCCACAGGATGGGGAGACGTGGCATGTGACTGTTTCTGCGAGTCTCCACTGTGAAGCAATGTCAGCTTCTCTTATGCAATACCCTCAGCTTCAGCGAGATGCAGAGAAAAAGGTTACACTAGAGCACAATCAGTTCTCCTTCAAAGACTTTTTTCTTTTTCTTTTTAAAAAATTTTTTAAGACAGAGTTTCGCTTTTGTTGCCCAGGCAGGAGTGCAATGATGCAATCTCGGCTCACTGCAACCTTCGCCTCCCAGGTTCAAGCAATTCTCCTGCCTCAGCCTCCTGAGTAGTTGGGATTACAGGTGCACACCACCAAGCCTGGCTAATTTTTGTATTTTTAGTTGAGACAGGGTTTCACCATGTCCAGTCTGGTCTTGAACTCCTTACCTCAACTGATCTGCCTGCCTCAGCCTCCCAAAGTGCTGGGATTACAGGCATGAGCCACCATGCCCTGCCTTAAGACTTTTTCTTAAAAACACAGCTTGATAAGTAGATGAGGATAGTGAAGACCATATAAGGAAAGAAGGATGAGGGCAGATTTGTACTGTCAGATACTGAAATGCACACTTTAGGTACAATAATTGTAATGATAAATATGGATGGGCAAGAATTGGCAAAAGGATCAATGAATTAACATATACAGCTCCAAAACAAACAGTACACATTCTTTCTTCTATCCCTTCTTTCTTCTACACCTGCACACACATACATGGGCACACACATGTACACAATAAATTCAGCACTGTAAATCAATAGAAAGAGAAAAGTTCATCCATCAGATCAATCAATGTACCTTGGGAAAACAGAAATCACTCTAGGTATTTCAAACAGAAGGGACTTTAATACAGGGAATTGATTACAAATGTGTAGAAAAATAAGAGGAGCAAAGTAGACATTGCCCAGGGATTAACACCTGTAGGATGCCAGTAACTTCTCTAGAGCTGGATGATAAAGACAGACATTATCAAGATCCCATGAGTTTGCAATACTGCTGATGCTGTCGTCAGAAGCAGAAAAACAGTTTCACTTTTCCCATTTGTGAATCTCACGTGATCAACCTCATTGGTCACCACTGACCCACACCCAGCTGCCAAGGAACTCTGGGAATATAGTTTTCAGGTTCCCCGCTGTGGTGTAGAGCGGGATAGACATAAGGACAGGCAGAGGGCTGAGATTTGACAGACCATTTTTGGTAAAGAGGATTTATTTGATAATGCTACAGAAAGCAGTGAGTGGGTAACTGAGCAAAAACAAACATTTTCGCTTCTTGCTGTAAAGCAAAATCAATCCCAAGTTGTGCAAAGGGTTAAACATACACACTAATATTGAAAGACAGAAAGGAAAATAACAGCAAAACAGAAAGATATGAGAAAAATTTTATGATTTAAGGGTGACCAATAACTTCCTAAATATTGAGGCAATGAAAAAGTTACGAAAGAAAAAAGTTACATATTAGAATAAAAATAATTTCTAATGGTCAGAGAGATGATTAGGAATTAAGTAGTCTGGAAGGCATATTTACAATACATATTAAAATGAGCTTAAGACCCAACCTATTACCCAATAAAGATAAAACTATAAACACCAGTAATTCTACTGGAGAAACATGGGCATATAATGGAAAACTATGCAGCAGGGAACAGGATAAATTTTAGTATAAACATTAACATGCATGAATCTTAATAACAATTTTGGGTGAAGTAAATCACAGAAGAATATTTACAGTACTGTGGCATTTATGTAAGTTCACAAACATATATAATAAACTTCGCTGCTTACAGATGCATGAATGTGTGTTATAACTATTTAAAAATCAAGAAAATAATGACCACAAATGTCAGAATTGTAGTTACACCAGAAGGTGGGAGGAAAATAATTAAGAGGGACATCCGGGAGATTCCTAAGGTACAGAAATGCTCTTTTTCCTTAGCTGAGTGGTGGGTAGATTAATATTTACAAATTATTATTTAAATTATACATACACATATTTATTTTGATATGTGTCAAAATAAAACTGAAAAACAAAAATACAGACCTAAAGAAAAATGTTAACCATGAGGTAATTTGAGTCAATAATCAACGATATTTTGAATCAAAGAACCATCAATTTAAACAATGAGATGAAAATTGATTAATAATCAAATTAACAAAGATTCTAGATCTCGTAATTCTCATTGTTAGCATGGATGTAATGAAAAATCCTATTCTCTTGGTGGGGGTATAACTCGGTTAAACATTCTGGGAAAGCAATTTGACAATGCCTATCAGGAGAATTTTAAAATGTCCATGCCTTAGGGAAATGGCTTGAAATTCAAATAAAGTTTTTATAGCTAAAATCATGGTCATTTTAGTGTTTTTATAATAGTGAGAAATTTAGAAACATTATGGGAGTAAGTAAATCATGATAGATATAATGAAACATTACACAGCATTTAATGATGATTACAAAGAGACTGTCATTATCACAGGGAAATGCTTATGTCACATTATTTAGTGGGAAATGCAAACTGCAAAACTTTATACTCAATATGATCTCATCTACTAAAGAAAAACAAGCATATTGGAAGGGTATTTTCTTTCCACGCAGTCACGTTACATTGCATTTCAGCTTTTAGCTTGGCATTATTCCAAGAACATTCTCTCGTGGCAAGGAGATGGGAGGTTAGGTCATTTCCAATGACCATTCATTCTTCATTTCTATCCTGACTCACATAGGGATGGAGGAAGAGGAACTACTAGTTATTTCATGTTGTCTTGGGCACCATGTTATTCCTACATATTATCCCTGTGAGACAGAAAATATCACCCCCATTTGAGCATTGGAGAAACGGAGTGGGCTTAAGGCACCTGCTTCAGAGCACGCAGCTAGTAAATGGCAAGGTAGTATGTCTGATTCCTAAACTGTTTCTGTAAACTCCCTTCCTTCCCATATGGTAGAACCCTTGAGTCAAGCCTCTGTGATATTACAGCCTTAATAACTTGGCTCAGAAATCAGTCTGCCTGGGCTGAGATACTGCCTCCACTTACTAGCTATGAGACTTCAGGTAAATTTTATTTAATTTCTCTGGGCCTCAGTTTCTGCATCAGTAGAATGAGAATAATAATGCCTTCCTTATAAGATCCGATGCATATAAAATATTAGGAAAGTTCTTGGCACTCAGTAGAAGTTAGCCAACATTGCTGTCTCTACTAGGGTCTGAGTAAATAATAAGGACTTGTTTGAGGTTATTTACACTCTCGCTTGCCCAGAGTCTCCAGGGGAATACCATCAGCGATGATCTGGTCCAAGACATACTTTCACAGATGGGGACATGGAAGACCAGAAAGGTGAAGTGAGTAAGCCAGGCCACCCAATGGTAAGTGGTCAGGGGTGGTCCTGACTATTAGTGCATATTCTTTCCATCAATGTACAGCATTTCCCTGACTGTAACCCCCTGTGACCAACTGCCAGGAGGACCAGCCTACAACCTTGAAAAAGACAGCCATCTCTTCATGCACACACTATTATTTATGTATATATTATCAGGGCTGCTCTCTCAAAACCCTGGGAGGTAGGCAAGGTGTCTCTCCTTGGTCCCATAAGGAACTGAGGCAAGAGCCTCAGAGTTCTTTGCACAACACCATGGAACCTCCAAGAGCTTTGTGTCTTGGCTACATTAGATGACCAGCTTCAGATCTCTGTTTCTTATAGGCAGGAAAGAAGTTAGGCTAGTGAATGTTCTCACCCTGATTTCTCTGTCTATCTCTCTCTCTCTCTGTGAACAGAGGCTCACTCTGTCATCCAGGCTGGAGCAGTGGTGCAATCTCGGCTCACTGCAACCTCCGCCTCCTGGGTTCAAGCGATTCTCCTGTCTCAGCCTCCCGAGTAGCTGGGATTACAGGTGCCCACCACCATGCCCGGGTAATTTTTGTATTTTTAGTAGAGATGAGGTTTCACCATGTTGGCCAGGCTGGTCTCAAAGTCCTGACCTGAGGTGATCTGCCCGCTTCAGCCTCCCAAAGTGCTGGGATTACAGGCATGAGCCACCATCCCCGGCCTGATTTCTCTCTTAAACTCCATGGTACCAGCTGTTATTCACCAACATCTGTTATTCATCAATGTAGACAGGGAAGCAGCTTCCTCCAGCTCTTCACTTGTGGGGCTAACCCATTAAGCTCTCCCCGGAGCTCAGGTGGCCAAATGTGGGGACTGTGACAGAGGTTAGGCCAGCGGGACAGAAGTGATGCCATCCTTCTTCCCAACACCACCCTTGCTGTCTACAGCCTTGAGGTTACAATTCCTGCCTTACTTATGCATGATGTTAGCCTGTGATGCTTTCTGATGCCTGACAGTAACCAAAACTCTCATGAGCTTCTGGTGAGGGTATAAATTGGGGAAAAAAATCCTTGCAATGTTTCCTAAGGCTAAGTGTACACCTCCCTATGATCTAGCAGTTCCACTCCTAGGCATATCCTTAAGTGAAAGAAGTGTTTATGTTCATCCAAAGATATTGATGAATGTGTTTATGACTGCTTTATTAACACAGGCAAAATTGCAAGTAATCTAAATGTTCAACAATAGGAAAATGGATAAATAAATTATGGCAATATTCATTCAATAGAATTTTGTGCAGCAGTGAAAAAAAAAAGCGAAGTACAGCTTCATGCAACAGTGTGGATGAACCTCGCAAATATAATGATGAGAAAAATAAGGCAGAAACAAAAGAAAACATACTGTAGAATTCCATTTATATAAAGTTCAAGAACAGGTAAAACCATTCTATTGTGCTAGGAGTTGAATAGTGTTTACTGTTGTGGGCAAGGCTCTACTGATTATTAAGGGAGGAAAACTTCTGGGGTGATAGAAGCGTTCTGTTTCTTGACCTTGGAAGGAGGCTCTATGGGTGTAACACATGAAAATGCATTATGCTTTACATTTAAGAAATGTGCACTTTTCTTTATGCATACACAATATTTAAAAAAACAAATTCTGCCAGCTGGATCACTAAGGATTCATTCACCAAGAACTCAGAATAATCCCTAAGTAAAAACCCCTAAGAGAAGTTATTGTTTAAGTCAACTGGTGGATTCTGTATATACCAAGTGCATTTTTCTTTCTCTAAGACCCAACCTAGGCTGGGATATATCTCTCGTCTCGGAGGTGTTGCTGGCATTGTAGTCCCTGAGCTGCTGCTGTGTGTGTCTGTCTGCCCCTCAGACCACATGCTCAAGAGCAGAGACTATGCACCATTCATTGCCTTTCCCCAGTACATAGCACAGTGCCTGGCTTAGACATGCAGTAACTATTGATGGAGCATATGAAGGAGTGAATGCACAAAAGAACGAGTGAATGCACAAAAGAACGAATGAATGTGGCACACAAAAATGTGATCTATGACCATAATTTACAAAGCTCCTGTGGGGCTGTGAGCTGTGGAATCATTCTTTAGGCAGCATGATATCAGCCAGTGCTTCTCACCCTGGGGAAATTTTGCACCACAGGGGTCATTTCGCAACATCCAGAGTTAATTTTGGTCACCACAACTGGGGATGGGAGGTGATGTTATTGTACCTGGAATAATGCTAAATAGCCTACAATGCACAGGAAAGCACACCTCTTACACACACACACACACACACACACGAATCATCCAACTCAAAATGTCAGTAGCACTAAGATTGAGAAAACCCTGATATAGAGGAACAGGAGCTAAACGCAGGAAGAAAGCCTTGAGTTCAAATGTTAATTGCCTACTTGTTAGCTGTGTGACGATGGGTAAGTTGCAAAACCTCTCAGATCTTTCTCCTTCGCATTAATAGGGCTGATCCCTACCTTGAAAGTAGATGAGAGGATTAAATGAACTGAACTATGTGAAGTGTCTGGCTCAAAACATGAGCCCAGTGAGACTTAGAGACCTTCTCCCAGGAGCCCAAGAGACCTTCTCTTCTCCACTCTGTTTCTGATCCCCCTTCCCCAGAGCCACAAACGGGCAATTTTTAGTAAGAAAAACAGCTGTCAAGCATTGCTCCTTCTTCCTCTTGCTGAAGAAACTATTGAAGAGCAAGGCTGCCTGTGAAGAATGCATTTTATTTGCCAGGTATGTCAACAGCCCCTGTTCCTAATGAAATGCGTTATTAATAGATAAAGTCAACATATTCAGAACTCAGGCCCACGTTGCATCCCAATGTAATCTGCCATTCTCCCTGCCTTGCAGGTGTCCTCTAAGTCTGCCTCTGAAAAACCGATTCTGATTTTCCCCGCTTTCCCTTGCTTTTCTCTAAGCCCCAACAAACACACTGAGTTCCCAAGAGATACAGAGCAACGTCACACACAATACTAGCACTGTGTGCAAGTGGCAGAGACATGTGAAGAAAGAACCCAGCCTTGTTCTTTGCAAATGGGAAGTAGAATTTCCCGCAGGGCTCAATCTAAGGCTTGCTACATTTGTCCCTTCCGCCCCTTTATGTATTTATGAGAGCGGCCGGCCCCTAGGCAATCGGAAGCTGGAGGCTTGTGTGTGCTGATTATGATGAAGTTTTGCTGTCCTTGGTGCTGAAAAAGTCTCCAAGTGCTAAGGATCATGATTTTTCATTACTCATATTGCCTAGGGAGTATAAAATGGGGCATTAACATACATGTTAACATTATTTTATCAAATGCTTAGTATAGAACATTCGGGAAACATACAGAATGAAAACAACAAAATAATTAGTATTTACTGAGAGCATGCTACTTTTAAGGCATCGTTATTGACTTTATCTTGTGAGCTATGCACTATATATGCCCTGTTTTTCAGATAAGGAAAACCGAGGCAAGAACAGTTCCATTCACATGAACTTTCAGTGACAGCCACATCAACAGAAGAACAGTTGGGCTCCTACAAAGACCAATTGCACCGCTGGCTCTGGCTCCAGTCTTTCTTCATATTCTCCACAACCTGGTTTGTTTTGGTTCCCACAGGTACCATTCCCTCTCCTGAACCATCATCTTTGGTCTTTCTACTATACCATTTTCTCACTGGCACACAAGCATGCCTCAGGATTTCTCGTCTTACAGAAAAGACGCAAGAGCTTTTGGCCATTGCATCCAAACCTCGAATAACTTTCTCATTCCTTTCCTCCTTTTCAAGGAGGAGTTCCTTGATGAGTGGTTTTTAGTCCTTGTTTCTAGGTTTACACCTGCCATTTTATATTATTTCCTCAAATCATGCCCCTCCCAAAATGGACCAAGTCAAAATCAACAATGATAATCCCATTAACATATCCTATGGTTGCTTCTTTGAGCACTTGTTTTAGTTTCCAGCAAATTTGACATCAGCAACTACTCCCTTCTTCTTAAACTACTTATTTTTTTTCTCTTTACAATTATGTCACCATAAAATCCTAGTTTTCCTCCTAACTCCATGACCCAGATTCTCAGTCCTTTTCCTGGACCCTTCTCTTCTGCTCCCCTTAAAATACTTTGTCCCAGGGCTCAGTTTCGGGAAGCCTTCATTTTTCCAGCTCTACTCCTCATCCAGTGAGCAATCTCATCCATTCCCATGGCTTTAAAAATCATCCATATGTTGATGCTTGCTAAGTGTATATCTCCAGGTTGAGGCAATTATATATCTCCAGGCAATCATTCAATTGTCTCTCCAATCACTACTTAGATGTCTTATAATCTCAAACTTCAAAAAATTAAAAGGTACTTTTGATGTTCCCCCAAATTCACCTCCTACCCTAGTCTTCCCCAACTCAGAAAATGCCACAACTTGGTTTCCCAAACCAAAATCCTAGCAATCATCTTTTATTTCCCTTCATGGTTCACAACCAATCCTCCAATCAAGTTCCACAAACTTAGCCTACAAAATATACCCCAATGTCATCCACTTCTCTCCATCTCCCATGCCACTACCCTAGCATCTCCACCCTCTCTTCCCAGGATTGCTAGGAAGCCTCATTTTTAAAATTTGAGCTTTGATTGAGTAGGTAGTACACATATTCAAAAATCTAACCATACTGGCTGGAAATGGTTGCTCACGCGTGTAATCCCAGCACTTTGGGAGGCCGAGGCAGGTGGATCACTTGAGGTCAGGAGATCGAGACTATCCTGGCTAACATGGTGAAATCCTGTCTCTACTAAAAATACAAAAAACTTAGCTGGATGTGGTGGCATGCACCTGTAGTCCCAGCTACTCGGGAGGCTGAGGAAGGAGAATCTCTTGAACCTGGGCGGTGGAGGTTGCAGTGAGCCACAATCTTGCCACTGCACTCCAGCCCGGGTGACAGAGCAAGACCCTGTCTCAAAAAAAAAAAAAAAAAAAAAAAAAAAAAAAAAAAAAAAACACCAAAAAACAAAACAAAAAAAACCTAACCATATCAAAATATATACACCTCCATTCTCCATTGCTCCAGTCCCACCTTTACACTTCACAGGTAACCAAATTTTCACTTTATGCTTAAAGACTCCTTCAAGAGTCTTTATGGAAATACAAAATGTCCATTCCCCCTGTGTTTTTACAGAATTGTTAAAATATCACGCATTCTATTCTGTTCCTTGCTCCTTTCACTTTGCCATACATCTTGGAGATCTTCCCACATGGATGTTAAAGAGAACATTCTCTTTAGTTGCTTAGCATTCCATCATGTGGCTGTGACAACATTTATTTAACTGGTAATCTATCCTTTGACAATTGGGTTGTTTCCAATATTTTCCTACTTCAAATGTACCGCAATGCTCTTGTATATAGTATTCTCATACATGCCATTATATCTGCATTATGAATTACCAGAAGATTATGGAATCAAAGGACACATGCAAAAACCACTTAACTGATTTCTCTGTTTCTTCTCTTGACTTCTACATTACATTTCCAAGGGCACCTACAGTGGTGTTTTTCAAAATGTAAATCATATTAGTCTGCTCCCCAGCTCAAAGCCCTCCAGTGGCTTTCTGCTGCATGTATATGGATTTAAATGCCTGCTTTTAGTCTCCAATATTTACTTTTTTTGCACTTTACCTACTTGGCCACTCATTAGGCTCCAGCAATTTGTTATATTTCTAGAGCACACCTAACTCTCCTTGCCTTGAGCCTTGCTCATCTCTCTACCTGGCACACTCTTCAATCAGATCTTCACATTTTCCCTTTCTAACAACCAGATCTTTACATTTTTCCCTTCTTATCTTCAGATCAGCTTAAATATCACCTCCTCAGGAAGTCTTCCATGACACATCATCGGAAGCCCTCCACCCTCACCATCACTGCTGACACCATTCCGGTATATCATTGTGTTTTATTTTCTTTATTGCTCTTCCTCTTTCTATCCCAAGCTCTTACAACAGCGTCTGACAACAAATGTTTGTTGAATGAAGGATTGTTAACATCTCAGTAAATTTACTTCCAGCAACTTTCCAAAAAAGTATTTTTTTAACACAGGTGAGATGAAATAATGCAAATAATTTTCTGTCGTCCTTTTATCAGCTAGTATTATATTCAAGCATTTCTCCAGAAAATGAAAACTTCTTTGCAAACACTCTGTTTTATGAATTCAGGACAACTTATCACAGGGAGAGATTATAACTTTTTTTTTTTTTTTTTTTTTTTGAGACGGAGTCTCGCTCTGTCACCAGGCTGGAGTGCAGTGGCACAATCTTAGCTCACTGCAACCTCCACCTCCTGGGTTCAAGTAATTCTCCTGCCTCAGCCTCCTGAGTAGCTAGGACTACAGGCACAAGCCACTACGCCCAGCTACTTTTTGTATTTTTAGTACAGATGGGGTTTCACCATGTTAGTCAGGATGGTTTGGATCTCCTGACCTCATGATGTGCCCACTTCGGTCTCCCAAAATGCTGGGATTTCTGACGTGAGCCACCGCACTCAGCCGATTATAACTATTTTAATCACTCACTTTGTTAGGTAGACAGGTTTCTACAATTTTTATTATTTGAATTAACACAACAATAAGCATATTTAAGCAAAAATACTTGTCTGTAACTTTGAATGTTCACTAAAACTGGATTTACTAGGTCAAAAAGTTAAAATCTGTTTAAGCAACCAGATTTTTTTTTTTAATCAAATAGCTTCTCAGAAGATTGCAATAACTTATAACCTTCTAGCAGTAAATCACCCAGTCTTCAGCAGCTTTCGTATTTTCTTCAGTATTTACTAATTTAATAGGTAAAGTGGTTCATTTTTTAAATTGTCCTTTCTTATAACTAATGAAGCTGAATATTTATTTAGTTCATCTTTAACTGATTCATAACATTGTATCAACACCCATTTCCACGGGCTTACAAAGAGTTTGGCTGTATTAAAGCCCAATACATCAAGTAATATGGCTGTGAATTTTCTGCCATGGAAAAAAAAAGTCGTAAACCACCTATGGGATTACAGCATAAGTACTACTTGCTTTTCTCTTACTTTGGGAAAGAAGAAGCTCCTTTACAGTGCAATTTTCAGGAAATGCATTGCACTTCCCTTGTTTTCCACATAGGGTGTAATTTCCAGCATCACTGCAACATCTTCCAAGAGTGAGGCATTTCAAAATCACCGAAAGATATTGTGAAGGCTCCATCATGGAGGTTCCATATAGCAGCTTTTGTTTTGCATTTTCCTGAGCCATACGTCTGTTTAGAACCTACCATTAACTTTGATAATTTAATTTTACCCCTTTCCTAAGAATCAAATCCATGCACATGCCAGTATCAGCAAAATAACATCAATTCTCTCTTCCATAGCTTCAGCTAACCTTTAAGTGAATCTTAAAATTTTCTATCACCATCTTCCAAAACTAGGGATTTTATCCAATAATATAAAATTAGCACGTTATAGAGGGTGCTGCACAAATAGCCTACATGGATTCACAGATGACTTTAAAAATTCAGTGAGCCAAGAATCCCACATTATTGATTCATGTTAACAAAACGATGGAGCACAGCTAATCTTTAAAACACATGCTGGGCAGAATGACATTTACAAATGCAGACAGACGGAAACCAATTGGGCATAATTCTTTAAGGATTAAACTGATGGCTGCAATTAGACCTAAGAAGGTAAGCAGTCTCTCTGCTGGGAACTGAGACTCAGCCTCCTGGGTCCAACTCTAGTTTTCTCTCATCCTTGGTTAACCATGGTATTCCACTGTTCCACTGACCGGCTAGTTGAGTAGAGTTCCCCATGACTACTCAGGTTAACTAAATCGGTTTGTAAAATATGGCATGTTACCACTTTGGCTTGCCTCTTTGACTTTTAATAACAACTGCTCTGAAGGGGGCTATGCTTAGGATCATCATAGTTTGATGCTATCAGTGTAGAACACCAGATGAGCCCAGCAAAGAGCCTGTAGGGACAGAATATGGATATATTCCTTTGTATATGCCCTCCCCCTTCTCCTCCCCTGCCCCTTCCCCTCCCTCTCCCCCTCCCCCGCCCCCACCCCGCCCCCTCCCTCCCTCCCTCCCTCCCTTCCTTCCTTCCTTCCTTCCTTCCTTCCTTCCTTCCTTCCTTTTCTTACTTGTCTCCCTCCCTCTCTCTCTCTCTCTCTCTCTCTCTCTCTCTCTCTCTCTCTCTTTCTTTCTTTCAACAGAGTCTTGCTGGAATGCAGTGGTACAATCTCGGCTCACTACAACCTCCGCCTCCCAGGTTCAAGCAGTTCTCCTGCCTCAGCCTCCTGAGTAGTGGGATTACAAGTGCCCGCCACCACACCTGGCTACTTTTTGTATTTTTAGTAGAGACAGGGTTTCACTATGTTGGCCAGGCTGGTCTTGAACTCCTGACCTCATGTGATCTGCCCGCCTCAGCCTCCCAAAGTTCTGGGATTACAGGTGTGAGCACCTCACCCAGCCTAATTATGTTTTTCTGTTTAAAGAAATATCTAGGCTTGACTCATAGGTCTTGGTCTTAGGGAACAATTCTGTCTGCCATTTCAGAGTTGTTTCAAGTAAACGTCACCCAAAGAACAGAAACTCTTACAGTCACCCAAAGAACAGACAACTCTTATAGTCTTAAAATTCATAATGATTCTGCTTATTAGAAAAGCAGAACAGTGATAGGGTGAGAAATATTTTGCAGCCATGCAGTGTAACAGAAAGCACCTATGCTGGGAAACCAAATTCTGTCCCTGTCACTTACTTACACAGTAAGGGCTCCATACATGTTATTATGTCCTAGTTTCCCCATTCTACCTACATCCAGCAGGGTTATTTTGAGACTCTCTTGAGATGACTCAGGGAAGCTCCTAAAAGAGCCTAAAGCACATAGTCTTGAAAGAACTGCCATCCACATTTGATGGTCTCTTGGCTCACTCTCTCCTCATGCTCTCACCATGTTCTTTTCCTTCTCTACTCTTTACTATGCGCTTACATTTTGGGAACCAGTGAGAATACACCCAAAGAAAAACTCCAGGAGAGGGGACAATTTTAGGGACATGGAATTAGCATTTCTATGATAGTTAGGACTCTTTTGTTAAAAATGAGTAACAAACAAACAAAAACCTTGAATTGGAGAATGGAGGTAAAGTACTGGTCGCATAGAACACAAGTTTTGTCCCAAGGGCATCAAATCTCCTTGACAGGCTCAAACTCAGTTTGAAAATTCATAATTATTCTGTTTAACAGAGGGAGAAGGGAGACTGATGGATGGAGGATGGTGGCATGTTTACTTGTTGCAGTGGTAGGGTAGAACAAAAATTCCAACTTTTGAAATAAGACCTTCATGGAGTAAGTCTCCTCTACCGATAGGCTGTGGAATTTTGGGCAACTAACTGTATTAGTCCATTTTCATGCTGCTGATAAAGACATATCCAAGGCTAGGTAATTTATTTAAAAAAAAAAAAAAAAAAGAGGTTTAACGAACTCACAGTTCCATGTGCCTGGGGAGGCCTCAGAATCATGGCGGAAGGCAAAAGGCACATCTTACATGGCAGCAGGCAAGAGACAATGAGAACCAAGCAAAAAGGGTTTCCCCTTATAAAACCATCAGATCTTGTGAGACTCATTCAGTACCTTGAGAACAATACGAGGAAAACCACCCCCCATGACTCAATTATCTCCCACTGGGGCCCTTCCACAACATGTGGGAATTATGGCAGCCACAGTTCAAGATGACGTTTGGGTGGGGACACAGCCAAAGCACATCACTAACCTAACCTCCTTGAACCTCAGTTTTCTCATCTGTAAAATGGAGATAATTATGACCATAGTAAATGGGACTAAATTCATGACTCAAATGATATCATCAAGATTCACTTTCTTTTTTAAAATATCAATAATTATTTTACTTTATGTGGTATACATTTAAGGGGTACAAGTGCTATTTTGTTACATGCATATATTGTCGAGTAGTGAACTCTTGGTTTTTATTGTGTCCATCACCCAAATATTGTACATTGTACCCATGAAGTAATTGATCATCACCTGCTCCACTTCCATTCCTTCACCTTTCCAAGTCTCCAATGTCTGTTGTTCCATACTCTATGTCCAGGTGTACACATTATTTAGCTCTCACTTACTTCTCCATCTTCCAACCCTTTTGCCATGCAAGTTTTGTTCTTAAGATCCTAGGTGCTCCCAGCTTCTCCAGCCTTCCCCTCGGTTAAAGTCCAGCTAAAATGCAGGAGCTTCACCCAAAGTCCTGATGCTGTTTGACTGGCCTGGGGAATGTGGGTGCTGAGTGAAGCCTGAGAGTCCTTTTCCATCTGGAATCCTGGAGTCAACCCTTCCCAAACTGTGTGGATAGAAAATGGAAATGGGCTGGGCGCAGTGGCTCACGCCTGTAATCCCGGCACTTTGGGAGGCCGAAGTAGATGAACCACCTGAGGTCAGGAGTTCAAAACCAGCCTGGCCAACATGGCAAAACCCTGCCTCTACTAAAAATGCAAAACAAACAAACAAACAAAAAAATTAGCCGGGCTTGGTGATGGGCACGTGTAACCCCAGCTACTTGGGAGGCTAAGGCAGGAGAACTGCTTGAACCTGGGAGGTGGAGGTTGCAGTGAGCTGAGATTGTGCCATTTGCAGAGCCTGGGCAACAGAGTGAGATTCCATCTCAAAAAAAAAAAAAAGGAAATGGAAATGATAAATGCCTAGAGTGATGGATATCGCAATAACCCTGATTTCATCATTACACACTGTTTGACTGCATTAAAATATCACAAATACCTCATAAACATGTACAACTATTACATACCCAAAACAATTAAAAATGAAAAAGAAAGTGGAAGTGATGGATTCCCAAATAAAATAGGAAGCTGTAACCAGAAGATGAAAAAATGAATGCACCAGAGGCAAAGCACAGTTGTTTACCATGTTTGCCCAGCTGAAAATCAATGGCAATGTTGTTTGTCAGTCATTCTTAACCCTGGTTGCAGATTAAAATCACCTGGGAACTTATTTAAAAAAAAAAAGAATGGCTGCTATCTGGGCTTCAACCTCAGGAAGGTTAAATCAAACTCCGAGTGCAGGAACTGGACAGTGGTGGTTTAAAAGCACCCAGATGATCCTAACATTCAGTCAGTGTTGAGAACAGTGTCTATGTAGACTTGTGTACACATCCAGATGGGATATTTAGGTGGGGGATTTTCTTCTGAAACTTCTATACAAGGCGCTTGTAGTCCCAGCTACTCGGGAGGCTGAGGCAGGAGAATGGCGGGAACCCGGGAGGCGGAGCTTGCAGTGAGCTGAGATCCGGCCACTGCACTCCAGTCTGGGTGACAAAGCGAGACTCTTGTCTCAACAAAAAAAAAAAAAAAAAAAGGAAACTTCTATACAAAATTAGAATCCCCATCTAAGTTGGCAAGACTGCAAATTTAGAAGACACTAGGATCTTGTCAGTGTTGCTACTTCTCAAGTAATTACAGACCCTCAGAGTCTGAAAGATTCGGACTATCAATGAGTCGCAGCCTCCATTCAAAATATGAATCAACTCCAGGGCAGTCTGATGTCCAGTTTTTCTTGTATGTCTCTGATAATTGTGAACTCATGACTTTGTGGGGTAACATAGTCTATTTTGTTTTTGTCATTGCTTTGACTTCCTAAGACCTACATATGAGAATTCTGACCTGAAGCTCTACAAAATCACCTCTCTGTAATTAATATGACTTAAAATGTGTTCTTTGTTATCTGGCACACATTCACAGCTAGTTAGCGATAGAGCTGGAGGTTGATCCAGGTTTACTTTGAAATAAATAAATATATTTTATTTATTTATTTATTTATTTTTTGAGATGGAGTTTCGCTCTTGTTGCCCAGGCTGGAGTGCAATGGCGTGATCTTGGCTCACCACAATCTCTGCATCCCGGGTTCAAGCGATTCTCCTGTCTCAGCCTCCCAAGTAGC
Organism: Macaca nemestrina; assembly: GCF_043159975.1. NCBI lineage: Eukaryota > Metazoa > Chordata > Mammalia > Primates > Cercopithecidae > Macaca > Macaca nemestrina. Next base: position 16,823,639 of record NC_092142.1, on the reverse strand, counting down.
TGGGATTACAGGTACGTGCCACCACGACCGGCTAATTTTGTATTTTTAGTAGAAATGGGGTTTCTCCATGTCAGTCAGGCTGGTCTCGAACTCCCGACCTCAGGTGATCCACCCGCCTCGGCCTCCCAAAGTGCTGGGATTACAGGCGTGAGCCATTGTGCCCAGCCTAAACTACTTCAATAGTATGCCATCCAGAGTTAAAAAAAAATGGGGAGGAAGAGGTGTTAACACTGAGAAAGCTGAAAAACAAAGTGATCTAAGTAAACCCAAACAAATGTGTCATGGCAATAAATGTAAATCTTTTAAGCTCCCCACTTGAAAGTCAGAGACTCTGAGATTGGATCAAAAGTTAAATTCCCACCTTATGCTGTTTACATTAGCTAAGCCTAAAACAAAATCACACATTTGGGTTAAATGCAAAAGAAGAGGCAAACACGTGCCAGTCCAGTGCAAACAAAAGTCAAGCCAGAGGCAGCAACTGAATGTCAGACACTGTAGAATTCAAGCAAAATATCTTAAAATAGAACAACAGGATTGTTTTATACTGATAAATATCCAATTCACAAGGCAAATCAACAGTCATAAATGTTTACTTGCTGAAATCATTAAACACCTAGAGCTAAAATTACTAGCAACACAAGAGACAAATGACATAAACACAATCAATGGTGTGAGATTTTAACACTCAGAGTTTTTGACAGATTAAGCAGACAAAAATAAGGATGCAGTGGATCTGCATAATATAATTAATGCTGACTGAATAGATTTTTAAACATTATATCAAGAAAACAATTGAACCTCTTGTAAGAGATAAACTAATTCAATTTCCAAAATATATATCATTAGGTCACACACACTCAAAACAACAAAGTTTGGTAAGTGGTAGTTCACGTCACATTCTCTGGGCATATATAGAAAATACTAATGTAAAAGAATATATAGAAAATGTATAGAAAATAGTATTCTCTAGGCATCCATACTAGAAAACACTTCAAAATCTAAAAAGCAAATAAACCAAAAACCCATCCAAAATTTCAAAAAGCTGAAAAAAAATTTCCAGATCTTTACAAATTGAAAATCTGTCTCCTAAATAACATATTCGTCAAAGAGAAAATTAAAATATTGGTTATAGATTACTTAGAAATTAATGATCTGAGAAAAACAGTATACAACAATGTGATAATCCAAGATTTCAGCCTTAAATTTTATTATTAACTGAGAAAAAATGAAAAGAAATTCACTGAGGAAAGCACAACAATGAGTTTTTTTCAAAGGGAGCAAGTCAAAACTAAGAAAAGTATAAGGAATAAATAAAGGACAGATCTTAAAATCCCAATAATCAGAAAAGCAAATAATCTGTATAGTTAATACGTAAATTTAAATGGTATTTTCTTTGTAAACAGAAATATTAAAAAGTTAGAAGTTAGAATAATAGCTAATGTTTATGGAGCACTTACTATGTGTCTCGCAGTGATTAAGTGCGTTATTAGCAATACCACAGGCTGGGCATAGTGGTTCTTGCCTATAATCCCAGCACTTTGGGAGGCTGAGGCGGGAGGATCACTTGAGGTCAGGAATTTGAGACCAGCCTGGTCAACACAGGGAGATCCCATGTCTACAAAAAATTTAAAACATTAGCCAGATGTGGTGGTGCACATCTGTAGTCCCAGCTACTCAGGAGGGTAAGGCAGGAGAATACCTTGAGCTGGGAGGTAGAGGATACAGTGAGTCATGATCACACCCCTGCATTCCAGCCTGGGTGACAGAGCAAGATTCTATCTCCAAATAAACAAACAAACAAGCAAGGAGGGCCCTATTATTATCTTGATTTTACAAATAAAGAAATTGAGGAAGACAGAGAGGATCCAATGGGCTCAAAAGCACTCAAGCAACGAGCAACAGAATGGGGTCATAAGAGTACCATTATTCTGCATGACCTAAGCTCCTATAACCTCTCGATATGAAGAAAAAATGAGAGTAAAAGCCAGACATTAATAATTACAAGGTAACTGAATCTATAATAAACATATAATTTTACGCTAAATAAACCTGAACATCTTAAGGATATTTATGGCTTTCTTAGAAAATAAATTATAAATATTGACTCAGTTGGAATTTGAGTATATCAAAAGTTTAGGAGACATTGAAAAAGTCATATAAAAATCATCTCTGAAGGAAGTACTAGGCCTAAATTATTCTAAATGCTCAATATTTCAAAATTTGGAAAAATAAATAATTCTCATGCTAGGTAACAATTTAGGAAGAAAAAAAAAATGCATCCTGATTTCTCTAATGAGGTTGGCATGAGTCTGTTGCTGCGACCTAACAAAACCAAAGAAGGAAGAAGCTCCGATCTAATCTTACATATTGATACAGATATAAACACGCTAAATAAAATACAAGCAAACCTAATTCGCCTATGCTTTTGAAGGATAATTCACCACAACCAAGTAGATTTTATTCCAAGAAACCAAGGATGATTTAATACTAGAAATAATTTAATATTCAGAAAAATCTATTAACATCCTTTATCACACCAACGGGTCAAAGGAGAAATATCATAGTCAAATATTACAAGGTCTTTGACAAAATGCAATAGCCATCTCTGATTTAGTCTTTAAAATGCAGAATTCTTGGAATAGAGGAATATTTCGCTAACACTGGAAAGAATAGTTCTCATGTATCAACAGCTGACACTTTACTGAACTGTAAAATACCAGAAATGCTCCTGTTAAAGTCATGGACAAAACAGAGGTCTTGCCTTTCAACAGTTTTAGACACTGAAGCAGACAAGCAGGAAAACGAAACTGTAGCTTATCACCAGCTTGGAAGCACAGGCACTGCCATTTGACCTGGGCTTGGATTTTGGCTGCCTCCCTCTCCAGCAGTTGAGCCCTATTTTGGTAAATCAGTAAGTCGGTTTCTTCTGCATGAGGAATGGTAAAAGGACAGTGAAGGATTAAATAAGCGGACACAGAGAGACCCCTTGGCACAATGCCTGATGCAGGGCAGCGTCTGCATTTACAACTGCTTCTAGGCTCAGAAATATGAGTTGTTTCTTTACTAGAGAATCCAGTAAGGTCAACGGATAAGTGATGAGAAGTACCCAAGAGTTTAATGAAATATCCAGAGGCCATATAAATACACACAAATAGCAGTGAAAATTGGTTAGAAGATAGAAGTGCCTCAACAGGCCTCTTGCTGACAGTTAGATTTTGTAGACTGTTGTCTTTACTGCAAGGCCCCATTGTTGCCTCATCCCTGACCAGCCACATCTTATAATTATTGTTTAGGTTTCAAATCGTTCATCACCTCCTTGTGGAAGCTTTTTCTGACCCCCAGGCCAAATCCCCTACCAAGTGTGCTTTTAACTGGATCATCTTCTTTGACACACTTGTCATAGCAGAAATTTTATATTTTTGTAGAATTATTGGATTAATACCTGTTTTCTCCTCAAGGCTTAAGTTCTGAGTATATTATGCAGCTAATAAAATTATGTTTATGTAAAAGAATTTAATGTCTACATGTGAATTTATTTTTAAATGCATCATACAAATCAGTATATAAGCACTCAATCTTCACTTCTAAAATTACACATTAGTATATGCATAAAAGATAAAAAAAACTCATCAACATATTAACAGTGATACTAGATTTTTATTAAATTTTCTTCCTCATATTGATTAATGCTTTTAAATATTTAATATAAGTGAACAGTATTTATCCTTTAAATGATAAGGACTTGCCAAAATACCTAAATTTTAAAAACACTTAAAATAGATACTTTTCCATTTCTTTTTTTTTACCATCAGGTGACAGGTGTTTAGATGGCTGGTCACTGATGCTGACCACATATAAATATATGTATATATTACATAGAATTGTCTTCTCTCACAAATTTATCTTCCTGACTGGTAAACTGTTATTCCTACCGAAGAGAGCAAAGAATTGAGCGTATTTAAAAAGAATCAGCAATGATGGTAAAATCTGGAGAAATATTTTAATCTCATTAATATAAGAACAAGCCCATATTTCAGCCCCCAGAGAATTACACATCTAGCATCCCTTCACTTACACACACACACACACACACACACACACACACACACACACACACGGTACCAGCAATTGGTCACCAAATGCACACTAAGTATCTACTACGTAGCTCAGCCCTGGGCTAGCTATTCAGAGGGCTTAGTTCCTGCCCTTGATGAGGTCGTTGGCCACTGAAACCAACACACTGAGAAAAGAAAACCAACAGCACAAAATGGAATGTGAACACTGACAAACAAGTGTTAGACAGTAGTTTTGCACATTTTCAGAGTTACACCTTCCCACCCATCACGGGCTGCCAGCAGGACTCCCGGTGGTGGTGTGAATCAACTCTATTTCCATCGTAGCTGTATAAATAGAGGAATGACTTGAGGAACTCCCCGTGCTAACCAAATACATTCAAACACCTTTATTGGGGTCTGTTCTTTTGCCACCCCCTAGCTGGCATGTTGTCTTCTAGTCTGCAACCACAGAGCAGTGCACCTGCCAAAACTTCTTCAAATGGCCTTCTTCCATTTTGGGCATCTGATTCTTCTCTCTCATCTCCCACAGGAAGCCTGGGTCAAATGCCCATCCTTCTTTTTCTTAGTCTCCTAAGATCCTTTTGTTACTGTTCTTGACACCCTATATTCTACTTTCTTCTTGCCCTCTCTGATTCACCCACCAGACCAAAGCTCTTTGTACTCATTTTTTATGTATCTCAGTAGGTCCAGTTCCTAGCTCTGTGTTCTGGACATACTTTGTGCTTGGCAAATGTATGTCACTTTCAATGAATGAAGAATGAATAAATGAAATTTACCTCTGGAGACCTTTACAACCTTGCATTCCTTGCCTTTGCTTAAGCTGTTCCATGCATCTGAGATGCCCTTTTCTCAACTAATTTCCTTATGTTCAAATCCTAACCTCCATCCTTAAAGGTCTAGAAGGAATGCCTTCTACTCCAGGAAAACTCCCCTGGCTTCTCGGCTATCAGTGACTTCTCCCTCTTCCAATTACTATAGTTCTTTATCAAAATTTCCCACATTCTACCCAGACTTAGTGTTATTCGTGGACATATTTTTACATGCCCCTCCCCATTAATTGATATACTCTGTGATGTCAGAGACTACGTGTCTCCTCTATTCTGGTCCTCCTCTCAGTGACCACCACATTGTAGACAATAAATTAATAACAGATTTAGGGTAAATGGATACATGCAGGATTAGTGCCTTGTAGATGTCAGCCCTCTGTTCATTTCCTCCATGGCTGGATTTGGCAAATTTGAACAGAAGGAGATACAGTAAAGACAAGTTCTTAGATCTTATTAGGAACTCAAATATTTCCATTCCTGCCATTTTTTATGGGATGCTTTTTTAACCTGGCCTACCAGGAAATGTGTGTGATTTACTATAAGTATCCGAATGAACTTAAAGTGTCAGGAGAAACATGAGACCATCATCTGAATGGTGGGTGGCGGTGGGGGGCGGGGAGTGGTGGTGTGGGAATTGATGAATGAAATTCTTTCTGGATATACATTCTTCCAGGAGGGGAATGCAATGACAGCTCTCCATTGTCTCATCAAAGCATACTTCTGAAGAGAGAAGACTTGGTGGACACAGGTCAGGCGAGCTGGCTGACCTTGTGCTCCTCTCATTTCTGAGCTTTCCCAAACATACTATTTTTCTCCTCCTGCCTGGGCTTGATCTTGGCGGCTCCTGCAGCAATAAGGGGAGTTATTTTGGGGAGACAGTTGATGCTTGGCGAGTCCTCCTACAGTTCAGCAATAGCTGTTTGAAATGTTAAATGCCTCCCAGATGGAGATACTTAGCATTTGTAGGAGGAATAATTTGAAGGAGAAAATGCATTTGTCTTTTTGGCATCCTGTGGATTCCGTTACAGAAGACAGAGAACACTGTGAATCCTGCCATCCACATGTCAGTGTTTTCCTGGAATTTTGCTAGTCCCAGGTGACTGTGCTGCTGCTGCTGCTTCTGGGGATATCAAAGTTTGGATGTGCCAATGCTCAAGGAAAAGGAGTATGGGAATGAGTCTCAGAGGTCAGAGAGCTTCCAGAGTGCCCGGGAACCATCGGAGCTTAGCCTCCCTGCTACCATTGGCAAATGCTTCAATCATGTAGACCAGATGGTTTTTACTTTTGGGTGTAATCTTTTGTACACAGAGAGGCTGAAAAATGTAGTGCAGACTAGCAGAGAGAACCAGGGATTGAGAGGCATAAGTTCCGGCCTTGCTTTTGCCACTAACTTTCTTTGTGGCTTCAGGCAAACCACCTTGCCTCACAAAGCCTCTGTTTCCCCAACCTTTGAGGTGAAAAGATTGGGTTAGATCATTTTTAAATTCTTCTCTAAGTAAAGAACAATGCTATGGTGCTTGCTGTCATGGCTTATGAAGAAGGTGACGTTACAGCAGAAGGGTAACTTGGAGTTTTCCTTCAATATGAGCTTCCAGGTGCTAGGAAGAGAAGACTTCATTGAATTGTTCATGATGCCCGATTATTCGTGGCAAGCACGGAGTGGGTCGTTCACAAAAAATAGTGAATCAATGACCCTTTCATTTATTTCTTGGCACCTGTGGAACCTCTGTGGCCCATCAATAAGCTTCATCAAAAAGGTATGCCTTTGAGTAAGCAGGTGCTTTTAGCACCAGAGTGAATCTGAACTGGATACAAAGCTCAGTTCTGAAAAATTGTAACCAGGTAATTGTAGTGAAAGTGTTCTCACAACACACTGAGATGTGCAAAGAAAAGTGTGCCTCCTTTACCTTCTACATTAGCCTCACACACATTTTAGGAATCCCCTCATCCCCTCGGATAGGTGGGTGGGTGGATCAGGGGTGCTAAATTTAGTTAAATCCAGTCAGCTTTGTCCTATGCAATGATGAAAATAATCTCTATAGGAATTCATGCTCTTTTGGACAATGCTGTCTTTCCAATTTCTCTCTTCTCCTCCTGCTCATTCCTGAGATAGATTCTGGGTACCGGGGAGAGGGGAAGTAGGCAATCTTGGGTTCTTACATGTTTTAGGCTCCTCTGCACCCTGCAGCAATGCACTGTGCCCCTCTGGTCACTGGTCATTTTATCAGGATCTGATGGAAAAGCTGGGGCTGCTAACTTATAGGCTATTTGCTTACTTTGTCTGGACACAGATTCTGACTTGACCTCACAACGGCTGTTTGGAGGGCCGGACAAACCTGATTCCAGTGTGCCCTGCTCTAGGAACCATATACCATAGCTCTCAGTTGCAGAGTAACGTATCCCACCCTGGTAAACCCCCTAGATGCAATCTCAGCTACCTTTCTCCTCTTCCATCATGAGGCATGGGTACACAGCTTGATTCATTCTACCACACAGGATTTTAGTGTCACTTGGTAATAATAATGCAACCCCTCTCTCTCTCTCTCTCCCCTTCTCTTTCTCTGCATCTCCGTATCTCTAACTTTGTGTTTCTCTTCCCTCTAACCTTGCTATGCTACTATCACTTTGATATGGAAGTCTCAGTGTCTGTAGAGGCAGCTTGGGAGGTGTCTACTTCCCAAATCTCAACCTACACCCAGGCTTGAGCCTGAGAAGAGATAGGAAGGACCCATGCCCCTTCCAGCACGGGAGCATCCTCTTTTCCTTACCTCAATCCATTCTGAGCCAGAAAAACACACGATTTCCACTTTTTCCTATTTTGTGATGGTTTTGCCTACATTTTATTCTCCTCTTTTCTGAGTTGAATTTTTTTTCCTCTTGCTTTTCCTGGGGAAAACGGTATAATGGTTGCCTGGAAATGCAATGTTTATGGTATAAGATAAAAAGAAATAAATACTATTTTAAAATATCATTTCCATTACAAAATCATTTCTTCAATTGCTGAAAGAGACTTGCTTGACTGAGGGTGATACACTTTCTTCTCTGAGAGCCTTCCACCTATAAAATGACGTGGTTAGACGTCACATCCATTAAAATCCCCTCCAGTTCTTGTGTCTTAGTCTCACTTAACAATGAGATGCTATAAGAGGCTCTCCAGATAATTTTCCAAACTAGCCATTCTATTCATAAACCAGTTACAGTACTATTTAATTTGTTTGGTATCTTACCAATAAAAAAATTGAGCTTATCAAACTTTTGCCCAGATAAACCCTACTATGAGTACTGAGACTTAATCATTTACTACCTAGCAGCTACGGATACAGTTTATCCAACAAGACTAGAAACCACAGACTATCCCATGAAGAATGCAGTAAACATAGAAAGTGACTTTCAAGTCAGAAAAAAGAGGAGAAGCAAAACAAACCGGCAGCTGACAAGAGGAGTTAAGTTCTCCTCTAACTGGCTAAAGCCTGAGACTGGTGGCTTCTCATAAGGTGAAATGGGAAAGGATTCCAGACATAACAACACAGAGGTCCTGGTATATCCTATTGTAACAAGGAATTAACTAAAACGTTGCAGAGAAACTTCCTGGCAGATTATAAGATTCAGAAAGTGGAAAGGCTGAAACATGATATCCACACACAAAGTGCTCTAAGGAAAAGAATTCAGGGGCTGTGGTTGAAGGCTTGATGATTGTTCTCCAAGTTGAAGCTGTCTCAGTTGCTCTAACATATGCACATAATCTCACCCACTTTATACAGAATCCATACATTTTCTAGGATTTTTCTTTCTTTCTTTTTTTTTTTTTTTGAGATGGAGTCTCACTCTGTTGCCCAGGCTGGAGTGTGGTGGTACCATCTCAACTCACTGCAACCTCCACCTCCCATGTTCCAGCGATTCTCCTGCCTCAGCCTCCCAAGTGGCTGGAATTACAGGCGCTGGCCACCACGCCCAGCTAATTTTTGTATTTTTAGTGGAGACAGGGTTTCACTGTGTTGGCAAGGCTGGTAGGATTTTTTTAAACAAACAACAAAAAAAGTAGTAATTACGAATAGCACATTTTAGCTATTCTAAGTATGGATGAGAAAGTGAACTCTGCCATTCAGAAAAATAGAATAAAAACATCTTTCTGGGAGGATGCATTGTTGAATTGTGATGTTTCATTCTTTTTGCCTATCAGGAAATATTGACTGTGGCTGCTGTAGGTAGTGTATAGGCACAATGGGATGCTGTATTATGCAACACAGGTTCAGTCCCTCACCTTGCTGCTAAAAATCAAGTAGAAGGGGTGGGAAAATAAATCAAACATTCCACTAAGTGTACTAAGTGCTAACACAGGCGATGCTGTAACTTATCTAGTGGTGAGGAAGGCAGGAAAAGTTTCCAAGAGGAAACAAACTTCAATGGACAGAACGAGTAATCCCAATTGGCCTCCATAAAGAGGCTTTCCACCAAAATGAGATCTGGCTTCCCATATTTGGATTCCCAGATCGCAGCCCCCACGACACTTGAGTTGTCAGACCCAAAGAAGTAAAACATAGTATGTTTTCCTCAACCTCTCTCCACCTGCTACTTGAGCCCATTCCTAATCTATTGGTCTCTACTTACAAATATCTACTAAACTTCCAGCAGCTCTGCATGTCTGCCTTTAATGTTGACACAGAGAACAAGAGGTTGGTGTTTCTTGGAGCTTCCCAAACTACAAAAAACCTGCTAACACTTGAAAACCACAACGCTGACAAAGACATCATGGACTGGAAGTTCCAGCATTGAGCCAATTTTATGTATGCATTTATTTATTTGTTTAAAGGGAAGGACTTTTTTCCAACCACTAAAAGAGTTCCTCAAAACTCCCTAGTTCCCAATGCAAGCAGACATCAATAACGAATTTAAGGCTGCCTTTTTTTTTTTTCATTCCTTGTCTTCTAGCAGCCCTCAGGGGCTGTCATACTGAGTTTCAGCACTCACAATCTTGGTCGCAAGGAAGAACATGCCTAGAATCATGCAGAGTGGCCAAACACACCCCAGGGCCTCCAGTTTTATCCCCTTAACAAGGGACTTGAAGAGTCTGCTGAACAACCAGCTGATGCTAACGGACCTCACGGGAGGTTCATAACAAGAATGTTATCTGTTAGGAACTGGTTTTCTTAAACTGATTTTACCTAGCAAGCAAGGAATCACTCATAAAAAAAAAAAAAAGGAATATCCTGCGGTTGTAAGAAAGACAGTTATGGCTTCAAATTCAGCCCTTGGATTTGTTCGCTATGTGATATTGGGCAAGTCACCTAACCTTTCCGAGCCTCGGTTTACTCATCTGTTCAATGGGAAGCATTGCCTTCTTGTAAGAATATTGTTTTAAAAATAAGGCTTATGTTTGCCAAAGCAATGCATACACATTGCTTTATTAAACACTTGAAGAGTGTTGGAAGTCTTTTAACAAAAATCAGAAGTTTCAACTCTCATCACCCCTGAATCTTACTCCTTGGGGTAGCTGCTCTCAACTCCTCTGGCTGATTAATATTCTACAGATGTAAATACTGCAGATTTCTCCAGTCTTCTCCATTCTCAGATCCCTCCACCTTGTTTTTCAGGTTGCTTCTTTGGGTCTCTCTCTTCTGCATTGGAAATCCTCCCCACGGTCTGGTCAACTTGAAGATCAGGACTCTACGAAGCCATTTGTGACTTCCATGCACGTGGGGTCAGGACTGTTGACTGATGAAATTCCTTGTAGGATGATGAGGCAGCAAGTCAGCCTATTCATTGGGGGCCACCATATTTCAGGATCTTGACGTCTTTTCTCAGGGATCTGTCACTTTCTCCAGATAAAAATCCTCTAAGCATTTGGCTGAGAAGAGAGAAGGGCTGAATGGCTCAAGTCTTGACTCATTTCTCTTCCCACTGTCTGTTGTCTCTGTTGACCCCTTGAGTCCTGAGCCTTTCTGACTTATTATCCACAGAAATCCCATTCCCATTTCTGTGTGATGGGGATGAGAGGAGAAAAGGGAGGTAATTGTCTGACTGTGTCAGGGAAGGGATAGGCCCCTGAGAGCCAAGAGCTCTGCACACGGTTTCTAGATCCCACTCACTCTCACCTTGCATATACCTGGATGCCTTAACATGCCTGGAATATAATTGTGTTTACTCTGTGATGTCACTTGTCTCTGCTTCTCTCCTCCTTTCCACTTTCCTCTCTCCCCTTCTTGCTTTATTCCTTTCTTTCTTCCCTTCTCCCTCACTTCCTTCCCTTGTTCCTTTCTTCCTTACTTCCTGCAACCTTTTCAATGGAGGGAAATGAGATAAACTCAACATGACTCTCAGCTTTTCACCCCTTACTTTATTAACAGAAGTTCTATTGGGAGGCCTAATTGAGAGGAAAGATGTGGAGTCTCTTACTGAACATCTGGCATACATTTAAATGCTCAGCTACACTTATTTCTGCATCATGCCTCTCAGCATCACCTCGGACATTCCCTGACATCCCCAAAGGAAAGAACCTGTGGCCTGAGAGACAAGATTTTTAGGAAATTCCTAGAGCTCAGGGTACATCCTCGAAGAGTGGGTGGGAGGGAGGGTTCTGAAATGCCCCCTTTCTCCAGGTCAGTCAATTAATTCAATTAATCCTCAAGACAACTTCATTAGGCAGTTGCTCTGATGATTATTTCTATTTTAGGCCCTTGGTCTTCCTATCTATGCACTATATTACCATGGTCTAGGACAGTCACTTATTTAGGGAAGGAAAAGGTGAGAAATAGCCCTTGACCTTCTGCCTGTCACCAGAGTTTAAAAAAATACAACCATCTTTCCCTGTGGAAGCCTTCCCACCAGAACCTACACATACATAGAATTATCCTAGCATGATCTCAGACACAGACACACACACACGCCTGCGTGCTCCAGAAAGTGGTAACTAATAAGTGAAACCATGGTTCCGAGGTCTCCTGGTGCCTGAGCTCCCCTGCAGGGCTCCCAATCAATACAAGGTTCGCTGTCTGCAACTTGGCTGTGTTACTAAGATTACAAATGAAAACCAGCCCCCAGAGGGTGCAGCGTTCCTGTAGCACAGAAGCAAAGCATAATTCTTGCTTACACTCAGCTTTGTGATCGGTTTCTCCCCTGGTAGCTAGTCTTGTAACTTCTTTTTGGAGCTGTCAATCTTCACACACAGCCCCAAACTTCTGCAGATCAAGACTTTCTCATCTCACTGGAGTGTTCCCTCCCCACTAACCACAGGATACTCTGTTTCTCTGCGGCTGTTTCAAATGGAACAGCTTTTTTGGTAGTTTAAAAAATATATATTGAACAAATAGTGATAATAATAACTATCATTATTGTTGGGCTCATTGTTATCATTTCTAGTTCCTGTGTCTAATTCTGTGTCAGATGTTGTACAAGACACTCTGTAGCCAGTATCTCTACACCTTCCCCAACCCACACAGTTTATGTATAAATATCATTTCCTGACAATTAAGGAAACTGGGGCTCAGAGATGGTAAACAACATCCTCAGGGCCACGCAGCCAGTTAAGAGGGATTCAAACCCAGTTACCCTATTGACTGCAGTAGCTCCAGAACCTCCATTCCTAACACTAAGAAAGGATTTCAAATACAGGGTGACTGCCTTAAAAACCAGGCTTTCGGCCAGTTGCAGTGGCTCATGCCTGTAATCCCAGTGCTTTGGGAGGCCGAGGCAGGCAGATCACGAGGTCAGAAGTTGGAGACCATCCTGACCAACATGGTGAAACCCTGTCTCTACTAAAAATAACAAAAATTAGCCGGGCGTGGTGGCGGGTGCCTGTAATCCTAGCTACTCGGGAGGCTGAGGCAGGAGAATCGCTTGAACCTGGGAGGTGGAGGCTGCAGTGGGCCGAGATCGCACCATCACACTCCAGCCTGGGCACAACTCCATCTAACACACACACACAAAAAAAAAACAAAAACAAACCAGGCTGTCTTCCTGGGTTCTGTTGATGAGTCTTCCTCAGAGACAATACCTGGATTCCAACATATTCCTTGGTTTCTGGATCCATCATCTTCATAGTTAAAAGAAAAAAAAAAAGCCAATTGCCCTCCTCCTGGGAAATTTATATCTCTTAAAAGGGTAACAAATATCTCACGTTGTCAGTCTATGAGACATTGTCAGAGTTATCCTTCCATGGGTCCAGCAACCTCGTAGCTCCTCCAGATGTACAATGTAGGGAGCAAGAAAGCTTGGCTTTCTCCTTAAACTAAGGTTCATTAGAAGATCCAAATGCAAACCTTTTAGACCAGCTCAGGAGGTGAGGACGAGGTTATCTTGTCCCCCATCTCACTGCAGGGAACACTCTGGTGATCGACTTTGAAAATCAGGCAACAGCCTCCTGAAAGTAGCAGGTCTTCTAAGACATGCCTCAGCAAATCCATCGAATTCATCTGAGAATCCTCTTAGCTGCAAGTAATGGAATGGCCAACAAATACATCCCTCTTTTCTCATAACCAGAAGGCTGCAGACCTTAGTCCAATGGTCAAACGGCCTGAGGCCAACATCTGTGTGATTCCCAAGGCTTTCTCCTCATGGTCTGCTCTCCTTCCAGGCATCATGTCCAGAATCCAGGTAACATAAAACAGGAAACACATATGTGTGTGTCTGTGTGCCTGTGTGTGTCTGCGTGCCTGTGTGTGTCTGCATGTGTAATAATATTTAGAGTAATGAATTCAGGGAGTGTACCAGATATAGCTGTCCTTTTTTTTTTTTTTTTGTAACCAAAAAAACCAAAAACTTTTGGAAACCTCTTCTAGCAAACTGTTATCATATCCTTGGCCATATCTATGTCATATAACTACTCCTAGTTCCCAAGAAATCTGGGAAATCAAGAGTTTTAGTTAAGTACATTTCTACCCAGAATAAAATTGGAATTTTTTTAAATGAAAGAGTAAAGCAATGTCAGGTAAGCATCCTCTGAATGATCAGTGCAAATCCGTTTGGTCACCCTGAATTCCAGTTGTCTCCAAGCATCTCAGGTACTCCACAAAGGCTTCTTCCTCTCAGGATAAGCCCCCAATTTCCCCTCAGGAGTTTTCAAATATCAACAAGGGTGAAGAATAGCTGAAGTATGCATGAATTATTCATCAAGGTTTTTACCTTTGATTTTTCTATAGGAGTTGATATACAATGTACTTTTGTTAACAACTAGAATCTGATTTGTGCACCTGATGGTTTAAATATTCTGCCCTAGGACATAACAATCACCCAGCATGTAAATGGAATTCAACCATATCCTAGTGTGATTAGAGGTGGAGTAACAGCCACATCTCAAGGAGACTCTCACATAGATGTTGATTCTAATTCAGTGTCTGCCTTCCACTGTTTATCTGCCTGGACCCTTGTAACAGGTCTGCTGGAAATCCTTCATCCTAAACACTCGGCTAGTGTTGAACACAGTACTCTTGCTAAAGTAAACAAGGAAAATATGGAAGGGGATTTAAAAAATAATCTTGGCATCCAACAGGCTGGAGTTGGAATCTTGGCTCTGTTGCTTACTTACTTTTTGACACTAGTCAGTTCATCTGACCTCTCAAGACCTCAGTTTCCCCAAATGAGAAGTAAAAACATCAATACTTACTTCAGAGAGTGATTTTCCAGGTTGGACAACATATTTAAGATATCTAGGAAGGTCCCTGGCACATGATAGACTTTAAGGAAACATTATTCCTATTAGCATTCTTTTAAGAAAGCAGAGTTGAAATGTTACTGAAATGCCAGGGGTTCAGTCTAGGTCCTGCTGCTCATAGCACAGAGAGCTAATCACTGAGACAATGAGTATTGCCAGAGAAGAAGGCTTTATTTGAGTGCTGCAGCCAAGGAAACAGGAGATTAGTTTCAAATCCATCTTCCCAATCAAGTAAAATAGGGCTTTATATAGCAGGGAAGAAATGTGGGAAAAACAGGAATTAGGGAGGAGTTAGGAAGACGTCAACAGGAAGCAGGTGTTCATTAGGCAGTCATGACAGGTGAGGGGTCTGGCGTCTCATTGTCCAGATGTGGTGACCTAGTGAGTTTCCGTTCCTTGATACTATCTGGGAAGGCTGATGGTCTGTTTCCTAAGAAAGAAACTCAGTTAAGATAAATTTAAGTTTCAAGCTTTAAGACTGTGAGGGGCAGGCACGGTGGCTCACGCCTGTAATCCAAACACTTTGGGAGGCCAAGGCGGGTGGACCACCTGAGGTCAGGAGTTAGAGACCAGACTGACCAACATGGAGAAACCCTATCTCTACAAAAAAATACAGTATTAGCCGGACATGGTGGTGCATGCCTGGAATCCCAGCTACTCGGGAGGCTGAGGCAGGAGAATCGCTTGAACCCAAGAGGCAGAGGTTGCAGTGAGCCAAGATCATGCCATTGTACTCCAGTCTAGGGAACAAGAGCAAAACTCCATCTCAAAAATAAAATAAAATAAAAAATAAAAACAAAACAAAAAAGATTGTGAGGGTCAATTTCTATGTTTATTCAAGAAAAACCAATAACATAAATTCTGTGGGACAATTGGGCTGGTTTTAGTCTCTGCTTTCTATTTGTCAATTCCTCAATTATGGGGAATCTGGTCATTGATCTTTCTGGCTGCTTTATGCTGAGAAGGGGTGATAAGAATTTAGAAGGGGCGGGCCGGGCGCGGTTGCTCAAGCCTGTAATCCCAGCACTTTGGGAGGCCGAGACGGGTGGATCACGAGGTCAGGAGATCGAGACCATCCTGGCTAACACGGTGAAACCCCGTCTCTACTAAAAAATACAAAAAAATAGCCGGGCGAGGTGGCGGGCGCCTGTAGTCCCAGCTACTGGGGAGGCTGAGGCAGGAGAATGGTGTGAACCCGGGAGGCGGAGCTTGCAGTGAGCTGAGATCCAGCCACTGCACTCCAGCCTGGGCGACAGAGCGAGACTCCGTCTCAAAAAAAAAAAGGAATTTAGAAGGGGCTAAGAGCCGAACTACTTCTGGAGGCTATTTGTTCGGCAGGGCAAGAGGCAAGACCTTTTCCCAGACAAGATTTGTCTCTTGTCAAATTTTAGAAAGAAGTTTACAAAACTGCTTAGGACTCAAAGGAATTTCCTTTGCCTTTTAAGAGCTCACACTCTGGTCTGGGAGTTCCAGCTTCCAAGGCTCCAAAGCTGAGTTGCATCTTCAGCACTGACCTGAAAGGGTGATCTCTTTTGAAGGTCTGTGTAAGGACACCTACAACCACCAAACAATAACATTCATAACTAATCTTATCCCTTAAAAATCAGTCCTTACATTCGCATGTGCCCACCTCTTCTGCAATTGTCCCCAGGCCTGGAGGGATTGAAGAGTTTTTATTTCTGGCCCTGTGTCTCATGAAATCAGTTCATTTTGACTGTCACCTTCTCCTGGTCTGAAGAGGGGGCTTTGATTGGTGTCAATGTTCAAGATTCAGCAGTGGTCAGTGCCTTTTTCAGGAGTCAAAGCCCAGTAACTTAACGGCACAAGGACTTAAAAGCAATATAGAGGCCGGGTGCAGGGGCTCATGCCTATAATCCCAGCATTTTGGGAGGCCAACGCAGGTAGACCACTTTGAGGTCAGCAGTTCGAGAGAAGCCTGGCCAATATGGCAAAATTCCATCTCTATTAAAAATACAAAAATTAGCTGGGCATAGTAGCACGTGCCTATGGTCCCAGCAACTCAAGAGGCTGAGGCACAAAAACTGCTTGAATCCCGGAGACAGAGGTTGCACTGAGCCAAGATCATGCCACTGCACTCTAGCCTGGGCGACAGAGGGAGACTCTGTCTCAAAAAAAAAAAAAAAAAAAAGCAATTTAGAAAGTTACATGGGGCCGGGCGCGGTGGCTCACGCCTGTAATCCCAGTACTTTGGGAGGCCAAGACGGGCGGATCACGAGGTCAGGAGATCGAGACCATCATGACTAACACGGTGAAACCCCGTCTCTACTAAAAATACAAAAATTAGCTGGGCACGGTGGCGGGCGCCTGTAGTCTCAGCTACACGGGAGGCTGAGGCAGGAGAATGGTGTGAACCCGGGAGGCAGAGCTTGCAGTGAGTGGAGATCCGGCCACCGCACTCCAGCCTGGGCGACAGAGCGAGACTCCGTCTCAAAAAAAAAAAAAAAAGAAAGTTACATGGATATAAAACCTTAAATCTTAGTTTTCCTAAGTAATTTGAAAAAAAAAAATTAAAAATGATGACATAGGAATTATAGGAATTATCTCAGTTAAACGTAAAATCTGCTCCTTAGGCCAGTTACCAAAAGGCAAAGAAAGACCTTCTGCTGTGTGATTGCTGCTTCTTATGGGAAGCATACTTAGATAACCTGAAAGTCAAATCCAATGAACACTTTAGACATACCAAAAAAATCCAAATGTACAGAATCAAATTATACTGGGGGGAAACATTACGGTTCTAGACCCTCAAGATAAACATTTCAGTGTCAGGCCATTAGACAGCAGCAGTTAGAACCAGAGGTAAAAAAAGTTACAGTAGCTGACAAAAAAGTTGAAGGAGAAAGTTATCATCTCAGGCCTTTGCAAGTGGAGGAAGAAATTGAAAGCCACTAGTAAGACACAATGAAATTACACTTCTGAGATGGGAATGTGAGGTGTTTTCAAAAAGAAACAGATTATAGAATCAAAATCAAAATCTCTTGTCAAATCAATATTTTAAGATAACCTTGTTCTAACACAGGGGACCAATGTTAACTTTTTCATCTCTCCCCTCCTTACTGGTTCATTTCTACCTTGCTTATAAATAACCTTTCTAAGCCCATGATTTTAATTAACCTTTAGGTAACTTCTGAATTTTCGACAAAACTATTCTTTTTCTCAATAAAAGCATATCTTCTTAGGCACATTTTACAGACAGAATTATTAGCTATTAACTAGTTCTTATTCTTAGTAACCTTAAATTTCAGTGAAAACCTGAAAAACAAAAAATCCTAAACTATCAGATATTAGCATTTTCTAGACGAGAATATGTCACAACTTTTAAAAACGTATTTTCCCATATCATAGCCTTTCTCAATCAGAAATGACCCCCCATCCATGAGCATCTTATTTTTTTTTTAATTTTTCTTTCAGTTCTGGGATACATGTGCTGAAAGTACAGGTTTGTTACACAGGTATAGATGTGCCATGGTGGTTTGCAGCACCTATCAACCCGTCATCTAGATTTTAAGCCCCACGTATATTAAGTATTTGTCTTAATGCTCTCCCTCTCCTTTTCCTCCACCCACCAACAGGCCCCGGTGTGTGATATTCCTGGCCCTGTGTCCATGTGTTCTCATTGCTTAACTTCCACTTATGAGTGAGAACATGGGGTGTTTGGTTTTCTGTTCCTGTGTTAGTTTGCTGAGAATGATGGTGTCCAGCTTCATCCATGTCTCTGCAAAGGACATGAACTCATTCTTTTTTATGACTGCCTAGTATTCCATGGTGTATATATGCCACATTTTCTTTATCCAGTCTATCATTGATATTTGCTGGAATGTGTGAAGCCATTCCTGCTGTCTGGTACCCACAGAAGATATTCACACATCCACACCCAGATGTCAAATTTCAAAGGCTGTTCTTCCTAGGCGATCAGGAACACAGTTGGAGCAGGCAGTGGTGGAGCCAAGGAGAGAGACTAAAACCCACCTCTGGCCAAAAATGGTCAAGCAGCTGCTTAGAAGCACTTCCAAAACACTTCTAGCCCCTGCAGCTGAGCCACAAACAACACGTTCCCAGTTGGGCAACCAAAATCTGTTACCAAAATGCCAGAAGTTCCATCTAGGTTCTGTTGCTCACCGTACAGAAAGTCAGTTACTGAGACAACAGATATTGCCAGGGAAGAAGGCTTTAACTGGGTGCTACAGCCAAGAAAATGAGAGGTAAGTCTCAAGTCCATCTCCCCAACTAACCAAAATTACAGGTTTATATAGCAGGGAAGAAGTGTAACTACATGTGGGAAAATAGGAATTAGGGAGTTGCAAGGAAGAAAAGTTGGTTAATAGGCAGCAGGTGTTCAGTTAGGAAAACAGAAACTGGGGAGGGGTAAAAAAGCAATCATTGGCTGGGGGCGGTGGCTCATGTCTGTAATCCCAGCACTTTGGGAGGCCAAGGCAGGCAGATTACTTGAGGCCAGAAGTTCGAGATCACCTTGGCCAACATAGAGAAAATCCATCTCTACTAAAAATACAAAAATTTTCCAGGTGTCATGCCTCAGTTACTCAGGAGGCTGAAGCACAAGAATTGCTTGAACCTAGGAGGCAGAGATTGCAGTGAGCTGAGATTCACACCACTGCACTGCAGCCTGGGCAACAGAGCTAGACTCTGTCTCAAAAAAAGACAGCAATCATGATGAAGAGTCTAGCATCTCATTGTCCATATATAGTGACCTCGTAAGCCTCAGTTCCTTGATACTATCTGTTAGGGATGATAGTTGGTTTCCTGAGAAAGGAACTCAGATAGGACAAATGTAAGTTTCAAGCTTTAAGACTGGGAGTGTCAATGTCCATGTTTATACACATATATATGTGTATAAAAAACTATAACATCACTTCTCTGAGACAAATTGGTCAGGTTTCAGAGGGAGATCAAGACATTGAACTCTATTTTTTTTTCTTTTTTTTTATAGAAAATCTGGCAAACGCAAGACTCAAATTTCAGATTAAAAAAAAGGTCTTTGGAATTCACTATAACTCCAGTTCAAATCTCTTCTTTTCCATTTGGTAGGTGTGGTAACCTCAGCTAATTTACTTAAACTCTTTGAGTTTCTGTTTCTTTGTATGTAAAATAGGGGGAAAAAATACCTGCCTTATTTAGTTGACTATTCATTCCACAAACACACACAAGTGTCTACTATGTGATAGACACAGGGATACAAATATTAACAAGACATAGTTTCTTTTTGTTTTTTGTTTGTTTGTGTTTTGCTTTTGAAATTTAAAGTCTAGTGGATGAATGTTCGGAGTAATTTTAAGTACTTTCAATTTATAGAAAGTCTGCTCGGTGCTGGATCCTTTATTTCAATATTCACAGCTTCCCTAAAGGTATGTGGACTATCATCCATTTTACAGGTGAAGAAAGTGAGTTTGGAGAATTTAAAGAAACCACCCAAGAGCACACAATGAATGGTCATGTCAAGATTTGCACTGGGGACCATGGACCACAAAGCCTTTGATAATGCTGTTCTGGACGAAGCATTGGGCACGATAATGGGTACATGGAAAATGCAATCTAATTAAATGTGCTTCAGAGAATTGATACTGCATTATCACTGAGGTCGCTTAAGCAACTTTAGCCAAAGAGTCCAACAATATAATGACAATAGCACTCACCTCCTCCTGCCTTACAGACCTAGGTGCATGCAGAGATTTGCTTTAATCAGTCTTACAGATGAGTTGCAGAATAGTCATGTAACAGAATCAGGCATTATGCAATAGCAGAACAAACACAAATAGCCCATGAGACCAGCAGCTTGGCATAAATTACTAGGAGCCATGAAAGGCACAGCTGTATCTAAAGCATATGATTACACAGATGCACCCATACACAGAGAACCTATCAGGAATGCATGATGACTGTCTTTAAAGTTCCCTAAATTAGGCACACAAGAAAAATGAGTCTACACCCTGCCAAGACAATGAATAATGGTAATCATAACAATTATATTTATTGAACAATTAATATATATCAGGCATGTTGCTAAGCAATTTACATGCATTGCCTCAGTTTCACTTTCAATAATCCTTTGGGTTGGATAGTATAATTATTTGTATTTTACAGGTGAAGAAACTGAGGCTCAGCTGTCCAAGTGATACATTTGATAATTGACAGAGCTGGGGTTCAAAATAAGGTCCACCTGAGCACTATACTTTTAATGACATGTCATTACAAGCTTGAGCTTCACCTTTATGTATGAAGACAGACAAACCTCAATATTCCCCAAACCTCTCATCAATCAATTCCCATCTCCCTACTATGCATCTTTTGCCCAGTTTTCTCTCTCTCTCTCATCAATGGACATATCCCCCAAAAAAGAGAAACATTCCTGCAATGTTACCCTTGGTCACGTGCTCCCAAAACATCTTCAAACTGTGCCTGGCCTTGTCCCCATCTCTATGCCTTTGAAGTCATTCCCTTACAGAGGACTCAGAAGCATAGAGAGCTTCTGAAGACAAGACAAAACAAAATAAAAAACAGAAAAAACCCACCTTGGTTCAAATCTAGACTTCCTTCCTCCCTCCTATGTAAATTGGAGCAAGTCACTTAACCTCTCTGAGCCCTAGTGTCTTTATCTGTACAATGAGGATACTAGTACATATTTCCAAGGAACTCTCATTAGAAATAAACGAAAAATTTTATGCATGAAAATTGGAAAGATATGGATGTGCCTAACACACAATAAGCAAAATAACTGTTATTTTCCTTCTCTTAGCTTTGTATGGAGAACACATACTTATCTTTGAAAACTCAGATCAAAGCCTCCTCCTTTTGTCATACGTGGGTTTTGTCACTCCATCCTCTGTGCTCTGGGAACTCTGTATCTCTAATTAGAACTTTTTACATTGATTTTTATCTGTTTACCAGACTATCTTTACTATTAGAAAGTGAGCTTCTCCAGGGAAAAGGCTTTGTCTTATTTCTGTGTGTATCCACAGAGTCTACTGCTGTCCTACCACTGTGTAGAATAAACCATCGTTTGTCAATTGCATGCCTTAAGCTGCATTAACACTCACCCATAAAACCACCGGGAGGGGGTGTGTCTTGGAGAGCAGAGCTCACTGTTCTTTTGCTTGTGTTTTGTGTATTGTCTCACATCCAGCATAACAGCACACAGTAAATCTGAGAGAAACCAAGAATAATTGAGCAATACAGCTTCCTTCTTTTGAGCTCCTACCCTATGCTACGCACTAGCTGTTTTACATATATCAGCTCTAATTCTCATAGTGATCTTGCAAGGTCATTGTGACTGGAATAAGAGAATGAGATATTAAATTGTGTTTGCAGTCAGCCTCCTCCCTACTCCCTGCCTGTAAAAGGGAAAAGATCTTGGTCCAGCTAATGAGATCTTCCTTACTAGGCAGTGTATGTCAATTTGACTGGGCCACGGGGTGCCCAGACATTCGGTCAAAGATTATTCTGGGTGTGCCTGTGAGGATGTTTGTGAAGGATGCTGATATTTGAGTTGGTGGACTGAGTGAAGTATCTGCCCTCTCTAGTGTATACAGGCTTCATCCAATCCATTGAAGACTTAAACAGAACCAAGAAACTGACCCTCCTATAAATAGAAGGGAACTCCTCTTGCCTGGTTGTTTAGAGCTGAAACATTGGTCTTTTCTGGTGTTCAGGCTCAAATGGAAACATCAGCTCTTCTTGGGTCTCAAGCCTGTCAGCTTTCAGGTTAGAATTTATACCATGGGCTCTCCTGGGTCTCCAGTTTGCTGACTACAGACCTTGGGACTTGCCAGCCTCCAAAATCACATGCGCCAAGTCCTTATAGTGGGTAAGTAGGTAGGTAGGTAGACAGAGAGACATAGAGACAAACAGATGACAGAGAGGCAGACAGATGGATAGAAACAAAAAAAAATGTATATATGTATATGTGTATATATATATGCGCGCGCGCACACACACACACACCTGTTTCTGTTTCTCTGGAGAATGCTGACTAATACAAGCAGAATCCAAATAGTGCGAAAATGGAGGTGAAAATGAAGAAACAGAAACGTATTTGATCTATACATAACAATTAAAAAATGCAAAAGCAGGAAGAAAAGTGGGAAAACAGAAGAGCCTACCAGATTACATATGAAGAAGCATTTGGGGGCAGTACAAAGAAAGAGGCGAGAGTTTGCAAGGAATCATTCCAAAGACTGTAAGAGACTGGAGGCAGGGAAATACAGAGAAACTTTTTAAGAGATATGTAGGACATCAGAAATGATTCTTTCCTTTGTCATTTTCTCAAGAGTTTGAACAAAGCTTTGATTTGTTTTTAATATTTTCGGATGAAAATGAGATGTTCTACGAGACAGGGCCACATAGGGTCCTAGTTATGTGCAGGTAACAGTTATACAGATTCTCATACATAAGTTACATGTGGGTTATAGTTATAGAGATTCTCATGTATAAGTTCAACATTTGGTGTGGGTTATTGGTTTATGAAAACCTCTCTCTGTCTTTCCCTCTTTCCCCTTCCCTCCTCATTTCTATCTCCATCTCTCTTCCTCCCTCCTTCCTCCCTGATATAACCAATTTATTTAGCTAAGGATACAGAAATTTATTGAATGCAAGGTGGCCACACAGAACAAAGGCCACTGCAGTGTATCTCAGTTTAGTTTCTCTTGGCCCCCAGTGTCTCTGAAAGGTACACATTTACATAAATGCAACAGATTTAGAGAGTCACATTTTTACCAGTATTCTTGATTTTTGCTTTTATTATTTTTTTAAATTTTTGTTTTTTGTATACTCAAGGTATGCATTAGAATTGGAAAATGACTTTCGCTGACAAGCTATGCATTTCTATTTAATATTTTTTTTTGGTAAAAAATGAATAAGTTCTCTGGGTTCTCAAACCCAGATTCTGTATTCACAAGACCCATGTTCTTAACAGATATAATGGGGGAAAGGCCCGGTCCATTCTTAAGTCATTCTTAGGTGCCCCTGAAAAAAATATCTGCCCCTAGCACTCCAGAAAACCCATTTCCTGCCAACAAAGCTTGCAACGTTTTTATTAATCATCAAGATGTTATGAAAATGCCAGGGGTTCAGTCTAGGTCCTGCTGCTTGCCACACAGATAGCCAATCAATGAGACAACAAGTATTGCCAGGAAAGAAGACTTCAATTGGGTGCTGCAGCTGAGGAGATGGGCGATCAGTCTCAAATCCATCTCCCCAACTGACCAGAAGTGGGGGGTTATATAGAGGGGAAGGAAAGTAGCTATGTACAGGAAAACAGGAATTAGGTATCGGTAAGGAAGAGGATTTTGTCAACGGGAAGCATGTGATTGATTAGGAAAACAGAAATTAGGAATGGGTAAGGAAGTAATCATGATGAATGAAGTGTTTGGCATCTCATTGTCCAGATACAGTGATCTGTTCATTTTCAATTCCTGATACTATCTGGGAGGCCTGATGGTCAGTTTCCTGAGAAAGGAACTCAGATAAGATAAATGTAAATTTTTCAAGTTTTAAGACTAGAGGGTCAATTTCTATAGTCATTCAAAAAACTGTAAACATTAGTTCTATGGGACAATTGGGCCAGTTTCAAAGATACCTTAGCTTCTAAATGTCAGAGAGAGAATATGAATCCGGATCTACCTGACTCTAAAGTTCGTGATTTTATACTCTTACCTCTGCAGAGTGAGTTCTTAGAAAACAGGCATCAAATTATGCCAATACAACTCCTATAGAGGAGTGGATCTACAAGCCAATTCAGCACTCAGGAGGCACCCAGACAATGTCTTTTTGTGCAGTAAACAGCCACGGTCCCCCTCTAAGGGCTCCAAATGGAGTACCTGGTATACCTATGTGGCTAGTCCCTAGGGCAGTCAGATCTTTTGAAATATGGACCTTGGCCGGGCGCGGTGGCTCAAGCCTGTAATCCCAGCACTTTGGGAGGCCGAGACGGCGGATCACGAGGTCAGGAGATCGAGACCATCCTGGCTAACACGGTGAAACCCCGTCTCTACTACAAAATACAAAAAAACTAGCCAGGCGAGGTGGCGGGCGCCTGTAGTCCCAGCTACTCGGGAGGCTGAGGCAGGAGAATGGCGTGAACCCGGGAGGCGGAGCTTGCAGTGAGCTGAGATCCGGCCACTGCACTCCAGCCTGGGCGACAGAGCGAGACTCCGTCTCAGAAAAAAAAAAAAAAAAAAAGAAATATGGACCTAATTTAAGCTTGGTCTGTTATCAAATAACTCATCTGACAAATTCTCAGTTGGCAACCAGGAGGCATGATATGAGCTTCAAAATTTATTATGGAAAAAAAAAAAAAACAACAACAGTAGATCAGGTAATTCACTCTCTTTGGAAGTTTCATGTCAGAGGTTTTTCATCCCAAATTTTACTTTAATTTGCTCTGAATAGAAACAGGCAATTAAAGATGTCCAGTGAAATTTGTTTTTGAGATAAAAAGGTGCTAAGGCTGTATGGGAATGTTCCAAAGCACTCCAAATGTCAAATAGGAATGGTCATAAAAAGGCAAGTTGAATGTTAAAGATAAATTGCTGCAATTGGAATGCCATAAAATATGATAGCCTCCTTCAAAATTTTAACATTCAGACGGGATTAGAACAGCACAGAGCCCTTGAGATTTTTTCCAACATCCTCATCTCCAGAGCTTTCAGATCGGTGAAACTAATGCACAACCTAGGACTTGAGACCAAATTTCTCAATTCTCAGGCCAGTGAACTCATTCATTAATTTGGAAACTAAGAGCTAAATATTTATGATGGATGACTTCATTTCTACCCTTATGTCAAATTTCACTGACACCACTAAATATTTCAGAACACATGCTCATCAGAAAACTTCCCAGCACCACGCACAGGGAAAAGAGTTTAGGAAGGGTCACAATATCTAGACATATTATCTACGTCTATGTTTTACCTAGAGTATGTTCCCTGATGGGATACAGTTAAGCAACATTGCATACTTGCATTGCATTGAATTTCCTTCTTGAAGATTCTCAATTCTCTTTAGCTAATTAAAAGTTCTTGGAAGTTCAACTGTAAAGAGAATATTTAGCATTCTCTAAGTCATTCACCCTAGTGATCTGGTAGTACTTTACAAACTAATCCTGTCAAAACAACTCCTGAACCCCTCCAAATTCCCAAGCCAATGTCTAAATTTCTTTTTTTTCTGATAAAAATAAAATTCTTTGGCACCTAGAATTTAAATTATTTCTTCCATCCCAGATAACAGGATGCTTCTGGGTCAAAGTGGGTGAGCTTCATAGTTTCATTCTTGCAAGAGAACTGGTCCTGTAAATGCATATGGGGTTAGGGAGAGCATTGCATTCCAAAGAGTTTCAACCATTTTTTGAAGTGAAGAATGCAGAACTAGTGGGGGGAACTAACAAAATGCAATTATAGTATTAGAAGTGGAGGAATAAAGGAGTTTCTGAATATGTGCTTAGCATTCTGCATGATTGACTAGATCAAAGTTTCTCAGATGCCATTGTGCATCGAAATCACATGGAGGTTTTATTAACACAGAGTTTGGGGCCCCACTCCCAGGGTTTCCAACTAGAAAGGTTTGGGTGGGGCCCAGGAATCTGCACTTCTAACAACTTTCCAGGTTATGCTGATGCTGCTGATTCAGGGGCCACACTTTAAGAACCACTCTTCTAGACCATTGATTAGCCTTAAATATCTGGCATAACTACTCAGATCAGCAGTTTTCAGGTTTCTCTTTAGCATAAAATCTTTTTGTGCATATCATTGTTGTTGTCCGGGTGGTCTTCCATCCTCACCCAGCATCCATGGCTACACCAGGAAATCACTCCTCCCACACTGTCTTGGTGGGAAACTCAGTCAAGTTATTTCCACTTTCACCTGGGCAGAGTGGATACCTGATAAAAGCCATGGAGGGGCCCAACTATAATCTAATACCAGCAGTGATTATGGGGGTGGGAGTAAGAAGAGGAGGGGAGGTAGAGATTTCATTGTTGCTAGAAAATGAACACCAAAAAATAAGCTACAATAATTGGCTCCTTTTCCATATGCATCTCAAGGTCCCATTTTTTTCCCAGCAGCTGTCAATATAGTCTCATCACAGACATCAATATATTACTTAATTTTAAAATGCATCATTTTAAGAATGAGCCCACTTACCCAACCCAGTCATACTTCTAAGCCAATCAGACTCCCGTGCCTGAGAATTTGAAAATGAATTCCTAAACCAATTCCTAACACAAAGTCCCTAAACCACTGGAGCCCAACCCTGGCACTACAAAAAACTGTCTATGAGTTGCTGCTACATGGATCCAGGAGCTGTCCCCAGCCCTATCTTCCAGTAAGGTTGTCCAGCTTCTCCTTTACTTCTCTGTGTCTCCTCATTTCTCTTTACTAAGTTCCTTTTTCACCTAAGTAAGCTAGTCTGTTTCTGTGGTTTAAACCTAAGATTCTCCCAACATAAGAGATATGGAACTCTAAATTTAACACATAAAAATAGTATCTCTGAATAAAGAGGGGAGTGGGGACCTATGACTGAGACAGCTGGAACCTATCACACATGCTCTTCCTTCCCAAAGAACACCTCCAATGAGTTTCTAAATAGCCTAAAAGTTTTGGGAGACACAAATGGGAGATCTTGGCTTATAACATCTACTTGTGTTTTGGGCTCACTTTGGCAACCAGCTAAAGATAAGGGTTTGGGTGGATCTGGTCATCTTAAAGGCCAGTGGATAAAAATATAGCCCACTTCCCTGCGAGTTTAAATTATAAATCCTTGTATTAGCTCATTCCCAAAAGGCCTTGGAAAAGTGTATTTGTGTATAACACGATCCTCCGGCACACCGGGTTGTATTACTCATTTCATCGGCATAGATGGAATCAGATATTTGGCTCCACTACCATAACATGCATCCAAGGGCTTATTTCCTCCAAAAGAAGTACAATTGGAAATAGCATCGATTGAGCCAAAACACGTTCATTTCAGCATATATCGTTAAAGAGCAGGCATCAGCAAAGATGCAGCCGTCAAGGAAGCCCACACAACAGAGCCCTGGAGAGTCCTTACAACATAGCCCCAAATAGAAGCTGCCTCCTGGATGTTTCAAACAAGAAAAGCAATCCACATGAATAAGCTTTGTCTTAAAAAAAGAGTGCGCCATCCTACAACTTTCTTTAAAGGATAGCTCCACTGAAATAAGTCACTGTCTTTGGAAAACAAAGTCCTTTCACCAAATTTAGTACAATTTTACTTCTAGAGATGGATGCTTCATGATAGAGCATAAGGGCCCCAGGAAATCCAAATCCCACAAGTTGAGGGGCAAACCGTTCTATTCAGGAGACTAGACATTCTGACTTTAAAGGGCTGGACAAGCCTATTCTCTGAGATCATTGTGAATAAGACCCTCCACTCAAAGGATGGCGGGGGGGTCTTAGTCTGATTGCTACATCAGTCCATTCAAAAAGTTGGGAGGCCAAGCACGGTGGCTCATACCTTTAATCCCAGAACTTTGGGAGGCTGAGGCAGACAGATCACTTGAAGTCAGGAGTTCAAGACCAGCCTGGTTAACATGTCGAAACCCTGCCTCTACTAATAACACAAAAATTAGCTGAGCATGGTGGCACACACCTGTAATCCCAGCTACTTAGGAGGCTGAGGCAGGAGAATTGCTTGAACCTGGGAGTTGGAGGTTGCAGTGAACTGAGATCATGCAACTACACGCTGCACTCCACCCTGGGTGACAGAGTGAAACTGTGTCTAAAAAAAAAAAGAAGAAGAAGAAAAGAAAAGAAAAAGAAGAAGAAGTTGGAGTGTAGACACTCTGAAGGTTAACCACTTCATTTACAGGAGGAAGACTCCAAAGGCCATATGAAGTCCACTTAGAGGTCAGAATCTCAGAACTAGAGGGCCACATCAGTCTATCTGAGAGATACAGCCACTCAACAGAGAAAGGGCCAGGCAAGCTCATGAAGGGGACTCGGATACTCAGGGGGCTTATCAGTCTTTTCTAGGAATGGGGAGCTCAGATCAACTAGAGAAGTTCATTGGTTCAAAAGTAAATATTGTCTGCTGAAAATTTCTCAGCTAGGGTCACTAATCTAAGAAGGAAAATTAAGGCTGAAAGGAATTATTAAGCATGCATTGCAGGCTTATTTCTAGATGGGAAAACCATTTCCAGCCCAGGCTGAAGACAAAAACAGAAGACGATATTTGAGACATATTGAGAAGAGGAGTGGGAATATGGATACCCAAGAAGTTTGACACCCTAAGAAAAAAAGACTGACCTACCCACCTTTGTCAGCATACCACCACTGCTTCTTCTGACCTTGCCTTAACCTTTGTCCACTCCATTTTCATATAATCACTGAACATACATACCCTGAAATGTTCCCACATTTTCCTATATACTGCCCTTTTTGCTTAGCCCTGGTTTCTGGTGCTTACAGCCAAAAACCTTTAACAGACACAATTTCAAGATCCTAAAAAAAATTCCCTAGCCTTCATTATCTCATCCTCTTCCTCATTGCTTTAAAATGCCCACAAACATGCGCAACTCCATTCAAAGAAATAAAAATTCTCTAATTGCATTTTTGCACCCAGACATCTGCATGGTATTTCACAGTTCACATAGTATTTTCATAGTTTCACTAATTGGTGATCCTTAAATACTTGTGAGGTTAAAAATAAGGAGGATTATTGGTGTCATTATCTCAATTTTACAGATAAAACAGAAAGTCTGTGAGATTAATTAGCTTGTCCCAGGATCTCATGGCTCACGTGCTGTGCAACCACATTTAGAGCCAGGTGTACCTGAGTCTGCTCCAAGAGTCCTAGATTCGCCATTTATCTTTGGAATCTCTTTCTTTGGTGTCTCAAAACCTTAATTTTTTTTCCCCCAACATTGTATATCCAGGAATCCAACTAACTGGATTCTGGCCCGTGAAAAGACTTGGACTTGAGTTGAGTGTGATCTTAAATAAGTTATTATTTCTGTTCTGAATTAGATTCTGCACCCATTTTTTAAAGAAGCTTCGCAGAACAGACTTTTTGTTGTTGCTTTTTAATTTTATTTATTTATTTTTATTTTTTTGAGATGATGTCTCGCTATGTTGCCCAGGCTGGGGTGCAATGGCATGATCTCAGCTCACTGCAACTTCCACCTCCCAGGTTCAAGCGATTCTCTTGCCTCAGCCTCCCAAGTAGCTGGGATTATAGGTGCTCACCACCACACTAGGATAATTTTTTGTATTTTCAGTAGAGACAGGGTTTCACCATGTTGGACAGGGTGGTCTCAAACTCCTGACCTCAGGTGATCCACCCACCTCAGCCTCCCAGAGTGCTGGGATTACAGGCGTGAGCCACCATACCTGGCCATTAAACAGGTTTTCTATGCAGTCCAAATGCAATTATGTGCAAGGATTTGTACTGCACAACAAAGCAGCCCACAATGGAAGGTCATTCATTGGTCACCATCCCTCCAATGGGCCAAGTAGATTGAGTTTTCATAAAAGGACATACTTACTGCTTAAATGTCCCTATTATGTATGTCCTTTCCCTCAAAAGAGCAAAGTGAAAGATTCTAATATTCCTGATGTGGCTTAGAGAAGTCTTAATCAAATTCTCTAACCCAGATCTGTACTGGCCATGCTGTCAAGACCATCTTCCTCCTTGAGTAAGAGTAAAACTTAATACCTGGAGTCACTTAGGTTTGAAGGATGAGCAAACGTCATTATAAAAATGTTATCTACAGAAGGTAATGAGTGCATGGAACCATGGTCAGTTTATCCTCATTGAATTACCACATTAACAAATTCAAAAAAGATTCTTAGAGAATGGGACATAGGATACCCAAGCTTTGATGGAAACTAGCTAAAAGAATACTGTCTGTGTATTACTACCTGAGAGAGAGGAGAATTCCTTACAATGGAGTTCCTTACACTGGACCATTGATTAAAGCCCATATATGCCTCATGTTCCATTATTGGAACGCTAAGCATGTAGGAGTTATTTATATCCTACTGCTCAAGGTCACCGCCGAGGTCTGATTTTTCACACGTCTGCAGTTCAAAAAATTGCAAGCTCTGGCATAAATGGGTTAAACACACCTGACACCTAACCTGAGTTTCTTCCATTCAAAAAAGGAAACAAAAATCCTGTTTCACTCACATCTCAAGGCTTTTGTGGGGACCTGGGAGGACAGAGTAACCATGAGGTCCCAGGAAGATTTATTGGGCACAAAGTAAGAGAAGTGAGACATAAAGAAGAAAACTAGTTTCTCTTTCAAGACGGTATACTGGGAAAAACACTGGACCATTGATTAAAAATACTGAAAGTCGGCCGGGTGCAGTGGCTCACGCCTGTAATCCCAGCACTTTGGGAGGCCGAGGCGGGTGGATCACAGGTCAGGAGATCGAGACCATCCTGGCTAACATGGTGAAACCCCGTCTCTACTAAAAAGACACAAAAATTAGCTGGGCGTGGTGGCAGACACCTGTAGTCCCAGCTACTCAGGAGGCTGAGGCAGAAGAATGGCGTGAATCTGGGAGGCGGAGCTTGCAGTGAGCTGAGATCGCACCACTGCACTCCAGCCTGGGCAACAAAGCCAGACTCCATCTCAAAAAAAAAAAAAAAAAAGATACTGAAAGTCATTCATTATCAGTGTGGTTATGGGTAAGCTCCTAAGTTTCTTCCATTGAAAAAAAGGAAATAAAAATTCTGCTTCTCCTGTGTCTCAAGGCTTTTGTGGGGACCTGGTAAGCTAATGGAAGAGGGAATGCTTTGAAAAGAATTGTGATTATTTGCATGTAGAAGGCAAGATGCAGGAGGTGTCACTGGTTGACCCCCAAGTTCCTGATGTGACAAAGCAGGTAGATAAGAAAAGATACCTTGGAAGAAAAACACATATGAGAACAAAGAGATTGGCGGGAGTTCAGTGTTCTGTGTTAGTGGGATACCCAAATGGAGATGTACAATAGGCAGCTGGATATTCAGAATACTTGGGCCAGGTATTCTCCAGAACTGGTCCAATAACCAGAAAGTCCATCCCTCTCTCAGCTAGAGTTACTCTGACTCTGACAGCTGCTGCTCCAGGTACTCTATTTATTATTACTAATCCCCCAGGGCCCCAAGACCCTTCCACAGGACTCTCTCTCTCATTCCATTCCATATAAATCAGCAGAAGAACTACACTAAGTCCCAGGTGATAAATGAAGCCCTTCCCCAAAGAGTTTGGCTTAAGCCCAAATCAGCAGCTTGCCTGTCGATTTATTGTTCATTTAAATCATTCTTGCCTCTTATGGCAAAATGTTAATGACAAAATATAGGTGATCCTCCAATGGAGGGAAAAGCTGTATTTTTGCAACTGGAAATTAGAAATGTATTATTAACAATGAGCATTAATTATATATTTTAATGCTCACGGGGGAGAGGTGATGGGGGGATAATTTGCAGAAGGGCGTAGGGGGCTCTGAAACCTAGCGCGATCATTTTATTAAGCACAGATCCTATTTCCTGCGCCCATGAATATTTCATTTGGAATATTTACTCCATCTTATTATTCAGCCATTCTTCCTCGGCTAAGCCCCAGGTTTAGACAAGTCTTCTCTCTTTCCTGATCTGTTCTTGGGAGAGCGACACTTATCCAGAGATGATGTATGATTCTGAGAAAGAATATCCTGAAAACCAAATTAGAGTTTGCTCTGTCCCCAGGAAAATCCATATTAGCAATGGAGGCCCTGTGATTACTTAGGGCTGGGCACACTCAATGGGAAAAGGATATGAGGTATCTTAAGTGTTGATATTACTTGCTCTGGAAAGTCTTCCTATTACTAATAATCTAATTCTCCAGTCCAAGACCAGATCCACCGTGCATTGTCCTGCCCCATCAAACCCCCAGCTAGGTTGTCCTAATTACCTGTGACCAAGACACACGTCCCTCTGCAAATGTGCCAAGCATAGATTTCAACAAGTATTCAGCTCATCAGAACCGAACATTTTAACAAATATTCAGATACATAAACACATACAACGTATACCCTTGCAAATATGATAAATTTCATGGAAGTAGATGTACTTGCACCATTTGCAGTTGTATCCCTAGCATGTGTGTAAGTTTACCCCTACTTCAATGTATTTCATTAAGTGAAGTATCTTTCCTCCTTTTACTTACAGAATATTATCTTATTCCTTCCTCGCAACCTCATGGCAACATACGCTTCATTCTGTATACTTTTGGTAGGAGTCAACTGAGCTTCAGAGAGAAAATAGAAGCTTAAGAAAAAAACTCTTAGCTGAGGACAGGGGCTCCTGCCTATAATCCCAGGACTTTGGGAGGCTGAGGCAGGTGGATCACTTGAGGACAGGAGTTCGAGACCAGCCTGGCCAATATGGTGAAACCCCGTCTCTACTAAAAATACAAAAATTAGCAGGGCATGGTGACACACACCTGTAATCCCAGTCATTCGGGAGGCTGAGGCTGAGGCAGGGAGAATCGCTTGAACCCGGGAGGCATAGATTGCAGTGAACCTAGATTATGCCTTCCAGCCTGGGCAACAGAGATAGACTCTGTCTCTAAATAAATAAATAATTAATTAATTAAATAAATAAAATAAATGAGCCCTTAAGGGCACATGCTGGTACATGCTAGAACTGGGTTTAAACTAAAGACTCATTCTCAAGTTTATGTATGTAAGACCATCCAACCTACCACTGAGTGAATTTGAGAAAGTTCAAGAAAAAAAAATAACAAATAAAAAATAATAATAACCCTAATTGTAAACAACAGCAAGTGCTATTTTTTGATGACATATTAAAAGCTTTGCACACATTATTTCCTTTCGTTCTCACAACAATCATATCAAGTACATATAGTTATCTTCCTTATTTTATTGATGAAGAAAGAGTCTCAGAGAGGTTAAGCAACTTGCCCAGGCACATACAGCTTCTAAGTGTGGGATCAGAAGTCACATCTTTCTGACTCCAAAGCAGGCAGATTTTCACCTTGCCATTAAAGCAGTTTTACAGACCTATGTTGACTTTTTTTTTTCCCCCCACCAATTGACCAGGGAACTTCTAACTACTGTGCATTAAATCTCCTAAATTATTCCTTCTGCTCTGTCAGACTATGGGCTCAAAGCCTTAGTCCTGGAATCCAGTTTTCTGCCCCAGGCTCCTCTGGGCCTATGGGTCCAGAGAAGCTACCTCTTCTCCAATCCAAAAGAGTTCCCTGACTTCAGAGTCCAGTTCTGCCTGGGTAAAACAGAAGAAGGGTCTGTTGAAGAAGGGTCTATCAGAGATTTTACTGTGGCTATCTTCTTGGACATATGAAGGGACAAGCTCTCTAATGACTCATAAAGGCCATGAACATGGGTTTTGTAGTGAGTACTAAGACCTTCCCATATGAGTATAACTGAAACCCTACACAAATAATGTGATGTTTAATTGCATGTGCAAATAAAATTATGCAAAACTCTCTAAGAGTATAAAGTTCAAAAGACTGTATTTTATAAAGAATTTTTTAATGATATGGGAACATCCTTATGCAAATCTGTTAAGGAAAAAACAGCAGGGTGTGAAACTGTACATAGTGTATGATCATCATTATGTAAATTATCTAAAAGCAAGAGGTGGGAGCGGGGGAAGTATTTGCAGATAAATACACAAAAGTGCTAACAATGGTTGCTGATAGATGGCGTTATGGAGACTTTTAATTTTCCTTTTTAATACATTATGGAATTTTCCAAATTCTCCTTGGTGAAAATATTTGCCTTTGGCCTAGGGGGAAATAAAGATTTATGAACTACAACATGTTAGGTTATAATATTCAAATTTACATAGAGGTCTAATATTGTAGATTTGATAGCAAACTTGAAAGGAGAATAAAGTTTTCACGTTTTCCTTCCACATCTATTCACCCCATTAGACAACATTTTGTTGACATAATATTTTCTCTTTGTTCCTTTCCTTCAGAGCTGATGCAGTTAGAATATCTGTGTTAAACAAGCCTACCTGAGGCCAATTACAGCTCTCCTTCCAACCCTGGAAGATGGGAGAAGAGAAGCATCTCATTTCTCTCTCACCCATCTGATACATATATTCAGGCTGGGCGCAGATGACATCTGTCCAGACAACGGATAATATTGCAATCACTTCTGATTAGTTTCCTGTTACCACCACACTGTTCACCTGTGTTATAGGGGTGGCTACTGGGGTGTGCTGGAAGGAGGGAAGAGGAGGAGATGAAGGCAGTTATTGTAATTTGAGAATCTGTACTATCATCACCAAAGCCTTTTCTTCAGAATCCAGATCCACGCAGCCTCCCTTCCTCACATACAGACATTTTGGGTGTGGGATATGCTAGGCAACCAGTCAAATTTCCTACAATTCTGTGGGACGGACTGTTTGTCTTAATTTACATTTCTCCAGGTCCTTAGGAGCCATCACATCAGTGACGAATAAATAGGTCTCAGCAATTGTAACATGATGCATATAATTTGCCACTGACACTTTTTCCCCCGAAAATAGCAATGAGGAAAACCTAGTTACTTCTTTCAAGCCAGAAAGTTTCAAAACTTTCTATTCGTTTTCCGAGCAACTCAGTTTTTTGAAAGTCACTCTTAATTTTGCATTAATAAAAACTTGACTTAAAAAATCAGAAAGATGTGTTAGGAAGGCTGTCAGTCCATTTTCTAATGATCCACATTTCCTTCTTCAAGGCCAAAGCTATAACTTTAATATTAAAATACATGTTCACTCTAGGCCTTACCAATGTTGATTAAGCCAGGGATAAGGCAAGAAGCAGAAAAGATCGACAGTATATTTTCATTCAATCTCTCTTAAAATAATGATGCATGCAACTTCATGTCATTACTTTTTAATGATCTTAGCCTAGTTAATAGCACAGTAATATTCCAAAAAGGAGCAGGAAATTATTTCCACATTTAATTTTCATTGCAAAAGTGAAAGGAACTCTTGATTTTTTTTTTTCTGCCAGAGAAGCTGTCTGCTGCCTATGACTGCATTAGCTCTGCTACATTACAGCTGAGCTAATGGATCAAAGCCAAGTGATTAGTTTCCTAGTCTTTTGAGCATTTCCAAGTACCAACTGACTGGCTCTCAAAGACTTGGACATGGCTTTTCAATGTCTCCATGAAGTCTGCTTGGTTTCCCATCAAGGCAGGGCCTTTTGACCTTGCAACTGACCTGAGATGGGATTCATTACATGTATTCCTTTGGATATCTGGGTTGCACAGACTAATTAGAAAAGGGAGCTCTAGGAAGTGTAATAGAATGTTATACATTATGATCCTAGGCCTTTGGTATACAGTAGTTAACATCACAGAGATGGTTCCTTATGTTGGAGCCCATGGCAGCAAGATTTAGGGTATTACATTTTCTCAATTCCAAAATGCTGTTCATTATAGGAAATACGATTGATATAACAGGGCCTTCTTTTTTGGGGAAAGGAGAAAAGTAAAAAACAACAAACTAACTTAAACATTGACATAACTTGTAAAATGCATCCCTGATAACATCAAATGTGAAAAAAATAAAAGTATGTCTTTGAACCACAATGAGAGGCCACCGTATATCCAACAGAATGGCTAAAATTAAAAAGACTGACTACACCAAACATTGGCAAGGACATAGAGCAAACATATTCGCATACATTGCTGATGGAAGGGTAAAACTGGCCAACCACTCTGGAAAAAGTTCTGACAGTTTCTTATAAAATGAAACCCACAACCATCCTATGACTCAGCAGTTCCAGTCCTAGACACTTATCCAAGAGAAATGAAACCATATGTCCACAAAAGACTTGTACCTAAGGAAAAGTTGTCGGTAGCAACTATATTCATAACCACTAAAGGCTAAAACAGTTGTGCATCAACTGAGGAACAACAAACAAACTGCAATGTCTTCATTCAATGAAGCACTTTTTTTTTTTCTTTTTTTTTTTTTTTTTTTGAGACGGAGTCTCGCTCCGTCACCTAGGCTAGAGTGCAGTGGAACGATCTCAGCTCACTGCAATCTCCGGCTTCTGAGTTCAAGTGATTCTCCTGCCTCAGCCTCCCAGGTAGCTGGGATTACAGGAGCTTGCCACAACACCCAGCTAATTTTTTATTTTTAGTAGAGATGGGGTTTCACCATGTTGGCCAGGCTGGTCTCAAACTCCTGATCTCAGGTGATCCACCTGCCTTGGTCCCCGAGAGCGCTGGGATTACAGGCGTGAGCCATCGTCCCTGGCCTAATGAAGCACTATTCTATAAGCTAAAGGAACAAACTACTGACAGACACAGCATATAAATGGATCTCAGAGACATTATGCTAAGTGAAAGAATTCTAATACAAGAGTGTATATTGTATGATTCCCCTTATAGAAAACTAGAACAGGCAAAACTAACCTCTGGTGGGAAGAAAGAACAGTTGTTGGTTCTAGAGGACAAAGGATCAGGGCTTGACATGGAAGGTTTTCAAGGAAACTTTAATTAACAACATACACGTTGATGCCTGCAACTTACTTTGAAATACATTAAAAATATAAGCTGGATGGATGGATAGATGGATGAGCGGATGGATGGAGATAGATGGGTGGATATGTGATAAAGCAAGTACAGTAAAATATAATTATAATTATAGAAACTAGATGGTTGGTATATAGGTGTTCACTGTTAAACTCAACCTTTCTACATGGTGATAATTATGGTAATAAAGTGCTGGGAAAGTATATCTTTGAATCAAGTAAGTATGGAAGATGAAATGTTTCACCCACATCCTTCTCTCTCCCCATTGTGTGGATTTAAAGAATCCATAATCCCTATGGTGCGCCTTCTGAAACTTCACAATTCTTCTCGTATCTTGTTCCATTCAAAACTGAAAAATTAACATGGGAACTCGTTCCAGTTTTATAGTAGGTAGATGTGTGTCACCAATCTCACTGTGGGATATTTCTATGTTAATCCAACAAAGCATTTAGCACTCACTAATTAAGGGGTGTTTTTGGTTTGGTTATGTTTTCCGAGGTGGAGTCTCGCTGTATCACCCAGGCTGGAGTACAATGGCGCCATCTTGGCTCACTGCAACTTTCGCCTCCCAGGTTCAAGTGATTCTTCTGCCTCAGCCTCCTGAGTAGCTAGGACTACAGGTGCCCGCCACCACGCCTGGATAATTTTTGTATTTTTAGTAGAGACGGGGTTTTACTATGTTGGCCAGGCTGGTCTTGAACTCCTGACCTCATGATCCATCCACCTTGGCCTCCCAAAGTGCTGGGATTACAGGTGTGAGCCACCGTGCCCAGCCTGAAATATATATATATATATATTTAGAGACAGTGTCTCACTATGTTGCCCAGGCTGGAGCACAGTGGCACCTGTATTCAGAGGCAATATCATAGCATACTATAGCCTTGAACTCCTGGACTTAACTCATCCTCCCACCTCAGCCTCCTGAGTAGCTGGGGAAGTATCTATTTAATTCCTCCAGTGCCTCATCTATTTCCTCACTTTTAAATATAGTAACCACCATGTTTTGGGCAACTTCTGTGTGCCAGATACTATGCTAAGTGCTTTCATAAATTATTGTTATTATTGTAAACTGTCTTGTGGGTTAGGAGTCATTACCACTGCTTTACAGATGAGAAAACTAAGGTCCAGGCAGTTTGGAAAATTTTCCTAAGATTAGACAGCTATTCTGTGGCACAGCCAGCATTCAAAATCTGATGTGTCTGATTTTGAAACCCTTGTCCTTCAACATACAATAAAACGAAGACTTGGACTAAGGTCCTTTTTTGTTCTAAAATCTCTAACTCTGGGAGAAGAGGAAAATCACTATACTAGACACTGTTGAGAGCAATCATTAAGTTGAAGAGTCTTCGTACAATTTTATGTAAATAAATAAATGAATATATCCCAACCGATTTATAGCATGACCTCCAGTGACTCCTGCAGGCTGGTTAGTTTCTTGTTCCCCCAGCATACCTTGTGTTTTTAAGCATAACAAAATGCAAAGAGAAAAGACAATCAGAGATCAATCTGGAAAAGAGCACGCTGCTGTCACCAGCTACCTAAGATCACCTGATTGCTATAGCTCTGGGTTGAATTTGTTGTTTCCCGGAAGCCACAGTGAACGGGAAACATCTTGTATTCTGTAGCATCTGCTTTCAGATACAAGATAGCATACAAATACAACTGCAGGGGTGAACATTTTTTTTTTCCCTGGACAACTTGGTAGGAATCTACATTCTTATTTTAAAAATGTTAGTGAACAGGGAACAGTATCTTTGGCTTTCTTTTTTTAAAACAGAAATATAAGAAAGCATTCTTCAAATGCACAGACCTTCTGGGATACTCCCTAAAGGCAGCGTATACCCTTAAATAGAAACTCGGCTAAGGCCCTGCTATGTGGCTGAGAATTAGTTTCACATACTTGGTTTTGTGAGAATCTCATAAAATATTGATTGAGAGTCAAGATAAATGACTAAGTTAACTGGTCTTTTGGTTGGATATTGGCCTGCAACTGATTCATGACTGGTTTCTCTAACAGAAATTCATGGGACAGAAATACTAAGTTTTGGGTTACAGTGCACACATTTCTTCTTTTGCCATTAAATGTTGCACATGTTTTCACCTAAATGATCAATTAAATTGTTACAATAACCCCTTGTTTTATACAGCATTATGTAGTTTTCAAAGACCTGTAACACTTTCTATCTCCTCTCTCTCTCTCCAAACTCCCTCCCCTCTGTAGGAGAAACACTAGGTCCTACTATTTTATTTTGTAGATTAGTAAATAGAAGAAGAGAGATAATAGTCGCTATTATTTCATTTTACAGTTGAGAAAGTTGAAGGAAAGAAATTTGCCAAAAATTACATACTTGATAGTTGGGGCAGCCAGGACTGACCCTGCCTTACCTCTCTTTGAATAGCAATAACAATAGTCATAAAACATCACAGCTTTTATTTAGCAAGATGCTTTGCATCCATAGGTCAATGATTCTCCAGCCCACTAAGAGACTAGAAGACTCCCTAGCTGAGCAGTTCCCTCTACTGGAGGATTCAGGGAACCAAAGCCTGTCCCAAGTTGGCCGCCATCTTGACATTTTCTCACCGCGGCCCACTGCCATCATGGCAGTACACGATGAACCAGAGAAGCTTCTACCTGGATTGGTTAAATTCTGGGCTTCCTAAAATGTTCCAGAGGCTGCTTGCAATGGGGGAGTCACAGAGGAGTAACTGAGCCTATCATTCTTGGCCAAGTCCTGCAATTATGGCTCACAATTATTTAGGCTCACCATTTTCTGATACCTGCTTGGTCCTTCCCTCCTTAGGATGCACACCTGGGGTTCCCAGATGGTCTGGGGAACACTCATTATTTATCCTCTTCCTTATAAGTAAAGGAAAGTTGAGATTATAATAAATGCTCAATAAACATTATACCCGTTCTGGGTTATCAGAACAAGAACAACAACCCTAATATGCCCCATATTAGGGTTTATGAGCTGTAGACATGTTCTCGCCAAAACCAAATGAGACCTGGTTCACTGCAATGCTCCCATCCAGCAAAAGCCACCACACACATCCAAGCTCCCTAATCCAGCTTGGAGAGTCTCCCAACTGGCTACAAACTAATCAAAAAATATAATGACTTTGTATGTAATCAAACAGTACAAGAACACTTCTTTTGTTGAATGGCACACAATTCCACAAACTTCCATGTGTTCATATATGACCGAGGGCTAAATAGCTACAGGCTACCACAGGTGTAATGAAGGATAATAGACACTGGTACTCATGAACTAAAATCACTGCATTCCTAAAGTTTACTGAAGATTCTAATTCAATGTTTTTCAAACAATAATTGAACTATGCAGGATCCTTTATGCTCCTTCTCAAATGCAGTTTAGGAGTCTGTAGTGCTGAGAGGGTCATGCTCAAAAATGTTTAAGATACCACAAATGAGTCATAAAAAAAGAACAAAATAGGATGTTGAGACTGACCACCAGAATCTTCACCTTGGCCATTATCACATGACCTGTTTCTCTCCTGAGTTCTTTATTTTCTGATTGTTACCAACTAACCTTCCTAGTAGACAGGTAAAAATAATGTCCTTCCAAAGATGTTGCATTATAGCCCTCAGACTCTTTACCAGAGTGTTGTTAATTAGACATAACCCCGTGAAGACCTGGGATGGAGGAGGGAGGAGTTCTTTCAGCCTGTGGAAGGGGAGCCTACAGCGCATCAATTACCAACCTTAAGGACTGTTCATTAAGTGAGATGATTTATCTAAAACACCTAGCACATAATAAATGCTCAATAAACATTATACCTGTTCAGTCCCTCTTTCTGGGGAACATAATCCATTTTCTACTTGCTGATTAATTATCGAGAGTGCTGCATATCTGAGTGATGTGCCATACAGAGCGTGGACAGTTGATTCATCATGAATAATGTAATGTCACAATCTGGACTATTTATATTCCGATGAATTGCACATAATATGCCATACATGCTAAAGAGGAACATTAATATTTAGCATTCCAAGCTAAGCCAGGATGATTAATTTGGCTTTAACTTAGTATCTTCTTTGCAGAATTTTCAATCTTCTTTCTCCTTTTAAAGGGACATTATAAGAAATATTTTCTACAACATAATCTGTCCTTGCTTATGCACTGCTAACAAGAGTTGTGTGGGATGTTTCAAGAGCCTTAAAAAATCTCCAGCTAGCTTTTTATCCAGATGTTTTAGTTCTGAGACTTTATGCTAAGGAGACATTTGAAAGTATATGGGGAAAAAGGCTTTATGCAAGAATGTGTAAGAATAGGTAATTGCTTCAGTAAATTCATTCATTATATGGAACATTATGCAGTCATTAAAAAATGACTTACACAAAGCATTATCAACAACACAGGAAAAGGAATATACTTAGGTTAGAGATTTAAGTAAAAATAATTAGCATAGAATAAGGAACTGAAGAAAATACAGCAAAATGTTTACAGTGGCTGTTATTGAAGAAGTGAGTCTACTGATAATACTTCTTGCTACTTCAAAAAAATTTCCCCGTTTGCTTTTTTAATTGGAAAAATTCTTTTATACATAAGTTAAATATTACTGGCTCCAAGCTCCTTGAGGCCAGAGTCTTTGTTCCTCATTCACTATTATGGTTCCAAGTCTTAACACAGGGCTTGTAGGAATTTTCATCAACCTTATTTTCTGCAATAATAACATCTTCTCTGTTTTTTTGTTGTTTTTTTTTTTTTAATTTTGCTGAGTTCCTGAAGCCAAGGAAATTAATAATGTGGAAGAAAGGGATAATGGTCACCAGTCACCATTTATTGAGCACCTACTATGTGCTTGCCCCTGTGCTATCTACCCTACACGTGCTATTTCTAATCCTTGTCACAGCCTTGTAAGTAAATAAGATCTGTATGTTTCAGATATGGAAACAGAGGCACACAGAGAAAGCTAAGGAGCTTCTCCAAGTTCTACTTAGTCAGTACGAATAAAACTCAACTGTGTGATTCTAGTGTTTTCACTGTTTCTGCTAGAGTTCACCTGGCCATTTAGATCTTTCTAGAATTCCATAAGCAGATGCTGTCTCAACGCAAAGATAACTACCTTTTCAGTTTTCAGTGCAGATGTTCCTGAGTGATTACTACTTCTATTGGTTTACACATGACAAGGGTCTATGCATTTAAAATTGTGCACTTAATGACCCAGGATGCCTTCCTATCGTCCATCCTGCTCTCCAACTCCACTTGGAATCCTTTACTGAAGCGCCAGCACTTGGCCTTCTTGAGTCCCTTGACCTCTTAGCAAGGTCAGAGTGGGTAGCCATGTGCTTGACCGTCTTGGGCACACGAACCCAGCACCAAGAAGGCAGATGTTGACGTTTACTACAGGATCTGTGATGAGCATTGCTGGGCCTTTGGATTTGTGGAGTGTGCAGGTTTAAATCACACTCACCTTCAAGGAGCCTTCCTTCTTTCTGCAAATAACTTGTGGAGGGCTCACTCTGCACAGCACAGCATAGCGCTGAGTGCTGCAGTCTAAGATGGATAAAAATATTTAAGATCCCTGTCTGTCTGGAGCTCACACCCCACTGGGAGAGGAAGAATCACACATTCAAGTACATAAACAGCTATGTGCTATAATAAGGAAGCTGGGTGTTACGATGGCGCCCCTTCCGTGGTCTGGAGGCCATTGAGGATGTACCAGTGCTCTGAAATATAAACAATGGGGAGAGATGAACTTAGCCAAGAGGGTGGGGAGGGAAGCAACACGACTCATTTCCAAAATAAAAATGGTTAGAATTTCCCAGAACACAGAGGAGCTAGAGAGAGAAAAGACCCACCAAAGGAGAAGCCTGATGCAGAATCCTAAAGACTGTGTTAAGAATGTTCACATTTACGGCAAATGCCATGGGAGGATATTAAGACTATGAGGAGGCTCAAATTACATTTTTAAAAGATCCCTCTGATGGTGTGGAAAATGAGCTGCAGAGTGACAAGAGTGGATGTAAGCTACTCCTCTCTTCCCTGGTCCAAAGCAGCATCTCTCGATTCATCACACCTACCTTGGATATAGCCTCTGCGATGGAGTCTTTCTGCACCTCTGCAAACCTATCTTAGGTACCCCTCATAGGCTCCATAGCTCTGTGTACTTTTCCCATCTTCACACATGTCACAGTATATTGGAATTGCCCGTTTACTTCTCTGTAACATCACTACTCTGAAGCTTTGAAGGCAAGGATCACATTTATCTTGTTTACACTTATATCCCCAATGCCACCAACCATGTTGGTTCACAGTAGGCATTCAACCAACCTTTATAAAATCGCCATTTCATTGTGCACCTACTGTGTGCAAGGTACCCTTCTAGTCCTTTCGTAGGCATGAACTCGTCCAATTCAGCCAATACCCTTTTGCAGCAGGTTCTATTATTGTCCCCAAAGTAACCGATGAGTAAACTGAGGCACAGAGGAGGTTAGGCAATGTGTCTAAGGTTACAGGCTAGTATGCAGTACCACTGGGGTTCATAGCGCATGCTCACAACCACACGCTCTAATGATTAACAAAAGAGCGGAATTCTCATCTGTTAGAGCCAGCATTTAATTATCTGTGTTAATGACTCAAGGCAGTGTCCTGCATCATCCAAAACAGTGAGTAACTTCCAAATAATCCCCAGTGGACTCTATGATACATATGGGTTTTTCTTCAGTAGACTGACCTTCATAAATTACCACTTAAAATAGCCAATAACAAAACCTATTCCTGTTCCCTAAGTAGCAATCAAACTAATGGACAGGAAGTAACTAAGAACTAAACTGGCTAAGCCAAAAAAAGCACTCAATCAACAAATTTAATTAAGCACTTACTTCTTCAAGCTCCTGCCATGGTTCCTGTTTCTCATTGCTGCCAAGTTTCTTAAAAGCATATGCTACACCCACCATCTCTATCTACTTCCTTACCTCTTATTTCTGCATCCTTAAATCAGGTCTTTGCACAACTGCACTGAAGTGGCTCTGGCAAAAGTCACCGATAGCCACTGTATTGCCACATTCAATGGATCCCTTCATCTCCACAGTTGTCCACGGCGTTTGATCCTCTGCAACATCTTTCACTCCTTAACATTTTTTCTTTAGCACCTTGGACACCAATGCCCATTCCAGGAGAAACAGACTAAAGGACAGGGATCCAGAGCACCATATTTTATTTCTCATCTCTCTATGACTGGAAAAAATCACGAACTCTTCCTCTGCCCTGAGTTTTAACCCATTGTGTGCTGCTATGAGATTAAGACATCCAAGCTGTGTGGCTTTCTTTTTTCTCCCCTAATCTTACAGGACAGCACAAAGAATTTTCATAAGGCAGTATTTCATGTCAATTAAGAAATATATGAATCAACACCTCCATAATATAGTATACTGAATATACTACAATACATGAATTCACCAAGGAAATTGAGTTTGTTTTGTTTTGTGTTCTAGCAAGGGATTTCATTTAAGGACATGAGAGGTACAGAGTTTCAGAGAAGAGGGGGGTCCCAGGATCATCCAGGCTAGGAGGGCCCTACAAATACATTTAAATATTGTGGAAAGGTACAAAGGGCTTGGGCTTTGAGATCAGCAAGTTAGGCTAAAACTCCAGGTCAGCAAATTGCTAAGAGTATAAATTTCTGCACTTACACTGAAGCTCTTGAGACTTGATGTCTTTATGTGGAAAACAAGGAGGATAGAAGGGATAGAGAAGAACAAATGGAATATATATAAATATATATATATATATATATTCATGTCTTAGTATAGAGAAAGCTCTTAGTGCTCATTTTATCTCTTTCCCTGGTAGAGATGTAGCTTCCCCACATTTGCCAGCTGCTTTCAA
This sequence comes from Macaca nemestrina, assembly GCF_043159975.1. Taxonomy (NCBI): domain Eukaryota; kingdom Metazoa; phylum Chordata; class Mammalia; order Primates; family Cercopithecidae; genus Macaca; species Macaca nemestrina. The sequence continues at coordinate 16,778,708 of NC_092142.1, read as the reverse complement.
GGTGAGTGAGGCCGTGTGACTAGTACCATCCAATCAATTGAGAGTATATAGGAAGCTCTTAGTAAGTGCTAATTTTCTCTCTTTCCCTGGTAGAGTGGTACCTTCCCCACATTTCCCAATTCCTTTCAAGGTTGGGTGGGGCCGTGTGACTAGTACCATCCAATCAATTGGGAGTCAAAGTCTTACGTATCACTTCTGGCTAATGCATTCATAACCCGCTGCAGGACCCTCCGACAGTCCCTTTTGTTGTGCCAGCAACCTGAAAGCCATGTGATCAAAGCAGCTTCCATTTGTGAGTCATCACCTAAAAGACAGCCCTATAGAGTTGCCTAACCAGCTTTGGAATTTGCGTGAGTGATACATGAGGCTTTGTCACGCTAAACCACCACCATTTCTGGGTTAGTCTGTTCTTACAGCACAGCCTCGATTACCCTGATTAAACGCATCCCCACTGGGGAGTCCTTGTGTTCCCAGGGGTGGGAAACAAGGATGAATCAGCTTCATCTCTTTTTTTAGCCAAGGTCTTCACTGTTAGCATCTCCTGTTTTCTTCCTTCTCTTCCCTTCACATACCGGAATCTGATCTCTTCATTTTACCCCCTAAGAAACTGAAGTCCAAAGAGGCAAAGTGACTTGTCCAAGCTCACACACCACATAAGTGGCACAGCCAGGCCAAGAACCCAGGGCCTCCGATTCCCCTCCAGCCCTTGTAGTGTCCACACTACACTACCTCCCAGCAGCTTCCAGCTTCAAATGTGAATCATGTTCTGAGCTTGCCATACCTTTCAATCACCGTAAGCGATACAATCCATGCTACATTAATGCACTCATTACCAAGGGAGCACATTACCATGCCCTAATTACTAACAAGAAGTGTTGTCAATTCACCATCCTGTTTGCCAGTGCCTGCAAAATGTTTCCAGACTTGTTCTCAAGGTTTCGCTGGAGGAGGGAAGACAAAATACAAAGAACAATTGATTCATTTCATATTGACAACCAGTCAGGTGACCCTTCTATTATTATTCTTTGTTAGCTAAACAAAATCCAACAAAGCCCCAGAAGAAAGGTAGCTAGCTGATAGAATGGGACGAGTGGGATAGGCAGTGTGAATGAGCTCCAGAAATCTAACTGTCCACCTGGTTTAGATGCCCATCTTTTCCCTTTTTGCCTCTAGGGTTTTTCAAAGCCTCTGTTTTTTCAGTCATAAAATGGGGATAAAAGTAGTGCCAACCTCACTGGGCTGTCCTGGGAATTCAGTAGCATCACGCACATAAAGTCCTATGCAAGAAGGGACTAAGATGCTTAACTGTTATTGCCTATGATGATGATTGCTATTTAGAGGTAGTTTCTTAATCAGTCATTCCAAGAAGATTAAAACCAGGCAACAAGGCCAGGCACATGCCTGTAATGCCAGCACTTTGGAAGGCCGAAGTGAGCAGATCACTTGAGGTCAGGAGTTTGAGACCAGCCTGACCAACATGGCGAAACCCCATCTCTACTAAAAATACAAAAGTTAGCCGGGCATGCTGGTGGGCACCTGTAATCACAGCTACTTGGGAGGCTGAGGCAGGAGAATCACCTGAGCCCGGGAGGCAGAGGTTGTGTGAGCCAAGATCATGCCACTGCACTCCAGTCTTGGCAAAAATGTGGCAAAAAGAAAACAAAGAAAGTGGGCAACGAAGTAAGGAGAGAGACCCTAATTTATCTTTTATTAAGCACTTGCCCATTCTATGATGTGACTTCTTGGTAGGGAGATCGCTAACATTCTGTCTTCTAATCTTTATTACACTCCTGTAAATTAGATATGATTGTCAATTTTACAGATGAGGAAACTCTGGCTCAGAGATGTTAAGTAACTTGTCTGAGGCCACACAGCTAGTAAATAGTAGAGCCAGGATTTCAATCCAGGGCTACCTACTTTTTTTTTTTTTTTTTTTTTCCATTTCACAATACTGTAATTCGATTTCACTTTTCATGGACTGTCTGCCTCCACGCATCTTTATGGAACTGTATTTTGGAAACTTTAAAGGGAATCTTACTTGAGGGCAAAGGAATGAGCACATCTTCTGGGACTGCCATTTGGGACATAATTGTATGCATTTATAGAGCCTTTGCTGTGTACATAGCACAGTGTTTAGTGCTGGGGTTATAGGGCTCGATAAGATGTGGCCCTGGCCTTCAAGGCCTTCAAGGTTTAACAAGAAAACTGATACAAATTTGAGTCAATTACAATAACCTGTGGCCAATACGCAACAAAAGTATAAGAGCACAGAGAAGAGATGGGAACTCAAGAGGGACTTAGAAGAAGCAAAATCTAAAGCAGGTTTTGAAAAATTCATCACCACTTGCATGCAGATTCAGGGAGAAAGGGCATTGCAGGTTCAAAGCAGCCATGTGCAAAGGCATGAGGCGTGAACAGGTAGACTGTCGTCAAGAGAGACAAGCGGCCATTCTGCTGGACCATGCTAATGCATGAGAAGGAAGAGGAGCAATAGGACTCCAGGGGCCAGCTAGCGTCAGGTCACTAGGGACCTTGCACTCCACGCCAAAGGCGCCCAGAAGCAGTCTTGGTTTCTAAGCCGGGGTTGGCACAGTCAGGCGGGCTTTATCATAGACTCTTCTGTCTGTTACACAAAGCCAGTGCTGGCTCCCAACACTGGCTGTGCGGGAGACTCACCAGGGAGCAATGTTTAAAAATCCAATGCCAGGACCTCACCCTGGACCAATTACATCAGGCACTCTGGAAGTGCAGTCCGGGCACTGGTATATTTTCAAAGCTCATTGGACAATCCTAATGTACTGCCAGGAATCAGGCTACTGGTGTAGGGGCAGGAATAGCATCCAGGAGGCTCATGCTGAGGAAGTGAATTCTGGATGAAGAGAAAGGACAAGATTCAAAACAACAATATTTTAGGAGCTAAAATCGACAATCGTGTTTGATGAGATGTGAGAGCTGAGAAAGAAGAGGAGGGAGGGCGGGTAGGAAGTGACGCTCCATTTTTTAAATCTTGATACATAAATATATTATGTGTATATACACCTCACATAATGTTATTGCCAGAAAGTCTAACAAGCCCATCAGCCATTATTGATGTCTCCCCATCCCCGTAGTGGTTATCTATGAGAGTCCAAAAATACCACAATAATTCAAGAATGCGTATCACATCCTACAAGCACCATCTTCAATACTCGGGTCCACCTTCATTCCAGTCACCCTGCACGGTCCAGAGGGATTTGCCCTGAACCCATCCTGGCCTCTTGAAGGAGAAATACCGGGGAATTCCACAGGAGGAATGAAATTGCTGTCTCGTTAGCGCATTATTTACTTTGACGCACAATTCTAGCAGTTGCAGTTCAGGCTCTATTGTTCACACGGTTGAGCAGGGAGTGTAATGGGAATACCATTAATTTGATGCTTTTAAAGGAGGTGATTTCCAATTTGAATTATTCTCAAGTTGTGAAATGAGTCTGAGCTGGTTTGTAAAACAGCAAGTAATCAATGCGCTGTATAACCTTGATTTTTTAGAGTCCCAACGCTATGCAGGAAAGTGTCCTCTGAACCCATTATAAGAGGGTAAAAAAAAAAAAATGCCATCATCCTCCCGCCCCCCAGACAAATTAGCAAGACAAATGTTAGCAAAAAGCTCTGCAGACACACCATTATTTACAAAAGGGAGAGAGAAGAAGATGCTCTGAAATAAATCATGCTGACAGTTCAATCAAAAAAAAATCAGAATATATTATTCATGCTGTGTTTCATGAGTTGGAAAGCAACTGGACAGGGAGAGCCAAATATGTATTTGTGTGCTTTATGCATAATAATGTGAATTCCTAAGTTACCTCTGTTTAATGAAATCTGCATGCTAAACTGACGTGACAGGCCCATTCAACATGTATTTTTGAACTTGACTCTTAACTACTGCTGGTCTAGATACTGGGGATGCACAGGTGAGCAAGCCAGGTAAGACTTCTGCTCCTGGTAAGGTTAGTTCTGCTTGTCAGTGGGTGGATGGGCAGACAATAAACACGCCAGCAAGAGGACAGTGGTTCATAATCGGTGCCCAAGAAAAAAGCAAGCGGGTGGTGCAGTAGAGACCTGCCAAGGGCTACTTTGTACTGGTGATTGGGTGAGGCCTCTCTATAGAGATGACATTTAATTGTGTGACATGCAGGAGCCATTAAAAGGGAATCTAGAGAAAATGTGCTCTGGGGAGGGGTCCTACCAAGGCCAAGATGCGGGAGTAAGAACAGGCTGGGTGTGTCCAGTCAACATGCGGTAGGTGCATGAACCGTGATACAATGAGCTAGCAGGGGCAGGTGGGAGATGAGGTCTGAGAAGTAGGCAGAGCTTTGCCCAGGCAGAACTTTGCAGGCTTCAGGAAGGAGTTTAGATTTTATTCTAACTGCAACAGAAGCCTACCAGAGCATTTTAAGGGCAGGGGTGATAGGATCTGACTTGAACACTTTAAAGACTCCTGTGGCTAGGTCGATGATTCCACACTGTGTTGGACTCCATGAGGGATGAGAGGGAGAGAGCTGTAGTAACCAATGGGTGGGGAGGTGTGGAAACTTGAGTGGGCTTGGGAGTGACAGTAGGGTTATAAGCTAAGGAATCAAATTGAAGATAAGGAAATCTTCCAGAAGGATGAGCTATTTGAAGACATCCATGGTGAGAGGCAGGAGCAAACAGTGGGAAGTTTGCTGAGTATATTTAAGTCATCAACACTAACACATTTGAAGAAAGATGGTATTATGTGGGTTGCCTTACCCAGAGAACAGGATGTGGAAGGGCAAATGTGGGCAGGAGAGGGTGTGATAAATCTCAGAACCATGAGAAACCTAGTTACTAGAGATGAGACAGAAGAGGGTCGGTGGGATCAATTCTGGAGTGACGATTCTCAACTAGGGGCAATTCTGCATCCCAACGGACATTAAGAAGCACCTGGAGACATTTCTGTTGTCACAACTTGAGAGGCAGTGCTACTGGCATTTAGTGGATACAGGCCAGGGATGCTGCTAAACACCCTGCAAGGCATAGGACACCCCTCACAACAGAGAATTCTCCAGTTCAAAATGTCCATGGTGCCGAGGCTGAGAAACTGTGGATAGACAGGAGAGTAGAACAACCCTGGATTTCAGTCCCCAATGTGTGAACTTGAGTCAAGTCCTTAACCTCCCTGAGCCTCACTGACTCCATCTGTAAAATGGAGATGGCAATCATGCCTGCCTCCCATGGGGGTGTGGACAGAGCTGAGGCCATTGGGGTAATTACCACACTTGCAGGTACAGCAGGACTGAGAAGAAAGCAGAGGCTATGCCGTATGCCTTGAAATGAGGTCTCAAAATGCCTGGGTAAGTGTGAGAGGCAGGGCCATGCTCTGGATGGGGTATCAGAGGATTGGGGTTTGAGTTCTCTCGCACACAGTGGGTGGATTTTGGGGAAGTGACTCAGCCTTCCTATGCCTTCCCTATTCTGGTGATAGATATAGTTATAGATATAGATATGGATATATAGACATACCTGCTCTCAATATACAAGCATAAAAATCATGTTTATGTGGCCCATCCCACAAAGGATAGTCTTAGTCTGTTCAGGCTGTTATAACAAAATACCATAGACCAGATAATTTACAAACAACAGATGGCCAGGTGTTGTGGCTCATGACTGTGGTCACAACAATTTGAGAGGCTGAAACAAGAGGAATGCTTGAACCTAGGAATTCAAGACCAGCCTGGGCAACATAGCGAGACCCCATCTCTTCAACAAATAAAAAAATTAGCTGAGCATGGTGGTGTATGTCTGTAGTTCCAAGTACTCTGGAGGCTAAGGCAGGAGAATTGCTTGAGCCCGGGAGATTGAGGCTGTGGTGAGCCATGATTGCACCCCTGCACTCCGGCCTGGGCGACAGAGTGAGAGACCCTGTCTCAAAAACAAATACGAAAACAACAGAAATGTAGTTCTCACCATTCTGGATACTGGGAAGTACAAGATCAAGTCACCAGCAGATTTGGCCTCAGCTGGACGGTCCAGCTTCTGGGTCATAGACGGCCGTCTTCTTGACGTTTTTTTCACATGGTGGAAGGGGCAAGGGAGCTCTCTGGGGCCTCTCTTATAAGGGCACCAATATGATTCATGGAGGCTCCACCCTCATGACCTCATCACCTCCTCAAAGCCCTTCCCTCTAATACCGTCACACTGGGGATTAGGTTTCAGCATATGAATTTCAGGGGAACACACATGTAATCCCAGCACTTTGGGAGGCAGAGGCAGATGGACCACTTGAGGTCAGGAGTTGGAGAACAGCCTGACCAACATGGTGAAACCCCTGTCTCTACTAAAAATAGAAAAATTAGCTCGACGTGGTGGAGGGCGCCAGTAATCCCAGCCACTCGGGAGGCTGAGGCAGGAGAATTGCTTAAACCTGGGAGGCAGAGGTTGCAGTGAGCCGAGATCATACCACTGCACTCCAACCTGGGCAACAGAGCAAGAGTCTGTCAAAAAAAAAAAAAAGAATGTCAGGGAGACATAAACTTTCAGACCACAGCACAGCCTTTTCCAGGTTCCATCCTGGAAGGGGGGACAGGGCAGAGTGCAGGCACAACAAACAGCGTGCCCAGTCTGAGCAGAACTGCCTTTCTTGCACACAGCACGTGGGCCCACTTGTCCCAGATGGCTCTCCGTAGTACCACCTGAACACAGCTTTATTTAACTCAACACTAGAGGGATGGTCAAAAAGAATTAGCTGTGAGTGTCTCACCTGGCGCAGAGTCTCTCAGCCTCAGCATGGTTGACTCCTGGGACTAGACAATCTGTTACAGGGGTCTGTCCTCTGCGTTCCAGGATACGTAGCATCCCTTGCCTCTACCCACTAGATTTAAGTAACGCCAAGTTAAGAACCACTGAACTAGCATGGCGTAGTAATAACTCATCATCATCATCTGTGTAGATGGATAGAAGTCAGACTCAAATCCCACCTCTTCCCCTTACTAGCTGTGTGGCCTTAAGTAAGCCACAGTGTTGCTCTAGGACTCTGTTTTCTCATCTGTAGTATGGGTATAACACTTCTCCATGCCGAGAATGAAGTAATGTATAAAATTCTTAGCACAGTGTCCAGCACATAATTGTTCTCCAAAAAGTCCTTATCCTTCTTTACTGTACATGATTGAAAGTTATGCAGAGTTACCCGGGCTCAGTGGCTCACACCTATAATCCCAGCACTTTGGTAGGCCAAGGTGGGTGGACCACTTAGGCCAGGAGTTCAAGACCAGCCTGACCAACAGAGTGAAACCCCATCTCTCCTAAAAATACAAAAATTAGCTGGGTGTGGTAGCGTGCACCTGTAGTCCCAGCTACTTGGGAGGCTGAAGTACGAGAATTACTTGAACCTAGGAGGCAGAGGTTGCAGTGAGCTGAAATTGTGCCACTGCACTCCAGCCTGGGTGACAGAGTGAGACTCCATCTCAAAAAAATAAAAAAATAAAAAATGAAAAGCGTTACACAGCGTCAAGACACATCTCTGTGGCTGGGTCCCCAGAACAAAGTCCTCCTATCCCCTTAAACGGGGCCACAGATGGATAGTCAGTATATGGTCCAATGCTTCTTTAAACCCGTACTGTGAACACTTGCTCCCTCATCTATCTAGAGAGTGGCTCTTATTATTTATGAACACCACTGTCATCATCATTAGCAAAAGAAGAAACTGTTGGATTTTCCCCCATATCTAGAAGTTGTCTTGATCCTATCCAGACTCCAAGGACCCCCGAACTTGCTGATCTTCCCCCTCAGAGGGAGGGAGGCCACTAAAATGAAGTTTTTATAAGGTCGACCAATGCACACCAAGAAAAATCAGCATTGCGGCAGGCCGGGGTAGGGCGTGGGTGGTCTCCCTGACAGCTTGTTTTTAAATACTTCCAAACGAAAATGAGTTTGCCTCCAAGGAACTGTCTGTGTGCTGGCAGATCCGAAAGCGGAAGCAAAGCTCTCATGGCTGGCTGCATGCAGGCATCCCGATGCACAAGTGCTGCTAATTTAAACCCATTTTCCAAGGTGCCCACAGACTCCATGGGAAATCACCGACACTCTCCGGAGAAGATGCTTAATCACCTGAAGAAGTCATGGGAACAGAGAAAACAAGAGCTGAAAAGCCTCTCCGAAAGGGAGGCCCCCAAGTGACATTTTCAGCAGAATATTATTCTCTAAGCATTGTCTTTTCATCCTGTGCTCTCCTGAACCAAATAGATTATTAGGATTTAAGATGCATTTGATGATATTTTCCTGGTAGGGAGCCAGTTGTACCCCCAGTTCTGGCCCGCCTTTTAATCTTCCTCTTGGTGGAGTTCCTGAAGGAAACGGAAGCAAAGAACTTCGGCCAAATGAAAGCAAACACCACTTCGCTATTAGCTGGGCCAATGCCCAATAGCCCAATGTTGGACAATTTGTAAAAAGCTGGTCTATGCAGCAGAGACTTGATAGGTACCTTCTTCTTAACCTAGATCAGAATCTTGAGTGGGTGCAGTGATAAAGGAACTTTTGACAATAGAGGCACAGCTGATGCAACTCAGAAGATAGATCACCGGGTGCATCTTGGGGAAGGAGGACAGGCAGGGAGGGAGAGGATATGGCTGGTCTAGCTCACCTCATCTACAGGTGCACAGACAGAACAGGACAGAGGGAGATTAGCTTCGTACATGTCTCTTAAAACACAGTGACCCTGGCCCCCAGTCAGTGTGGCTCAATCCAGGGTTTATACTGTGACTATTCACATTAGCCTCTTCTCCCTTGGACGTGGGAACTAGGGTGAGGATGCATTGAGCAACCTTGCAGGCATGGGAGATCAAGGCTAATGAGAGACACCACACTGCTATACGTAGAGCTCTTTTTTTTTTTTTTTTTTTTTTTTCTGAGATGGAGTCTTGCTCTGTCGCCCAGGCTGGAGTGCAGTGGCGCGATCTCGGCTCACTGCAACCTCCACCTCCCGGGCTCAAGTGATTTTCCTATCTCAGACTCCTGAGTAGTTGGGACTACTGGTGTGCACCACCATGCCTGGCTAATTTTTGTATTTTTAGTAAAGATTTCACCATGTTGGCCAGGCTGGTCTCAAACTCCTGACCTCAGGTGATCCACCCACCTTGGCCTCTCAAAGTGCTGGGATTACAGGCGTGAGCCACCGCACCTGGCTCATGGAACTCTATTTATCAAGGATTTTTAATTGTGATACAAAATAAAATTGGTCTTCCTATCCTCACTGCCAACACTGGGAATGGGTATAGAGGAAGTAAATTCCTGACTTAGCAAATATTTCTTCATTCCCTTGTTCTTTTATCCAGTGTAGCACAAAATAGCTTCCTTGGCCACCCGTGTGAGTCAACTCTTGTCCTAGGACCAGGTGCGTGTATGAACTAAGGTCAGATCTGGGTGGGCAAAAACCATCCCAGCCTCCTTCCCTTCTGCCCAGTGACCCTTCTCCAGCCTTTTCTGGCAGGCTCCGTCAATTGTTGATTCATCTCCTGTCATCTTCTCCATGCAACTTAGCAAAATATTCATTCGTTCAGTGAATATTTATTATATGCCTTCATCTTAGGTTGGATTTCTCCAAGCAGTGACTGAATGATGTGGGGGAAGGTGATCTATCAAGAAACCACCACGGGCGGGGCATGGTGGCACACGCCTGCAATCCCAACCACTTTGGGAGGCCAAGGTGAACGAATCACTGAGGTCAGAAGCTCGAGACCAGCCTGGCCAACATGGCGAAACCCCATTTCTAATAAAAATACAAAAATTAGCTGGGGGTGGTGGCACATGCCTGTAATCTCAGCTACTTGGGAGGCTGAGGCAGGAGAATCGCTTGCACCTGAGAGGCAGAGGATGTAGTGAGCTGAGATTGTGCCACTGTACTCCAGCCTGGGCAACAGAGTGAGACTCCATCTAAAAAAAAAAGAGAGAGAGAGATAGTGAAACTGGCCTAGTTTCCCCATAGAACTGATATTTATGGGGTTTTGAAAATAAACATTGAAATTGACCCTCTCAGTCTTAAAGCTTGAAACTTAACATTTGTCTTATCTGACTTCCCTTGTTAGGAAGCAACCTTCAGGCTCTCAGGATAATATCAAGAAACTGCAACTAGGAGGCCAAGGCAGGAGGATTGTTTGAGACAAGAAGTTTGAGGCCAGCCCTGGCAACATGGTAAGACCCCTCTATCCCTACCAAAAAAAAAAAAAAAAAAAGTAGAAAATTAGCTGGGCTGGATGGTGCACACCTATAGTCCCAGTCACTCGAGAGGATAAGGCAAGTATCTCTTAAGCCTAGGAGTTTGAGGCTGCAGTAAGCTATGATTATACCACTGCACTCCAGCCTGGGTGACAAAGTGAGACCCTGCTTTGAAGAATCTGAAACTCCACTTCTTTGCCCCTTGCTAAGTTCCGTTTTCCAGTGTGTAGCTGCATTCCTTCCCAGCTATATAAATCCCCAATTTTAGTCAGGTGGGGAGACAGATTTGAGACTTACCTCCCATCTCCTCCGCTGCACACCTGAATAAGGCCTTTTTTTCTTGGCAACACTTGCTGTCTGAGTGATTGGCTTTCTCTGCAACGGGAAGTGGGACCTACACTGAACCCTTGGCATTTCAGTAACAACAGCTCTTCTAGAAAAACCTCTCAAGGAAGGACAGTGGAATAAGGAGAAGGAAAGACCAGAGAACAAGAACATGGTCCAGGTAGAGTCTAGCCTTGGCCAGATCCCCACGCGCAGGGCTCCAGCACAGGGGTTGACAGGTGTTTTTCTGTAAAGGGATAAATAATAACTATTTGAGCCTCTGCAGCCATATGATCTCTGCCACAACTACTCAGCTCTGCCACTGCAGTGCTTAAGCAGCCACAGATGCTACATAAATGAGTGAGCATGGCCATGAGGCTAAGGAACTTGTCTGTCTCCGCCCATCAGTGTGCCCCATGTCTGGAATATGGTAGGCAGGAATAAATGATGTTACTGCACATCCAGGCGCCTCTACTGGGCTGCTGCACCCATGATCCAGCTGCCATAAATGTTGGCTGATAGGGCTTGGAGACGTCCTTCTGATACAGAAAATTGCCCACAACTGACAGAAACCGCCTTGCAAAAAAGATTAGCTCTGCCCTCCAACCTTCCCAGAAGCAGCACACAGTCAATGGCTGATGGATATATAAGGGCACAAGAGACTAACCGTCCCGCTTCATGGAGGGACACTTCAGTAGTATGGTACCTTCTCTAAAATCGAGGTCAGCAAATTATGGACTGTAGGCCAAATATGACCCACCGGCCATTCAACTCTGAATTCTCTCTGCCGAGCACAGACCCTGGAAGACAGCAGTCAGAGAGTAAATGTTTATCGAATACAATGGAATAAAACTGAACCTTGAAAGATGGGTCCAATTTGGGCAGGGTTGGGAGAGAAAAGCATTCTTTCAGGTCCTCGAACATGTTATACACATTGTTCCATCTGCCACCAGCACTAGCCTGCCTCCCCCACACCACTTTGCCTAGCCAACAAGCATTGTCTCTCATCTTTCAAGTCTCAAGTTAGATAGATCTGCCCCCAGCATGAATCCACTGCTCCCCATCTGTTCTCCTACAGTACCTTTGCTTGCTACTCATGGAATAATTTTCCCATCGTGTATGAGGTCCTTAAGTTAACTTCTCTGTCTCCCACATTAGAATGCTGGCTTCTTGGAGTCGGAGACCTCACCTGTCTCAGACTCTTCCACGATCTTAGCATCTCACACAGTGCCTGGCACGTGGTAAGCCTTCAATATAATATTTCAGCAATTCCACTTCTGGGTATATAGCCAATAGACATAAAATCAGTTTGTTGAACAGATATCTGTACCCCCATGTTCAATAACCAAAATATGAAATTAACCTAAGCGTCCCCTAATGGGTGAATGAATAATTCATTGTGTGGTACATACACAAAATGAAATACTATTCAGCCTTAAAAAGAAGGAAATGTTGTCATTTGTGACATGGATGTACTTGGAGGAAATTATGTTAAATGAAATAATCCAAGCATAGAAAGACAGATATCTCATGATCCCACTTATATGTGCAATCTTAAAAAGTTGAACTTGTAGAAGCAGAGGGTAGGAGACTGTTTAACAGGAGCTGTGAAGGGGGTGGTATGGGATTGGGGAAATGTTGGTTAAAGATATAATATTTCAGTTAGACAGGATGAATACATTCAGGACATCTACTGTACAGCAAGGTGACTATAGTTAATGACAATGTACTGAATACTTGAAAATTGCTAAGAGAGCCGATTTTAAGTGTTATCACCATAAAAAAATATACAAGGTGATACATGTTAATTAGCTTGATTTAGCCATTCCTCAATGTATTCATATATATAAACATCCTGTTGTATACCATAAATATATACACTTTTTATTTGTCAACTAAAAACAGAGATTATCGTTTTGACTTTAGATTTCTTTTCATCCAATTTTTATTACAAAATTTTCCAAATGTGCAAAAAAGTTGAAAGGTTTAGTACAATGAACACCACTTAGATTCAATAACTGTTCATATTTTATAGCCTACGTATTTTAAATAACAGCCATATTCTTGGGCATTTACTATAGGTCAAGCACCTGCTAGGTGATTTGCAAATATTATTTTTAAAATCCTGAAAAATAGCATAGAAGATGAGCACTATTATTCCCCCCATTTTGCTGATGGGTACACTGAGACTTAGAGAAGTTACATCACTAAAATCAAACAGGTACTAAGTGTTAGATTTAAACCGGAGCTGGAGTACTGTAGCTCAATTCCTGACTACTAGGTTATAGCATTCTGTAACCCCACAACGGTATGATGTGCTAGGGGATCCTAGAATTGTGAGGCTGGGTTATTTCTGAAGAGTCTGAGGCAGCTCCTGGAGGGAGATGACTCCAGAGAGCAGCTGAAAGGGAGATGGAGCTGAGACAAGAAATCCACGGCTGAAGTTTGGTGGCCAATCATCAAAGAGATGAACTCCAACAGCATCTACCCCAATCCCTTTCTTCCTTGCCATACATCTCTGACACGATCATTATTAGTGACTGGGCTCAGAAGCTTGCCACCTTGTATGATCTGAATTGATCCAGTAAAGAATTCTCTGAAAAGCACCATTAAGATGATTTATAGTCTAATTTTAGTTGCTATAGATTCCAAGTCAGATTTATGACTGGGAAGAGAGGGGGGAAAAAATCCCCTACTCACTTGGAATTCAGGCAAAGGTTTCAGTATTGATAGAGAAGCATGACTGGCTGGGAAAAAAAAAAAAAAAAAAGTCATATTTTTTTAAAGTTTACAGCTACCACTCCTGGTTTGGGGTTGCTATAGCAACGAAGGGCCTTGGGGGGCGGGGCACAGTGTCTGCAGATCTCACTCTACGGAGAGCTGATTGATAGGTTTCCTGAATGCTGTTTAGACACTTCTGTGCTAGGAACCAGATAACATTGGTTTATTAAAACACATGTTAAAACACCAGTCATGTCCTTGCCCCAGCATTTTATTCTAATCATTGTTGTTAAGGAATTGTTAACAGGCTACTGATAGGAATGGAAGGCAAATCCCATTAGGGAGCTAAACGCCATTTTGCTGGGATCGCGTGCACAGGCCGGGCGGCAGGCCCATGCAGGGTGCATAATTACGATAATTTGGCATGATTGATTGTCCCCCTCTCCCCCTAACCCAACCCACCCTGGCTTTCCAGGGAGTCAGAGGCGTGGCTAATCCTCATAAAGACTTCTGTTCCTGGCTGTGGAGGGGCTCTGGCTGGGACTGTGCCTAGCTAAGGTCTCCAAATTTCTGTCTTCTCTGTCACTGTGTGACAGCCTGCGTGAATGGCAGTTGGTGCCCCAAGAAGTGTCATCAGGGCCAATGTACATGGCCTGTCCGAGGTATCATTGCTTGGGAGACGTGGTCAAGACAAGCTGGGCATGAACCCTGGTCCTGCTACTTGCTAGCTTTGTGACTGAGGAAACCTCTTAAGCCTCAGTTTACCTAGCTGGAAATGGGGGTACTGATATTACTTCCATTTTTTTGGAGTATAAATAAGACATTCCCTTTAGCCTTCTACCTGGAAGAACTCATACCTCACAAAACCTGGTAAGACAGGTACTTCAACTCCATTTTGCAGATGAGGAAACGGAGGGTTAGGGAAGCTCAGGAAGGAGACGGAAGGTGAGGGAGGGAGGCGGAACTTCCTATTGAACTTTGAACTATTTTTTTTTAATTTTAGATTCAGGCGGTACATGTGCTTGTTTGTATCATGAGTATTACATGCATAATGCTGAGGGCAAGGCTCCTAGTGCACCCACCACCCAAATATTAGATATGGTACCCAATAGGTAATTTTTCAACACTCACTCCCTCCTACCCTCTCCCTTTTTAAAGTCCCTAGAGTCTGTTTTCTCCACCTTTATGTTCATGTATTCCCTTTGTTTAGCAGCCGCTTGTGAGTGACAACATGTGATATTTGATTTTCTGCTTCTGTATTAGTTTACTTAGGATAATGTCCCACAGCTCCATCCATCTGGCTGCAAAGGACATGATTTCATTATTTTTTATGGCTGTATAGTATTCCATGGTGTGTGTATGTGTGTGTATGTATGTATGTGTATGTATAATATATCACTATTTTTTGAGACAGAGTCTCACTCTATCGCCAGGCTGGAGTGCAGTGGCGTGATCTTGGCTCACTGCAAACTCCACTTCCCGGGTTCAAGCCATTCTCCTGCCTCAGCCTTCCGAGTAGCTGGGACTACAGGCACGTGCCACCATGCACAGCTAATTTTTATATTTTTAGTAGAAACAGGGTTTCACCATGTTGGCCAGGCTGGTCTTGATCTCTTGACCTAGTAATCTGCCCACCTCGGCCTCCCAAAGTGCTGGGATTACAGGTGTTAGCCACCATGCCTGGCCTATATATCACTTTTTTAATACAATCAACTATTGGTGGATGCTTAGGTTAGTTCCATGACACTGCTATTGTAAATAGCACTGCAATTAACGTATGAGTACAGATGTCTCTTTATAGAATGCTTTATTTTCCTTTGGGTAGAAACAGTAGTGAGGTTTCTGGGTCAAATGGTATGAACTTTCAACTGGTCTACTGAGGTTATCTTTAATTTTCAATTGTCTTGAGGGACACAAGACATTTTTTCTTGGGAGCAAGTCACCTTTGCTGGCGGATGGCCTTCATTTGATAATTGAGGTAAAGAAGATTCCACAATGAGAAGTGAGAATAAAATTCCAGTGTTTCCTGTTCTTACTTCTGCATTTTCATTTCACACAAGTCCACCCTGTTGGGACAGCCCATTCCAGGGCTCTACTCCATCACTCAAGGATCAAGACTTACTATGGTACCTGGGTTCAACTACTGGCTCTGCTACGTTCTCAGTGTAAACCCTGGTCAAGTTACCTCACCTCTTATGTCCTCCTATGAAAACAGAAATCATAATAGTGGTACCTGGAAATGTTCAATGATGCTGTGGATAGAAAGTTCTCAGCATGGCCGGGCATGGTGGCTCATGCCTGTAATCCCAGCATTTTGGGAGGTCAAGGTGGGCGGATCACTTGAGGCCAGCAGTTCAAGACCAGCCTGGCTGACATGGTGAAACCCCATCTCTACTAAAAATACAAAAATTAGCCAGGCGTGGTGGCGCATCACACCAGCCTGGGTGCGACAGAGCAAGACTCTGTCTCAAAAAAGAAAAAGAAAAGGAAAGAAAGTTCTCAGCGTAGTGCTTAGCATTTAGTAAGTGTTACTGTTATTCTTCTTGTTGTTCCAGTAAGTCCAAATTTCTCTACCTGGCTTTTTATCTCTGAGTCAAGTAAAATATGCAAAAGTTAGTCATGGATTTTTTTTTTTTTTTTTGAGACGGAGTTTCACTCTTGTTGCCCAAGTTGGAGTGCAATGGTACGATCTCGGCTCACTGCAACCTCTGCCTCCCAGGTTCATGCAATTCTCCTGCCTCAGCCTCCCAAGTAGCTGGGATTACAGGTGCCCACCACCACGCCTGGCTAATTTTTGTATTTTTAGTAGAAACGGGGTTTCACCATGTTAGCCAGGCTGATCTCAAACTCCTGACCTCGGGTGATCTGCCCACCTCGGCCTCTGAAAGTGTTGGGATTACAGGCCTGAGCCATCTCGCCCAGCCTAGTCATGGTTTTGTCCAACGTTTCCCCAGAGCAGCATGTCCTGGCTGCTTTCTATGAGTGCTTCAGTGCCCTTTTACTTGCATCCTTTTCCTGGATCCTTAAACTGCCAGTGAGGTAGGCACGGCCAGTGGTCTTGTTTGGCTATCCCAAAAGCCATTCTCAACCTGTTTTCCTCTACTTACCTCCTACTATGGAGAGAATAAAGTCAGGCTAGATAGCTGCAGATAGATTCTCCCTGCAGCTCAGAGTGAAGATGAGACCCAGTTTTGTTCCATGAAATAAAAGGGGAGAAATTCCTAAAGAAGAGTGTTTGGGAAGGTTTTAGTTTCCTGATAAAAAGGACAAGTTGTGCTAGCACTTCCCGTCCTCCTCCTTTCTGCCTTGGAATGTGATTGCAATGGCTGGTTCTGTGGCAGCCAAGATTCACACATAAGGATGAGGAGTTAACAGCTGGGCATGGGAGAGCGCATGTACAAAAAGAGCCTGAGTTCTTGATAACACCACTGAATTGCTGAACAAACCCTGAGATACGTATGTGTCCTTACGTTTTATACCATTTTTCAATATTTCTTTTACTTGCATATGAAAACGTCCTTAACTGATACCAGGGGTCTTACTATGCCTATTTTACGTATGGTGGTGGAGAGGCTCAAAAGGGTGGGCAAATTGCCAAAGTTCTCACAGCTTTAAAACAGCAGTTTTGAATTCAGTGCCAGGTTCTGCCAGTTTCAAAACCCAATCTCTTTACCAAGACCAATGTTCTGTACTCAATGAACGTAAGTTTCTCTACCTTACCTTCTCTTCTCCGTATACTTAAATTCCATTCCGATTTTAGTTCAAGTTCTAGACCCTCCATGAATCTTTCTTTGATTCATCCAGTACACAGGGAGCTCCTGCTTCATTGATCCCTGTTTCTCCACGAAGGCACCACCCTACCGTATGACACTTAATAGTTTTCCAGCGTTTCAAATGCATTGTACTTTTGACACCACTCCACCAAACCCCCATTATATCACATGTTCCTTAAGGTCAGAGAAGCAAACTCCTACAGGGTAATAGATCAGAGGATGTGGAGACTGGTTCAAATCCTGGTTCTTCCTCTTGCCTATTATGTGGCTTTGGGGGGAAGTCAGTTCATCTCTTATAGTCCCAGTCTGATGTGTGAAATGAAGGTCATAGTTGCTGTGAGATATTCACATGAAACCCATTTGTAAGGCAATTAGCAGAGTACCTGACTCAGAATAGATATTCCAAAAGGATAGCAACCACTGTTATCACATGTTATATTTCTTGTATACAGGCTTAGTGTGTGGCAGAGCGACAACAAATAGCATGAGTTCGATAGGCAACTGTTAATAGAATGGTCCATTGACTATTTCATTAAGAACTTACTGAGATGTCATTTTATTCCAGACAATGTGCTAAGTATTTGACTTTAATGATTTTTTTTAAAGTCAATAAAATACCCTTGTCTTTGATGCATGAATAGATAAGTGTAATACAATGTGACAAATTCAATAATAAAGAAATCCATAGGGTTTTATGGGGACACAGAGGAAGGGCACTTATCAAATCCAGGAGGACTTCCAGGAGGAGGTCCCAAGTTGACTCCTCAAGAGGAGAGGAATCTGGATGATGAGTCCTTTTCCAGTCCCCAGAACTCTGTCATCCTTGCCAGGAGTAAGTTACAGAAACAGCAGATGAAGAAGTGGCATTTGTGCATCTGTGAGTAGGGACACAGATTCATGTATATGATAATTGCTTCTGCAACTTAGGACTTCTATCTAGAGGCTGGATTAGTTAGAAACAAGCTTCCTTTTCAACTTTGCTTTCATTTCAGCTTTTCCTCCTGCGTGATAAACACAAAACCCATTCTGTAAGGGCTCTCCTATTTCCTTTTAGGCACGAAGCATATTCTTAGAAGCAGCCTGCCAGGAAACAAAGGTTAATTCTGTAGGGAACGAATTGCTAAAGCTGCATTCTTATTTGAAGTTTTGACTTAGGGAAGCGACCGTGGGTTTTTCTTTGCTTTGCAAAGTTCTTTCATGTCTCCGTTTCAGGCAGATCCGTCGGCGTCACTCCACGCGTGGGCCAAAGTCACTGGCAAGATTTTATTTGACTCCGCCATTCTTAAAAGGCAGGAGATAGGCTTTGTCAGGACTCACAGGACCTCTCGCAAGGGATGCTCAGTTGGAAGGCTTCCATCCCACTAGCCCAGCCGTGTACAGGAAACAGTAAAGTCAGTGGGCAAGAAGAAGGCTAACAGGGGTACTTAAATAAGAGTTCCTGCGGTTGGTGCATTTATGAAATATCAGAAGGTCACAAAAGTCATCCTCAATTGGTTACTGTGCTATTGAAGGCTGTTGTGTTCCAGCTGTGAGCCTCTCACTGGCTCTAGCTGGTCTGTAAGGGAATCAAGGTTGGTCTCAGAGGGCTTTCCAAGGTTTGTTATTGTTGTCCTTATATAAGATATTGCTGTATAACATGGATTGTTTGGTAGGTCTAAGAGGGTATTATGATCTCCTCTTATTCAATTACAGTATCATATTGATTCATTCACTATGTGCCAGGGGTGATCCCAAATAGCAGTAGACAAGCAGGGTTGCAACATATATTTCTGAAGTTCTTGTACCGCAGGCAGAAGAAGAGCGAGGGGTTGAAATCCACTCGCCAGAGCCATAAACCCATGCAATTGGCATCTACCAAGAAGATGTGACTTTTTCTAATCCATCTTTTTGGAGAGGGTGTTTTTTTCCAATTCACGCAAAGGTGCACATGAATCTGGTTTAGGCTAGCCTCTACCCTGTCTACAAGACAATCATAGTTCTTGCACTCATGAGGCTTTTATTCTAGAAGAGAATGAGGAACAAGCCAGAGGTAAAAAGGCAAACTTAAAATATTCAAGATGACTTCAGATTATGTGAAGTGCAAAAAAATAAATTATTAGTGTGGTGTTAGCACAGTGATGGGGCAAGGATGTTGCCTTAAATACGTCAATGAAGACATTCTTAATTATTAGCCTTTGTGTTCAGACTGAAGGTGCAAAAGACGAAGCTAGTGAAAAGCTAAAGGTCCAGGAGTATTCAAAGAGTCCAACAGTCTAACTACAGGAAGTTGAATGTGGATTTCCCAGGACATGTATTTGAGAGAAGGAGTGCTTCCCAGTAATAGCAATTGCACTGCATTTCCCTCTAGCTTCTGACATTGTTTTTGTGCTCAGAATCAATCGATTCCTTGCTATTCTTGGTGGGCAGAAAGTCTTTGCAAAACCTGACCTTTCCGAAGTGTTATCAATAGAGCTAATAGTGATGCTGTCAGAAATGTCCAACAATCATTACACTTCAAGGGGCTTTCTGAGTTCAGCGTTCTTGGTTCAGAGTTTCGGCCGTCCTTGGAATGTGTCAATGTTTGTCGAAGATGATTTCTTTACTGAAGTTCAATTATGGTATCATATTGATTCATTTTATGTCTCATATTTTCACATGTTTCTGTGTCTGTTTTCACCAATAGGCTATGAGTTCCCAAGGGGCAGGGGCTCTGTGTCATTTTCATTTTGTGCTCCCCGACAATAAAACAGTGTAGACTTCAAACAGATAGGCAGTCAATACCTTCATGTCCTGTGATGGTCACATAGTCACACGGGGTGTTGTTTCAATACTTCGCTTAACTGACTGGCAGACTGATAGATGATTAGGAATTTCAAAGTCACTGTCCTAGGGTGATGACATTCACCTACATATTATAAACATCTTGAGAATGAGTCCATGCATTTTTCCCCTACTTGGGTAGTTTGTATATGTGCTACCCTAACCTGTCTTCTCAAAGGACCCCCCAAAATGGACTCTGATAAATAAATCAGTGAATAATGTAATATCTACTGAAAATTGCATGGGGAAAATATGAGTTTACGTTGTGCACCAAAGGTAACAACCTAAAATCTCTTTGAGATTTCTTTTAAGGAAAGCCCTCTCTTCTGTACTGTCTAGAGACTGTTTTACTCTCCCTAATGTCCTAAAGAGCCCCCAACTTCATGGACATCTCTTTTTCCCGATTACATGAAACCTTTTTTTTTTGTTCCCAAATCATTTGTCAAAGCTTATCTTCTAAACAACCACTGCACTCTGTTCAAGTGGAGTTTGCATAACAGCTTCTTAGAGAAGAGTCCCCATGTTGATTGGCCTCTAGTCCCCAAAGTCTTTTGAGCATAATAGATGCTCAATTAACAGCTAACTGAATCAACTATAACCCAGTGCAATTATGATATACTGTGCTATAAAACAAAAAGAGAGAGATTCTAATCTTTCTCCGATTCCTCAAGATCTGCTTCATATTTCTGTTGTAAAGGGAGCTATTGCCGAGCCCTGCCATCAGCCAAAAGGCAAACAGAGTTTCTTCAGTCCTAATCTTGCCAGAATGGGGGTCACTCCAGACCGTTCACCGGTTAATAATTCTAAGGGTGCACAACTGTATGTACATGGGATAAACCACTTCCTACTCAGACACTTCATGGTTTAGGAACTTGTCTAGTGCCAAAAAGCCAGTGCCATTGGGACCCCAGTTACTGACTCTCCCTCAATTCCTTCTTCCTTACATGGCTTTTAAAAAATTGACCTTGCTGGAGTTTGAGACTGGCCCGGCCAACATGGTGAAACCCCATTTCTACTAAAAATACAAAAATCAGCTGGGCATGGTGGTGTGAGCCTGTAATCTCAGCTACTCTGGAGGCCAAGATAGGAGAATCGCTTGAACCTGGGAAGAGGAAGTTGCAGTGAGTTGAGATTGTGCCACTGCACTCCAGCCTGGGTGAAAGAGTAAAATTCCGTCTCGAAAATAAAATAAAATAATATAAATATAAATAAATACATAAAAATAAATAAATAAATAAAAAACTTTGCCAAAAGCCTACAGTACCTGTCTTATGACACTTTTCCCAGGCCTCAGATGTTCAGTCCAGAGTGGTACATGACTCTAGTTAAGAGTCAATCACATTCCCTTTCTCTCTCAGATGTCTGGAATTGAGGCATGGAGATAGAATTAGGTGCTGAACTGGAAGGTTCTGTAGACCTCTGGATCAGCAGCTAATAGAGCAGAGAAGTTGGACTAAAGAGAAAGGACATGACATGAGCAGAGACATAGTAAGAGTTCCTGATGATTTTACAGTTCCCGTGATGTCTCTCACATTTGCATTTGTTTCAATGAAATTCCCTCTGAATCTTTTTTTTTTTTTTTTTTTTTTGAGACAGAGTCTCTCTCTGTCACCTGGGCTGAAGTGCAATGGCGTGATCTTAGTTCACCCCAATCTCCACCTCCCGGGTTCAAGTGATTCTCCTGCCTCAGCCTCCTGAGTAGCTGGGATGACAGGCATGTGCCACCATGCCCGGCTAATTTTGTATTTTTAGTAGAGACAGGGTTTCTCCATTTTGGTCAGGCTGGTCTCGAACTTCCGACCTCAGGTGATCCGCCTGCCTCGGCCTCTCAAAGTGCTGGGATTACAGGCATGAGCCACCACGTCTAGCCCCTCTGAATCTTTATAACTGCTTCACTTTTCATTTGTCCTCCTTTGCATGTGCCTCTGGCACATAAACCAAACTATCCTGAACTAACCATACCTTCTCACCAAAATAGAGGCAACCGACCCTCCCATGCACCTTGCACCAGGGGCACCTCTTAACACATTGAATTGGAATTCATCATTTACAGAGTTCTCTCTTACCAGACTGTGAGCAAATTAAAGTGAGGTCTATGATTTTGTCCGTATATCCCTACTATCTAACTCAGCACCAGGGACATAGTAAATGCCTAATAAATGTTTGTTGAATCAAATTAAAAACAACATCATCTGCAGAATAAAATTAGGTACCTATCGATTTGTTCTAAGCCCTATTTACCACAGGAGGCCAGGATTCTACAATCGGCTTACAGCCATGCATTTACATCTTGCACCAATCACAAGCCACTATGGGGGCTCTTTTCTAAAAATAATCCCATTCCCTTAATTATATCACTGCCTCTGCAGAACCAGATTGCCCTCTGTGGGGGTTTTGAATGCAAACGTATGTGTAAGCCTGCATGCGCAATACTGAAGGTTGGTACTAGAGCCATTTTCATTATTCAATAAGCCCTTGACCCACCTCTTCAGACTAATGGAATTACACAATTAGTTGTGCTGGCCAGTCCTTTGTTTTCTTCTGATTACAAGGGTAATGCAATTGGAGATAATTCTACAGTGATGTCACAAGTAGCCTTGGTATCCACCTCCCCACCACCGAGAATCAAAATCCATTTACCTACAATATCATCATCTTGCTCTGCTCCAATCTGTCTTCAGCATCCTTTAAGCCAACGCTGGTAGCAAGTTCTGCAGGAAATGTAGTGAAGCCTGTCAGGGTTGCCTCTTCTGCCATTACAAAATGTTATTTGTGGCAAAAGCAAGGGATTTTTTTTTTTTTCTTATATGCTGTGTTGTTCACCGAAATGATGCTGATGGGATTTAAAAAAAAAAAAGTGAAGGCAGAGCATGGTATCTTATGCCTGTAATCCCGCATTTTGGGAGGCCATGGTGGGAGGACTGCTTGAGACCAGCCTGGACAATATAGCAACACTCTGTCTCTAGAAAAGAAAAACAAATTGATAGGGTTAATAAATAACAAAAATCCATATTTTAAAACCATAAAGAAACAGTTATGCAAAAATATGGTTTAAAAAGCTTTGACTAGAACTGAATTAACTCTGTAAATAATTAGAAGCAATACTGAAAGGTGATCATTTATGTCCACTTACCCTCAATGTTGCCTGGGTATTTCAAAATGAGCTAATAAAAAATAGTAAAGCATGTTTTACACTGTATTTCTTCTTTGCAGTTCTCCACAAAACCTTAATCTTAATACATGGTACGATCAAATATTTAAAACATTACATGTATATTATTTTTACAAAAATACATAGACGTTTGATTCTGTCTTAAATTGTGTAATTCAGAATTAGATATCTTACCTACTATGCCATTTGATCTACATGTACCTTTTCCTAGAATGGTAGTTCTTAAACCCCTATTCGTGTTAGAATATCCAGTGAAGCTTTTTAAATGTTTGCCCTACTCAATTCAATTACATTAGAATCTCTAGGTGTGAGATTCTAATGGCATTTCTTCAAGTTCCTCAGATGATTCTAATACACAATCCAGACAGAGAACCACTGTCCTCAGAAATATTTGGGAGAGCATGGCTGGTTGCAGGCCAGATGTGGTTGCTTATGCCTATAAACCCAGCACTGTAAGAGGCCGAGGCAGGTGGATCACTGGAGGTCAGGAGTTTGAGACCAACTTGGCCAACATGGTGAAACATCATCTCTACTAAAAATCAAAAAAAAAAAAAATTAGCTGGGCATGGTGGCAGGCACCTGTAATCCCAGCTACTCAAGAGGCTGAGGCAGGAGAATCGCTTGAACCCAGGAGGCAGAGGGTGCAATGAGCCCAGATCGTGCCATTGCACTCCAGCCTGGGTGACAGAGTGAGACTCCATCTCAAAAAAATAAGAAGAAGAAGAAGAAGAAAGAAGGAAATATTTGGGAGTGCAAATCACCTATCTCTGTTAAATAGCAAACTTCTCGCTTTCCAAAACATGCCTTAAACCACCGGGTCCAGACAAATAGAACATAGGCATGATAATGAGGACCAGGTTTGGGGAAAGGGCTGTGTAGTGTAGACGGGTAAGCATCTCTGGAAGTAATTTGGGTCACATCTGTACAAGTTAGATACCTCAGCCAGCACATCCCCTATTGCAAATTTGCAGAGCACACTTCTAATCAGCCAGTGTTAATTTGGTCAGGGGTCAGAATAAAGGGTGCAGCCCTCCTATGGGGAAGCCTCATTAGTTGCCATTAGGAATATCCATTCTACTTGGTTGTCTTAAAGTCTTTGTCTTTCTTATTACAAAGTGTTGGCTAGAACACGAGAGGATGCCAACAGCGCTGCAGATCGAACAAGCAAGAGGTCTTAGAGGTGTGGATAGGACTTTACACTCTCCCAATATAAAATATTTGAATTAAATATTAAATCATTATTATTCAGTTGGTCAACGTTATGATATGGTCACTATAAAGAAAAATGGGTACAGTCCAACCAGAGTACAGGACATGTATCCTCAGAACTCTGAAAAGAACGTTCAGGTTTGGGAGGTACGTTAGAAGTCAACCAATCCAACTTCTATATTTTACGTATGGAAATTCTGAGGCCAAAAGAGGACTGCAACTGGGGTTTCTAATTCTCAGACTGCCCATCTTCCATCCTAATCCTGGAAGTCTGTTTCCTTGATCTCATCAGCAGTTGACTTTTTAAAGGCACTGCCTCCTCATCCCATAGAATGGATTATTGTAGCATTGCAGGATCAACATGGTGGCAGGGGAGTAGGTTTCCATGGTTAAACTGGGGTATAACCAGGACTAGAACACTAGCCTCCTCCCTCCAAGTCTAGAATGACCACATGACTGTTGGCCCCAGACAAACCAAACATGTTCTAATCTGCACCTCCAGCTCAGAAAATGTTAGTTGAATCATCTTGGACAAGATAATTCACCTCTATGAATATCAGTTTTCTCATAAGTAAAATAGACGTAATTTTTTTTTTTTAATCTGTCTTGAAGGATAATTGTATAGACAAAGTTAGGTCTTTAGAGGACAGCAGACTTTTTCTGTAAAGGGCTAGGTAGTAAATATTTTAGGTTTTGCAGGCTACACAAGGTCTCTGTTGCATATTCTCTCTCTCTCTCTCTCTCTCTCTCTCTCTCTCTCTCACACACACACACACACACACACACTTTAAACATGTTTAAAAATAAACATTCTGAGCTTATGGACCATCCAGAAGCAGGCATAGGCCACGGTTTTCCACAGCTGATCAAGACCACACGCTGCAAGCCGGCAGCAACCACGCATGTTTTCGTGATGTTATTCAGCACCCAGCACCCACAACAGTACCAGATGCTTGGATATTTACTCAACAAAACCCTGAATAAATAATATGTAAAGAGGCTGGGTGCAGTGGCTCATGCCTGTAATCCCAGTACTTTGGGAGGCCGAGGCAGGTGAACCACCTACGGTCAGGAGTTCAAGACCACCCTGGCCAACATGGTGAAACCCCATCTCTACTAAAAATACACACACACACAAATTAGCCTGGCATGGTAGCAGGTGCCTGTAATCCCAGCTACTGGGAAGGCTGAGGCAGGAGAATCACTTGAACCCAAGAGCCAGAGATTCTAGGGAGCCAAGATGGCGCCACTGTACTCCAGCATGGGTGAAAAGAGCGAAATTCTGTCTCAAAAATAATAATAAAAAAAAAAATAGTAAGTAAAGAGCCTGATCCAAAGTCTAAGATGGAAAAGGTACTGTGTGTTTATTTAGTATTGTTACTGTCTTTGTGGCTTGTAAACTCCAGAGCTATGATATAATATGAGAGACAGGATGAGTTCACTCATTAAAGTATTTGCAGGAAAAAGAGACGAGTAGGAGTGTTACAGAGGAGGAGGCATTGGCCTGAGCTTGGAAGGATGGGTAAGTTTTTGAATCAACGGATCAGTGAAGAAGGTACCAGTGTATTAAAAGGGAAATAAGAAGGAGATTACGCATCTGCCACTGTACCATGGTGTAAATATGCTATCAGGACAAGGTTATGGCTTCACAAAGACCACCTCCTTATGTGATTTCTTGGAATGTGGAACTCAGTGGCTGTTGAAGTGAGATACAGGTACATTCCCACAGGGAGAACTGACCTCTGATCATTTTGAGGTTCAATGAGAGTAGAGTATCTCTGAGACAAATATTAACTAGTGAACATGAAAAGATACTGAAGGCCTCCCATGCCTCACCATGAAATAGAGAGGAAATGTGCCCAGCTATCTTGGCACAATGCCAATATCTCAACACTTACAGGAGCTGATTCTGCACTCAAATTGTGCTTAAGCCTGGAAACTTCAGGGGACCTAGATACCTGAGCAGCATAGTCACATTCTGAGTTACTGACTTTACATATGAGTGTAAATTGAAGACCTGTAATTGAGAACCTGGGCCTAGGTGGCTGGGCACAGTGACTTACACCTGTAGTCCCACTACCTTGGGAGGCCATGGCAGGTGGATCGCTTGAACTCAGGAATTTGCGACTAGCCTGGGCAACATGGTGAAACTCTGTCTCTACACAAAATGTAAAAATTACCCAGGCATGGTGGTGTGCACCTGTAGTTCCAGCTACTTGGGAGGCTGAGGTGGGAGGATCATTTGAGCCTGGGAAGCAGAGGTTGCAGTGAGCTGAGATTGTGCCACTGTACTCCAGCCTGGGTGAGAGAGCAAGACCCTGTCTCAAAAATAAAAAATAAAAAAGAGAAACTGGGCCTAGGATAATAGCAATTGTGGCTGAGTATCAACACTTTCTCCTTCTTCCCTCTCCCACTACACATTCCCTCCAACACACATGCTCAGAGGAGGTTTTGCCAGGCCCGCATTAAGGCTTAGGGTTGTGTTAATCTAATCGCCAAAGGAAATGTGACTTAATTAATACCTCCAAGCTTGTGAATGGTAACATACCACTGTGTAAACATCATCACACTATTCCTCCCATCTTCATTAACAGATGAGAAAATAGCCTCAAAAGGTGAACCAACTTGCTCAAGGTCACAAGCTAAGCTGGGGAGTAGGTCTTTCTGTCCTTTCACTAAACCCTGTGGCTTACCTAAAGAATGAATTATAAATGCCTAGCATCAGGTCATCTCTCAGAAACGGGTTTTGGAGGGCAGAAGACTTTCTCTGAGCAAGAGTTTGAATGACAGACAGGGGAGGCAGATAGAGTGAAGATAAACATCAAAGTTGTTTTCCTTGGGTAGAGAAACCCCAGATTCCATCAATCAAGTTAGCAGGGTTCTCTGGCCTTCCTTGAGTACTGGAGCTTGGATGATGATGACACCCAGCTGATTGTCAGGCCACTGTTGCAGTCAAAATGTACACAAAGATCGAGCCCAGGGTCGCAACGCAGGCTGCACAAGCTGCTGGTACGAGGAGTCGAGAAGAAACAGACATGGGCCAAGGACACAAATCATGTGCCGCTCCCTTATTCGGAATAACTGGCCATGTCTATTAAATGCAACCTCTAGATTCATCATGCCGGATAGGCTATTTCAAGTACAGATGCTAGTATTTGTTCTATTTCATTCAACTCTTTGAGATTGATCAATAAAAAGATGTATATGGTACCTGCGTGTCTGGCATTAAAAAAGGAAAGAAATGACCTCAGTGAATATGAACAGTGCTTGGATTTCTTAGAGTGCCTAGGAAACCCTGAGTAAACTGGGCAGATTCAAGCATGTGATGAATCTCTGCTGTCGGATTTAATATTTAATATTTTAATATTTAATCCTAAAACTGTGCATTCCATTTCTTCAGTTACAGAATATGAAAAAGTGAAGCTATTAAAAACACTAAGTGTTTTAGTTCAGGAAGAGAGCACAACCTTCCCTAAGTGACAGGTGATGCTGGGTGTCTTGGTTTATTTGTTTTTGAAAACATGGGCTTCATTTCTTAAATATTTATTATTAATGCAACAATCGGGCTACCCAGGATTTATATGGTATCTTGTCTTCCAAGGAACACTCTGGTTGAATAACATCATCTGTCTTTATGAACTTCACCGTCAGGAAGAAGGCGAGACTAATTTTTGTCTTCTTACAGATGGGAAAACAGAGACCCTGAGAGACCAAACAAGTTTTCCCAAGTCACAGAATATATCTACTGAATTTCCTCACACTTAAGCCTGCTCAAACCAGCTTGTGTCGGCTGTGACAGGAAAATCTCTGCTTCAGACTTTCAGAGAAATGGCTCTTTCACCTTTCATTTGATGCCCCCTCATAAACCTTGACTTACATGAAGATGTACGTGAAATGGAGACACAAACGTTGCACTGCAAATGGCTCATATATTCATTTTTGGAAGAAATACTTAAGTTCCTACTGTGTGCCTAGCTCTATCTAAGCACTAGAGCTGTGTTTTCACGTCTTATTGCGGCTGTAACAAATTACCACAAAGGTCAGAAGTCCTAAAATCAAGTTGTCAGCAGGGCTACCTTCCTTCTGCATGTTTTAGGGCAGAATCCATATCCCTGCCTTTTCCAGGTTCTAATACATATATTATAATATTATTATAATACATACTATATATAATATATACTATATATAATACATACTATATATAATATATAGTACATATATTATATATAACTATTATTATATATGCTATATAATTATATATAAAATGTATGTGATATATGATATATTATAGCCCATATATCACATATATAATAGATCATATAGCATACATTATATATTATATAATTATATATATTTTATACATAATATAAATATATTATAAATATATACTTATATATAGTATATATAATTATATATAACATATAATATTATATGTATATATAATATATACACATTATATGTTATATATAATTATATATTATATAATTTTATATTATATGTCATGTATGATATATAATATATGAGAGATATATTATTATATGATATATGATATATATGATTATATATTATTTTATATATATAGTTGATTGATTGATTTAATTTTTGAGACAGGGTCTTGAAATGTTGCCCAGGCTGGAATGCAGTGTTGCAGTCAAGTCTCACTGCAGCCTTGACCTCCTCAGCTCAAGCCATCCTCCCACCTCAGCCTCCCTTGTAGCTGGGACCATAGGCATGCACTATGTCCAGCTAATTTTTCTTTCTTGGTAGAGACAGAGTCCACGTTTCCCAGGCTTGTCTCGAACTCCTGGGCTATAGCAATCCTCCCAGCTGAGCCTTCCAAAACACTGAGATCACAGGCCCCAGCCTTTCCAGCTTTTAGAGGCCACCTGTATTCTTTGACTCATGGAACCTTCCTCCATCTTCAAAGTGCATCGCTCCAACCTTTGTTTTCACCCTCTTATCTCCTTTTTCTGACTTTGACTCTCCTGCCTTCATTTTATAAGGACCCTTGTGATTCTATCAGGCCCATCTGGGTAATCCAGGATAATCTCCTCATCTCAAATCCTTAACCAAATCACATCTACAAAGTGGCTTTTGCCGTCAGGTAACATAGTCACAGGTTGAGTGGATTGGGATGTGAATCTATCTTCGAGGAGAGACATTATTCAGCCTGGCACAGACTGTCAAGAGGTTTAAGATGTGTTCTAGCCCTTGCAGCAATCTTCATTTGGTGGGGAGGAGGTGCACAAGCAATTGATGACAAACATCGTGGTAAGTGACAAGCGGCGATGGGTACAATGATGGGCCTCTATCCCAGGCTAATGGGTGTGAGGAAGACTTCCAGACAGAATGATGCCTCACGCTAGTCTTAAGAGCAAGGTAGCGTGTTGGAAGTTGGGTGGTCCAGAAAATGAGGATACAGCAGGCAAGCAGCACACCAGAAGCTGAGGAGAGTCCAGTTGTACAGTTCATTTGCCTACAGTGTTTGCTTCCCATTGGTCAGCTTTGTTTTAGAACCACCTTGAGTGAGAGACAAAAAACTAGGCTGTATAGCATAACAATTAAGAGTAAGAGCAGGCCGGGTGCGGTGGCTCATGCCTGTAATCCCAGCACTTTGGGAGGCCGAGACGGGTGGATCATCTGAAGTCAGGAGTTCAAGACCAGTCTGACCAACATGGCGAAACCCCCGTCTCTACTAAAAATACAAAAATTAGCCGGGTGTGGTGGTGCACACCTGTAGTCCTAGCTGCTCAGGAGGCCGAGGCAGAAGAATTGCTTGAACCCGGGAGGCAAAGGATGCAGTGAGCCGAGATTGCGCCATTGCACTCCAGCCTGGGCAACACAGTGAGATTCTGTCTCAAAAAAGAAAAAAAGAGTAAGAGCAGGAGCCTGGGCATGGTGAGTCATGCCTTTAATCCCATCACTTTGAAAGGCTAAGACAGGTAGATTACTTGAGTTCAAGAGTTCTAGACCAGTTGGGGCAACATAGTGAGACCTTGTCCCTACAAAAAAAAATAAAAATTTAAAAGTTAGCCAGGCATGATTGTGTCATTGTGTCACTCCCACCTGGGTGACAGAGTATAACCCTATCTCAAAAGGAAAAAAAAAAACAGTAAGAGAAGGTAATCTGGCTTTCATTCAAGCCCTGACCCTTCTTAAAAGTTTGTTTAACTTCTCTGCTCCTCATTTTTTTTAATCTGTCAAACAGGAGTAATAAGAGTACTGATCTTAAAGAATTGTTCCAAACATAAAATAATTAACATTAAGTCCTTAGCACAATTTTTGGTACATAGTAGGTGTTCAATAAATGTTAGATTTTTCTCTCTTAGTTCCCTCCCTTTCAGCCTCTTCGGCACCAGGACACTGTCATGCAGTATCTTAGTCTGTTCAGGCTGCTATAAAAAAATACCACAGACTGGGTAATTTATAAACAATAGAAACGTATCACTCACAGTTCTGGAGGCTGAAAAGTCCAGTATCAAGGTGCCAGCAGATCTGGTGTCTGGTGAGATCTCACTTTCTGCTTCAAAGATGACACCTTCTAGTTGTGTCCTCACATGAAAGAAGGGGAGAAAAAGCTCCCTCGGGCTCCTCTCACAAGGTCACTAATCCCATTTATAAAGGCTCCGTTCTCATGACCTAGTCATCCCCTAAAGACTCTACCTCTTAATACTATTGCACTGGAGATGAGGTTTCAACATATGAATTTGGAGGAGATGCAAACATTCTGACAACAGCACACAGTTCATGTTTTGACCCATGCCAGGAAATTCCTACAGGAAGAGCAGGTGACTTTCCCCCAGAAGCCTAGCTCCCAGGGAGCCATCACCACATGTCCCATCACAGAGATGACGAGGACTTTTATAGGATGTGATGTGCTGCATTAAATACGGTTCAGACAAAACAAGACCATGCCTGGCACACCCAGACCGTCAGGTCCTCCAGATTTTCCATGGTTGGAATTTCACTTTTCTCTGTTCTTAAAACAGCCAGATGGGGGGTGGTTATTCTCAGGGATAAACAAATAGCTGTGATTTCTGTTTCTGGGAGGAGCCCTAACTTTCTGGGTTTTCCTCCACAACATCGACAGTGTCGGACAGATTAAAAGATATGGAGCTCGAGCCAGATCAACTGCTAGGAACGGCGTCTCTTTAGTCAAGTGCTATAATCTCAGTTTACTCACCAGCAAAATGAAAAGTTTGGATGAGAAGATTTGTAAAAGCCCCTCCTAGATCTAAAATTATCTTCTTCTATGGCAAGTTTAGAGCATAAATAGACCCAAACTACAAGAAGGTAACCTGAACTGATGGGAAAAACAAAACTCTGGGGTCAGACAAATGTGTGCTGAAATCCTTGTGAGATTCACCCACAGAGACACTTAACTTCCCTGAGTCTCGGCCTCTGTAAAATGAGGATGAAAGTTCTTGCCTCAAATGGATACTCCATTTACCCTGACATAATTATTACATATGCTTTGTATGCCTGTATTTAAATAGCCCTTATATCCCATAAACATATATACCTACTGATATGGTCTGGCTGTGTCCCCATCCAAATCTCATCTTGAATCGTAGCTCCCACAATTCCCATATGTCATGGGAGGAACCTGGTGGGAGGTAATTGAATTATGGGGTGTGGGGGGGATTCTCCCATACTGTTCTCATGGCAGTGAATAAGTCTCACGAGATCTGATGGTTTTATACGGGATTTCCCTTTTCGCTTGGCTCCTATTCTCTTTTCCTGCCTCCACGTAAAGCCCTTCGTTCTTCCTTTGTCTTCCGCCAGGATTGTGGGGGCCTCCCCAGCTATGTAAACTGAGTCTATTACACCTTTTTCCTTTATAAATTACCCAGTTTCAGGTATGTCTTTATCAGCAACGTGAAAACAAACAAATACACCTACTCTGTACCCACAAAAAGTAAATTTTTTAAAAAATGTGCTTCCCTCAAAGCGTTGATCAGAAGATTAAATGAGATGTCATATGTAATGGCAAGTCAGGCACAAAATCAGCATTCAATGATTATTGAATGCGAAAGTGGAAAGGTGCTATGTCTCAACAATGTTCTGTCTTCACATTCCAGTGGCCACCCCTGTTCTGAGAGGTTTCCTCTTTAAAATGTTAATGTTGTTTTCAAAACAATAAAAACATCGGTCCTCTTCCCCACCCCTCTCTACCATTAATCACAGCTCTTAAGGGGAAATAACTTTTAATTTTTAGCCATTCCTCATGGTAGTTTCCCTCCATATGCCTAAATAACATGGTTATGCAGCTATTTCTCAATTGATCAATTTTAACTTTTTGTTAATGGTATTGAAAGATTTAGTGCCTCCTCCTGCTCCTTCCTCTCCCCATGCACTCGCACCCTAGTTTAGTGATATCCCATTGTTTTTGTTAAATCAATAATCAGTGTACATGCTACTATGGCTATTATCACATCCTGCTACTTTAGTGATATCCCATTGTTTTTGTTAAATCAGTAATCAGTATATGTGTTACTATAGCTATTAATCCAAGTAGAATACAATGATTAAGTTTCTTCTTCATATAGATTTAGTTTTTCCTCATGTTAATGCTTTTTTTTTTTTTTTTCCCTTTGACTTATTTTTTATGTACTTAACATGAATTCTTCCCAGAAATCTCCAAAAGAACACTAAACAAATTTTAATGGAATAAAACTCCCAGGCGTGCTGGCTCGCGCCTGTAATCCCAACACTTTGGGAGGCCGAGGCGGGTGGATCACGAGGTCAGGAGATCGAGACCAACCTGGCTGACACAGTGAAACCCCGTCTCTACTATCAGTACAAAAAATTAGCCAGGTGTAGTGATGGATGCCTGTAGTCCCAGCTACTCGGGAGGCTGAAGCAGAAGAATGGTGTGAACCCGGGAAGTGGAGCTTGCAGTGAACCGAGATTGTGCCACTGCACTTCAGCCTGGGCAACCGAGCAAGACTCTGTCTCATAAATAAATAAATAAATAAATAAATAAATAAATAAATAATAAAATAAATAAAAAATAAAACTCATCAGTAAGCTATCAGTCCTTTTATAAGAAGTACCTCTTTGGGACACGTGTGCCATCTTCCCCCATGTAAATGCGTTTCACTCTCGACCTGCTACCTCACCTACCTCCTTCCACCCTTCATCCTTTCCCATCCTCTATTTAACTTCTCTCCTCTATTGAATCCTATTTCTCTGATTTCCTATCTTATTTCTCTTGATTTTCTTTTTTCTCTTGAGAGGAAGTCTTGCTATGGCCCTTAGGCTGGAGTGCAGCCGTGCGATCATGGCTCCCTGCAGCCTCGACCTTCTGAGCTCAAACAATTCTCCCACCTCAGCCTTCCGA
Organism: Macaca nemestrina; assembly: GCF_043159975.1. Lineage (NCBI taxonomy): Eukaryota > Metazoa > Chordata > Mammalia > Primates > Cercopithecidae > Macaca > Macaca nemestrina. The sequence goes on along the minus strand of NC_092142.1, from coordinate 16,745,161 downwards.
ATAGCTGAGACTACAGGCGCATGCCCTCATGCCCTGCCTTGATTTTCTTTCTTTTATTTTTGGAGAGGAATATCCTCCCAAAGCATTTTCAGGTACAATTTTGAGTCCTCGCATGTCTGAAAATTGTTATTATATCCTCATACTTGATTAAACATTTGATTGGATATAGAATTCTAGGTTATAAATTTGTGAGCGTGGATCTATTGTCTTCCAGCTTCTAGTATTTCTATTAAGACATTCAATATAAATTCTTATGCTTAATCCTTTTAATGTGCCCTGTTATTATTCCTTTGAAGCATTTAGGATTTTCTCTGCATCCCCAGCATTCGTGACTTAAGAATGATGTACCTTATTACAAGTTTTTAAATTTATTTTACTGGGTACTCAGTGATTCCCTATAGTCTGGATTTTCATATCTTTTACTTCTGGTAATTTCGCTTCATATGTCTGAATAACATGGTTATGTGCCTGTTTCTTAATTCATCAATTTTAACTTCTTGTAAAAGGTATTAGAAGATTTAATACCCCTTCTGTCTCCCCCACACACTCCCAAACACTTTTACGGCATTTATTCTTTGATAATCTTCTCCCTGCAATTTTGTGTTTCCTCTCTTTGCAATTTCTGGGAGTCCCACATACAACTTCTGAATTGTTCTTCTACTTTTCTTCTATCTGCTCTATGCTTTTAGTCTTTGAATCGTGTTTTTGCCTTCTTGCAAATTTCCTTTTTCAACTATGCTTTTAAATGTCTTATCTTTCTGATTTTTAATTTCCAAGAGTTGCTTCTTATTCTCTTATGGTTCATTTTTTTAAATAGCATCCTTCTCTTGTGGCATGGACGGAATATCTTCTTTAATCTCTGTGAGGCTCTTAATTATCCTTTATTTGAAGTTTTCTTCTGCTGACTGTATTGTCTGCTTTTCACAAGTTGCATTAGTTATATCATTTGTATGTTTTAGTTTGTTCCTCACCCCATGTTGAAGGCTTTCCTTAAGTGCCTGATTACTCTTTATTTTGTATTAATAGCTGAGTGAGATAAATCTCTCTCTCTCTCTCTCTCTCTCACACACACACACACACACACACACACACCCCTCACACTAATCAGAGGCTCTATGGATAGGATTCACCAATTCAATAATTTTATGGACCAAGCCATTCTGTTGAGATTATCCCAAATGTCAGTATCTGTATTTACTTTTTTCTGGGTCCTTTCTGTTACTTTCAGAAAAATTCTTCTAAGCCGGGTACAATGGCTCAAGCTTGTAATCTCAACACTTTTGGAGGCTGAGGCAGGAGTTCAAGATCAATTGGGCAATATAGCGAGACCCTATTTCTACAACAAATTTAAAAAATATTTGAACCCAGGAGTTCAAGATCAGTTTGGGCAACACAGTAAGTCCCCATTTCTACAAGATGTTTAAATGCTGGCTTCCAGTATTCCAGAAGCTCAGAGAAAAATGGACTGGGTAGCCACACCATTCAGTGTACTGATTTTCATTCAATCTTCCCATTGTCAAACCTCACATGCCTATTACCCACTGTGTCTGATATTTGTGAATAAAGAACCCACCCTGGTTCAGTTTTTCCAAATCTTCACCTCCACTTCCCTGCCTGGGTTCACAGGGTAGGGCTGGGAGTCTAGGAGTCTATCTATCAACCGGCTCTCTTGTCACGAGCACCTCCTTTGCTCATGCTATTGGAGGTACCTGAAGCCTCCAACTGCTGAAACTTTCTGAGGTTCTGTGACCCAATTCCCCTTGATTTTGGTTTATAATCTGCCCTCAGTGGGGCATTAGATTTCAGTTTTCTTCAACTGGTTACTTTGGTTACCATTCATCGATCCACATACTACTGCTCAAAACGCAGTTGACATCTGTTGTCCACTATTGTCTTGTCTCTTATTCTAGATTCCCTCTCTCGTTCTAGTTTATCTTTCTATTCATACCAGTTTATCTCTTCTGTGCCATTTAAGTGGGAGTCTCCAGGGAGGAATGGAGATAAATGGGTGTGTTCCATCTGTAATGTTTAACTGTAATGTTTAATGTTCTACTGAGGGTTTCTTTCAGTGAAAGATTGTGCATGTGGGTGACACGAGGAAAAATACAGAGAATGTGCTTCCCTGATAAAGTCTCTCCCTGGGCTGCTCATTCACAATGGCCTCATTTTCTAGAGTAACAGAAAGTATCTAGGGCCACTCTGTCTCCCTAAAGAACTGGATGACATTATCTTGAATTCCAACCTCACCTCTAGTTCACCTAAGATTCTCATCATTCTCAAGATTTATACTTTTCCTAGGAATCTTTTTTCTCTGCGCAGATGGACTGTTTTCTTTATATCTGCCCCAGCATCATCTCAAATCTGAGACACAAGACTTTTTTTTTTTTTTGTCATTTCAGTATACCATCTCCCAATGCCCCAGACACAAAGGAGACACCCTTCTGAAAAGAATCTGCCTGTAGAAGACATTTACCGAACACTGGAAAGTAATAGTTTCTTCTCCAGACTGAATGCTGATACCAGACGGCGAGATTTTAATTTTTCTAATCCTGCTACTGTGTCTGTGTGTACGTTTATTTCTAAAATGAACATAAAAATCCAAATAGCATGGGCCTTCTATGTACTCTGATAGAAGAAATGAGAAAATCATGGGTTTCAACTGAAGAAGGCCTGTTATTATAAGTCAAGAATCCTTATAAAATAAACATTTAATAGGATATCCTATATCTGCTTTTGGTTTCCATATCCTAAGAAACAAAGAAGATATTTAGAACAAAGTCAGGAGGTGACAAAGAACATCTGCCTGTGTTATTTCATTTAATCTTCTCAATAAGTTTGTGAGATATTATTTCTTTCTATTTTCCAGATGAGGCAATAGAGGCTACGTAACTTCCCTGAAACACATAGCTAGAAAATGACATCACCAATAATTGTAATAGTACCTGTTTCTGCCCCACTGTGCTTGCAATACACAGTGATAGATAGATAGATAGATAACATAGATTACATAGATATGTAGATGAGCTATAGATATATAGATTAGATACATCGATTAGACACATGGATTAGTTAGATTACATAGATACGTAGATTAGATAGACTGCATAGATAGGACAGATTAGATAGATTGGATTATAGTTGTGTATATCCATATACATATACACATGTATGTGTGTGCATATGTGTGTGTGTGTGTGTTTTCACTCTCATGATCACAAACAGATGATATTCTTCTTTCTCATCTTTGGAAACTAAGACTCAGAGAAGTTATGTAACATGCTCAAAGTAACACAGTCACAAAGTGCCCATCTCTCCCCATCTCTTCTTCCATCTCCTCACACTGTCTTTAACTAGTGTCCAAAGATGGCGCCCAGTAATCCCTCCCCATCCTGTGGGCACATGCCACTCCTGACATGAAGAGGAGAGGTATATTTTCCCAACCCTTGAATCTTGGTTGGCTTTGTGACTAACTTTGACCAAGAGAATGTGGCACAAGTGAGATTCTGAGCTTCCAAACTCAAACCTTAAGATAACTGGCCATTCCTATTCCCTGCTTCGTGGAATTCAGCGACCATATTGTAAGAAACTCAAGTTACAAGGAGAAACCACGTGGAAGAGAATGGAGATGATCTGGTCAGTAGCCTCAGGTAAACTCCTGGCTGAAAGCCAGCACCAACTACTAGCTTTATGAGGGAGCCATCTTGGTTGTTCCAGCCCTATCAAACCCTCAGATGATTTCAATCTCAGTCAACAGCATGTGGAGCAGAGGAACTACCCAAGTGAGTTCAGTCAACCCACAGAAACACAAGATAGAATACAACAGTCACTATTTTAAGTTACTAAGTGTTGACGTGTTTTGTTGTGAAGCGAGAGACAACCAAAACACTGCCTGTCTTTAAAAGCATTATTTCAAAACCTGATGTCTTTCTATTAGAGCAATTTCACTGACACAGTCTCTTCCACTAAGAATAAAAATGGCACGAATCATTGAGCACCTAGAAATGACAACATTTGAAAACAAGACACACAAGGATAACTTAGAGACGGCAAATTAAAAGCTCATATAGTTTTGGTAAGAGTGTAGAGAAACAGGAACTGTTACTCATTTACTGTTTGTGGTAGTATAAAATAACGAAGTGTTCCTGGAGGGTGTTTTGGCAATGTCTTGTAAATACTCAGGCCCCTTGACCCAGATTTGTCACTTGCAAGACATTTATCCTTGGGAACCATAGAGACATATGCAACTATTTTTTCCTGTAAAAGTGTTTATTATAACGTTTGGTAGGATACTCTTTATAATAGTGCAGAGAAAGAAAGAGAAACGCCTAAATACCCAACAATAAGGGATTTAAGTCAATAAAGATATTTTCACATAGCGGAGAGTTACCACGTTGCCACCGAGAATAAGACAAGGAAAGTTTTTAATGGCACAAATGTGCATTCAATATTCAGAAGAATGTACGAAACAATGTAAACGGTTTCCATTGGCTGTTGTAAGCAACGACCACAACAATTATAACTAACACCAAGATAGGATTATCTTCCAAGCACTCTTGAAGGACATGACATCAAATAAATGGCGATTGTCTTTCAGTGGTCTCATTACTTCTGCTTTATGCCTTTTAATATTCACTAGGTATTTTTTCAATAAACATATGATAAGAATATAAAAACAACCCATTATTATGAGCTCAGATATAATTTTTTAAAGTAACTTTGAGATTTCTGGGATGATAAAAAAAAAAAAAAGTTCTGCCATTCTGAAATTGTCATATGTACAAGCATACATTCTCATGGGGCATTTTTGGGACAGTAGCTTCGGCCAAATTCCTGAGCTTGAAAGAGCCACTGATCTCATGCCTATTTTTAGTGCACAGTTTTAGGCCAATTCTGAGCCATCTCCTGGGACTTTCTGTACCAGGCCAGTTCCCAGTTTTGTTTCTGCCATGTACATTAGGCAAGAGATTTCAAGGCATTCTTTGCAGGGGTCGGATCAGGTACACATTCAGTTTCATTGCATCCCAGAAGTTTTAAACTCTCTGGGGATTCAGAACACACTGCTACCATACGTTCTATAAGCCTGGGAAACAGGCGTCTCCCTGCATTCTCAAATGACCCTCCTGCAATTAGAAATGAGATTTCTAGTAGGCCTTCTATTTCAGTGTTAACAGCAGACAATAGCCTTTGGCTCTCTCTAACAAGACCAGCAAGCCAGGCTCTGCAAATTGGCTAAATTTATATTGCACACTAGACCCCGTGAATAAATAACAAGGAAATTCTTTTGTTGGCCGGAAAATAATCTATACAAATTCTATTTTAATAATGATCTCTCAACAGGCCACGCAAGTGCCGGCAGGCAGGAGCCAGATCAGAGGATGGGGACGGGATCTCGGAGTTTGGAGTGTCTGTAATGAAACGCTACACCTGCTGCCTCTCAAAGTGGAATTGATTGGATAAAAATTTAGTACACAAGTGTCATCCTGTGCTTGCTTCCCAGACATTCAGAATCGAAAGTTTAAGGTGCTATTTCCCTAGAGCATTGAATATGCTCTGAATTCTTAGTGAGATAAACAGTGACCTGGCATACTGAAGATATCCTATGTGGGAAAATAAGCAAACTGGGTGGGACATTAACTCTGGTACACTCTGTCATCTAATATTCATTTGATGTAACACAGACCTCTTTCCATACTGACCAGAGCACAAGAGGAATTTATTCACCCACCGAGGGAAAAGCTGAGGGCCTGGTTTACCTGTAGGCATGGCTTGATCAGGGGTTAAAATGATATTAACAAGATTTAATTCTTCTCTTCCTTTGTCTTTAAATTGGGACTTGACTCACCTTGTATTGGATTATATTGGACTCTTTTCTTTCTTTTTGTCTTTTTCTTTTTTTTTTAATACAATTTCTTCCATCATGGTCAAAAGACAGATGCAGTGTTTTCAGAACTTATATCCTCCTGGTTTCAAATTTCTTGTGAAAAGAGGGAGAATCTCTTCTCCTGAAGGTGAAGCAAAAAACATATTGTGCCTCTTTGTCTCTGTTTGGGCCACATACCCAATCCCTGAACTAACCAGTGAGGCAAATGCATAGATCTAAGTATCAACTTGCTTAGCCCTGGTTCACACCTCTTCCCTTATAATTAGGGAAGCTGGGAGAAGGATATCATCTCCACCCAAAACCATGGATTGAATTCAAGGAGAACTGATTGACCCAAAGCTCCATCAAGGTATATGTACAAGCGGGAGCATGTTTGGACCCGGTGGCAAAGAGTTCACATTTAACAGATATTAAAGAAAAATGTTAAATGCCCCCTTTAAGGAAGCCACTTAAAATTCCTCCTGCACAGAGCATCATAAACTGTCTTCTCTTTCTGCAAGCACGGTCTATAGGATGAAGGTGCCTGCACCTTCCACTTCATCTTGCAGTCCCTGCTCTGCATGGAAAGATCTATCCATGCCTCCTACCTACATTCTTTGTCTCTACATCTACTCTTAAACATGCCCTGATGAAGGTAGGAAAATTCCTCTTTATTACAGTAATAGCTATTACTTATTGCTCTCTTAGGATGTAGCTGGTATGATGCAAAATCCTTTATGCAAAAAATAAAAAATCATTTGATCTTCACAGAAACTCTAGGAGGTCACATCTACTGTGCATACAGTGAGAAAAATGAAGGTCGGGAGGAGGAGGAAGCTCGGGCACGAACAGGGAGCTACTAAGTGGAAGAAAAGGTTTCCATTATATGATTCTTGCACCAGTGTTCACAACTGTGCAATGATTCCATTCAGTTCCGTTCTTCACTCTGTTGAACCAGTTCCACATGGAAAGGCTTCTACTTGCTCACTGATATGGTTTGGCTGTGTCCCCACCCAAATCTCATCTTGAATTGTAGTCCCATAATCCCCATGTGTCATGGGAGGGAGCCAGTGGGAGGTAATTGAACCATGGGGGCAGGCTTTTCCAGTGCTGTTCTCGTGATAGTAAATAAGTCTCATGAGATCTGATGGTTGCATAAAGGGCAGTTCTGCTGCACACTCTCTTGTCTGCCTCCATGTAAGATGTGCTTTTGCTCCTCCTTCACCTTCTGCCGTGATTGTGAGCCATGTGGAACTGTGAGTCCATTAAACCTTTTTTTCTTTATAAATAACCCAGTCTTGGATATGTCCTTTTAACAGTGGGAGAACAGAGTAACACACTCACTTTTCCTTAGATCTGAGGTTTCCCTGTCTAGCCTTCATTGCCATATTCCTCCCTCAAACTGTAAGTATGCCTTAAGCTCCAGAGCACTGGCTCAGAGTCCAATGCCTTCTTTCACACTATTCCTCCTCCCTATGATAGGAAGCTTGTCTTCTGGATATGACTATGTTTTCTACTTGAAAACTGCCACTCACTTGGCCCCAGGGACCCTACCCACTGCTTGTGTTCTTCATCTCTCTGCCTACTGACTGGGGAATCCTACACAGGCAGTATTCTACATTCGTTCTTATCTTCCCTGCCAATTAGAAGCTGCCTCCCACAAGATAGGTGAACTAAAAATTTGCATAAAATAAATGTAAATGCTCCATGGCACTATGCGTAGAGGCTCAACATCACTGAGAATAAAAGGGATGCCAATTAAAATGACACCATGATAACCATTTACTACCTATTAGATTGGCAAATATTCACAAGCTGAATGACGTATTCTGTTGGTGAGGCTGTGGGGAAACACACTCATTCGTCCTGGTGCGAATGCAAAAATGGTACAATCCTTATGAAGAGAAAATTGGCAATGCTTACCAAAAAAAAAAAAAAAAAACTATGTATGCATTGATCCTTTGACTCAGGATTTCCACATGAAGAACTCTATTACAGGGAGAGGTTGTCAAAACATGAACACGCAAGTGCACAAGCCTAGTCATTGTAGTACTATTTGTAATATTTGCAAAGGACGAGAGAATACCTAAATTTCCATCAATGGACCTTATTTATTTATTTAGACAGTGTCTTGCTCCGTAGCCCAAGCTGGAGCGCAGCGGTGTGATCTCATCTCACTGCACATCCTAGGTTCAAGCCATTCTTGTACCTCAGCCTCCAGGGTAGCTGGGATTACTGCCACCGCACCTGGCTAATTTTTGTAGTTTTTTTTTTCTTGAAGAGATGGGGTTTCACCATGTTGGCCAGGCTGGTTTCAAACTCCTAGCCTCAAATGATCCACCCGCCTCGGCCTCCCAAAGTGCTGGGATTACAGGCATGAGCCACCACATTGGATTAGTATAATAAACTATGGTACATCCACACAATGGAGTACTGTGCAAATATCAAAAAAGAAATGAGGAATATAATCAATCCTTGTTATTGGTGGATTCTACAGTTGCAAATTCACACACTAGCTACAATTTATTTGCAATTCCAAAGTCAATACTGAGGTCACTTTCACAGTCAATTGAGGACATGCATGTGCACAGAATGGCAAAAATTTGAGCTGCCTATGTGTACGTTTCCCGGTGAGGTCACACAAGGTGACACTCTGTCTTCTTACTTAATCTCTCGTATTATAAATGTAAATATCATTTACACAGTCTACGGACTGCCACACTGTTTGCATTTTGTGCTTTTTGATGGTGATTTAACTGTCTCAAATGACCCCCAAGTGAAGTACAGAAGTACTGTCCAATGTTTGTAAGCTTGAGAAGGCTGTGAAGGGGCCGAGTGCAGTAGCTCACGCCTGTAATCCCAGCACTTTGGGAGGCCGAGGTGGGTGGATCACCTGAGGTCAGGAGTTCGAGACCAGCCTGACCAACATGGAGAAACCCCATCTCTACTAAAAATACAAAATTAGCCAGGCATGGTGGCGCATGCCTGTAATCCCAGCTACTCAGCAGGCTAAGGCAAGAGAATTGCTTGAACCTGGGGAGCAGAGGTTGGCATGAACTAACACCACTGCACTCCAGTCTGGGGGGAAAAAAGTGTGAAACTCCGTCTCAAAAAAAAAAAAAAAAAAAAAAGTGTTGTGTGTGAAGTACCTTATAGAGAAAAAAATATTATATTAGCTTTGTTCAGGCATGAGTTATAGTCCCTTAGTTCACTCTTAATAAATTAACATTATATATTAAATCAGGTGTCTTTAGACAGAAACACACATAAAACAAGGTTATATGTTGATTGGTTGGTGAAAATGTTGTGACACAAGGCTCCCAGGAACCTAACTATGTATTTTCCCTAGGAGCAATAATTCAGGATTTACTAATCTAGTATTCATGGATACTTTACAGAACAAAACTACTATGAACAATGTGAATTACCTGTACCTCTATATATCACTAAGATGTGATCTCGAGGATATATTAAATAAAAATAAGGTGCAAAATAATGGATATAGCATGCTACTTTTTCCCTAAAAAATATAGCAGATATGAAGAGATACTCAGTTTTGTGCGTATGTGTATATAAACAAAAATAGAATGCACAAAAACTAAAAAAGAAGTTACCTAATACAAATGGTATGAAATAGGTGAAGGGGAGGTGGATATAAACTATATATCTCTGAATATAATGTGTTCCAAAGATTTTACTTTATAAGCACGTAAATAGTCTACAAAATTATAAAATAAAATTATATAAAATGATCTAAAACAATTCCTTCAAACATAAAGCCAAACGAAGTAAATGAACTAAACTATATCAAGTTCGTGGCTTAACAGTGAGAAATTATGTTACACTACTTTAAAATACATTAATTTGCCTGTATCTGCCTGCTGGCATACGGCTTAAGGTTAAAAATAACTAAAGAAATGGCAAGTTATTTTCAGTTCACATATTGTTAGTTGTGATATTGCTGCTATTACTCTGGAATTGTTGTACGAATGTGGTAGGATAAAGAAGTGAGTAATTACATTGATGCTACTTAGGCCAAGGATTTTGTCATAAGGAAGCAAGGCCCAAGTGTAGAATCAGAAAGCTTCAGCATAAACCTTTTGACCTAAAATGTGAGTTGAAGGTATCAGCATGAATACCTGATGCATTCTCTCTTTTTAATAAAAGAAAAAAGTGCATTTCCTACCTCAGTCTATTTAAAAGACCTACCAGGTTGGTGCAAAAGTAACTGCAGTTTTTGCTATTACTTTTTTTTTTTTTTAGATGGAGTTTTGCTGTTGTCACCCAGGCTGGAGTACACTGGCACAAACTCGGCTCACTCCAAACCCTGCCTCCTGGGTTCCAGCGATTCTCCCGCCTTGGCTTCCTGAGTAGCTGGGATTACAAGCGCGTGCCACCATGCCTGGATAATTTGTGTATCTTTAGTAGAGACAGGGTTTCACCATGTTGGCCAGGCTGGTCTTGAACTCCTGACCTCAGGTGATCCGCCCTCCTCAGCCTCCCAAAATGTTGAGATTACCTGTCTGAGCCACTGAGCCCACCCACCATTACTTTTAACAGAAACAATGACATAACCCAGACTGCAGTTTCTAAATACTATTTGCCACTTCAAGGAACTAGGGATCCTTGGATACAAGTAGTCAATTCCTGGTCTGGGGCAGGAAATACAAAAGGTGTGCCCAGAACATCTTATTGTAGCAGAAGGCAAGAGAATTATCAAAGATCACTGGGGTCACATCAAAAGAGTTCAAGAGAGGTTCCCAAGAAGATATTTCCGCTAGCCCAAGGTTGCTTAACATTAGCTTCAAAAATGCAATAAATGTAAACAACTAAATATGTTAAAAATTAATGAGTTCAAACTAACACTTTACAAGAAAAGAAACCTCAGTGTTCATCTGTGGAGGTGTTAGGATACCAACTTATTTTTCTGAAAACTGATGATAAAGGGAAAAGATAAAAAGTTTAACCTGCAGGGTACAGTGGCTCATGCCTGTAATCCTAGCACTTTGGGAGGCTGAGGCAGGTGGATCACCTGATGACAGGCAAGACCAGTATGATCAGCATGGTGAAACCCTGTCTCTACTAAACCCTGTCTCTACTAAAAATACAAAAAAAAGGCCGGGTGCTGTGGCTCATACCTGTAATCCCAGCACCTTGGGAGGCCAAGGCAGATGGATCACGAGGTCAGGAGATCAAGACCATCCCAACTAACACGGTGAAACCCCGTCTCTACTAAAAATACCAAAAAAAAATAGCCAGGCGTGGTGGCGGGCGCCTGTGGTCCCAGCTACTCAGGAGGCTGAGACAGGATAATGGCATGAACCTGGGAGGCGGAGCTTGCAGTGAGCCAAGATCACACCACTGCACTCCAGCCTGGACGACAGAGCGAGACTCCGTCTCAAAAAAAAAAGAAAAAAAAAAAAAAAGTTTAACCTGATTTTCCTATATAAACTCTACTTTGAGGTAATCAAAGAGTTGATAGTGCAGAGTTCTTTTAGAAAAATCTCAGCTACTAATCAAATGATAGAGTTATGCTATCATGACTTTGTACCCATAAAAAAATGGGTCCAAGAAATGGTCATCAGTAGTAGCTAAAATAATTAGGTGAAAAGCTAAAGAAGAACTTTGGAATGGGTGGATCAGGCTGTTACCACTTATACCCATGCGTAAATCTTAAAGAGAGTTAACCAGATTTAACCCGTTAACCAGACAAGCTCTTACTGTGTTTCCCAGGCTGATCTCAAACTTCTGGCCTCAAGTGATCCCCCCACCTTGGCCTCCCAAAGTGCTGGGATTACAGGTGTGAGTCGCTGCACCCAGCCCAGAACTCTTTAAAATCAAAGTTGTACAGTCAGGGTTCTCAGATGTAGACAATAGTGTAATAACCACATTTTCTGGTTTCTGTATTTGATGCTTTGACATCTTAGGGCCTTGCTGACCTCAGAAGGATAGACCCTTTCAGGTCGAGCCAATGCTTAGAAATAGTAAATGACTCACCTGTGAGCATGCTTTTCATATGCAAACCAACCAACCCGGAGCCCATATCCCCAGCTGTCTCTTTAATGGGACTCTCACACTCTGGGCCACTGTCCATCTGCACATATTACCCCAGGACAGGGTACCGTACAACTAGAGACAGCCCCTACACCCCAGGGTTTGCTGAAATTATGCAAACCAGCCAGTCCTCAAGCAGCTTATCCTGTCTAACTCATTTCTTCCAGCAGAAACCACAATCAAGTCTCTGGCCCGGGTTCTTCCCTCTCCCCCTTGCCTCCTGCCCACCCCTGGGGCTTCCCCTTGAAGCCCTCTGTGGCATGGAGTGCCTCCTGTTTCTAGAGAACTGTCAGTAAAAACTTCTTTCTTAATGACAATCACTTCTACGTCTGTTTCTTTCTGTACCTGATGAAGACAAATCTCACACACTCTTAAAGCAAATAGAAATCAGCTCTGGCCTACTTAGGTAGCAAAAGATCATGAGAAGCTCATGGATATTAAGAGCAAAGCAGGTAATCATTTTTGGGGCTCAGAAAAACATTACCCCAACATGAAGTCCTCAGAAGCAGCCTTCGTTTTCTCTGAACTTCTCCTGCCCACCTGTCTCTCTGTCTCATTCTCCCCTAAGGCTAGCCATAGAAACCAGATCCCTTTTCCCAAGGTGGGTCAAAGAAACTAGAATCCCCTTTCCCCAAAGCGAACCATAAAACCTAAAAATATTCTGTGTAAAAACTGGCCATGCTGGGCACGATGGCTCACACCTGTGATCGCAGCACTTTGGGAGGTCAAGGCAGGTGGATCATCTGAGGTCAGGAGTTCGAGACCAGCCTGGCCAACATGGTGAAACCCCATCTCTACTAAAAATACAAAAAAAAAAAAAAAAAAAAAAAAAAAAGCCAGGCATGGTGGTGTGCACCTGTAATCCCAACTACTCAGGATGCTGAGGCAGGAGAATTGCTTGAACCCAGGAGACGGAGGTTGCAGTGAGCCGAGATCCCACCATGGCCCTCTAGCCTGGGCAATGGAGTGCGACTCTATCTCAAAACAAACAAACAAACAAAAAAACTAGCCATTAACAAATTACGTTACCTACCTTGTTTGACTGTGGGCCATAGGACCCCCCGCTTCCAGAGAGGACCCTGCCCCACATGTAGAAGAAGGAATACATGCTCAGACCACGAAGAATCTAGACAGACAGGCCTTGCTGAGTTTCCCCACTGTGTCTGTTGGCATTTCACCAGACCCTTTCTGTCCCATTCTATTTCTACGTGCCTGTCCATACTTTGTTGGACATAAGCATAAAAGTGGACAATTTCCCTTGACTCTTTGGGTCTTCATTCTTAGGGCTCCTATATCTACACATTAAGTGTATTTGTATGCCTTTTCTCCTATTTATCAATCTGCTTCATAGCAATGATTTTTCATTGCACCCAGACTTAGTAAATAAGAAAAACTCAGAGAGGTTTAGCCACGCAATGCCCAGCCAAGGCCACTTTGCAGGATCATTCTGTCAAGGGTGCAATCACTGACAAAGCCACTACTGGGCTCTCAACACCACCAGTGCCACCGGATGCTTGATGCTTTCATAACTAAATCCTCAAGATGCAAAGTCCTAGGCATGAGCTTCTGATTGACCTAGCCTATATCATGTAATTACTCTCCAGGTGCCAGGAGGTAGCAAAAAAGGAATATTTGCTCTCTTTGGCTTCTGTCAATCAAGAAAGTACTTCCTACTAGAGGCACAAAGGATGCAGAGAAATGCAAAGAAGGTACGTTTTACCTTATTACTTGCAGAGCATGTGCTAACATCACCAAATATCTCAGCCTAATAAATCATGAAATTTTTTAAGCCAGGAGAGATTGGTGTTAATTGATTCACAGGCCATGAAGGACTAGTCCGGGACTGCACATCTATTCATCATGAGGCTTCCGGTGACTTTTCAGAGAAGCCCTTTAACTTCTCTGGCATCTCATTCAATTAACGGATTGCAAGTTTCACTGAATAGAAACTGCAGATGAAAACCCAATATTCTTTCATTTGACTCAAAATTATATTATCCATACTAAGAACATGAGAGAGGTCAGGGGGCATGAGTCATGATAAAGAGCAGTGCATCAAAATGACTCTGCAAGAACGTCTGCGGCCCGACGCCATTCAGAAGAGCCTTAACTCAGAATTGATTGTGACTTTGAGAGAGAGAGAAAAAAAAAAACAGAGTCAAGGCCAGGTGTGTGGTTCATGCCTGTAATCTTGGCACTTTGGGAGGCTGAGGCAGGAGAACTGCTTGAGGCCAGGAATTTTTTTTTTTTTTTTTTTTTTTTTTTTTTTGAGACAGAGTCTCGCTCTTTCACCCAGGCTGGAGTGCAGTGGTGCAATCTTGGCTCACTGCAACCTCTGTCTCCCAGGTCCAAGCAATTCTCCTGCCTCAGCCTCCCAAGTAGCTGAGATTATAGGCATGTGCCACCACACCCAGCTAATTTTTTGTATTTAGTAGAGACGAGGTTTCACCATGTTGGTCAGGCTGGTCTCGAACTCCTGACCTCAGGTGATCCACCCGCCTTGGCCTCCCAAGTGCTGGGATTACAGGCGTGAGCCACCATGCCCAGCCAAGGCCAGGAATTTGAGACCAGCCTGGGCAACAGAGCAAGACCCTGCCTCTACAAAAACAATTTTCAAATTAGCTGAGTGTGGTGGCATGCACCTGTAGTCCTAGCTACTCAGAAGGCTGAGGCAGGAGGATTGCTTGAGCCCCAGAGTTCCAGGCTGCAGCGAGCTATGATGGCACCATTACACCCCAGCCAGGGCTGCAGAGCAAGACCCTGCCTCAAAAAAGAAAAGAAAAGAATTCAATTTTAAAGACAAACTGAAGTTATTTTTGATGAGTAAAATAAAATTGCTCATATTTAATAGTATCTCTCTTTCTACACCATGCCCTCCCCCAAAAGTTGCCATTAAATTAGCAGCAATTTTAGAATCAGTAAGAGAACAATAGTAAATGTCAAGTCAATATCGGTGTACACGTATGGGCTTGGGGGTGGAACCATCCAGACTAGATGGCCTTTCTTCTCCTTTGCCTTTTTTGACCTTGCACTTGCCAGAACTTCCTCATCTCTGCGGAGTCCACAGTTCCAGGTCTAAGCTGTGTCTGGTCTGAGTGGTGCATAGGACCCAGGGGATGTGAAGTCTGATTTTCCCCCAGTGAGCTGTGCAAGGAAGCTGTCTTTGCTATGAAGTGAGAGAGACTCCTGAGAAGAAAGGGCAGGAAGACAGACCCGCGGCTATGGATTCACTTCTTGGACTCAGCCCTACAACCAGTGACCAGATTTCCCCACAATGCTCAAGGAATTTGTCCTTCCTTCCTGTTGATCCTATTATGACTTTGTCTGCAGACAAGCCCAGAGAAACAGGGGCTGGAGATCAGCAGGAGGAAGCAGCTGCCCCCTTGGCCCTGTCCATTGTAACATACTCAAGACCAGGAACCACCTATCACCCAAAACACTCAGTGTCTCCCCAGATCACATTTCTAAAATTGGTGAACCTTTCTTTATCAAAATTATGAATCCTGCCTTGCTTCATTGTTAGATTCAATTTTTGAGTCACTTGTTATGTTCCGGGAACTATATATATACCATCTCATTTAATCATCACAAATACTCTATGGGTGTTGATATTTACCCTCCCTCCTCCCATTTTGCAGATGATATAATTGAGCCTCAGAAAGAGAGACAGGATTTGACTCCAAGGTCTTGTAACTTGTTTTAACTAATCAGCACTGAACTAATCAGCACTGAACTAATCAGATTCTCCTCTAAACATGCCTTTTTTTGTATAACAGCTTTATTAAAGTTTAATTCACATACTACTCTTTTTTTTTTTTTTTTTTAGACAGAGTTTCACTCTCATGGCCCAGTCTGGAGTGCAGTTGCGTGATCTTGGCTCACTGCAACCTCCAATTCAAGTGATTCTCCAGCCTCAGCCTCCTGGTTAGCTGGGACTACAGGCGTCCACCACCACGCCCAGCTAATTTTTATATTTTTAGTAGAGATAGGGTTTCACCATGTTGGTCAGGCTGGTCTCAAATTCCTGACCTCAGGTGATCCACCCACCTTGGCCTCCTGAAGTATGGGATTACAGGCGTGAGCCACCGCACCCGGCCCTCATTCTTTTGAAGTATGCAATTCAATGGTTTTTACTATAGTCATAGAATTATGTAATCATCCCCAGTATCTAATTCCAGAATGTTGTCATCACCTCTCAAAGAAACCCTGTGTCCATTAGCAGTCACTTCCCATTCCTCTAACCCCGCCGCTGGCAAGCACTAATCGGTTTTTTGTCTCTACAGATTTCATATTCTAAATATTTCACGTGATTCCATTTATATGAAATATCTGTGTCTGACTGCTTCTTTCTTTTGTGCCTGCCTTCTTTTACTCATGCTTTCAAGGTCCATCTATATTGTAGCATAAATCAATAGTTAAATCCTTTTTAGGACTAAATAATATTCCAATGTATGAATATACCACATTTTGTTTATTCATTCATCAATGGATAAACACTTGAGTTGCTTCCACTTTTTTTTTGCTTTCATGGGTAATGTGCCATGAACATTCATGTACAAGTTTTTACATGAACACGTTTTCAATTTTTGTGGGTATATATCTATGAGCGGAATTTCTAGGTTATACGGTAACTCTATGTTTAACTTTTAAGGAACTGCCAAAGTGCTTTTTTCACAATGTCTGCATCATTTTATTTTCTCACCAGCAACGTATGAGGGTTCTAAGTTTCCCACATCCTTTCCCATATTACCATTTTCCACCACTGTCTTCTTTATCATAGCCATCTGGGCAGGCATGAAATGGTATCTTATTGTGATTTTGAATTGCATTCCCCAGTGACTTAAGATATTGAGCATATTTTCATGTGCTTACTGGCCATTTGTATATCTTCTTTGGAGAAATGTCTATTCAAATTATTTGCCCATCTTCAATTGGGTTATTTGTCTTTTACGGTTGAGTTACAGGAGTTTTTAATTCCAAACACAAATCCCTTATCATGTATATTACTTGCAAATATATTCTTCCATCTTGCGAGCTGTCTTTTAACTTTTTTGATAGTTTAACTTTCAAACATATAAATTTGTAATTTTAATGAAGTCAAATTCATCTGGATTTTTGTTGTTGTTCATACTTTTGCTGTCATATCTAAGAAACTGTTGCCTTATTCAAGGTCCTAAAGATTTATTCGCATATTTTCTTCTAAGAGCTTCGTAATTTAACTATTAGGTTTAGGTCTATAATTTATTTTGAGTTAGTTTTTGCACATAATGTTAGGGAAGAGTCTAACTTCTTTCTTTCGCATATGGATATCCAGTTGTCCCAGCACTATTTGTTGAAAAAATTTCTTTTTTTTCTTTAAATTATCTTGGTACTCTTGTAGAAAATGTAAGGGTTCATTTCTAGACTCTCAATTTTCTTCCATGGATCTATATATTGATCCTTATACCAATACCACACTGCCTTGATTACTGTAGCTTTGTAATAAATTTTAAAATGAGGAAGCGTGAGTCTTCCAAGTCTTTTTTCCTCAAGAACTTTTTTGGCTATTCTGGGTCCCTTGCAGTTTCCTATCAATTTTAGGAGTTTGTCAAATTATGCTAGGATTTTAGGATTGCTCAGAGCATGTAGATCAGTTAGGAAATACTGTCATCTTAATATTAAGTCTCCCAGTCCTTGAACATGAGATATATTTCTATTTATTTAGGTCTCTTTTATTTCAATGATGTTTTGCAGTTTTCACAGTATAAGTTTTGTACATCCCTTATTAAATTTAACCCTGAGTTTTTTTATATATATATTCTTTTTGATGCTTTTGTAAATGGAATTGTTTTATTCCTTTCCTTTTGGATTGTTCATTGCTAGTATACGGAAACACAATTGGTTTTTGTATATTGTTCTTATATCCTACAACCTTGCTGAACTCACTGATTAGTTCTAATAGATTTTCATACATGAATTCTTCAGGATTCCCTGTCTACATACATGAGACATTCCTGGGTGGAGGCCAAAATTCCTGGATGATCTCTTCAGATCCAAACCTCCCATTATTTCTAAGCATATCCCTCTCTTACCCTGTTCGAATGGACTTTTTTGTTGATGTTTTATTCATTTTTACCACGTAGTATTCACTTCCTCTCTTCTGGAAATAGTACTTTATTTTTTTTTTCCAGGCATACACTCTCCCCCTCTCACTCTGTCCATAGTCTTCAGAGAACGCAGCTCCAGGAGTGAGCATGTGATACAAGCCTGGCCATCATGTCTATCTGGCTACTATTAGTTCAGGTCTGGGAACATGGTACAATTAGGACCAATGGGTTTCAATCTCAGGACTTTGAAAAGCATACCACAAGATCTCATAGTTGTCTTTTCTGGCAGACTTCTTAGAGCCAACACAGAGAAACACAGAGAAGAGAGATGGAGAGAGATTGGGTCTGATCACTTCAGCCCAGAATCACATTACACTGGGAACTCAATCTACCCTTGACTGTTTCAGTGTGTGAACCAATAAATTCTCTTTATGCATTAGGCAGTTATCTGTCACCCACATTGATGTTATTTCAGACCATGTGCGAGGCATTGCTACTCATAAGAGACCAGTATTTTCCCTTTGCAACTCCTAAAGGCTTTACGTTTAAGTAAATTGTCTAGTGATTAAAGAACAGCAAATACTTTTAAAAAGTATGTTTTATGTTTTCATTCTATGAAGGAAGCCCAAGTTAAGAAAACTGATTTTCATTAAGGGCGTACATATTTGAATTATTTAGCTCTACATTTGGCAATGCACTTGGCTTGAATTTCATGCGCAGTCCCTCCGGTGGCTAATTTAACATAAAACACAGTCCAGCCTTCCTTTTCCCCCAGCAGTTTTAGCTAATGGTCAGTTTGTCATCAGAGGGTCTAGGACCACGCAGACTCAGCTCAATAGTATTTTTAAAATGAATCCCCTTGGATGGAAAGAGCCAGCTTATATTTACCGAGAGACTCTTTTAGAGAGAGTTTTGCGTTATATCCAACAGTGTTAAGAAGAAGAAGAAGAAGAAAAAAACTTCCAATAATCAGTTCCACAAGAGAGGCTGTTGACTTTTACTCATTCCTATAGCTCATGAACCCAACCTTGAATTCCAGAGAGAGAAAGCTACCCTCAGCTTGTGATTTAACAAGTTCTGCAGTTCACCAGGAACTGAAGAGGTTTTTAGCTCCGGGTACCATCCCTCTGGCTCCATTCTTTTAGCGAATAGACAACAGGATATTACTCTAGGGAAGGAGGTTCTTTTATCTCCCAGCTGTATCTTTCTTTAGAGAAAGTGGATTGCGGAGGTCAGAACATGGTCCTTCCCTAAATAGACGAGATTGATTTATTAGTTGGCACCTTGATAATTCTTTCCTAAGTAAAGGCAAGCAACAGTGCTTATGAGCGTGGATTTAAAGCTCCTCATACATGGATCAAAAAGTTGCCACTCCCGCTCACTAGAATGTGTCCATGGAAAAGGTCCTGAACCAGTCTGAGCCTTAGACTCCTGTTCTGTAAAATGCAGTTAATAATAAAGCCTACCTCATGGGACCGATCTGAGAACTGCAGGTGATAATGATGTAAAATGTACTTAGCTCATGGTGTCTAATAAGTGTTCCTTAAATATGTTATTTTTGTGACTGTTTAAATAAGCGTTCCTTAAATACATTATTTTTGTGACTGTTTAATCCTCAGTAAGAAGCATAAATATCAGATATCCCTGCCTCCCTCTAAGAAGGCACATTCCCAGTTCATTTTCAAAACTCCAGTGGCCAAGACGAGCAAACTTTCTAGATGTGACTGAGGCTGAACAAAGCTGGCATTATCTACTCCTGGTGCTCTCTTTGAAGGCTAGGTATTCCAGTACCTTATGGCACCACAGTCCTCTAACTATCAGGGATTTAAAAACACATATAGCTTGCTATTTTTTTTCTTCTTTCTCCCTTTCTCATTCCTGAGTTTTACAAGCATTGAGGGGTTCTGCCATTCAGCTTTCCAGATCTGTCTGTTTTTATCCCACCAGGTCCACCTGAAGCCTCTCTTCTGAAATTTGACCAGAAATGACAAAGAATTGTGAGTTGGTTCCACTGAGCATCCACCCAGAATGATGACCCCCAAGTTAAAGGCATTTTTCAACCATCACAATGGAGTGAATGATGTAGACATTAGCACCCCTACTTATAGTCATTGATGAATCTGCTCTTGGCAGTCAGAGCACCGAAGTGTGACTGCAACAATGGTGAGGGGGAGAGTTGGAAGGGGAGATAAATGAGCTCATTGTGCCTATGTATTCTGGAGGCCAAGGCTACTACCAGGTGTTTCAAGAATTGGGATACAAAAGAAATGAATTTTGTCACCTAAAAAGAGGAAAGGATTCAACAAAGGCAAACTCTGGAAAGAAAGAACAGCCAGTGACACCCAATTTCTACCTCTTCCGATCATGGCATTCGTCTATTTTATGTCTCTAGCCAAGGAAAAATGCAATGCCTCCTTTACAGGTTTGTTCTGCTGGAGATGGCGATTATTAAAGCAATTTGTTAGAGGCAGATTGCGAACATATTAAAGCAAGATAATCGTATTGGAGAAGCTTGCCTGAAGCAGGGATTCAGCTGGAATGGCCAATGCACACAGTCTGTTTTTGAAAACTGGGTAATGATGAGCACATTTAGTGACCAAGATGCATGGCATGATTTAATGGGATTTCCCCCAAAATATATATGGAAATGGGATTAAGCCTGCTTAAATAGTGGGTACTTTTGGAATCCTGCTTTAAGAGAATACAGCTTAGATCACAGCCTCTTGTAGGGGAGAAAAATTAAATCTGCCCCCGAAGTTTACGTATTCATTCAATAAATATTTATCTAACGCCTACTCTGCACAAGAGGCTGGAAATTAACATGTGAAGAATAAGAAGGACATAGTGTCTGGTTTTATAAGGTTTCCATGCTGGTGAAGGAGATCAAACATAGTATTATACAGTTAGCTACTCAATTACAATCATGACAAACGCTTCAAAGGATAACTACAGGGCACTTTGCATGTGAGTATCAGGGGAACTCACTGTAATCCAGACACTCAGAGGTTTTCTCGAGGAAGTAGTATTTAAGCTAAACACTAATAGATGAGAACCAGTTAACAAGTGGGGTGGAGAATGAAAATGTGTTCCGGGCAAAGACTATCGCATATGCCAAGGCTGTAAGTCAGGAGCAACAGCGTAACCTGGTGTGGTTGGAGGTAGGAGAGAAGAGGAGAAGCGAATGAAGGTCCTGGGAAGGTTGTTAGAAGCCTTTGCACATGCTGCACTCTTGCCGGGAGCACAACATAGTGCTGGAACATGCATTTAGGGCCATGGTTGGGGTCTGACTCTGGCCTAAGAACAATGGGGAGCCACTGAGGGACCCTAAGCGAGTGGCCTGGCAGTAGCTTAGCATTTTGGAAAAATCACTCTGGGCCAGGGGTGGTGGCTCACCCCTGTAATCCTAGCACTTTGGGAGGCCAAGGTGGGCCGAGGTGGGCAGATCATGAGGTCAGGAGTTTGAGACCATCCTAGACAACACGGTGAAACCCCATCTCTACTAAAAAAAAAAATACAAAAATTAGCCGGGTGTGGTGGTGCGCAACTGTAATCCCAGCTACTTGAGAGGCTGAGGTAGGAGAATTGCTTGAACCTGGGAGACGGAGGTAGCAGTGAGCCAAGATCGTGCCACTACACTCCAGCCTGGGCAACAGAGCAAGACTCCATCTCAAAAAAAAAAAAAAAGTGCTTATATTTATTAATTCATTTAGTCCTACAAACAACCTCTGCAACAGACACTATCATTATACTCATTTTATAGACAAGAAAATTGAGATTCACAGAGCCAGGGCCACCCCAGCAAATAGCATAGCTGGGATTCAAAACCAAGCAGTTTGAGTGGGTATCAAAGAAAAACAAGTTTCCATACAACTTACGAGGCAACAACAGGCAGAAATAGAGGTTGAAATGTATGTGAATCACCTTCCGTGATTCTACAATCTCAATAAGTTCAGATAGAAAAATCCACGTTGACTGCACAGGGGCACAGCGCTCTGAAAAATTGAACACTGTGCCACGCTTATGACGAATGAAACAGGCTGGATGTCGTTTCCACAGCATCCCACATGTTCCCGCCCTTCGCCTCATGACAAAGGAAAGGCGACTTCAATTTATGTGCCAATGGATCATGTCCCAGCATTCCAAGGGACTTCTGTGAATTGTCACTGAATTCTCACGAGAATCCTACAAGATGGATTTTATTACTGTTACAGTTTACACATGAGGAAACTGAGGCATAGGGAACTGCAGTAACAGGCTGACTCTGCTACTAAGTGGTAGAGACAGGATTCGAACCCATACACTGACATCAGCGTCTATGTTCCTAACTTTGGTCATGCTGGTCTCAAACTCCTGACCTCAGGTGATCTGCCTGCCTCAGCCTCCCAAAGTGCTAGGATTACAGGCGTGGTTCCCAGCCTCAGTTCTTGGTAATACAGTGGTGCCCATTGTAAAGTGAGGAGATCGGTCAGTACTTGTGGAATAAATAAATAAGTGTTTCAGAAACGCTCACAGCAGTAGGGGACGTAGTCAGGAAGTAAATGAGTACCTTCCTAGGAGGATATATTGGAATCCCTAGGGAGTTTTTATTTTCAAACTACCTACCTGTTTCTTAGCTACTCCCATCTGCTACTTGTGGATGAAAAGCCTTACTGTGGCCAGTCACCTTTAGTGATCGGAAGTGTGTTTTCTCACTCAAGCATATAGGGAAGAAAAAGAAAAACAACTTTGGAAATTATTGTTCTAGACCAGTAGTTCCCAAACCTGCCTGCACACTAGACTAAACCAGGGAATTTATAAAAATACTAACACCTGTGCCCCACCTTCAATGGATTAAATTAGAACTGCTGGGGGTGGGGCCTGGACATTGGTATTTCTTCTTTTTTTTTTTTGAGACCGTGTCTTGTTCCGTTGCCAGGCTAGAATGCAGTGACGTGATCTCAGCTTACTGCAACCTCCACCTCCCGGGTTCAAGCGATTGTCCTGCCTTAGCCTCCCGAGTAGCTGGGATTACAGGCGCGCAGCACCACACGCAACTAATTTTTGTATTTTTAGTAGAGACAAGTTTCACCATGTTGGCCAGGATGGTCTCGATCTCTTGACCTCATGATCCGCCCGCCTCGGCCTCCCAAAGTGCTGGGATTACAGGCGTGAGCCACCACGCCCGGCTGACATTGGTATTTCTTAAAAGCCACCAAGGGAATTCAATATATGGTCAAGACTAAGAAGCACTAATCCACTCTCCTCATCAAAAAGCAACCAAGGGATGCTCCAGGCCCACCTCATTCCCCTTCCTTAGATATTAGCTTAGAGGTACAGACATCATGGGTGTTTGGTATTTAAAAGTTTAATTCAATTCAACTAATATTTCATTAGCACCTCCTTTTTTGCGTTTATTTTTAATTTGGGGGGGGTACATACTTATGGGGTATAGGAGAGATTGTGATACAAGCATACAATGTATAATAATCGCATCCTCAAGCATTTATCATTTCTGTTACAAACAATCCAATTAGGTTCTTTATTTTTATTTGTATTGAGACAGAGTCTCACTGTGTTGCCAGGCTGGAACGCAGTGGTGTGATCTCAGCTCACTGCAACCTCTGCCTCCCGGGTTCAAGCGATTCTTCTGCCTCAGCCTCCTGAGTAGCTGGGACTGCAGGCGCATGTCACCACACCCAGCTATTTTGTGTGTGTGTGTGTGTGTACTTTTTGTAGAGACAGGGTTTCACCATGTTGGTCAGGATGGTCTTGATCTCTTGACCTTGTGATCCGCCTGCCTCAGCCTCCCAAAGTTCTGGGATTACAGGCGTGAGCCACTGCACTTGGCCAGTTTCTTTATTTTTAAATGTACAATTAAATTACTATTATAGTTACTCTGTTGTCCTATCAAATATTAGATCTTATTCTTTTTTTCATACCCATTAACCATCCCCAATTCCCCTCTGTTTTGAAAAGATGTTTTAGTCTGCTCTCATGTTGCTAACTAAGACATACCCAAGACTGGGTAATTTATAAAGGAAAGAGGTTTAATGAACTCACAGTTCCACATGGCTGGGGAGGCCTCACAATCACGATGGAAAGTAGAGGAGGAACAAAGGCACATCTTACATGGCAGCAGGCAAGAGAGCACGTGCAGGGGAACTGCCCTTTATAAAACCATCAGATCTCGTGAGACATATTCACTATCACGAGAACAGTACTGGAAAAGCCTGCCCCATGATTCAATTACCTCCCACTGGGTACCTCCTGTCACACATGGGAATTATGGGAGCTACAATTCAAGATGGAATTTGAGTGGGGACACACACAAACCATATCAAGAGATAAAGAGGCACAAAGCACAACTTTGATCTTTTATGGCCCCAAAGCGTAATAATGGGATAATACAAGCATAGAGATGAGTATATAACATAGTTACAATATATAAGAGAATATTCCAGAGATAGGAAGGAGGAGGAGGACCAACAGGAAGAAAGGTCCTAATGGAAAGTGGAAGAGTCTCTCTGGGCAGCTAAGAAAAATGTCATGGAAGTACAGAGAAAATGGATGCAGAAGAACAAAGCAAAGACGAGATTTCTTTTCTTTTTAAAAATTTGTTGAGTTAATTGTAGATTCACATGCAGTTGTAAGAAATACAGAGAAATCCCATATATCCTTCACCACTTTTTCCCGATGGTAACGACTCGCATAACTATAGTCTGTATCTCATCTCTTTTCTTTTTGATAAAAGGCTCTGAGAATGAGCAGATTTCAAAAAAAAAAAAATTAACCATCCTATCAGATAATTTAATTATGAGCATGAATCAACACTGTATTTTAAATTTGTGACAAAGACAAGAGACTTTGCTGACCTTGGAAGGGACATTTTCTGGGAAAAGAGAAGTATGAAATAATCACTGTTAGACTGAATACATGTAAAAAGAATGCCTGGTTAAGAAGATCATTAGACCCTTGACTGACAGTCCGCTAAGTAGGTGGGTAGGTAGTTTCCCAGAAGAGGTCGTAATCTCATTAAAGTTTAATGTAAAACTGCTTAAACATTTTATCACAAATCTTAATTTCCTTCCTAGTAGGAGGTTATGAATTACAGCATGAAAAAACTTCTGTATCAAACCAGATTTGGGACAGTTTTTCTTTATCATAAGCCAGGGATCTGAGTGAAATGTTGAGTACCCACCTTGAATTTTGGAAGGAATAAACACAATACCAAGAACTGAGGCTGGGAACCACGCCTGTAATCCTAGCACTTTGGGAGGCTGAGGCAGGCAGATCACCTGAGGTCAGGAGTTTGAGACCAGCATGACCAACATAGAGAAACCCCATCTCTACTGAAAATACAAAATTAGCCGGGCGTGGTGGCACATGCCTGTAATCCCAGTTTCTTGGGAGACTGAGGCAGGAGAATCCCTTGAACCCAGTAGGCAGAGGTTGTAGTGAGCCGAGATGGCACCATTGCACTCCAGCCTGGGCAACAAGAGCGAAACTCCGTCTCAAAAACAACAACAATCAAAAAAAAAAAAAAAAAAAAAAAAAAAGAACTGAGGCCCTGGGGAAGATGACCTAAGAAGAAACCCACAGGAGACCATTCAGGAACATGGAAACTTTAGTTTCTGTGTGACATACATGACTTGATGTTTGTTATATATTTTTTCCAAGTTAGACTGTGAGTCCTCTATAATGTAAGCTT
The DNA here is from genome assembly GCF_043159975.1 of Macaca nemestrina. Taxonomy (NCBI): domain Eukaryota; kingdom Metazoa; phylum Chordata; class Mammalia; order Primates; family Cercopithecidae; genus Macaca; species Macaca nemestrina. The sequence continues at coordinate 16,719,474 of NC_092142.1, read as the reverse complement.
CCAGGACAGGGATTTCATTTGTGATACTGTTTCCTCCCCCTTGAACATTATCAAGCACATAATAGGCTCACAATGCAATAAATATTGACCGAATGAATGAATTTCTAAACACTTAACCAATAACACTGCCTTTCCTATATTTCAAGCATGTCAAAGGTTGGGATAGTTAAGTCATGACTGTATTTCATGAATTATCATGAACTGATATTTGGAAAACACATGAAGGAGTATGTTGATATACACCAAGACTGAAACTGTTAAGAAGATTTTCAGCCTCATCTTGGCCAAGAACCTCTACCCAGACACAGGGGACCCAGGAATCACTCAAGAAAGCCTTCATTGTAATTATGAAGATGAAGAACAAATCAGTGGTTGCTGGGAATTGAGGAATGGGATGTGACTGCAAAGGGATAGCATAAGAGAATTTTTTTTGGGGGGAGAAGCTACTCTGTACCTTAACTGTGACACAAATCTATGTATTTATTACAATTCACAGAACTATACACAATAAGTCAATCATTTAAAAAATGTTGCCACTAAAAATCCCATTGAATGGATATCTTGTGTTGAGGGAGGTGCCTGCCAGCCAATGCACTATTGCTTCCTTCTCTTGGACCAGCACCACTCCCACACACCACCTCTATGTATGATGAGGTCTCCAGGAATAACACTTATACTGGGAGACTCCACTCCCATCTCTATCCTTCAGGGTGACTGACAATGGGTAGACAGCAAACTAGACCAAGTAGGTATCTCTCTCAGATATTTAAAACCGGGACTGTAGCTATAAGAAAATCTCTAAGAGTTGCTGGAATGGTAATGATAATACCTAAAATTGTGAGACAGCCATATGGTATTTCATAGATATCAAAGTTGAGTTAGATGGTTTACAGAATGAGAGAGAAGGATGTAAGCCTACCAAAAGAAGTGATGATAAGGGAAATGAGAGAGAGACTGAGAATCAGACATGTTGGCTGACTGATTTAATGGGTTTCCAGTTTCTAATTCCTCTCCTCAAGGTCTACCTACTTTCTTCCCCTTGGTTTCAATGAGCTACCCCACACCCTTATAATAGTCCTCGTGTATGCTCCTGTTCAATCAAGCTCAGTTGTCCCGTTTGTAAAAACATAGACTCTGAATTAATCTGTGGGTCTTTAAACACTAGTTCCAGCACCATCAGATACTCAGAATTTGGGCAACTCAACCTCTTGATGCCTCAGTTTTCTTATCTTAAAAGGACAATAGTACTTTTTACACAGTGGTGAGGATTAAATGAGTCCATATAAAGTTTTTGGAGTGATGCTTGACACATAATAAGAATCCAGACATGTTGCTATTATTATGACTAACACAGCTTTATCAGAGTCTGTCTAGACTCTCAATATCATTTCATAGCAGGAAATAGCTATAATTGTCAATATATTCTGAGGTGAAGGAACAAAAAACAGGAAACCATCTCACTCATTATAAGAACCCCAAGATTTCCCCGAAACATGAAAAATTCCTCTTGAAATGATTATTCTAATCTAATGCAAAATTATGAGCATGAGGAATTTTATTGTATTTCTTTAAAATCTGGTAAGATTTCCTGTGAAATTATACCATGGTATCAAAATGAAATTTAAGACCTTTCACCAAGTTTGGTCCTATTCTTACTGTGGCATGAATACAGTGAGGGGATGTGGATGATCTCTTCCATCTGTATTGTAATTTTAGAGTTTACAAAACACCTTCTCGGATTCTATTTCATTTTTTATTTTTTTGAATTTTTTTTTATTTTTATTTTTTCTTTTAGACAGAGTCTTACTCTGTTGCCAGGCTAGAGCGCAGTGGCACAATCTCGGCTCACTGCAACCTCTACCTCCCCGGTTCAAGTGATTCTTCTGCCTCAGCCTCCCAAGTACCTGGGACTACAGGTGCACTCCACCACGCTCAGCTAATTTTTGTGTTTTTAGTAGAGACGGGGTTTCACCATCTTGGCCAGGATGGTCTCGATTTCTTGGCCTCGTGATCTGCCCGCCTTGGCCTCCCAAAGGGCTGGGATTACAGGCGTGTCATTTTGATCTTTATGACAGCTCTTTGAGGCAGGTATTATTATCAGAAATTTACAGATGAGGAAATAAAAGCTCAGAGAGACACCAACATCATCCAGCTACTTAGTTTCATAGCTAGAACAGAGGCCTTCTGGCTCCGAGAACTGAGCTTCTTCCTAATGATCATATTGATGCCTACCAGATTGACAGCTCTGCAGATGAAGACCAGCCTGATGTAATTAGTTTGTCCGCTTCTCAGTTTCTACTACCAACTCTTTGGTTTCAGACCTATATATTAGGTTTTCACATAAGTGCAGTGAGGTTAGCAGACCATCCTCACTGTGCAGACTGTGTAACCAGGTCTTCAGTAATTCAAGTCCAAGGTCACCTTTTGGGTATGTTAACTAGTAATTATATAAACCTGGAAAATCAACCAAATATCTCCTGACTTCAAATCCAGTACCTTCCCCCACTTTATGGCACTCTCTCTCCTATGAGTTTATTCTTAGTGCTAGAACTTCAAATTTCCAACCGGGGCTGGGTGGTAGACACATGTATTTCTTATGGTCAAACAAATTGCTAGAGCTAAGACAGAAACACACTTGCTTTTCCAAGCGGATAGGGATAGAATGAAAACCAAGGTCAACTGCTTGATACTGTGCAAATCTCACACAAGAATACGGTAGATCTATGTATTAGGTTGATGCAAACATAACTGCGGTTTTTGCCATAACTTTTAATGGCCAAAAAAAGCAAAGACTTTGCGCCATCCTTATATGATATTTTCACATAGGTGTCCAAGATAGAGCATTAAGTCGGTGGGGTGGGCAGTGGAGGAAGCACAATGTAGAACAGCTTAGCTGTTTGCTTCAACCATAAGGCGGAAGTAACACACTTAAATAGGTTACCTAATGAATTGGAATATTTCTCTAGAAAGAGGTCATTCACTGCAAAATAGGTCAGAGTTGGTCTTGGGCCTGAAAGAGCAGAGTTGCTTTGTTCTTTGTGTGGTTGAGGATGGAAATCCTATAACAGATCCAGCTATCCTGCTACTGTGGTTTGCCTTAAGAAAATAATTGCAGGCCGGGCGCGGTGGCTCACGCCTGTAATCCCAGCACTTTGGGAGGCCGAGGCGGGCAGATCACGAGGTCAGGAGATCGAGACCATCCTGGCTAACACAGTGAAACCCTGTCTCTACAAAAAATACAAAAAATTAGCCGGGGGTGGTGGTGGGCACCTGCAGTCCCAGCTACTTGGGAGGCTGAGGCAGGAGAATGGCGTGAACCTGGGAGGCAGAGCTTGCAGTGAGCTGAGATTGCACCACTGCACTCCAGCCTGGGCGACAGAGTGAGACTGTCTCAAAAAAGAAAAAAAAGAAAGAAAGAAAGAAAGAAAGAAAGCAACAAAATAATTGCAAGAGAGGTGGGAAGTGAGAGAGAAGAGAGTGTGTGTTTTGGGGGAGGGGACGGGAGGGTGCCTGTGTGTGTATATCTCTATATGTACAGCTAAATTGTGAGATCAATGTATTAAAGAGCTTCGGAAACCTAGGGCCTGCACCTAAAGACACCACCTATTTAAACAATAGTTTGCGCAAATGGGAAAAGAAACTGGGTAACTGGGTTTGGCAGTAGTATAATCCTAGGTCATGGCTGATTTTATGTGAGAGTTTATGAATTTCACCAGCACGGCCAGAGAACCTGTGTTTCAAGAGCAACCATCTGAAAATAAAAACTACCAAAGCCAAAAACAACATTATTCCTCAGCTGAGGAAGGTTTTTGTTTTTCTTTTTCTCTCTATAATTGTGGTAAGCAGACCTGCCTCCTTGAACAGTAGAATCAACCCTGTATTATGAGAAATTACCATAGGAGAATAGACTCAGGACAGGAAGAAAGATATTCTCACAGTGTAAGTTTTCAGAGATATTTAATTTAGATAATAAAGGGAATATGACCTAAATTCTATTTCTGCCTAGGACAGTGGCTTGTATCACACTAAATCTTCTGCCAATAATAACTATAAAATCTGGGTAAAAAAAAAATTAAGGCTGCTTGAAACCGTTGAAGGGCAACCAAGGCAGCCAGAGTGGATAAGGCAAGATCATGAAGAGATAAGGACACTACTGAGGTGAGCCCTGTATTATTATCCAGTGTGTTTCCCTTTGAGGCATTTGCCAAGTCATAGTGCGTGGCATTGAGGCCAAATAGAAATCAGCAACCTGGAACTTGCAGCTGTCTTAGCAATGAACTTCCAGACTCCCAAAGCATCCAGAACATGAAGGTCTAAGATTTCAGAGAAAACAAAGAGAATTTCTGAGAAGTGAGCCTGAAATTCTACATACAATTCTCTCCCAAGGCATTTGGAAGCTTCAGCGATGTACATACTCATCAAGCAAAATGCTGAGAACACAGGAAGAAAGCATGGGCCAAGAAGCTAAAAAGCTAGATTTGCGGAGATAAACTGTGGAGGTCGAAGGACACCAAAGATAATGGACGCTGGTTACGGAGAAGCGGGGGAGGGTGGTGGTGCGGAGGGCAGACTTTGAGTTGAAACGTCAATGGGCATTGCCCTAGGATTAGGGGTTACACTTTAGGAGTATGTACAAGCTGGAAATACAGCCAATACTTCCAAAAACTGAAACCTAGCATCCGCTAAAGCAAGGTAATCTGCTCATACTCTTTCTGCCTGTCAGAAAATAAAATAAATCCTTTGTAGAGGAAGATAATATTGTCCAGAGCCTCTACTATCTTTCATAGAAAATATCCAGCATTCTACAAAAAAAAAAAAAAAAAAAAAAAATCAGGTATCCTAGGAAACAGAACAGAATGATTAAAAACCCTAAGAAAACACAGACAATAGAAACTAGCCTGGAAATAATCCAGATATTTAGTTATCGTACATGGACTTTAAAATAACCATTATTATTATTTCCAAAAATGGAGAAAGAGATAGTGAATTTATTATAGGATTAGAACCCCGAGGAAAAAAGCAAATGGAAATTTTAAAATTGAAAAACATCGTTACTCAAATCTAGAATTCAGTAATGATTTTAAGAGAAGATAAGAAAGAGCAAAGATTAATGAAATAAAAGATAACTAAGTAGAACATATCCAGATTGAGGCATGGGGAGAGGGGGAGGAATGAAAACCAGATAAAGGTGTGACCCAAGGGATATGATAGCAAAGTTTAATGAATGTGCAATAAGAATCTCAAAAAGAGAAAATAGAAAAGACGGAAAAGAAATATTTAAAGAGATAAGGACTGGAATTTTTCCAAAACTGATGGAAGATCAATCCACAGATTTAAGAAGCTCTATAATACCGAGAGAACATGAATACAAAATAAAATATCTGGGTACATTGTTGCAGGCCAAAGACACAGAAAAAAAAAAAAAACAAAAAACAGCAAAGAGCAGCCAGAAGAGAGAAAGGGTTACATTATTTTCCAAGGGATATCAGTAAGACTAACAGCAGATTTCTCAATTAAAATGACAGAAACTAGAAGGCAGGGCAATAATATTCTTAAAAGACTGACAGAAAATAACTGTCAACCTCAAGTTCTATACACAACATGAAAATGAAGGTAGAATAAATACAATTTTACATAAATAAAAACTAAAATATTTAATTACAGCAGACTGGTACTAGAGAAAAGAATAAAGGAGGTTCTTAAAGTAAAAATAAAAACAGAAACAGTGATCCTAGAGGGAAAAAAAGCAGTACAGTAAGGAATAAAGGCAATGGAAAGGACACATATGTAAGTAAATCTAAATGAATATTGACTACCAAAACATCCACAATTTGTCTTATAGTGTTCACCATATTTTTAGAATTAAAATATATAACAATGATGACATAAAAAATAGGAGATGTTAAATAAAAGTTAACTCCTGTAACATTCTAGCTTTGTCTGGGAAATAGGAAAAAATGGTTACATCAAGTAGACCTTAATAAGTCAATGATGCATATTGTAATATCTATTGAAACCCCTAAGAGGAAAATAAGAGAATGTATACGAACATGCTAAAAACTATCCAAAATGGAATAAAAAAAATTTATTAATCCAAAAGAAAATACAAACGAAAGTGTGATGACACATTTTACCATAAATATTTCAGTAACTAGCATTAAATGTTAATGGACTAAGTAATTCAATTAAAAGAGATTTTCAACCTGGATAAAAATAACCAGCTATATGCCGTTTATATGACACAGAACATTAATATAAAAATATAGAAAAGTTGAAAGTAAAAGGATGGTAAGAGATACCCAAGGATATAGCAGAGCCAATGTCATTATACTAATAGCCAAAAAGTAGACTTTACTGAAATAAATATAATAGAGATAAAGATCTGTATAAGAATATGTATATACCAGGTGTGGTGGGTCATGCCTGTAATCCCAGCACTTTGGGAGGCTGATGTGGGAGGACTGTTTGAGATCAGGAGTTCAAGACCTGCCTGAGCAACATAGTGAGATCCCATGTCTACAAAAATTTAAAAATTAGCCAGGTGTAGTGATATGTGCCTGTGGCCCCATGTACTCAGGAAGCTGAGGTGGGAGGATTGCTTGAGCCCAGTTCTCTGAGATTGCAGTGAGCTGTGATCATGCCACTGTACTTCAGCCAGGGCAACAAAGCAAGAACCTTTCTCAAAAAAAAAAAAAAAAGAAAAAAAAAAAAAAGAAAAAATATTGCATTTTTCACAATAGCCCCAAACTGGAGTTTACCCAATTGTCCAGCAGTATAATAAATAAATAAACATATTGTAATAGTCATAAGATGGCATATTACATAGCAATTAGAATGAGCAAACTTCTGTTAGACACACAATTACAGATGAATACTGTAGATAAAATGTTGAACAAAAGAAGACAAAAACGAAAGGGTGCATGACATGTGACTCCATTTATCAAAAATCCAAAATAGGAAAAGCTAATGAATGGTGGTACAAGTCAAAATAATGGTTATCTTTGAAGAAGATGATGGAGAAGGAACATGGAAATCTTCTAGGGAATGTTTTCCATATTTATCTGAGCTGTGGGTCCATCTCTGAATATTTGTCAAGCAGTACAATTATGATTTGTGTATATTTATGACTGTATGTTTTACTTCAATAAAATGTTTTAGGAAATAAGATAAATTTAATCCCATTTCCTATACCAAACTACTGAAAGGGGGTATATGACCTGTTTATGATAATTTTAATCATTAATAGTAACAGTAAACAATTAACACTTAGTCCTTCCAGAATGACAAATACTACATGTTCCCACTCACATGTGAGAGCTAAAAAATTTTATCTCATAGAGATAGAAGGTAAAATAATAGATACCAGACTGGGAAGTATGTGAAGGTGGGAGGGGGAAATGAAGAGAGATTGGTTAATAGGTACAAACTAAGAGTTGGATAGAAGAAATAAGTTCTAATATTTGATAGCTGACTAGGGTGACCATTGTTAGCAACTATATATTGCATATTTCAAAGTAAGTGGAAGAAGACTTGAAATGTTACCAATGCATATAAATGATAAATACTCAAGGTGATGAATATCCCAAATACCCTGGCTTGATCATTATACATTCTATAAGTGTAAAAGATACTCATTTATACCCAATAAATATGTAAAATATCATTTATTAATACAATTTAAAACTAGTCCTGCAGGTAAGTATTGTAAATATGGTAACTTAATACTTATAAAAATCTGTTAAGTAGGTTCTATTATTATCCCCATTTTACAGATAAAGGAATGGAAGAAGAGGGAGTGTCTTAGTTATTTTCTGCTGCTATAGCAGAATATTACCGGCTAGACAATTTATGCAGAACAAGTGTATTTGGTTTATGGGTCTAGAGGATGGGAAGTCCAAGGACATGGCACCTGCATCTGGTAAGGTTCATCTTGTGGCAGAAAGGTAAAATGTAGAAAGTGGAAAGCAGAAGCAAGCACTCAACACAGTGAAAAAATAGCAGCCAGACTTACCCTTTTGTTAGGAGTCCACTCCCAAAATCATTAACCTACTCTGGTGGTAATGACATTAAGCCACTCATGAGAGTAAAGCCCTCATGGACTGAAGGCCCTCACCTTCTAAAGGCCCCACCTCTTAATACTGTTAAAAATATGATTAAGTTTCCAACAAATGAACTTTTGCAGGACACATTCACACTATAGTAGGAAGGTTAAGTAACTTGCCCTAAAAGACACACAGTTAATGGGTAGCACACTCTCTCCCTCTCCCTTCCCCTCTCTCCCTCTCCTTTTTCCTCTCCTCCCTGCCATTTCTCTGTTGCACATTAGAATCACTTGGGAAGATTTTTTAAAATGTCAATGTCTAGACTGCAGCCTAAGCCAATTAAATCAGAATCTCTAGAGTGGAACACAGGAAACTGTTTGCTTGTTTTTTAAAAGAAAAACAATTCTTTAGATAACAACTAATGATTAGAGGGAAATTAAGAAGTGGGGAAATCAGAATTTAATCCCCAGTGTATTGAGGTCTAGAATTTGAGTACCATACCACCTTCCAATGATCAGGAACTTTTGATTTTCTTCCAGGTACCCAAGTCTCCACATTAAAGGTACAGCCCCAACATCTTGGGGTGGAGAGAGGTATAGGTCTGGCATTTATCGGGGATTTTTTAGCTTTCTTCGTCAGAAAACACCTGAAGATAGGCAGTCACCTATGGCAAGAAACAAACACCAAAGATGGAACTATGGGGATAAGACATAAATAAGTTTTACCTTAGGGATCCTATTCTAGTATGATGTCCATGCTTCAGACTTTTATAACCAGGTCCTTCAATGACTAAACTTCTTTCATATGTGTCCAAAGTAGGCTTACCTTTCTCCTTCCTCTCTCCAGGGTAATTAAGTGACTAAATTATACTGAGGTTACAAAACTCACATTGAAAGAAAATTGAGTAACACTCAAGTGGGAAAAGGAGACATTTTCTAACATAAAAATATTATAATTGTGCAATGTTGGCCATGAAACATGCTGAGAAATAATTGTTTGAAAATTATCATTATCTAAATCTCAGTATGGGAGAGATAAAAGAGAACAATGTTCACACGAGCTTTCTCAATTAAGGGTGCTACAATCACGACCTCCAAACATAGAAGAAACAAATATATGCAGTTCTTTTAAACATATACTTAAAGTCACAAAATGGATTTTGAGTGTAATTTAAAGGCAGAGTGTCTCCCTATGACTTACTCGGTTATATTAGTGAGAAGTAGGGCGTGGAGGTAAAAAGTTCCCTTTGCCAGAAGATGTGCTTATTCCTACTAACCTGTGCCCATCCACTGGCCAGTCCCCTGATAGGGTCTTCTTTTTTAATATCTAAAATGATGTCCTCATCATCCCGATATCAGCTTCCTGAGCCACCCACTCCTTTGAAATTCAAATGAAACTGGCAAAGCCATATACCATATGCCATGGAAAAGTTCAGTGTTAATCTCCATCTCTGTGGAGCTTCTCAAGATGTCCAGAAAGAGTTGTCACAATCACTGGATCGTTTCTTACTCAGAGTCCCAATATTCAGGAGAGACCATTTAGTTTGTGGATAAACTCACTGTCGGCCCATTTTTTCACTAATCTCCGTCACTTAACCCAGAATCCTCATCCTTTAACCCTAGCTACATGCGTGGCAGCCTTTATCATGAAGGGGGTTTCAGCACAGACATAAACTTAGCAGCAAAGTACCTCACTGTTTTAAAATTCAGTCAGTCTCTCCACCTGCAACAGAATTTCCCACAGACTACCTCACTTGGTTCTGTTTCCACTCCTCTTTCTCCTCCTACCCCTTCCTTTCCTCCATGCAAGCCATAACTCCAAAATTATTACGAATCTCTCCTGAGGATGAGTTTTTACAATTTCCTTATTCACTGTCTCCTTCCAAACTATTCCTTGTCATCTCACAACTCTCCAAGCTCAACTGGTCTGAATATTAAGCTGTTGTGCTACAACAGTAGTTCTCTTCCTCAAAGAAGTTCTGCTGCCAGATTTTACATGATTAATTTTTACCATGCTTCAACCAAATGATATAAGTAAATTCCCTTCTACTTCTAAATTCACCCAGTAGATGGTACCTAGTCTCTGCCAAGCACTGATATACTGGGATACACAATGGATAAACATGAATGACAAAGTCCCTAATTTCATCAAGCTCCCAACACGGAATTCAAGAGATGCTTGTTTGTTTGGAAAAAATATAGTGAAGTCTTTTACATTAATGAGTGAATGAGGGGCATTATTACCCCATCTGTGACCTGGAACTCAGAATTGCATACGTAATAATGGTTCTCTCTCTTCTTAGGATACCCACCTAGGCCCTCTCATTTCTTAAAAAGGGGTTATAAGCTACAGAAGCAATGCTCCTAACCAACATTTACTAAATCTGCTTTATCTAAATAACCAAAACCCTCCATTTCTTCCACAAAACATACTAAATGCTCTCTACAGAAAGCTGAAAGCTCATGGCTAACAAGAAACTCTTATTTTTCTGCTACATTAACCAGCCAACTACTACTTCTAATTATATCAGATAAGAAGGCTTCTACTGTATTTTTCCAAATAAAAACAGTTTCTTCCCAAGTGGAAATCTAATGCAAGCTGTTGAAAAGAAAGTAATTCTGTTTTCTTTTTATCACATGCAGATCAGATGACTGGATGCCTCAGAACGACTTTGCCAGGACTATACAAAATTCACTTAGTCCTGTTGCAGACTATGACTACGATCTTCTTTTGCAGAAAGGAAATGTAGGTAGTTGTCAGTTGTGTCAGCTACCTATTACTGAGAAACAAAGTCCCCTAATATTCAATGATTTAAAACAATACGCTTTTATTATTGCTTATGAGTCTATGGGTAATCAGGGAAGTTCTATTGATCTGGGCAAAGCTTGGGTGATCTCATCCTATGTCTACAGTCAGCTGACAAGGTCATCCGGTAATGGCTGGTCGAAAATAGACTTACATGTCGCATGGTTGGTTGGCTGCTGGCTAAAGTAAACGGAGTCACTGAGCCCTGTGTCATCTCTACATTCAACTGGCTAGCTCATGGCAGACTCCAAAAGAAAGCATAAGGTGCAACATCTGCTGAGGGGGAGATTTAAAGCTGATACACTGTCACTTCCGCTATGTTCTAATAGCCCCTGTAATTTATAAGATTTTATGGTTTGAATTTTGTCCCCCCTTAGATTCATAAGTTGAAGCCCTACCCCCTCACTGTATTCGGAGATAGGTGCTTTAAAGAGGTAACTAAGGTTTTAAAAGGCCATAAGGGTGGAGCCCTAAGCTAATATAACCTCTGTCCTTATAAAAAGAAGAAGAGATACCAGAAGTACACACACATACACACACACACACGCACACACACACACACACACACACAGAGAGAGAGAGAGAGAGAGGACCCTGTGAGGACACATGGCCTTTGTTGTTTTATCAATATTTATTGATGAAACAATTGAATTCTTTATAGGAAAAAAATAAACCATAATACTTTTTCCCCAAACAAAAATTAATTCAAGTTGAATTATATACCTAGACATAAAACCCAGAACCATAACATTTCTAGGAATAAAATAATATTTTTAAGACCTTGGGTAGGTGAAAATTTTTTTTGAACAGGACACAAAAAAAGATGAGGTGTCATCTGCAAATCAAGGAGAGAGACCTCAGGAGAAACCAAACCTGACAACACTTTGATCTTGGACTTCTAGCCTCCAGAACTGTGAGAATATAAATTTCTGTTGTTTAAGCCCCCACCTAGTCTGTGGTATTTTTCATGGCAGCCTAAACCAGCTCATATACAAGGTAAACCCAGACTCAAGCAGTAGACAGATAGATTCCAATTATTTATGAAAAGAGCAACAAAGTTGTATTATGAAGGTTGTAGATATAGGGAGGGATGGAGAATCAAAACTATTGTTGTAATCAATCTACCCTACTACATCAGTTGAGGCAGAATTATCAACACTTTTTGGCATTGTATTTCAATTTTACCTGTAAATTTCAGTATTTAGAAGAAAGTCAGTGGGTTCCCTTACACAGTGGACATAGAATGCACCCAAAGGATTGAAACAAGTCACTTAAACTACAGCAAAGGGCTGAGACTAGATATGATGAGGTGTCCCTCTAAGGCATACTAGTCCTATGTAGTAGATATAGCTGCACCCATAGAAGACTCAGAGGCATGAAGCAGGACTGAAGTCTCTAGGCTCTGAAATCAGGGAGCAGGAATAGAGAGCAAAGAGAAATCTTCAGAACCCAACACGTTTGTAGGTTGGTGGTAGAGCCAGGAAAGACTTCCTCCAGTTCTGAAAGCTGGAAATGTGTTCCTAAAGCACAGAGAGATTGTTACACTCTCACCAGCATTCAGACCTGGGTCCTGCTGAAAGGAAGTCCTGATCCCACACTCACTTGAAGCCAGAGACAAACTGAATTAAACAAACTCCGCAGCAAAACCCAAACTGAGCTCAACTACAGATTAGATTGCATCAGTCCCTGCTGCAGTAACCTAGCATAAGAATAGCCAAGGTGATCTTGAGTAAAAATAATTGAGCTGGAGAAATTTTCCTACCTGATTTAAAAATATACTACAAAGCAATAGTAATCAAAACAGCATGGCTGGTATAAAAACAGACACATAAGCCAATTAAAAACCCAGAAATAAATCCATGCATTTATGGTCTATTGATTTTTGAAAAAGAAGCCAAGAACATAAAATGGGGAAAGAATAGTCTCTTCGATAAATAATGCAGAGAAAACTGGATACCCACACGCAAAAGAATGAAATTAGATCTTGATCTCACATCAGATACAAAAATCAACCAGAAATAGATGAAAGACTTAAACATAAGGCCTGAAACTGAAAAACCAATAGAAGAAAACATAAGGGGAAAACTCCATTGCATTGCTATGAGCAATGATTTTTTTAATTAGACCCCAAAGATATAGACAACGAAAGCAGAAATAGGCAAAAGGGATTTCATCACACTACAAAGTTTCTGCACAGCAAAGGAAACAATCAACAGAGTGAAGAGGCAACCTAGAGAATGGAACAAAATATCTGTCAATCATACACCTTATGAGGGAGTTAATATCTAAAATGCATAGGGAACTCAATTTAGTAGCAAGAAAACAACCTGATTAAAATGGGCAAAGGATCCGAACAGACATATCTCAAAAGGCAACATACAAACAGGTATATAAAAGATACTGGATTTCTACATCTTTTTTTTTAATTGACAAAAATTGTATATATTTATGGAGTACAACATGATATTTTGATATATTCATTATATGATCTAGACATTTGATAGTCATTGTGGAATGACTGAATCAAGCTACCGAGCATACATCAATTCCCTACATATTTAGCATATCTTGGTGGTGAGAACATTTAAAATCTACTCACTTAGCAATTTTTACATATACAATGTTATTAATTATAGTCACCATAATGTACAATAGATCTCTTGAACTTACTCCTCTTGTCTAACTGAAATTTTGTATCCTTTGACCAACATCTCCCCAGTACTCCAACCCCCCAGCTTTATTTTTTATAGACTTTTTATGTACCAACAGGTATATTTTTAAAATGCTCAGCATCACTAGTCACCAGGAAAATGCAGATTGAAACCACAATGAGATAGCACTTCACACCTATTACAATGGCTTATCAACAAGATGAAAGATAACAAGTGTTGGCCAGGAAGGTAGATACAAGGGAATCCTCGGATGCTGTTGGTGAAAATGTAACTTAGTACGGCTATTATGGAAAACAGTATGGAGTGTCCTCAAAAAATTAATAATAGAACGATTATTTGATCCAGCGATCTCTCTACTGGGTATGTATCTAAAGGATATGAAATCAGTATGTCGAAGGAATGCCTGAACTATGTTCACTGCAGCAACAATAGCTGGAATTAACCTACATGTTGAACATCAGTGGATGAGTGGATAAAGAAAATATGGTATATATGCACAATAGAGTATTATTCAGCCTTACAGAAAGAAGTCCCCTTATTTGTGCCAACATGGATGCACCTGGAGGACATTATGTTAAGTGAAGTAAGCCAGGCACAAAAAAACCCAAAATATTGCATGAATGAGTTCATATGTTAAATCTAAAAAAGTAATGCTGGAGAATGGGGGCATTGGGGAGATGTTGGTCAAAGGATACAAAACTTCAGTTAGACACGAGAAGTTCAAGAGATCTATTATACATATGGTTACTGTAACTAATAACATATTTATGTGAAAATTGCTAAGAGAGCAGATTTTAAATGGTCTTATCACCAAAAAATGCTAAGTATGTAAGTAAAGCATATGTTAATCAGCCTGATTTAGTCATTTCACAATGACTATCAAATGACTAGATCAAGCAATAACTACATAAAAACATCATGTGGTACTCCATAAACATATACAGTTTTGTCAATTAAAAAATAAAAAGATGCAAAAATCTCATACCTTTTTATGACTTAAAAAAAACTCAGCAAACTAGGAATTTCAAAAATTTCTCAAGCTGAAACAGTGCATCTATGAAAAACCTACAGCTACACCAAATATCTTATCATAATTAATATCAAAATTATAAATATTTTTCCCCAAAGATCAAAAACAAGGCAATGATGTTTGCCCTCACCCCTTGTATTCAGTATTATCCTGGAAATCAAAACTGTAGCAATAACATTTTTTATAACAAACTACTCAAACCCAGAAAACATTGCTGAGAAAAGTTAAATTTATAAAATTGTTATAAAAATTGGAAAAGAAATAAACTTCTAATAATTTGCAAATTACATTATTGTGTAAGTAGAAGTAGAATGTCCAAAGAAATCTACCAAACTTCTACAACTAATTAGTAAGTTTTTAAAAGTCACAGGACACAAGGTTGATACGCAAAATTAATTGTATAACTATATATAAGCAACAAGCAATTGAAAATTAAAATTTAAAACACAGTAACTTTCCCCTTCCTTTTCATTCCTGAACAATTCTGTCCAAAAGCCATCAGGTGGGGCTGAACACGTTAGACAGCCCTGCAGAGAAGTAGGGTAAAGTTGAGGTGGGCATGTACATGGTGCTGAGGACTGAGTATGTGTAGAGGACGTCCACAAGAGAAGACGGCCCATCACAGGGCATCAGAGTTGAGCAGAGTGAAGCGCTGCCTACATGAGAGGGTGACCAGGTGCTAGGCACCAAAGCCCTTGCAGGTTGAATAGGGCATCTGCTTGGGAGGGAAGCCCAGCAGGAGGTGTCAGAGCCTGAACAGCCGGCAGGAGTGACAGCCATGGCTAGAGATTGGTACCTATGATAGGGTTGATCAAATAAACACATTGAGGGAAATGGGAGCTAGGTCTCTGTCAACAAAGAGATTTATAAACAAGGAAAGGCAGATAATGAGAATGAACTCTGTAGGGCTGGAATGAAAGATATTGGTGTAAACCCTTGGCTTTCAACAAGTATAAATAGATATTCACATAAGATATATACATATGGGCATAAATATAGAAATATGAATATACACAGAAGCTACTGAACACACCTAAGACTCAGATCTTGGTTTCTAAATACCATTCTAAAATGAAAGGAGACACAAAATAAAATAAAAGGGCTTCTTGTACAAATGGCTAATTCCAGGGCTAAAGAAAAAATAAGTACAAATGAATCTGGAACACTTTGTGCTAGAAAGTAAGAAAGTTTTTTTTTTAAAATAATAAAATAAAATAAAATAAACGAGGATATAATTAAAAAGACATGGAAATCTTGAAGGTGCACCTTTCCACAAAATCTGCAACAATTTGAGCATCAAAATAAAAGAATAATATTAATGGATTAAAGCTAAGTAAAATATGAAGGCATGAGCCTATACTGATAATAATTAAATTCAAAGTTTGATGAAGAACAAAACTACATGAAGTATTTATTGTAAGTGGATACATAGTAAATTTACAGTGGAAAGCTTAATAGGCATCCCCTTCATCAATTGATCAAAGTGAACATCATCAGTAAAGGAACAAATCAAAATTATGTGTCACTTGATAGGACTCCATAAGAACACTGTCTCGCTCTGTGATATTTCTGCCAAAGAGGAATAGCCTGAATCTAACCAAAAGGAAAGATCAGAACAATCCAAATTCTACAAAACATTCTTACAATTTGTCGAGGTCATCAAAGTCAAAGAAATACCAAGGAACTGTTTCACACTAGTTCAACTAAACATAACACATGATTCTGGACCAGATCATTTTCTTACAAAGACCATTTTGGGGACAACTAACCACACTTGAATGGAGTCTGAAGACTATGTATTAATAGTGCATACATGTCTATTTCCTGATTTTTATGTTCATATGGTGGCTATGTAGGGGAATGTTCTTGTTCTTAGAAAATACACATTCAAGTATTAGGAGATGATAATGTATCATGTGGAAATTTTCAAATGCTTTGAAAAAGTTTCTTTATTCTGTACTTGAAACTTTTTGGAAATTTTGAGATTGTTTCAAAATAAAAGGAACAATATAATTTTCAATAAGATCAAAATATCGAATATCTGGAAATAAATGCAATGAAACCTACTCAAACCCAGAAAACATTGCTGAGAAAAGTTAAAGACCTGAATAAATGAAATGTTATACAATGTTCATACATTGGAAGTCTCAGTGCTGTTGAGATATTCATTATTCCTAAATTGGCATATAACTTCAGTATGATTCCTATCAAAATTCCAGCAGGCTATTTGTTAGACTTACATAAGATAACTCTAAAAATTTTTATGGCAAATCTACATGTCTAGAATAATGAAAACAATCTTGAAAAAGGTGAACAAAACTGGAGGACTAACATTATCTGATCTCGAGCCTTATTCTAAAGTTATCAAGACAGTTTAATAGTAGGATAGAAAACTAGATCAATGGAACAGGATAGAGTGTCCAGAAATAGACCCACATTCATATGGTCAGTGGATTTCACATAACAGTACAAAGTCAATTCTATGTGGCAAAGAATGCCTTTTAAACAAATGTGGATGAAACAACTGAATGCTTTATAAGACAAAAAGTGAACCATGACAATTTCCCCCCACATACACAAGATGAACTACGTACTTAGACATAAAACTCTAGAACCATAACATTTTTAGGAAAAAAGAATATTTTCAAGACTTTGGGTATGCAAGACATTTTTGAACAGGACCCCAAAATACAGATGATAAAAGCAAAAAAAAGAAAAATATTTTAAAATGTTGGACTTTATCAAGTTAAAATTTTTTGCTTATCAAAAGACAGCATAAAGAAAATGAATAGACAAGTTATGGTTTGGAAATATACATATACCATCTATGTATGACTATGGGCTTGTATCTAGTATACACAAAAAACTACAAATCAACAATCTAATTGAGCAACCTAATTTTTCAAAATTGACAAAATACATGAACAGATGCTTCACAAAAGAAGATACATGAATAGTCAACAAGTATTTGAAAAGCACTCAATGTTGTTAGTCATCAAAGGGAATGCAAATTAAAAACCATAATCAAATAGCACTTGACACCCAGTAGAACCACTAAAATGAAAAAGACTGACATAAAATGTAGCAAGAATAAGGAGCAACTGGAACTCACATACATTGCTGATGTGAGAGTACAATGTTACTACACTTTCAGGACTGTGTGGCCCTTTCTTCAAGTTTGACATACGTGTACCTTATGATCCATCTCTTCTTACCCTATTTACCCAAAAGAAATGAAAACACATTTACTCCAAATCATGCACAAGAATGTTCATAGTAGCCATGTTCATAAGTGCAGAGAAGTGAAAACAATGTAAATGCGCATCACGGAAGAACGCTGGATGCCTACAAACGAATACTATACAGCAAGAAAAAGAATAAATGACAAATACACACAATACACATATGCATGAATCTCAAAAACAGTATAAGCAACAGAATCCAGAAACAAAACAACACCCAACACATAAGAATGACCATATTTATGAACTCTATATATAAACCAAAGTATCCTAGGTTAGCAGAAATCAGGTAGTGGGATGTAGGGAAGGAATGAACTGGAAAAGAGCCAAAGGGTTTCTGGGATAATGGAGATCTATGTTCTTTTGAGTGGCGTTACACTGGTATATAGTATTACCAATACTCATTGAACTGAACACTTTAGATCTGTGCATTTTATTATATGTTAATTATGGCACAAAAAAACAAAAACAAAAAAGTCTAAAAGGTCTAGTATGGGACCTATTGCAGATGAATGCCATTTCATTTTTTATGTAATTTCAACTTTAATTTTTTTATTTGAGACAGGATCTTGATCTGTTACCAAGGCTGGAGTTCAGTGGCGTGATTATAGCTCACTGCAGCCTTAACTTCCCAGGCTACGGCATTCTCCTGCCTCAGCCTTCCGAGTAGCTGGGACCACAGGCATGCACCACCATGGCCAGCTAATTTTTTATTATTTGGAGAGACAAGGTTACCCTATGTTGTCCAGGCTGGTCTCAAACTTGTGGGCTCAAGGGATCCTCCTGCCTCAGCCTCCCAAAGTACTGGGATTACAGGCCTGAGTCACCATGCCCTGACAACTTTTATTTTATTTAGATTCAAGGGGTACATGTTCAGGTTTGTTACCTGGGTATATATTACATGATGCTGAGGTTTGGTGGACAATTGGGGCACCTGTCACCTAGGTACTGAGCATAGTACCCAGTAGTTTTTTTTTTTTAAATACTCTCTCCCTCTCTTTTCCTCCCCACCTCTAGTAGTCCCTAGTGTCTATTGTTGCCAGCTTTAGGTCCATGAGTACCCAATATTTCACCCCGCACTTATAATTGAGAACATCTGGTATCTGGTTTTCTGTTTCTGTGCTACTTTGCTCAGGGTAATGGCCTCCAGCTACATCCATGTTGCTGCAAAAGACATGATTTAGTTGTTTTTATGGCTACATAGTATTCCACGGTATATATGTGCTGCATTTTCTTTATTGAATCCACTGTTGGTGGGCATCGAGGTTTATTCCATATCTTTGCTACTGTGAATACTGCTGCGATGAACGTATGAGTGCACTTGTCTTTTTGGTAGCATAACGTATTTTCCTTTGGATATATACACAGTCATGGGATTGTCATGACAAATCATAGTTCTAAGTTATTTGAGAAATCTCCAAACTCTTCTTTACAGTGACTGGACTAATTTGCATTCCCATCAACAGTGTATAAACGTTCCCTTTTCTCCACAGCCTCACCAGCATCTGTTGTCGCTTGACTTTTTAATAATAGCCAGATTCATGAAATTTTCCATGTTTGATTTTTTTCACTCTACAAAAGCACAGTGTTTGAAAAATTAGAAATTTAACACATAATATGTAAGTACGGACATTTGCAACTCAAAGCACCGAAACAGTTGCTATGCAACAAAATGAAGCAGTGAGTCAGCCATCACTGTATGTAATTTGTCACACTCAGGTGACGTCATATTGTAATCCAACTGTTAGAACCATGCTGTTTATAATTTGGTAACTATACAGTCACAACTACATCATTGAAGTTAATAGCACCAGCTTCAAAATCAAGCAGACCCGGATTCAAATTCTGCCTCAGAAAATTTCCTACTACATAGCTCCTGACACTTCTTCCAATAATTCTGCGAGGCATGAGTCTGGAGGTGAAGACGTGAAAACTGCTTCCAGTTCCAGTCTAAAAGTCCTTACTTGGAATCTCCTCATTTTAAATCTATCCCTAAGCACCACAAGCTTTAGCGTCAGTTCCAGTGGCAAAGGCAACACAGAAATTATAAATAAATACATTCTTCAACTAAGCCCCTCACACCTCAGCCACCTTCTCCGGCTTGTTAAGCAATAGCAAACAAGAACTAGATGCCACACCGAGTGGCGTGGATATTGGATACTGTAGCCAGAATCTAAAGAGCTTTTCTTGAACAAGACTGTCAAGGGGCAAATAGACATTTACTTATTTTGGGGTTATGCATGATTGAGGATGCCACTCTGTGGCCCAGGATTCTCATTTAATGCCCCTCAGGCATCCAACTGTTTGACAGGCTTAAAACACATGAATTCTATTTCCAAAGACAGAGACAGACATCAGGGCCCTCCTACCAGAGCATGTGGAAGAAAGAGCAAACAGCAAAAGAAACTCACTAGGGAGGGTGAGGCCATAGACAGCTGCCGCTGCATTTGTTTTAGAGCGTAAGCAAGAAAAATCCTCCTTTGACATTTGAAAACTTTCTATATCCTCCCCTGTAACTGCCAAACTATCCCAGACTTCCTCACCAAAGCTCCAAATGCCCATATTTTTCTTCACTCCTGGATATAAATGTGACTCTCTTCTCTTTATTATAAGGCAATGAAAGGCCTCCAGACATAGTCACTGGCACTCCTGGGACCCCCAGATGGTTTGCTGGGCCAGGAAGAATGCCGTGCAGTAGTGGGGAGGTAACAGGTTCCTTCACAAGAAGCCACCTGCTCATAATTCATTCACACGCTTCTCCTCTGGGCAAAGCAACAACAATTTAAAATAGTCTAACGTGGGCCTTCCTGGAATTACAAAAATAGGAGCGCATCCAAATTTGAGGATTGGTTGCCCCCTATTCTCTGGTGCCACCCCAGCTGGAAGACTGCCAGGAACAGGTTACAGAGTATCTTTAACAGAAATGGAGATTAGCAGGTGTTAAAGACAGATTAGCAGTTAAATGAGTTTCTCCCTGTCATAATCAGTATTCAAAGAGAAAGGGTTTTTAGTTGGGCAGCTGCTAGGAGTCTTTTCTGACAAGAAGAAATTTGCCTGGATTTACCAGGCTTTAGCAAATTCAAGATATCAAAGTGTAAAGGTAACCCATAAATGAAGTTTGTAGCAGGCAGGCACTTGGCTAGAATGTGTAACTGAGATAAAATGGGGTCACAGTAGGCTTTGTTTTCAGGGCACTTTCTGGGGATGGGAAGCAAGAAGTTCCATGTATGTACTTTTTTTCCTGTGG
Organism: Macaca nemestrina; assembly: GCF_043159975.1. Taxonomy (NCBI): domain Eukaryota; kingdom Metazoa; phylum Chordata; class Mammalia; order Primates; family Cercopithecidae; genus Macaca; species Macaca nemestrina. Next base: position 16,698,436 of record NC_092142.1, on the reverse strand, counting down.
ACTCAGGTCCTGACTCTAATTCCAAGACTCCACTCTTTCTGCAGCGCTTTCTTTCTGCACGCTTAGATTTGGCCATCAGTCTGGAGGGCAGAGTGAAGAGCCTGAACAGGCTTGGATGAAATAATACCATCTTAGCCAGTTTGAGTTGCTATAATAAAAATACTGTAGACTGAGTGGCATAAACAATATACATTTATTCCTTGTGGTTCTGGAGGCTGGGAAGTCCAAGATCAAGATGCTGGCAGATCTGGGGTCTGGTGAGGGCTCTCTTCCTAGTTTGCAGACAGCTGCCTTCTCACTGTGTCCTCTCATAGCTGAGAGGCCAACAAGGTGAAATCCCATCTCTACTAAAAATACAAAAAATTAACCAGGGGTGTTGGCACATGCCTGTAGTTCCAGCTACTTGGGAGGCTGATGTGAGAGAATCACTTGAACCTGGGAGGTGGAGGTTGTGTGAGCCAAGATCATGCTATTGCAATCCAGCCTGGGTGACACAGCAAGACTTTGTCTCAAAGAAAAGGAAAGAAAGAAAGACTATGTGGCCCTTTCTTCAAGTTTGACATACATATACCTTATGATCCATCTCTTCTTCTCCTAAGTATTTACCCAAAAGAAATGAAAACACATTTACTCCAAATCATGCACAAGAATGTTCATAGTAGCCATGTTCATAAGTGCAAAAAAGTGGAAACAATGTAAATGCGCATCACAGGAGAATGCTGGATGCCTCCAAAGGAATACTACACAGCAAGAAAAAGGATAAAAGATCAATACACACAATACGCATATGCATGAATCTCAAAACAGTATAAGCAACAGAATCCAGAAACAAAACAGCACCCAACACATAAGAAAGATAATCTCTTTTGTGTTTCTTCCTATAAGGGCACAAATTCCATTCTTGAGGGATCCACTCTCATATCCTAATTGTCTCCCAATGGTCCTACCCCCTACTACCATCACAATGGGTTAGATTTCAAGATAGAAAGTCTGGGGAAACTAGAACATTCAGTCTACAGCAAACACTATGACAGCAAATTATACTGTCATAGTCAACTAGGTTTTTAGAGAGAAAGAAAGAAATTGTTTATTAAGCACCTACTATGTGCCATGCATTTTACTAAGCTCTTTCATTATTTTATTTTAACCCAAAAGACCTGGTCCACATTAGAAGATCTGGCATAAGTGAAACTAAAGACAGATTGAGTTGCTTATTTCTTTCCTTCCCATGGTTTTGTGTTTCCTTCTTAATGTTATTTTGAATTTGTTTGGGCTCAAATTATATTACACCCTTGTCATCTCCATTAGCTAAAATGTATTTATGGCTGATTATGCATGCATAAAATAAATTAAATATCTGAATAACATTACCAGTAATTGGTGAAATTGCCTTATGTTTTCACATCCTTATAACAAAAAAGGCATCAACAAATGACCACGAAAACAAAAGGATAATCCATTATAATTTTCCATATTACCATAGTGATAGGACAGACACAATTATGGGCAATTTCAGTGTCTAAAAATCAAGTATGATGAAAATTATATTGAAGTTAACTAAAAAAAATTACTTTAGCTATTGCTCCAAACCAACTGCTAGTGAGGATGAAAGAAAATAGTCCCTGCTTAGAAAAATCAGCCACTGACTTAGAAATTGACACTGAATCTTTTAAGTTTCTACAAACTGTAAACCATAGCTGGAGCGTTCATTTTGATTTGCCTGGGTGATTCTCCATGATATGGTTTCCCTTCAGACACCACTGCTTTATTGGTGAATCATTTATGCTGATTTTAGAGAGATATTCTAGTGTGTTTTTCTTTCTGAATGCATAAGCACCACCTTCAGCACATTCTGGTATATATAAATGTATGTGTGTGCCCACACACAGGATCAGATTGGCACAATCATTTTTTAGGCTGCTAATTTGTGTGTTTTGATGGTGATATGAATTTAAAATATTTAATAACCATAAAAACCATCATGGCATAGGTACTGACCAATTGAGAAGGATGCCAGCTGCGACATTAGAGCAAAGTACTGTGACCCCTTTTGTGCAAGACCAGGGGATCACAGTAACTGGGGTGAACCAGGAAGCTGCTATTTACCAACCAAAATGAAAGTCTTTTAATAGGTTAACAAGGGTGCAACTACACTAGGGTGTCACAACTACATGTCAGTACTGCACACACACACACACACAAAGAGAGAGACACACACACTGAGAAAGAGAAAGAGAGAGAGAGAGAGCCCCAAGGAAGGTCTGGCCTCTCCCTTGACCTCTGTTATCCAGGTGATTTTAGTCAGCATCTTGCCAAACGGACGCCCCAGGACAGTACACTCCTGTAGAGCTCTGGCAGGTGACATGGCAGCCCAAACCAATGGTCATTTCTACAAGGACACCCCTTCTCTTTCAGCATTGACACCTGGAAAACCACAGTCTTATTCACAGAACACAGTAGTTGGGACCCAAGCTCAGGTACCACCACTTAGATTTTAAAAGCCAAAGATGAGCGGAGTTTGAAACAGACAGAAACGCTCCAAATCCACCCAAGGGAATCTAAAGAAGATGATAAATCTATCTATCTATCTATCTATCTATCTATCTATCTATCTATCTATCTATCCATCCATCCATCCATCCATCCATCCATCCATCCATCCATCCATCCATCCTTCCTTCCTTCCTTCCTTCCTTCCTTCCTTCCTTCCTTCTTCCTTCCTTCCTTCTATTGAGAGATGTGGCAGGGCCTGTATCTTAAGAGAAAGAGAATCCTCTACCCCATCAAAGTGAGATTTATAAAGAACAGATCCAAACATGACTTTCCGTTTCTCAAAATTATTTGACGGCCAGCATCACTGATCCTTTAATATGGTAGGCAGGGGACTTCAAAATGGAGCCTCACCTTATTTCTTGCTGCCTTAACCCTACATTTAAGCAGTAGTGAACCATTTGTGGTATTGGAACACATCATGTTATTCTATACCCAGACTTCCATTCCACTGGATGGGCAATCCATTGCAACCCACATCGTAAGCCCTGGAATTGTTTGCTAGAAATCATCCTAGTTGGCTTCATCCAAGTATCCTGAGTAACACAGGGCTTGGCATATAGTAGATCTCAATAGTTTTTGTTGAGTAGATAATTCAATATAACCAGGCAGTTCTGAAGAATAAAAAATGACAGGCACACTGTCACACATCTTTGCCTGGGAGAGATGAAGACACGTCCAGTGTATTCTAAGATCACAGGATCAAAAATTACCAGAGGTTAAAAATAAAAAGACTGACCACTTCCAGGAGTGGTGAAGATGAGGAGTCATTAGAAATCTCATATCCTGCTGGTAGGAGTGTAAAGTGGCACAACCACATGGAAAACAATTTGGCAGCTTCTTAAAAAGCTAAACATACACTTACCATACCATTCAGCCATCCTAGTCCTAGGTATTCACACAAGAGAAAAGAAAGTATACATCCATGGAGATTTGGTACACAAATGTTCACAAAAGTCTTATTTCTAATAGCTAAAATATGGAAACAATTTAGATGTTTCCAGTAAAACAACGGGTAATGGATAAACAAATTGTGGTACATCCATATAGTAAAACACTTCTCAGCAATAAAAAGCAATGAACTATTGATACACGCTACAAAAAGGATGAATTTCAAAGTAACGATGCTACATGAAGGTAACCAAAGAAAGAGTATAAACTGTATGATTCCATTTATTCATAATTCTAGAAAATGCAAACTCACGATAGAAAGCAAGGTAGGGCTTCCTGAGAATGGAAGAGGAAGGGGTAAGAAGGAGATATTATAAAAGGGGTATGCAAAAACTTTTGGAAATGATGAGCATATTCACTATTTTGATTATAATGGTTTTGAGGGTGTATAGGTAAGTGAAGATGCATCTAATTCTATACTTTGAGTATGTGCAATTTATTGAATGTCAATTATACCTTGATAAAGATGCATAAAAATAAATAACTGAGCAAGGCATATGCTTTATGAGGAAACAGTCATTGTGGTTTGGGGAAATGACAATGAGACACTAAGAGGGTAATGGGAACACTTTGATTTTGGAAGTGTAAGAGATTAAGGGTGGCACTTCAGAAAAGGAAAAATATAAGAAAAATGTCTAACAGTCAAGGCTGTCCAGTGATAAAATAAACTGGCCTTGGAGGTAGTGAGTTCCTAGTCCCTGGAAGCATTTAATTTGATGACCATTAAATAGCCCTTGAAATGGATTCTCGCCCTGGTTGGCCAATTATCTTCTATGAGCCCTAAGATTCTTTTAATCTCTGATACTTACTTGTTCACCAAGAAGACACTGGCAGGGAATATTTGCTGGTAGCAAACTCCCTGTCACTGGTGCTCATGAAAACAACCATTAGGAATTTTCCTCAAGAATAAAAGAAGTGAAAATAATTCAAAGGCATAGGACTTCAAAGAAGTCGAGTTGAAAGGAAATCAGTTCTTCAGATACAGGAATTACTAGTGAGTACAAAGAGAAGAGTGAGTGATGGAGCTTTGGGGAGAGGGCAGCTGGGTTGCTGAAGTCTGGGTGTGAGAATATCAGGGAGGGGATTAGGCACTGGGGTCTAGAAAACCCAGGGTGTGGGTATAAAAAACAGAACTGGAGTCGTGAGCAGGGATCGGGAGGCCGGGGTCTTGGGATGCTTTCTCACAGATGCTGTTGGACTTGCTGTGGAAATAACTTCCCAAAGAACAAAATATACCCCTGTGTTCAAAAACTTTCAGTAGCCTCCTGTTGCACTTAGAATACCATTAAAATGATTTACCAGGGCTACACAGATACTGCTAAGTGAAAACAGCAAGATGCCAATAAATGGGTAACAAAAAAGGAATGGTTTTAAAAACAAAAACAATGAAAATTCTTTTATTATGAATGTGTACTCTCTGTGAGCATTTTGCACAAGGGTATCAGTCTCGATTATTACACTAAATTAAAACTTCTCCTTAAGCCTGGCCCAGGTCCCCGACAAGCCCCACTCTGGCATATGGCACTGCTGTGAGGGGGAGACAGGGATAATCGCTGGAAGCAGAAGGTGTCCAAAGAGGAACAGTTGTGACCCCCACCAGCCACCTGGATGAAGTAATTAAACAATTGACTGAGTGAATCTAACAAAGGCCAAAGGGATTAAAATTGATTTGGGTAAAAGAAAAATGAGGTCAGTTTCCTCATTTCTGAAAACCAAGGTGAGAGTTAAGGGCAGACCCTTCCCCAGATTCCATATATCTTCCTTAGTCCATAAAGGAGAGGATATCACTCTTGCCTTGTGGGAAGAAAATTGCCAACTCTTTTTATCCATGAGTCCTCCCCAGGAAAAGAAGGAATGAATGCAATTGCTCAGAGAGCAGCACTCACCAGAACGTGACTTATTAAAGGGCAGGGATAGGGTATTGCAGAGTTAGGGCCCACCATTTACCACATGCTCTTTGCATACCTCCCAGACACCCCCCTTTCTCCATTTTCAGTGCCCTATAGGCCTGTGGACCTCACCCCTCGATGGCTATCTCAAAGTCAGGCCTGACCTGTAAGTCAATAGTCTATAACTTGGTGAAGAAGGTGATATGGTTTGGCTCTGTGTCCTCACCCAAATCTCATCTTGTAGCTCCTGTAATTCCCACGTGTTGTGGGAGGGACCCAGTGGGAGATGACTGAATGATGGGGGCGGATCTTTCCTGTGCTGTTCCCATGATAGTGGCAATAATGAATGGGTCTCATGAGATCTGATGGTTTAAAAAAAAGGAGTTTCTCTGCACCAGCTCTTTTTGCCTGCTGCCATCCATGTAAGATGTGATTTGCTCCTCCTTGCCTTCCACCATGATTGGGAGGCCTAGCCAGCCACGTGGAACTGTAAGTCCAATAAACCTTTCTTTTGTAAATCGCCCAGTATCGGGTATGTCTTTATTAGCGGTACGAAAATAGACTAATACAGAAGGAGTAAGAAGTTGAAATCTGTTTCTACTCATAACACTTTTGACATCAAATTTGTGGGTTTTTTTCCATACCAACACCCAATGATCCAACTCTTCAGACAACCAACTCAGTGTCCAAGGATCCAATTCTAACACCAACTACCCAGAATTTGCATCAGACCCCACAGGTTAAGGGCTCAGTCCCACAAGACTGCTCCCACTTCCGATGCTAATTCCAAGTTCTGGGTCTCCTGTACTTCTAATAGACCAACTACAAATCAGGGGTTCCACCACCAGCACCCCCATGTTCAATGGTTTGCTACAATGGCTCATGGAATTCAGGAAAAACCATATATTTACTATTACTGGTTTATTATAAAGGATACAAATGTCCATCAGATGAAGAGGCACACAGGGTGAGGTCAGAAGGGTCCTAAGCATTGAGACATCTATCCCTGTGGAGTTGGGGTGTGCCACCTTCCTGGCACATGGATGTGTTCACCAACTCAGCAGCTCTCTGAGCCCATCCAGTTTAGGGGATTTCATGGAAGTTCCATTACATAAGCATGATAGATTAAATCATTGGCCATTTGTGATCAGCTAAATCTCCAGCCCCTTTCCCCTCCCTGAGAGTTCCAACCCTCTAATCACATGGTTGATTCCTCTGGTAATCAGCCCCTATCCTGAAGCTAGCTAGGGGGCCCGCCAAGAGTCATCTCATTTGCATAAACTCAGGTATGGTTCAAAGTCTTATTGAGAGTAACAGAAGATGCTCCTCTCACCCCTCTGACTCAGAAAATTAAAATGGTTTTAGGGCCTCTATGTTAAGAACTAAGGAAGAAGACCAAATATCTATTTTTTATTCTATCACGATATCACAGAGGCTCTCCTCAGCCTCAGGCCTAGCCATGTTCCCAGTCAAGGTTTGAAACCCTTCTTGGGAACTTGAAACGCTGCTTTGGAAGTGTTGGGGGTGGGGAGGTGCAGCTATGAATCCAGCGCTTTGTGTGGAAGCTCATTTGTCAGAATCCTGGAAGGGAAGAAAACGGACTGATAGGATTCGTCCGCCATGAATTCTTAGATAGTAAAGGAAGTAGCAAATTAGCCTATGCATTAATATTGGCCTCAGACACTCTTCTGTCTTCTGATAGCAACAGCAACACCACCACACGCCACCATGAGGCACATATTGTTATCCCCTTTCTACATATGAGTAAGAGAAAACAGAGTTAAAACAGCTAAATTTCCTGACTTGATCATTCCGCGCATGATCATTCTAGGCATGTCACAGGGTCTCACATGCACCCCGCAAACATGTGAAACAGTATGTATCCGTACAAGAAAAAAAGTTTACATAAAAATTAATTAAAATTTCTAAATAAATGTCTAATTAAATAAACAACATAGTAGAGAGCGGTGGGACCAGGTAAGTTCCAGGAAGTATTTTTGTTGTTGCTGCTGTTTTTGTTGTTGTTGTTGTTGTTGTTGTTGTTGTTGTTGTTTTGAGACAGAGTCTCGCTCTGTCGCCCGGGCTGGAGTGCGGTGGCCAGATCTCAGCTCACTGCAAGCTCCGCCTCCCGGGTTTACGCCTTTCTCCTGCCTCAGCCTCCCGAGTAGCTGGGACTACAGGCGCCCGCCACCTCGCCCGGCTAAGTTTTGTATTTTTTTAGTAGAGACGGGGGGTTTCACCGTGTTAGTCAGGATGGTGCTGCTGTTGTTTTTTAAGGCAAGGTCTTGATCTGTCACCCGGGCCGGAGTGTAGTGGCACGAACATGGCTAACTGCAGCCTTGACCTCCCAGGCTCAAGCAATCCTCTCACCTCAGCCTCCCAAGTAGCTGAGACCACAGGCACGTACCACCATGCTTGGCTAATTTTTTAATTTTGTAGAGACAGGGTCTTACCATGTGGCCCAGGCTGGTCTCAGACTCCTGGGCTCAAGTGATCCTCCCACCTTGGCTTCCCAAAGTGCTGTAATTATAGGCGCGAGCCACCATGCCCACCCCAGAGAGCTCTTACTCACTGCACTATTTCACCTCTTTAAACGCATGAAGGGATGTTCTAATTATTATTATTATAGTTTCAAATGAGAAAGACACTAAACCAAGGAGGCCCAGAGGCTTATCTAAGCCTAAAATAGGCAGGAAAGTACAGAGAAGGCAGTGTGGTGTAGTGGGTAGCTCTTGGGACTTGGCCCCTGAAGATCACGGTTCAAATCCCAGTTATACCATGAGCCTCACCCCTTCATCTGGGAAACTGAGCATCCTGACAAGGCTCAGACAAGATCATACACATACAAGCCCTTCGTGCATGCAATACTATGTCTGGAAAGCACAGATTTTGTATATAGTAGTTTCTGTTGTCACAGCCGACCAACCTTGAGTTGACCCAGTAGTTCTCCATCCAGGGTAAGTCTGTCCCCCAGGGGACCCCGGGCAATGTCACAATTGACATCCAGTGAGTAGATGCCAGGGATGCTGTGAAATATCCTACAATGCACAGGACATCTTGTAACAAAGAATCATCCAGCCCAAAATGTCAGTAGGACCCAGGCTGAGAAGCACTGGTTTGGAATAAATTCATGGCATTTAAAACAATTCGGGAGTAGAGCTGATGCTCAATAAATACTTGTTGAACATATGAATAAATAAATAATCAAGTTCTGCAATGTTGCCTACAATGTGGTTATCTGAGAGCAATGTTAGAGTAAGTAAACGGGTGGTAAATAAGCCAGGGAGACTGAGGGATAGGCAACATCCTTGCTACTCAAAGTCTGGTCCAGCAGCTTCACCATCACCTGCGCACCTGTTACAAAGGGAGCACCCCAGATTCCATCCCAGACCTACTGAGTCAGAATCTGCATTTTAACAAGATCCCCAGAGAACTCACAGGCACGTTCAGGTTTGAAAAACACCATCCTAAAGTCTGCATTCGGGGGCAGGGCAGGTTATATCCAATAGCAGCCCTAGGTTCCAACCGATTAGTGCAGAAACTAAGGTCTCTTTAAGATCAGTTCTGCTGAAGCATCCCTCTTGGCTATAACCAAGCTCTATCCACAGGTGGCATTTCCACCTGGATACTCTCCATTTGGATAAAGGAGAACACGTCCCCCAGGCACTGAGCAGGGCCTTCTCTCTCTTTGTTCACAAAGTAGAGCGCTGAGTATAATGAAATATGGCACATCATCAATACCCCCTATGCAGAAACTGCACGGGATGCTACAGCTGAAAGATTCCTTGAAGCGGAAAAGAAAATCGTATTGCAACTTTTATTTGGAGTTTGATTACTTCATTGTCTTTTACCCTTCAGGTGAAGGGGCAGCCAAGAAAAATACATTCTGTGTGATGCCATGAGCTCGGATCCTTAGTTCCGAATGCTGCTCAGACTTTGTCCTGTGGCACCAGGAAAGGAAAAGAGGTGCTTTGCATCAGCCACAAAGCCAAACGTGTCCTCCAATCAGGGTAATCATATTCTTCCTTCAAATACTAACAGGTCATCAGAACTCAATATTTATTGAGCATTGACTAAATACCATGGCACTACTCTAAGTATTTTACATATATTAATGCATTTAGTACTTACACACCCTTTGAGGTAGAAACTACCAAATTCTTCATTTTATAGATAAGGAAGTTCATGCGTAGAGAAGTTAAGTAACTTTCCTGAGGTCAGACAGCTAAAAAGCAAGTGGTGAAGCTAAGACTGGAACCCAGAAATCTGACTTCAGAGCCAATGTTCTTAATCCTTCAACCCTACTGTTTATATTTTAGATTTTATAAGAATAACTAAGATGAAATCTCTGCTCTGATGGAGTATTCAGCCTGGTAAAGGGAAATAGATAAACAGATACAACACACATATCAGGCATTTAGAGCAAAGATGTACTGTTTTCTCCATTTAGTACCACTCATATTATATCTCATATGATTTGTCCTTATTATTTATTTATTTGAGATGGAGTCTTGCTCTGTCACCCAGGCTGGAGTGCAGTGGCGTGATCTTGGCTCACTGCAGCCTCTGCCTCCTGGGGTCAAGCAATTCTCCTGCCTCAGCCTCCCAAGTAGCTGGGATTACTGGAATGCGCCACCACGCCTGGCTAATTTTTGTATTTTTAGTAGAGATGGGGTTTCACCTTCTTGGCCAGGCTGGTCTTGAACTCCTGACCTCAGGTGATCTGCCTGCCTCAGCCTCCCAAAGTGCTAGGATTATAGGCACGAGCCACCCTACTCGGCCTATTTGCCCTTATTCTAATTTGACTCAATGATTTAGAATCAACAAGCATGTTATAACAGGTCAGGTACGTACTAGGTAGTCATTAAATAATAGTTGAGAGAATGAATAAATAAAATAATTAATGGCCATGCACAATGGCTCACATCTATAATCCCAGCACTTTGGGAGGCTCAGGTGGGAGGATCACTTGACCCCAGGAGTTCCAGACCAGCCTGGGCAACACAGCAAAAACCCTGTCTCCACAAAAAAAAAAAACAAAAAACACATACACACACAAATTAGCCCAGGATGGTGGTACGTGCCTGTAATACCAGCTACTCAGGAGGCTGAGGGGGGAAGATGACCTGAGCCCAAGAAGTCAAGGCTGTGGTGATCTGTGATCCCATCACTGCACTCTAGCCTGAGTGATGAGAGTGAAACTCTGTCTAAAAATATATATATAATAATAATTAACAAATGAGCATGGTCCTTCAAATAATTTTCAAGAAAGTAAAGCACTATGGATGGTAATAGGCTCTTAAAGCAAATACCTGCTTTTTTCTTTCTATCCAGCACTATCCCCCAACCTCCCTCCTTAATTTGTGGAATTGCCCCTTTTCCCAGCTCCTCCCATGTTCTTCCCACCGGAGCTATAACAGCTTTGCATTGCAACATCTCTGGTCTTAGCTAACTGGCCATGGGTAAGCTCCTGAAATGAGCTGGGCCAATGAGTCATCTTCTTTAGGAATTTTGGAAGCAGGAGAAAAAAGATCAGTACAACTTTTCCAAGGAGTCAAAGCTGTACAATGAAACAAACCAACAAAAAGATACCTGTTGGCCGCCACATTTTCAACCCCAGGGAGGCAGCTCATCTGTATCCCAAGAGCTCCATAAAGCTTTATGCTAATATGCAGCTAAGAGCCAAAGATGAGAGAAGGAGAGAAATTACTTCTGACATCGTTCAAGTCTCTGTTTCCAGACACTTAACCTCTGAGGTTTCATTTTCTCTTTCATAAAAGAGAGAGAGGGTGGGAGGATTACATCCTGCAAGGCTACAATTGTGCTGTTCAAGGAAGAGGGGTTCTAACCAGGCAACAATGCCCAAGTAAGGGGAAAGTTCACTCACTCCCCTGTATTTGAACTCACAGCCTCTAGCACCAGAGTAAAACCAGTTGAAGGAATCCAATTCCTTTTGAGCTTGAACTCCACCAAACAGCCCTCTAATTCTACAGCACAGGTGATATGCCCTGACTGATGACATGAACGGGTAAGTTTCTATAATAGGGGCGTCTAGGGGCGTCTCATGTTTCTCATGAACAAAATGGCATGCTACATTTACAAAACTGGCCTCCTGTGTCTTCGGATGCCGTGAGCCCTTTCTCGGGGTCTGCTCACCAAGAGGGGCTCAGCATTACAAATTTTGCTCCCATAGGGCTGAAAGAGCATAACCACTTGGCTCTTTCATACCAAGCATCTAGCATCTAGGAAGATGGTTTCCAGTCCCATTACAAGGCTACGATGCTCTTCGCTGAAGAAGTACAGAACCATCAGTGAGTTCCAAAACCATACCATGGCTCGATGCAAACAGCCCTTCAGATTCTCTAGATACCTGTTTTTCCCATCTTGCTCTACATCCTCAGAGGCCACTGAGAAAAAGGAGGAAGTTTAAATGAAATGGTTCTTCTGCAGGCTTCAATCGCCGCAGCTCCATCTGACATGCTTTAAATATCTGGGTTTTGCATTTAACATGTGATATATTCTGACACTTTCTATTTTCTTTCTTTTTTGAGACAGGGTCTCACTCTGGTCACCCAGGCTGGAGTGCAGCGGTGCAATCATAGCTCACTGCAGCCTCAACTTCCTGGGGCTTAACTGATCCTCCCATCTCAGCCTCCTAAGTAGCCTCAGCCTGTATGTTGTGCACCACCACACCTGGCTAAGTTTTTTTTTTTTTTTTTTGAAACTGAGTCTTGCTCTGTCACCCAGGCTGGAGTGCAGTTGCACAACCTCGGCTCACTGCAACCTCTGTCTCCTGGGTTCAAATGATTCTCCTGCCTCAGCCTCCCGAGTAGCTGGGACTATAGGCGCCTGCCACCATGCCCAGCTAATTTTTTGCATTTTTAGTAGAGACGGGGTTTCACTGTGTTAGCCAGGATGGTCTCGATCTCCTGGCCTTGTGATCTGCCCACCTCAGCTTCCCGAAGTGCTGGGATTTCAGGCGTGAGCCACCGCATCTGGCCACTAATTATTATTTTGGTAGAGACAGGGTCTTACTATGTTGCCCAGGCTTGTCTTGAACTCCCGGGCTCAAGCAATCCTCCCACCTCAGCCTCCCAAAGTGCTGGAATTACAGGTATGGGTCACTATACCTGGCCCTATTTTATTTTTTTTAGAATGGAAAAAGCATCTATGGCCCACAAAATTAATGTCATGATCCCCTAATGGGCCCAACCTGAAGTTTGAAAAAGCATTACTCCAGCATGCCCACAGAACACGTTTCAGCTGGGGTTTGCATCCAATGAATTCACTAGGTCAAAGGTCACCAACCGGTTCCCACAGACAGTAAGGGTCCTTCGAACTTAAGCCCAACATGGCTGGCTAACATAATGTTAGAAACAAAACCGAGAAGTTTCATCTCCAGAAGCTCTAAATGGAGACATGTACATTCTAAGACACTAGCCATGCTTGGGGAGAAAAAAATAAATAGAAGGTTATGTGGCACAGTGTCTGTATTTCCACACAATTGCAACTAGCAGGAGCTGAAGTAGATGTCTGATTCCCTCTGCTCTCTCCCAAAATATAAGTTCTGAACGGTAAGCAATTCCAGGACCACGTGGGCGCACCCCAGGGCCTCCAAGTCCGTCCACCTGCCAAGCCTCCTGCTGAAAATCCCCTCTCACCATGGATTCTGCAGGTCTGGCCAGCTCGCCTTTTGATAAATGCCCTTTGCTAAGATGCAGGTCAGTGTAATTTTCCAAAAGGTTAGGAGGAGTGACTGCCTAGAGAGGACTCGCTTATTATTTCAAATGCCACCCATCCCATTCTCTAACATTTACTGAGTTATTTACAACTTGATTCTTGCTGTACCTGCCAGTATGTCTGACCTGCTCCAGTCTCTCCTCTCATCACCGTCTCTACAGCCCTGAAATAGGAGCTAGTGGCTAATGGCTGTGCCTCTGACAGCCAGGGTGGTTTCTAACCTAAGATACGGAAGTCACCCTAATAGGTAATTTTTGCACCAAGTCATGCCTTAAACGTCGATAAAATTCACCTATTTTGAGGCATGCATGGTTGTTGATTTTTTCCATGGGGCTGCAGATGTTTAGTCCATCTTCAATTTGTTCAGCCAGATTAAAAACCCAGTACCAATGTTTAAACTAGCAAACCTCAAAAAGACTTCATTTCTCCTCTAAATAATATGGGGCATTTGTTTGGGTCAGTAACTTCAGTTAAAGAAACTTTTTGGGGACAACTATTTATCCTATAAGCCTGTTGAAGTTATAATAAAAATAGTAACAATCATGATAACATGAATGTCTGTCAAGTATTCAGTGTCTGCCATGCACCAAGCATGATGCATGCTATTCAGCCTTTGGCTATATATAAATATACATTGCTAGAGAGAGTTTTATATATAGTTTATACCAGCAGTCCCCAACCTTTTTGACACCATGGACCAGTTTTGTGGAAGACAATTTTTCCACAGACTGGGGTCAGCAGACAGGGTGATTGGTGAGATGATTCAAGCGCGTTACATTTATCATGCACTTTATTTCCATTATTATTACATTATAATATATAATGAAGTGATTATACAACTCACCATAATATAAAATCAGGAGGAGCCCTGAGCTTGTTTTCCTGCAACTAGACAGTACCATCTGCAGTGAGAGAGTGACAGGGCATTAGATTCTCATCTAGGAGGGTGCAACCTAGATTCCTTGCACATGCAGTTCACAACAGGGTTCCTGCTCCTATGAGAATCTAATGCTGCCACTAATCTGACAGGAGGCACAGCTCAGGTGGTGATGCTAGGAATGGGAAGCAGCTGTAAATACAGACGAAGTGTTGCTCGCTGCTCACCTTCTGCTGTGTGGCCTGGTTCCTAACCGGGCACAGACTGGTACCAGTCTATGACCTGGGGGGTTGGGGACCCCAGGTTTATATGGTTATATGTAGTTAATATTAGCTATATATATAGTTTTATATGTATTGTTATAGTTTTATATATACATACAGTCATTTAACTCACAACATCTTCGCAAGTTAGGTATCAGATAATTATTTCTCCTTTACAAACAAATGAAGGCTGAGAGCTACAATGACTTTCCCAGGACCACTCACTTATTATCAGAGTCAGGAGTAGATTTCAGGACTGTCCGTACTTTCTATCCTACCCACTGCCTGTCAATCATAATTATACCAAGAACCATCACTTCAGAGCCAGTGTCTATGCCCTTATATACATCAAAGCACTGAGATTACTCAACAAGCCAACTGTGAAAATTCCCTTTGTCATGAGCTTTCTTTTGGTCTGGAATAAGAATTCTGGAGTTTGAGTGAATCCAGCCTCCTTCTTCCCACGGGACTAGGAGATCTTGGTCTTATGGCCTAACGTGGTTGAATAGCTCAACACTGGAATTAGATTAACCAGGATTTGAATCCTGCTTTCCTCATTTACTACTTACAAGATGTTGGGCAAGTCACTAAACCTCTCTGAGCCTTAATTTCCTCATCTAAAAGAAAGGGAAAAGCTAATAATTTCTGCCTCATAGGATTATGGTATGGAAAAAGTGAGGTTCTACATGTAAAGCTCCTGTGGCAGGAGCTGTGATAAATAAATGTTAGATACTGTCATAATTAACTGTCTGAAGGCTGCTGCTTCAGGAGCTGTTAGAGCCATCTTACATGGCTTCATTCTTACAAATTGAAATCTGTAAAAATAGAACATGATACCTTTACATTATTAGGACAAAGTTCTTACCCTTCATCCTACCCTATCCTCTACCCACAATGCCACCAACCCCTCTTCCTCCTCTGCAGAGAGAAGACATCCTCCAGGCTTTGAAAAGTGGGGAAATGAAAAGTTGCAGAGTGGACCCAGGAAAGCCCCAGGTTGTGTGTCCCAGGCTTGTCTTGAGAGGTTCCACCTTCATCATCTCTAGGACCTTCTGCTCCTCAGTCCACATTAGTAAGCATTTCCAACCCCTATTAGACTTACTCTGGGGTCTTAAGAATATACATTTCACTGATTTTACTCCACATGTTCTTCCCTCTCTCCTCCCCTTCTTTTTCTCCCCCTGTCTCTTCTCCTTCCCTGCATGCCCCTTCCTCACTTTTTTATCTAGGATAATAAGGTTATATCTTGACCTATGAGTGCTCAGACCTGGCCAGCACTATCTGCTGCATTATCTGAATCACCATCCTGGTTCAGAACCAAGTGTGGCCTGCAAGGAAGGACTTGAATGCTCCCATCCCAATAAATACTTATTTTCTGATCATAACGCTTTTTGTGCAACATCAGATCTACACTGGTTTCCTAGGGCTGTCATAACCAACGACCACAAACTTGGAAATGTAAAGCCTCCAAGAAGGAATCCTTCCTTGCCTCTTCCAGTTTCTGGTGGGTCCAGGAATTCCTTGGGTTGTCTGTTTTCTCCTCTCTACGTCTTTTCCTTATCTGTCTCTTATAAAGACAAGTGTCATTGGATTCAGGTCTTGCCCTGACATTAGGATGATCTCATTTCAAGATCCTTTATTTTGCTGAACAGAGGTTACTAGAGGGTGGAAAGGGTGGGGTGGAAGGTGGGGTATAGGTATAGGTATAGGTATAGGTATAGGTATAGGTATAATGTAAAGGATATAAAATCTCAGCTCAGGAGGAATAAGTTCTAGTGTTCCATAACACTGTAGGATGACTATGGTTAACAATAATATATATTTTCAAATAGCTGGATGAGAGGATACTGAATGTTCTCAGCATAAAGAACGTTTTAGATTATGGATATGCTAATTACCATTATCTGATCACTATATATTGTATCTATCAAAACATCACTATGTATCCCATGGATATGTACAATTATGTATCAATAACAAAAATGTTAAAAAAAGTTATTAAAAAATCAATAACAAAAATGTTCTTAACTTGTTTACATCTACAAAGACTCCTTTTTCAAATAAATTAACACTCACAGGCTCCAAGTGGGAATATCTTTTGGGGCCACCATACATCCTACTCCAAGATCCTAACGGGTCCCATGAGAACGGTGGCATGCCTTTCTTTCATCCTCCAGCTCACCTCACTCCTTCACCAAAACAATGCCAAGAATGGGAGAAAACCTTCCATTCCATTCCACAAGCCAGATCTTCCCATTCCATTCCCAAACTCTACATTTTGCAGAAACCCAACCCTGGTAGAGTGGGTTATGGGAGGGATGTGGGGAAATAGAACAAACTTCCAGGAATAAAAAGGTCCCCCGGTCTCCTCCCTAAGTCATTGGCTTCCTATGGAACAAGGATCACTGCATGGGACGCACTGCCCATCCCATTATTCACTCTCTCCAGTAAGGCCGAGGCTGAGGAAGAGGCAGAATTTAGCACTTTCCAAAAAACATTTAATATTTACCTTCTAGTAACAAAATTTACATTTTCAGATAAATCTAGGAAGTGCTGAGTTAAATAAATTCAGGCAGGTTTCTATATTGCAGGACTGGAGCTCTCAATACAATATACTATGAATAGAGGTAGAAACAATTTGCATTATTTCCTAAATTTACAAGATCAGAGAACCTCTTTATTTGTGAGGCATCTGATGGCCTTAGAGTTCTTCCAAAGACACAATGGGAGACTCTGGTGTAGATGATCCTACACAATAAGTAGCTGTCAAGCCATCAGGGATATGTAAATTAAAACTACAAAAAGATACCTCTTCACACTCACTAGGATGACTATAATCAAAAAGGCAGTAACAACCACAATTGTATTGGCAAGGCTGTGGAGCAACATGGGCCCTCATACTTAGCTGGTGGAAATGTAAAATGGCCAGTTGCTTTGGAAAAAAAACTTAGCAGTATCTTAAAAAGGTCAAATTTACCTATGACTCAGCAGTTCCCACTCCTAAATACGACCTATGTGCACACATAAATGGTTACATCAGCTTTATTCATAATAGCCCCAAACTGGAAAAAACCCAAATGTCCATTCACTGGTGAGTGGATAAATAAAATGTGGTATATCCATACAGTGGTATTATTAGCTCGTAATAAAAAGGAGCGAAATCCTGACATACACGTGCACCTCAAACACATTATGCTAAGTGAAAGAAGCCAAACACAAACGACCAAATAGTATATAGTCCCATTGCTATAAAATGCTCCAAAAAGATACCTACAAAGAGACGACAAGTAGGTAGCTCTTGGCAGGGATTGAGGATGGATTAGGGATTAACTGTAAACGGGCATGAAGGATTTTATTGAAGTGATGAACGTATTCTAAAACTGAATTGTGGTGATGGCTGCATAACTCAGCAAATTAACTAAAAATTAAATCGCACACTTAAAATGGGTGAATCTTGTAGTAGGTAAACTGCACCTCAGTAAAGTTGTTTATAAAACGTGCTATCATGGACTGATGCAATAAAATCGTATTAACCTACAAAAGACACCTATCAGGCTATTTTCTCAGCCCTACACTTGTCCAGATGAAGGTGGCAACCACCTGCTTTGGAAGTAAAGTCTCAAGAACCAGATTTTTCATCACACCTGGGAAAGTTAAGCAAGCTGCGTAAAGTAACCATAAAACACCTACCTGTGTTTTAAAGGAGGCATTGAGGTCTTTTCTATTGAAGGATATCCTCCATATAGAGGTACTTGCAAACTGAAAACACTGGTGATGAATCCCTAATCGCACTGTTACCTGGACAAAACAAGACCCAGCCCACAGAATTTATTTAAATGGTGGAATTGATTAGAATTCCAGGACCAATGCGAGAGAAGTTCTAAGGGAGAGAGATTGGGCTCTTTGATCTGCCTGGTTCCACTCTGACTTCATTCTAATTAGCAAAGCTTTTGAGGCAGACTGATAAGCATTCTGGGCACCACACATGTCTGGCCACTGACTAATTAATTAATTTTTGACTTTGAACAGTGACACTTAATTTGAAAACTTTCTCCCATCCATGGATGAATATGGAAAAGTAGGGCAAAAAGATTTAAACATATGCTTAAGGTGCCATTTCAAATCCAGTTGATTTCCAAGAGGGCAAAATGGGTCAGTGAGTTAAATAAAGAGATGGACGGTGGAGAAGAGGCAGGGGAGGGTGTGCTATGCCAGCTCTGCATCTGCTGTGCTGTGTGTGTGGGCTTAGCCATCGACCCTCTCTGTTCTCTTGGTGTTTTCTCAGTCATTTTATTTGAAAATTAGGTGTCTCCTCGGCAGCCTCATTTACGGAGAAATGACTGTGTGCACTGCCCACAGAGAGAAAAGGGACAGAAAACAAAAACCATTTACCGAGAGGAGAATGGGAGGGTGGACAAAGCTTTTAACTGTGTAGAGAGTTTAAGTGAACACGGTTCAGATCAGAGGTCAGCAAACCACATCTCAAAGGCCAAACCAGCCTCCTACCTGTTTTCTTAAATATAATCTTGTTGAAACACAGCCATGCCCATTTGTATATACGTTGTCTAGGCTTTCCATGCTACTATGGCAGAGCTGAGTTGGTATGACAGAGACTGTATGGCCCACAAAGCAGGAAATATGTACTCTGTGGCCCTTTCGTCTGCCAATCCCTGATCTAGATGGCGTCAGCATTATGCCCTCTTGGTGTAAGTAACTAAAGGGACATCCAGAAATCTTTTTTCTTTTCTTTTTTTTTTTTTTTAATCTCGAAAGTTCTTTTTCTAACAAGGAGGGAGCTAACATTTTTCTTAGCACCTCTATGTGGCTGGGGCAAGGGCCCTTTGTCAAAGTTAACCTCATCCCAAATCTTTGAAGTAGAGATGAACATGCTTATGTCAGAGAAGGCAACTGAGAAAGCTAATAGCTTGCCTGCAAGTTACAGAACTAGCGTTTAAAACCAGACTTACTTATCGGCAACATGACGCCTCCCTGCTATGTCAACATTAAGGGGAACATTTTGGCAAGAGGCTCTGTCCAACATTCCCTTTGTAAGGGTCAAAGGGCTTTGGGAATAGACTTCAGAGTAATATATTTGAATATATTTATGCAATCATCTGTGTGCCCACTCTATACTCCAAGCTTGGAGAGAAACCCTTCTATTAATCCCCCTTTCAAGCAGGTCTAAGTACCCCACACCGTAATATTTAACAAACCTTTATGAGACAGTTGGGGACTTCAACATTTTTCACAGAGAGAAGCTCATTGCTGCCACTGGAGTTAATGCCTCTCCAATGGAAACTCTAACAATTTAGGTCCTTACTCTCCCTAGACGGAGATGTGAAAAGAAGTGCCTTCCTCTCTTAGCCCAAAGTCTTCTTATTTCCCATATCAGGATGGCTGGCCATAGGAACAGACCCTTTCTTCAGAAGACATCCCCACTCCAACCACACAATGGTCTTCATCCTCCAAGGTCTAGGCAAGGCGTTCAAAACATCTACAGAGTACTTCTGAAAGCCCGGTTCATTCACTGCCCTAAGGGCTATGCCAAGACTAGTCTAACTCATGTTCAAAGTCCCTTCTCCAGCCTAAAGTGAAGAGATGAGGTCTGATCATATTTCCCTCTCAGCAAGATTCTGTTCTCCTGATCAACTATAAGCAAACTTATAGAAAAAGAAACCCAGACTTCTCATGAGCAAGTGAGTTTCAGGTATCATTCAACCAAAATCCAATTTGAGAGAGTAGCATGTTTCCTCTAACTCCACAAACGCATAGTCCTGCTAAACATAATTTCATTTTTCATCACTAAATAAAACTCTGAGTATCTCAGGCCGTAGCTTCTGCATTTAATATTGACAAAGATTACCAAGAGCTCCTATGGCACTCGTGTGCAAATTGGAAAACAGCACCTCCTTTTGGCAGGTGCTTTTGTGGAAATTAAAGTGGTCCCTTCTCTGGGTGAAGATGCCCCACCCACACTGGGATGTAACGCTGGGCAAACAGAGCAAGGGCTGGGTTTCAATGTCACCATTGTGCAGTGAGCAACCTGTGCAACCATCCATGACTGTACTTGGTTTTCTTGAGGAACACTTGTCATTTTCTTTACATCTGAGCCTTATATCCAAAGGCCCATTCTGATGACTTTCATAAACAAAGTTGCCTGTAAAATGTAAAATTGATATCCACCCCTAAAGAAAAACAAATGCTGAGATTTTTCTATAAAATAATTTGAACCACCTGAGTTGAATTCACAAGTTAGCCAACTGTCAGCTGTGTGATTAGACAAATTTCCTGTTCATCTGTAAAATGGAGCCCTCAATACTGGTACTACCAAGATCTCAGGAATCCCAGCACTTTGGGATCACGAGGTCAAGAGATCAAGACCATCCTGGCCAACATGGTGAAACCCCGTCTCTACTAAAAATACAAAAATTAGCTGGGTGTGGTGGTACGCTCCTGTAGTTCCAGCTACTCGGGAGGCTGAGGCAGGAGAATTGCTTGAACCCGGGAGGTGGTGGTTGTAGTGAGCTGAGATCACGTCGCTGCACTCCCACCTGGTGACAGAGCTAGACTCCATCTCAAAAAAAAAAAAAAGGAATACTTAAAATCTCTAATTAGAAAATGCAAAACAACTTGGTAATCATAAAATGGTCTGTGGATATTAAGCAGTAACCACATAAAAAGACAGAAACAGCAAATGATATCACTGGTGCTTCCAAGGAAAGACATTTTTCTTATTCTTGATGTTTTTGGCCACAGTATTCTTCCAGCAAAAATCTGAGAAGGGCCATTACTTGTCCCTGATTTTCCAAAAAGGTCATCCAAGCCATAAAGGGTTTCCAATGTGGAAGATAATTAGCTCCCAGAGCCTTCCCAGTCCACCTGATCAATTAGACTAAGTACTAAACACTCCCAAGCCTGAAGTGCATAAAATTGAATTGTATGTATGCTTTCCTGCTATAGAATGGTAATGTGCTGCTTTCAGAATCTGTCACACAAGCTGGGAGTAATCGGAAATTTTTTTTTCAAGTTACCTCCCTGCCTAGTGATAAGGCACCGGCTAGCTGGATGTGTTTGACTAGGATTTTTAATTTCTTGGGGGGAAAAAAAAACCAACAACTGCAATATGGGTTTTTGTTTGGCTCATCAGTGTTGCTTTAAAGACTTCTGTGGAATGCCCAAATCGCAATTGGGCTGTCTTAACGGTGCCTTCCACCGCTGGAATCTGCAATCCAGAATCAGTGACTGTGCCGGGTGTCAGCACCAAATGCAAGGCCCATTTTTCTTTGTCAAAGGCTCCCTGTGATAGGAGGAGATGTTAGACAGCAGTGCAGAATTTTTCTTAGCAACCCACCCAAGCATAGATGTGCCCCTCTCTCCTAGAAGACAAGTTATTAAAAAGATGTATTTTTGAAAGCAACCTTCTCTGCATGCAACGTCAGTGTCAACAAATAAAGGGGGAGGGAAGGAAAGGTAAAGGGAGGGCTGTCCAGAGAGAGGAAGGAAAATGCCTCCATGGGCTCAGTTTAAGAAATGATCAATGCATGTGTCAAAGGCTGTGATAAGACACACTGAGCTTATCAAAAACGGAAGCTCCAATGACAGAGTTCACATGTGGCAGGAAGATAAGAGAAGCCGGGTTTTTCCTCTCCCTCTTTTCTCTCCCCAAAGACCCTGTTTTAATTTCCCACTCTGCATGTTACATTTCAGGACCAATAGAGACCACCTAACCTCATTCAATTCCTTTTCTAATCTCACTGTAAATGTTTCCAGGAGACTCTGATTCACAGACGTTGACCTCAATGATATCTGGGGAAATACTATGCAAGTCCATGTTGGAGATCCAAAACGCAGCTGAAGCTTTCAGAAAACACTGAACATCTGAAAAAGGACTGTTAAGAACACTGAGCTGGAAATTAAAAATGCACATACACCTTGGCTCAATCACAAACACACTCTGTGATCTTGCATAAGTCACATCACCTACCAGAAACTGAGTCTCCTCTTCTGTAAAGTAGGGAGAAACGGACTGTGCTGTCCTATTAAGAATATTTTCATCTAGACTAATCCCACCTTCATGTCTGCCCTCTGGTAACAAGGCTGACAGGTCACAAACAACTGCAAACTCGTCTTCCCTCCTCCACTCTATTGATAAAGAGACTAAGTTCAGGCCACTGTAACAAAATACCATAGACTGAATGATTCAAACTTTTTCATGGTTCTAGAGGCTGGGAAGTCCAAGAGCAGGGAATCTACAAACTTGATTCTTGGTAAGGGCTCTCTTGCTGGTTTGCACACAGCCACCGTCTTGCTGTATTTTTACAGGGCAGAGAGAGGAAGCTCTGGTGTCTCTTCCTCTTCTTACGGAGACAACAATCTCATCCTGGGGGATTCATCCTCATGACCTCATGTTCATCCAATTACCTCCCAAAAGCCTACCTCCTAATGCCATTGTTAGAGGTTAAAGCTTCAACATATGAATCTGGGGTATCGGGGAAAGCAGTTCAGAGTGTAACACACCAAAACTTCCTGCAAGATGACCAGAATCTAGATATGAAGGCAGAGGGCCATTGATGATCTACCTGTCCCCACTCCAGCTCAGCAGTTGCTGCCACTGCTGCCTGCTCCTTCCAGATCAAGGCTGTAGTTTCCCCCATGGTCGTCCCCAAGCCACCACAGAGATGTCCCCGGCCCCTTATCCTAACTTGAGTCTGTTCCATTTTTCCCTGATCCACAATCAAAAGTATCCACGTCAAGAAATGAATTCTTCGCAGTTTCCCTTCTCAAAGATCGTTAGCATTCTGCCCTGATTCATTGGAAATGGCTGCCTGACATTGAGAAGGATCTTGATGAAGGCCATGTGTAGGCTGAGATGGTAAGAGAACTGTGATTGATTAGTGATATCTGCCAAGGACGCCATGCAAGACAGTGTGATGGCATGCAGAGCCAAGCAGTAGTTCTCAAACACTGGTATGTATCAGAACAAACCAGAGTGCTTATTTATTGTAGTGACCACTATTACCTGATTCTTAGAGTCCCTTCAAAAAAGTTATATCAACTTTTGTGTCCAACAGCAGATTATGACAGCACCTCCTGAATGCTTTAGAAGTGAATATGATATCAAGACAGCTGGCTTCTTGTCCTGGGGTGTCCCTTATATATATTTTTTGAGACAGGGTCTCACTCTGTAACCTGGGCTGGAGGTCAGTGGTCTGATCATGACTCACTGCAGCCTCAACCTCCTAGGCTCAGGCAATCCTTCCACCTCAGCTTCCAGAGTAGCTGGGACCACAGGTATGCACTACCATGGCTGGCTAATTTTTGTATTTTTTGTAGAGACAGGGGTCTTGCTATGTTGTCCAGGCTAGTCTTGAACTCCTGCTCAAACCATCTGCCTGCCATGGCCTCCCAAAGTGCTGGGATTACAGGCATAAGCCACCATGCCCGGCCATGATTTTTATTTTTGTAAAAGTTAAATAAATATTTAAGCTGTATGACATCATATTTTGATATACATACCCATTGTAAAAGATTACTATAATCAAGTAAATTAACGTATCCATTTTCTCAGGTTTTTGTGTAGTGAGAGCATTTGAAAGCTACCCCCTTAGCAAGTTTGCAGTGTATAGTAGAGTCTTATTAACTATAGTCCTCCTGCTGTATGTTAGATCTCCAGGCTTCTTTATCCTCCACTACTGTAACTTTGTACCCTTTGACCAACATCTCCCGTTTTTCCCCACCCTCTCCAGCTCCTGGTAGCCACCATTCTACTTTCTACTTCTATGAATTCAATTCTTTGATTCTACATATTAAGTGAGATTATGCGGGATTTTTCTTTCTGTGTCAGGGTTAGTTCACTTACCATAATGTCTTCTGGGTTGTTTAAAGTGCAAATTTCCAGGCCTCACACAAGAAATTCCAAATTAATAAATCTATAGTGGGTTGAGCATCTCACTGTCAAAATGCCCTTCCATGGTTCTGGTGCCAAAGTCTGAGTGGCAAAGGTTTGGGAAGAATGTGACTCCCTTCCAATCTTAATGACCTGGGATTCTTAGTGTTCCAGGAACCCCACATATAGGTCACTCACAGATGTGTGTTGCCCATGTACATCTGGTCTTGCAACTTCAGTTGACGTAGGCCTGGCTCCCCATTGCTGGCATCTGCATCTCTCTGCAGAAGGGCCCTCTCAGCTATGGGAGCTCCCTCCATTCACACAGAAGGCAGAAGAGAAGTGCCAGTAAATTTATGGTGCCCAGTAATTGCATTACTGGGTATATACCCAAAGGATTACAAATCTTTCTGCTATAAAGACACCTGGACACATATGTTTATTGCAGCAGTATTTACAATAGCAAAGACTTGGAACCAACCCAAATGCCCATCAATGATAGACGAGAGAAAGAAAATGTGGCACATACACACCACGGAATACTATGCAGCCATAAAAAAGAATGAGTTCATGTCCTTTGCAGAGACACGGATGAAGATGGAAGCCATTATTCTTAGCAAACTAACGCAGGAACAGAAAACCAAACACCGCATGTTCTCAATCATAAGTTGGAATTGAACAATGAGAAGACATGGACATAGGGAGGGGAACATCACATACCAGAGCCTGTTGAGGGATGCGGGGCAAGGGGAGGGACAGCATTAGGACAAATACCTAATGCATGCGGGGCTTAAAAAATCTAAGATGACAGAATAATAGGTGCAGCAAACCACCATGGCACATGTATACCTATGTAACAAACCTACACATTCTGCGCATGTATCCCAGAACTTAAAGTTAAAAAAAAAAATGTGTGTTGCCCAGAACAGCACCCAACCAATGTAGCCCCACAAAGACATACAGGATGATTCCAGAGGTCTTCAGAGAGGCTCAACTCCAGTTGCCCAGAGCAGTACTTGGTGACATCCTTCACTGGCTGCCTTCCCTTCCCTGTCTCACATTATAATCCTTCTCCCCGCAAAGTATGTCCAGGGATTACCACCCAGACATACTCTCTGTCTTGTATCTGTCCTGAGATCCACTTTGGAGGAAACCCACATTAAGGCAATGAGCTAAGAGTTAACTTCAGGCATAAACTTTATGAAAGAGCATAGCAATGTCAATGTTCAAAGCATAAGGAAATGTTTTCCTTAAATTCCCTTTCCTCAAAACACGCAGCTCTAATTCTTTTTCCCATCCTACTCCACATTCCATTCATAACACGAATAATTCTGCATGTTTGTGGAGTAGTTTTAACTTTTCAAAGTACTTACACATTTAGATGTCTCTTTGAAATTTACCAAAAAAAAAAAAAAAAAAAAAATCTGCAAAATGGAAGAAGCAATAGCATTAACCTCTTGGTAAATGAGATCAGCCCTTAAAACACAAGCCCAGAGAAGAGAGTTAAACCGCACAAGGTCACACATCATATTGGTCTCCGTTCTCTTACTGGCCTTAGTGGCACCACTCTTTGGGGTGGCATCATCTGTTGGGGATCATTCAGTCCCAGGAGTAGGGATGGGTTAGAGTCATTTACAAAGCCCACTGCACCCCACCAGAACAGGGACCTGCTATGAGAACCCTTTGGGATGACTGTCATTTTATACTTCCCATCTTGCACAAGTGATTACTCTAGAAGAGGAGAAAGCAGCTGTTCCGATACCACCCTTGATGAGAAAGAAACAGATTGAGCTAGAAGTTTGCTGAGCTAGAGCCAGTCAATAACATTCAATTCTTTATCTCCTATTCATGGAGTTCCAACACTTTTAGGGGTGAGATGGAAGTGAATGGAGCCTCTTTGATACAGTAATTCAGAGAACAGGACACTGCATTCACAGGTATAAATCTCAATGATGAAGACTAATACACCTGAAGAAAAACGAGCCTTGTTTAAAACAAAGAGAGTTAAAGTTCTCAAATGTTAGCATAAATCAGTATATTACCTGCAGGGTGAAATCCCAATTACTGGCTTCCACTTCAGAGTTTTTGATTCAGTAGGTCTGGCTGGGCCTGAAAATCTGCATTTTTTAAGTTTCTAGGCGAGGCCAAAGATGCAGCCCCGGACACCACACTCTGGGGTGTCACTGCTTTAAGATATTACTTTCCAAATCTGATGTGCACACAAATCACAAATAGCCTGGACCTATAGTTATTATGCAGATTCTCATTCAAGAGGTCCAGGCTGTCTTTCTTTTTCTTTTTTTTTTTTTTCTTTCTTTCTTTTTTTTTTTTTTTTTTTTTTTTGAGACAGAGTCTTGCTCTGTTGCCCAGGCTGGAGTGCAGTGGCGTGATCTCGGCTCACTGCAAGCTCCACCTCCTGGGTTCATGCCATTCTCCTGCCTCAGTCTCCCAAATAGCTGGGACTACAGGTGCTCGCCACCACGCCCAGCTAATTTTTTTGTATTTTTAGTAGAGACAGGGTTTCACCGTGTTAGCCAGGATGGTCTCGATCTCCTGACCTCGTGATCCGCCCACCTCAGCCTCCCAAAGTGCTGGGATTACAGGAGTGAGCCACTGCACCCGGCCTCCAGGCTGTCTTTCTAACAAGCCTCCAGTGATGCTGACGTTGCCAGTCTATGGACCACAGAAAGCAATGAGACTCCAAACCAAGTGTCTCTCAAAGGGATGTTCAACTACCCCCCCCCCCCCATAGAGTCACACCAAGCTTATTAAAAATGCAGACTCCACAAGGAAGACTGGTTTTAGTCCATTCAGGCTCACATAACACCTTACCACAGACTGGGCGTCTCAAACACAAATGCATTGTTCACAGTTCTGGAGGCTGGGAAATCCAAGATCCAGGTGATGGCAGATTCAGTGTCTGTCTAGAAGTGCCCCTGGCTTACAGACAGCTGTCTTTTGGCTATATCCGCACCTGGTGGAGGGAGCAAGGCAGCTCTCTGAGGTCTTTTGTAAAGCCATGAATCTCATTCACAAAGTCCGTACCCTCATGACCTAACCACCTCCCCGATGCCCCCGCCTCCTAACACCGTCACACTGGGGATTAAGTTTGAGCATTTAAATTTGGGGAGGAACATAAACATTGTCTACAGAAAGACCCAGTGAGAAGCTATAGTCACAGACCCGGGAATCTGCTTTTAACAAGCATATTGAGGGACCCTAGAATTTTAATTCATAGCCCTATATGGTATTCCCCAGACTTGACTGATTTTAAGAATGGCCTGATGCATATGTTAAAATACAGATTCCTGGCTGGGTGCGGTGGCTCATGCCTGTAATCCTAACGCTTTGGGAGGCTGAGGGGGGTGGATCACTTGAGGTCGGGAGCTCCAGACCAGCCTGGCTAACATGGTGAAACCCTGTCTCTACTAAAAATACAAAAATTAACCAGTCCTGGTGGCACCTGCCTGCAGTCCCAGCTACTTGGGAGGCTGAGGCACGAGAATCGCTTGAACCCAGTCGGTAGAGGTTGCAGTGAGCAGAGATCATGCCACTGCACTCCAGCCTGGGCAACAGAGTGGGACTCCATCTAATAAAATAAAATACAGATTCCTAAACCTCAGGTTAGACTTACTAAATTGGAGTATTTCAAAAACAAGCCTGGGATTCTGGACTGTGTTAATCTTCCGGATGAGAAAAACTGGAAAACAGTCCGTGTGTTAGTACTCACCCGCTTTTCATAGTCTGGGCACCACAGTCTTCCCTTTAAACTTTCACAGGATCCACCCAACTTAGATGTCAACATATAACAACACATACAGGAGTGTTTCAACTCCAAAATTCTGACAAAAAGTTTAGTTCAGAATGACAGGACCCATGCTACAAATACATTCACCATACAGACTTATGGACGATACAGTATAAAGACTGCACAGTGGGTTAGCACGTCAGGGCCCAGTTTTGTCTCTCTGCAAGCAGGGCCATCTCAGGGGCTTGCCTTAAGCCCTGGCTCTCTTAAGTTTGCACCAAAGACAGGATTCTTTGAGTGTCTTGGACTCACTAAGTTGTAGAAGCCCTCTAAAAAGGAAGAGAGAGAGAGAGCCAGTAACCTTACTTGGCTTTGGGGTGACCCAGTCTTCATGCTGGAGACTAGCTGGGATTTTCAGCTGAGCCAGAGTGAGTTGGGCCATCATCAGTTGGACATCCCTATAGACATCAAGTCAGTTTCCCTCACCCTGCAAATAGAGAAAGACAGAGGGAGGAAAGAAAGGAGGAAGGGGAAGGGAGGTGGGAGTCAGAAAGAGGAAATTGTGCCCTCATTACAAGATGGCATTTGGAATAATATAGAAATTGAAAACAAATGTTGAACAACTCGCAAATTGCATTTTCCTGGAACTTTTCTCTTGGCTTTTTTGTTTGTTTGCTTTAATTGAAAGCTGTGTGTTTCCATGGGCTCACGTGGCATGCCATGTTCAGTTACTCCAAACGACTTGGGCTGCATGATGCTCTGTTTCTCGTCAGTTGCAGAGCACATTTTATGTTTCAGGAACTACAGTACAATCACTTTCTAACTATCATATAGCAGGGAAATGGCTTCGGCACTCAGGTACAACGGCACTTCCTGAGTGATTGGGAGGGTCATGTCTGGGTCAAAGATGCAGAGGGGCCATGAAAGGCAGATGGCTTCCTGGGTCACCACCTGGGGAAAAAAGTCAGAAAACTGAACTGAGAAAACCGGCGTCAGGGAACAGAACACAGTACTGAGGGGTCCTCTGACCCTATAGTCAGAAAAGCAGGAAAAAAGCCTGAAAATGGGGTTGGAGCACTGAAGGAATTGAGGTAAGAAACAGGTATGAAGCCACTTACGCTATTTCTAGACAGGTTCCAACCACCCCATCATTTTTTATGTTCTTAAAACTGGAAGCTTGTACCAATGCATCCCCCAAATGGGAAAAGTTATATGAGATTACTGAACCCAAATATTAATTATTTTTACCTTACCACAGGTAAAAACAATTTAAAAAAAAAAAAAAACCACACACAAGATTTACTTACCGCGATAAGAGCTGATACAGAAATTGCTGTGTGATTGACATCGGACCAATAATCTGATTTACTCCTTGCAACCACCAATGTAGGTATTATTTCTGTTATTGTTTCCATTTTACAAAGTCAAAAAACTGAGGCTAAAATAGCTTATCCAAAGTAACAACACAAGTCATAAGACGCAAAGCAGAGACCAAAACCTGGGCTACATAAAGCCAGAGCTAGGCTTTAGGTATGTATGCATTTATTTATTCATTTTTGATAGAGACTTGCTTTGTAGCTCAGGCTGGAGTTCAGTGGCACAATCACAACTCACTGTAGCCTCGAACTCCTGGGCTCAAGCCATCCTCCTGCCTCAGCCTCCCAAGTAGCTAGGACCACAGGCACAAGCCACCATGCCTGGCTCATTTTTTACTTTTTTTTTTTTTTTTTGAGACGGAGTCTGGCTCTGTCGCCCAGGCTGGAGTGCAGTGGCCGGATCTCAGCTCACTGCAAGCTCCGCCTCCCCGGTTTACGCCATTCTCCTGCCTCAGCCTCCCAAGTAGCTAGGACTACAGGCGCCCACCACCTCGCCTGGCTAGTTTTTTGTATTTTTTAGCAGAGATGGGGTTCACCGTGTTAGCCAGGATGGTCTCGATCTCCTGACCTCATGATCCGCCCATCTCGGCCTCCCAAAGTGCTGGGATTACAGGCTTGAGCCACTGCGCCCGGCCCATTTTTTACTTTTTATAGAGATTAGCCCCTTGCTTTGTTGCCCAGGCTGGTCTCGAAATCTTGGTTTCAAGTGATCCTCCCACCTCTTAACTACTGCTCTAAATTCCCTTCAGTAATGCAGTCAGAAATGGGAACCCCCATACATTGCTATTTATAAACGTAAAATGGTACGGCCACTTTAGAAGAATAGTTCTGCAGTTTCTTAAAATGTTAAACATAAATTTCCCATATCTAGAAAGAATCCAGCAATATCACTCCTAGGTACCTACCCAAGATAAATGAAAACATATGCCTACAAAAGACTTTTAGACAAGTGTTCACAGCAGCGTTCATCACAATAACCCCAAACTGGAAACAACCCAAATGTCCATCAACTGGTGAGTAAATTACAAAATAGGTTTTAAAAAATGACAAACAAGCTGGGTGCAGTGGCTCACGCCTATAATCCCAGCATTTTGGGAGGCTGAGACAGGTGGATCACAAGGTCAGGAGATTGACACCATCCTGGCCAACACAGTGAAAACCCATCTCTACTAAAATACAAAAAGTTAGCCTGGCATGGTGGCACGCACCTGTAGTACCAGCTACTCGGGAGGCTGAGGCAGGGGAATCACGTGAACCTGGGAGGCAGAGGTTGCAGTGAGCCAAGATCACACCACTGCACTCCAGTGTGGCGACAGGGCAAGACTCTGTCTCCAAAAATAACAATACATAATAATAAACATACAGTGGAATACAATACAGCAAAATCAAGGAGCGGAACACTGAAATATGCTATAACACACATGAACCTTGAAAACATGCTAAGTGAAAGATGCCCAATGCCAGAGACCACGTTATATAATTTCACAATATCAGAAAAACAAAAATCTATGAGACAGAAAATAGATGAGTGGTTCTGGGACTGGGGATGAGAAACACGAGAACTACAGAGAAGCAGGAGAGATCTTTTCAGGGTGATAAAACTGTTCTTAAGTTGGGTTGTGGTGATGGTTGCACAACTCTAAATTTACTAAAATTCATTAAACTGTTCATTTAAAATGGGTGAATTTTATGACATTTAAATTAGATCTCAAGGGAGCTTTCTGAAAAACAAAAATGTAAACTCTAACAATTTAAAAAGAAAATAATTAGAAAAAAAGAAATGGGCCGGTGTAGTGGCTCACCCCTGTAATCCCAACACTTTGAGAGGCCGAGGCAGGTGGATCACAAGGTCAGGAGTTCGAGACCAGCCTGACCAACATGGTGAAACCCCGTCTCTACTAAAAATAAAAAAATTAGTTGGGCACGGTGGTGTGCACCTGTAATCCCAGCTATTTGGGAGACTGAGGCAGGAGAATTGCTTGAACCCAGGAGGCAGAGGATGCAGTGAGCCTAGATTGTGCCATTGCACGCCAGCCTGGGCGACAGAGCAAGACTCCATCTCGGGGCGGCAGGGGAAGAAAAAGAAATGACCATTGTACTTTCTGAACACTTGATCATGATGTCATTTAGCCTTTGCAAAATGGCCTCCCTTCTCCCTCAAGTGCTATGATGTCACCTCAGGCACAGGAATTTCCATTCTTTTAACACAGGGTCTGACATGCAGGAGCCACTCAGTAAATGCTTGCTGCATAGAGCAAGATGGACAACAGGCAAACATGGATTCATATCGTGATTTCGTTATTGTAAAATCATCAGTTTTTATTATTTATAGGACTTAAACATATTACAATGAGTAATAACACCTGTGGCAGACATTGCTGTTTGGCTCCCCAACAGCTGTTTCAATTCCCCTTTCTCTCTTGCCACCTTCCACTATAGCAGCTGGGGAAAGTTCCTTTCTCAGAGCCCCCTTGCAGCCAAGTGTGGCTCATTAGATTTTAAGTGCCTGTGTGTTTGGTTGTTGGTGGGGATGAGGTGTTGGGAGAGTGATTCTGGAAAACATTTTTATATTCTCCTGATAAAAGGAACAGTGCAGCTGATGCCATTTCTTCTTCCTTTTTCCTGACTGGAATGTAGATGTGATTTAAGGAATGCAGCAGCCATTTTGTCGCCATGTGGAAAATATAACAAAACAAGAAGTTCTGGCCTGTCATTGCTTTGGTTTATATCTCTTTCCTTTTGGGTTTCCCAAACCATACTGAAGTTCTATTATTATGTGACTGGAAGAGTGAGGGGCACCTCCGGACAGCCCCTGCTTTAGCCTCAGTTCTAAATATTCACTTAGACCTTCTTTTCCCACATGGATTCATTGGAAAATCCCAAAGCAGCAGTCCCAATGGGTAATAAATGGGTCTAATTTCAGAAATGACAAGCCCATTTCTCTTCTCCCCAGCAATCTCATAATACTATGATAATAACCAATAATGATAGCAAGTAATTAATACATATTCACCATGATCAGTGTCTCTCACCATAATCCTATTCGTCCATCCATGATCTTTGTGGAAGAGGAAAATTTCACTGTGAAATATTCCAGAAGCAAGCAAATGGCCCTTCCCCTGGCTGCCTCAATGTCAGTTCTCTCTGTTCTTCCAGAACAGGAAGCAGAACACCAAGCAGTCACCAACAGCATGAAAGTCTCCTGCTTTGCTCTGCAGAGGGACATCTGTTGTTCTGATCTCCAGCAGGTGTGATTTAAACTGACAGAGAGACAGGTTCCCTTTAGGCACCTGGGAGAATCATGATGGCGAATCTCCCGGAATCTGATGTTAATTTCCAGTTAGTGATCAGGTAGAATGAAATTCATAATGCAGTAGGATGCACTCCTAGAAGACAGTGGAGATTAAAGAATGGGACATGGGGCTGGGCGCGGTGGCTCACACCTGTAATCCCAGCACTTTGGGAGGCCGAGGCGGGCAGATCACCTGAGGTCAGGAGTTCGAGACCAGCCTGGCCAACATGGTGAAACCCTATCTCTACTAAAAATACAAAAATTAGCCGAGTG
Organism: Macaca nemestrina; assembly: GCF_043159975.1. NCBI lineage: Eukaryota > Metazoa > Chordata > Mammalia > Primates > Cercopithecidae > Macaca > Macaca nemestrina. The sequence continues at coordinate 16,665,591 of NC_092142.1, read as the reverse complement.
TGGTGATGTATGCCTATAATCCCAGCTACTTGGGAGGCTGAGGCAGGACAATTGCTTGAAACCTGGAGGTGGACATTGCAGTGAGCCAAGATTGTGCCACTGCACTCCAGCCTAGGTGACAGTGAGACTTGGTCTCAAAAACAAACAAAAAACAGACATGGGAAGAAGAATTGGGAGAGAGTGGTGAGCAGCTTCTGACATGGCCTCCAAGGACCCCCATCCCCTGGTAGTCTTGTCGTTGTGAAATCCCCTCCCTTTGCATATGGGCCAGATCAAGTGACTTACTTCTAACAAATAGAATATGTCTACAGGGATGTCATTTCTGGTATCTTAGTCCATGCAGACTGCTATAACAGAATACCAGAGACTGGGTGGCTTATAAACAACAGAAATAGTTGTTTCTCAGCTCACAGTTCTAGAGGCTGGGAAGTCCAAGATCAAGATGATACTGGCAGATTCAGTGTCTGATGAGAGCTCACTTCCTGGTTCACCAATGGGAGTCTTTTCACTGCATCCTCAGGAGACACAAGAGGCTAGGAAGTTCTCTGGGGTCCCTTTTAAAAGGGCACTAATCCCATTCATGAGGGCTCTGTCCTCACGAACTAATCACCTCTCAAAGGCCCTACCTCCTAATACCATCACCTTGGGCATTACAATTTGAACACAGGAATTTTGAGGGGCCATAAACTTTAGTCCAAGGCACTGGGTTACAAAAGACTGATTTCCATCCTATTATTCTGTCTCTAACTCTAGTCACATGCTTGCTCTCTGATGGTGAGAGCCATATTGCAAGGAGTTGACAGCAGCCTCGGGCTAACAGTCACCAAGAAACTGAGGCCCTCATGCTGACATCTCATGAACCAAATCCTACCAAAAAGCAGAGTGGACTGGGGAACAGATACTGTCCTAGTTCAACCTTAAGATGACTAAGGCCCCAGCTGACACCTTGATGAAGCCAGTGAGAGGCCCTCAAGCACAGGACCCAGCCAATCTATTCCCAGAGTCTCCACCCACAGATAAAAACTGCTAAGTGTTGGGGTCCTTTGTTACCACAGCAATTGATGCCTAATACAGAGAATGAGTCATGGGGATATTTTTTAAATGAAAAAAAACTCCACATACCCATGAATGTTTGAGGACTCAAAACCTTCCCGTTTTCCACACTCTAAGAGGGTGTTTGTTTCATTCTGTTTGGGGACTGTTTTTGTTTGATTCTGTTTTGGGGGTTTTGCCTTTTGTTTCTTTTTGCTGAAGCAGCTGCTGATCAAATCTGAGCATTTCCTGTGTGAATGAGAACAGTATTGATAATTATTATTATGCTAATATTTCATAAGCACTTATAATATAGCAAGCCCTGCGCTGAGCTTTGTAAGTACTATCTCGTTTAAGCCTCACAGCAACCCAGTGAAAGAGGTACCAGTATTATTCTCCTTTTGTCATTTGAACCAGAGCAACTCCATCTTGAATAACGGCTAAAATGAGGCTGAGGGCCACTGGGCTGCATTCCCAGACAAGGCATTCTAACTCACAGGATGAGATAGAAGGTCGGCACGAGATACAGCTCAGAAAGACCTTGCTGAAAAAGCAGGTTGCAGTAAAGAAGATGGCTAAAACCCACCAAAACCAAGATGGTTAGAGAGTGACTTCTGATTGTCCTCACTGCTACACTTCCAGCAGCACCATGACAGTTTACAAATGTCATGGCAATGTCAGGAAGTTACCCTATATGGTGTAAAAAGGGGAGGCATGAAAAAATCCACCCCTTGTTCAGCACATAATCAAGAAATAACCATAAAAATAGGCAACTTATGGAGTAGCCATTCTTTTATTCCCGTACTTTCTCGATAAACTTGCTTTCACTTTAGGGACTTGCCCTGAATTCCGTCTTTTGCGAGATCCAAGGACCCTCTCTTGGGGTTTGGATCAGGACCTCTTTCCAGTAACACTTTCACACGTGAAGACATGGAGGTTTAGAGAGTGACTGTTCTTGCCTGTGTCACTTAACTAGTTAGTTGTGGAGCCAAGGTGCAAACCCAGGGAACAAGACTCCACCTCTTCACCTTATCACTGAGCTGGACAGACCTGAAGTAGGGAAAGGTGACAGAAAGGCTAGAATGACTTATCCTGGAAAGGGCAGGGAGCTTCTCTGAGAGATTAAACAAAGATTTAAAAGAATAGGGTAAGGGGACATGGAACACAAGAGCTGCCCAAAGCTCAGGTTATGAGAAAAGTCAGAAGGAGGGAGATTTGAAAGAAACTAGTAAGGAATTGGACTCACTGCCCAGCCGGCTAAAGGAGCTGGAAAAGGAAGAGAGGGAATACAGAATATAGGAAAGAAACAAGGGAGAGGGAGGCAGAAAAAGCGAGGTAGCGGAGAGATTGATTAATTTAGTTGTACATAACCCTGTGCATGAGCCCTTTCAGCAGTTTTAAGAGAGGCAGCTAAGCCTGAAACTCAAAGGTAAAGCCAGTTGGGCTTCTGGGCTGGGTGGGGACTTGGAGAACTTTTCTGTCTCCTAAAGGATTGTAAATGCACCAATCAGCACTCTGTGTCTAGCTAAAGGTTTGTAAATGCACCAATCAGCACTCTGTCAAAATGGACCAATCAGCACTGTGTAAAACGGACCAATCAGCAGGATGTGGGTGGGGCCAAATAGGGAATAAAAACCAGCCACAGGGCCAGGGTGGCTCACACCTGTAATCCCAACACTTTGGGAGGCTGAGGTGGGTGGATCACGAGGTTAGGAGATCAAGACCATCCTGGCTAACAGGGTGAAACCCCGTCTCTACTAAAAATACAAAAAAATCAGCTGGGTGTGGTGGCGGGCGCCCACCCCGTCTCTACTAAAAAAAAAAAAAAAATCAGCTGGACATGGTGGCAAGCACCTGGAGTCCCAGCTACTCAGGAGGCTGAGGCAGGAGAATGGCGTGCACCCAGGAGTCAGAGCTCGCAATGAGCTGAGATCGTGCCACTGCACTCCAGCCTGGGCGACAGAGCAAGACTCCGTCTTAAAAAAAAAAAAAAAAAAGACCACCCAAGCCAGCAGCGGCAACCCGCTGGGGTCCCCTTCCACGCTGTGGAAGCTTTGTTTTTTCACTCTTCACAATAAATCTTGCTGCTGCTCACTCTTTGGGTCCGCACTACCTTTATGAGCTGTAACACTCACTGCGAAGGTCTGCAGGCTTCACTCCTGAAGTCAGCAAGACCACGAACGCACCAGAAGGAAAAAACTCCCGACATACCATTTTGAGAACTGTAACACTCACCGCGAGGGTCCGCGGCTTCATTCTTGAAGTCAGCGAGACCAAGAACCCACCGGAAGGAAGCAATTCCAGACACAAAACTACTTTCGCTGTAAGAGATGGGCACCGCACCAGGATCGCTTCTGCTCCCTTCATTCTAGAAGAGTTTCTCTGTGTATCATTTCTAAGATGCCCTCTGTTTCTTTGACTGTTGTCTTCTGTGCAGATCTGAGCTTATTCCTAATTATCTCCCATTCCTGCCACTGTCACCAACCCAGTCCCAACCCTCACCTTCTCTCTCCTGCATTATTTCAACAGCCTCCAAAGAAGCCTTCCCGCCTCCAGTCCCATCCATGGTCTCCCTTTTTTGTAGACGAGTGCCAAGCAATGTAATTTAAGAGACAAATCTAACCAGGATGTTGCTCTGCTTATTTAAACCGTCACTGATTCCCTGTTTAACACAGAATCAATTCCAAGCTTCAAATCATGATGGAAAAGATCACCACCTCTTGCTCGGACTACAGCAATCACCTCTAAGTGGAATACCAAGGAATAAACAGTAAATCCATTCCTACTCCTGACCCCCCAAGACACCTCTGCAGAATGGAAAAGCAATCATGTCCCTTCTTTAAACTTCCAGAGGCGTTGTATGCATATATAACCATGACACATAGCAGGCTCAAGCTTCATCCTGTACAATTTGCAAGTGAAAAAAAAAAATGCAGCAAACTTTATTTTCCCTGATTTCATCTTGCTGCAAGCCCCATTCTACGAGGTAATATGAAAAACCCTAAACATGCCAGTTTTGATATCGTCATCTCAGAAAGTTTAAAACGATCTTCAGTTAGTACAGACTCTTTAGGATAAATATTCAGTCATACCTAAGATTTAAACTCCATACCAAGGCTGTTTCTTCCACACAGTGTCACATGAGGTGTAAGAAAATGTGTCTTTAGAGTAAAAGGAGGCCTCGAGTCTACCAGACACATCTTGGGACTTTCCTGGTTTTTTCAACAGTATAGGTAGTCTGGCCCATCCCTGCTGTCTCTCAATGTTTGGGGTATCACAGGAGGAGGAGTCACTGAATTCTGTGATTCTGGCCACTCGCCTCATGTTACAAAGTCCCTATCTATAGAGTCTTCCTTGCTTTGACCCCAGTGGCAGTCCATGGGTTCTCTCAGAATCTCCACATCACTCTGCAGGGATCCAGCCTGCAGGGAACCCATCCACCCACATTCCTTCGAAAAACTGAAGGGGGGTTTCTAAAGGATGGGGAAGTGAAAATATTCACTTTGTACCTCAGAAAATGAGGAAAGTGCCCAACCATGCTCTGAAAGGCCTCCGACTTAGCTTGCAGTTTCATACATCACTTCTAGCATATCATCTTAGAGAGGGCAGTCAAGACACATATATATATTTCAGCATTTTTCTTTTTTCAAGACAGAATCTCACTCTGTCACCCAGACTGGAGTGCAGTGGCGTGATTTCGGCTCACTGCAACCTCTGCCTCCCAGGTTCAAGTGATTCTCCTGCCTCAGCCTCCCGAGTAACTGAGACTACAGGCATGCGCAACCATGCCTGGCTGATTTTTGTATTTTTGGTAGAGATGGGGTCTCACTATGTTAGCTAGACTTGTCTCAAACTCCTGGCCTCAGGTGATCCACCAGCCTCAGCCTCCCAAAGTGCTGGGATTACAGGCGTGAGCCACCACACCTGGCCAGCATTTGTTTCTTTTGACTTCAGGTCCTCTCTGAGGACCAGAGAGCCTTCGTCTTGCCACTCAGCACTTCCTCCAGCGCATCTAGGAGCTGGGCATGAGGAGGATCTGTCATGAAACTCTATGGTCTAAGTTGGCCAGGTTTGCACCTTGGTATGTAAAAAGGCCTTTGGGAATTTAGAAAGGGCAAACAAATGCAGAAGCATTTATCTTGTAATCAAGTTTGGTTTTAAAGATAATTGTCTTGCCATTTCGTAGAGAAAAAAAAAATAAGTCATCTTTAAAACTCAATGTTGAATGATGAGCTTTGTTCCATTCCATAGAGTCCTCTTCCTCCCTAGGGCAATGTCTCATGGCTTAGCTTTTGTAACACAAGGAATGCTGAGAAGAAAGAAACTGGCTTTTAAGGGAGTAATTAATCACCAAGAGGTATTTCAAAAACATTAAACCTATCATATTTGTTATGTGCACAGTTTGTGTATATGTGTGTCTGTGTGTGTGTGTATTTGTACACAAATGGTCCATGTTCTACACCATGGGTTTCCAAACTATGGCCCACAATCCAAATCCAGCCTGCTTCTATTTTGTTGTTGTTGTTGTTATTTTAGTGTGTTTTACAGTTTTTTTAATTGTGTTGAAATACACGTAACAGGCTGGGCATGGTGGCTCAGGCTGTAATCCCAGCACTTTGGGAGGCCGAGGCAGGTGGATCACGACGCCAGGAGTTGGAGACCAACCTGACATGGTGAAACCCTGTCTCTACTAAAAATACAAAAAGTAGCCAGGCATGGTGATGTGCACCTGTAATCCCAGGTACTCGGGAGGCTGACGCAGGAGAATTGCTTGAACCCGGGAGGCAGAGGTTGTAGTGACATGAGATCACGCCATTGCACTCCAGCCTGGGTGGCAGAGCAAGATTCTATCTCAGAAAAAAAAAATACACACAACATAAAATTTACCATCTAAGTCATTTTAAGTGTACAGTTCAGTGTCTTTAAACACATTCATAATGTTGCACAACCATCACCACCATCCAACTCTGCAACTATTTTCCTCTTGTAAAACTGAAACTCCATACCCATTAAACAACTCCCCATTTTCCTCTTCCCTCAAGCCCAACAACCACCATTCTACTGCCTCTGTGAATTTGAATATAAGTACCTCATATAAAGACAATCATATAGTATTTGTCTTTTGTGACTCGCTTGTTTCATATGGCATGATATCCTCAAAATTCATCCACGTTGTAATGTATGTCAGGATTTCCTGTTTAAGGCTGAACAATAGCCTATAATACATACATGGCACATCTTGCTTATTCATCCATCAGTGGATGCTCTCACATTTTAGCTATTGAGAGTAATGTTGCCACGGAAGTAGATGTAAAAATAATCCCTTTGAGACCCTGCTTTAATTATTTTTTGGTATAGCTAGCAAGCCAAGAATGATTTTTACATTTTCAAATGGTTGAGGGGAGGGGGAACAAAAGAAGAAAAGTATTTGGTGACATATAAACAATTTTTGAAATTCCAACTTCAATACGTATGAAGTTTTATTGGAACACAGTCATATGAATTCCTTTGTGTGTCGTCTATGGTTGCTTTCACACAACAAGAAAAGAAACCATACAGACCACAAAGCCTCTTACTATCTGGTCTTTTAAGAAAACGTTTGCCCACCCCTTTTGTATACTGGTTGGCACTTTGTTTTTTCATCTTAAACGTATGTTGGAGATCATATCATATCATACTCCTACTTGAGTCTACTTCTTTCAAAAAGATTATTTCAGAAATTTGCTGTTACAAACAACACCATAATGAATATTCTAAGACATCTAACCTTCTATATATAACGTGTCTCTCTGTACTCCCCATCCCCTACATACACACACACACACACACACACACGCACACACACACACACACACACAGAGAGACAACCATGAGCCCCTTGAAAACAGTGATGTCATCTGTTTATCTTTATGGTTCCAGAGCAGAACTAAATAAAAACAACAATTGCTTTCTTTCCATACATTTGTTTTTTTATAAACATAAAATTAAAGACTACTTAGAATCCTCTCAAAGTTGAACATGGCTCAAACAAAAGAATTTGACCTTGAGAAAATCCTGCATTCTTTTAGTATGGAAATCTATCTCTGAACCATTCTTTGTATTCCTATTTGTCTCCTCTGCCTTCTTTTTTAATTTTATTTTTAATTTTTTTTTTTAGCAATTTGACGTATGTTTAGCAGCCATTCCCCGAGATAGCATATTCCTCTGTGACAAGATTTAATTAAACTTCCAGCAAAATAATTAGCAAGGCTATCTTAAAAGACTATTTTAAAATACCAGAGTGATACCAAGGAGTGAATAGAGTTAACACTGTCATCAGAGATCAAAGCCATCAGAAGACGTGACTGAAAATTTAACCTCTAGCAGCTGCCTAATGAAGAAGTACACATTGGAACAGTTGTGATAGCCTCTCTCTCGGGTCCTATCGACAAATTCATTTGACATGGAAAATTTCCCAAAGGAAGCTTAAAAATGGTAAATTTCCATTAATTACATAGCAAAGAATGTACTCTTCATAATTTATTATCCATTAGGAAACTTTGGAGGAAGCTGTAACTGCCTCTTATAATGTAGACTATCTTTCTTTACTTGGGGATACTGATGAGATTAGCAAACAGCTTCTCAACTAATGTGAAGACTTATTTGGAGAAAGATACTTTGCAAAAACTACCTTGACTGTGATAGTCGTGACCCTGGCAATGGTTGTGGTGGTTATCTTGGCAAAGAGCCCCATGGCAATGGTGACAATTCCAAGGCTATTAGGTTGGTGCAAAATTGTGGTTGCCATTAAAGTAATACCAATTTAGAACCTACCACCCTCCACCTGGAATCTTGGAGAGAATGAAAAACGCTGAAGAGATCCAAAGCCAGAAGACTTATGTTGGAGCCTCTGTTCCACCAGTCAGTCACTCTGTGGTCAGGAGGCAGTCCCTTTTCCTCTTTAAACCTCATTATTCACCTGTACACTGGGTATCTGGTATTGTTTGGACCTGTTCCCCTGCAAATCTCGTGTCAAATTATAATTCCCAGTATTGGAGGTAGGGACTAGTGGGAGGTGACTGGATCATGGGGGCAGTTTCACATGGTTTAACACCATCCCCTTTGGTGCTGTCATTGAGATAGTGAATTCTCACGAGATCTAGTTGTTTAAAAAGTGTGCAACACGTCCCCACTCTCTCTCTCTTCCTCCTGCTCTGGCCATGTGAGGTGCTTGCTTCCCCTTTGTCTTCCACCATGATTGTAAGTTTCCTGAGGCCTTCCCAGAATCTAAGCAGATGCCAGCATCATGCTTCCTGTACAGCCTGTGGAACTGTGAGCCAATTAAACCTCTTTTCTTTGTAAATTACCTAGTCTCAGGTATTTTTTATAGCCATGTGAGAATGGACTAATACAGTGTCATACTCTCCTCCTTACCTATTTTGCACAGTTGTAAGGATAACAATAGATGTTGTCGACACTCAGTGTGATGGTGACTATAGTGATTCTATACAGCAAATCCTATTCTTGTCCTTTTCACCATCTTCCATGAACATATCCACCTACAGGCAGCCCCAAGAGATCTAGAAGTGGAAGAACAAAGGCCAGATTCTGGTTACTTTGCAATTAACACAGAGATATGGGGGCTCGCATTTCTTCCTTACAGGTCAATAGCTCGACATGGTAGCTTAATTATTTTCCTGTATTAGGAATATATTCATAAAGCCTTATTTACTCTTTGGAGACGTAGTATAAACTACTTCCAAACAGTAGTACTTCCAATAATTGGTGGTGCTTTTTTTAAGTCTAAAAAACTAAGAAAATCCTAGTTATTGTTTCATAAAGAGATATTAAGACTGGATATTTAAGCATTTATTGTGTATTGGCCATGGCACTGAGTACCTTCAAAGCCAGTATTATTATTATTCCCCACTTTATGAATAAGGAAGTTAAGGATGGTGAGTATTTTTCTGCACCTGTGACCTTTTTTTTTTTTTTACATCTCTGCCTCACACCCAGTATGCCCTTCCATTCTACCTGAATAACTCTTGTTCCTCTTACCGACATCAACTGCACCATGAATCAGAGATCTACAGACCCTGCTCCTAGTTCCTTGTTTTCCAAATTGGAATAACACCTTAATAGCACTTAAACAGTCCAATGGACTAGTGCATGTAATGGACCTAGCTTGTTACAGAAACCACGGTGACTGTTTAGTACATGGTAGCTGCAATATATCCCTGTGGTCCAATTTAGGAGCTTGGAATTCTGAGTCCTTGGTTCAAACCCTGGCTCTACCAGTTATAAGGAGAAAGACTTTGGCCAACCAACATCGTCATTTCTTCAAGACTGGAGTTCCTCATGGAGATAACAGTATATCCACTCATTGGGTTGTTGTGAGGATTAAATGGATTAGATACATGTAATGTGCTTGGGACACTATCTGGTACTGTAAGCAGACCATACATGCAACTTCCACTGCTATTATTTCCCGATAATGCAAAGCTTCTATTAAGTGAGTTTTTTTCTCCTGATGTGCCGTATTAGTTCCAGATAAACCAAATTAACCTTAGGAAGCTTATTACCTTTAAATCTTGATTGCAAACATGCCCCCTCCCCTCTGGCAAGACTCTCTCATCCTCTCAATTCCTCTGTTAATACTTCTGATTATTTTTTCTTAAATAGGGTTAGATTGTTTTTCTCCCAACAAGCTCAGTAGAAAAGTAGACATGAGGGAAAATCTGTTTTAGCCATTAACTGTGTCTCTAATGCTGCCAGCGACCTCGGCGGGGCCCTTGCTGACCCTCCTTACCTCCCATCTGCACGCAGATTTCCTTTAATTTTAATAAAAACAGTAGGAGATCAATCGACCACAGCCTGTGACCTCTCCAACAAAACAAGCCCCCAACATGGGACTCAAAGTTCAGGGAGCTTCCAAGTGCAATTTAAAATAAATGCTCACATAGATGCTATGGTCAGCACTCGGAATTTGTCTCAAAGTGATTTGCATATTTAGAACAATATTCTCCAATGCTTTCGCCCATTGGGGAGTGATTTGCATTCAGGGAGGAAAGGCTAATATTCTAGTCTTAGCAATTATTGAAACACATCCAGTCAGTACTCTAATAAATTATCTTAACCCAATTACTAAAAACATTGCAAAACATTACTGTGCATCGAAGACCGTTCTGCCCAGGAATCTTTATTGGCAGGGTAATTAAAAGCGTACTAGCTATGGCTTCTGCTCAAATATTTGGGGATGTTTCGTGCCATTTGAATTAGCTCTCTTGGACTGAGAAAAGAGATATCTGACAACTACTTGCTTTATTTATCTCTGCCTTCCCCACCCCTTGCTTTGCGGACCAGTCATCATTAAGGTTCCCCTTCCCACATCAATGTCACTTACAAGTTCCTTCCTACCCCAATCCTCCTTGCAGAAAAAAGTACTTACATAGGCCCAGTACCTCCCCTCCATACCTGCTGTCTTTTATCAAAGCAAAAGATTTTGTTAGCCATTATGTATTGGGTGCCTGCTATATGTCAGAATCTTCTACATTGTGAGAATAAATCCTGCAGTAACATTTCAGGGAATGGTATTCCCATTCCATGCATGAGAAAAGTGAACATTAAAAGGTTAAGTGAATTTTCAAAGTTTGCACAGCTGATGAGTTGCAAAATCAGGATCAAACTAAGGGCTGGTGGTTCCAAGATCCTCCTTTCCTTCCTCAGCAAGGATTTATCCACTGCTTATATGTGCCAGGTGCCATGCTAGGCCCTGGGAATAAAGTAGGAACATCAGGCAGAGTCCCTGCCCTTGCAGATTTTTGTATGCATTCACCCATCCAGTGTATCAGTCAGGGTACCTCAGTTATGCTGATGTAACAAGCCCAAAATCTCAACGGGAAGTAACCAACATGGCTTTCTCATTCATGCTTCGTGTCCACGAGGGTTGACTTAGCAATTCACATGTCCACATCCACCTTTAAAGTAGGTGGGAAAATATAATCCTACCAGAGGACTGGAAGTCAGAAAGTTGGAAATATTTCATAAAAAGCATTAATGACAACCTTAGCTCCTGTGAGAAAGGGGAAGGAGTCCTTTTTCAGAACAGGAGCTAGGAGCTCTCCAATGAGTTTATAATCAAGCTGCAAAGCTGTCCAAGTTCCCCAGCACTCTACATAGAAATCCGACATTCATATCCAAACACCATCTCTGTCAGACCACAGAGACCCCTGGCTTCAAACCCTGCCATGATCACAGGGACAAGCAACACTCACTCCTTCGTAATTAGGCTCATCTTCACACCCCCTAGCATGCACCAGGCAGCTGGACCCTGAGCCAAGATATAGGGGTGCAAATGAATCCAACCTGGAGCATAGAACAGAGGTGGCCAGGGCAGCTCCGCCTGTTGAATTAACTCTTTAGAATCACTTTTTTTTTTAGGTCTGGGTGTCTTTGGTAGACAGCCACAAAGATGTGGTTCTCCCTCCATCTCATTAATGACATGGTTTGTTGTTAGTTCTCCTTTCATCACAACCTAGACCCTGGGCTCAACTACATTATCTAATGTAATCTGCACAATGATGCAGACAGGAACATACTAACAACTTCATTTTACAGATAAAGACACAGGATCTGAAAGATGAAGCCAACAGCTCAAAAACTGGCAGAGCAAGGCTTTGAACCCAAGTCTTTGTGATTCCTGAATACACAGCATCCTGGAGCTGCCAGATTCTTGGTCAGGAGCATCATAATAAAGACCACGACTCCATGACCCTTTATGTCATGGGCTGACCAGGACAAGAGACAAACAATACGTTCCATGATCCAAACCAGAAGTGACTGATCCCAATTCTAGTCCAAATCCACCAGCATGCAATGTGAAAAAAGAAACTAATTTTCAAGCACCTACTTTGGGCCAGGACACCAGACAAGCCCAGACTGTGAATCCCTATAGTGCACACGGGCTAGGCCCACAGTATCATCACATTTAATCTTCCCAACATCACTGCAACGGGAGTATTTTATGGATAAGAAATCTGAGTCTCAGAGAGGATGAGCATCTTGCCCAAGGCCGCACAGCCTGTAGGAGGCAGAGCTCATACATGAATTCTGTGCGGCCCAACTTCAGGTTTTCGACTCCACTCTGATGCTTGTTTTTAAATCCCAGGAGAAAGTCGGGCATGCCTGTTGAGAAGATTCCCCCACACACGACTCAAGCATGGGCTTTTCTAAGACTGTCTCACAAATAGCACAGCATCAATCCAGAAATAGATTTGGGGTCCTCCCCCAAGTTGAAGTATGCCTCACCGCAAACCAAGTCCATTAGTTTGCTAGGGGATAGTAATAACATTACCCACAACAATAATGGGAAGAAGAAAACAGAGAACAGAGAAAGGACAGAGAAAAAGAAGGATCAAGAGAGAAGGAAAAAGGGGAAGAGGAAAGAAGACGATGGAAGAAGAGACAGGAGAAAGATGGAGGAGGAAGGAGGAAGAGGAGAAGAAGGATGAAGTGGAGAAGGAGGAAGAGGAGGAAAAAGAGGGAGGAAGAAAGACCATTATCACCCCCCACAACCACCACCATAATTAAACATTAAGTCCTAGGCTCTGTTCTGAGACTTTATGTGCACCAGCTCAGAAATCTTCCCAGAGAGCTCCAAAAGGTAGGGAGTACTATTATTCCCATTTTACAGACAAGGAGACTGAGGCTCAGAAAGGTCAGGAATTCTTCCCAAGATCAGCCAGCTGGTAGGTGGAAAAGCCAAGCTTCAAACCTACGTGTGAGTGCAAAATCCATTCCCTTGACCAGCTCCTGCATCTGCCTCTGAAGAAAAGCAGGAAGAACTTCATGCGGACCAGGGCTTCAGGGGACATAACCATGCTTCCTGCCAGAAAAAAAAAAAAAAAAAAATTAGGACCAGGCTTGGTTATTTTCCAAAGAGGACTCCTGTTCAACAGTCCGCTTGCTGTCTCCCCACCCTCCTCTTGGTGCCCCACTGAAATTTTTTTCTGATGGGTGCATCCCTCCCCAGCTGCTTCCTGTGATGGCCAAGAGCAACTTGCACCTGACTGTGCCGCCTCCGGAGAACTGCTTCATTCCTCACACCAAAGTGGGGCTATCTCTGTGCTGCATTTGAGCCCCTGAACTCCCCAAGGGACCAGTGTGAAGCTTCTCCCCATCCTTGCTCAGCTCCTCCTTCCCCTTTCTCCTGAAAATACTCCCTGGATAAATCGCTTGCCCCCAAATCCCTGTCTTGGGCTCTGTGTCTGGAGAACTGGGCTTTAACCCCACGTCTCCTGCTCCCATCCCTGCCTCTGCTCACGTGGGGCTCTTGGACACCAGCTTCTGACTTCTGCTACTCGGCCTCAGAGGTGGGAGAAACAGGGGAGAAGGCAAAGTGAGACACTCAGGGAGCCAAGGAGGCTGGAGGCACAAAGGCAGGCGGCTGAGGGGGCAGCCAGCTCGCCCGGCCGCCCCCACGTCAGCCTGCCCTCGGCCCCATGCACTTTGGATAATTAAGAACAGATGGCCCATCGCCTCGGCCAAGCCTCATTAACTCCTTAATGCCGTTCTTCTGGAGGCTGGACGGTCAGCCGGAAAAGCTCGCTTTGGAGGTCATCTGATTAAATGATGCCCGGCCAGAGGGCTGCCCAGTCCCTCTTCTCAGGCTGGCAGCTGCCCCGGTTGCTTCATTAGAGCTGCCATTGTGACCAGATGGGCCAGGAAAGGGGCTGGGGTGTGCTTAAGTGGGGGGAATGCGCTGAGTGAAAAGGCTTAGGAGTCAGGGGACATTGCCCTAAGGCATTGGGCAAGTCACTTAATCTAAGTCTCAGTTTCACCACCTCCCAAATGGCTACAGTCATAGCAATAACAGGGCCAGGCACAGTGGCTCATGCCTGTAATCTCAGTACTTTGGGATGCCAAGGTGGAAGGATCACTTAAGCCAGGCATTCAAGACCAGCCCAGGCAACATAGCAATACCCTGTCTCTATGAAAAACAAACAAACAAACAAAAATAGCTGGGCATGGTGGTTCACACTTCTAGTCCCAGTCACTCAGGAGGCTGAGGTGGGAGGATTACTTGAGCCCAGGGGTCCAAGGCTGCAGTGAACTATGATCACACCCCTGCACTCCAGCTATATCATCACCACTGTAGCCTGGGCAACAGAGTAAGACCTTGCCTCTAAAAAAAACTATTTTAAACAATAATAGTTGCAATATTTTTCTAATGGCAATTATTTTTTGACAATAATTATTCTAGTAATAAAAATACTGTGCCAAACACTTTACATATAATCTCAGTTAATCTTCGTAACTGCCCTTTGAGATGGTACCTCTTATGATCTGCACTTTATGGATGAGAAAAGCTGAGGCTCAGAGAAGCTAAGTAACTTGCCAAGTTTACATAACTGGCAAGAGTCAGGCAGGATTCGAACCCAGGTCTGGCTGATTCCAGGGTGCCTGGAGAATACTCTGTATTCTCCAAACAGCCCACTGTCTTGGGCTGCTATAACAAAATATCATAAACTGGATGACTTATAAATAGTAGAGATTTATTTCCTACAGTTCTGGAGGCTGTAGAGCCCAAGGTCATGGTGTTAGAGGATAGCGGGTCCTAAACATGGTAGAAGGGCAAATAAGCTCCCTTGGGCCTCTCTTTTAAAAGGGCGTTAATTCCATTCATGTGGGCCCCATCCTCATGACGTAATTATTTCCTAAAGGCCCCACCTCTTAATACTATTGCATTGGGAATCAGGCTTCAGCATCTGTATTTCAGGGAGACAGAAACACTCAGACCACAGCAACAGCCTGCCTGTCTTACAGGGAGATTCCCATCTCAAAGGAAAAGAAGAAGCTACAAAACATTTCCTAGTCCTTAGCACAGGAAGAAACCTTTGACTCCCTCCAAAGAAAACTTTAAAACCCATATTCTTTATTTTGTCTATTTTTCACCGAGACTATTTTCTCAAACCTAAAAATCCTAGCCTTATGTTGAAAACTTCAGGTACCCATTGTGGAAGACAGTGTGGCGATTCCTCAAAGATCTAGAACCAGAAATACTGTTTGACCCAGCAATCCTATGGCTGGGTGTATACCCAAAGGAATATAAATCATTCTATTACAAAGATACATGCACACGTATGTTTGTGGCAGCAGTATACACAATAGCAAAGGCAAGGAAACCACCCAAATGCCCATCAATGATAGACTGGATAAAGAAAGCATGGTACGTATACACCATGGAATACTATGCAGCCATAAAAAGGAATGAGATGATGTCCTTTGCAGGGATATAGATGGAACTGGAAGCCATTATCCTCAGCAAACTAATGCAGGAACAGAAAACCAAGTGCCCCATATTCTCAATTATAAGTGGGAGCTGAACAATAAGAACACACAGACACAGAGAGGAAAACAACACACACTGGGGCCTGTCGGGGATGGGGTCGGGGGAGGGAGAGCATTAGGAAAAATAGCTAGTGCATCCGGGGCTCAATACCAGGTGCTGGGTTGATAGGTGCAGCAAACCACCATGGCACATGTTTACCTATGTAACAACCCTGTACATCCTGCACGTGTACCCCAGAACTTAAAAATAATTTTGTTTGTAAAGAAAACTCCAGGTTCCTTGCAATGCTTCTAGCTACCTGGGAACAAGGGAAAGAGGACACATGCACATCTACACATTTTGGATAAAGTTGACTAAGGAGAAGACTGAGAATTGACCATGTCTTTGGTCAATGAAAGAACCCAAGAAGCTCACACACTCGTGTCTCATTTGAGAATCCTGGGCACATTAGGAGAGCGTCAGGTGGGTAGAATGTGGGCAACAGATGTGGGACTCGGGGAAAAGCATATGGCTGAACTTGAGGGAGCAGGAACCCACTTTCTACACACACAACATTGGGATTGGTTGACTCCAGCAGGATCTGGTGCCTGCGTTTGAGCACAAACACCAGAGACCCACAGAGAAATGGTTAATTCTAGTCTCTGCTTTTGAAATTCTAAAGTGCTGTGCCAGGAAATGTTTTATTTCTTGAGCTAGATAATTGTTCCATGGGTGGGCTCTGTTTGTGAAAATTCATTGAGCTGCTTACTTATGTGAATGTACTTTTCTGTTAGTACAGTATACTTCAGAAAAGAGCTTTTAAATGAAAGAAAACTGCCTCTGATGAAAAACAGGAAGTGCTTAGGAAAGCCCAAATTGCTACTCAGGTTAACTGTTTTGATGTTCTTAGCATGTTGTAAGCCCCTCCCCACCCTTATCCAGCAAGTCTGTTCCTCATCTTAAAACAAATGGGCACTCAGCTTGCTGAATATTGGCTTGCTTTTGTCTCTACATCTGTGCAAGAGAGTTCCCCCAAAACCACCTCTGTAAGAGTTCATGAGCATCTTACAGGCAAGACTTTATTACTCTGTATTTTCCAAAGACCTTAACATGACAAGGATGTTCTCTTCCCTCATCACTTTCGCTCCTTGGAGATGGAGACGATGACATGGTTTATGCAACTGGATGGAGTTCCTCATTCTGGCAATCACAAGATTCATTGCCAAAGATGCTGAACACTAAGAGCATTGAGCTTCCTCCAACTCGCTCCTCATCCCAAGCATCTTCTCCATTTTCTCTGCCTTTGACTGGACTTCTAAATCCAGTTTGCTAATTCCATTTGGATTTGCTAATTCTTCTTTCCATTGTTCCCCACCTCCTCCAACTTCAAATCACTCTCTCCTCCAATGGTTCCCATCACAATTAGCCTTCATCCCATTGCTCAAGGCAAAAGCTCAGAGTCTCCCTAGATTCTGCCCTCTCCCTTACGTGTCATATCTACTTTCTGAACCCATCTGCTCCTCCTTACCTCCACGGGCATCACTGCAACCCAGACCAACTCTATGACTACTGTAGCTCCCAACTTACCCTCCTTTCAAACTACCCTACCTCCAACAACCAGAATGAGCTTTATTATTATTATTATTATTATAATATTATTATTATTATTATTATACTTTAAGTTCTGGGATACATGTGCAGAATGTGCAGGTTTGTTACATAGGTATACATGTGCCATGGTGGTTTGCTGCACCCATCAACCCGTCATCTAGATCTTAAGCCCCACATGCATTAGGTAATTATCCTAATGTTCTCCCTCCCCTTCCCCTATAACCCCCCGACAGACCCCGGTGTGTGATGTTCCCCTCCCTGTGTCCATGTGTTCTCATTGTTCAACTCCCACTTATGAGTGAGAACATGCGGTGTTTGGTTTTCTGCTCCTGTGTTAGTTTGCTGAGAATGATGGTTTCCAGCTTCATCCATGTCCCTGCAAAGGACATGAACCAGAATGAGCCTTTTAAAATGTAAATCTCATGAAAGAAGTTCCCTGCTCTGATCCTACAGTGGCCTTCCCATCTCACTTACATATGATCACCCTTGCAAGACCTAGACAGGTTGATATCTGCTTAACCGCCTCCAGACCAGTCTCTCACTCAGCCCCAATAGTAGAGGCCAATTTCCATTTCTAGATCACACGAAACTCATGACTTATGTCCAATGTACGTATACCTTTTGCACATGCTGTTCCCTTGCCTGCAACACTTTACCCTCGGCTTTTCCACAGCTGGTGACTTCTCATGTTTCAGGTCTCAAAGAAAGGCCACCTCCTCAGAGAAGCCTTCCTTGACCACCCATCTAAATTGCCCTCCAATTATTCTCCATCGCATCATCTTGTCTTATCTCCCCATAGCACTTAATCAGAAGCTGGTATTTTTTCTCATTTGCTTACTGTACTATCTGTCTTTTGCCCAAATAGTAAGGACCATGACACCAGAGACCCTATCTTTTTCCATGCTGAGCCCCTGGTGCATGGCATGCAGTCAGGACTTTTTTTATTTACTATTTATTTATTTATATTTTGAGACAGAGTCTTGCTCAGTCTCCCAGTCTGCAGTGCAGTAGCGCAATCTCGGCTCACTGCAACCTCCACTTCCTGGGTTCAAGCAGCTCTCCTGCCTCAGCCGAGTACTGGGACTATAGGCGCATGCCGCCATGACTGACTAATTTTTTTGTACTTTAGTAGAGATGGGGTTTCACCGTGTTGCCCAGGCTGGTCTCCAACTCCTCAGCTCAGGCAATCTGCCTGCCTTGGGCTCTTAAAAGTGCTAGGATTACAGGCATGAGCCACTGCACCCAGCAGGACTTGTTGAATTAATACACCTGGCATTGTCCCCAGCGTCACTCACCTAGCTGGCCTTCAAGAGACATGCCTGGCCCTGACCCACCCCCTTCCTGCCATCCCAATTAAAGAAGAAGGGAAATTGGACATCAAATAGTGACTCCTGATTCTTCCCAGGCTGCTTCTGCTTCCTTCACCTCACTCCTCTCACTCAAATTTCCAAAACCAACAGAAAGAGCAAGGTCCTTCTGGACTCAGGCCTGCATTACTCTTTTCCAAGTATTTGTGGTCATCTAGGCTCATCCCACATTTCCTATTAGACTGGAAACCAAGAGGTAGCCAAATAATATGGTAAGTCAAAGAGTCTGGGCTCGAGAGTCAAAAGCACCTAAGGTCAAATTCTGGCCCCATCCTATTTATTAGTTATTTGTTCTTATACTATTCCTGATGAGCCTTCATTTCCCCTTCTGGAAACTAACAAGAATTCTGTCTCCCTCAAGACAGAGTCTGTGGCATTGTGGAATTATTTAGGGGTCAACCATTTCAACGAATGCTACATGAAATCTATCTAGAGAGTGGCACAAATAACTCAATAAATGTTTTTGTAATTAATTCTAATTTCTCCCGGAAGCTGGCATGTCTTAGCTTACATTTTCCTTCCTCTGGGAAGATTTGCTTAACCCCACCACCCGCTAAGTCTGGGTTATGTGCTTCTCCTAAGTATAGATCTGGAAGCCTGTACTCAATGGGTTCTGTGGATCCCCACTGCATTACGAGTAAAAGCCAAGTCCCTACATCAGCCTATGAGATGCCATGTAACAGAGTCCCAGTCCTGCTTCTGGTCCTGCCCTCACCACTCTCCTCATCACTCCCTCTGCCGCAGCCACATTGGCCTCATGCGGTTCCTCAAACTTTCCAGTCTCTCACCCACTATTCCCTCTTCTTAAAGCATGCTCCCCCAGCTATTTATCCAGTTCCCTCCCTCACCTCCTCAGGACCCTGATCAAATAGATCCTCAGTGAGGCTTTCCTTGGCCACTGGAAGGCTGAATAACGGCTCCCCAACGATGTCCATATCCTAATCCCCGGAATCTGTGACCATGTTACCTTTACATGGCAAAAGGAACTTTGCAACTGTGATTAATGAGAATCCTTAAACCTGGATTATCCAGGTGGTTTCAATGGAATCACAAGGGTCCTTATAAGAAGGAAGCAGGAAGGACAGAGTCAGAGAAAGAGCGAGCAATTGAAAGATGCTAAGATGTTGACTTTGAAGTGGAGGATGAGGCTATGAGCCAAGGAATGTGGATGGCCTTCAGAAGCTAGAAAACGCAAGAAAACGGATTCTCCCCTACAGCCTCCAGAAGGAACACAGGCCTGCTGACCTCTTTCAATTTTTTTTTTTAAGACAGAATCTTGCTCTGTTGCCCTGGCTGGAGTGCAGTGGCATGATCGCGGCTCACTGCAACTTCTGCCTCCCAGGTTAAAGCAATTCTCATGCCTCAGTCTCCTGAGTAACTGGGATTACAGGTACTCGCCACCATGCCCGGTTAATTTTTGTATTTTTAGTAGAGATGGAGTTTCACCACGTTGGCCAGGCTGGTCTCAAACTCCTGACCTTAGATGATCCACCCGCCTTGGCCTCCCAAAGTGCTGGGATTACAGGCGTGAGCCACCACACCTGGTCCAAATTTTTGACTTCCAGAACTATAATGTAATATATTACTGTTATCTTAAGCCACTAAATTTGGGGTAATTCATGACAGCAGTGACAGAAAAAAAGTACAGCCACCAAATCTAAAATTATATTCTCCACCAATTGTACACATGTGTATGTATTTGCATAAAACACACATGCATGTGCATTCACACAAAACACACACGGACACTCCTTATCCCTCTGTCTTGATTTAGTTTTCTCCACTCATCTGACCTTCAAAATAAATAAGAAAAATAGGGCACATGTCTCCCCCCAACACACACATACACACAGAGAAATGAAAGTTCCATGAAGACACTGATTTGTGACTATGTCTTATGTCTCTTTTGGTCACTGCTGCGTTCCTTGCACCTAGAAACTGGCCTGGCATTATTGAGTGAGTAGAGACTCATTAAATTCTGACTGCATGCTTTATCTTAGGACACAGACATACATTCTGTTATTATTTGTACAAAATCTCTCCACCTCTCAACTCTTAGCCCTTGAGGTCAGGGACCCATCTCTCTTCCTCACTGCTACATCATTCCATCATTAGCACAGCACCCTACCCTCCCAAAAGAGCTCCACAAACATGTGCTAAGTCGTTGGGCCAACATTACCACTTTCTATACCTCTGAGCCCCAGAGTCGTCAGAATTCCAACCCATCAAGAGCCCTCACATTTTATTTGATTACAAATATGTCTAATTCCTTGTTCACTCAAGCAGCAAGAAAAAAGAAAGCCACTTGAGTCTGTAATTTACAAAGCAAATCTGCCCAGCAGATATATTCCTCTTCAGCAGACAGTGGGATTCGATCATTTTTTAAAAGGGGAAAAGAAAAAAACTCACCCTGTTTCTCCTGTGTTCCAGTTGCATCGTTTGCAAAACTTTTGAAAGCGCTTCGAGGCCAAGGCTAATCATTTTGCTTCAAGGCGCTCATTTCCTGAGGCGGGTGGTACCTTTGTCACCAAGGAAGGAACGCAGCAGGCAGGAAAACTGAGATTGTGGCAGAAGTCGTTCTTGGGGAAAGGATGTAAGAAGATCTAGTCAATTCCACCCAGCTTGCTCATTAGAATTCCAGAAATACAGAGATGTTGTGTCCGTTTGAAATCCTTAGAATAGTCGGATGAACAAGGCTGTCCCTAAGAGAATGTGCAAGGACATATTTAAATTACGTTATTTTTACTTTAAATAACCAAGTCGAAAGAGTTGGTGACTAGAAGTTGCATTAGGCAGGTTTGGGGATAATGAGTATATATTAGATGCCCCTCCTTTTCCATTGCCTCTCTCATAGATCCACCTCATGCTTGTCGATTTCCTGCCCAATCTGTGGGCCTCTAAAGGATGAGGACCATGTGCTATTTGTCTTTGCATTTCTGGAAGTCATTATAGTCCCATGATAGTGCCTGACACATACCAGACACTGTGTTGAATTCTTAAATAGATGCCCAGATGAATGAATGAGCAGATGACTGAATGAACAGATGGAAAGATGGATGGATGAGTGTTTGAAACTGGAAATGAGTATGCCTGTACCAAATGCCTGTGTCCCCACTTGCTTGATAACCATCCAGGATGTTTGTTTCATCTATAGCTTCTCAGGCCCCTCCCCAAGTGATTCTGATTCAGCCTATCTCAAAGTCAATCTGGGAATATGTTCTCGAACATTTTCCCCGTGTAGCTCCGATCATCAGGCATGCTTAGGAAACACATGCTATCTCCATCTGTTTCGTGCATCCTTACCTGAAATGTCCTTATGTTTTGTTCACCACCCCAGGGTAATCTTCGGCAGGTGAAGTTTCGACATTCAAATGGGAATCAGGGCCTCTTCGTGTCTAACTACTTCCTACTCCCTCTCCACTGCCATTCACCCCTTCCAAGTGCAGTCTTAGTTTTCTACTCTCTCTTCCCCAGAGCTTTCAAAGATTTCTAACCTAAGACCGAGAGAGCAGAGCCCCCAGGGTCAGCATTCTGCCTGACAGACAGCAGTGCAGCAACACGGACTGGATTCCCTGGAAGGCCTTGCATCTAAAAGCAGGGCCTCCTGGCTCTCACGATTCCCTTGCATGCAGAACCCGTCCTTTCTGCCCATTCACTGAGTGTACCAACCTAGGAAATGGGGGAGACCTAAGTATGTGTGTTTACTGTGTCTCGTGATGCATGTTCCACCTTTGAGGAAGATGGCCTGGGCAGCAATTTTCAACCTTTATGAACCAAGCAGGTACCCGGGCTCCACTCTTCTCAAGATGATAGGGCGGCATCTTGTTTCTCTAGGTTTCATAGTTACACCTGCCTCTGCAACATTTGATTTAAAAAAAAAAAAAAAAAAAAGGCGCCATGGATCAAAAAGACTGAAAACTGCTAGTCTAAAGCGTCATTTTTCAGCCAATGGACCATATTTTGACCTTCCTTTCTCAAGGTACCGTTAGAACAAAAAGGAATTGCCTTTTAGGACAGTGAACTAAGTACTGGAGTTCCTGTTTACACAGAGGTGATTGAACAAAACTTAATAATTTTTGTGTTAATAATCTATTGCTGGCCGGCTGTGGAGGATCATGCCTGTTATCCCAGAATTCTGGGAGGCTGAGGTGGGTGGATCGCCTGAGCTCAGTAGTTTGAGATCACTGATCTCAACCTACTGAGCAACCTGATGTTGCCTACTGGGCAACATGGCGAAACCCCACCTCTACCAAAAAAAAAAAAATTCAAAAATTAGCCAGATGTGGTGGTGCACACCTGTGGTCCCAGCTACTCGGGAGGCTGAGGTGGGAGGATTGCTTGAGCTTGGGAGGTGGAGACTGCAATGAGCCGGGATTTCACTACTGTACTCCACCCTGGGTGACAGAAGGAGACCCCATCTCAAAAAAATAAAAACAAAAAAATCGATTGCTACATAACAGATTGCCCCCAAAGTTAATACCTACAAACATCAATGTTTATTATCTCACAGTTTGCACAGGGGAGCACAGATTTGCTGGGTCCTTTCACACTTTCCAACAAGGTGGTAGCCAAGGTGTCTGCTGAGGTTGCAGGCTCAACCGGGAAGAACTCACTTCCTAGATCACTCTCGTGGCTGTTGGCAGGATTGAGTTTCTTCAGGGTTACAGGACTGAGGGCCTCAGATCTTCTCTCCCTGTTGGCCAGAGGCTGCCCTCAGTTCCTTGACATGCGCATCTCTCCATTGAGCAGCTCATGACATAGCATCTGGCTGACATTAGAGGAGGCAAGCAAGAAAAGAGTGAGGGCAAGATGGAAGTCCCAGTCTTTTGGAAACCTAATCTTGGAAGTGACGTCCCATCCCCTTTGCTGTGTTGTGTTCATCAGAGGCAAGACGCTAGGCCCAACCCATACTTGAGGGGAGGAAAATCATATGCAGGCATGAATACCAGGGTCCAGTGAGAGCTCTTTTTTTTTTTCTTTGAGATGGAGTCTTGCTCTATCGCCAGGCTGGAGTGCAGTGGTGCAATCTCTGCTCACTGCAAACTCTGCCTCCCAGGTTCAAGTGAGTTCCCTGCCTCAGCCTCCCCAGTAGCTGGGCTACAAGTGCGCACCCCCATGCCCCGCTAAGTTTTTGTATTTTAGTAGAGGCGGTGTTTCACCATGTTGGCCAGGATGGTCTCAATCTCCTGACCTTGTGATCCACCCACCTCGGCCTCCCAAAGTGTTGGGATTACAGGCGTGAGCCACTGCACCCGGCCGGGAGCTCTTTTAAAAGATGTCCGCTGTACCTTCAAAAGCATTGTTCTCAGGTAATCCTCAGAAGCAATGGGGTATGATATGGTCAGTCACACCTGGGTTCAAATCTTGGCCCTGCCACTAACTAGTACTACTACTGTTTGTAATAACAATAACCACTCCTGCTATTCCTTGTCAGGTACTGTGCAGATCTTTACAAATGTCATTTCATTTGACCTCTAAAACATCCCTTTGAGAAAGTCCTTTGACTATCCCCAGAGCATGAATAAGAAAACTAAAGATTAGGGGAATTCGGCAACTCACCAGACGTCTCAGAGCTACCTCTATAAGCAGAAGAGGACAGATTCCAGCCACGAGGCCTCTGGTTCTGTGACCCTGAAGCTATCCTCTGACCACTGGCGTAATTCCTTTGACCTCAACCAACCGTGAAATGGAGATACTAACACTGGTCTTCAAAGGCTAGCGCAGAGGAAGAGGTAAGTGAATAAAATAGTGGCCCATAGTCAGAGATCAATAAAGGGTAGGTATTTTGTTTAACAAACATTTGCCGAGCACTTGATCTGAGCCAGGCATTGTACTGATCCTGACTTTTCTCATACAATCCTGTTCAGTTTCCACACCGACCGCATGATGTAGCTGGAGGTAAGTGCTTACATTGACTTATTCAAGCCAGGCTCTGTTTGAGTGCTTTGTAAAATTTCACTCATTGAGCCCTCAAAATGACCCTAGGAGGCAGGGGCTTGGAGCAGATGCCGCAGGTGTCCTCACCCGTGTCCCCGCAGGGCACACAAATTCAACTTCCAGTCTCCAGCACCTGCGTTTCTTTGCCAGGGCTCTCTTGGGCTGGTGCAGTTTGCTTTATCCTCATGTGACATGCTGTGCCACCCCTGCTCTGGGGACATCCTTCAACACATGACCAGTGCCCCAGGTCACTCATCCCTCCTGAAGAAGAACTCTTGAGTTGTATGTTACACAATATCTACCAGAGCTGCCCAGAGAAATTCCTGCCTGTGTTTCCTCCGCGGGGGCTGGCTTAAGAGCACATCCTTTGTGCCTGCCTTCTCCCTACGTGTCCCCGCTCCTCTACTCATGTTCTCTGAACCTCCCAAATAAATTACTTGCCCCCAAACCCTTGCCTCAGCGTCTGCTTCTGAAGAAATCCAAATGAAGGCAGTGTTATCATCATCATCATCATCCTCCTCCCCATTTTCAAATAAGCAAAGTGTAGCACAGAGAGGTTAATTAACTTACCCAAGGTCACACAGCTGGGAAGCAGTGAAGTCAGGATTCAAACTCAGGCAGTCTGACTCTTTTATTATTATTATTATACTTTAAGTTCTAAGGTACATGTGCACAACGTGCAGGTTTGTTACATATGTATACATGTGCCATGTTGATGTGCTACACCCATTAACTAGTCATTTACATTAGGTATATCTCCTAATGCTCTCTCTCCCCGCTCCCCCCACCCCACGACAGGCCCCGGTGTGTGATGTTCCCCACTCTGTGTCCAAGTGTTCTCATTGTTCAAGTCCCACCTATGAGTGAGAACAGGCGGTGTTTGGTTTTTTGTCTTTGCGATAGTTTGCTGAGAATGATGTCAACTACAGAATGGGAGAAAATTTTTGCAATCTGCTCATCTGACTCTTAACATTATGCATAGGATTACATTTTTTAAAAATTCAACTTTTATTTTAGCCACAGGAGGTACATATGCAGGTTTGTTACATGGGTATATTACACCCAGGTAACGAGCGTAATACCCAGCAGGTTGTTTTGCAACCCATGCCCCCTCCCTCTTTCCCCCGTCTAGTAGTTTGCAGTGTCTATTGCACCCCTGTTTATGTCCATGTGTGCTCAATATTTATCTCCTACTTATAAGCATTTTTCTTTCTGACTGAGCTGGGTAAATGGAGGAGAAGAGCTGCCTTATGGTGCCAAGGAAACACCGTCTACACCAAAGCTCTGTGTGTAACCACTGGCCAGGCATGCAAATGGTTCCATGTATTATTGCAAAGACCAGCTCTCTTCTCTAATGAAAATGTCAGCTCCCCAACACAGCCAGCTGTGATTCCATTGAAAAAATGTGATTATGGAAGCCATGCTAATGGTGTTAACATGTTGCAAGGATTTCTGGTGTGCTTGTAAACCTAAAACCGTAATTGCCAAAGAGAACTCGTCTCCCACAAATCAAACCCCTCTGTATTGACAATTACATCCGGTGTTGCACGGAATGTAATGCCTAAATAATGAAGTCGAAGAACAATGCTGGAGCCTGAGCATTTGAATATATTTGATTGATTCATTTCTCGCTCCCATTTAATAACCCACTTAGTCAGTGACGGTTAAGTGCACCAGAGAGAAAACATTTCACAGATTAATAACTGGATGTGGGTACAAGCTGGCGCTCCCCTAATAGCAGCACAAAAATAGGTTATCGTCAAAAATCTGGATTTAATGTTCCAAAATGGGGATTCGTGCTTTTCTTTTATACGGTTCCATACTTATCACCACAGGCTAATGAACCATAAATCAGAAATCAGGAGCTAATAAATGCAATTCCAGGGGAGTATTTTTTTTTTTATTTAATACCTTCCGAGACCGTGATCTTTGTTCAAGATCTTTAACGTTCAAATTACAATGTGTGAATATTAAGCATATTCGATTATGATTGAACTCTCTGAAAAGCTAATTTATGAACCCTGCAGCCTAATACCTTTGCACCATTTAAAAAAGGATATGGCCACAGTTCATTTATACCAATCTCTCCAGTATAGAGATAAACACTCCTAAACTGCCTATATGAATAAAGTTATGTGACTCTAACTTTATTATAGGTTGGGATATGTGATTTCTGTAGAGAGATATACAATTAAATGATATTGACTCATGTGTAAAGCAACTTTGGCAGAAATTTTGCTTTGGAGATTGTTCTCTTAAGTTCCTTTCTTGCTATCCTAGTGAAAAAAGAAAAGTGGTCAGACAAGGGACCTTACTCCGGACAGACTGTGAAAAATTCGGGCTACCTCCTTAGCTGTAATTCTCTTTCTGCAATACTTTCATGACCTCCTGTGGGAAAATATTTTCCCCTAATAAACTCAGTTTTCATACAAGTTTAACAAATCCTTATCCCTTTATTTGTTATGAGATTTACTGTCTTTTATGATGTTTACCATTGAATGCCCAAAGCATCAGAACTGCTTTGTGTCTTTCCATGTGTCCAGTCAGCCTGGAAGGACGCATCATTGACGCTGTGAGGAAGAATAAAGCACACGTTTCTTATGTGCTGTGAAATACTCTGGCCTGGAGAGGTCCTGGTCCATTCATTCTCTAGGTTATTGACTTTTGCTACAGTCTAATTTAAAAAAAAATTTATTGGCCAGGCATGGTGGCTCACGCCTGTAATCCCAGCACTTTGGAGGGGCCAAGGAGGGTGGATCACTTGAGGTCAGGAGTTTGAGACCAGGCTGGCCAACATAATGAAACCCCGTCTCTATTAAAAATACTAAAATTAGCCGAGCATGGTGGCAGGGACTTGTAATCCCAGCTCCTCAGGAGGCTGAGGTAGGAGAATCGTTTGAACCTGGGAGGCAGTTTGCAGTGAGCCAAGATCGCATCACTGCACTACAGCCTGGGCGACAGAGGGAGACTCCGTCTCAAAATAAAAAAAAAAAAAATTATTGCAAAGTGTGTATATGATACCAATTTGGTACAACTGAAATGCAAAATTAAAACTCCGGCTCCAGTAAATATTAGGGCTAGATTGGGTAAAATGTAACATGGAGATTTACTTCTCCAGACCCTAAATATTTATTCCAGTGCAGGCTTTTGACTCTGAGCCCCCTGGCAGTCAAGGTACAAAGGGACATTGCATCGGTTATATGGGTTCCCCAGGCAAAGCAGTCATTGTCTGGCCTGAGCACATATTGCCACTAAGCTATAAAGTGCATGTCGGGAACCTAGTAACTACTCTCCGTGCCCCCACTCTGTCACAAACACACACACACACATGCGCACACACATACACATAGACACACACACGCACACGCACACACACACATACACACACATACTCGCACACACACACACACACACTCTCCATGGGCAGGTTCCCCTTGAGCTGGCAGTTTCTCTATGCAACTTAGTAATACACTTATTTATTACTAAACAAATGGTGCCTTCACACAAAGGAGAAGACATGCCTTCCTCTGGAGGACACAGCTAGGGAAAACAGCCCGGCAAAAAAATCCTGGATTGATCTCAGCCTCTGTGTACTCCTTTGGCTGGATGGTGTGCAAGGACTCAGATTTCATTCTAAAACTTTTTCATGCAGGTCTTGGAATGGAACCACAGAGACATGGGATGGACATAATTTTCAACATGAGAACAATATTAGTTTCCCTGAGGCAGTGTTTCAGTCCTTAGTGGAAGCCAAGATACATGTGTAGGAGCAAACAATTCTACAGGGGCCAAGATAATGTGGTCCTAAAATCCCTGGCGGGCTAGTTCAAGGTTATCTAATATGGTAGATGAGCTGAGTGTGCTTCACCCAGTCTTCCTAGTTCTACTACTCTCAACAAGTTCATAATACTTCAGTAGAGATCACAGATGCTGGGAAACCATTCAGCAAAGCCATGGTGCAAGAGGAACCATTAATAGATCAATGTCTGGCCCACGAGCAGAGCAGAGCAGATCTACCAGGACCTATGAGAATTTTTTTTTCTTTTCCTTTTCTCTTTTTCTTTTTCTTTTTTTTTTTTGAGACCAAGTCTCGCATTGTCACCCAGGCTGGAGTGCAATGGCACGATCTCGGCTCACTGCAACTTCTGCCTCCAGGTTCAAGTGATTCTTTTGCCTCAGCCTCCCGAGTAGCTGGGATCACAGGCACATGCCATGACACCTGGCTAATTTTTGTATTCTTAGTAGAGACGGGGCTTCACCATATTGGCCAGGCTGGTGTCGAACTCCCGACCTCGTGATCCACCCGCCTCAGCCTCCAAAGTGCTGTGATTACAGACATGAGGCACCGTGCCCCGGCCCTATGACAGATTTCTACCCTGGGGAAAGAATGGAAGACTGGAGGCCTGAGATATTGGAACAAATTCTACCTTCTCTCTTTTATTTTCATAAATAAGCCCCTTTTCTCTCACATTCCCTAGCTTGAGGGGTTTGATTTAAAGAGTCATATGAGTGAACCCAAGAGCATGGAAACAGGTTACAAATGATCGAGGTATCCTAGAAATCATTTGGTTGTATGGAGTAAAGGATAACATGAGTTGTAGCTGCTTAAAGAGTAATGACAAAGTTGACTCCCTTTGGCATTGGCAAATAAAGAAGAGGAAGAGAACAGGGAGAAATCATTCAAGCCCTGGAACTTGCTTATTTGAAGCAACCCTCCATAAATCCAACCAGAAACTGAAACTGAAAATCCAACCAGAAACCCCTAGTTGGAATATTGAACTATTTTCCAAAACCGTGGTATCACTCAGTGGGAGGGTTCCTTGTTCCTATAAAAGTTGCCCCCAAAAAGATCCTCCCTCTGGAAAAGTCTTTAGGAATATACCAAATCCTAAGGCGGTTATAAGGGAGGAGTCTTTGTTGATGTAATTAATGCTGACCATCCAGGAAACAGTATGCAAATTACGACTGCACTGAATGGACAGAACCTGGAAACCAGGACAAAATGCCAACCAATGCCTGTGCAATAGGTTTTAATCCTCCCATTCCTATTTTCACTGTTCATCTGGGACTGAAAATGTCTTCACCCTCTCACTCAATGAGCTGGGAGGGAAGGTTTCACCATGAACTACCTGATACTTGAGCTACAGAAAGTTAGGCTGTGCGAGAAAAGATCAGGCTGAAGAGAAGCTAATTCCTGCCCCAATTCCTAGAGTTTTGTTCATGACCTATTGTATTATGGTCAACATCTGGAATGAACAACTAATAATTGCAGCAATGCCTTGAGGGATTTTTGCCTATTTACATATAAATAGTTCTGACCAGAGCTGGCCACCAGCAATGGTTAATTTAACTTACTATCCCTTGGCAAAAGAATAGTCATTGGATTTCCAGCACTTTTAACCTTGGTAGACCCTTGGGAAATAAAAATTAGATTGAGAGAAAATTACCAGTGGTGGAGAACAGTATAAAAGTGACAATGACATATATAAACCTCCGGCAGGAGTGGAATAAAGTGGCATATTATTGTTCGCTGGCTCCCAAAGTTCAATATTTCTTGTGTGATTTACACTTCCGCCATTGTCTCACCCCCTGGAGTCATTCTGGTCACTCTGGGAAGTCTCTCCCAAAATGCACATCCTTGTTACTGTCAGAGAAGGGGCATATAACTTGGCTAAGCAGCAAGAGGTGTTTAGACAAAGAGCCATTAGAAAATGGGTTTCAACAAATAAGAGTTTAAAGACGTGTCTGGAAATATGAGACAGACAATATATGGGAAAGAAAAGTCAATAATCCCTGCCTATGCAGTCGTGTGTGTGTGTGTGTGTGTGTGTGTGTGTGTGTGTGTGTGTCTGTGTGTGTGTGTGTGTGATGTGTTTAAAGAGGTGTCTGGACTTAGAAGCACATGAGTGTCTGGGGTGTTCCAGGCTACTGGTTGCACATCCTCTATAGAATTATATCAATATAATCTGTGTGCAAACTCAGCTCTGATTGGAGGGTAATGATGCTATCTCAGCCTCATTGACCATCAGTTGGTGCTCCCACTACATGAACCACCTATAGTACACACACACACACACACACACACACACACACATGCACACACACACACCACACACAACTGTTTCTTTTTCTTAAACCTTTGCTCATGTGGTGTTATCTGCCTGGAGCATACTTTTTCCCACCTCTGTTTTGCCTGTCTAGCTCCTAACTTGCCCTTCAAAACCTAGCCCAAGTATCTCTTCCTCTAGGAAACTTTTCCTGGTTACCTCCAGGCCAGATGTGTACTTTCTTTAGTATCAGCCTCCTGAATTTACCACTCTTATTATTTGCATCGGTCTACTTCTGTGTCTTTTTTCTTTTCTTTTTTTGAGACAGAATCTCATGCTGTTGGCCAGGCTGGAGTGTAGTGGTGCAATCTTGGCTCACTGCAACCTCCAACTCCCAGGTTCAAGCGACTCTCCTGCCTCAGCCTCCCGAGTAGCTGAGATTACAGGCACCAGCCACCATGCCTGGGTAATTTTTGTGTTTTTAGTAGAGTTGGGGTTTCGCCATGTTGGCCAGCTTGGTCTTGAACCCCTGACCTGAGGCGATCCATTCTCCTCTACCTCCCAAAGTGCTGGGTTACAGGCATGAGCCACCGTGTCCAACCCTACTTATGTGTCCTTCTATCCCACCTTCAGAACATGTAATGAGAATACTGTGACCTTCCAAAAAACAAAACAAAACAAAACAACAACAACAACAACAACAAAAAAAAAAACAGAACATTTAAGCCTCGAGAGAGAGGTCAGAGTACAAAATGAAGAACAGAGGCAAGAAAGATAGGAAACTCCTAAGTGACATATCCAACTAGATAGGTTTCCTGCTACAGGCTTTTCTTTTATTGCACATACCACAGTTGTATTTTTATTTTATTTGTGTGATCATCTAATTAATGGACACACACACAACTGTAAAGGAAGAGATTGTGTCTCCCTTCTTTTCTATATTTTCAGTACCTAGCACATAGATGGTGCCCTATAGATATTTATGTAATTAATTAGTTTATAAATTAATTAATAAGCAGACATAAAATGGATGAGGGAGAAAAAAGTAGACATAAGCTCATAAATGGTACTAAATTCCAAAGTTCATTTGTGTGTGTCTCCATGGCACAAGGATAGACAGGACCACCACATAGAAATAATGGATATTGAGTCCTACTTCTGATAAATTTATATCCAAACCTGGGAAGGTCTGACTCTAAGACTTATCTTTAAACAAATATTAAAACTGGCATGGGATTTTTCTCACCCAATAGAACCCAAAGTCTATGATTTACTGAGGATAAACAGACTTACATGATAAAGCTGTCCAAAATCCACCAACACCTTCATTTTACATGTAATGAGGTGGAGCAAGACGGTCCTCACTCCTCAAATGGTGTAATAACATCATTAGAGAGAGGATGGCATTTGTTTAGGAGACACTTTGACTTACTGTTTGGGATAGAACACGAGACCCCAAAAGTCATGTGCCAGTCACCAAAGTGCCTTGAATAAAGGCGATCACAGTGAACCTTGGGTTGTTTCCTTCACCAAGCGCCATCATGAATGGAATTTGTAAGTCTGAAGTGAAGAAGAATTGTTTTGATAATAGAGAAGAGAGGAGCCAGGGCATTGCATTGGGTGTCTGGGGAGAAAGATACAGAAGTGAAGTAACAATAAGAGACATGAGGATTTTTCCAGTTGCTTGCTCTGGGCAATGTGATATAAACTCACTCTATGTCTCCTCTACATGTCTTTAGTAAATTAATGCTTAACTCATTAAATGCTCTTCTGTGAGTGAGTCTTTGTTTGCAGCAGGGGTAAGAGGGGCCTCAAAGAGAAGGACAAGTGAGCAGCTGACAGCTAGGTGTCAAAGGAATGCAGGACAGGATTCCTAGGTGAGCTGATTTGCTAAAGAACCCTCTGCTAGTCATAGACTGAGCCATTTCAAATCCATCAGTTTCATCTCTCTCTGTCTCCTATACATTAAAGATTTCAATTAGCCAGTTAGCAGGGTACTGCAGGGAAAAGGGAAGGAAGGGTGAGTTTATTCTGATGAGTTGTTTTCAACATTTATTGACATCGAATACATGTCAAACAATTTACATGGATCATCTCATTTAAATTTCACAGCATCTCTATGAGGTGGTTGGTGTTATTTCTATTATATAGATAAAGAATGGAAACTCAGGTCCAAGGAGGCAAATTGTCCCAAGTTGTAGAGCCAGTAAGTTTTAGAGCCTGGATTTGAATCCCCATCTGTCTTTCCACCATATTACACTATCTCCTAAAAAAGGGCTGGGTGGTTGCTAAGGAAGATGGAGGGAAACGTATTTACATTGATGTGGGGTGGAGGTGGGAGATGATGTCTCCAGAATTCAGGAGGGTTTTCCTGAAGGTAACTGTTGTTGCCATTAAGAACTTTAATCCTCTAGACAACCAAAAAGGGTGCCACTGGTGAGATGGATAACCATGGACTTGTGAATTGCAGGACTTAATTTTGGCATAATTACCAAAGGAAGTCAGACAGTATTGTGGGAATGTAGGCTTTGGAATCAGGCAAATCCTGGTTTGAATCATGGTTCTGATTTATTATCTAAAACAGCTCAACTCTAAATTTCCCTTTAGAAATAATAATCATAAACATAAATTTAACAATTAGTCAAAAGAAGAGCTGCTCTTCTGAGTCAGGGAACAACTGTCATTAGAGAATAATAACCCTAAATCTTTTTCACTGAATTCACAGCAACCCTCAGTTAACAGACCATAAAAGCTTAATCTTGCAATTTTCTTAATTCCTAAAAATAAACTGAAACCTCTGGTGCCTGTGGGATGAATCTTAATTTTATGGAGGAGACTATGTTGATATTGGTGACTGTTTTGTGATCTTGAGCAAATGACTTCGTGTCTCTGAGCCTCTGGTCTGTCATCTGTAAAATGGGGATAATCACATATGACAGTTAATTTTGTAGATGATGTGAGATAATTCATGTAAAGTCCTGAGCACAGTGTCTGGCACAAAGCAAGCACTCGGTAAGAGGGAGTGATGAGGATGGGGATGATGATGGCAATGACAAAACAATGATGCAAAGATAAGACCAAGATAAGACAATATGTTGATGTTGATGTGGCAGTGATGGTGGCAATAGTGGATGATGATGATGATGATGATGATGATGATGATGACAAAGACAACAATGCAATGATAAGGACATGATGAGCAATCATGATGTGCTATTTGTTGCTGCTGCTGATGTTGTGGTGGTAAACAATACAGAGAAGAAGAAACAAGAAGGAAAGAGGAAGGGAAACATAAAAAAAAGGATTTGATATGGTTTGACTCTGTGTCCCAACCCAAATCTCACCTTGAATTGTAATAATCTCCACATGTCATGGGAGGGACCCAGTGGGAGGTGGTTGAATCATGGGGGTGGGTTTTTCCCATGCTATTCTCATGATAGTGAATAAGTCTCATGAGATCTGATGGTTTCATAAAGGGCAGTTCCCCTGCACACACCATCTTGCCGGCCGCCATGTAAGACGTCCCTTTGCTCTTCCTTCATCTTCTACTATGATTGTGAGGCCTCCCCAGCCATGTAGAACTGTGAATCCCTTAAACTTCTTTCCTTTATAAATTACCCAGTCTCTCGTATGTCTTTCTTAGCAGTGTCAGAACAGACTAATACAGGATTAAAAGAAGAAAGAAGAGGAGCTCCATAAAACATCAACTACAACTCATAGGTAACTGGGTTTCACATGCCCAAACCTAAGGTGCTCTGATTCTCCAACTAGAACAGATATTCTTTTCCTGATTAGAGGAGCAATGCCAACCACACCAATGGACATGGTCTCTGGGATCCTTCTAACCCCATTCATCACTCGGTTCTCTCTTCCCGTCAAGGATGAAAAAGGGATGTTATTTTTTTTATTCTCTGTGTGAGGAGGATAATGCATCTATAAACTCATCATAACCCTATAGCCAGATGTTTCTGCGCATTGGAGCCTTCACCACCAAGACTAACAAAACACAGCATCAGTCCTCAAGATCCTAGTTTCTGGGTGGACTGAGACCATGCCTGGGAGGAGCTGGCCAAACCACTTCTTCAGTGTTATCATTTATGAAACAGAAATGGAGCCTTTTCAAGAGTTATAAGAATATCAAGTGGATGACTAAGATCATACAAGCAAATGTGCTCCGAGTTCTTCCAAGTAGTGACCATGAATATCTTAATTTATTATTATTATGAAATGTGGAATTATCCTCGTGATTAAAAGCATGACTTTCAACCAGTCATTTAATCTCTCTGCCTGTCTACTTGATGAAATAATAACTTTATGTAGTAATACCAACCTTATAAGATAGAAGTGAGCCTTAACTAAGATAATTTACAGAGAGTTTAACATAGTATCTTTCCTACAGTGTCCTTCAGCAATATTAGCTGATATTATTCTTACTATCATGTAGAAGACAAAAAGAAAACTTTGAAATATACCCAAAATCCATATCTGATTATGTGAACTCCCTGGTTAAAACTCCCAATGATTTCCTCACAGTGCTAAGGATGGAATTCAAACGCCTTAACATAGCTAGCAAAGCTCTTTTTGACCTGTCTTCTGCTTAACTCTCACCACAGACTAAACCCTCCTAAACTGCTCTGACACCTTTCGGGTTTCAAGTTACTTCTATGTTTGCACTCTTCCATCCGACTGTTGGACCTCGTAGCACACTCAGCCCCCAGGCTGGGGGAACTGCCTTCTTTCACGAGCCCACAGCCCTTTGAGCCTCCCCCATCACAGCGTAATTGAATGATTTCCTGGTGATTTATCTGTTTCCTCAACTACTTTGGACTGAGATAGTATATTAATGGTTCTTCCTCACCACCTAGCATAGTACCTGGCACAGAACAGAGCCCAATAAATGTCTGCTGAATGAAGGAAGGAGTAGTGTGATTGATGTTAGCATGGGGCACAGAGAAGGGGTGTGGTGGGGGAATCAGAGGGAGATCGATGGAGGATGATACCTGAGCAGGATCTTTAGGGACAGGCAAGATTTACCCAGGCAGGTTTTTTTTTAAAGCAATGGCAATACAGAAAGAGAAAACAGCATGGGCAAAACAGAGAGGTCTAACCAAGCATGGCACCTTTGGGGCAACTTCATATAGTCACGCAGCCCTGCACTATTCCAGAGTAAGGAAATAAGAGATAATGTTGGGCTGTGTGTGCCAACAAGATATGTGATCTTTATCCTGTAAAGATTAAGCAATCATTGAAGAATTTGAAGTAGAGCACTGATCCGATCATGCAGAAGCATGAGATTAATGATCCTGTTAACCCTCTTTGATATTTTCCTATTCTTTCTTCCCACCCTCCCATCCTTTTCTCTCCTTTCTTCTATCTTCTTCCTCTGTCTTCTAAAATGTGTTCTTTCATTTTCTACAGTTTTTCATTTACATGGATTTTGTTGACCCCAGATGTTAGAGGACCATGAATTAAGCCAGGCAGGACTCCCAGCATTAGTCAGGATTCGAGGGGATAAAATTTCATTCTGATGACCTGGAACACTAATGACCACTTCTCCCCAACATGAGGGCTCTAGAAATGGTCTGAAATGAGGCAGAAATGGCATTGTTATCTTGATATAAAGGGAACGCGTTCATCACTTGCTTAAACTAATTATTTACCTGAGAGTGACTGTGGCAACACTGACCTTTTCCAATGATCAAAACATTTATTTTTAAATGGAAGATGTAACTCTTCTCATCCCTCCTCTTTGTTGAACTGTCTGACCTCACCTCATTCAGTGACGAATACCCAGAAAATCCTGCTTAATCATGTGATTAGTGAAGATATTCTAAGATAGTGATTACCAAACTCAAAGTCCTAGACTATTTTAAGTGTTCGAATTAGGGCTTAGGGTTAGAGTTTAGCATTCAGGGTTAGGGTCATGGTTAATATTAAGGTTACATTTGATAGATTCGATTAGGATAAATGTTAGGGTTAAGGCTAAAGATAAGGGTAGGGCTAGATTAGGGTTAAGGTTAGGGATAAGATCAGGGAAACTTCTGGGGAAAAGAGAATGAGATTGGAGGGCAGCTAAGGTTCCAGCTACTTATATGTACACACTCCACATCAAACTCATAGTTTCTCTATGTTTTTTTCTGTTTAGTTTCACTTGAAATAATAATATAAGGAACCTACTCTTCTCTGATTCATAGACAGGTTTTGAAACTCACAGAACTAGAGAAACTCCCAAGCCATGTGTCAGAGTCAATGAGTGACACCACAGTCCATTTCTCAGGAATTCAGTAGCCTCATGAATAAAAAGCATTTAGACTTCTGCAGATGACACCCAACTTACAGAGCTAAAGCTGCCTCAGGTTTGGCAGAAGCTGCCCCATGACACAGGGCTGGGAGCAGGGATATGGATTATCCACTTGCAGACCCCTTGGGCAAGTGGATACTCTATATAACTTTCTTTTTTGACTGGCAGGAGCCAGGGAATATGACCAGAAATGGGAACAGGGCCATGCTTACCATCTTTTGCAGTAAATGGAAATAAGGAAAATATTTAAGAATGGCCGTAGTCTTAGCTAGGTAGAAAGGCCAAAGAACAGGATTCTGGATCTGAGAGGTTAGGCATAAACCATTGCATGAAGCCAAGAATGTGGGTTGGGAGGGGAACTAATAATTGATCAGGCATGGTAAGTGAACCTGGATAAATTTTTGAGACTATGGACCTTTATAATAGAGCTTAGTTCAGCAAAATATTTCTGTAAAGGGCCAGAGAGCAATGCTATTTTAGGCTTTGTAGGCTATATTCAGCCTCTATCCTAACTACTCAACTCTTGATCTAGAACAAAAGCAGTCACAGATGAGACATATATGAATGACTGTGGCTGTATTCTAATAAAACTTTATTTAGGAAAATAGACAGCAAGCCAGATTTGACCTGTAGACCATGGTTTGTTGACCCTTGTACTAGGGTATTTGAAGAGCTTGTTTTGTAAATCCCAAAAAAGAACAGTCTCCTAAGAATTAAACCAACATAGAAATATGCAGAATTAGGACATTAGAAAGCAAGACCAAGGTTATAACATTATCAGAAGCCCTGAATCCAGCCATACCTGAAACTAACTTCCTCTAGTATCCTCATTTATGTGAAACAATACATCCTCTCCTTTTATTGTTATTGTTTAAGTAGTGTGAATTAGGTTTCTGTCCATTGCAACAAAAACCATCTTTCTTGGTATAAAATGCACACAGGCTATCAGAAAAAAAAATGATCAGGTCTCATTACAAATCTTCCAATTCCCATTCCAGCGCTCTTCATTTCAACAAGCGACAGATGGAAAAGAATGCCCTAGTTGAGATATCTTTTGTACCAAAGACCAGTGTTGCCAATGTGAGCCTAGATTTTACTCCAAAACATTCCTGCTTCTTGGAGTGTCATTAAAGGAAAGTGTGTGCCTAGGAAATGCTGCCCGCGGATGAGGAAAGTTGACAGAACAGCCCTGAAGGGCCAGATGGATTCCAGACAGCTGTGACTTGATGGAGGCCCTCCATTTGGCAAGACCAGGGAGAGCCCAGCATGAACAGCATCAATTAGCAACCTCTTTTGAGAGAGGATAATTACAGCACACCACTGCAATCAAGCTTCATGCAGCCACTACACATAATGGTTATTGAGCCTCTGTAAAAACAAGCAGACATGTGTGGTATGATTTTTAGAAGAGAATAGCAGAATGCAGTGGGATTCTCACACATTCCTCAAGAGATTTTGAGCTGGTGCAAACTCTCTAGAAAGCAATTTGGCAATAGGTATCAAACATCTTTAAAATAAAAAACCTCATGACCTTTGATGCAGTCATCATCCTTCACCCCTGTAAGAAGTGACCCTGAGCACATATCAGAAACGCAAACAAACATTTCTGCACAAAGATGTTCATCACAGCGTTAAGTATAATAGCAATAAAAGAAAGTGTACAAATACCAAAGTTAGGAAATTAATGAAAAATATTATGATACATAGCCATAAGATAGAAAATTACGGCAGTCATCAAGAGTATGATTAAGAAGAGTCTTTAATCACATGAGAATATATCCACACTATGGTAGGCGACAAGGCAGGATACAAATTGCATATATAATATGATAACCAGTAAATCAATATATGGCATGAGTTTTTATTTTTATTTACCTGGGTATAGGGATGAAATGTTTGAGTTGAAGGACTCAGGGCTCCTTTTATGGGTTTATTTGCATGGGGATATTTGGGGCTAAAGAAGAATCAAAGAGGTAGGAGGGTTCCTAGAGGGAGGAGAAAACAAGGACAATTAAAGGAATGTAATAATGTGACAATGTCTGATCCCTCACTATGATACTTTTGAGGTTCCCATTGAGAAGTTCTAGGCAGAATTTGAAAGGCATTAAATGTCACTCTTCAAGGAAGGCTTTCCATTCCCCCAGTGACGAGGTCACGTGCCCCTGATCTATGCTCTCAAAGCTTTTTGTGTTTCTCCTTCCAAGCACATAAGAGATATTGTCATTGTCTGTTTAGATGATACGTGATTCTCACTCAGTTCTGCAATGTTGAATATGGTAGCCACTATAAATAGCGCGAGGCTATTTCTATTTAAATTTAAGTCAAACAAAGCAAAACTTAAAAATGCATTTCTCGCTCACACTGGTCACATTTCCAGCACACAATAGCCACACGTGGCAAGTGGCCATCATCATGGACAAGACAGATACGAAACGTGTTCCTCATGGCAGTTGTATTGAACAGTGCTGTCCCAGACTGGAATTTTATGAGGTCTTGCTCCCATGCTATTCCTAGTTCCTAGCACAAATATCTGGCATATTACAGGCATTCAATAAAAATATATGCTGAAGGGGCCAGGTGCAGTGACTCACACCTGTAATCCCAGCACTTTGGGAGGCCGAGGCAGGTGGATCATTTGAGGTGAGGAGTTTGAGACCAGCTTGGCCAACATGGTGAAATTTCATTTCTACTAAAAATACAAAAATTAGCTGGGCGTGGTGGTGTGATCCAGTAATTCCAGCTACTCGGGGGGCTGAAGCAGGAGAATCACTGGAACCTGGGAGGCAGAGGTGGCAGTGAGCCGAGATTGCACCACTACATTCCAGCCTGAGTAACAGAGTAAGACTTCATCTCAAAAATATATATATATATATATAATATTTTTATATATTTATATATTAATATTTATATATATTAAATATATATTATATATTAAATTATATTATATATAATATGAATTATATATAATAATATATACTGTGGCTCTCTCCAGCCACTCAGGACACTACCCCACTTACCTAGGCTCCTTTCCACACCCAGTTCCCCAATTAGCATAATCCTTCCCAGCTGCTGAGGCATGCAGCATAGACATCCTCCAGTTGACCTCCCCATCATAAACTGCAGATATGATGGTCCCCCACAGCTATCTGAAATTATAATATATATTATTTATATATAATATAATTAAATATATATAATATGATATATATCTAATATATATATATTCCTTCCTTTGGCATATATATGGAGATGATTTTATAAATAGGAGGTCCTTAGTGTAGGAAGAGGAAACACACACACACACTCCTCAGATATGTTCCTTTTTCAAATAACCAGCACCATCCAGATCTCATTATGAATGGATTTGGTAGGGAATAAACACGATAAATAATGATGATAGAATTCTGAGCCCTGAGTAGGCAGTCAAACAGGCAGGATGGATCCTGACAGCGAGGGTGTCTGTGATGACATAAATCATAGCAGATCCAGCGTCTCAGGACCACATCTGACCTGGAAGCAGCATGTCCCTGTCACAGGGGCTGGAGCGCTTGGCGTGACAGAGCCAACGAGGAGCTGATGGTGGCCGGCCTAGTCTCTCATCACTGACATTTTTTTTCCCCTGACAGCTAAAAGACAAAAGGTTTGCAATCACGGCCATGTACGTGGACATGAGGGTTCTGAACCTTAGGGCTCTCGAAGACGCATCCCATTCAACCTCTCTCTGTCTCCTCTGCCCAAAGAAAAAGCCAATAGTTCAAAAACCTCCACGTGGAGCTGCATGAAATTGTTCTGTAACACACTTTCTTATCTATAGGAGGTGCTCAGATCAATGTTGAATTAACAGATAAGTCTGCAGCCATAAAAAGGAATGAGATTAGGTCCTTTACAGGGACATGGATGGAGCTGGAGGCCATTATCCTCAGCAAGCTAATGCAGGAACAGAAAACCAAACATTGCATGTTCTCACTTATAAGTGGGAGTTGAACCGTGAGAACACGTGGACACAGGGAGGGGAACAACACACACTGGGGCCTGTTGGGGTTAAGGTAGGGGGAGAGAGAGCATTAGGAATGCTGGGCTTAATACCCAGGTGATGGGTTGATGGGTGCAGCAAACCACCATGGCACACTTTTACCTGCATAACAAACCTGCACACATACCCCGAAACTTAAAAAGTAAAAATTTAATTAAAAAAAAGAAATTACATTAAAAATCACAACAAAAACAGGTAAGTCTTCATCTTCGCAGGCTGGTGACTGGTAAGAAACAGTCACATATTCATTCAACAAGTGTTTATTGGGCACTAACTGGGTGTTAGCAATTATTTTAGGTATTTGGAATAGACCTGTGAACAAAACAGAAATCAACAAAAGTCTGCCTTCATGAAACTTACATGCTAGGCTGGTTTTCAGCCCGGGCTGGATATTAGAATCACCAGGGAAGTTCTGAAAAATCTCATTTCTTGGGACACACCTCAGAGAAATTCCGAAATTCTATAGTTCAAGATGGGGAATAGGGATATGTTATTTCCCAAGTTTCCCAGGAGAGTCAAGGTACACTTGTCTGGGAGCCTGGGAACCACCGTTGTAAAACAATGGTTCTCAAAGTGTGGTGCCTGGACCAGCGCTAGTAGCATCACCTGAAAACTTGTTAGAAATGCAAATTATCAGTCAGGCGCGGTGGCTCAGGCCTGTAATCCCAGCACTTTGGGAGGCCGAGGGTGGGGGTGCATCACAAGGTCAGGAGATCAAGACCATCCTGGCTAACACAGTGAAACCCCGTCTCTACTAAAAATACAAAAACAAAAAAATTAGCCAGGCATGGTGGCGGGCACCTCTAGTCCCAGCTACTCGAGAGGCTGAGACAGGAGAATGGCATGAACCCAGGAGGCGGAGCTTGCGGTGAGCAGAGATCGTGCCACTGAACTCCAGCCTGGTCGTCAGAGCGAGACTCCGTCTCAAAAAAAATGCAAATTCTCAGGCCTCTCCCCAGATGTATAGGTATAGAATCAGAAACCCAGTGAGTAGGACCCAGCAAGCTGTGTTTTCGCAAGATCTCTACGCAATTTTGATACGTGCTTAAATTTGAGAACCACTGCTCTAAGCAAAATTACCTGGGGAGATGAGTTTTATGAGCCAGAGGAATCCTCCTCTCCATCTTTTCCCAATTTGCTTCTGCCAAGTCAATAAACCCGGAGAGGCCTCCCAGGAGCAGCCTCTGCAGGTTGGTACCTGACAGCCACACTGGGTTTGCAGGAGCTCTCTCTAGCCACTCAGGACGCTGCCCCACTTACCTAGGCTCCTCTCCCCACCCAGTTCCCCAGTTAGCATAATCCATCCCAGCTGCTGAGGCGTGTAGCATAGACATCCTCCAGTTGACCTCCCCATCACGAAGTGCAGATATGATGGTCCCCCACAGCTATCTGAGGTCCTGGTCTCCCACAGGGCTGTACAGAAAGGGTGCACATTCATACACCAAGGCATGACCCGCTGTGGCACACACACACCCAGAACCTCATTTGATACAACACACACAAACACATCCCTACTCTATCACACATGTGATCTCACAAACACACAACCACATATTCACAGTTACACATGCATTCACATCCTCTTACTCTATTCTACACACAGATACACACACATGCACACACCATATCACGGGACCAGTGATTCTCAAATGTATCTAAACAATGGCCTTACCTGGGAGCTTTAAAAAATTCTGATGCTCAGGCCACAGCTCACACCAGTTAAGTCCAGATCTCTGGAGCTGAAAGCTAGGTACGTATCTGGTTTTAAAGCTATCCAATGTATATATACCACAGTTTCTTTATCCACTCACGGATTGATGGGCATTTGGGCTGCTTCCATATTTTTGCAATTATGAATTGTGCTGCTATAAACATGAGTGTGCAACTATCTTTTCTGTATTATGACTTCTTGTCCTCTGGGTAGGTACCCAGTAGTGGGATTGCTGGATCAAAGGGTAGTTTTATTTTTAGTTCTGTAAGGAATATTCACACCTTTTTCCATAGTGGTTGTACTAGTTTACATTCCAACTAGCAGTGGAGAAGTGTTCCCTTTTCACTTCATCCATGCCAACATCTATTATTTTTTTATTTTCTTGATTATGGCCATTCTTGTAGGAGTAAGGTGGTATCACATTGTGGTTTTGATTGGCATTTCCCTGATCATTAGTGATGTTGAGCATTTTTCCACATGCTTGTTGGTCATTTGTGTATCTTCTATTGAGAATTGTCTATTCATGGCCTTAGCCCACTTTTTGATGGGATTGTTTGTTTTTTCCTTGCTAATTTGAGTTCATTGTACATATGGGGGAATACTACTCAACCATAAAAGTAAATGAATTAATGGCATTCATAGCAACCTGGATAGGACTGGAGATAATTATTCTAAGTCAAGTAACTGAGGAATGGAAAACGAAACATCATACGTTCTCACTCATAACTGGGAGCTAAACTATGAGGATGCAAAGGCATAAGAATATTACAGTGGACTTTGGAGACTCAGAGGGAAAGCAGGTAGGGGGTGAGGGATAAAATACTACAAACTGGGTTCCGTGTGTACTGCTCAGATGATGGGTGCACCAAGATCTCACAAATCACCACTGAAGAACTTACTCATGTAACCAAATACCACCTGCTTCCCAAAAGCCTATGGAAATAAAAATTAAAAAACAAAACAAAACAAAACAAAACTCAGGGAACTGTAAAAAAATAAACAAAATAAAATTCTGCCAAAAAAAAATAACCTACCCAAGTGATTAATATGCAATCAAGGTTGAAACCTATTACTCTATACCATGGCCTTATGGCTAACAGAAAAAAGAATAAGAAGGTGGCCGGGCGCGGTGGCTCAAGCCTGTAATCCCAGCACTTT
The DNA here is from genome assembly GCF_043159975.1 of Macaca nemestrina. Classification (NCBI taxonomy): domain Eukaryota; kingdom Metazoa; phylum Chordata; class Mammalia; order Primates; family Cercopithecidae; genus Macaca; species Macaca nemestrina. Next base: position 16,622,086 of record NC_092142.1, on the reverse strand, counting down.
GGGAGGCCGAGACGGGCGGATCACGAGGTCAGGAGATCGAGACCATCCTGGCTAACACCGTGAAACCCCGTCTCTACTAAAAAATACAAAAAACTAGCCGGGCGAGGTGGCGGGCGCCTGTAGTCCCAGCTACTCGGGAGGCTGAGGCAGGAGAATGGCGTAAACCTGGGAGGCGGAGCTTGCAGTGAGCTGAGATCCGGCCACTGCACTCCAGCCCGGGCGACAGAGCGAGACTCCGTCTCAAAAAAAAAAAAAAAAAAAAAAAAGAATAAGAAGGTGTCAGTTTCCTTTCAAAATGGAAGAGGCAAAAGAAATGGAGAAAACTGAATTTAAAAGACTTCCAAACATCTCTGGTGGAATCCCTGGAGTCATAAATACCCGGACCACTCATCTGGTGTTTCTCGTAAAAGTCCCACCATGTCTTTTTCCACTTGTGGATGTCCATTAGTCAACGACCACTAGAAACACACTTTCATCAAACAAAGTTGACTTTATTGATCCAATGCACTGGAGAAATGGTGCACCATGGAGAACCATGAGGCGTCTCTGTAAGAGACTGAGCAGGAGCTTCTTGCAGGATTTGGGCTTGTGCTATACACTGTGGAGGAGGTTTCAAGGAAGCAGGGATTGGATATGTCAGGAAGGGAGGCCAATTCCATGACTAGGGCTTATCTAGGGGTCAAGAGGAATGAAGTCAGCCTTAAGTTCTACTGTATTTATTATTATTATTGTTATTATTATTATTGATAAAGAAACAGGCATAGGCAGGAAATAAAGATATTTGATGATTCTCGTGCTCTGGACAATGTTCTTGCTTTTGTTTGTGCTCAGACACAATTACGGGCCAGTCTTGTGTTTGTCTTGCTCCATCATTAGCCGCAGAGTGGTCCTTGTCTGACGTCCGTCATTTGTGAAATTGTTCCTTTCCAGGAGGACAGCGGGAGAGATGAGGTGGACATGCCACGCCAGCTTCCACCTGTCAGCGGCTGCTTTTTTCTCTCCCCCATCTCATCCTCTGTTCTCCACGTTAACTCCATATTGTCTCTTTGCTTTTAAAATATGTCTGCTTCTTCCATGAGGTGATGAACTTCATCTTTTCAACGTCCTTTATAATACATGGCACAGTGCAAAGCACATAGGCGATGGAACTCTAACATTGTGAAAAGAACATGAGATTTTGATTTGGGATCAGAAGACTTGTTTTCAATTCCTGCTTTCTACTTGCTAAGTATGCAATTTGGGCAAGTGGCTCAACTTCTCTGAGTCCCAGATGGGGATGACAATCCCTGTCTAGGTCACTGGATTTCCAGGAGAAATAAAATGAGACAACTCTGCATCCATAAGGAGTTGGCAAAGCAGCAGATTCTCAAGAAATGTGCAAAGGGTAAGTAAATGGAGAGAAGAGGTGATTGGTTTGATCAAGGGTTGCAAAGAACAATGGCTTAAGAGACCTCTAAAGACTCCATAGTGGATACAGGAAGTTGAAAAACAGGTGGAGTTCTAGTCACCCAGGTGATCCTTCAGCTCTTAGAAAGAGCCTTCAAGATAAGCAACTAGAGGTTGGATTTGTTTAGAATGCCACGCTCCAGCAGTTTCTGTACCTCTACTATGTGTCAGGCATTGTGATACTGATGTAGAAAAAATATTAGAGGTTTTTTCCCAAAGATGCTTCCAGTCTATTGAGAGAAAGAGAAACACAAACAAAACTATTGCAACTTGACATAGTAAACAGCAGACGCACTTACAAAGTACAGCACAGCACAGAGCAAGGAGGTGTTAATTCTATCAGTGGCTGGGCAGGAGAAGAGCAACTGGAGATGGTAGGGAAAAACCACAGAAAAACAAGGCTGCTTCAGCTGGGCTTTGGGGTTTTGTTTGTTTGATTGTTTGTTTGTTTGTTTGTTTGAAGCAGAGCCTTGCTCTGTTGCTCTGTTGCCCAGGCTGAAGTGCAGTGGTGTGATCTCGGTTCACTGCAACCACTGCCTCCCAGGTTCAAGCAATTCTTCTGCCTCAGCCTCCTGAGTAGCTGGGACTATAGGCACACGCCACGAGGTCCGGCTAATTTTCGTATTTTTAGTAGAGACAGGTTTCACTATGTTGGCCAGGCTGGTCTCGAACTCCTGACTTCAAGTTATCTACCTGCCTCAGCCTCCCAAAGTGCTGGGATTGCAGGTGTGAGCCACCGTGCCTGGTCCAGCTGGGCCTTTGAGGGATGGCTAGGAGGCTGATAGATGAGGAAATGTGAGGGGGAATATTCCAGCAGAAGTGTGAGGGGCAGTGGGTTCAAAGGTACAATAGCATGAACTACTCTGATGTAACCTGAGATCTTGAAACCCATTTATAAATAAGTGGTGATACCAGTGAATATGAGACAGTCATATCCACTCCAGCTCATAACAAAATTGTTTAGGGCACAGCCCTGGGCTCTTCCCTTGTCATTTGTCTTTTTAGCGGACATTCAGAAGCTAATTTAGGGGCAGCTGTCAAGAGCTTTGAGGTTCACAGACCATGTGAGTGAACTTCCTCTGGGTAACCAAAACAGAGAGAAATCTGGCCAAAAGTACCGGCCAAAGACAACATCCTTAAAGGATCCTTTTAAAATAGACTACATACAATTCAGAGGAGTGGGTACATCCTGAGTACCTTCTACGGGGGTGGATATTCTTTCCAGCTCCCCCTTGCTGAATCCACACCGTAGCCAATTGGCTAACGAGCCATTTGAGCCACGTCCACACATCAGCTGTCCCAGAAGCAGCTAACCTTGAAACAACTGTGCTCCCCCACAAAGGCAAGCATACAGCAATGTTCACTTATAGAAGCCCTCTTCTGGGTGACCGAGGGCCTGATGAAGACACAGGTGCCACAACACATATAAAGAGGCCATCTTCATCGGTCCAGGCAACTACAACAAATTACCATAGACTGGGTGGCTTTAACACCAGAACTTTCTTTTTCACAGCTCTGGAGGCTGGAAGTCTGAGATTAGGGGGTTGGGATGATCAGATTCTGGTGAGAGCTCTCTTCTAGGTTATGGACAGCTGACTACTTGCTGTATCCTCACTTGGCAGAAAGAGGATGGGAGAGCCCTGTAGGGTCCCTTAAGAAAGGGCACTAATCCCATTCAAGATGTTCCACCCTCACAACCTCATTAATTAGCTCCCAAAGGCTCCACATCCTAAAACCATCACACTGGGGGTTAGAATTTAAAAATATAAATTTTAGGCCAGCCATGGTGACTCATACCTATAATCCCAGCATTTTAGGGGGCTGAGACAGGCAGAACACTTGAGGTGTTGGTCAGGAGACCAGCCTGGCCAATATGGTGAAACTCTATCTCTAGAAAAATACAAAACTTAGCCAGGCACAATGGTGTGTACCTGTAATCCCAGCTACTCGGGAGGCTGAGGCAGGAGGATCCCTTGAACCCGGGAGGTGGAGGTTGCAGTGAGCCAAGATCATGCCACTGCACTCCATCCAGTCTGGGCAACAGAAGAAGACCCTGTCTCAGACAAACTATATGTATAAATATAAATTTTGGGGAGACACAAACATTTAATTCAACACAAAGTCCAATTGAAATTGTTTCATGGAATGGAAGCATTAAAAAAAGACAGCTATGTTCTAAAATAATCTATTAATGTATATACATAATTAAAATGGGTCTATAAACAAATAAATGTAACTAGGCTTTGATTTTCTCATCTGTATCTCTAGAAGTTTATATATTCAGCCTGGGTTTTTAGAAAAGCATTTAACCATCTCATTAAGAAAATGAGAGTTATCAGCTTCAGAAGAATTTAGTATTGAGTGCTGTGAGAGAGGATCAAAGAAAATCCTGATTAGAGGTAAGAAGGTGTGTTGAGGAAGTCAGGTCTTCAAGCCACTGTCCCAACTTCAGGCACCATCTACCAGGGGCGCTCAGCACTCTCAGAGCTGTTCTGATTTCTGGTCTGAACTTCCGCTCCCAAAGGCTCCACATCCTAATACCATCACATTGGGGGTTAGAATTTAAAAATGTAAATTTTAGGCCAGCCATGGTGGCTCATGCCTGTAATCCCAGCACTTTGGGGGGCTGATATATCTTTCATATAGCTTTACATTTTTCTCGCCCTGCCTTTGACACTCCCAGGTATCAACCTCGCTCTGTGCTCTCCTACCCTCTTCTCTCTTGAAACCTTAGGCTTAAAACTACTTCCCTGACTCGATCCCTACTGATATTTTTCTCTTTTTACATTTTACATGAGCATCCTGGAGGTATAATTTCTGGATAACAAAATGTATCCATCTTAAGAGCACGGCTTGATGAGTTTCAACAAATGGTTATTCACGTAACCAGCATCCCAATCAAAATACAAAACCCAAATCGGTGCCCTCATTCCCCTCTGCAGTCAGCCCTTTCTGGGACTATAGAGATTGATGTTCCTGTTCTAGAATTCATTATGAATGGAATCATATGGCTTGTGCTCTTTTGTGTTTTGTGTCTGACTGCTCTTATTCAGTGTGATGTCTCTGAAATTCATCCACATTGTTGTACATGCCAGTCGTTTATTTTTATTATTTTTTTGAGATGGAGTCTTGCTCTGTCACCCAAGCTAGAGTGCAGTGGTGCAATCTCAGCTCACTGCAACCTCCGCCTCCCGGGTTCAAGCAATTTTCCTGCCTCAGCCTCTCAAGTAGCTGGGATTACAGGTGCCCGCCACCATGCCTGGCTAATTTTTGTATTTTTCGTAGAGACGGGGTTTCACCATGTTGACCAGGCTGGTCTCGAACTACTGACCTCAGCCTCTATCCACCCGCCTCAGCCTCCCAAAGTGCTGGGATTACAGCTGTGAGTCACCGTGCCCAGCCCTCGTTTATTCTTTTTGTAGCTGAAAAGTATTTCTTTGTATGAATACACACATTCATGTATCCATCCATATGTTGAAAGATATTTGGGTTTTTCCAGTTTTTGAGTAGTACAAACATTCAAAGTCCTGCACTGCCTTTGTTCAATGTGCCAAAAATAGTTCTTTCATAGATCTTGTCCAGTTGGCTAACGTCTCATGGTGGTACTTGGCCAGCAGCAAGCTAATCTTTAGTTATTGTCAACAAATTGGCCTCTCTGCCCCACCCAGACCTGCTGTCCTCATCCTATTCCAGGATGTGCTGTTTGGCTCAATCCTAAGACCCTCCTGTCCCAGAGAAGCATTTCTACCAGGCGTGCCGCTGCCCTGAAAATAGAAAACAGGTATTTAAAAATCAGACTTTGGTAATCAGATTAACATCAACCAATGAAAAGTCATGGGGACGGCATGCATTCCCTGACATGATGTCACAAGAAGGGCACTTTTATCCATAGTATTCTTCACCAAGACTGCAACACCAGACTGATTAATCATGAGAAACTCAAATTGACAGACAGGTGACATAACACCTGGCCAGTACTCTTGAAACCTGTCAAGGTCAAGAAAAAACAGGAAAGACTGAGAAACTGTCACAGACCAAAGGAGAGTAAGGAGACATGACCATGAAGTGTAAAACAATATCCTAAATGGGGTCTTAGACCAACAACAACAAAAAATGACATCAATGGAAAAACTGGTAAATCCGCATAAAGTCTAGAGTTTGGCGGAGAGTAATGTACCAGTGTTGGTTTCTTAGTTTTGACAGATGTACCTTCTATGCTGATAAAAGATGTTACAAAAGAGGAAACTAGGTAAGGGAACTGTCTGTACTATTTTTGCAACTTTTCTGCAAACATTAAAATTATTCCAAAATAAAAAATTAATTTAAAAAATGTCAAGCTGTAACATTCTCAGCCCGTGATGGCCAATAAAGCAATAACCCTGAGCTATGGCCACGGAGTCTAAGCTTGCTCTGCTGCCCCTATACCTGCATTTTCCAAGAAAGGTGGATGACCCCTCGTCTATTTGCACTTCCGGTTTTTTTCTTTGCTCTTTGTCCAGATCTTCCTGGGACTTGCGATTGTTAAATCACTGCATTGTTAATATAGCCAGAAATCCTTCCCGTGGCCTTTCCCACAGGTTGGGTGGTAAACTGCCCCAAACCAAGGACAGAGAGACGCTCACGTGAACAAAGCAGAGAAGTGTTCACATCCAATTCCAGCTAGCTCCCAGAAGAGGAAGAGGAAGCCGGGGGAGGGGCACATACCCTCCAAAGTTCTTTGGGTAGCATTATGGCCTCTAATGCCCTGGCTTTTCCATCATTTTCTCTTTTTCACTGGAAAGTGAAACACCCCAGAGTGGGTGAGGTTGCCATTTTACAAACCCTGCACCCCGCTCTGTAGTTTTATTTCCCGAGGTTAACGATCTAAATAAATCGGCTCTGTCTTGCCTCTGCTAAACTGCTTGAGAAATGTTTTACAGTCAACATAGATCAGATTGGTACTTTATTCCTTTGAAAGTTGTCCTCGGTAGAAGTTTCCGCTCCACCTAATGAACCAATATTAGTCTAACTACATGCTGTTAATTAAAAGTGGAATTTTATGCAGAATCTTTTTCCCCAAAAAAAAGAAAAGGAATATTGTACTTCACAGATTCTTAACAGAATAGTAGTCTCTGGATTTATGGGCCTTTTTTAATGGATATCATGAAATATCTTTTAAGGGTCTCCTACCCTTAGGGACTTCATTCTCCTTCCACGCAAGATCTGGCCACAGGTAACTCTCTATAGCCCAGGTCATTTAGCTTTCATGTGTGGGAGACCTTTTCATCTTAGGTTCTCCAACTTTTTTTCATCCCAAACCCTTTTCCTGGTAAGTCAACACGAATTGTGTGCACAAGAAAACCAATGCCATGTTTCCTGGCCATTCTGGCCAAAGATTTAGGGAAATGTCTTTATTTGGGTTCTTCCAGAAGTAAACCCCGAAATAAGGATTCAAGCTGCAAGTAACTTATCAGGAAGTAATCCAAGGCCACATGAGCAGGGAGAAGAGAAGTAAGACAGGGAAGCGATGGAAATTCCTATAAAGGGGGTGTTATCAGATAATTCATATAAAGGGGGTATAATCAGATAAGTTATCATACAAAGGGGGTAGTTATTATTATGGGTAACTGGGGCTTACCTACACTGGCATACTCTGGATCCAACACAGAATGCACACCTTAGAATCATCTACCAGGTAGATTGAGAGCTGGGACTTCATTCCCCATCTTTCAATTGTCACAGGTTGGCAGCTACTCCTGGAGGGTGTTAATTTCCCAACCCTCCTGGCTTCCCCTTCTAGCCTCTGTCCATGGGCAGAGTGGACTCCAATGATCAAAGAGAGCCTTCAAGGAAAGAGACACAGGCACCAGCAGTTGCAAGTTAGGCCAACTTCCAGGGAAATGGTGAGAGCTGATAGGAGATGACTGGCCACCAGCAGTACCTGCAAATCAGTGGACCAGGACAGAGATGGGGATGTAGCCCAGCCCTCCAGCCCTCTGGCCATGTTGGATAAATCACGCTTCTGCCTTTAACATCAAGAGAACACCTGGCATGATTTCAGACAAGATCGGGCACGTTCAGGGTTGTATGGCCATAGACACCTGGCATGATTTTTTTTAAATTATACTTTATATTCTAGGATACATGTGCACAACGTGCAGGTTTGTTACATATGTATACATGTGCCATGTTGGTGTGCTGCATCCATTAACTCGCATATGTATACATGTGCCATGTTGGTGTGCTGCATCCATTAACTCATCATTTGCATTAGGTATATCTCCTAATGCTATTCCTCCCCACTCCCCTGACCCCACAACAGGCCCCGGTGTGTGATGTTCCCCTTCCTGTGTCCAAGTGTTCTCATTGTTCAATTCCCACCTATGAGTGAGAACAGACACCCGGCATGATTTCAAAAGTGTGGTGGCTCCAGGAACCTGCTGGCTGGAAGTCAGCATGCTGCCTCTCTTTGTGTGGTCCTAGGAAATGACACGGTAGACAGATGATGAGCCGGTAGGACTGGTTCTGCCACTAGTGATTACCTTAGAAAAGTCACTTGACCTCTCTGAAACTCAGTTTCTTCTATCTGTGATTGATATAGATAGACAGATATAGATGATTGATAGATAGATAGAGAGATAAAACTATCTAAGATGTGATCTCATTAGTACTTACCCTGAATGAAAGATAATATTATCTCATCTATAATTAAGAAAGCTATGGTGTTCCCTGTTGCTGAGTCAAACGAGATAACGTACTCATCAGGCTCTGTTATGAACTGAATGTTCGTGGTTCCCCAGAATTTGTAGGTTGAAATTCTAATCTTCCATGTGATGGTATTTGGAGGTGGGGCCTTTAGCACGTAATTAGTTTTACATGAGGTCATAAGGGTGGTGCTCTCACAATGGGATTAGCATCCTTCTAAGAGAAGAGGAAGAGACAGAGTAACTCTCTCCAAGGACACACACCATGGAAAGGCCATGGAAGGACGCACCAAGAAGGAAACTGTCTAGAAGCCAGGAAGAGGACCCTCATAAGACACTGAATCTGCAGACGACTTGATCTTGGACTTCTCAGCCACCAGAATCATGAAAAATAAAATCTGTTGTTTAAGTCACTCAGTCTCTGGTATTTTGTTATAGCAGTTCTAGCTGACAAAGACAGCATCCTATAAAAGATAAGGTAGTGTTGATAAGAACTCCATATGGGATGCCAAAAATACAGCCCAAAGTAACCCAGGCTGTCCTGGGTTACTAAAGGTATTGTAACCAATGTATGAAAATGGATATGAGATTTCAGGGGTTGTAAGAAACATAAACATCAAATGTAACCTATGATCTTTGTTTGGATCCCGGCTTTTAAAAAAAGCAGTTATAAATATATATTTGAAACAATGGAGAAATTTGAATATGGAGCAACGTATTAGATGATGTTAAGGAATTTGTATTTAGTTTGTTAGGTGCAATATGGTACTATGGTTTTGTAGGAAAGCGAATTTTTTTTTTTTTTTTTTGAAACGTAGCCTCGCTCTGTCACCCAGACTGGAGTACAGTGGCACAATCTCGGCTCACTGCAACCTGCACCTCCTGGGTTTAAGTGATTCTCCTGCCTCAGGCTCCTGAGTAGCTAGGACTACAGGCACACGCCACCACGCCTGGCTGATTTTTGTATTTTTAGTAGAGATGGGGTTTCGCCATGTTGGCCAGGATGGTCTGAAACTCCTAACCTCAGGTGATCCGCCCGCCTCAGCCTCCCAAAGTTCTGGGATTGCAGGCATGGGCCAACACACCCAGCCAATCTCATTATTTTGGAGCTGCAAGTTCATATATGTAGCGGTGAAATGTTATAATGTCTGCATTTAATTTAAAATAATTGAGTAAAATGTGGTAAAAAGCTAACAAATGCTATATGGTAGCTATATTCATTATACTGTTTTCTGTACTTTTTATGTGTTTGAAAAGTTTCATAATAAAAACTTTATAATGGTTTTAAGGAATTTTTAGAATATATCTTTTCAAATATCAAAAAAGTAGACAGCACAATTGGGATTTATTTATGTTGTTGTAATGAACCCTAGTTCATTTATTTTTTATTGAAAATTTTATTGGGATAATTATAGATTCACATGCAGTTGTAAGAAATAATAGTTTCCACGTATACTTTACCCAGTGGTAATATTTTACAAACGTAGAGTATAATATCATGACCAGCATATTGACATTGATCCAACATAATCTTCTTCCAAATTCCCTTGTTTTACTTGTACTCATTGGTATCTACGTGTATAGTGAATTGTATACAATTTTATCATGCATGTAAGCGCGTGTCACGATACTGAAAAGTTCCATCACTCCAAGGATCCCTCATGCTGTCTTTTTAAAACCATGCCCATCTCCTTTCTTCGCCGCTCCCCATCCCTAAACTCTGGCTCCCTTACTTTTAAAATTTTGTCATTTCAAAAATGTTCTATAAATGGAATCATACAGCATGTAGCCTTTAGTGATCGGCTTCTCTTACTTGGCATAATTCCCTGGAGATTTATTCGAGTTATTGCATGCATCAAAAGTGTAGCCCTTTCTCTCGTTGAGTCCTGTTCCGTGAAATCTCCATATCACAGTTTGCTAAACCATTCACCTGTTGAAGGATGTCTGGGCTGACTCTAGTTTGTGGGCTATTACAAATAAAGCTGTTATAAATATTTGTATACAGGTTTGAGCATACATTTTCATTTCTCTGGCAGAAACATTCAGGAGTATAATTGCTGGGTCATATGTTAACTGTAGGTTTTGTTTTATTTTTAAAAACTGCCAAACTGTTTTCCAAAATGGCTGTATCATTTTACATTCCCCAGCAGCACTGTGCCAGGGATCCAGGTTTTCCACAACCCTGTCAGCATTTACTGTTGTGACTACTTTTTATTTTAGCCTTCTGATAGACATGTAGTGATTTCTCATTGTCTTAATTTGCCTTCCCCTGATGGCTAAAGATCCTGAGCATCTTTTCCTGTGCTTATCTGCCATCTGTATATCCTGCTCTGTGAAATGCCTGTTCATGCTTTCCCATTTCCTAATTGGATTGTGTTTGTTTTGTTTTTACTGTTGAATCTTGGGAGCTCCTTGTATCTTTAGATCCTAACACCTTGTCAGATATGTGGTTTGTAAATATTATTTCCCAGCCTATCATGTGTCTTCACACGAGCTTTCTCAGAGCAAAAGTTTTTTAGTTTTGATGAGATCCAGTTTAAGCTCATGGATTCTTTTTTTTTTTTTTTTTTTTTTTTTTTTTTTTTTGAGACGGAGTCTCGCTCTGTCTCCCAGGCCGGAGTGCAGTGGCCGGATCTCAGCTCACTGCAAGCTCCGCCTCCCGGGTTTACGCCATTCTCCTGCTTCAGCCTCCTGAGTAGCTGGGACTACAGGCGCCCGCCACCGCGCCCGGCTAGTTTTTTGTATTTTTTAGTAGAGACAGGGTTTCACGGTGTTCGCCAGGATGGTCTCGATCTCCTGACCTCGTGATCCGCCCGTCTCGATCTCCTGACCTCGTGATCCGCCCGTCTCGGCCTCCCAAAGTGCTGGGATTACAGGCTTGAGCCACCGCGCCCGGCCAAGCTCATGGATTCTTTACTGTTCTATAGTAATCCACTATGTGACTCTACCACAATGTGTGGGCCAGACCAAGTGACTTCCTTCTGACAAATGGAATATCACCAACGTGATGAGATGATTGAAGTTAGGCAATTAAAAAAAAAAAAACTGTGCCATCAGTCTTGCTCATCCTCTCTCACTCTCTCACTGGTTCACTCTAAGAGAACACAGCTGCCAAGTTGTGAGCTGCTCAATGGACAAGCCTATGGGGTAAGGAACTGATGTCTCCAGCCAATAGCCAGTGAGGGTCTGACGCTGCCAGTAACCAGGTGAATGGGCTTGGAAGTGGATCCTACCCAGTCAAGCCTTGAGATGATGGCTGTAGCCCAGTCAACACCGTGATCACAGCCTGTGAGAAGGACTGAACCAGGGGTACCCAGCCAGTTCCCATCCTAAGGAAACAGTAGGAAGATAAATTTTCTAATTTTAAGCTTCTAAGTGTTGGTATAATTTGTTATGCAACTAATACACACAATATGTCCTATTTATGGCCATTTAAGATGTTTCCATTTATTATTATTATAAACAGTGAAGCATTGAGGATTCTTGTAGAGATGTACTTGAGCACATATGGAATAGTTTCTTGGGATGTATGCCTGGGAGGTAAATGTATTCACTATGGAATATCAAATGCAAAATTTTACTAGATTTTACCAAACCGTTATCCACAGGAGTTGAAACATTCCCAACAAAAACTATTCCTGTTTTGCCACATTCTACTCAACTTTTGGTACTGCCATATTGATGGGTGTGGAATGGCATCTTATTTCTCAAAAAAAAAATTTTGAGATAGGGTCTTGCTCTGTTGTCCAGGCAGGAATGCAGTGGCACAATCATTGCTCACTGCAGCCTCAAAACTTCGAGACTCAAGAGATTCTCCCACCTCATCCTTTCAAGTAGCTGGGCTGAAAGGTGCTCAGTACCATGCCTAACTAATTTCACTTGGTTTTGGTTTTTTTGGTTTTTTTTAGGGAGACAGGGTTTTGCTATGTTGCCTAGGCTGCTCTCAAACCTCTGGGCTCAAGTGATCCTCCTGCCTCGGCCTTGGAAAAGAGGTGGGCTTACAGATAGGAGCCACCATGCCTGGCCACTTAATTTTCAAATTTAATTGCCCTAATTAATAAAGAAGATATTGGTTCATATTTATCGGTCTTTGGGGTTTCTTCTTCTGCAGATTGCCTGTTCTCGTCATTTACCCCTTTTCCCTTTGGTTGTGTTAAATTGTTAAATTAAATAAGCAGGAAACCATTGGCCTGAGGCTGTCTCTGTACTTCGAGTTCCTATGTAATGAACTAATTTAGCATGTAAACAAACCAAAATATAATTTCGGAGTCTATTTTTTGTAACAGAGAGCCAGGTCTCCACCAATCACAAACAGCCAAGCCTCACCAATCATAGGCAGCCAATGATCAGACCATGTCCAAATAAGGCAAAACCCAGCTGTAACCTATCAAGCTATTCCTGTATTTTACTTCCATTTTCTGTCTATAAATACTCACTGCCCACTCAGAGATGAGCTCTCCAAACTTCTCCTGGTTCTGCGTGCTGTGATTCCTATCATTCTTTGCCCAAAAAAAAAACTCTGCTAGATTTATTTTTGTTGAAAGTTTTTAACAGTTGTTTGTAGTTTTTGGAATTGACTTGTAGGAGTTCCTTATGTCTTTAGGAAACTAATTCTCTATATTGCAAATGTATTCTGCCAGTCACTGGTTTGTTGTTACACTTTGCTTATATTGTATTCAACATACAGAAGTTTTAAATTTAGTGTAGCCAAATTTATCAGTTGCTACACTTCAGGATTCTACTTTCTTCATCTTAATTAAGAAACATGTATTTTCCAAAGATGTAAAGATATTCCACTTCAGTTCCTTCTAGAAGCTGTAAGGCTTTGCTTTTTTTACATTTAGATCTCTGATCCACCTGGAGTTTAGAATATGATGTGACCTAACCGTGTATTATGTAGGGTTTTCTCATTTGACAATCAATAATCCTTTTTCCCACTGATTTTACTCTTTTCCTGCTGATCTTAAATGCCAACTTTGCCATACAACCAGTTTCTCTCTCTCTCTCTCTCTCTCTCTCTCTCTCTCTCTCTGTGAGTGTGTGTGTGTGTGTGAGAGAGAGAGAGAGAATGTGTGTGTTAGGGTTCTAGACTCTGTTCTGTTGTGTTTAGGGTTCTAGACTCTGTGTGAGAGAGAGAGAATGTGTGTGTGTTAGGGGTTCTAGACTCTGTTCTGTTCACTAGTTTATTGTCTATGCCTGTGCCGATACCTCAGTGTTTTAATGAATATATGTTTTGAAGAGGTTTTGATATCAGGTAGAAAAAGCCCCACTTCTGTTCTATTTCTAAATTTTCTTCCCTTCTCTTTGCCCATTATTCCTCTGTATGGTTTTCAGAATTTAGTTTACCAAACACCACCAAAATCACTGTTTGGATTTTGGTGGATAAAATTTATTATTGGGCGTGGGGGGGTAAATTTACATAAAGATAATATTGAGTTCTCCCACAAGACAGAAAACATCCTAAGCAGAGAAAAATCAATTCTTAGAAAACATCTGAAAAGGGTTGTATTTTATGTCCTCATCCCAGCATGTAAAGACTGTCTATAGAGCACCTGCTAAGCTTGAACTTGGCCCTCTGACCTATTATCTTCGTACATTTATAACAACTCCGAGATGTGCATCAGACATTCACGTTATATGTCAGAAATGTGGTTCTTAGTGCTGTTTGTCAGTACTCTACACAGAAACCCAGGAATGCCTGGGTTTCCACAAGCCCTTTCCTGCTAATCAGCACCAGCGACCTTATACAAAGGACAACAGAAGAATAAAAATAAGAATACCACTGTATTAAGATAAAAGCAAACACCCAATAATTCCCAGTGTAATAATTATCTGTGTTTAGAAAAGTTTGAATCATGTAGCGTAAGCATTTTACCCAAGCAAGGGCTTCTCCTCCCCCTCCATAATCTAAATCTTGGAACAACTTAGAGGCAAGCAGAAGAGAGATAAAGGAGAAAGAAGACTGGTCTGAAGGGCAAATTCTGGTCTAACTTGACTAACCAACTTTAAGCTCAGAAGAGGTATTAAAAATAAAAGATTGAGATAAAGGGTGGCCTGACATTAGGTCTGTAACATCACAAGAGAACAGAGTAGAGAATAGGATTCTGCCTAAAGTATACAAAATCCACTGCACCTAGGAAAACAGCACTCAATATTATAGGTGCCAACCAAGGAATAGTACATCCTCCTTCCTTGGGTAGAGAGTTAGGAAGATGGCAATGGAGGTGAACTTGGTGTGGGCAGATGGACCAACTCAGACTCCCTCCCTCAAATTTGTTCACAGGCCATTCACTCACTTGCTTGTTCAATCATTTATTTCTCAAACACTGTTAAGTACAGTCAGTCCTCACTACTCACAGATTCCAAATTTATGGGATCACCTTTCTTGATCTATTTTGTGCTGCTATAATAGAATACCACAGACTAGGCAATTTACAATGAACAGAAATGTATTGCCTCATGGCTCTGGAGGCTGGGAAGTCCAAGATTGAAGCAGCTGGCATCAGCAAGGGACTACTTACTGCTTCATCCCACAATGGAAGGGTGAAGAGAGGAGGAGAGAGAGACAAAAGGGAACCAAACTCATCCTTTTATAAAGAACCAGCTCCCAAAATAACAAACCTACTCCTGTGATAAGAGCATTAATCCATTTATGCGGGCAGAGCCCACATGGCCTAACAATCTCTTGAAGGTCTCACCTCTTAATACTGTTACAATGGTAATTCAATTTTGATAGGAGATGGGGAAGGGGGTAAATATTCAAATCATAGCATCACCTACTTACTATAATTTATTTATGACCTTTAAATGCCTTTGAGGTCATTTGCAGAAAAATGAAGAAGAATAAAAAGTTTAAGGCACTCAACATACACATTCCCAGTAGAGGTTAAAGCAACATTCTGCCTTCTTGCTTCAGCTCTCCTACTACAACCAGTTCTTGCAGTCAACTTTGTCCCATATTTTTGCGTTGTACACACACACACACACATATATATATGCACACATACGTACAGTATATATACTATATATGGTATATATACATCATGGAATACTACTATGCCATTAAAAAGACTAAAGTCATGTCTTTTGCAGCAACATGGATAGAACTGGAGGCCTTTATCTTAAGTGAAACAACTTAGAAACAGAAAGGCAAATTATAAGTGTATTCTCACTTCTAAGTGGAAGCTAAATAATATGTACACATGAATGTAGAGAGTGAAATAATAAACACCGGAGACTTGGAAGGGAGGAAGGGTGGGAGGTAGATGAAGGAAGAGAAGTTACTTCATGAGTACAATGTATATCCTTTGGGTGACAGTTACACTAAAAGCCCAGACTTCATCACTTTGCAATATATCCATGAGATAAAACGGCATTTGTACCCTTTAAATTTATACAAATTTGTCTCTTTCTTTTCTTCTATTATACTTTAAGTTCTGTGCAGAATATGTGTGCAGAACGTGCTGGTTTGTTACATAGGTATACATTTGCCATGGTGGTTTGCTGCACCCATCAACCTGTCACCTACATTAGGTATTTCTCCTAATGCTATCCCTCCCCTAGCCTCCCACCCCCAGATAGGCCCTGGTGTGTGATGTTCCCCTCCCTGTGTCCACGTGTTCTTATTGTTCAACTCCCACTTATGAGTGAGAGCGTGTGGTGTTTGGTTTTCTGTTCTTGTGTTAGTTTGCTAAGAATGATGGTTTCCAGCTTCTTCCATGCCCCTGCAAAGGACATGAACTCATCCTGGGAATATACCCAAAGGATTATAAATCGTTCTACTATAAAGACACATGCACACATATGTTTGCTGCAGCACAATTCATAATACGAAAGACTTGAAACCAACCCAAATGCCCATCAATGACAGGCTGGATAAAGAAAATGTGGCACATATACACCATGGAATACTATGCAGCCACAATTTTTTTGAAATGTCATAAGAGGTAAGACTAGATTGGGTGCCAGAAAACTTGGATTTGAGTCCACGTTCTCCCACAAAATGAATATATTTCTTGGATATGTCATCAACTTTATCTTGACCTTCATTCCTTCATCTCTAAGATTGATAGCTTGCCTTCTAAGTTGGAAGACTTCATCCAGGAGACAAAAGGGTGTCCTTTGCAGGAACTTCTATATGAATGGTAACTGCTGGGGTTATGTAGGGCACTACCAGTGCAGGTTAATGCAGAGACCCTGCCTCCAGCGTGCCATATTTCCTCATTTTCAGTGATTATAACGGCATTCTGCAAGCTTGATTGGATCAAGCTGTCTCCCCAATGCCTCAGAAGATGTTCTGCATTTCTGTGTTGATGTAGAAGGTTTCTTGACCTGTAAGAGCCTGGACCTTGATAAATCCATTCAAGTAAAGGCCACTGTGTGGGGTTTCTTGTTAGACAGTTAAAACTCTGCTGATTCCTCCCTGACTTTACTGCCAACTTCTTTTACATTCTAACAGATGGTCTGACCTTTTCAGAGTCTCTGTTTCCTCTTCCATAAAAAGAGGATAAGCAACAATTGGAATTCCATACCACCAGGATAGAACAAACAGGGTGGGGACGCTTTCTTTGCACTCTTGGAAAGTTTAAATTCATGACACATGCTCCGGTCTTCAGCCAAAGTGTAACTCCAAAATTGTTTATTTTATATTTAATTATTTATTCTGCTGTTTTGCCTTCTCCAATTACTAATAGATAATTGCATAAGAGGAAATGAAATCCAATACACGATGGTAGCACGAGATCATTTTACAGGCAAATTCCTGGCTTGGAAACACTGAAATGGGACACCAGTGATTTAGTACAAAGCAAGCAGGGAGATGGTACCCCCCCACCCCCCGACACACACACACACACACACAGCTCTTTAATTAGATCCTTAACTTATTTAATGACACCTCTGGGTCTGGAAAGCCGTTATTGTTTAAGCGTTTAATGTGCCATACAATTCAGGGAAAGGAGACTGGGAAGGAAAAAGACAACATGCTTTTAGGACTCAAGTTATCGGTGCGACCTGCCTGGCATCCCCAAGCAATCCTGGTGATGATATTTTGTGTTCTTTCCCCCTTCTGTGTGTCAAATATTGGTGGAAAGATGCTTCTGGAAACACTGTGCAGCAATTTTCCACAAAAGTTTATTTTACAACCTAGCAACGATGTATATTTCCACCTCCGGCCTCAGCACATTTGTAATCAACAAGAAGTGCTGTTTTCTCTGCAGTTATTCTTCACCTTAGGTAAAAAAAAATCAGAGTCCAAAAAGAATGGGCAAGAGATGCAATTATTGGCTGAGCATGGTGGCTCACTCCTGTAATCCCAGCACTTTGGGAGGCTGAGGCGGGCAGATCACGAGGTCAGGAGTTCGAGACCAGCCTGGCCAACATGATGAAACCCCATCTCTACTAAAAACACAAAAATTAGCCAGGCATGGTGGTGCACACCTGTAATCCCAGCAACTTGGGAGGCTGAGGCAGGAGAATCACTTGAATCCAGGAGGCAGAGGGTGCAGTGAGCCAAGATCGTGCCATTGCACTCCAGCCTGATGACAGAGCAAGACTCTGTCTCAAATAAAAAGAAAGAAAAAAGAAATACAATAATTTTTCTAAAACCAAA
The DNA here is from genome assembly GCF_043159975.1 of Macaca nemestrina. NCBI lineage: Eukaryota > Metazoa > Chordata > Mammalia > Primates > Cercopithecidae > Macaca > Macaca nemestrina. The sequence continues at coordinate 16,604,347 of NC_092142.1, read as the reverse complement.
TGCACTTTATTACCAGATTTTATTTTAAATGGAAGATAGGAGCTTGCTCTCAATCACTTTGAGGTCCCCCTCCCACTGCGGTTGCCTCTAAGCATACTTGGTTTCAACTCTCCACGCATTCATCAACCTGTTTCCAGTGCTTGTCTTTCTGGGTGAGGGTACAGGAATAAAATGCAACCTTCCTATCAGAGCAAGCATGTATTCTAGGTGAGCAGCGTCTGGATTCAATCATCTTCTTTTTCCTCTTCTTGCTGCGGCTGTTTCTATTGCCGGCAGTGTCTCATTCAATATATTTTTCTGTCTACATTTAGCTTCTCCTTGTATTTCTCCTCTCATTCCAGTTATGCATCCCTTGGGACCTTTTCCACATGAATCAAACACCAGAGATTATAGGTAAGAGAGCTGAAAACATGGTAGAGAACTCTGAGATAACTTAATAGAATTCTCAGCTGGTAAAGAAACACCCACAGGTAAAGAAACTGAGGTTCAGGGACATGTTTGGGCCAGAATTGGGACTAGATGCCAGGGCATCCCAGCAGCTGACGAATCCGCCCTCATGAGGAATAAATAGTTCCCATTTTCCTAAGATCTGAGGTTGAGAGGTAGAGCGGGTCAACTGTGACATGTCTGAGCTGCATAGAGGATGGCGTATTGTGTTCAAACGCAGCTTTTTCTCTGATGGAAAACCTGAAATTCTTCAGAGACATGCGTAATTAACATAACCACTGTCTTTGGGCAGGTGGCTGTTCCCTGCCTCAATGTTCTCATCTGTAAAATGAAGAAAATAACAGTATTCTGACAAGGATTAAATGATATAATAAAGATAAAGCACTTAGTATAGTTTTTTGTTTGTTTGTTTGTTTGTTTTTGTTTTTGAGATGGAGTCTCACTATGTCTCCCAGGCTGGAGTGCAGTGCTGCGATCTCGGCTCACTGCAAGCTCCATCTCCCGGGTTCACGCCATTCCCCTGCCTCAGCCTCCCAAGTAGCTGGGACTACAGGCGCCCGCCACCACGCCCGACTATTTATTTATTTATTTATTGTATTTTTAGTAGGATGGGGTTTCACTGTATTAGCCAGAATGGTCTCGATCTCCTGACCTCGTGATCCGCTGGCCTAGGCCTCCCAAAGTGCTGGGATTACAGGCGTGAGCCACCACACCCAGCCAGTATAGTTTTTGACATAGAGTAAGTGCTCGATGGATGTTAGTTATCATTAAATCATCATTATCATCATCATCATCATCATCATCATCATCATATCACTTATTGTTTGGAGACCTCTGCTATACTTTGATGCTTGAATCATTCTGTAAAACAGCAGTACCACTGGAAGAATTCTTCCAGTCATTCATTACCAGATATTTATGTAAAGGGTAATTGGCAAAATAGTCCTTCCTTCCTCTGCATGGTGGGAAATGATGCCCTTGTTAGCTTTTCTTTCCTGCTGGGAAAACGCTAGGCCATAAATAAACATCGAAATATGAAATACTCAATGAATGAATGAAAGTAACCTGGGGGTATAACTAAAAACAAGTCTGCAAAATGTTATAATCAACTTTGAGTTTCAATATACTATTAACAGTGACAGAAATAACTACAAAGAGGGCTTACAGACCAGACAAATTTCCTCTTTGGATGGTCAAACCTCTGCAGTAACTGTTCTTCTTTATTCTTCTCCTTTCCAGCCTAAAAGATTTGGTATACCTCTGTTAAGGCCTGAAGATGTGTTTGCCTGGAGTAACCACAGCCCTCTACAAACAAAAAATGTAAGTCAGAAAGTGAAGAATTAGGGCTGCCAGACAAAATAAAGGAAGCACAACCAAATGCGAATTTCAAATAGATAACAGAATTATTTTAGTATGTCTCAAATACTGCATGAGCATCTGTTATTGTTGATATTTGCTTTTGCTTTGTTTTGTTTCTAAATCTGGCTACCCTTTAAATAATACCCATTTTCCCTATTTGGCATATAAAACATAGGTAATTTAGTAGTCTGTCTGGCACTGTATGGTAAGAGCTTATTTGGATTATGAAGAGATGAAACAAGACCACTGTACATCTAATCAGGGATCTTCCTGAGAAGAAATAGAGGTGGCCTCCACAGGCTAATTTATCCATCGCCTGAAATCGTACCACTTACAGAATGGGTTAAGGTTTGTTTTGAGAGAGGAAGAATTAGAAAAGACATAGATTTTAGAGAATGTAACATATTTATAAAAGCCTATTTTTATGAGGTACTTTTAGACTAGAGCATTACCTGATTCCCATGGGGAATTCTATGTTTTAATAAACTCCAAAGACTCAATAATGGGGTAATAGATTTGTGCTAATTTCACTGTCCCAATACACCTTAGTATTTGGGATATGGGGAGAAATATCCTGACCCCAAAAAATGATGTGTCAGACATTTAATACATGTTACTTCAGCTAGTCGACAGAATACCCCTATGAAATAGAAACTGGGGTTCAGAAAGTTGAAAACGAACTGAAAAATGTGTGCATACCATATGACCCACTAATACCATGGTTATTTCCCCTCAAGAAATGCAAACTAGTCTGGGCACAGTGGCTCACGGCTGTAATCCCAGCACTTTGGGAGGTCAAGGCAGGTGGATCACTTGAGGTCAGGAGTTCTAGACCAGCCTGGGCAAAATGGTGAAATCCCGTCTCTACTAAAAATACAAAAATTAGCCAGGCATGATGACACGTGCCTATAATCTCACGTACTCGGGAGGCTGAGGCAGGAGAATTGCTTGAACCCAGAAGGCGGAGGTTGCAGCGAGCTGAATCGTGCCACTGCACTCCAGCCTGGGTGACAGAGTAAGACTCTGTCTCAAAAGAAAAAAAATGAAATACAAACTTATGTTCATACAAACGCCTGTACACACGTGTTGATAGCAGCTTTGCTTGCACCCGTCCCAAAATGGAATCCTCATTCATAATTGCCCCAAATTGCCCCTAAATGCCCTTCAATGGGTAAAAAGCTTTATCTAACTGTGGCACACCCATACAATGAAATGCTATTCGGCAACGAAAAGGAATGAACTACCGATACACACAACAGTGTAGACGAATCTCAAAGACATCGTTCTAAGTGAAAGAAACCAGTCTCAAAATGTTACCTACTGTGTGATTTCATTTATATGACATTCTTAGAAAGACAAGACCATGGTGACAGAGAACAGACCACAGGGGTTGGCATGGGGATTACGGCATGACTATACTAGCATAGCAGGAGGGAGTTTTCTGGGGTGATGGAACTGTCGTGTATTCTGATTATGGTGATTATATAAATATATGCCTACACAGTCATAGAACTGTACATGAAAAAAATCAGTTTTACTGTATGATAATGTTAAAAAAATAAAATTAACTTAAAATGCAGAACTAGCAAATTTGAGGGTTGGCATTCAAATCTTGGTCACTTGAGCCCCATAAGACAACTCCCTAAAAGCAACTATAACTCAGTTGACAACATGTTTCAAGATGGCAAGGACACTGATATGTATATATACATATTATACATATATACACACACATATACATACATACATTACATATACATATTCCTCTTCCAAATGCTTAGCATAGTGTCTGGAAAGTTCTACAGGAATAGCTTGAATTTTTGGCCTCTAATACTTTATTTGCTTAATTGCTCAATGTCCCTGCCAGCTGGGAGCTTGACTAATCACCTATGTTAATATAGTCAGTTCCAATGGAAGCTCATTCTTCTGTCCTTTAGCTGGAAGACTTTCTTTTTCTTTTCCTTTTTCTTTTTTTTTTTTTTTTTTTTTTTTTTTTTTTTTTTTTTTTTTTTTGTGATAGAGTCTTACTCTGCCACCCAGGCTGGAGTGAAAAGGTGCAATCTCAACTCACTGCAACCTCTGCCTTCTGGGTTGAAGTGATTCTCCTGCCTCAGCCTCCCTAGTAGCTGGGATTACAAGTGCCTGCCACCACGCCTGGCTAACTTTTTGTATTTTTAGTAGAGATGGGGTTTCACCATGTTAGCCAGGATGGTCACAATCTCTTGACCTCGTGATCTGCCCACCTCAGCCTCCCAAAGTGCCGGGATCACAGACATGAACCACTGCGCCCAGCCTCAGCTGGTCACGGTTTTCACCTGACCTTTCCCTTGAGCCCCTGGCTCAATAGCCCCATGTCAATGTCTACTACTCACCTCAAACTCAACATGTCCTAAACAGAACTATTGAGTTCCTGCCCCCTACATAAAACTTGAAACCAAAAACTTCAATTTACTAAATGCCCACAAGAGAAAGCAGGAAAGATCTAAAATTGACACCCTAACACCACGATTAAAAGAACTAGAGAAGCAAGAGCAAACACATTCAAAAGCTTGCAGAAGGCAAGAAATAACTAAGATCAGAGCAGAATTGAAGGAGATAGACACACAAAAAACCCTCCAAAAAATCAATGAATCCAGGAGCTGGTTTTTCGAAAAGATCAACAAAATTGATAGACCACTAGCAAGACTAATGAAGAAGAAAAGAGAGAAGAATCAAATAGATGCAATAAAAAATGATAAAGGGGATATCACCACCGACCCCACAGAAATACAAACTACCATCAGAGAATACTGTAAATACCTTCACGCAAATAAACTAGAAAACCTAGAAGAAATGGATAATTTCCTGGACACTTACACTCACCCAAGACTAAACCAGGAAGAAGTTGAATCCCTGAATAGACCAATAGCAGGCTCTGAAATTGAGGCAATAATTAATAGCCTACCAACCAAAAAAAGTCCAGGACCAGACGGATTCACAGCCGAATTCTACCAGAGGTACACAGAGGATTTGGTACCATTCCTTCTGAAACTATTCCAATCAATAGAAAAAGAGGGAATCCTCCCTAACTCATTTTATGAGGCCAACATCATCCTGATACCAAAGCCTGATAGAGATACAACAAAAAAAAGAGAATTTTAGATCAATATCCCTGATGAATATCAATGCAAAAATCCTCAATAAAATACTGGCAAACCGAATCCAGCAGCACATCAAAAAGCTTATCCACCATGATCAAGTGGGCTTCATCCCTGGGATGCAAGGCTGGTTCAACATATGCAAATCAATAAATGTAATCCAGCATATAAACACAACCAAAGAAAAAAACCACATGATTCTCAATAGATGCAGAAAAGGCCTTCAACAAAATTCAACAGCCCTTCATGCTAAAAACTCTCAATAAATTCGGTACTGATGGAATGTATCTCAAAATAATAAAAGCGATTCATGACAAACCCACAGCCAATATCATACTGAATGGGCAAAAACTGGAAGCATTCCCTTTGAAAACTGGCACAAGACAGGGATGCCCTCTCTCACCACTCCTATTCAACATAGTGTTGGAAGTTCTGGCTAGGGCAATCAGGCAAGAGAAAGAAATCAAGGGTATTCAGTTAGGAAAAGATGAAGTCAAATTGTCCCTGTTTGCAGATGATATGATTGTATATTTAGAAAACCCCATTGTCTCAGCCCAAAATCTCCTAAAGCTGATAAACAACTTCAGCAAAGTCTCAGGATACAAAATCAACGTGCAAAAATCGCAAGCATTCTTATACACCAGTAACAGACAAACAGAGAGCCAAATCATGAATGAACTTCCATTCACAATAGCTTCAAAGAGAATAAAATACCTAGGAATCCAACTTACAAGGGATGTAAGGGACCTCTTCAAGGAGAACTACAAACCACTGCTCAGTGAAATGAAAGAGGACACAAACAAATGGAAGAACATACCATGCTCATGGATAGGAAGAATCAATATTGTGAAAATGGCCATACTGCCCAAGGTAATTTACAGATTCAATGCCATCCCCATTAAGCTACCAATGACTTTCTTCACAGAATTGGAAAAAAACTGCTTTAAAGTTCATATGGAACCAAAAAAGACCCCGCATTGCCAAGACAATCCTAAGCCAAAAGAACAAAGCTAGTGGCATCACGCTACCTTACTTCAAACTATACTACAAGGCTACAGTAACCAAAACAGCATGGTACTGGTACCAAAACAGAGACATAGACCAATGGAACAGAACAGAGTCCTCAGAAGTAATACCACACATCTACAGCCATCTGATCTTTGACAAACCTGACAAAAACAAGAAATGGGGAAAGGATTCCCTATTTAATAAATGGTGCTGGGAAAATTGGCTAGCCATAAGTAGAAAGCTGAAACTGGATCCTTTCCTTACTCCTTATATGAAAATTAATTCAAGATGGATTAGAGACTTGAATGTTAGACCTAAAACCATAAAAACCCTAGAAGAAAACCTAGGCAATACCATTCAGGACATAGGCATGGGCAAGGACTTCATGTCTAAAACATGAAAAGCAATGGCAACAAAAGCCGAAATTGACAAAAGGGATCTAATTAAACTAAAGAGCTTCTGCACAGTAAAAGAAACTACCATCAGAATGAACAGGCAACCTACAGAATGGGAGAAAATTTTTGCAATCTACTCATCTGAAAAAGGGCTAAAATCCAGAACCTACAAAGAACTCAAACAAATTTACAAGAAAAAAACAAACAACCCCATCAAAAAGTGGGCAAAGGATATGAACAGACACTTCTCAAAAGAATACATGCATACAGCCAACAGACACATGAAAAAATGCTCATCATCACTGGCCATCAGAGAAATGCAAATGAAAACCACAATGAGATACTATCTCACACCAGTTAGAATGGCAATCATTAAAAAGTCAGGAAACAACAGGTGCTGGAGAGGATGTGGAGAAATAGGAATACTTTTACACTGTTGGTGGGACCGTAAACTAGTTCAACCATTGTGGAAAACAGTGTGGCGATTCCTCAAGGATCTAGAACTAGAAATACCATTTGACCCAGCCATCCCATTACTGGGGATATACCCAAAGGATTATAAGTTATGCTGTTATAAAGACACATGCACACGTATGTTTATTGCAGCATTATTCACAATAGCAAAGACTTGGAATCAACCCAAATGTCCATCAGTGACAGACTGGATTAAGAAAATTTGGCACATATACACCATGGAATACTATGTAGCCATAAAAAAGGATGAGTTCATGTCGTTTGTAGGGACATGGATGCAGCTGGAAACCATCATTCTCAGCAAACTATCGCAAGAACAGAAAAACACATACCACATGTTCTTACTCACAGGTGGGAATTGAACAATGAGATCACTTGGACACAGGAAGGGGAGCATCACACACTGGGTCCTATTGCGGGGAGGGGGTAAGAGGGAGGGATAGCATTAGGAGATATACCTAATGTAAATGACGAGCTAATGGGTGCAACACACCAACATGGCACATATATACATATGTAACAAACCTGTACATTGTGCACATGCACCCTAGAACTTAAAATATAATTATATATATATATATATATGAGCAGTACAAAAAAAAAAAAACTCCAATTTAAAGCAATTTTTCTTTCCCATGTCAGTAAATGACACCAACATTCATCCAGGTGCTCAAGCCAAAAACTGAATATCACTCTTGATTCCTCCATTCCCTCTCCTCCCCACTGCCAGCTCATCCACCCCCATCCAATCCATCATCGTCTCTCCATCTTTATCCCTCTCATCCTGGTCCCCATCTTCTACCTGGAAAACTGCAAGAGCCTTGTCTTTGACATCCCGGCTTCCACACTTGCCCTGCTATGGGCCATTTTCTGCAGAATGAGCTGGTGTTTTTTAATTAAAATTGCGTCATGCCACTAAAGCCCTCCCCTTCTTCCTTTCATGCTTCACGTACCACTCGTTGCCTGGACTGCTATGATTTGACCCTTCCTCATCTCTCTGATCCTCTTTTCAATGTCCCTTTCACATAGGCTTTCAGGCACATTTGCTTTTATACTGTTTATCAAATATGCCAAACTACCTCCTACTCTAGGGCCCCTGTCTTCACTGTCCCCTCAGCCTGAACCACTCTTCCCCTAGATCATGGCTGGTTTCTCCATTTCATGAAAGTCTCACCTTAAATCTGACCTCTTTGCATGCAATTTATTTAACCTCCCAATCCGAGGAAGCATCTTTCAGATCAAAGAGCATTTATTATTTTCATTAAATAACCCGACATTCTTACTTATAAGTTGTCTGCTGTTCTCCTCTGGAATATAACCTCTATGAGTATAGAGTTTTCATCTGCTACAGCCTCAGTGCTGAGAATGGTGCCTTGCACCTAGTAGGTGTGCAGTACATGTTTAATGAATGGATTGGAAAGAAAATGCATGCAATGTATGCAAAGAAAAAATAATTGGGGTATCCTTGGAGAAACTCCAAAAGACTGCATAAGCTGGCTGACAGATTCCAGAGGACACATTTAAAGAAAAAAAAAATCCCTAAGGTACAAAAGATTTCAGTAAAAAACTACAGTCCAGGGGCAAAAAATGTCCTTCACTCTCTGTGTTAAAACTTCAACCCTGAACGCTTAGGAGCTTCTTCCCTCAACCAATCAGGTACCTCCTTTGAGGGTAGAGAGCACGGCAGATATTCCAAAAATGAATTAGTATGTTTATTGGGTCACATTCCCCGAGACAAACCACTTGTCTCATCAAAGTTACAGCTGTCTCCAAACCATAGAAAAGCCTCTCCAATCAGCAAGTTACATGGGCCGACTTAACATATTGTACAATGTTGATTTATGGTGACAATTAAGAACGTATTACTAAAGTCTATTTCACCATTAACACCCCTGGGGACTGGATAACTTCTAAATCTTCCGGCTGCTACCTCCCGAAAGGCTTGGATCTTGGCTAAGGATTTAGAGATTATAAATTTAACAAAGGATGAAAACTGCAAGAGGAGAGTCTTGAACAGCAAATAATGAGTTTAACCAGCTTCTCAACTTCTCAGTGAGATTTATAATGCCTTCCTGCCTGAGGGCAAGGAATCTTTTATTTTGAAGTTTATAGCCTCTATCACTTACTGTTTTAGCTCCAGATGTGAGAGTCTGGCATTTGGATGGGATTCTTTTTGGAAGCCAGTATTCATCAGTTCAGCAAACCTTTCCTTCTGACCATCTTTTTGGAGAACAGTACAGTGACCGGAAGGCCATGACTGCCACTTCCAAAGATAGGCACCTACTACTTCAACAAGTTGCTGGATGTACAGACCCTGCATTACATATTCATCTGACCAAAAAGCCCAAGGACAAGATTTCTGATAGTCTGACGTGAAATAACTCTAGGACTAATTGGAACCATGGTTCTAGAGTTGGATTCTCACCTCTGGTGCAGCTGGGTCACCTTTGTGACCACCAGTACCAGCAAAGAAACATGAGCCAAACATTATCTATGTAGGGCTGAACTGGTCAAGTTTGAGAGCCAATCACTTCCAGGTCACATTTTCCCAAAGTACGGATCAGAGACCATCAGAATCACCTGGGGTGCTTTCAAAGGAAGAAAAACCCCCTACACCAAACCTACAGAATCAGAATCTCTGGAATTTGGAGTTAGAAAACTCCATTCTTTTTAAAAATATTATTTGTAGAGGTGGGGTCTTGGTATGTAGACCAGGCTGGTCTCAAACTCCTGGACTCAAGCAATCTTCCTGCCTTGGCCTCCCAAAGTGCTGGGATTACAGGCATGAGCCACCACCCCGAGTCGGTGTCTACATTCTTTACGTGCTCTATAGATTGTTCTTATGCGCTATAGATGTTGGGAAACTCTGACCAAGCTTTGTTGCAATGCATGCAACACAACCTGGAAGGACATGTTACCTACTCCGGGTGGAGACCTCAGGTGCCACCAGTAAGCATCTCTCTGCCTTTCGTTATTTTCTTCTGAAAATGTAACCCATCATCAGGGCCCCATGGAGAGAAAGGAAGATGAAATTCCTGCGGAGAGTTCATCTCTCTGAGATATTTACCTTTTGCTGGACCACCCATTAGCATAACATTTCTACACAATCATGCTCAACTTTGAGGTGAAATATGTATCTACAAAATACTTGGCACTCTTCTGGTTGTTAGAATATTTTTAGAAATGAAAATAACTTAAGAACTCAAGTAATGAATATACAATAGAAGCATTTCAGGTATCATGAGGTTGGTGGAAGAAAAATAACTTTACTCTATTTATAGGCAGAACTATCTATCCTTTCTCTGACTCTGCCTCAAAGGAGAGTCATATGAAGTTTGGCTCCCAGGACATGTATTAGGGACTGGAAATTCGTCCCATATGTGAGTCCAAATTTCCAAAGTTATTCAGTAATGAGAATTTCAGAGTGTGGCATTTTGCCACGGGGTGAACTGACCACCAAATGCAATATGTGCTACGTGCAAGCATGAATACACATGTACACACAAAGAAGCCTGGGAAAGGTACTATTCTGTTTGGCAGGAACTGGCAGAGAATAGTGGTTCAGTGAACACAAAGTGTATATATTGTAGTCACCAGAATCTATCTATCTCTCTCTCTCTCTCTCTCTTTCTTTCTTTCTCTTTTTATTTTCTTTCCTTTTTTCTTTTCTTTTCCTTCCTTCCTTCTCTTCCCTTCCCCCTTCCCCTTCTTTCCTTCCTTCCTTCCTTCCTTCCTTCCTCCCTCCCTCCCTCCATCCCTCTCTCTCTCTGTCTCTCTCTCTCTTCTTTCTTTTTTTCTCTTTGAGATGGAGTCTCACTCTATTTTCCAGGCTGGAGTGCACTGGTATGATCTCAGCTCACTGCAACCTCCGCCTCCCAAGTTCAAGTGATTCTCCTGCCTCAGCCTCCTGAGTAGCTGGGACTACAGGCGCGCACCACTATGCCTAGCTAATTTTTGTATTTTTAGTAGAGAGAGGGTTTCATTATGTTGGCCAGGCTGGTCTTGAACTCCTGACCTCAAGTGATCCGTCTGTCTCGGCCTCCCAAAGTGTTGGGATTATGGGGTGAGCCACGGCACCCAGCCTATTCTGGTTACCAGCATCTTAACTGTAATAATCAAAAAGCGTTAATAAACATCAGATATTCATCGATAACATTTCTCCTACAAGGTACATTTTCACAACGTGACTTGGATGTGATATGTCACACTGATGTGACGATTGTGGTGACCAACATTTGTTGGGACTTTTACGTGTGTGGTGAGTGATCCTTACTACCATGTATGAGTTAGGTGAACTTTTTAATCTTCATTTTACAGATGAGAAAACAAAACACTTAAGTGATCTGCCAAGATTATAGAGCAGAGAAGTGCGGAAGATAGGATTTGAATCCAGATGGTCTCACTCCACGGACAACTTTTTCGGTAAAAGGCCACCTAAGTAAATGTTTTAGGCTTTGTGAGTCACACGGTCTTTGTAGAAAGGACTCAACTCTACCACCGTGGCATGAAAGCAACCATAGACAGCAGGTAAACAAGTAAGTGTGGCTGCGTCTGTGTGTCAATAAAACTCTATTTACAGGCACCAAAATTTGAATTTCATGTAATTTTCACAGGTCTTAAAATATTACTTTAGGTTGTTGTTTTTTCAAGTATTTGAAAATGTGAAAACTATCATTATCACATGGTCCATACAAAAATGGGTGATGGGATAGATTTTGCCTGCAGGGTATAGTTTGCAGACCCCGATCTAAAGCATTGACCCTTCCAAGATTTAGATCCTGCCTTTTCCTACCATTTTGTAGTTGTGATATCATGAGCAAGTCATTTAACTTCTCAGTGTGCTTGCTTTTAGTCACTTAATCTTTTACTTTGATGGTATGCAGTCAGCTCTTCATATATTCATATATTCATTTAACAAATATTTATTGAACCCATGTACTGGGCTAGTTACTGGAGGTGCTAGATTTAGTCCCTGCCCTCCCTGGGCTTACATTTCAGAGGAAGTAACAGATAAGTAAGCAAGTACCTTACTTTCAGGACAACCAAATAGGGTGAGGAGCTCTGAACCTGTCAAAGGCATCATGGGGAAATTAGAAACTAAAGAGACTTTTTGGACATAGGCAGTTCCATGTCAGGAGGAGGACCTCAAATCATACTTTCACCTCTCCTGCCCTACTCTGATCCTGCCCAGTCTGATCCTCTTGGGAGAGCACTGAGTTATGTGAATCACAGAACCTAGTACACTGCTATCATTCTTTGACAAAAGATGCCTTTGTTTTCATTGCCATGTTACACGTTATCATACACTTAGCAGCTTAAAATGACATATATTTATTATCTCAAGTTTTCATGGATCAGGAGTCTGGACACAGCTTAGCTGGCTCCTCTGCTCAGAGCCCTATGAGGCTGTCAACGAGGCATCAGTTGGGCTGTGTTCTCATGTAGAGGTTTGAATGGAGAAAAATCAGCCTCCAGGTTCATTCGGATTGCTGGCAGAAATCATTTGCTCGTGGCTGTAGAACTCACAGTGGCTTGCTTCTTCGAGGCCAACAGGATAATGAACATGAGTGTTCTCAGTGTCCTATATGTAGTAAGATAGTGAGGGCCATGACATCCCATCACCTTTGCCATACAATATAATTCAATCAAGGCAGTGACACCCTCTCCATCACCTTTGCTGTATTCTGTTGGCCAGAGGAAGTCACAGGTCCTACCACATGGAATGAGAGGGGATCACCAAGACGTAACACTAGAAAGCAGAGGTCAGTGCGGTTGTCTTGGAATCCTGCCTGCCATAAAATATGTCATCTGAAACATAGGACTAATAATGCTGCCTGGGTCAAAGGGTTGTCCTACATTTAAAGAGCTTAGAACAGAGCCCAGCACACAGGAAGAATCTTTTTTTTTTTTTTTTTTTTTGAGACAAAGTCTTGCTCTGCCACCCAGGCTGGAGTGCTGTGGCGCGATCCCAGTTCACTGCAACCTCCACTTCCAAGGTTCAAGTGATTCTCCTGCCTCAGCCTCCCAAGTAGCTGGGACTACAGGTGCAGGTGCAGGTCACTACATTCGGGCTAATTTTTGCGTTTTTAGTAGAGAGGGGGTTTTGCCATGTTGGCCAGGCAGGTCTCAAACTCCCGGCTGCAAGTGATCTGCCCGCCTCGACCTCCCAAAGTGCTGGGATTACAGGCGTGAGCCACTATGCCTGGCCAGGAAGAACTAATTTTGTTTTCCTTACCATCTGCCACTATCATTATTAGGAAGGTTCCAGCCGTGTCTCACCCAGCTCAGAGCATCATTCAACCTCTTCAAGGTGATTTGGGATACTGGGATACTCCTGTGCAGAGAGTAACTTCCCTTCTCTACTACCAGGGATGTCTGTGTATCACCTACTGAGTCCACATTACCTCTGACATCTTGAACTTCTCACGCTGCACCTAGCAGCTCTGTACCATCTCATTTTCTAGGTGGAAATGTTTCCATGAGAGATGGGGGATGTCAACTTTTGCCCATGACCTCTGATCTCCCAAATCCTAATTTTCTTTCATTCAACAAATTCATTTTACAATCTTTTATTGCATGCCCACTACATATCAAGCGCTAGGGTTTCTCCTTCTCAGTAGGTCTGCACCAATCCATAACCCCAGAATTTGTTTCTCATTTTGCCTCTTTTAATTTGGATTCTCTGTCGCTTTTTCCCATTCTAGTTAAGATTAGGTTCGTGTTTTAAGAGCAATAGCTCTTAAATAATAATAGCTTTGTGCTGTTAGAGAAATAGTGTATCTTATTGATCTGTTCTCTTACTGTATAGAATGGCAGAGAACTGGCCTGGTGCGGTGGCTCATGCCTATAATCCTAGCACTTTGGAAAGCCAAGGTGGGGGGATCACGAGGTCAAGAGTTCGAGACCCATCCTGGCCAATATAGTGAAACCCCATCTCCACTAAAAATACAAAAATTAGCTGGGCGTGGTGGCGCTTGCCTGTAGTCCCAGCTACTCAATAGGCTGAGGTGGGAGAATCGCTTGAACCTGGGAGGTGGAAGTTGCAGTGAGCCAAGATCACGTCACTCTGCTCCGACCTGGGTGACAGAATGAGACTCCATCTCAAAAAAAAAAGGAAATGCAGAAAACTGAAGTTTCTTCTCTCTCTTCTCTCTCCATATTTTATATATATATATATATTTTTTTTTTTTTCCTACTACCTTATCTGCCTTATCCTGCCATTTAGATTCAAATTGCTCCCTGCTTCCCTTCTAAGTGATTACCCTCAAAAACCTGGAAACTTAGTTGACTGGTTTTTTTTCCTTTTTTTTCTTTTTTTGCCTCTGATCTCCTAGAAATTCTTTTAGCAAGTTTTCCTTCAAACTAAAAGATTCACATGATCGTCACTATATAATTAATAATAATAATACTATTAATAATTATGATATTAATAACAACTAATACTGCTAGAGCTCTTCCTATATCACAGGGTCTGCTGTAAGATCTTCATACATTTTAACCTATTTAACCCTTATGTTGGATATCAGGAAACCCAAGCATAGAGAAATTAAGTAACTTGCCAAAGGTCACATGACTCAAAAGTGACAGCTGAAATTCATGCTCAAGCTGTGTAATTCCAAGGTCTGCACTTTTAACCACTATGTAATTTTGCCTCTTCACATAGACTATGAGAAAAATGTTAGTGGAAACAGGATTCCATATCCAGAAATCGACTATGAGAAAAATGTTAGTGAAAACAGAATCCCATGTCCAGAAATATACTTTGAATCCAAATGACAGGGCAGGGTAGTAGGGTAATACAGAGAGAAAAAGGGAAAATTTTAACTCTTCATCCCTATGAAATGCGAGTAAGTGTCAGGTCAATAGGTTGGGCTCTATCTCTGACGCCTCAGTGCTCTAAATATTGCTTTTACCAAATCATCCCAGCTGAAGTACAACGTGAGAAAAAGTGACACTGAATCCAAGTTAAAACAGCCGCGATGGGAGAGGGTATGGATTCGCCAAAACTAGGGTCAAATTCTAGTCTAAGACTTAATATCCACTTGAATATTGGGGGACAAGAAGTTTATGCCCAATTTCATTTAAGAAAATAAATGTCTGTTCCTAAAATGGAGCTAGTAAATTACAAATGGATTCTTATCCATTAATTAGAACATGGTGCTATGTCTAAGATGTATATTCTAGATAGCGATGTTATTTGTTTTATTTTGTTTTTAGTTATATGTATTCTAGAAAGGGATGTTATGTATTTTATTTTACTTCCATTACTTTATATTTTTTTCAAGGCAACAAAATCAAGATATACAAAATTATAAATAATATTTAATCATTTACTACTATGATATCAGCACCAGGCAACCTGTAATCCCAGCACTTTGAGAGGCCAAGACAACCAGATCACTTGAGCTCAAGAGTTTAACATCGGCCTGAGCAACATGGTGAAAGCCCATCTCTACAGAAAAAATACAAAAAATTAGCTTGGTATGGTGGCAAGCACCCAGCTACTTGGAAGGCTGAAGCAGGAGCATTGTTTGAACTGTGGAAGTTGTGGCTGCAGTAAGCCATGATCGCACCACTGCACTCCAGCCTGGGTGACAGAGCGAGACTCTGTCTCAAAAAACAGTTATAGTATTAGTACTCAACATGGGAAATTTCACTTCATTTCTTTTTTAAAACAATTAAAACTTTTTATGTATTTTTTTTGTAATATATGGTGGGAGAATCCAGTCCATTTACTCAGCAAATAGTTACTTACATTGTATTAGTCCATTTTCACACTACTGATACAGACATACCCAAGACTGGGAAGAAAAAGAGGTTTAATGGGACCTACAGTTCCACATGACTGGGGAGGCCTCAGAATCATGATGGGAGGCGAAAGGCACTTCTTACATGGCAGTGGCAAGAGAAAAAATGAGGAGGAAGCAAAATTGGAAACCCCAGATAAACCCATCAGATCTCGCGAGACTTATTCACTATCATGAGAATAGCACAGGAAAGACTGGCCCCCATGATTTGATTAACTCCCCCTGGGTCCCTCCCACAACATGTGGGAATTCTGGGAGATACAATTCAAGTTGAGATTTGAGTAGGGACATAGCCACCCTATATCATGCATTTACAAGGATAATATTTGTTACGTTTCTACATTAAGCCAGGCTCCATGCTAAAGCCTTGGTCTGGAATGGGTTATCTAGACCAGACCCATTCTTTAAACTTCAGGTGTTTACTCTCTATTGAGTATTGAACCATAGGAGATGGCAAACATTCAATCATTTTTCACTTATAAGAATGGCAATTTCCTATGATGCAACCTTATAATAGGGAAATACATCAGATGATGACACAAATGGAAGTACAATTATAATGTGAGATAGCAGCCATGTAGGAAAAATGTAAGGTTCTACATAAATCAGGAAAGAGACAAAAGGCTAGTTTCGGAATAGCGTTGGAGATTCTTCTTTTCTACCCCATATTGCTTTCCAAGTGCAGAGAATGCCATTAATCAATCAGTCCTAACCTCCCTCCATCCTCCTCCACTGGTAAATTAGGGAGAGAACTGCTGCTGGGCCCCTTCCTTCTCCTTCCTCTTAGGAGCTAACCACTACAGAAAACCTGCTTTGCTCTGTTCCTGTATGCTGGGTTTTTGGTTTTGTTTCGTTTTGTTTTTATTGTGGTAAATATATACAACACACAACTTACCAATTTAACTATTTTTAATGTACAGCTCAGTGCCATTAAGTACATTCGCATTGCTGTGCAATCTTTACTACCGTCCATCTGCAGAACTTTTATCATCTTCCCCACACTGAAACTCTGCTCCCACTAACAACTCCCCATTCTCCCTCTCTCCAACCCCTGGCAACTACCATTCTACTCTCTGTCTCCATAAGTTTAACCTTTAGATATCTCATATGAGTGAAATCAAACAGCAATTGTATTTTTGTGACTGGCTTATTTCACTTAGCGTAATGTCCTCCAGGCTCATCCATATTGTAGAATGTGCCAGAATTTCCTTTCTTTTTAAGACTGAATAATATTTCATTATGTGGATATATGACATTTTCTTTCATTTAATGATATTCATTATCGATGGACATTGGAATTACTTCCTCCTTTGGCCATTCTGAAAAATACTGCTATACACATGGATGCAACAATATCTGTTCAAGGCCCTGCTTTCAATTGTTTTAGGTATATACCCAGAAATGGAATTGCTGGACCACATGAAAATTTCATTTTTAATTTTTTAAGAAACCACCATACTGTTTTCCACTGGGATCGCACCATTTTACCTCCTCACTGGCCATGCACAGGGTTCCATTGTTTCTACATGCTCACGGACACCTGTTATTTTCCTTTACAAAAAAACAAAACAAAACAAAAAAGCCTTTCTATTCCAAGGGGTGTCAAGCGGTAACTCATTATGGTTTTGATTTGTATTTCCTTAGTGATTATTGATGTTGAGCATCTTTTCATACGCTTATCAGCCAATTGCATACCTTCTTTGGAGAAATGTCTATGCAAGTCCTTCATCCATTTTTAAATCATGTTTTTTGTTTGCTTGTTGTTGAGTTGTAGGAGTCCTTAATATATTGTGGATATCTATCTCTTATCAGGAATATAATCTGCAAATATGTTCTCCAATTCCATGGGTTGTCTTTTAACTGAGTTGATAGTGTGCTTTGATGCACAAAAGTTTTAAATTTTGATCTACTGCAATTGATCTATTTTTTCTTTTGTTGCCTATACTTTTGATGTCACATCACGCTGAAGTTTTACAAAGGCAGGCCCACCATGGGGCATCCCATGGGGTCTGGTGATGCCTGTGACTAAGTGGTAAGTTTAGTTAATTCTGGATTCAGTATAAAAATCTTACCCACAGAAACGAGCCATATTTTCCAACATCAGTTTTTCTGATTTAACAAAGATATATTTTGATCTCCATCTGAATCACTCCTTGACTTTTTCTTAATTTGTTTAGTATCATCTTATGCCCCCATCCCAATACCAAAAGGAAGCTGGGCATAAGTGGTTTTTGGAAAGACATCTCAAGAATGCATAGAAGTTAACAATTTAAGGGAAAAGACAAGAGTAGATCGTTCAAGGCAAGGCAATGAAAAGAGAGTATACAAATGCCCTGGAGTAGAAGAAGTATAATAATACTTTACAAAAACACCAAAAACAGCCTTTAAAAGGCCAATAAAAAGCAGAGAGAAGAGAGCAAAAATAATGGGGTGAAAGATGAAGTTCCAGACAGGAGCAAAGCCAGGGTCCCAAACCGGCAGGATCTTGTAGAATATTGTGTCTGTCCTTAACTAGAAAGGGTTAAGCCTGTGATCCTTAAAGGTTTGCTCACCCTCATTCCTGAGCATGAATAATGGAAGCATCAGATTTCCCCTAGAAGGTGAGGATTCCTATTGAACAATACAGATAAGCATGCCATTTTGCTGCCACCAAAGCCTTAGGTCAGAAACACTTTAATTGGCTAAGAAGATTCCCTTATATCAAAAACAGAAAACAAAATCGTGAAAAAAGGCAACACAAATTAAACTAACAAAATAAAGTGCTTAGAGTGGGAAGACATCAACATCGTTATTCCCCTAAAATTGTCCAACAATAAAAACAAAAAATAATCTTCCCAAAATGCATTTGGCTATTAGAAATACAAACACCTGGCCAGGCACGGTGGCTCATGCCTGTAATCCCAATTGGGAGGCCAAGGTGGGCGGATCACAGGGTCAAAAGATTGAGACCATCCTAGCCAACATGGTGAAACCCCATCTCTACTAAAAATACAAAAATTAGGCTGGACGTGGTGGCTCACGCCTTTAATCCCAGCACTTTGGGAGGCCAAGACATGCGGATCACCTGAGGTCAGGAATTCGAGACCAGCTTAGCCAACATGGTGAAACTCCATCTCTACAAAAAATATAAAAATTAGCCGGGCATAGTGGCACATGCCTGTAATCTCAACTACTCGGGAGGCTGAGCCAGGAGAATCACTTGAACCTGACAGGCGGAGGTTGCAGTGAGCCAAGATAGCGCCACTGCACTCCAGCCTGGTGACAGAGCGAGACTCCATCTCAAAAATAAATACATAAATACATAAATAAATAAATACACTTTGTCCTAGTCTTTGGAAAGGGATTAGAAAAAAAAAAAAAAGAAAGACAGTGATAATACTTTCCTCTGAACACCTCAATCAACCCACAGTAGCTAGGACTACACAGAGCTACACTACCTTGTTTAACTCTCACAACTTCCCCAAGAGGATAGCTACTACCATTATCCCTATTTTGCAGATTAAAAAATCAAGGCATTAAAGAAGTGAATTCCCAACAGTCATTCTACTAATGCATAATGAATGGATTAAAAATCAGGTTTGTCTGTTGCCAGAATTTATGTTTCTAACCATTATAACAGCCTTGTTTGCACAAATTCTGTCCCAGAGGAAAGAATAGGCATCTTTGGCCAGCTTAGAGAAATGACCCTTCCTTAAATATGAGGAGATCATCACATTGAGTTGTCCCTTCATTCAGCCAATTCCAGGCCCTGATGACAGACCTGCAGAGTATAGTGACTGGGAACACTGAGGGGAAAGGGAAGATGGACAAACTGTAAAGAATGCAGATCCAATGAGAGGAAAAAAGAATAGGAATGAAAGAAAGGGGAAAGGGGTCATCCTCCTTCCAAAAGCGTATGCATTTTAATTAAGCTAGTTACCTGCAGTTGCTTTTTCATCTAAACATTAGCTTCTCCCATCTAAAAACTGAAATGCAGAATTAAAGAGAGATATTTCAAAATAAGATTAGTCCTTCCTCATTCATTTATTCTCTAACATTAATTTATGGAGCCCCTTCTCCATGCCAGGCACTGGTCTAGGCAGTTGGGATAGATCACTGGATGAAATAAAGATCCCTTCCTATGTAAAGTTTACATCCTACTGAAGAAGCTAGGCAATAATCAAGAAACTAAATAAAGTCTAAAATGTTCAATAGAATTTTTTGAAAAGTTGATTAATAAGGGACATCAAGAGTATTGTAACAGGAAGAGGAAGCATAGTGGCAGGAGTAAAATGTCCTCATTAAAAAGGTGAGGTGGTGTCCTCATGTGGTGTTCAAACTGCCCCTTTTGGGATCATTCCCCTCAGGTTGTTCTTGGGCAAGTATTACCTCAAACACATTCCCTTTCGAGGTTTCCTTGGCCCTGGCATCAGGTGCAGGAGGACAATGACATCACCTCGTTCTCAAGGCTGGGGCCAAGGGAGACCATGATGTGTGGCAGGACTGCTGAATCTAACCAAGAAGAGGACTCTGTAGTTTCTTTTTTGTGACTTATCCCCAGATATCCCTGGATGGAAGGGGAGGAGACAAACCCAACCTGAGGAAGCCAGCCCATGGGGGTATAGACCTCAACATCAAGGTGGTTATAAAGACAGATGGAAAGAGGGACCCATGCTTCCTTCTACCCACATGTATCTTCACTGGCTCGGAGAGAGTTAGCCTAGCCAGCAGGATCCCATGAGCTGGGGCTAAAAAGTGTCTCTTCATCCAAAACCATGGATGAGGATGAGGATGATGATGATGATGCTAAGATGATGGTGGTGGTGATGATAAAGATAGTGATGGTAATGAAAATGACGATGATGGTGATAGTGATTATGATGATACGATGATGGTGATGATGATGATGAAGATGGTTTTGTGATGATTATGATGATGGTGATGATAATGCACATGAAGATAAAGATGAAGATGGTAATGATGATGGTGATGATGACGAAGATAATGACGGTGATGGTGATGAGGATGATGATGAAGATGATACTAATGGTGATGGTGATGATGATGATGGTGGTAAACAGACTGATAATGATGACAACAACAACTATTACTATGTATCCTGTCCTGGGCCAAGCATTTTATGAACATTGAACAATCAGCTTACATGACAAACCAATGAGAAAAATATTACTATTATCCCCATTTTACAGATGAAGACATTGAGGCTTCTGAGTTACTTATCTTTGTCTCATAGAAAATAAGTGGCAAAAGCCATATTTAACTGTATAACATCCAGGTTCCAAACTGGAATCAGGACAGTATTGATGGGACTGGAGATACACCATCTGGTAAGCCAGAAAACAGAGACAGAGTAGTTGGCCAAACCAAAGAGCTACCAAT
Organism: Macaca nemestrina; assembly: GCF_043159975.1. Lineage (NCBI taxonomy): Eukaryota > Metazoa > Chordata > Mammalia > Primates > Cercopithecidae > Macaca > Macaca nemestrina. Next base: position 16,583,341 of record NC_092142.1, on the reverse strand, counting down.
AAAAGAAAAAACTGTAATATTAGATACATGATATAGCTTGGATGTTTGTCTCTTCCAAATCTCACGTTGAAATACAGTCCCCACTGCTGAAAGTGGACCTGGTTGGAGGTGCTTGGGTCATGGCGATGGAGCCCTCATGAATGGCTTCATGTCCTCCTCGTGGTACTGAATGAGTTCTCACTCTATTTGTTCACATCAGAGCTGGTTGTTAAAAGGAGGCTGGCACCTCCTCCCTTCTCACTTGCTCCCTTTCTCACCTGTGCCACATCCACACCCCCTTTCGCCTTCCACCTTGATTGTGACCTTCCTGAGGCCCTCACCAGAAGCAGATGTCAGCACTATAGTTTTCATGCAGTCTGCAGAACTGTAAGCCAAATAACTTTCTTTGTAAATTGCCCAGCCTCGGGTATTCCTTTACAGCAACACGAAATGGACTCATACCATGCATATTTGCTGCCTTCCCTTTTTCTCCTGTTGGCTAAGAGTGTACATTTTCTGGGTCTAAGTAGTGAGTGAAAGGAGAGGCAGATTACAGAAGTCAGAGGGGCAATGTTAATCTAAAAATATAAACTGAAAGCAAGTAGGTTAGCAAGATCACCATGAACACAGTGGCTGAGTTGAGAGTTAAAAGTTCTGGATTTGAGAAAGTAGTGGAGAAACTATCTTGAGGACCAATGTCTTGAGGGAAACAGGGAGAGGAGGCTAGGATAAAGGTCTGTTCCAGGTTGTAGATGGAATTTCCCATGATGTTTGTTGAGAAACTTTGGTAAAGATGTGAACTGGGTCTTCTTCATTCAACTTTTCTTTCACTGTTGGGGCTCCTTCCTGGTGTCATTCATTCAGGGAAGATGGGGCCTCCCAATTAGCTCTGTGCAGTCAGTTCTCCCTTGCCATTTCCCCTGACTCTCTATTTTTCAGTCTGTAGCCAAAATGATCTTTAAGACACATATGAGACTGCATCATTACCCACAACACATACTTTAAAAACTATGCATCACGAGAGATTTAAACTCCTGAACATAACCGATAAAGTTCTCTGTGATCTCACCTCTGCTACCTCACTGACTTCATCTCTTTGTCATTTGATCTCTTACCATTCTTCAACCACTGCCTCCTTTTGAATTCACCTTGCTCCTGGCCACCTCGGGGCCTTTGTATGTGTTATTTCCTTTGCTTTTAGTTAATTCCTAGTCACCTTCCACATCTCAACTCAAACATCACCTCCTCAGAAGACTTTTCCTTGAACACCCCTTCATGAACCCCAGACTCCAGCAGGTCTTTCTGTAATATGTCTCATTAGCCTTTATGTTTCTTTTTCATTGCATTGTCATCACAGTTTATGTATGTGATCCATGCTCTCCTCAACCTCGCCCCTGTAACTCTCATTAAAGCAAAAGAGTATTTTATTTACTATTGTATATTCAAAAATTAGCACAATGCCTAGCCCCCTCCACCTCCAAAAATGAGAAAAATAAAATGGGAAGAGTGGCCTCAAGGTTCCCGTCAGTCTTGATCTCAGCTTTGAGAAATACAGATAACCATGGGAGTGCTCTTGGTTGGTGTGGTCTCTTTGCTGAGAAAAACTATAAGCCAACAATGTAGGAGCTACTGCAGGGCCATAAAACATACTTTAGAACATGGAAAAATTCATGTCATATAACAGAGTAACACCTGGTTTCAATACCACTTCATTCATTTAACTACCTGTGTTTGACCTTGGGCAGGTTACAAAGGAGGTCTAAGACTCTATATTCTTTCTTTCTTTCTCTTTTTTTTTTTTTTTTTTTTTCTGAGACAGAATTTCACTGTTGTTGCCCAGGCGGGAGTACAATGGCACGATCTCAGCTCACTGCAACCTCTGCCTCCCAGGTTCAAGCAATTCTCCTGCCTCAGCCTCCCAAGTAGCTAGAATTACAGGTGCCCGCCCCAATGCCTGGCTAATATTGTTTGTATTTTTAGTAGGTACGGGGTTTCACCATGTTGGCCAGGCTGGTCTCGAACTCCTGACCTTGGATGATCTACCTGCCTCGGCCTCCCAAAGTGCTGGGATTACAGGCGTGAGCCACCATGCCTGGCCCTGAGACTCAATATTCTCATCTGTAAAGTGGGGTTAATGGTAGCCCAGGCCTTACGGTCTTGTTGCAAGGATTCAATGAGATAACACATACAAAGGGCTTAACATAGCACTTGGCACATGCAAGACTCCATTATTAATGGTAGCTATGACAAACCAGATCATCTACATCAGGGCTGTCCAATAGAACTCGTGGCAACAATGGAAACATTCTTCTGTGCTGTCCAATATGATAGCCATTAGCTACCTATAGCTATTAAGTATTTGAAATATGACCAGTGTGACCGAGGAACTTAATTTTTAGTTCAGGGCTAGTGGCCACTATATTGAATAGCACACCACTCTAGACTGGAGTCTTCATTCACTGGTTCTGAGGGGTTGGTGCTGTCCCTGGTGCTAAACTTCTTGGTGTTCAGATTACTTGTTCCTTTCACAGGCAAAGGAAGCATTCCTTTGTAAATACCTCTGAGTAACTTCCATATCACTAGACAACACTTGTTCTGCGGCTTCTCGGAGAAGCTTGATGTAGCCACAAAGAGCAAGCAATAAGTCTTTCTTACCCCTCTATAATTCCAAATTCTGGTGATGGTAATAGCTAGTACTTACTAAGCTCTCGCTCTGTGACAAAGTCCATATTAGAGGTTTGTCTCACTTCATCTGCTTGAAATCCTATGAGGTAGATCCCATTACAATCCCCATTTTGAAGCAGTCTGTTTAGAGGTCCACATCTCGTAAGTGGCAGATCCTGGATTTGAATTCAAGGAGCCTGATTTTGGAATCTGTCCTGTAACCACCAGCTAGATGACCTCCTCATACTAGGTTCCAATTTATAAACAACAGGAATTAACTCTATTTAACTTAAACAGCAAAGGGATTATTAGAAGTTTCCCCAATAGATCACAGAATCAAAGAGAAAATTAGACTTTGAAAGTGGGGAAAAAATCAAAAAATCAAGGGAAACTAAGTGACCGAAATCATCTAAACTCTCCCCGCAAGAAGGGCCCATTAAGAGTGTCTCGGTTGGGCGCAGTGGCTCACGCCTATAATCCCAGCGCTTTGGGAGGCCGAGGCGGGCAGATCACGAGGTCAGGAGATCAAGATCATCCTGGCTAACACAGTGAAACCCTATCTCTACTAAAAATACCAAAAATATTAGCTTGGCGTGGTGGTGGGCTCCTGTAGTCCCAGCTACTCGGGAGGCTGAGGCAGGAGAATGACGTGAACCCAGGAGGTGGATCTTACAGTGAGCTGAGATCGCACTACTGTACTCCAGCCTGGGCAACAGAGTAAGACTCCATCTCAAAAAAAAAAAAAAAAAAAAAAAAAAGAGTGTCTCCACCTCCTCTCAGCTCACTTCTTTATGTCAGTAGCTCTGGATTCAAGGACCTAGGAAGAAACATATTATTAGCTGAACTTAGATCTAAAAAGCCAGTACTCTATCGTCCAGAGATCATGGAAAGCAAATTTTGGCCTTTTAGGTTCTACAGCAGAAGCAACCACCAAGGATATCTTCAAGATCGGCTGTAAATGATTCCCTAAACATAGTAAATGGGCTAGACGTTGAGCAGCCAAAAAATTATCAACATCCACTACCCACTGCCCTTACCTACAACCTTATAAATGTTGTCATTAATAGCGTGTTTTTCTTTCCAGGTTACAAGGTATTGCTTCTAGCCAAGTAAGCATAATCAAAGTCCAAGCTCCTCATCTGGGTATCTTTAACACTTAACAGAAAGTATCTTTTGGGAATTTTTTTCCTTAAGAGGTTATTTTCCATCTCCGATCATTCAAGTGCTGCTTTCACAATTTTCTGTCATATTGGTGCATCACTGCTCTATTATTTGCTTAATATTTCTCTTCAAACAGACTCTACATTTTACTTGATTCATTTTAAAAGGAAACTTTATATTACTGCTGAGAACATGGGGTTAGCATGCTAGCTATATTTTGTCTTCTGATAGTCATTAAAATAAACATAAAACTCTGAATGTTTTTTAAGTTTATTCAGGAACGGTCTAAAAGCATCCTCTGCTCCAGAGACGCTGCTCTAATATAAATAACCACCCTTGCAGTTTTCCATGAGGTTGCAGTGATGTGAGATGGATAGCAATGCCCAGAGACACCAGGGGAGGCTCCATCTTTACTGCCAGAATTCAGAATCAGGGACCTCTGGGAAATCTACCTTAGCATTCTCTCTTCTTCCTTGTTTGGCCTTCATCAAGCCCCATGGTTCTTTTGTTTCTTGGTCCACTCGGTGCCAGCCCTCGAGCAACGAACATGTAACATAGCACAGCACGCCCTTGCATCGCAGACACACGTGTCCTCTGCACTACCCAAAATGCTCTTTGGGATTAACGTTTATTTCCTTCTAAGAAACAGAAATCAAAGTCTGGTTTCTCTTGCACTTTCTGTGTACTGCCTTTATCCCAGACCCAACAAACTGACACGCTAACCAAATAAACACACAATCAAACATGAGCCTTCAAAAAAAAGGAGGCGAGGAGCAAGGGGAAGTGGGGGAAAGAGGCAATTCTGTTCAGGAATAGACTCTTTTCTTTCCAGTTAAAGCAATGAGCACATCTATTTACACAACATAGATCCACCTAGGACTACCTTTGCCCTGCAAGGACATAAATGCTTCTTTAAAACTACTTTCTCTTTGCACAGAAAATCCTGTAAACAGACCTGCTGTGAATGCAAAGCAAGAAACCCAGCTGGAAGGAGAAAGGCTTTTGGAGGAACCTGAGAAGGAGATGTTAGTCTTCTCTGCTCCGTACACAGATTTGCTCTCTCATGATCTTCCTCTCTTTCTCCCCTGACTCGTCCTCCTCTCCCCTCTTCCCTGCTCTTCTTTTCCTCTTTCTCTTCCTCCTACCTCTCCTTTTCTTCCTCCTTCTCCTCCTTCTTCTCCCTTTCTCTCCCCCTTCTCCATCCTCGTCTTCTTGCTACTTCTTCTGGAGGAGATGAGTGAGCAGGTGGACAGAATTCATGGCCTGGAGAATTCTGGATTCCATCAACAAAGACGCTGTATTGGAACAAGAGCTGCCATGCTCGTTTTCCTAAACTGAAGGAGATGCTCTCCACATCTCTGATCTTGTACCCAAGAAGTGGGCAGACCACAGAAGTGGAACACACTATATTGTAAAACTCCATAGTTTTACAATATGCTCTTTCAGAGCATTTAGCCCTAAGTTCCTCTGTTTAATATAGTTAACTGAATTCATTAATCAATTAATTAGTAAGTCACACTGCTCCAGACAAATACATATGCCAACGCAGCAAGAGACTGGAAAGACACAAGGGAAAAGAGGAGAGTGAAGAGGCTTCCTCTGCAATACTGGAGTATTTACTTTGAGTGCAGCATCAGTTCAGCAAACACCTGTTTATTCAGAATACGAGCAACCAGGGAACTCAAAGTAACCAGAAAGGTTTCTCAAAATTTGAAAAGAACAGTTGATGCTCATAACCATAACATACTCAGCCCTTATGAGATTTTGAAGTACTCTCTGAATCAAAAGGAGACTTTCTTCCCCCTATGGAGTTTTACAATATAGTGTGTTCCAACTTTCTAAAAATGAGCTGAAATGATATGTTTTCTGGGGCAGTTCCCAGTTAAGTTGGATATTCTATTCACCAAATAACCCACTTCTCAACCATTCCAGGGCATGTGGGCCAAGGAGATGGGAAAAACAAGATGGAAACCATCATGATGGACTTATGCTAGGAAGGCTGTGTTGTAACTTAAAGAATACTGATCTTTGAGTCTAGAAAACTGCATGGAAACCCTAGCTCTTTGGTTTACCAGAGAGAAGACTATTTGTGCAAGTCTCTCAGAACCTCAGCTCCCAATCTGCATAGTGAGAAAATCACTTTATCTTTACAAAGTGGCTATGAGAGTGAAATAAGAAAGGGTATGTATGAATGCTTTGAATACCATAGCACAATACTCAAATGCAAGGAATAATTACTGTCATTTATAACAACACACTCTCAGCCTTGAGTTATCCTCTCATTCTTTCTTCTCTTTTTCCTTCTCTCTCTCCCTCCTGGGGAGCCTAATAATATCTGTGATAACTATTACTCATGAAAATTACATGTCTCCATTAGTTCTCTTTACAGAATAAATTTCATTGAAATCCATTAAAATATTTTAGACAACATGTCTACCTTGAAAGTGTTGTTAATCACTATTTTATTTTGAGATGTTAGTCTAAGGGAAAAAAAGGGGGATGGACTTTAGACATTTGGTACTAAGGTGGATTTTGCTAGACTACTCCTTTCAAACTGTCACCAAACAGAAAGATAGAGAAAGAAAGCCAGACAATCAGCAAATACCTAGCAATTAATCCAAATCTCTAATTTGTTTATAAAGGTGGTAATGAGTTGGGAAGGGAATGTTTTGCCTGGAATTCAGTATCCACCCAAATGGCAAGTTTATACTCTGCTTAGTCTCTAGGTATGGAAATGTTTTAAAACTTTTTCATATTATTCCTTGAGTCTTTAGGGAAGGAGCCTATGGATGGATGGATGGAGGGAGGGAGGGAGGGAGGGATGGAGGGATGGATGGATGGATGGATGGATGAATAGATAGATGGATGATTATACAGATAGATTAGATAGATAGATAGGTATAGATAGGATGAATGGATGGATGGATAGATAGATAGACAGACAGATAGATAGACAGACAGACAGACAGGCTCACACTGGTAATCCAAGCACTTTGGTGGTCCAGGTGGGTGGATCACATAAGGTCAGGAGTTTGAGACCAGCCTGGCAAACATGGGAAAACCCCCATCTCTACTAAAATACAAAAATTAGCTGGGTGTGGTGGTACATGCCTGCAATCCCAGCTACTTGGGAGGCTGAGGCAGGAGAATCACTTGAACCTGGGAGGCAAAGGTTGCGGAGGTTACGGTGAACCAAGATTGTGCCACTGCATTCCAGCCTGGGTGACAAAGTGAGACTCTGTCTCAACGAAAAAAAGATAGATAGATAGATAGACAATAGCTATCACTAGATAGATGCAGAGATAAATTCGGATGTAGAGATGAATACACAGGTGAATTAAATTCAGATAGACTATTTCTCCTGTCCATGAGGGCATGTAGAACAAAGACACCTAAGAAAAATAGGCAATATGGCTGAAGGAAACCAAAAAATCATCTTACCCCACCTTCTCATTTTTAAAAGGTAAAGCACTGAAAAGGGGATTAACTTACCCCAGGTCACAAAGCCAGTACTGCTACTGTTATTACTAACAGCTGATAGGCATTAGGCACCTATTTGCACCAGGTTTTGGACTAAGCTGTCTAAGTGTGATATCTTATTTAATCTTCCCAGGACAATCAGAATGCTGGCCTTACGGATTGGAAAGCTGAAACTCAAAAGGGTGAAGCCGTTTGTACAAGGTCACTCAACTGGTGAGATGCAGAGACAGACTTGGAACCAGAGGAATACACTGAGCTACACTGAACCCAAGACTCCTGGTTTCCAATCTAGTACAAGGTCCCTTTGTATATTTCAACCTGAAATTTTAACATAAAATATTTCTTTCCTTCCGCTGGTAACTGGAAAATTCTCTTTTGTAAATGAACTTACAAAAAAATAATTACCTTCCCAAATTGCACATTCCCTTTTTTCTGGTAAAATCTATTGCACGCACTGAGGACTTGTTCAGCAGGGGCCGGGCTGCCCCATAAATAAGTCATGCCTAGGTTGATCTGTGTGGCTGTCACTGTATATATAATACAAGAGACAGTGTCAGGGAGCAGCCAACATTCACCTCCTTGAGCACATGTTTCCAAATTGCCCTTGACAGGTTATGAGCAGAGCATTTCAAAGAGATGCATTAAATACAGCACAAGTGCTTTGAGAGTCTGCCTTTCTACATCCTGGGGCTGGCACTTTGATTTCTTCCAATTCCATTTGGTTTTCCCCTTCCTACCAGAAGGAAGGAAGCTGAGAACAACTCCTAGGGCAGCTGGTCTGGCTGCAGGGTTACTCCCCTGGCCTCTGAATATTAGAACAGAACCATGAGTTGATGAGGCACATGGTATCTGAGGCTAATAAATATGGGTTGAAATCCTGGCTCTACAATTTACTAACCACATGGCCTTCAGAAAGTTCTTTAGCATCTACTTTTTCAACTATAGAATAGAAATAATAACCCTCTCCTCCAGAAGGTTACAGTGAGGACAAAATAAGCATGTTAATAATAGCTAATATTTACTCAGTCCTCATTATGTATCAAACACTTCACTAAGCACTGAACATGTATGGATTACCTATGTAATTCTCATACAGAAATAGGCAAGATGGTTATCTCCAAGTCACAGATGAGGAAACGGAGGCACCGAGAGTTTCTATAACTGCCCCATTGTCTCATAGCAGGCTTTGCACCAGGCTATCTGGCTCCAAACTAAAACTGCTTAGTGACCACACTAGGAGCAGAGAGTGCCTGGCACATAGAAGGTGGTCAATAAATTTTAAGGTTTTTTTTTTCTTTTGTCATTGAGTTGCCTTGTAATTGCTCACCTATTCAGAAGGAACAATTGTCAGTGTCTTGGGAAAGAATTACAGAATGATCATTTTCTGAATATCAGACGTGTGCCAAATGCTTTACTTGTGTGTTCTTATTTAATCCTCACAGCAAAACTGCATGATGATCCTATTACTCCCATCGCCTGGATGGGAAACTGAGACACTAGAAGGCCAAGGACTCCCCCAAGGCAAATAGGAGAGCCAGGATTAAAGTCCAAGTCTCTCCAACTTCCAAGTTCACACCACACTGGCAACCTAGACAAACCCTCGATGCTTATATCATCTAAATCAAACAGACCATTTCTGCCTCCCCACTTTCACCATGGTCATATAAGTCAGAGCTTCTTAAAGTTTGCTGTGCACACAGATCATCGGGGCATCTTGTTAAATGCAGGTCCTCATTCAGCAGGTCTGGGAGGGAGCTAAGATTCAGGATTTCTAAGAAGCACCCAGGTAGACAACACTTTGAATAGCGAGGATGTTAGAGAGTCCTTCAGCCCTTTCCATGTTTTCTCACTCTTTGCCACTTAAGACTCAAGAGGCTTCTGAGGTTGGTGACTGAGAGTGGAAATTAGTTCCACCTTCTTCAGCTCTATGGAGTCACATTTTCCAAAGCACCCCTTTCCCCACCAATACCATCCTCACCACCAATATCACCATCACACACACACACATACACACACAGGTACCCCCTCGACCTGTCTTGAATTTTTATGTCTTTTTGACATGTGGTGGTTGTGCACATTTCATATTAAATCACTCCGATGTCAAGAAAATTCAAACTGTGACTAAGCATATTTAACTCCAAAGAAGAATTCTACCATAAGGCTAAATGCAGCAATACCAGCAATTTACAACTGAATAATGCTTTAAGTAATGATAATGAGCCTGATGACATTTGGTTGTACGTGGTTAAATCTTTCGTAAAATAGTCCCTTTCCGCTCTCAAATTTAAACCTAGTGAAGTATTTAAAAGGTTCTTCATAAAGCGCTCTCTCTTGCCAGCCCACAGTTTTAAGCTATGGTTCTTTCCTGTCCAACCTCATCTCCTGATTCTTTCCCACAATGCCCTGCTTTCCCAGTTGTGCTGGACTTTCAGATCTTTGATCCCCAGGATCATTCCTTCTCAGGGCCTCGGACCATGTTCTTCCCTCTTCCTGGGCTCTCTTCTCGCATCTGTAATTCCCTGGAGATCTGTCTCCAAACCCAGAGTTTCCTTCCATAGAGAAGGTTTTGTGGTCAAGATACACTCAAGGGCTCTGCTCACCCCTCCAAGATGTTGACTTCATATTCCTTCATATCCTACTCTCTCTAGTACATCAACCCCTGGGTAGAATAAAAATAATAACCCTCTTTGCCAGAAGATTACAGTGAGGATGTTAATCATAGGTCATGTTTATTCAGTACTCATTATGCACCCAACACTTCACTAAGCACTGCTTGTCTGTATCAGTCATCTAATTCTCACCAGTTATAGGAGAATACATCATTCTCATATAATAACCCACATGTGTAACATGATCCCATATAGTATATGTAATATATGTATGTAATATATGTACATATGTATATCCATCCATATACCTACATACACATATGTGTACATATACACATATGTATTTATGTATATGTGTGCACACATGTATATGCATTGTGTATACACATGTACAGTGCACACGTGTGTATGTGCATGTATGTGCACATGTATACATGTGTATGTATGAATACATATGTATAAATGTGCCTGTATACATGTACATATGTATGTATGCATGCACATATTTATATTTATATATGTAGACATGTATATGCCTACATGTACATGTACATGTCTACATATATACATATGTATGAGCATTACATATATGTATATATGTGTGTGTGATATATGTAGTATATGTATATATGTAATATACATGTATAATATATAGCCCCATATATAACACTCTCATATAATAACCCCATGTCACAGATGAGAAAACTGAGGCATAGAAAGGTTATATAACTGGCCCATTGTCTCCTAGCAGGCTTTGCAGAGAGAGGGCAGTGGAGAAGTTAGGAGGGACCCATTTGGGCATATGTTTCAGAAGTGGAAGAAGCACCAGTTGATGTGGTCCTTGAAGGAGACTTGCCAGCAGGAGAGAAAACCAGAATGAAGAGCAGAATAATAGTGAGAAGGGAAGAAGGAAAATGAGGGAATCCCTGACCTTAACACCAAGCCTGCTATTCTCCCCAGATCTTCCCACCTACTCCTTCCGTCACTCATGATGGAAGTCCTTTGGATGATAAAATCACAGAGTAGCAAAGTGGCTCATCTGGCAGATGAAGAAATGAAGGACCCGAGTGGGTGAGTAACACAGCCAGATGACTGTGTTTGGCCGTCCCTGCCTTTGTATCTGACTCTACCATCCATGGGACACTCTGAAGGACTGTGAGGCAGAGAAGCACCACGGATTTCGCCACAGAGCCTCAATTCACTCCAATCCCTTTAATAGGTCTTGTTCAGACAACCTTGTAAAGCTACAGAATATGGTTTCTCTCTCTTTGATACTAGAAGTGTCAGGAGCCTCTCTGGCCATTTATTTGATGGAGAGGTTGCTAAATGTTACGGCAAATGGCCGTATCAATCTGGTTAATGGTTGAGCATTGGTGTTGGCTGAAACCCTAAGACCTCACCAACCAGAGAGGAAAGTTTTCCTGGTCTCCAGACCATGCTGTACATGAATATCTAGAACAGGAAAGTCATGTGATGTGATGAACTCTGTTCCTGGAGCTAAGGGATGTTCTATCTTAGCCTTGATTCTACTGCCAACTTGTGTGGCCTTGAGGAAATCAGCTACTCTCTCTGGGAAGCTTTTACAAAAAGGAAAAAGAGGCTAGTATAAATAGCCCAGAACTTGTACATACAGACTTTAGAAGCAAATGTACCCTTTCAGAATTTGCTGATGCCCATGAATTCCTTTGCTCCTCTCTCGGTTTACTGTGGCTACAGGTTTCATGCTTACTGCTGTGTAACAACCGTAAAATTCCAATGGGTGCAACAATAAGAATTTATGTAGCTCATGCATCTGCAGTTGTGCTGATGCAGGCTCAGCGGGCCTGGCTGATTCGTCTAGGCTTGGCTGGAGTGGCTGGCCCTGCTTCATATGTGTCTCATTCTCTTCCAGCTCTAAAAGACAGTCCCAGGTAGATGCATCACGTGATAATGACAAACACAGTGACACAGAACAGGCAGAAATGTGTGAGGCCCCTTAAGGCTTAGCTCAGAACTGGAATGCTGTAACTCTCACCTTATTCTACTGGTCAAAGCAGTACACACGGCCAAGCCCAAAGGGAAAGGTTGGAGAAATATATTATACTCCAGTATTTTGGCACAAGGAGCTATAAAGTCATGTAGGATGGGGCATGCACAGAGCCAATGAATTAATCCACCTGCCCTCTTTAACAGGAAACATGGGTCTCCATTGGGAGTTTTCTCACTGATCTGCACTATGTTTTTCTTATGTTGTGCCTCCAATTCCTCACCTGGAATCACTCCCGCATCCACCTATCTAAACTTTGTTTATTCCACAAGACCCAGGCCAACAGTCCCCTCCACTGTGAAAGCTTCTCTAGACCCCAGAGTTGGCCACTTGAACTGTTCCAATCCTCTGGCTTGTGGGTAGGTGTCTCCTCTCTCTCTGGCCAACTAGCAGCTGACTCGTAGAAGACCATATGTAATATGTCTCATTAAGTGGTGCTCACTGGTGGGTTAGGCTGTCTGTGAAGGGGGTGTGGCATTGGCAATTAGGTTTCCTAAGAAGGAAGGGAAACGTTGACTATCTCTTCTGTAACTGCCCTGCCTAGGTAAAAACCTTGGGGAGCAGAATGATGGCATTTTCCCTTCTGGGTTCACTGAGTCAGAACCACCCCCTTTTGTTCACTGCTAAGGGTGCTACACTTTGTCATGTTGGCCCCAGGGCAGCCCTACTTGTATTCAAATCTCACATGCCAGCCGGGCGCGGTGGCTCACGCCTGTAATCCCAGCACTTTGGGAGGCTGAGGTGGGTGGATCACGAGGTCAGGAGTTCGAGACCAGCCTGGCCAACATGGTGAAACCCCGTATCTACTAAAAATACAAAAATTAGCCAGGCGTGGTGGCACATGCCTGTAATCCCAACTGCTCGGGAGGCTGAGGCAGGAGAGTGGCTTGAACCCAGGAGGTGGAGGTTGCAGTGAGCCAAGATCACACCAGTGTACTCCAGCCTGGGTGACAGAGCGAGACTCCGTCTCAAAAAAAAAAAAAAAAAAATTCTCACATGCCCCCTTCAGCTTGTACAAAGACCCTTGATTCTTCGTAGAGCCCACACCTAGCCCAGGTACTAGGGCAGCAAAGCAGATATCACAGTGAAAGAGGAGAGTTCCCTTATCCCTCTCACAAGGCATGTGACAGGGGTGTGGCTCGCTCCTTTGGTTGACCCGCTGCTCAAACCCCTAGGGGGAGCATGCAGATGGGCAGGTGCAGAGGCCATAGGGAGTGCTTGTGGGTGATTTTCTTTACTCAGTCATCAGATTCTCATGCTAATCTCTTTGCGAATGCCCTTACAGACACAGCCAGAAATAATGTTTTATCAGTTATCTGGGTACCCCTTAGCCCAGGGATGTAATAAATCAATCCCATAAATTGATTTATAGGTCCATGTATTAAGTTGACACATATTACAGCTGCCTTTAGGGTTATTAGAAGTCAATAATAAAATACATGTCAATGGACAAATTTTCTGCCATAGGGCTCAATGGATGAGCCTTCTTTCTACACCCTTCTGCGTCTCCCTTAGCCTCTTGGATTTTCAAGGTCTCACTGACCTCTGGCTACAGGATCAGGCCTGGCGGGTCACCAAATAAACAGTCAGAACCTATGGGGGTTCCTTCCCATCCTCCAGGGCCAATCTCTCAAAGTCCAGTCCTAACCATTTTTTTCCCCAAAGTCAGAAGCAGCCCCGCCCAGCCTCCTGCATGCGAGGCTATAGATCCTTTCCTCCTCTTCGTGTTAAGTGCCCCAGGACCATTTTGCACACGCTTTTCAGCAGCGGCTGCGGCAGAGACTATAAACCTGTATGCAGAATTCATTAGCTCTGCCACAGGTCCTGGTGCTCGCCCTTCTCAGCACTCTTGTTTCTAAGACACATCTGTGGGCTCTGGCCGAGTAAAGAGAGAAGGAGTCCAGCATCCCCTGATACCCAGCCATGGCTCCAGTGGCCACCTGGAGCACATCAAAGTGGGCTCCTGACTTTGCAGGCACGAACTAGAGAGCCTGGCAGATGCGTTTGAGGCCTGGCCGTGCCACCTCTGCTCAGAGTACAATTTAACAGATTTTTTCCATACTGCTCTGGGAAGTGGGGACCTATAGAGATTTTTTAATTGGCATCCTAAGTCCTAGCATGCTCTGATCTCTGCAGCACCTTGTTGCTCTAATTGCTTAGAGATCCATTTTCCTAACCCAAGACCAGGGGCTAGAGACTCTGCAATAACCTGAAGGCAACAGATATTAAACTGTTTCATTGCCTCTGCTCTGAGTATAATGAAGTTTTCAATTTCAGCCATAGTGGCAGGGCAGGACAATTCTAGGGATACCTAGGATCTAAGAAGTTTCTTCTGATAAATCAGGGCCCATAAGGAGAAGGGATTCAACAGGGTTACCCCCCATGTGGAATGGGCTGGATTGGGAGGTCGTGCAAATTAGCGGGATTCAAACTCATCATCTGTCAAGTCAGAAACCTGGGCATTATCCATAGTTCTCTTTCTCTCCCACACACCCATCAATCAGCAAGTCCTGACAATGTCACCCGCTAAGTAGCTCTTGAATCTGTCGCACCCTCTCTCCTCATTCCCATGACCACAGCTTCAGTCCATCTCTTACCTATTTTCTGAACACCTCTTTCCAGTTTGAGCCTCCAGCCCTCTAAACCAGGGACCAGCAAGTAAAGCCCATGGAAGGATGGGACCAAATCTAGTGCATCATCTGCTTGTTTTGTAAATAAAGTTTATGGGAATGCAACCATGCCATTTGGTTACATATTGTCTGTGCCACAACAGCAGAACTGAGTAGCTACAAAAGAGATGAAGCTCATGGAGCCCGTGAAGTCAAAAAATATGTCTACTCTCTGGCCCTTTAAGAAAATGTTCACTGTCTCCTGCTCTAAACCACCACCAGTTAAGTTCATGTCTTTTTCTCTCCTTCAAAATTCATCAACCATTCCTCCTGCCAACTAATAAAATTTGAAATTCCTTGCCACACATGCCTCATTCTTTATGAATGGGTTCTTAGCTAGTTCAGGAATTACAACTTAGCAGGCAACAGACTTTGTCTACTTTGTATATATCTACTATGGCCTAAATCAAATTTGAAATATTAAATTAGTGGCCAACTTTTTACAGAATGATAAGACTATATATCAAAATTCATATTTATGACTTATCTCAAGGAATAGGAAATTCTAGCAACACCTGGCCTTCATTGACAATAAGCAGCTGGAATCAATACACATCCACCCTCTTTAGGTAAAGCCACAGACTCTACCTCTCCCTATTGTCCGACACCTGTCCTGATTCAGTCATACAAGCGTATGAGTTTGAAAAGCCCTGCTCTTCCTTCTTTCTCTGCCAATCGGCCCTCTTCCTAGAACTGTTTTCCTATAGTTATACTGCAAGACAGAGTCCCCAAAGAAGCCACACTCCATCCCACCTCCACATTTTCATGCGTGCTACCCTTCTTGTATCAGTTTGCTGGGGCTGCTATCACAAGCACCAAAGCCTCGGCAACAGTAACGTATTTTCTCACAGTTCTGGAGGCTGGAAGTCCAAGATTAAGGTGACAGTAGGGTTGTCTCTTCTGAGGCCTCTCTCCTGGGTTTGTAGATGGCCGTCTTCTTCTTGTGTCTTCTTGTGCCCTTCCCTCTGTGTATGTCTGTGTGTGTGTGTGTATGTGTATGTGTATGTATGCGTACGTCTAATCTCCCCTTCTTACAAGGACACTAATCCTATGCAATTAGGGTCCACCCCAATGATCTCGTTCAACTCTAATAAACTCTTCAAGGACCTGTCTCTGAAGACAGTCACAATCTTAAATACTAGAGGTTAGAGTTAGAACTTTAATATTTGGTGGGGAGCACAATTCAGCTCATAACATCCCCTTTCCATGAGTGCCTTTCCCTACTGTATTTACCTAAAAAATACACACTCTTACTCTAAGAACCAGACCATGCACAACCTTCTCCAACAGCCCCTGCAGGGTTGGTTTCCTATCCTATGTTTCTTTGCAACTTACGTACACCTTTACTAGGGAACTATCATCTTGCCCTTTAATGATTTATAGTCCCCCTTTCTCCCAATAAAGGAAGTTTCTTCACTTCCACTAGTGAGCTTCTATGTAGTAGTAATTATATATTTTTTCATCCACTGGGGGCCTACCATGTGCCAGGCACTGCTAAAGTCACTGAAGATTCAGCAATGAACAAGACAGGCAAGGTCCCTGTCTATATGGGGCTCACACTCTAGTAAGGGAAAGGAACAGTAAATAAGTCAAAAAGCAATAGTGATAAATAGCAAACACTATGCTTAGTCCATTGTAGGTGTTCAAAAACCTTTGAACTGAATGCCATGGGGAGAATGCATTCATCTGGGAAGGATGGGAGATGAGGGGTCTAAAACCCTGAGAACATTTTCAAACCTGAAATCTCGTGATTTTTTTTTTACTGTGAGTTGCTGAGGGAGTTATTAGGTAGAAGGTCAAAGAAGGCTCCCCTTGTCCTGAAAACTCATGTCACTTAACGATGCAGAACCCTGGGTCGCTACATCCCTTCACCTGTCCTGAAATCATGAGACCTCACAGCATCCCTAAGAAGAGGTGTGACAACCAAGACAAAGCCCACCAAATGTCTCCCATCTCACGGTCTCAAAATTCCCAGAGCCAAGGATCTGTTTGCCAGTGGCCAGGCCTAGAGATGAGGTGTATTTTCCTGCATTCAATTTTTGGATAAATGCATGGGGGAGTGGGGAATGGTGTAAGGGCAGGTGACTAGGCCTAAGGGGACTCGCACTGTGTAAATGATGCCCATTTCAGGTGCATCAGAGCCCATATCAGCCTTTAAGGAAGAGAAGGACCATTTCTAGAAATTCTCTGGTAATGAGGCATGGTATCAGCCATACTGGGACTCGTGCTCTGCTAAAAGCACAAAGCCTGTGTTAGCTCAGCATGGCCACAGTCATGTCCATTCCCTTCCTATCCGTTGTCCACAATTTTTTTTTTAAATAAGTGCTTTTTGGGTAACAATGTATAAATTTCATTTTACAGAAAGTATTGCATGGATTAAAATGTAGAAACAAAATTCATCCATGGAACTCGGGGTCCTCACATATTTATTCATGCAAAATTTAGAATCATTTTTGTCACATTAAAATTTTACATGAAATTTGTAACTTAATGTTAAATTTATAGATTAATCTAGTGGGAGGTGGCTTAGGAATCCCAAGCATATCATTCTAAAATACATCTTTTAAAACACTGAGTACACTGTATAAATATATTCCATTATGTCCTGCATATCAATTATCTACTGCTAGGTGGTTTCTATTACTTAGTAACTACACTCAATGAAATCTTTTTAAATAATATTTTCTACCTGATTATTGTTGGTTTTCAAAAAAGGTAAAATTCAGCCAAATGACTGAACTCTTTTATTACTTCTATAAGTTTTTAGTTGATTCTATGAGATTTTCTACGTAGATATTCTCATCATTTTAAGTAATGACTATTTTTCCATGTTGATTCCAAGATTTATTCCTAGTTCATTTTCTTTGATAATTGCCTTGGTGAGCAATTGTAAATAAACAATGACTGAGAGAGCAGTTTGTTCCCACATTTGGTAGAAATGTCTTTAGTGGGGCCAGGCGTGGGGGCTCATGCCTGTAATCCCAGCGCTTTGGGAGGTAGAGGTGGGTGGATCATCTGAGGCCAGGAGTTTGAGACCAGCCTGACCAACATGGTGAAATGCTGTCTCTACTAAAAAGACAAAAATAGCCAAGTGTAGTGGCGCAGGCCTGTAGACCCAGCTACTCAGGATGCTGAGGCAGGAGAATCGCTTGAAACGCTGTCTCAAAAGAAACTCTGAAGAAAGAAAAGAAAAGAAAAGGAGAGAGAGGGAGGGAAGGAGAGAGAGAGAGAGAGAGGAGAAGAAAGGAGAAGAGAAGAGAAGAGAAGAAAAGAGAAGAGAAGAAAAAGAAAAGAAAAGAAAAGAAAAGCCTTTAGAGTCCCCCTGTATTAACAGGTATAACATTGGTTGGCCTTGGTTGATTTTATTTTGGTTATGTTTTTAAAAATGCATTTTCAGATTCAAGCCTTTATTATCAGTGAGAGATGTCAGATTTTATCAAATATTTTTCACAGCCTACTGAGATGATCTTAAGATTTATATAATCCTTTCTTCTATGCTACAGATTTTCATAATCCTTTATTTTCCAACATGTTACAGGACGAATGGTGGAGTTATTTGATCGAAGATATGCACATTTGAAAGTCTGTATGTGTTTTGTTAAACTGCATCCCCAAAAGATTAGGTCGATTGACACCTCACCCCCAGCAGTGGATGAAAATGCCTGTTATACTGAACTCTCACTAGCAATGTGTTTTTATAACTAAAATCTCTCTTAATTTATAAGACTATTGAATGTTAGATACAAAATACACAAGGTATACTGCCTCTTTCCTATCCTCTTACTGCACTCCTTAAAAAGTAATTGTTGGTTCTCACGTTTATGTTATCTGCTGACATTTCATAAAGATTTTAACACAGTTCCTCCGGAAGAGCTCTAATGGAATCTCTAGAAACATGTTGGGGTCACATAGCTCTAATATTCTGAAAAAGCTACTGGATTAGGGCCCACTGCAATGACCTCATTTAACCTTTCAGAGGTCTGTAAGGACCCTGAAGACAGATTCTTAGATATTAGGGGTTAGGACTTCAACACAGGAATTTGTTGAGTTTTGTTGTTTTGTTTTGTTTTGCTGTTGTTCGTTTTTTTTGAGACAGAGTATCACTCTGTCACCAGGCTGGAGTGCAATGTTGCAATCTCGGCTCACTGCAACCTCCACCTCCCAGGTTTAAGCGATCCTTCTGCCTCAGCCTCCCGAGTGGCTGGGACTACAGGAGTGCACCATCATGCCCAGCTAATTTTTTGTAGTTTTAGTAGAGACGGGGTTTCACCATGTTGGCCAGGATGGTCCGATTTCTTGACCTTATCAACACAGGAATTTGAAGGGGAGAAAAACAATTCAGTCCATAACACCCCTTTTCTAGGAATGTCCTTCCCTCCCTTATTCACCTGTCAAATCCTCATTCACTCTTACTTTAAACATCAGATCGAGCACAGCCTTCTCTGACAGCCAGAGAAGCCACACTTTCTCTGACAGCCACATTTTCTTCCCAGAAAAATGTACATACATGTAAATTTTTTTCATTAGTTTCAGAAGACTCCCGGATCTAGCGGGAGTGTCACAGACCCACAAAGAAGAAATCTGACCTGTTTTATTATCCCTGTTTTACAGATAAGAAAGCTAGAGCCAAAAAAAAAAAAAAATCTGCTTTTCCTAAAAACTAAAACAAAACATTTTTTCCTCATTTTAAAGGCCTTCCCCCCCACAAAAAAAAATCAAGTAGAAAAGCACATATTGCTTTCTACTTAAAAAACAGATATTTTGATTTTGAAAAAGAAAAATGCTTTGAGAAACAGTGGCATGATCTGAGTAAACACAGCGCGTCCCAAGGCGAACACTTTAAGGGGGTTCAGGTCCAGTGTCGTGGGGTAAGATGGGAAAAGTGCCGATCAGGGAACATACAACCCAAAATGTGGTCCTCATAGACCACAGACTGAACGTAAATCCTCGAATAACTCACAAGCCCCATGAGCCTCACTTTCCACACCCATAAAGTCAGGTACTAATGTTAGCCGCCTTCTGAAGAATAAATGAAATTTCTGGACACATAAGGAAATGCTATGTAGGTAGGTTGCTGCTATATATTGTTAAAGATTCTTTTTCAAATAAATTCAGCAAATACGTATGGGGCACCTATGATATGCCAGGCACTATTCTAGATGCTAGGGGAAAAGCCCTAGATGGGAGAGTTGGGAGGGCTGCTCCTCTAGAGTTTGCAATCTGGCAGGCACAGCCACCCTTAAAGTGGGGATTTGTATTAGGCCCTTCTTGCACTGCTATAAAGAAATGCCTGAGGCTGGGTAGTTAATAAAGAGAAGAAGTGTAATTGGCTCATGGTTCTGTAAGCTGTACAGGAAGCATAGCAGCATCCGTTTCCGGAGAGGCATCAGGAAGCTTCCAATCATGGCAGAAGATGAAGAGAGAGCAGGCACATCACATGGCGAGAACAGGAGCAAGAGAGAGAGACTGGGACATGCGGAGGGGGAGATGCCACATGCTTTTTTATTTTTTATTTTTTGAGACAGAGTCTTGCTCTGTTGCCCAGGCTGGAGTGCAGTGGCATAATCTCGGCTCACTGCAACCTCCGCCTCCCAGGTTCAAGCAATTCTCCTGCCTCAGCCTCCTGAGTAGCTGGGCGTGTGCCACCAGGCCCGGCTAATTTTTTGGTTTTTTAGTAGAGACGGGGTTTCACTCTGTTAGCTGAGATGGTCTCTCCTGACCCCGTGATATGCCCACCTCGGCCTCCCAAAATGCTGGGATTACAGGTGTAAACCACAGAGCCTGGTCTAAACCACTAGATCTTGTGTGAACTCAGAGTAAGAGACGGCTCACTTATCACCAAGGTGATGACACAAGCCATTCTTGAGGGATCCATGCCCATGAGCCAATCAACTCCCACCAGGCCCCACCTCCAACACTGGGGACTACAATTCAATTTGAGATTTGAGCAGAGGCAAGTCCAAACTATCTCAGGATTCAAATGGGATAATTGTCAGGAGCAAAGAAGTGCAAGGTGCTGAGGGTACTTATAGGGACAGGAACCAACCCCACTGAAACTGGTCAAGATGTCCCGTCTAAGGAGACTTGAGTTTACCTGAAACCTGGAGGGGGAAGAGGGGTTTGTCCAGTAAAAGGAAGAGGGTATTCTAAGGATTAGGAATTAAGAGAGAGCTATGCATGTTAAATGAACTTTCAAAAGTCCTGTGTGTGTGTGTGTGTGTGTGTGTGTGTGTGTGTGTGAGACACATAGAGTGTTGTAGCTGTGTGTGCTGTGAGTGTGTGCAGGTTGTAGGTTTATGTATCTGTTAATAGGTTGCATGTGTGTTTGAGGGTAAGTGGGAGTGGTTGTGAGTTGTGTTTGTGTATGTTGTGGTTGTGTTTGTGTGTTGTGAGTTGTATGTGGTGTGGGTTATATGCCTTGTAGGTCACATACATGTGGGTGTATGGCTTCATATTCTGGGTTACGTGGGTGGGTTTTAGGTTGTGGGGAGTTGTGTATGGAGTGTGGTTATGTGGGGGTGGTGTGTTATGCTTATGTTGCAGGTTGTATGTGTGTATGCTGTGGGTTGATGTATGTGAGTATGAGTTTTAGGTTATGTGGGAGGGGCTCTGTGTGTGTATGGGCTGTGGGCTGTATGGATGTGTGTGTTGTGGGTTGTGTGTGCTATATGTTGTATGTATGTAAGCCTGTGGCAGATTGTATGTTGTTAGTGGCACTCATTGGGTGTGTATTTTGGGTTATGTGGTGGGGCTATAGGGTGTGAGGGGTTGTGTGTTATTTGTTGTGCATCAGTGTGGATTATGGGGTTTGCAAGTTGTGTATGTGGGTTGTGGGGTGTGAGAGGTATGGTGTGTGGGGTCGGGGGTGATAAGGCTCAAGGGGTAGGCTGAGTCAGACTCCAGATGATATAGCAGACACTGTTGGTTCCCCCTCTTCAATGAAAGATGCCTGACTTCCAAATGCCAGAACCTGCTCTGCTTTGCCTGGGGGCTTTTTCTGGGTCTGGGTCCCACCTTGTCCCCACTCTCAGCAGTGCCAGCGAATTCACGCTCCCCAACCCCAGAATCCTCCAATCAATGACTGAGCAGGGATGGGTGGATAAATACCCCAGCTCCCTCACCCCTCGGGGGAGATAATGCTGACATGTGTGTTCTGTGCTACTCTTCAGCCTTGCCTGGTAGGATTTAGCTCTAGATGCACACAGTGGTCCCTTGCTTGGTAGTGACCCTTTATTGGTTCTTTTCCTTCCTTGTTTCACTTTCACACCCCTATCTGGGTGTTTCCTGAGCCCTTCCTCAAAAGAAAGACCTGGTCTCACATCCGTTACCTCATTGATCTACCTCTAGGCCAACCCAAGCTGAGACAGCCTTGTAAGCCATCCTGGACTTCACTCTGAGGGCAGTGGGCAGCCATGAGGGTTATTGACAGGGGCATCCCAAAATCCATTGTTTTAAAAAATTAAATGAATAAAACAAGGTTCCAGCAACTTTCTATCATCCACACTTCATGCCTTGGAAAAGGGTGCCTATATTGTCCATGGGCAAAAGCCCACCAGTCAAGGAAGGGTATTTGCCCACCTGCCAGGCCAAGGTGGTCCTACCCTCCAGCAGGTCCTTGAGATTCCAGAGCATTCAGGTGACTCATCTGAGGCCACAAAGCTAAGGAACCATCAAGCCCAGAGTGCAGTCCCAGCCACCTGCACACCTGCATCTCAGCCCCATTCTCGCCAGGATGCTTCTGCAGTAAAACCTTCAAAGGCATTTTATCCAAACCAGTTAAGATCAGGACCCTGGGCCAACTCAAACCCTCTCAGTCACAACTGTCGTTTCAAGAGGACACTGTCACTTTCACTTAGCCTCCACTGGGAAAATGAGAACCAAAGCCACGTCCCTCCCTGGGACAGGAGCCAGAGGCCTGCTTCTTTTGCAAGTCAGGCAGCTGCTCACAGGTCTACTTGAAAGGAGGGGATCTGGGCAGTTGTAAGCGTCCGATCCTGTCTGGCACGGCTCTCCTGGGGAGCACTGTCCCTGTCACGCGGGTGAAGCCTGCCGAGATCGTCAGTCTCTAAGCGTGATAGACAGACAGTGCAGCCTAGCTGGCCGGGGGTCCTTTGAAATTTTTCTGTGTCAGGCTCATCCTTCAGTGTAGATGAAAAAGGACAGAGCTGGAGCCTCGGCAGGTCTGGGAAGAGGATGTCAGAATAGTGTGCACACACGCGGAAAGAAAAAGGAAATTGACTAGGAGATGAGTGACCCTTGGTCTGATGGGATGGACAGGAACACCCCCTCCATGCTGTGGGGGCTGTTGGTCCCACCAAGACACCTGCTTCCTGGCAGTCCCAGGAGGGCAGGCATTGTCAGAAAAACAGAGCGTGGTGCAACCCTACATGTTTTTCCTGCATATGCATTCTTACATCACTTACCCTCTCGGTGCCTCGGTTTCCTCCCTTATAAAATAGGGCTAATAATACCTATTTCAAAGCATTGCTGGGAGACTTACATGAGACAGTGTTTATAAACACCCTCGGGCAGATGCTGTTAGATACGCCTTACTTTCCCCAGCATAACTAACATTTGGAGAGTACTCACTACACACAGGTGCCGTCAAAACATCTTTACTGCTCAATCACTCTGGGAAGCAGATCCTACAATTCATCCCATTTTAGAGATTAGGAAACTGAGAGAGGTTCCATAACATTCGCAAGATCTAGTACTCGCAGGGAGTGGCAAAAGTTGCAACCCGGGCAGATCTGACTCCAGAGCCCGACCTCTGAGCCCTTCCAATTCCTCCCCTATTTACAAGGGAAACAGAAAGCCCATTTTTCCCAGGAGGAGCACTTCTGTGTCATCAGGCATGGGTCATGTTCACCGGCCATGTGTGATGTCTTTTAAGGATATAAAGCTATAGTGTCATTGGTAGTGTATTTGATAGCTCTGGCTTGAAAATCCCATAAATCAAACTCATGACGCTGTATAGCAGTGGTTCTCAAAGCGTGGTCCACGGACCTTAGCATCAACAGTACCTGGGAAGGTGTGAGAAATGCAAATCCTGGGTCCCAGCCCAGGCCTACTGAGTCAGAAACTCTAGAAGTGGAGCCCAGCGATCTGTGTCTCGCCAAGCCTTCCTGGTGACACTGATGGACACTATAGTTTGAGCACCACTGCCATAGCAGGGTACATATTTTCACTCTCCGGTAACTACAGGTTGTGAAGGAAACTGTAAATAAAATAAATGAATAATAAATTGTTACTGTTTTATTTCCAGGTGGGGTTGGTAGGAAATAGGAGCAGTGGCCATGTTCATTGAGGGTTAACAAGTTCATTCATTCATTCATTCATTCATTCATTCATTCATTCGATATTTATTTCTTGGGGACTATACACCAGGCACTACCCTAGGAATACTAAAATGTAGTTAAAAGGACACAGATGTGTGTGGTTCCTACTTTTGTCATCTAACAGTTCAGTGAGGGGCGGGGGCAGTCATGTAACAAAAGTGACACAATTATTAAACTGTGTTTGTAGCAAGGACTATGAATGGGAAAAGGCATGAATCTGGAAAGCAGAATGGGAGCCCCTGATCGAATCTTGGAAAACCTCTCAGGGGAAATGACACTGGAGTCAAGATACTGGCCAGTGAAGCCAGTCGGGGGCTAGGGGGAGGTAATGACCGTGATGGGGAGAGAGCGAGCCCTCTAGCAAAGGAAGCAGCCTACACAAAGGCTCCCAGCGCAGCACAGGCAGGTGCCCTGGGGCGGGGAGGGGCTCTGCAGGTGATCTCAGGTGTGCCCCCAGTTTCTGCGTGAATCCCTCCACTTCCAGCTCCCTCACCTTGTAACTGGCAAAGTCAGAACCTCCACCTACAGGGCCCCACGTGATTTCAGCTGCTTAAAGAGGACACTCTTCCCACCTAAGGCCCAGACAGCAGTTCAGCTTCCGTGCTGCACTTTTCAGCCGGTGGGTGGAGGGTTTTGAGTTCCCATTTCCCTGGTGGGTAAGTTCCGCGTGAAGCCGGGAGCTGTGCACACACAGGACACACCTGGGACTGCTGAGCTGCAGCTCCTGTTGGTCACGGGAGCTTTTCATTTCCTCTTTTTTTCTGCAGCTTGAAGATCTCCCTTCTTTTTTCCGAGCTCAGCTATACTTCTTTTACTTGTTATATTTTACCCAGCACCTCTTTGTAATTAAAGAGAGGCAGTGAGAATTAATTTGCCACATCAGCGCACTTCGCTGTATTGATTTTTTAAATCCTGCCTCCCAAACCAAGTTAGGTATCATTGCGATGCATTTCCAGAGTATCTTGTGCCTCCCATCAAAACCTGGACCACACAGGATTGTAATCTGTGCTTTAAGCATTTCCTAGCTGCACCCCCAACCCGCACTCCACCAAGCTGCAAATTCCATGCAGGTATGAACCTTCTGGCTTCTGCTTATCCATATTCCCAGCACCTAACCCAGTGCGTGGCACATAATAGGTGCTCAATAAATATTTGGGAATGAATGAATGAGTTCATCTTTAACCTTCACACAATTCTGTGAGGTAGACTGCCGCTTGGTTCCCCTTTTTGAAGGTGAGAAAATGGAGGCTTGGCATGTTTAGCAACTCTCTGAAGGTCAAACATCAAGTTGCAGATCTTAGATTCAAAATCTGGGCTGCTACATCCTAAAGATCACTCTCTTCTCCATCCATCACAGTGTCTCTTCAACAACCCTTAAACTCCAGAAGGGGTAGGTGTGTAGATGAGTGCGACTGGACAGAAAATAGGACTGTTTCTTTCTGCCCTGAGTCAAGACACTGTTTGTATGATTGGAAATGAAGGGTGGGAGCCTGGGGACGTCGAAGGAAAATTGGGCTAGTGACAGAATGGGGTGAATGCGGACAACCCTGCACAGTGGCAACAGAGAGGAGATGCTCTTATCCCTGTAAAGTTTAATCCCTCATAAAAATAGCACCATATTTGGTAGATTGCATCCATCCTGTAATGCAAAGAGCAGCAGGATTCTCCACATGAAAAGTCAGCTTAGACTGGTGCACACTTGCCCTCCGGGCTGATCCCTGAACACAGAGCTCCAGAGCATGCAAAGACGGCCTCTTAGGGACCAAACTGTCACCAGGAAAGTCACAAGAAGAGAGGCCAACAATTCTCTGTGACTCTCAATCCAGGAGCTGTAACTTAACTTTGTAAGACATTCAGGATTCTGAAACCTTAGCAAATCTGAAATTATGATTATTACCTCATCAACGTAACAGCTGAGTGAAGAAAAGCAGTGTATAAATTGCATTTCATGATGATTTCCACCTTGGTTAAAAGCAAAATAAAAATATATGCAGTATGAAAAAGCCCCAAAAGTAAAGGCAATACGTGAAAAGTTTCAGGAGTAGAACTCAGAGTGTTTTTTTTCTCTCTTTCTCATTCTCTATATTGCCCTAATTTTCATTAAT
Organism: Macaca nemestrina; assembly: GCF_043159975.1. Taxonomy (NCBI): domain Eukaryota; kingdom Metazoa; phylum Chordata; class Mammalia; order Primates; family Cercopithecidae; genus Macaca; species Macaca nemestrina. The sequence continues at coordinate 16,557,310 of NC_092142.1, read as the reverse complement.
GAAACTACCACTCATCAATAAAAAAAAATCCATTTTAAAGGAATATAATGATGTTCAGTACATGCTTGTTATATGGCCATTTCATTCTATTTTACATAACCTGGGATAGTGCATCAGCCTTATTTTACAGGCGAGGACATTAGGTTCAAACAGACTGAATAGCTTGACCAAGCTGTAGCTCCTAAGTGCAAAGCCAAGGTTTAAAAATAAATTTTGACCTACTCTAAAGCAGCACTTTCCAACTTTGCATGTTAGAATCATGAGAAGCTCTTCAAAATCCTGATGTCCAGGCCATGCCCCAAACCAATTAAATTTGAATCCTTGAGTGTGGGACTCAGGCATCCAATATTTCTTAAATGTTCTCAGCAATTATAAGGTGTAGCCAAGATTGAGAACTAATGCTCACAAGCCTATGTGCTCAAACACAGTGCTATATTGCTTCTCTATATACAGAAATCTATTCTTTATCATTTGTTGGGAATACAGATAATTATTATTGAAAACTCTTAATACCATCAAATATTGCCTAAGAACCCTGTTGATTTCCGAGTCTGGTCCACAGGCCCAGATCAATTCATGGAAAGAGGGTAGCCACCCTACAGAAGAATAGTTCAGCAATCAGAGCAAGGAAAAGAATAATGATGACAAGAACTGATTTCTGAAGACTGAACCCACTCAGAAAGGTTTCCTGAGAAATCCAAAATCTGAGCAGACCAATAACAAGTAACAAGATCAAAGCCTTAATAAAAAGTTCCCCGCTAAAGAAAAGCCTGGGTCTGATGGCTTAACTGCTGAATTCTATCAGACATTTAAAGAACTAACACCAATCCTGATCCCAAAAACAGACAAAGACACATCCAAAAAGAAAACTACAGGCCAATATCTCTGATAAATATTGATGCAAAAATCCTCAACAAAATACTATCAAACTAAATTAAACAATATCTTAGAAAGATCATGCATCATGACCAAGTGGGATTTACCCCTGGGATGCAAGGATGGTTCAACAAATGCAAATCAATCAATGTGATACATCATATCAAAAGAATGAAAGATAAAAACCATATGATCATTTCAACTGATGCTGAAAAAAGCTTTTGATAAAACTTAACATCATGTCATAATTAAAAACCCTCAAAAAACTGGGTATAGAAGAAATATACCTCAACATAATAAAAGTCATATATGACAGACCCACAGCTAGTATCAAAATGAATGTGGAAAAACATAAAACCTTTTCTATAAGATCTGGAGCATGACAAGGATGCCTACTTCCACCACTGTTATTTAATACAGTACTGGAAGTCCTAGCTAGAGCAATCAGACAAGGAAAGGATATAAAGGACATTCAAAGTGGAAAGGAAGAAGTCAAACTATCCTTGTTTGCAGATGATATGATCTTATACTTGAAAAAAACTCAAGACTCTACAAAAAAAACTATCAGAACTGATCAACAAATTCAGTAACATTGCAGGACACAAAATCAACAAACAAAAATCATAGCATTTCTATATGCCAATAGTGAACAATGTAAAAAATAAATTTTAAAAAATAATCCCATTTACAATAGATACACATAAAATTAAATACCAGGAATTGACTAAACCAAAGAAGTGAAAGATATCTATAATAAAAACTATAAAACACTGATGAAAGAAATTGTAGAGTACACCAAAAAATGAAAACATATCCCACGTTCATGGATTGGAAGAATTAATGTTGTTAACATATTTATACTACCAAAAGCAATCTACAGATTCAACGCAATCATTATCAGAGTACCAACAATATTATTCACAAAAATAGAAAAAGCTATGCTAAAATTTGTATGGAACCACAAAAGACCCAGAATAGCCAAAGTTATCCTAAAGAAAAAGAAACAAACAACCAACAACAACAACAACAAAAAAAACTAGGGAAATCACATTATCTGACTTCAAATTTTACTACAGAGCTACAGTAACCAAAATAGTATGGTACTGGCACAAAAACAGACACATAGACCAACGGAACAGAAGAGAGAACCCAGAAATAAATTCATACCTACAGAGAACTGATTTTTTACAAAGGTGACAATAACGTACACAGCAAAAAGACAGTCTCTTCAATAAATGGCACTGGGAAAACTGGATATCCATATGCAGGGAAATGAAACTAGATCCCTATCTCTTGCCACATACAAAAATCAAATCAAAATGGATTAAAGATTTAAACCTAAGACCTCAAACTATGAAACTACTACAAGAAAACATTGGGGAAAATCTTCAGGACATTGGTCTGGGAAAAATTTTCTCGAGAAATACCCGACAGGCACAGGCAGCCAAAGTAAAAACACACAAATGGAACCACATCAAGTTAAAAAGCTTCTGCACAGCAAAGGATACAATCAACAAAGTGAAAGACAACTCACAGAATGGGAAAAAGTATTTGCAAACTACCCATCTGACAAGAGATTAATAACCAGAATATATAAGGAGCTCAAACAGTTCTACAGGAAAAAATCTAGTAATCTGATCCAAAAAAATGAGCAAAAGATTTGAATAGTCATTTCTCGAAAGAATACCTGCAAATGGCAAACAGGCATATGAAAACGTACTCGATCTCATTGATCATCAGAGAAATGAAAATCAAAACTACAATGACATATTATCTTATCCCAATCAAAATGACTTATATCCACAAGACAGGCAATAACAAATGCCGGTGAGGGTGTGGAGAAAAGAGAACCATTGTACACTGTTGGTGGGAATGTAAATTTGTACAAGCACTATGGAGAACAGTTTGGAGGTCCCTCAAAAAACTAAAAATTGAGCTACCATATGATCCAGCAATCCCACTGCTGGGTGTATACCCAAAAGAAAGGAAATCAGTATATCAAAGAGATATCTGCACTCCTGTGTTTGTTGCAGCACTGTTTACAATAGCCAGATTTGGAAGCAACCTAAGGGTCTATCAGCAGATCACTGGATATAGAAAATGTGGTACATATACGCAATGGAGTACTATATTGCCATAAAAAAGAATGAGATCCAGTCATTTGCAACAACATGGATGGAACCGAAGATCATTATGTTAAGTGAAATAAGCCAGACACAGAAAGACAAACATCACACGTTCTCATTTATTTGTGGAATCTAAAAATTAAAACAATTGAACTCATGGACATAGAGAGTAGAGGCATAGTCACCAGAGGCTGGTAAGGGTATTGAGGGTCTAGGGGGGAAGTGGGGATGGTTAATGGGTACAAAAAGAAATAACTAGAAAGAATGAATAAGACCTACTATTTGATAGCACAATAGGGTGATTATAGTCAACAATAACTTAATTGTACATTATAAAATAACTTAAAGAGTATAATTTGATTGTTTGTAACTCAAAGGATAAGTGCTTGAGGGACTACATACCCCATTCTCCACAATGTGCTTATTTCACATTGCATGCCTGCATCAAAACATCTCAAGTACTCCATAAATATATACACACCTACTATGGGTTCACAATAATTAAAAATTTTAAAAATTTAAGAAAATAAATAGAGAGGTTTTCTGGTTGACCAGTTCCTAGAAAGACAGGAAGAACTTAAGATAAGTAAAATACAGAGTAAGTGACTGTGGAGAAGTTTCAATAAACCAAGTCCAGAGTGAATTCAAATCAACTGTACCCACTGTTGACAGGGTACCAGGTAGCAGCAGAGGATGAGCTGCTTATTTACACAACTCCATAAGAAGGCGCAGAAGAGGAAACTGAGACCCCTGGAAGGACTAGAGGAATAGATTTGAGACTGGTTCACAGGAAAAAGGTTGAAGCTGACGCATACATGGATCAAGACAGAGGTTAGAGCACCAGGTTAGGGAAGAACAAAGACTAAGCTAGCTCAAAGTAATGACTCCCAGCATTAACGACAACAGAAAATATTTCTAGAACCCTCGTTATACATGAGTAATTTAGAGTATTGTTCCTCTCTCCTTCTTACTGTAGGCAAGGTATACTTCCTAGTCCCATCAATCTGAGTTTTGGTCATTGGGATTATGTGTGACTTGCTTTGGCCAGTGGGATAAAAGCAAATGTTGTTGTGAAAGAAAGTTTGACATGTGCTTGTTTGCTTGGGCTTGCCCTCTTGAGCTTCTTCCTTTTGCTCTATAAAGAGTAAGTGTTGGGTAGTGGCTGGTCCAAGAAGTGTGAGAGATATGTAGAACAGACCTTCACCAATCCACAGGGTTAGAGGGAAGCCCAGCCTAGGTCAGCCAAACTATAGCCAACCTGCAGATACATGCACAGGAAGTAGATAGTTATTGTGGTATGCCACTGAAGTTCTGAGGATGTTTGTTACATGGTGTTATTGCAGCAAGAGCTGACTGAGACATGTGATTCTCTCCTTGCATCCACACCACAGTCCAGGTAAGTAAGCATTGTCACTGTTTCCATTTTATAGAGGAGGAAACAGTCTTGGGGGGGTTAAATAACTTGCCCAAGAGTGGTGAGTGGCACAGCTGGGTTTCTAACTCAGATCTTCCTTTAAAGCCCGTGCTTAAAACCACTACCCTATGCCACCTCCCTGAAGCTTTATTATCAAGAGGGCTGCGGACTGCAACAGCAGAGACACTTTTCCAGGGCTTTTATCAGATACTGAGTCATAGTGAGAGCAGGTGGAATTTAAGAGCCAGAGAACAGAGGACACCAAGTGGTCACAGTGACATTGCTCTGAAAACTTTTCTCTCTACGAAATGACACAGGAACACTGGGGTTATGTTTCAAATGGTCAAGATTTAAAGGGACTGGCATCTCCTAAGCTCTTACAAGCCATTCTGTCTTAACGGGAGCATGACACCTCTGGAGAGAATGATACTATGAGGTCTCAGCAAAATCGAGCACCCTGTAATACAGGGTTTCTGAATAATTCTGTGGTTTGGCAGTATGTCCCTGTGCACTGTAGGATGTTTAAGAGTATCTCTGGGCTGAGCACGGTGGCTCATGCCTATAACCCAAGCACTCTGTGAGGCCAAGGTGGGTGGATCACGAGGTCAGGAGTTCGAGACCAGCCTGGCCAATATGGCGAAACCCTGTCTCTACTAAAAATACAAAAATTAGCTGGGTGTGGTGGTGCGCGCCTGTAGTCCCAACTGCTCGGGAGGCTGAGGCAGGAGAATCACTTGAACCCAGAAGGTAGAGGTTGCAGTGAGCCGAGATCGTGCCACTGTACTCCAGCAAGTGTCCCCATAAGGAGGGGGGTGAAAACTGTCCCCAGCTGAGAACTACAGCCTTAGTATATAAAGCATATTTTGGAATTAAGAAAAGTATCATTGAGAATATCATGCAATGTCTTGACTCCTAAGCCTGGCTACACATTAAAATGGTTGGAAGGGTTTTGGGAAATGCAAATCCCCAGACCTTGATTGGACTCACTGAATCAGAATCTCTGGAGGAGAGGCCTGGGACCCTGTGTTTTTAATAAACTTCCCCGGTGATTCTCTTTCAGCCAGCCCAACCTCAGACCAGGGACTATCATTTGCAAGCCATGGTATAGTCATTATAAGCATGGTCCCTGGAACCAGACTGGCTCAGGCCTGGAGGCCAGCTAGAGTATTTATTAACATTATGGAAAAAATGTCATGTTTCCCAGTTGCATGGCACATCTTGGACAATAAGTTTCCTATGTCAGGGGCGTTTCCCACTGACGAGTCCTGCCTCCCCACTAGGGCAGACCCAAAACTTGCTTGTCTAATTCTCTGAGAATCAGGTGTGCTTATGTGAAATATCAATTCAGAAGCCCAACATGTGAGAAAGATGGCACCAGGTAGTGCCCATCTGTCTGGCAATGCTGGCAATGGAGGCAGGTGGCTCTCAGGGCATCAGAACTGTGCTTAGAGTCAGTAAGAAGAGCTTGGTGCCCATGCCCAGAGGTGGCAAGAGTGGGATCTGCAAAGAACCAGTCCTGCAGTGGGGTTTCTGGCAAGGCCAACGTTCAGCCCTTTGAGAGAGTCTGTGTGTTCCCTTGTAGCATTGAATACATTTCTTTCTGTTTCAACTAGCTTGAGTGGGTTCTGTGGTCTGCAATCAAGAAGAGCTAACTTCATTCCTGTGCTTTTTTTTCTCATCTGGAAAATGTGAGGCAATATTAGGAATATAGCAGAGCTTGGAGGATGACATTGGACTTCCCAGGTTCAAATTCCACCTCTGTCATTACACTGCTGCTTGAGGCAAGTTACATCGGCTTTCTAAGACTCGGTTTTCAGAAAGTACAATGAAGATACCACAAACTTTATTAGGTGTCTTGAGGATCAAAACAAAGAGTTGAAATGGTGCACATTTCAAGCCCTTGAATATGAGCTACTGTTATTGTCGGAGTAGTCCTGAAGGCTTTTTACCATCTATACACCACTAAAAGCCTTCACTCCAGGAAATCCAATCTCCTTCTTGATTTTTAGAAGTCAAGCCATTCCCTGACCACTGTGCTTTTGCCTTTGCAGGACTCTTGCCTGAAATGTCCTCCCTTTTTACTTCCACCTATCCATCTTTCAAAACCTAGCTCACCTCTCTCCTTCCAGAAATCCATGCTGTCATTTCCCCTCTTTGAACCTGCACAGCGTCTGGCAATCCCATAGCTCGCTATAGATTTAGTACTTAATTATGCATTGCTGTATTTCACCGGTATTTCACCTGGGTACGTCTTGTCTCCATGGCTAGACTGCAGACTTCTCGAAGGCAGATTCCTTGCTCCTTATTCTTTCGGCAACCACACTGTGTTGGGCACTTAGGAAGAAAGAAAAGAAAAGCATGTCATATTGAATCAAACCATTGAACAGATGCCAAATCAATATCTCAGGTCACAGGAGCAGGGGCGGGTCAGTGATGAAGCTGGGAGTGGGTCTCCCTGGACCCCTGATTTCCATGCAGCAGAATGACTACTCGGCTATTTGGAAATTTGCATACGGATGACATTCTAGAAAATGCAGGTGCCTGCTTTTTCACCACAGAGGCCAATTAAGTGCTCTACATTTTAAAAAACAGACTGTTTGAGAAATGCCTGTGAGAACAATTAAGAGTACAAAACGTGGTAAATGAAACTGGAAGTTATCAAAAGCTATTGAAGGAACTTGAGAGAAATGGCAAGTGACCTCCATATGGGAGGCTACAGAGCCCAGTGGGATCAGAAGCCAACAGCCACCAGCCCCTACACCCAGCCTCTCTCCAACGTGCATGAGGCACAACTTCTCCAAACAAAAGCATTCTCTATTGTGAAGTAGAGATGATAACAGTACTCGCCTCATAGGGTAGTTGTTAAGATTGAATGTATTAATATATGTAAAGTAATTAAAACAGTGCCTAGCACTTAAGTGCTGAATGACTGTTGGTTGCTATGATAATGATTATTAATAGAGTATTACATATGCTCCAAAATAGCAGGGACTTTTGCTGCCTTGTTTTCTCAGCACCCGGCATCTCCAGCACACAGGAGGGACTCAATCAATGCTTGTTGAATGATTGCATTAAATGGCAAGCTTAGCTGGTGACAAATTATGACCTGGATCAGCTTGCAGACCCGCTGCCCAAGTGACGTAGGCTGCTCTTTCCTTCCCACAGGCAGAGGCTCAGGAGCCTTTTTTTTTTTTCTTTGAGAAAGAGTCTCGCTCTGTCACCCAGGCTGGAGTGCAGTGGTGCGATCTCTGCTCACTGCCAGCTCCACCTCCCGGGTTCACACCATTCCCCTGCCTCAGCCTCCTGAGTAGCTGGGACTATAGGCGCCCGCCACCGCGCCCGGCTAACTTCGTTTTTGTATTTTTAGTAGAGACGGGGTTTCATAGCGTTAGTCAGGATGGTCTTGATCTCCTGACCTCATGATCCGCCTGCCTCGGCCTCCCAAAGTGCTGGGATTATAGGAGTGAGCCACCCTGTCTGGCCTCAGGAACCCTTTTATAAGTTTCTTTCAATCCTCAGCCAGACCCTCCCAGCTCATCAGCTCAGTCCCTCCTGGCCAAGAGTCCATCCTCCCACGTCAGATCTAGTTCTAGCATCTTGTCCAGCTCCCTTTGAACTTGATGCTTTGAGCCATTCCTACAATGCCTGCTTCTACCTTCTGAAACTGAATTTTTCTTTCTTTGGCATTTGATAGCTGCTGGTCAGCCCACCCTACTGACTGGGCCTGCCTAGAATCCTGATCCTGATGCTCCCCAGTCTCCCATGGTCTGGGTGCAAACACCTCTACATCCCAAGCCCTCTCAGGCTCCACACTGGGACTCTGGAATTTTACAAACCTGGCTTTAAATCCTGATATTCAGGGTGTTTGCTTAATCTCTCTGACCTCAGTTTTTTCACCTGAAAAGTAGGATAACAATACCCACTCATTTGCATAAAAATTAAATGCCTATAGCATGCCTACCACAAGAGTCTTCCATAAAAGGGGGTGATCCAATGCTAATTCCTTCTCCAGCTGCTACTTCTACAATATGGTGTATGGTGGACTCTCTAGAGCCCCATAAAAACACGGGATGAGCCATTTGGCCAGCAAGGACCTGGTGATTGAAAGTATGAGCAGCAAGTCTATTTCTCTAAAAGAGAGCAGAACTTTGTAATAAAACTGAGTTGTGGTGGAAAGCAAGGAAAAGTTGCTTGCTGCAGCCTTAATGGGCAAGATAAAGGGCACATCTTCGGAGGACAGGGGACAGGTTTATTAATAGGATTAAAGCCAGGGGAGCTGCTGGAGAGTCAGGGTGGCTTATCAGTGTGAAATAGTGTGCACTCACAGATAAGATCACCCACAGAGCAGCCAAGAGGCCACTTCAGAAATTAAAAAAAAAAAAAAAAAAAAAAAAAGTTACAATGGGATCCTGAGATAGGATAGGAAAACCAGTGGTCCTCAAGTTCTGTACCATAATCATCTGTAAGGGTGGTTACATCAGAATCACTAGCCAGGGGTGAAGGATTGGGGGTTAAAATAGAGAATCTGGAACCCATCCCTGGAGTTTATAGTCCAGTAAGTCTAAGGTGGTGCCTGGGAATCCATCAGCAATTTTTTTTTTAAGACAGCATCTTGCTCTGTCGCCCAGGCTATAGTGCAATGGTACAATCACAGCTCACTGCAGCCTTGACCTCCCGGGCTCAAGCCAACCTCCTGCTTTAGTCCCCCAAGTAGCTGGGACTACAGGCATGCCACCACGACTGGCTAATTTTTTTTCAAAGTAAAGATAGGGTCTTGCTATGTGGTCCAGACTGGTCTCAAACTCCTGGGCTCAAGCAATCCTCTCACCTTGGCCTCCCAAAATGCTGGGATCACTGGCATGAACCACCACATCCAGCCCATAAGCTTTATTATTATTATTATTGTTATTTGAGACGGAGTCTTGCTCTGTCGCCCAGGTTGGAGTGCAGTGGCGTGATCTTGGCTCACTATAAGCGCCACCTCCCGGGTTCACGCCATTCTCCTGCCTCAGCTTCCCAAGTAGCTGGGACTACAGGCACCTGTCACCTCGCCCAACTAATTTTTTGCATTTTTAGTAGAGAAGGGGTTTCACCATGTTAGCCAGGATGGTCTCAATCTCCTGAACTTGTGATCCGCCTGCCTTGGCCTGCCAAAGTGCTGGGATTACAGGCGTGAGCCACCGTGCCCAGCCTTATTATTTTTTTTTTTAAATGTTAGATGATGTTGCTGAAGAAGCAGCCAAGTTTTGGACTGTTTGAAAATTATTTTATAATGAGTTTTGTAGCAATTCAGATACCTGGATACATGTATTCATTTGTTTAACAAGTATCTGTTATGTGTTTATGACATTTTTGGTGAGCAAGAAATAAGAAGAAAAGATGGTCATGTTCCTCATCAAGCTTCCAGTTAGCTACTCGAGAGATCAGTCAAAGAGTGCAACAACCAATCATTCATTCATTCAAAACTTAAATGCCTACTATATGCCAGGCTCTGTGCCATGGAAATGGGATTCTGATTAGACCTTTAAAAATGGGAAGCAACAAGAAAAGGGAGAAGGTCTTATCTTAGATTTCAGCCTTGCCAAGGGAGATATCCCGGTTTCCTTCTTCTTTTTTCTTTTTCAGAATTACATCTTGTATCACTCCCTGATGGGAGACAGGGTGTTCCCTAAAGTTCTCAGAAGGCCGGTGTGGTGGCTCACGCCTGTAATCCCAGCATTTTGGGAGGCCGAGGCGGGTGGATCAGGAGGTCAGGAGATCGAGACCATCCTGGCTAACACAGTGAAACTCCGTCTCTACTAAAAATACAAAAAACTAGCCGGGCGAGGTGGCAGGAGCCTGTAGTCTCAGCTACTCGGGAGGCTGAGGCAGGAGAATGGCGTGAACCTGGGAGGCGGAGCTTGCAGTGAGCTGAGATCCGGCCACTGCACTCCAGCCTGGACGACAGAGCGAGACTCCGACTCAAAAAAAAAAAAAAAAGAAAGAAAGAAAGTTCACAGAAGATTATGCATCCACGATTCCAGTCCCAGGGCTTGGAAGAGGGGTCTGCGTAACTGAGATACAGTTTGGTATGCTCTCCAGTGATACTGAGATAGAAAAGAGTGAGGAGAGTCGAAAGGAAAAAATAATAATGGCGGCAGTTGTAAAATCTAACACATTCAACACTTACGATGTGCCGAGCCCTGATTTCAGTGCTGAATAAGAATAAACCAACAAAAAGAGCCCTTTCATTTTCTCCTGGAGGAAACAGTAAAAACAGCAGCCCTAGGGAGAGATAATTTCAGAACGGTATCAATGGGCTCCAAAACATCCCTGCCATTTGACTATATTCTTTGTTTTCAGAGAGTCCATCCTTTGGAACTAGCACCAAGGCTTCATGCAAAAAGATGTGAAGCATTGGTTATAATGACCTAAAATCCGGAAGCAAACTATGTTTCCAATAGTACGAGTTGGCTTAAATGATCTCTGGTACATACATATAAAAGAAGAATGAGGAGACTCTCTACTGATATAGAACCATTTCCAAGATTAACCGTTAAGTGACTAAAGCAAGCTACAATCTTGAAATACACATTATTATTAACTATAGTCACCATTGTGTGCAATAGATCACTAAAACTTATCCCTTTGGCTAACATCTCCCTTTCCCCATCTACCACGTCCTCACCCTCTGATCACCACCACTGCTAAAAGTAGATTTTAAATGTTCTCACCACAAAGAAATGTTAAGTATGTGAGGGGATGGGTATGTTAATTGACCTGATTTGATCATTCCACAATATATGCACATAACATAACATCCCATTATACCCCATAAATATATATACTTATTATTTGTCAATTGAAAATGTTTTTAAATGTAAGATACAGAAGAATGTGTGCTATCTTTTAAATTTTATGGCATATGGATGTATTAACTTTTTAAAATTTTAAAAGCAGTATGTCAAACTATTTATAGAGTGGAACCCAATGATCTATGTGGGAATAAGAAAGTTTGGGAAAGAATTTCTGGGAAATGTTCACTAGTTTTGTTTGGATAGAAGATCACTGGGTAATTCTTTCCTCACATTTTTCTATATTTCTAAATTTAGATGTGTGGTACAATGAAATACTTTTATCATTAAAAAAAGGCAATTTAAAATGAAAGAAATCCTGGATCCAGGCTAGGGGCTTGCTTAGATATTTAAAATCCCAGAACACATATAAAAAGGGACTCGTGATCACAAGAGGACATCAAAGAATGACAAAAATACCAAAGATGTGGTCAGGAAGGCATAAATCCTAGAATAATTTCCCAAAACCCAAAAAGCCAATGGGCTTTCAAAATCGAGTCTTAAAGCATCATTCAGAGATTTGCTATTTTAAGTATATTGGTTAGGACTTTGCTGCAATTAACAAGAACCCCAAATCAAACTGGGTTAAGCAAAAGAAGGAATTTATTGGCAATTGAAAAATTGCCAGGGGAAAGAAAAGACTGACTTTAGCATAACTTGGTCCTGTTCACTCATATTTTTTCTTTTTTTTTTTTTCTTAGAGGTGGGGTCTTGCTCTGTCACTCAGACTAGAGTTCAGAGGCATGATCGTAGCTTACATCTTGACTTTTTCCCTCTTGACTCAGCTCTCCACCTGGGGCACCATACTGGGGCATTCTAAATATCACACCCTAGGTAGTGGCTCCTAGAAGGCCATGTCCACTGTAGCATTTTTTTTCAATGCAGTTCTAGAAGAAAAGAATCTGTGCCTCTTCCCCAGCAGAGGCAACAGTATCAATTGCATACCAACTGAGTCACATGCTCATTTCTGAAACAATCCCTAGAGACCTGAGAATGCAATGCCCTGACTGGCAGGGTGGAACCACCACCATCAGAAGCACACTATTCTAAAGGAAAGCAGGTACCAGGAAAAGAGACTGAGCATTCGGGAGCAAAACAACAGGCAGCAGAGAAAATTGCAAATTCATGTGTGCCAATCTCTTCAAGTAAAATGAATAAATAAGCAAAATGAAAAAATATATATACATAGACCACGAAGAAGAACTTGAAATCTGAAATAGATGGACAGCAAGTAAGAGAACATTGCTTTAAATGAGTTCAAATTTCCAGGCCACATGCACAAGTCTCAGAACCCATGTTCACATCCATGGAGCTACCTCCAAATACCTGAACTGTGACGCCTTTCAGAGAAACCAGACAAACTCGACAGAGGCCACTGGGGTCTCCCTTTTCACAAAGGGGATGGGTTGGAAGTTGACGTCCAAGAACCAGACACAGGCATTGACTTCTGAGGAAACTTCTTTATTAATCAGTTTTATAATTGACAAATAAAAATTGTGTATATTCATTGTGTGCAACGTATTTGAAAATACATACACATTGTAAAATGGCAGATCTAGCTAATTAACATGCATGACCTCACATATTACTCTCTTAGCAAATTTCAAGAATACAATACATTATTGTTAACTGTAGTCACCACGTTGAACTATAGATCTCTTGAACATATTATCTGAGGAAATTACTAAACAAATTCTAAAATAGCAGATATATGAAGGCTTAGAGAAGATCAATCAATAAAACTTACTGTAAACTTACCAAGATTGTATGGTACCAAAACACACTCCATAGGATTACCAGATTGGGAGCTCTAGGGAAGCCCAATAAAACCCAATTTTAAAATAGCACAAAAACTAACTATTGGGTACTAAGCTTAGTGTCTGGGTGATGGAATCAGTAGAGCCCCAAACCTCAACATCAGAGAATATACCTAGGTAAGAAATCTGCACAAATACCCCCTGAATCTAAAAATATTTTTAAGGAAAAAAATACTTAAGCAATCTGTCGGCAAGGTGAAATGGCTCATGCCTATAATCTCAGCACTTTGGAAGGCTGAGGTGGGAAGATCGCTGGAGACCAGGAATTCAATACCAGCCTGGGCAATAAAGTGAGACCCTGTCTCTACAAAAACTACAAAAATTAGCCAGATACAGTGGTGTATACCTGTAGTCCCAGCTACCTGGGAGGCTGAAGCAGGAGGATCATTTCAGCCCAGGAGGTCAAGGCTGCAGTGAGCCATGATCCCACCACTGCACTCCAGCCTGAGCAACAGAGTGAGAGTTTATCACTTAAAAAAAAAACAAGACACTTGGGAGGCCAAGACGGGTGGATCACGAGGTCAGGAGATCGAGACCATCCTGGCTAACACGGTGAAACCCCGTCTCTACTAAAAAATACAAAAAACTAGCTGGGCGAGGTGGTGGGCGCCTGTAGTCCCAGCTACTCGGGAGGCTGAGGCAGGAGAATGGCGTGAACCTGGGAGGCGGAGCTTGTAGTGAACTGAGATCCGGCCACTGCACTCCAGCCTGGGCGACAGAGCCAGACTCCGTCTCAAAAAAAAAAAAAAAAAAAAACAAGATACAAAAACACATGCTATTTTCTGAAAAACATTTTAAAATTTGAAAACATCCATGTTTGTGTTCTCAGGATAAAGACAGGTAGAAGAAACATGGGTGTGAATTAGTAGCCGATTGGCTATCCATATCAACTAAATGCCATTACCATCATCATCATCATCACCACTATCATTGGTATCTGAAGGTTTTTACTACCTTACTTAGTCCTCTAAGGCTCCAGTGCTAGAAGATAGATATTTATTAGTCCCCTTTTAGAGATTAAAACACTGATCTCAAGAGGTGAAATAACTTGTCCAGCTAGCAGATACTGGAGCTGGCATCCTGACCCAGATCTGTCCAGCTGCAAAAATCTTTCCTCTCATGAGTTGTTAGCATTATTCCAAACAAAACACTGCCCTAAAAGTGTGAAAGTGTCCTCAGTTCACCCCTTCTCTGCAGTGGGACCCTGACATTTAAAGGCACACCCAGAGGAGACAGCGCTCCCTGCAGGGCTGGAGGGTAATATCTGAGGTCTAGGAGGGACAAAATTCACGACCAAGGGTTACTCCCTCTCACCTGTACCTGACATTTTTCTTTCAAAAAATTCTGCCCATTTCTGTTCTTCTTTCTTCTTCATCTTCCCTCTCTCCTTTTTCAGTATTTTATTGCTTTATCTTATTTGGTGTTTTAATTGCCAAAGTCATTCATGCTTAGTATAAAAGCGTCAAGCAATAGGCAAGTGTATAGCAAGAGGTTCAATCTCCAGGAAACTGCTGGGGACAGTTTGGTACCTATCCTTCCACAATGTTTACTGTGCACACATCAGTAAACCAGACTTAATACAATGTTACATGTCATATAGAAGTGCTGAAATGTACACCTAAGAACCCAGCAGCCTTGGCTATAGTCTCTGGTGCATACATGTGGCACGCATGTGGCATGACTGCACATGGCTCTCAGAAACTTTGTTTGCTGCTCCTATCATTTATTTCTCTACTGGTCCACAGATGTTTAACTGCCCACCATGTGCCAGGTGCCATGCTTCGTGCTCAGAACACAGCTGTGAACCAGGTGGATGTGGTGCTCTTCCTAGAAACAAAATCTAGGCTGCAAGAATGGTGGCTTTAACTCACTTCAAGAAACGCACTCACCAAGCACCTTCTCTGTGCCAGCTTTTGTAGGGGATGAGGAGATGTCACAGATATATCAGATACAACACTGCTCTGAAATGCTTATGGAATAATAGAAGAGATAGGCTAGAAAATGAGGTCCACTATTTGTGTTTTAAAATTAGGCCAGGCGCATTGTTCACAATAGCAAAGACTTGGAACCAACCCAAATACCCATCAATGACAGACTGGATAAAGAAAATGTGGCACACATACATGATGGAATACTATGTAGCCATAAAAAAGGATGAGTTCATGTCCTTTGCAGGGACACAGATGAAGCTGGAAACCATCATTCTCAGCAAACTATCACAAGGACAGAAAACTAGACACTGCAAGTTGTCACTCATAAGTGGGAGTTGAACAATGAGAACACATGGACACAGGGACGTGAACATCATACACCAGGGCCTGTCGGGAGTTGGGGGGCTAAGGGAGGGATAGCATTAGGAGAAATACCTAATGTAGATGACGGGTTGATGGGTGCAGCAAACCACCATGGCATGTGTATACCTATGTAACAAACCTGCACATTCTGCACATGTACCCCAGAATTTAAAGTATAATTTTATAAATAAATAAATAAATAATAAAATAAAATCGGGCCAAGTGCAATGACTCACTCACATCTTTAATCCCTTTGCACTGTAATCCCTAAGTACTTTGGTAAGCTAAGGCAGGAGGACCGCATGAGGGCAGAAGTTCAAGCCAGCCTGGGCAACACAGCAAGTTAAATTTAAGAAAAAAAATTAAATTTAAAAATAGCCAGGTACAGTGATGCACACCTGTAGCCCCAGCTACTCGGGGCTGAGACAGGAGGATCACTTGAGCCCAGGAGTTTGAGGCTGCAGCAACCTATGATTGTGCCACTGCACTCCAGCCTGAGCGACAGAGCGAGACCCTGTCTCTAAGTGATAATGATGATGATAAATTAAAAAATAATAATTTTTATTATGTTGTTGTTATTAACAAAATGTATTGAGCCCTTCCTAGATGTCATCCACTATACTAAGCACTTTACAAACATTAAGTAATTTCACCCTTGTAAGGACCGTTTGAGGTAACTATGATTATTCCCACCTCATAGATGCAGACACTAAAGCTCAAAGAAGACAAGTGCCTTGCCTGAGGTCTCACGGCTGGTGAATGAATGGGCTGTGACTCAGGCCAACAGCTGTTTGTCTCCAAGACTCTTTTTCTTTAAACCACCATTTCATGGTATTCTCTTTTGCTCCCTCTTTAGCAGATTCCTATAGAACCCACATGACTCTACTGTTCATGCCCCAATTTATTTGTGCCTGAGTCTCCCCACTTTGGACAAAAGCTTCGCTTGAACTATATTGATAGCTACAATGACTGAAAATTGTATCACATATCACATAAAATTTCTGTTCCCAAGGTACCCAGAGGGACTGAAATAGGTCCGTTAACAATCATGTGTTTTACATTCTACTTGGAGGGTTAACGTTCGGGGTCACCCTTCCTTTGAGCCTTAAAAACCAGGGGTATCAAAGTAATGAGGGAGTGTGAGCATTCCACAGAGTCTGGATTAATGATCTGTGAGCCTCTGTTCAGTCCTGAACTCATGTCGTTTTTAGAGTTCAGCCGGGCAAGAAAACTTAACAAGAATCCTGGTCAAAAGAAGTCTCGGTCATTTAATGACAAAGGGTAACTCGTCAACGTACCACCAGCAATTTATTTTTAGACCAAGCTAAGTCATACTTCTATCCATGATCTCACCCCTATGACTCCTCTGCCCTACACCCAGTTACTGTCCTCAGCCCTACGATGCAAACATTCTGCAGATGTCTCTGCCCTGCAAGATTCCCCAGACAGTTTTACGTTGACTACAGATATGTCAATGTCTGCCACCATAGAAAGGTCTTTCTGCAGACTGAACTGATGCTAGCTTGTTCTATCAGAACCCATTCTTTCACTATGCAAACTCTCCCCCAAGCTCCTGAGCTCCAATCAGACCTTTCTGTTCATTTCAGCAATGTTCTACTGAGCTTCCACTCTGGGTTGGGTACCAGGCTAGGCTAGGGACAGAAAGATAAATGAGACCCATGCCTTTTGAGACAGAGAATACTCACAGTGAGGAGGAGAGAGCAGATGGCTTATACCAAACCAAAAATAATAATGTTTTACATTCAATAATATAAGAATAAGCAAGACACAGAGGAAGGGGTTATTTCTTCCCTTTGGAGAGAGTAGGAAACAACAAAGATACATTTCTACAAAGAAGGGCTTTAAAGGATGAATAGGAGTTTTCCAGGGAGAAAAGGAGGAAAGGTCATTTGCAGAGGCAAATGAAGACAGAAAATTCTGAAAGTGAATATTTGACAGGAGCGGCAAAGAGGGAAGAAGCAGGTGACACATAATTCAGTAAAGTGGTGGTGTTGAACATGGGACAGCAGAGGGATGGGAGATGAGCATATGAAGTTGCAATGGTTCCCTGACCACCTTGCTAATTTTTGTAATTTCTTTTAAGATTTTGAAATAATTTGATCCTAACAGGAAAGTTGTAAGCTTGGTATAAAGAGCTCTAATATACAGGCTGGGTGTGGTGGCTCACGCCTGTAGTCCCAGCATTTTGGGAGGCTGAGGTGAGAGCGTTGCTTGAGGCCAGGAGATCGAAACCAGCCTGGGCGACATATCAAGACCCCATCTCTACAAAGATAATAATAATAATTTAAAAATTAGCCAAGCATGGTGTTGCTCATCTGTAGTCCCAGTAACTTGGGAGGCTGAAGTGGGAGGATGGCTTGAGTCCAGGAGGTCGAGGCTGCAGTGAGCTGTGACTATGCCACTGCACTCCAATCTGGGCAACAGAGTGAGACACCGTCTTAAAAAAAAATTCTCATAAACCCATTTTACCTAGTCTTCCCAAAATATTCAATATTTTACCACACTTGCTTTATCATCTTTTCTTGATACATACATATTGCATTTGTATTTTTTTATGAATTATTTGAGAGTGAGTTGGGGTCATGATATTCTCTTACCCCTAAACACTTCAGTGTGTATTTGCTAAGACCATGGTCATTTTCTTAGGTAACTACTATATAAAGTCAGGAAATTGACATTGACTTAATACCATTATCTAATCCACAAACATTATTTCTATGTCACCAATTTTCCCAATAATTTATTTTATAGTAACAAAAAGAAAATGTTGACCACTTGAATTAGTCCATTTTCACACTGCTATAAAGAACTGCCTGAGACTGGGTGATTTATAAAGAAAAGAGATTTAATTGGCCCACAGTTCTGCATGGCTGGGAAGGTCTCAGGGAATTTACAATCACGGCAGAAGGGGAAACAGGTATGTCTTACATGGCGGCAGGCGAGAGAATAGAGCAGGGGAAACAGCCGCTTATAACACCATCAGCTTTCATGAAAACTCACTATCACAAGAACAGCATGGAGGAAAGCGCCTCCATGACCCAGTCATCTTCTACCCGGTCCCTCCCTTGACATGTGGGGTTTACAGTTAGAGATGAGATTTGCGTGGGGACACAGAGTCAAACCATATCACCACCCTATTTACAATTGGGACTCCACCCCTCTCAACATGCCCTGGGCCCTGGCTCTGCTTTTCCTTTATAGCATTTTCTGCCCTCTAACATGTAGCATTATTCCTATTTCTAAAATGTCTCTCCCTTCCCGCCATCCCACTAGAATGTAGATCTATGAGGTCAAGAACTTTTGTCTGTTTTTCTCTCTGTTATATCCTCAACATCCAGGAGAGTGACTGTCACATGGAAGTTATTCAATAAATAGTCTGAAGGAGTGAATGGCCAAACCTGGGGGTATCTCTTCCCAACCTCCTCTTCCTCTTATTTTCTTAAGTAAAAAACTATAGGCTATTGTTTCATGTCCAGAAAACTGAGGCTCTGTGTTTGTGTTTTTCTTCCTCTAAAGTTCTTACTTGGGGGTTTCTTATTTTGCCTCCCTATAGGTATATAGGGTATATTGCAAGGGAGAAGGCTATCCCCAGAACAACTAAGACTTCTCCTTAGCCCAAGTCAACTGAATCACCCTTGGGACTTCTATACAGATGTGAAAGTCCTTGATGTGCAGTGGTATCTAACCCTCTGCAAATAGAGTGAGCATCTTTAGATGTAATTGAAAGATTAAAAAGAAGATCCCCAGCAGGAAGGTCAATTTATAGATTCCACAGTTAAATCAAACCATATTCTTAAGCACATAGGACACAAACCTTGCATTAAATCAAAGACTTAATCCAAGTTAAGCCACCCTGGATGAGGAACTAGAGCTGCAGACATGTAATTAACACCCGCCAGTCAGCACCAACTGTTCCAGCTGACAGGTCCACAGCCTGGACAACCTTGTTACAATTTTCAGGAGGGCTTTGGGGATGCTTGATCTCAAGTTGCAGAGATAGTGGGCTTTGCTTCTTTCCATCTGATGTCATCTACTGACCCCCAGACTCCCTGCACTCCAGCCCCACCAACCTCCTTGCTGCTTCTCAAACACATCAAGAACACTTCCACTTCAAGGTCATTTGCACCTGCTCTCTCCCCAAGCTCCCTTTGGACTTTGCTCAAATGTCACCTCTCTCTCTCTATTTCTGTAAGCCTCTCTCCTCCTTGTCACCTGCTATTCCCTTCCCTGCTTTATCCCTTCCCATCACTCTTATCCCACCTGACACACTGCGTGTTGTACTTATCCATTTACTCTTTCTTCCCCTGAGAAACCCCATGAAAGCAGGACTTGTGCTTTTTCATTCAATGTTTCCTCATCAATCACCTAGAACAGTATGTAGCGTATATCAGGCATTCAGTGCCTAATTGCTGAGTTAATTTGCTGGCTAGTTATCTGATTGATTGATTGATTGATTGATTGGGTGGTTAATTAAATGGTTAATTAATTCACCTCCTGAGGCTGGGCCCCTGTATGGCCACCCAGCTAAGAAACACCATCAAACCTGGGGCTGGGTATTTCGGTTACAAAGGCAAGTAAGAGCTACCTAGAAATGCCCTAACTCCAGATGTCTTCAATATTCTGAGACCTGAATCTCTGTTATAGGTTGGTGCCCTTGGGATAAAGTTCAAGTTCTCTGTCCCTTTGGTTCTTATCTAGAGGAACTCCATCTTCCACCCCTGAACTGCTCATCTACCCTCCAGTGAACTAGAACTTTTGTCAGCTCCTCAAAGTCACCAGGTTCTTGTCACATATGATGCCTCTTCCTAGAACAGTCCTTTCCATCATGCCTTAGTCTTCAACCCTGGCCAGCGCCTACTCCCCAGGTGTCCCCTGTCTGCACTCACCACATTCTTCTTGCAAGTCAATCACGAGACTGTGGGTTCCATGAAGCCAGAGCCCCTGCCTTCTTCTTCCCCATGGTATCCCAGTGTCTAGGGCATTGCCAGACTCATGCTTGAATATTTACTAATTTGGATAGGAGTTATTATTTCACAGATGGAAGTTATGAACTTTTTACACACCTAATGTATGGGATTTTTCACACTAAGCAATCCTCCAGTTCTCTGTGGATACCAACTGGGTATTCTATAATTAAATTAAAATTTGGCACTATCTACCCGGAGTTAGCATCAGACCCCATGAGTGAAGGGCTCCATCCCACAAGACTGCCCCCCACTTCTGAGACCAGTTGTAAATCCCAGGTTGCTACCTGTACTTCTGAGCAACCAGCTATAAATCGGGGGTTCCTGCAACCCACTCTCAGGTTTAATAATTTGTTAAAATGACTCACAGAACTCAGAAAACTTTTAATTACTACTAGTAGTTTATTATAAGGATGAAAGTCAGTAACAGCCCAATGGAAGGGAAGCACAGAGAAAGGTATGGGAGAAGGGCCCCGAGCACGACAGCCTCCCAGCTCCATGTACTCACCAACTCGGAAGCTCTCTGAACCCCATCCTTTAGTATTATGGAGGTTCTACCACATAGGTGTGATTAAACCATTGGCTATTTGGTGATTAGGCCAATAGTTGTTGACGTCAGCCTCTCTCCTCTCCTTGTGGTGGGAAGTAAGAGTTGGGGTGGGCTGTGAGCCTAAAAGCTCTAACCTTTTAATCATGGGGTTGGTTTCTCTATAGCCAGCCCCATCCTGCAGCTATCTAGAGCTCAGCAAGAGTCCCCTCATTTGCAGAAACTCAGGAATGGTTGAAAGGGACTTGTTATGAATAACAAAAGATGCTCTCCTAAACCCATCATTCAGGAAATTCCAAGGGTTTTAGAAGTTCTGTGTCAGGAACTAGGACAAAGACTAAATATATACTTCTTCCTTTATCACAGAGGTTAAATATATTATAGTGGTAAGACCACAGCTTTGAAGACCATGAGTTCAAATCCCAACTCTTCTACTTAATGGCTATGTGACCTTAAACAAGTTATTTCAGCTCTCTAAATCTTTTTCTCATTTATAAAATGATGAGCATGGTAAATTTATAATTCATTCAACACCGTTCTCAGGGCCGGGAATACGGCAGTAAACAATAGGTTGGCCCAAAGTGATATTTGAGCCAAAACCCAAATGGTGAGAAGGATTTCACCACCTTGAGCCTAAAAGGAAGAACCTTCAAGTCAGAGGGAATATCATGCCCGAAGGTGCTGAGGCAGGAACAACCTCATAGTGTTCAGGAAAGATAAAAGGCGGCCAGGTCGCTGGGCATGGTGGCTCACACCTGTAATCCCAGCACTTTGGGACGCTGAGGAAGGCAGATCGCCTGATGTTGGGAGTTCAAGACCAGCCTGATGAATATAAAGAAAAACTGTCTATATTTTAAAAAATACAAAATTAGCCGGGCGTGGTGGCACATGCTTATAATCCCAGCTGCTTGGGAGGCTGAGGCAGGAGAATAGCTTGAACCCAGTAGGCAGAGATTGCGATGAGCTGAGATCGTGCCATTGCACTTCAGCCTGGACAAGAGCAAAACTCTGTTAAAAAAAAAAAAAAAGAAAAAAAACAAAGAAGGCCAGTGGTGCCTCTGGCATCCCCAAAAGCAAGCCTCCCAACACCATGAAGGTACACAGGTCCACTTTCCCTGCACCTAATCGGTTCCTGATCTACCCAACTCCAGACCCCAAGGTCCACCTCTAGCTCTGAAAAACAGCACAGCTTCTGCAGCCACATCTGCCTCATTTTGCTTCAACTGCAATTGGAATCTTTCTCTGATTGGCTCCCTTGTGTTTGTCCCCTAGCCTGACCTTCTCAATCCCCCACTTCTGTGCCCTACTATCCCCTTAAGTGACACTGTCAGCCAGGTTTGCCTGGCTTTCAAGCTGCAAATCTCTAAGACAGAAGTCAATGGGTAATGAGAATAAGAAAATGTGAAAGACTAGAACTCCAGATCTTGATGCTACTGGTATTAGTTAGGTCAGAGAAGATAATAATTTGACATCCTAGGAACGCAAATTTCCATCCTCCTCTAACTCCACTCTCCAGTGCTAAATTCAATGGCTTATACCAATGCTATTTTATTCTTTTTTTTTTTTTTTTTTTTTGAGACGGAGTCTCACGCTGTTGCCCAGGCTGGAGTGCAGTGGCGCGATCTCGGCTCACTGCAAGCTCCGCCTCCCGGGTTCCCGCCATTCTCCTGCCTCAGCCTCCTGAGTAGCTGGGACTACAGGCGCCCGCCACCGCGCCCGGCTAATTTTTTGTATTTTTAGTAGAGACGGGGTTTCACTGTGGTCTCGATCTCCTGACCTTGTGATCCGCCCGCCTCGGCCTCCCAAAGTGCTGGGATTACAGGCTTGAGCCACCGCGCCCGGCCTGCTATTTTATTCTTAATCAGTGTCTGCTTCATCTGGTCCCTTTACAGTACTGATTCTTAAGCAGGGGCAATTTTGTTCCCTAAGAACATTTGGCAATATCAGGAGACACTTTTGGTTGCCACAATTAGGGGTGGAGGGTGCTACTGGCATTTAGTGGGTAGAGGCCAGGAATGCTGCTAAACATACTGCAGTGCACAGGACAGCCTGCCCCTGCCCCCAACAACAAATTTTCCTGCCCAAAATGCCAACAGTGCCAAGGTTGAAAAATGCTGCTTTTAAGAAACGCAGCTCACCCTGCATAAACATTAAACATATATATAAAAGATGTTAAAATGTATTTGTATGCAGATAAATGCAAATTAAAACATTAATGAGATATTTCACACCTCACACGCAGACAAAGTTCAAAAAGAACAAATATTGGCAAAAAAAGTGGGGACATAGGAACCCTCAGGCACAGCTGGTGGAGGCTATGCTGGTGTGACCTGTTACTATTTAGTCAAAGGAAGATTCACAGATGCGAGGACCAGCAGTTCTATAAGGAACTCTTACAAAGCTCCTTAGAAAGACACATACAGAAATAATCATTGCAAGGTTATTTGTGGAAGGTGGAGGTAATGAGGTTTTCTATCATCAGGAAAGTAGGCAGATAAAGGTGGATGAGCAAATACCATGGGGTATTAGAAGTGACTTTTTTTTTCTTTTTTGAGACGGAGTTTCACTTTTGTTGCCCAGGCTAGAGTGCAGTGGCATGATTTCAGCCCACTGCAACCTCTACCTCCCGAGTTCAAGTGATTCTCCTGCCTCAGTCTCCTGAATAGCTGGAATTACAGGTGCCCGCCACCACGCCCAGCTAATTTTTTGTATTTTTAGTAGAGAGGGGGTTTCACCATGTTGGCCAGGCTGGTCTTGAACTCCTGACCTCAGGTGATCCATCCACCTCTACCTCCCAAAGTGCTGGGATTACAGGAGTAAGCCACCGCGCCTGGCCAGAAGTGACGTTTTAGATGTACAAATAGCAATAGAGATGGACATTATAGCTTTAATGAGAGTTATGAGGGGAAGTAAAAAAAAAAAAAAAAAAAAAAAAAAACAGCATGAGACGATTAGTACAATTCCACATGCATCAGTCTTTTCCAAAATGTATACGTTGGGAGAATAAATTGGCACATGTACTTTGGAAATTTATTTGATAGTATTTACTAAAGCTCAATATAAATACTTTGGTTTTTTTGTTTTGTTTTGTTTTGTTTTGTTTTTTGAGATGGAGTCTCACTCTGTTGCCCAGGCTGGAGTGCAGTGGTGCAATCTCGGTTCACTGCAAGCTCCGCCTCCCAGGTTCACACCATTCTCCTGCCTCAGCCTCCCATGTAGCTGGGACTACAGGCGCCCGCCACCACACCCGGCTAATTTTTTGTATTTTTTTTAGTAGAGACGGGGTTTCACCGTGTAACCCAAGATGGTCTCAATCTCGTGACCTCACGATCCACCCACCTCCACCTTCCAAACTGCTGGGATTACAGGCGTGAGCCACCACGCCCGGCAATACAAATACTTTGAACCAGCAATTCCACTTCTGGAATTATACTCAAGAGATATGAGTGTTGTGCAGCACACCAACATGGCACAAGTATACATATGTAACAAACCTGCACGTTATGCACATGTACCCTACAACTTAAAGTATAATAATAATAAATAAATTAAAAAAAAAAAAAAAGAGATATGAGTGTTTGTGTTCACCAAAAGACATGCACACATTTAATCCATAAGAGCCCCAAACCAGAAACAGCCAGTTGTTAAAAAGAAATTAAGGTATATCCATACAACGGAATACAATACAACAATGAAAATATGGATGCATTTCATAGACATTCCATTAGGCAAAAGAAGCCAGGCACAAAGAATAGACACAGAATGCTTCCTTTCATGAAGTTCGAAACCAGGCAAAACTAATCAACAGCATTAGAGGTCATGACACCGGTTTCCTTTGAAAAGGACAGATTTTAAGGACTGACAGGGAGATTCCTGCAGTGCTAGAAACATTCTATATGTTCATCTAAGTGGTGATTACACAAGATCTATACGTACGTAAGAAAATATCAAGCAGTCCACGTAAGGTCTGTGTTCTTTATGTTAATTATACCTTAACTGCGAATAAAACTTAGGACGGAGGACTTTCAAAAGATATGGATTCAATTGACAATACCAAGCACTGGCAAGCATGCAGAGTAATTAGGAATTTTCATATACTGCCAGTAGGAAAGCAAAATGACAAAGTCCCTCTAGAAAATAGTTTGGCAGTTTTTTTTATAAAGTTAAATATACACTTATAATGTGACCCTGTAATCCCACCCCTGAGTACCCTAGAGAAATAAAAACATGTTTGTACAAAAACCCATATGCAGGGCCGGGTGCGGGTGGCTGATGCCTGTAATCCTAGAACTTTGGGAGGCTAAGGCAGGCAGATCACCTGAGGTCAGAAGCTCAAGACCAGCCTGGCCAACATGGTGAAACCTTGTCTCTACTAAAATTACAAAAATTAGCCGAGCGTGGTGGTGGGTGTCTGTAATCCCAGCTACTCAGGACCCTGAGGCAGGAGAATCGCTTGAACTTGGGAGGTGGAGGTTGCAGTGAGCCAAGATGGTGCCACTGCACTCCAGCCTGGGTGACAGAGCTGAATCCATCAAAAAGAAAAGAAAAGGAGAAGGGAGGAAGGGAGGAAAAGGAAAGGAAAGGAAAGGGGAAAGGAAAAGGGAAAAGAAAGGGGAAAGGAAAGGGGAAAGGAAAGGAAAGGAAAGGAGAGGAAAGGAAAGGAAAGGAAAGGAAAGGAAAGGAAAGGAAAGGAAAGGAAAGGAAAGGAAAGGAAAGGAAAGGAAAGGAAAGGAAAGGAAAGGAAAGGAAAGGAAAGGAAAGGGGAAAGGAAAGCAAAAAGAGGGAGGGAGGGAGGGAGGTAAGGAAATAAGGAAGGAAGGAAGGAAGGAGGGAGGGAAGGAGGGAGGGAGGGAGGGAGGGAGGGAGGGAAGGAAGGAAGGAAAGAAGGAAGGAAGGAAGGAAGGAAGGAAGGAAGGAAACAAACCTATAAACTTATATCTGTATATCAACCTATATACAGATATACAAATGTATAGAAGCTCTATTCAGAATTACCAAAAACTGGAGAAAATCCAAATATTCCCCAAAGAGGAAGTACATAAGCAAACATCCACACCATAGAATACTATTCAGCAATTAAACAACAAACAAACTCCGGATACATAATAACCAGAATGAATCTCACAGGCATTATCCAGAGTGAAATAAGTCGGCCTCAAAAGGTTATTATCTTAGTCCATTCAGGTTGCTATATAATAAAATACCATAAACTTGGTGGCTTATAAGCAACAGAAATTTATTTCACACAGTTGTGGAGGCTAGAAGTTCAAGATCAGGGTGCCAGCATGGTCAGGGCCAGTATGGTGAGGGCCTTCCTCTAGATTGAGGGACCTCCTCCAAGGGCCAACTTCCCATTATATCTTCAAGTGGTAGAAAGAGCATGAGAGACCTCTCTGGGGTCTCTTTTCTAAGGGCACTAATCCCACTCATGAGGGTTTCACCCTCATGATCTAATTATCTCCCAAAAGCCTCACTTCTAAATAGCATCATATTGGGGATTATATTTCAGCATGGAAATTTGCAGGAGGACACGGACATTCAGTCCACGACATGACTTTCTTGAAAAGACAAAAGCATAATGATGGAGACAGATCAGTGGTTGCCAGGGGCTATGGGTGGGGGAAGCGTGCAACTATAAGGAATAATATGAAGGACTTCTTTCGGATGATGAAAGTGTTCAGTATCTTGATTGTCGTCATAGTGCTTACATGAATCTATATATGTATTAAAATTCATAGAACTATGCATCAAAAAAAGAGTCAACTTTACTATATGTATTTAAAGTATAAAATAAATGAGATATTGATTTGGAGTCATATTCCACAATTAATAAAGAACTATATTAGGAATAAACACATATGCACACAAAATATATATTCTTCAAAAATACACACAAACAAAAGATATACATTAAGTACACACGGTGGCCTATGAAGGGTAGGAAACGTAAGTAACTGGAGTGAGGTGATGGGGATGAAAGGAAATGAACCTAGAGACAAATCAGTGAGAGACACATTTGACAATGCAACTAGGAAGACTTACAGGACTGAGAAGCCATGGTACTCACAGCTATGGTTTATTACACGATCAGCAAGGGACACACAGCAGGTGGAGTCTGGAAGAATCCATGCACAGACTCCCGGTGTTCTCCTCACCTCTCTCTAGCCCTAGGGATCACAGTGAATATGTTCTTTTAGCAACACCTTTGCAGTGTTTCTGCCTAGAGAAGTCCACATTTAGGCTCAAAGTTTGGCTGTTTTATTGAGAGCTAGTCACATAAGCACAAAAACTAGATACAACTATTGAAATTCCAGGCTCCCAGAAAGGAAGCAGGTATTCCGTGCACTAAGCAGGCAAAACAGTGTTTTACATAGTTAAAGAACAATGCAAAAGCCGAGTTCCCAGATGCCAGTGAAGAGCCAAGCCTGAAAACAAGCCTTTCTAAAGATGGCAATCTCATGCCAGCTATGTTAATTCTCCCTTGCTCTGGGGCCTTGCACAGACCCAGGTGGATGTGTCATGAGTCTGTGATTCAAAAAAATAAAATAAAGTACATTTTTAAAAACCAGGATCTGCTTCTGGTTTTCCATTCTTCTATTGTTTAAGTCATGCAACAGCGTTAACCAAGCAGGCTCACTAGCAAGATGGATGGATAAATGAGTGGGTGGGTAGGCCGATGGACGAATGGATGGATAGACGAATGTATGGATGGATGAAAGGACAGGTGGATGGATGGAAGCAAAATAAAATCAATACTGTATGAGCCGAACAAAACAATGGTTTGAGCATTCTGTTTCTAATGATTCTCTCAGGAATGCAGACACAGGGAAACTTTGCTCTCACCTCTACCCCATGAGGCAGATACTGGCCACCAGTGACAGGGAGACAAAGTGGATTCCTCAAATTTCCTTGTTATTAAAACAAAACTAGTCCCAGAAAACTGACATGAATGTATATTTTCTCTCACCTTTGGCCTGACTGTCTAACAACCAAAAGTCACCAAAAAAAAAAAAAAAACAAAAAAACATTTCTCAGCAAATGCTTAAAAACAGAGAAGACCCCCAAAGTACACAGGGGCAGAGAAAAACTCACAAGTCTCAAGAATAAAATAAAGATGGAATGATTCTCACCCTACTGCAAAGGTCCTCCCAGCCCACTGCCACCAAAGCTTCTGAGATTAAAAAGAGAAATTCTTTAATATGTGCAATTTCAATTTTTTAAAGTTTCAGGCATGAAAGAGCTTTTGCTCCCTAATGATGTCCCTCAGATGTAGCAAGACCTGGTCTCTGTTTCACTGAAGAATTGCCTTCATTTTCACCACAGACTTCCCTTGCCTCAAAGACGGATGCTCAGTCACAGCAAGGAGCCTGAGGATCCATAGAAACTCTCTGATATTAATTGATATGCTCCTAGTTTTCAGTTCTTCTATTATTTAAAACATGCAACAGTGTTAACCAGGTAGGTTCACTAGCATGATGGATGGTTGAGTGAGTGGTGGGTAGGTCGATGGATGAATGGATGGACAGATGGATGGATGGATGGATGGATGGATGGATGGATGGATGGATGGATAGATGGACGGATGGATGGATGGATGGACAGATGGATGGATGGATGGAAAAACAGATGGATAGATGTGTTGATGGAGATAGACAGATATAGACAGAACTAGATACAGACAAATAGAGACATCATCAGAGAGAGAGAGGTAATTATCTATTTTTGCTACAAGTATTTATTATCTACTTTAGGTCAGGCACTATTCTAGCTGTTGAGAGTATAACAGTAACCAAAACAAACAAACATCCACTACCTTCCCAGAGCTTACATTCCAGAGAGCGAGGGAGGGAGAGAGAGACAGAGACTATAAAAAATAAAAATAATATATAGAATTATAGATGGTGTTAAGTGCTATGGGGAGAGAAACATCAAGTAAAGGGGCTTGGGACCAGCTGGGAAAAGTTCCAATTCTTAAAGAATAGGGTCAGGAAAGGACTCACCAGAAAAGGGACTTTTGAATGAAGACCTAAAGGAGATGAGAGTGTTCAGGTTCAATACTACTTTTTAAATAGACAGACCTAACTACTTGAGAAAAGACAGGCATATCCCAAAAATACTAGGACAAGGGAAAATTATAAAAGTTGATTTAACACCAAGAAGTATGTAAAGGAGATGATGACATATGAATACTTAGATCCTTGCAAGATTTAGATTGGAGAAAAATAGCATGTCATGGGCACACTTGGAAGAAACTAATGGGCTACCACCAAGAAGGACCTGCTTGGGCTCAAGATAACCAGGAGACAAAACTACCCCTTATGTTATAATAATGTGGTAACACAAAAAGGTAGGAGGGCATGTTGCATATTGACTCTGAAGTAGGCAAAAATGTGAGACCAACTTGGGTTTAGATACACATACCTGGGAATATAATAGGTGAAGTCAAAGACAGCAGGAGATTGGTATTCTACATAAATATGGAAATGTAAATTATGAGTTCTTGAGAATCTCTGGGGATTTTTCATAGGTCTCACCCATCACTGGTCATGTAAATATGTCATTTTTGGTAGAATCACATTCTCTGTACTTCTATCTGTACTGTATTGCTGCAAGGACTGCTTTTTGAACTAGGGTATGACAATGATCTGTCTTGATAGTGTTTGTGAGTCAATTCAGAATTACAGTGATTACTAAAGTTGGTCACATATTCCTTCTATCCCTATATGCATACCTCTTTGTGATGTCACTTTGCTGTCCTTTCCACTAAATAGTAAGTAGAACCAATTTCTCTACCCTCTTGAGTCTTACCTTGTCATGTGATTTGCCTTGATCAAGAAAATCTCAAAGAAGTGATGTTATGGTAACTCATAGCCTACACTGCAACAGGCCAGAAACGTCTACCTTATCCCTCTTGAAATGTTACCCTGAGACTGACATATGGGGAGTCTGGGCTAGGCTCCTCAAGGGTGAGAAACCACGTGGAGTAAGTTCTGGCCAACAGAGAGCCCCAAATGCCAGAATTGGGAGTGAAGTCATCGTAGACAATCTGTCTCTAATGGAGTCCCCAGATGAGTGCAGAACAGGAATAGCCCCAGGAAAGACCAACAGAAGAACCACTCACCTGAGCTCAGCCCAAATTGTTGACTCACAGAATTGTTAAGTAAACCAACAATGTGGTTGTGTTAATCCACTAAACTTTCGATAATTTGTTATGCAGGAATAAATAACTAATACAGATGGTAGCTACAAGTCTTTTCCTACGCCTTATGGTTGTCAAGAAGATAGGTGAAGCAATTAGTAGTGGAAATTATCCATTCATTAAACAAGTACTTATGGAGCTTCTACTATATGCACACACAGCCTAGTGGCTCACAATAAGCAAGCTTTTCAGCCACTGCTTGATGAAATATCTCCAGACAAAAGTATTCCTCCACCATAGCATAAGGTGATGGTCTGCCCTTGTGTATCCATCCTTGTTTAAGAAACAAACTAATGTCCCCTCACTAAAGATTCTCCTTCCAGTGAGGACAAACCCAGCTCCTTGTGACCACTGTTTCTCCTCTGATGACCTTCCAATAACTCACAAAATCTAGACTATTGATTGTTTATGACTTCACTGGACAGTACCTCTGTTGTCATCAGGCCTTCAGGAGGTTGGGTCTTCTGAGAAATGCCTGCCCCTCACCCAGCCCTAGCAGGCCAATCCACTCCTCTGTGTGTGGCAGACTCACTCCAGCTAAGCAGATGAGGAGTAGGATGGGAGTCAGAAAACTTATGCTCCATTTATGTATTCTCAGACTTGTGGGAAGATACTTCACCAGCCCCAGCCTTAGAAATGAGAGTAACAGAGCTGTACAATCTCAGAGTTGTTATGTGTTCTTAAGGGTACACTTACTGGCAGGCAGGAACTGCTCTAAGCCATTTATATACATTACATACATCTTCTCTTTTAACCCTCCAGGCATCAGGCATCTCCACGGGGTAGGCACTCGCACCATCCTGATTTTACAAATGGGAGTCTGAGGCTCAGAGGAATTAGGTGACTTGCTCAATGTCACACAGCTAGTTGCAGGAGACAGTCTTTTAACTCAGGCCCAACCAGTCTTAAAAACATGGACTGAACCAGTGTACATCCACCTGACAGATGAGTTTAGAAGCTGTCTAGCCCAGACAAGCTTGAATTCAGCTAGTCTAGCCTTTCATGCACTCCACCTATTTAGTGACAGGGAGGTCATTACTTCTCCAAGCAGCTTACATTACATTAGGCTGAAAATTGCCTGCCTGAAATTCCTGCTCACTAATCCCTCTTGGCCAACTGTTAACATCAATAATTCCAACGATAATTACAAAGCACCTACTATACACCAGACGTTATCCTAAGTGCTTGGGATACACATATGAAATTGCTCATTCCAACTTGGTTTGGCCCAGTTTTCAAGGGTTTCCTGCTCAAACTCACACCTCAGCCTGAATTCCCACTCCTGAAGAATTTCTTACCTCTCTGTAGTAAGCTCTGTCGATGGCCCCTATCCATCCTGCTGTAACTCACGATGGAACCTGTCTCTTCCTTCCTTTCTCCCAAGGATCTCTAAGACAGAGCTGTTTCATGCAGCTGACTTTACCGAAGGTCTCAAGAAATGGACAGGGATTACAGCATGCAATAAGCAATGACTTCCACAAAGTTTAGTCATCTCTGCCTTGAAGTTCTTCACTCACCCCTGTCGTAGGGAATTCCGCATTCCCTATCCTTTCCTCAAAGCCCAACTGCTGTCATGTTGGGGAGGATCCTCTGCTAAGTCTCTTTAATCCTATATTCCCTAGCCTTTTCTTAAAGCCCAACTGCTGTCATTCTTGGAGGGGTGGGGGGTCCTCTACCAAGTCTCTTCTCTATTTCCTTTTAATTTTTTGCAATGGTTAATACACCCAAGACCCTCTTTCCCTGAGCTGGGAGAAGACCTCAAATTACTATATTTTTTGTCATGCTTCCCAATGCAACTCTTCTTAATCTAAGCTTTTCTCATCTCTACTGTACCCCAGGGGAAATCTCCCTGCAAATAAGCAAACCACACCAATTAAAGTATTTTTTTCTGGGAAAAGAAAATATGCAGTTGTCTCAGAAGGATTCCTCATGATCCTCCTAGGTCAACTAATTCAAATAGCAGCCAACTTTTAAAATAGAATTTTCCTATTAAATAATAGTAATGTCAACTATTAAACCTGCCCCTCAGCATATGATATGCTACATTCATTTCTTCATCTTCCAGATGAAGAAATTGAGGCTCAGAGAGAAACATTATCACTAGCTTTAAATCACTGAACTAGAAAGTGGGAAAGTGAAGATTCAAACAGTCTGTCCCCAAACCAACACGCCTTGCCCATGCTTGAACTATGACCAGGCAAGAAAGTGCAACACTTAAGGTGGCACTCACTCTCAGGGGCTGACTCGGCACAAGCATGACCCTGAGAATGGGTGCTTCCTCAAGAGCAGGGTACCTAGAATGCAAGTTCAGGCAAGTGCAGAGTGAATGCAGCTTTAATTTGCGTCCTAAGCACCTCGCTTGCCTCACCACCTGCACAGGGAAAGCCAGATAACAATTGCCTGACCACGGCTGGGGACCTGAACCTTCTCTTCCACAACCCTGAAAAGCGGGACAGTGACCATCCTGACTGGGACATTAGCCTGGCCCTCTGGGCTTGCATAGCAATTGGTGTCTGGCTTTCCTTGCACAGGTGGTGCTGATTAATGGTGCTGTTAAGAAGAGATCCAGCTGCTGCTTTCCGTTTCCCCTTCCTGCAGAGATCCTTAATTACTGGGCTTCACCTGTTGAGTTTCCTTAAATGACATGAGTGTGTATTTTAAAGTGGGAAAACAATTCATTAGGAAGTGCCAACATCTCAGAGGAGGTAAATCCTCCAGTTAATTTCAGAACCACACTGCTTCAACCACATAAGAGAGCAGTCCAGGGAGGTGCTGCTTTTACCTGAATGCCACTAAACCAAACGGCCAACCTTCAGCAGATGGCAGGGAGCAGCCTTGAGAGACCACAGGGAGGGGCCATGAGATCAAACCACCCTGAACCATCAACCTTTAGCATCCTCCCTGGTCGCCCTTGTAGCTCAGCACCCTGGGAATGACGGGACCACACAGGCATTTAGGTACTGCTTCCACATGGCCAAAACTGCTTTTGCATTTTATTAAATAGAAAGCCATCTGTGCAAAAGGCTAGCCTAAAGTTGTTAACAGATATTTGAGTCTGAGATAATACAGTAATAGAATTAGTATTCTTACACTATTAGAATTCAGGTTCTAAGACAATCACTCTCAACCATTGCCAATCTTTACATTACGGTAAGATCTTTGAAACTTCAGGTCCCTACACTCCAGATTCTGATTTAATTAGTCTTGGGTAGGGCCCTGGCCATTAGCATTGTTTTAAAAGCTCCAGTCTTCAGTGGTGACTCTGATGTGCAGCCAGGATTGGAAACAACTCTAGTTTGTAGTTTTCTTTCTTTTTTTTTTTTTTTTTTTTTTGGTTTTTTGAAACAGGGTCTCACTCTCTCACCCAGGGTAGAGTACAGTGGCATGATCTGGCTCACTGCAGCCTCCATCTCCCAGATTCAAGTGATGCTCATGCCTCAGCCTCCCCAGTAGCTAGGATTACAGGCACGTGCCACCATACTTGGCTAATTTTTTTGCATTTTTAGTAGAGATGGGGTTTAGCCATGTTGGCCAGGATGGTCTCGAACTCCTGGCCTCAAGTGATCCACCCACCTCGGCCTCGCAAAGTGCTGGGATTAGAGGCGTGAGCCACTGCACCCCACTAGTTTTTTTTTTTTATATAGATTACAAAATACTTTCTAAAGGATAGGTCCTGGGTCTTATCACTGTATTGCCCACACCAAGCAAAATGCCTGGCACAGAGTATGCCATTGATACATGTTTTGTGAGTAAAAATAAGTAATGTCACTTGATGGTTACTAGAGGCAGGACAAGGGAGAGAGAAGGAGCAATGGGGAGAGGTCGGCCAAGGGGTACAAAATGAGTCAGGAAGAATAAGTTCCTGTGTTCTATTACACTGTAGGGTGACTGGAGCTGATGACCATACATTGCTTATTTCAAGACAGAGAAGAGGAGCTTGACAATTATCACCACAAAGAAACGGTAAAGGTTTGAAATGATGGACATGCTGACTACCCTATTTGATCATTATACAATGTTTATACATATCAAAATATTACACTATACTTATAAACACATACAATTATGTATGTCAATTATAAGTGAAATGTTAAGATGTCCCTTGATTCTTTTGTTTATTCCTTTTTCCAGTTATTTAGCCTTACATATATATCCATGTATATATAAATTTTACATAAATGCATAAAAAGTGAGCATTCCTTTGTGTGTGTGTGTGTGTGTGTGTATGAGAAAAAGAGACAGACAAGCAGGGAGAGAAAGAGGCAGAAACAGAGAGAGAGGAGGAGACAGGGAGAGAGAGAGAGCCAACTTTTTTTGCTACCAATTTTGGCTCAGTTGCCCCGCCCCCTCTATTCTCACCCTCATTGCCGTCTCCCCACCTGCTCCACCACCCGCCCCACCAGAAAAACCTGTACTGACTGTCCAGTCAGTGGTCTTCTATATAGTGTCCATCCTCATTTAATTCTAGACCGACATATAGACACACATAAGTGTGGGCAGTCATTGTTTTATAGACATGGGATCCTATTCTACGCACTCTTCCCATGTAGCTTTCCTCATTCAACAATTCCTTGTTGCAAGCCCTCCAAGTTGATTTCTCAAAGAACTAAAAATGGAACTTCCACTGGACCCAGCAAGCCCATCATTGACATGTACCCAAAGGAAAATAAGCCATTCTACCAAAAAGACACCTGCACTCATATCTTTATAGCAGTGCTATTCACAGTAGCCAAGACCCGGAATCAACCCAGCTGTCCACCAGTGGTGCACTGGATAAAGAAAATATGGTACATATATACCACAGAATCCTAGACAGCCACACAAAAAAAAGAATAAAATGATGTTCTTTACAGCACTATGGATGCAGCTGGAGGCTGTTATACTAAGCAAATTAATGCAGACAGAGAAAACCAAATACTGCACGTTCTCACTGATACGCGGGAGCTATAGGTACACACAGACAGAAGGATGGGAATGAGAGACACTGAGGATTCCAAAAGGGGGAAGTGAAGGAAGAGGCAAGGGCTGAAATATTACCTATTGAGTATCAAGTTTGCTACTTGGGCAATGAGATCATCAGAAGCCCGAACCTCAGCATCATGTAACAAACCTGCACGTATATCCCATTAAACTAAAACAAAAAAGTAAAAGGAAAGAAAGCCCCCAATTCACCTGATATCACTCGCCTTCACTGTCCTTAATGGGCACATACCAGTCCATGGGTGGAAACGCCATTGCTTAGTCAGCCATCCGCCTGTGGATGAGCACTCACTTTGCTTCCCATTTCTGCCCATCAGAAACAACTCAGCTACAAACAGGGAGGTCATCTGATGCTTGCAACTACCCTATAAAGCACAAATATATATGCAAATCTTTCTTCCCATCCCCAGACACATAGCCAAACGCCTGGCAGGCCTTACCTGACCCCACTAAAACACTGTCTCCGGCCGGGAAAATTATAATGAATTATATGAGATCACACATACAAAAAAAAAAAAAAAACACAGTCTGCAGAAGGCTTTGTGTCAAAGTCAAGCTCGCACGTGGCCGTGGCCGGGCTCTCTATGGCCGGCCTCATTCACAATACAGCTCTGGCAGAGCACTCTTCAATAGCATCATTAACAGCCCATTGATCCAATTACATTTCTTTCTGTTCCACTTCAGAATTACAATCTCCCGTTCCCCCTGAAAGAGCCCAGATAGATTCCCGATGAGTATCGGAAGAGGTAGCCGCCATAGGACTTGCTTGATGGACCCAAGCACTCATCTAATAGTGGCACTGGAGGAATTAATCTGGCTGACACATCAGACCTCTCTCCTCCGTGGGAACTTGCCATTTTCTCCAGCCTCTGAGTTTTTCTAGTGAGACTCAGGGATACAGCCAATTGTGAGTTAACCCAGGGGCATCCTAACACTGCCCTCATTGTGTGTTCCTGGAACGGGGTAGGCACTCCATAAATAACTGTCGAATTGAAAAATGCCTAAGGGGTGGTATATCGGGGCTCAAAGCAGACCAGGTTGGCTGAAGAAATGGGCTTTATCCAGATTGTGTCTTTGCAGATTGGGCCAGAATGAGAGCTTGAATCTGATTCCATAGGTAATACATAAAATGAAAATATATACTACAAAAAGGCAAAGTCAAGACTTGAATGATAGCTGAGAAAAAAGTAGAGAGAGCTAAATACATATTTTAAGTTTAATGGGCAGGATAATGAGGGACAGAGGTAGGCAGCAATAGGACCAAAATAGCATTCAATCCACTTAGTAACTGTATACTGAAGACCTACCATATGCTGGGCACCACGCTAAGCACTGGGGAGGCAGTGGTGTAGAAATCAGGATCCCAGCCCTCAATTGCTCATGTCTTGGGGGGGAGGCCAATGCACAATCATATTAGAGCCATGACCAAGACAGGACAGAGCTAAAGCCTATGACAAACGTAAGCCCAGGGAAATTAAAGAGTATACAGGGAGGCGCCTAAACCAACCTGGGGAAGTATCAAAGGCTTCCCGGAGGAGGAGGATGAGGAAGAATTAGCAACACTGAATACTGGCAGGTAAACAATTCATACTGCGAGAGGCTGTGGCCCCAGGACCCTTGCATCTGCTTTAGCCTTTGACTTCCAAAGTGAGACTCCTGGTCAATGAGGATCTATGGTCACAATCCCTGGGGGTCACCAGCCCTGAACTCTCCCACCTCCACGTCTTTGTCCATGTTTTTCCTTCTGTCCGGATGGCACTCTCCTGTTCCCTCTCCCCAGTCTGTAAAACCATCACCTTCACCTCCCATCAAGGCACAGCTCAAATGCTACCTCTTGTACGCAGCTTTTCCAACTTCCTCTACCTGGAATTAATCTCTGCCTCTTTCTCTCTCTCTCTAAATTTCAATAACACTTTGCTTTTTCCTCTCTTATAGTACACAGCACTCTTGACATTGTATTATAATTATTTGTGTATTTGTCTTATCTCCTCTGCTAAACTATGAACTCCACAGGGGCAGAAAAAACTTGTCTTAACCACCTTTGTATTCCCTGCAGTGCCTTATACAAGGCAGGTGCTTGATACAGGTTGAATGAAGATTATGTTTACCAGGTTCCAGGTAAATGGAAGGAAATTAACAGACAGCCCAGCTGGAAACAGGGGGCAGGCGTCACAGGCAGGCCCAACTTTCTAACAGCTATCATAGAACTGGCTGCTTGCTGGAGTTGTGAATTTCCCATCACTGGTTAGAGAAATTCTTTAAAAGGGAGAGTCTTTTTAAAATGGCTGTCCTAGATGATATCTAAGCTCCTCTAATTTTCACTAGGTTACTACAAGGGAGAATGGTTGATGAGTAAGCTAAGACAGCAGAAACCCGCTACACAGTGAGATAGGAATAGATGTGTGTCATTGTCAATGTGATTGCTCCTGGCTGAATGAAGAGATCGGGGTATTTATTATATTATTAAATTTTTAATCAATTAAACTAAAAGATCCATTCTCAGAGAAATAATGACAGTATGTCATGAGCAAGGATTATAACTAACCTAATTCTAAACATTCCAGGATTTTTTTCTTTTTTTTTGTAGAGATGGGGGTCTCACCATGTTGCCCATGCTGGTCTCAAACTCCTGGGCTCAGGCCATCCTCCTGTCTCAGATTCCCGAAGTGCTGGGATTACATGTGTGAGCCACGGTGTCTGGCTGAGAATTATTTATAAAGTTTGATTTAAACAATAGCTGATCCCCAGATCTGATTTGGGGCATCAGTGGGGCCAAATGACATGGACTTTCTAGAGAACAAATCTCATGATGTCATACAGATACTTAAAACCTTCAATGGCTCCCCATCTCCCTACAACACATTCCTAGTCCTCAGCTTGATGTTTGAGGTCTTTAATAATATAGCTCTTGCCAGCTGCAACTTACAGAACCCCAGACACACTCAGACCCAAGGTTTCAATCTCAAAGCCATATAGGGACTCAGTGGAGTGTGCTGGGCCAGGACAAAACCACAAGGACATGACCCAACTCAACACATGAGCAACTTCACAGGTCCAGCCCCTCTTCCCAGCAGAAATGCAGACTCAGCATTGCAAGTTCTTCTGAGTTTTCAAAAGAATCAGGAAATTCAAATTTTTTTTTTGTAGAACTTGCCATTTTTCAATGTTAGCTTAAAAATGCTTAAACACTGTGTGAAAAATGCTCATCTGTGGCTCATAGATCTCTATGCTTTACTTAGACTCTATTTTTAATTACTTAGATTTACTGAAAGGTGCTATGCTCACACCCCTTCAAATATCCCTCCCTGATGTTTCCTCTGTCTAGGTTACTCTCCATCTCCTTTCCTGGATGTATTCCTGCCCAACCTTTAAGACTAGCTTCTAGTTGCAGTCATTCCTGCAGAATTACCTATTTCTTTATACTTGTCCATATCATCACAATGTTTCACAATGAACCTGAGCAGCAGATGCTATCAGTGCCCTCCCACATCCCCTCAGATCCCTTGATGATTTTGTGCACACCAGTTTCCCATGTGCTTTCACTCCCCACAGCCTCAAAATATTGGAATCCACTTTCTCTGAATGCACTGGGAATTTATGTTGCCTAAGAGCAGCCCTTAGCCAATGATTGACAGGTGGACTAGCTTAAATACTTCACCTCCCTTGCTTCTTAATGGGAATTATTTCAAAATATGCTGCCTCCAGATCTCCCATGCAGATTGAGCCAACGTTACCTTCTGCTAGACTTTGTTTGCTATCACATACTTGCTTGGGTTTTTCTTGGAAACATTTCCTATTAAATTGGTTTAAAATGACCCCTCATTTCAGGATCTGCTTCTAGGACGTTTGATAGACAGCTTTTGGTGTGGTCTCCAATGATCTCCAGCACCTTGTATTAATGTCCTTATACAATCCCCTCACCATGAGTGTGACATGTTTCTAAATTCAAAGGTGATGAGTGTCACTTCCATGATTGGGATAGAAGAGACTGACTTCCATCTTGCTACCAGACTCTCCAGATTGTCTTCTCTCCTTGCATGCTTTGATAATGCAAGCTGCCACATTGAAGAGACCTACATGGCAAAGAAATGAAGGTCATTTCTAGTCAACAGCCAATGAAGAGCTCAATGCTGCCAATAACTACTGAGTGAGCTTGGAAATGGATACTTCTCCAGTCAGACTTTCATGTGAGACCACAACCTTGCACCAACATTTGATTACAGCCTTGTGCAAAACCATGAAGCAGAGGACATAGCTAACTCACATCCAGATTCCTGGCCCACAACTGTAAGATAATAAATGTGGGTCAACCTGCTAAGTGATGGGGTCACCTGGTATGTAGCAATATATAACTAATACGAGATCCCAACATAAGACAATGTGTACTATTTCTATAATTAGAAAATATTACATCCTAGATATCTCCTCCTGAAAGCTATTCCTGAGCTCCCAGACCAGAGCGTGTTTGTCACCTCTGTCATGGTCTTTATCACCTTGAATTTAATAATTAATAAACCCAGCCTCCCTGTCTTTTTCTCCCCTACTGATTACCTTGAAGGCAGAGTTTTCAGAGAGAAAAGATCTGATATATTTCTTTATTCATCATCTAAGCATAGTATCATATAGTAGATGCTTAATAAATGTCTATTAAAGTAATTGATTTCTTTGTTAATTGTTTTCCACATAAGATTTTGGCCAAGTGCCTCCCTATACACCATTATTCTCCAGATGCCAAATCAAGGGTAAGGGAGGACTTCAATATTCAGCAAAATCTCTACTTCATGCATCCCCCACATCATTTTCTAAGCAGTTTCTTCTTTTCCATCACCAGGGTGCTTATCAATTGTACATTGACACTTCCTCCCATCTGTTCAATTCATCTGTCGGACGGTCACTCTCTGCCACTTCAGAGCAACAGAGAGTTCACTCTGCCTTTCATACCCCTCTGGGAAGCCCAGGAAAATTATCTCTGATTAATGTCATTTCTTCTTTGGGGCCTAATGACAAAATTACAGCAAAATCTAGCCCTACTTTGCA
Organism: Macaca nemestrina; assembly: GCF_043159975.1. Lineage (NCBI taxonomy): Eukaryota > Metazoa > Chordata > Mammalia > Primates > Cercopithecidae > Macaca > Macaca nemestrina. The sequence goes on along the minus strand of NC_092142.1, from coordinate 16,517,202 downwards.
CCACACTTGGAAAAAAATCTGCTCAGCTTTTGTCTGCCAACCACAGCAAAAACTTGATTAACCAGGACTCAGTGCACATGGGCGGAAGGTTCTTTTCCCCCGGTTAGCAGAGGAATGAGACTGAAAATCCCATTTATTTCCTCCCTTGTTAACTGAAAAAAAGAATCAATAGGTTAGCCCACATTGCTACCCACTGTCAATAAATTCCCCCAAAGAAATTGAGTCTCTCTTGGAAAGATGAGCATTCTTGCAGACCTAAGAATTGTATATTCTGGGACTAAAGAGAGTGTTAGAAATTAGACTGAATCAGCAGAGATCTTTGGCATGTGGAATTTTTATTTAAAACACTATCTGCTATCACTTGTATTCCTGTCTTTGCCCTTCTCCCAGAAGCAAAGTATAAAAAATGTGTGTTCTGGTTTTTCAAGTGTTCCAGATCCTAAAGTCCAGCTCATATAAATTGTAGCATATTCTTATTTATATGACAGAGACTCTCACAGACATCTAAGCTCAAGCTTATTAAACTGAAGTCTCCTGTCTACTCAATGAGTACTCATAGTCTCCTAGGCAGCTCATCCTTTTCTCCCTCTGAGACATGAAACTCCTACTTGGAAGCTTTTCAAGGTCTATGGCATTGTGCAAAAAGAAAAACCTTCCTTGTTATGCAACTAACAGATCCTTTCAGTTCCAGGGGAGGAAGGAGCCGCCAGAATGGTAACTCAATAACCTAGCCAAGTTTCAACTCTGTTTTAAGGGAAAGGAATTGCAAAGAAAGGAAATATTCAATTATTGAGCACTGACTATGCCAGGCACTAAATTGAGAATGCATTTTTTACACCTAATCATAGCCTGAGGCCCTGCATGATCTGGACCCTGCCTGCCTTTTTCATTACACCTCTGACCATGCCCCCACATCACTTAATATGCTATACCCACACTGGCCCTTTTTATTTTCTAGAGCATGCCAAGCTCTTCCTACCCCAGGGCCTTTGCACTTGCTGGTCTCTCTACTGAGAATGCTGTTCCCCAGATATGTGCATGGCTCACTCCTTGTCATTCCTCATTCTTTAATTCAAGGTCACCTCCAAAAGGTAATCCCAAACTAAGCTGTCCACCTCCCATGCTGAGCAATTTTTTTATCTTGTTCCTTTATTGTATTTTCTCCATAACATATCACCATTTTAAATTAACTCGGTTATTGCCTGCCTCTCCATGAATATATAAGCTTCAGGAAAGCAAAGGGTGTTCCTGTCTTACTCACTATTGTGAAACCAACATGCCAGCATGCACATGCCTGCTGTGTAATAGAAGCTCAAAACATTTCTGGAGTGGATGAATAAATAACTTTCTCTCTGAATCCTGCCAAGATAAATATTGTTATTATCCCCGTTAGCAGATAAGGAAGTTGAGGTTCCAAGCAGATTAGGAAATTTCACAAGTTAGCACAGCTAGAAGGTGCTAGAGCAAAGCTTACAACCATGGAACTGTCTAACTCCAGTGCGTGCATTCTCCATCACTCCTAGACACTGTGTGGGAAGACGGGAGATTACACCTTAATCAATTGTTTTCTAACTTCTGTTAATGAAAAATGTCTGGGCAGCTGTGACAAGGAAAAAAAGTCTTTTATCAGCCCACAGTTGTGCGTATGACATAGCAGGGATGCATCTTCTGCATCAAACATTGCCGGTTTGTCAAATATCAGAATAGAATGGAACTTTAGGAAGCCACTATTTCTGATGCACCTGTTTCTTTGGGATCCTCTCAATGGGCAGAGAAGGTCCCAGCAATAGAATGGGTGAGACAGGCATCTGTCTATCTAGGATGGTTGGAGTGCAGGAATTTGATAAGCCCTATATTTGGTGAGGGATGTCTGTCCTCACCCCAAACCTTCTCACCAAGGTGACCTCCCGCCAGCATGGAAGCCAGTGTTGCAACATTGTGAGAAGTGGGCCCTACAACTGTGCTGGTGGCCATTTTTCTAGAACCCTCTTCTTTTACTGATACCTTTGCGTGTACTCCCATCTTCATTTCCGTTGGGCATCTCATTCGTTGCTGTAATTCTTGTCTTCAGTTCAAAGCTCAAAAGCCTCGCAATAAAGTACTGGGTTTTACTTTTTGGATCTTGATCCTTGGCGATACCCCCTATAAAAGTCTGTATCTACTATATCCACTCCCCACCTTCCAGTCATCTCTGAGCATGGCTGATTTAGGGAATTGCTCAACACAATTTCAAAGCCCCAAACAACAAGCTAGCTCTGGACATGCCTACCTGCTATGGTTTGAGTGTTTGTGTCCCTCTCCAAAATTCATCTTTTAAAATCCTAATCCCCAAGGTGATGATATTAGGAGGTGAGGCCTTTAGGAGGTGATTTGGTCATAAGACTGGAGCCCTCATGAATGGGATTAGTGATTTTATAAAAGAGAACCCAGAGAGATCTTCGTCCTTCCTATCAAGTGAGATTATAGTGAAAAGTCAGCCATGTATGAACTAGGAAGCAGGTCCTCAGCAGACACTGAATCTGCAGACACCTTGATCTTGAACTTCCCAGACCTCAAAACATGAGAAATAAATTCCTGTTGTTTATAAGCTACCCAGTTTATGGTATTTTGTTGTAGCAGTCCAAATGGGCTAAGACACTACCCCCGTTCTATTTAAAAGAAAATAATCTATTAGCTCACCACATGTACTGTGCTGAAAATGTCCAACCAGAAGAAAAAGCTTTATAGAGGTGACCCAACAATATGGAGGTGCTTACAACCCCATGGGTGGCTACAAGAATCAAAGAGAGAAATTATACTTCAAAGGCAAAACTTGTACTCTCTCTTCATCCCTATTTTTTCTTACTTTAAGTCATTTTTATTAAGAGAGTCATAATGTTCTCTATCTACATGACACTTTCCATCTTTAAACATTAACTAATTAATTGACTGAAATGGTATCTCGGGAGCATTTATCATCTATCGCATGAGCCAGAGAGCCAGGGAACCGTCTATAAAAGCTGTCGAACACTCAGTGGAGCCTTCATCTTTCCGCTTCCTTTCCCAGAAATGTTTTTTTGTGTGTCTGCATATGAATGTGCAATGGGGAAAAAAATAAAAAGAGAGGATTTGACTTCCACCAATTGCTATAAAAATGTACCTCTGGGAGACATGGAATTTCAATTGTGAAATAATCAGTCTTGGAAATTGTCCTGTCCTCCAGGAAAAGAAAAAATAAGTAGTTTAACAGCAATTGCCCTTCAAAACAATTACTAATTATAATGTCCGTAAAGAAAAATACCCTTGATACCATTACTCCTAATAAAGCCAGGCGAATCTATAGAAAGGAATTAGCTGGCATGTCTAAAATCTGACAGGAGAGCTCTTGGGGATGGGTCAGAAGAGGAGTGAGCTCCAACCAGCTTAAAAACCTGGATCCAAGGCTTTAGGAAGCTTACCACCTGCAGCAAGCCTCTCTCAGCAAATTGGCAAGATTAGCACAAGAAATCAGGCCAGGACAATTACAAATTGAGAACCCAAGTGATTTTTCCTGACCTTCCTTCCACTCTATCCCATCTCAGCTTTCTCCATGAACCTCTTAACCTCCTCTTCAAGCAGGTGTCACGGTGCCTGGAACTCATGCCTTAGAGCTTACCATCTTCCCTTCACCACAGTCCTCTTAAAGACATGTGCCCAGGTAGGGTTACACCAAGAGCCTAAGCCCTTTGAATTAATTTGACTGTCAGATCCTATCTGTTTGAAACAAAATGTGTCATGGAGGAAGGATATTGAAGGAAAGAAAGAGAGAAAAGGGCCACAGAAAAGAGAACTTGGTGGCAGTGCTGAAGATAGACAAATGGAAAAAGTCAGTCTGGTTTCAAATTCTCTATCACTTCCCTGCTGTGAAGCCTGTGTCAAGTTGATTTGAACTCTCTGATCCTCTGACCTCAGATTCTCAAAGTGAGGGGAAAATATACCTGAAAGCCTACTTTTTAAATGAGTGTTCAGTTGCAGACAATGGAAACCACTCCAGCTACTTTACAGAGAAGGGAAGTGATTACCAGACGTAAGCTGACTTAGAAAACCACTGGTAGGGCCCAAAGAGTTGGAGCTTCCAAGAACAATTCCCTGGTCCCCCAAATCACTCTGCCTCTGCTATGATGGGGAAAAACTGCTACCAGCACAGTGAGAAGTCACCGAATCAGGAAGTTAATGGCTGCAGAACTACCCAGACTCTGCAGAGATCCACAGGAGCAAAGTGAATGGCATTATGCCATTTTCCCCTCCTAACTCAGTTATAAATTCAAGACTCACAGAAGAGCATCTGATTTGCAGAACCTGAGTCATAGCCAGAATCCTAGCTGCAAGAGAGTCTGGTACATTGACCTTTTAGCAACCCAGCCTCTGCAGTACAGAATGACACAGTTGACAGAGGCTGGAATGGAAACGGAAGGAGCCCATGCACAAAGGGCATCACCCACATGATGCAGGGCTGTCAAGAGAATTAAATGAGATGGTGTTTACAAAGCACCTGATATGCTGCCTGATCATTAGTAGCTTCTCAATAAACACTAGTTTTCCTTCACTTTCCTAAAATTTTGCTATAGATTGGCCCTCTGAATCATCCTAAAAGAACAGAAGAAAAAACCTGGAAGTAGCCAAATGACCTTCCTAACTTAAATGTGAGGGCTTTTTGGGCATCTTTCATTTAGCAACCTTATTAAACATCAGTTATCTCTATTTAAGGCATTCCCCTACCTCCACAGAAAGAATGAATCATTTTAAGCAGTAGTTTAAGCTTTTACTGTATCCAAACAAAATTGGCAAAGGATCCTCTCCCTGGATAATTATATTTACAGTATTTATCTAACCACTATTTTTTTTTTTTTGAAATGGGGTCTCGTTCTATTGCCCAGGCTGGAGTGAAGTGGTGTGATATCAGGTCACTGCAGCCTCCACCTCCCTGGCTCAAGCAATCCTCCTGCCTCAGCCTCCTGAGTAGCTGGGACCACAGGCACACAACACCACGTTCAGTTAATTTTTTGTATTTTTGGAAGAGACAGGGTTTGTCCATCTGCCCAGGTTGGTCTTGAACTCCTGACCTCAAACAATCCATGCACCTCTGCCTCCCAAAATGCTGCAATTACAGGTGTAAGCCACCACACCTGGCCAATCTAATCACTATTTATTGAGCACATACTAGTTGCCTGGCAGATGTGATTGCTCTCCTTCAAGGAGTTAACTGTCTAGGCAGGATAATTGTGCAAAACTTGTAAGATTACAAATTCTGATAAACTGTTAAGAGAAAAGATCAGAGTCCCATAAGCCAGAGTAAAGAGGGTGAAACTGATTCTATTCAGGGAGTCAGAAAAAATCTTCCTGAGGAAATCATGTCTACACTAAAACCTGAAGGATGAGGAAAAGTTAACCTAGTAAAGAATGGGAGGGAAGAGCATTTCTGGCAGAGAAAACAACACATGCAAAGGCTATGTATTTAGGAAACCAGAAGAATACCTGTGTGGCTGGAGTATGTTAAGTGAGAAGGAGACAGGAGTGATAATTACCTTGGCTATGAAGCTCCAGGCTATTATCTGGGGTGACATTTTCCCTCAGGTTGGAATCCAGATATGTGAGACAATTAACATTTCATAAAAATAACAGTTGAAGCAAAGTTTGTCCGCCTTTCTGTATCTCAGTTGTCTCCTCTGTAGAAGAGAATAGTGTTAACCCTTCACTGGATGATCATGAGTGCTAAACAGGATAACAAGTATACAAGTATTACAAGAAGGCTGGACCTTCTGAGCACAGCAGCAACATCCTCATCATCTTCTTCGGTGTTTAGCCATACCACTCCAGAGAGCTCCACCAAGAACAAGAGAGGTGCTTCCCTGCCTGCATAACTTCTCTGAGATGCTCTCTAGCCCATACACAGCAGAAGCACCCACAGGACACCTTCACCTGGCCACATCTGATTGGACCAGAGTGTACACCTCCTACTACCTGGATCTATCATATTCCTACACTTGGGAAACTCTTACATTCAGATAGAGGCGCAATTGATCAGAGCGCATTAGAAGTTGGAGCTGTAAGGTCAAGAAGAAGTCCCAGGGCCCTGGGCAAGTAGAAACTGGGAAACAGCAAACCCTGAGATTCCAATGGCAGGCGCCAGGCTGCAGAGAGGAGAATGGAGCAGATGAGCAGAGGTAAGCTCCAGAGAGTGAAATGGAGAAAGCAGCTGATTAAAAACATTCCAGGTCCCATGAGGTCCAGCTGCATACATTGGATTTCTAGAGAGCCTTCTGTGTCCAGACAGTAAAACTTCCTATTCACTTTAATTTCTTTGAATGGGTTTCTGTTCCTTGCAATTGAATTATCACTGTCTCAGAGGTCCATCGAAGTGGAGAGCTGAGGCCACCCTTCCTTAAATCAGACCTAAAATGTAACCCTATCAAGCTAACAGGTCATAACACCAGGATCGAGGGCCCCACCACCATCTCAAGGCCTTCACACAGGCTGTTCCCTTTGCATAGAAAGCTCTTCCACCCAGTCTTTTTGTAAAACTAAATCTCACTTATCTTCCAGGCTGCTCCCTTTGAGCATCACTTCTAAAGACTCCCACTCCAAGGTGGATCCTTGCTGTGATTTCCATAGCTCTCAGGACTTCCCTTTGCATTGTGTAACTCACTTTGGATCACTTCTATGTCACCATATGTGACACTCCACACTTGCCTCCCTGTTTCTTGCTTATTCCCCAGGGTTTGAGTGGGGGACACTTAGTAGCTGCACAATAAACATTTGATTAATGCATGATCAATAGTCTAAAGGGATCAAATTGGCATTCTACTGAAAAAGAAGAGTTTCACTTTAACCTACTAGGTGCTCTACTCTATGCAAGGCGTTGGAAACACAAAGATGAATTAGACATAATCCTTGTGTTTAGGTCTTGAAAAGCCTAAGGGAACAGGTGGATAGGCAGATAAGTATGTTTATTACAATGTAACAACATGAGTGTTAGGAGAGAGAGAAACTATAATAGGTGTATTTTTGAAGGTTTCTTGGATGACAGGGGAAGAGAGAGAGATGGAGTAGAGGGGTCCTAGTGGCCCCCATACCACCACTCCTCAGAATTTTTGCAGAAAACAAATGTAGTGAACATCTGATTTTTGACTGCTCAGCATCTACTCTAATTCTGAATACAGCACCTCATTTTTCCCTTTGGAGAAACACCTTCCTGCCCGCTCAGTCCACCAGCACACTGGTGTAAATGGTACCAACTCAACACCTCTGCCCCCAGAGTCAAGGATGGATGTGTGTCCCAAGCCTAGTCAATCAGAATATTCCATCCTCACAAGGAGTGGTTGAGGGACGATCATGTGACAGTTTAGTTAAGTGAGACTCAATCTGGGAGTGTAAATTAGTTCCAACAGTGTGGAAGACAGTGTGGTGATTCCTCAAAGACCTAGAGGCAGAAATACCATTAGACCCAGCAATCCCATTACTGTGTATATACCCAAAGGAATATAAATCATTATATTATAAAGATACATGCACTCGTATGTTCACTGCAGCACTATTCACAATAGCAAAGACATGGAATCCACCTAAATGCCCATCAATGATAGACTGGATAAAGAAAATGTGGTACATATACACGATGAAATACTAGGCAGCCATAAAAAAGGATGAGATCACATTCTTTGCAGGGACATGAATGGAGCTGAAAGCCACCATCCTCAGCAAACTAATGTAGGAACAGAATACCAGACACTGCATTTTCTCACTTATAAGCAGGAGCTGAACAATGAGAACACATGGATACCTGGGGGGAACAACGCCCACTGGGGCCTGTCAGTCAGAGTGGTGGGGAACAGAGAGAATCAAGAAGAATAGCTAAGGGATGTTGGGCTTAATACCTAGGTTATGGGATGATCTGTACAGCAAACCACCTATGTAACAAACCTGCACATCCTGCACGTGTACCCCTGAACTTAAAAGGTGAAAAAAAAGATGACAGTATATCTCAGAATTCCTGGGGAGAAGCAAGGAGAAAGATAAGCTCTTCTTTCACTACAGCCCCTAACCTGGCAGCAGCCTTGAGCTGCTGAAGCCTGTCTTGGGACTACAAGGGGAAAAAATCTCCCCAAAAATAAAGCTTACAAGGAAAGGAGGAGGTCTGAGAGAAAAAGCCACTTCTGCTGTCACTTTGAACACCTGGATTCATCCTGGATTTTTCAGTTGTGAGTCAATAAATTCCACTTTTTCTGTTTAAGCAAGAGTTCCTGAACCTCAGCACTATTGATAGCGTTTGACTGGACGGGGGCTGGCTTGTGCATTGCAGGATGTTTAGCAATGTTCCTGGCCTCTAGAGCCATTCTCACCCCCAAGTCATGGCCACCAAACACAGCTGTAATCATTGCCAACTGTCCCAAGGGGCAAAATTGCCTCCTATTGAAAACCACTGGTTTAAACCAGTTTTCAGGTTTCTATTGCCTACAACCAAAAGTCACCAGCATACAGTAACCTCTCAAATAATTCCCTACCCAATTTCCAGGAATAATTCTCACTCCTACATGCTTTTACTTTCCGTGGTACCTGGAACATCTTTCTACGGGCTTTACTTTCTAAAGCCAGTCTGTTGATTTTACATTTTTTAATTATTAGTGTCAATGAAAGTAAGTCAATCAGATCAAGAATAGCTTAGCTCTCAGTTCCAGCAGTATTTGTACAAGTGACATATTTGGGTACATTGATTATACTTGTTCTTCCTCTTAAAAATTTAAACATCTTCCCTCAATTACTTTCTTTATTTTAGAATTTTCAGCAGTCAATTTTCTTTTATCTACAGGCCTTGCCTTGGATGGGAAACTAATCGATAAGAAATTATATTTTTGCCAAGGTATTTTAAAGTAATGTAACCAGCATATTTGTCTCTCATTCATGACTTTATTGATTGTGAAATGAAAACAGAAATACCACATCCTTGAAACTCTCATTTTATTAAGCTCCATCACAGCTACCTTCGTTCATCGGAGCCATTTCTTCTGACGTCATTGTTTTGGGTGAAGCTTGTGTTTGACCACCAACCTCATATTTTAAATTGAAGATCAGCTGGAGTAGAGTTCTTCCCTCCGAATGAAGGATAGCAGTCTGGTAATTAGTAGCAAAGCTCAAGCAGACAGGCTGCATCTACTAATTCTATCTGAAATTCTTTTCTTTTTTTTCTGCCAGTAATTACTCTTATCTTGGTGAAGCTGACCCACCTCTTGGCCCCTAAATTGGAGTCTCTCTTTCAAGAAAATGTCACATTTTGTTGAATAAGAAAATCAAAATGGAAATGAAGCTTCAAGAGGAGTCTAGCTACCATCTTTTCAAATGCCTTTTGAAACATCAGCCAGGTGAACTTTCAAGACACAGGCACAGTTAGATATGTGGATCTGTTCAGTAGATTGCACTTGGGTATCTGAAGACATCCATGATGCCTAAGAGGGAAGGAAATGGGCAATGACTTCCCAATGCATACAGGTGCTTCATAACACCTGGTGATCTTGTTACTGAAACACCAGAGGCGCAGTGTAGGTTCTACTGCTCGCTGCACAGAAAGCCAATCACTGAGACAATGAGTATTGCCAGGGAAGATGGCTTCAATTGGGTCCTGCGGCCAAGAAGATGGGAGATCAGTCTCAAATCCATTCCCCTAGCTGACTAAAATTAGGTATTTTTATATCAGGGAAGAAATGTAACCATTTGTAGGAAAACAGGAATTAGGGAAAGGAAAGGAAGAGGAGTTGGTCAACAGGAAGCAGGTGGTTGCTTAGGCAGTCATGATGGGTGAAGTATCTGGTGCTTTCTTTGTCCAGATTCAGGGATCTGGTGAGTTTCAGTTCCTTGATTCTATCTGGGAAGCCTGATGGTTGCAGACCTGAGAAAGGAACTCAGATAAGAGAAATGTAGCTTTTGCAAGTTTCAGGACTGGGATGGCTAATTTCTATGTTTATTCAAAAGAAATCACAAACATCAGTTCTATGGGACAATTGGGCCAGTTTCAGTTAGGCCCAGTTTTTTGGCATGGAAAGGAGGAAGGGACTATCAATAATATTAACAGTAAAGCTATATTGTTCCTTTATTAGAGGGAGAGAAATCTATTTACTAAAATCTTTTTTAAATCTATTTTAAAAAGAAATTTATTTATTTTACCACTGTAAAATCTATTTACAGTAGCTTCAAAGTGTGCCAAGTCAGTGAATCAAAGGCACATTGGGAACAAGCTGACCAAACGTCAACCAGCATGAACAGTCTTGAGCCCACAAGACCAAGATGAGCCAAGAACCCACTTCAAGTTTGACCAAAGCAGAGAGTAAATAAGACCTCCCTGTAGGAACCCCACTCTTGTTGCCTAGGCTACATTCCACCCTCCACACTGATAATTTTATCAGAAAAACAAGCAAATGCAAAGGAAGAAAGTGGTGACAGGATAGGATGACACATGATCTAGCCAATTCCATCTAGAAGCAAATAAAGGACAGAGGCTTGGTGGGATTTGTGCATTTGTTCTTTCCACAAAATTACAGAACCCTTACTCTTTGTCTGGTACTGTTCTAGGCTTGGAATACAAACAAAACAAAGATCCCTGCAGCTGTGGGGTATACACTGTAACTGGTGAAGGGTGACATATCAGAGGAAGGTCAATGACTACAGATGAAACGGATTGCATTGAGCCTGGACATTTCCCATATTCTACAAGCCTCCTCCTGCCTTTGGCAGAGGTGAGTGTAAATAAACAAAATGTTTCCTGCACCCCTATGTCCTCCTCTATTTCATTTGTTATGGGAGCAAATTTCGATCTCCAGGACAGGAGAGGGTAGAGCAACTTCTGGTGTGGTAGCTGTAGTGAGTTAGCTTGAGCTGAAGCCAATTTGGGCAATTGTCTACTTAGATAACTCACCTATTCACCTGTTCCTGGCTGCCATCAACAAAGTTGGAACCTCCAAGAAGCAGTTGGGATTAACACAGAGGGCAGTGTCTTAGTCTGTCTTGCATCACTATAAACAAATACCTGAGGTTGGGTAATTTATAAACAAACAAAGGTTTATTTAGCTCCCGGTTCTTCAGGCTGTCCATGAAACATGGTGCCAATATCCGCGTCTGGTGAAGGCCTCAGGCTGCTTCCACTCAGGGTGGAAGGTGAAGGGGAGCCAGCACGTGCAAAGATCACATGGCAAGAGGGAAAGCAAGAGAAAGAGGGGGAGGTATCAAGCCTTTTTAACCCTCAGCTCTTATAGGAACTAATACAGCAGTAACTCACTTATAAACATGAGGATGGCACCAAGCCATTCATGAGGGATCTGCCTCCATGACCCAAACCCCTCCCATGAGTCCCCCACCTCCAACATTGGGATCAAACTTCAACATGAGCTTTAGGGGGACAAATATTCAGATGATAGCAGGCAGTCGGCAAAAACAAGAACTAGCACGTATTGAGTCTGCTTGATGCATCCCTTCACAAATATCATGTCTCGTTTCATTTTCACAACAATTCTATGAGGTATGTATGTATTAGCCCCATCTCACAGATGAAGAAACTGAGGCTCAGAGAGACTAAGTGGCTTGCATAAGATCTGTCTCCAAATTCTATAGCCTTTCTGCATTGTTGTGTTGCCTATTTCGCCCAATAAAATCCAACTCATCAGCATGAGTGTTAATAAATCAATAACCTGAGTACTTCCTGGGGCTGGCTCTGTGTCCATCCCTAGATTGGGCACTGTGAGGGGTATGAAATTAAGGTACAGTCTTTGTTCTCCTGAGACTAAGTTAGCTAAGGAAACAAGGGGAAAAGCATTCATTCAATATTTAACAAACCATACCAACCCTCCACCCACATTCACCCTATCTTGCACAAATACTCATGTATCCCAAAACGTACCAAGCCTTTGCACAAGTCTGCAATGCCCTTTCCTCTCTCCTCTCTGCTTCAACCTACATCGTCTTCATCTTGCAAGAGTTAGATCCTCCAGAAAGCCCCTCTAAACCCACGCTACTCAGTGGACTTTCTTCTATGAATTCTATACACCCTGGTGCTCCTCTCCACCATAAAACTCTCTGGAAAAAAATCAGCGAGAGCTTCAGAAGTTAGGCAACTCTGTAAGTGAGATGACTGGGGAGAAAACAAAAGCCTGAGATGGGGAAATGGCTAAAGACAAAAGAGAGGAAAGAATGCGTATGTGGCCCAAGGTGGTACCATCTACAAGAGAAAACTGACAGCCAGGTAAGGGACTGTATAGAGCTAGGGAGGTTGTCCAGTAAGAAATAGAAGACACCATTACTCAAAACCAAGTTAATTACGATGTTCTGCTTTCACTTATTTTTTCTAAGTGCTTCCACCTCTGGAAGAATTTCTGATCAAAATAACTTGAGGTCAGTAGTAGGTATTGTCATTCCCATTTAGTGGAAGGAGAAACTGAGACGTTCAGAGAGGTTAGGTGAGCTGCCCAAGGACACACAGCATGAAGATACTAAGGCAGCAAAGTGGTTAAGATCAGACCCTCTGGTGTCAGGCAAACAACAGCTCTCAACCACCAGGCCGTATGACCTTGGACAAGAGACTTAACGTCTCCAAGACTCAGTTTCCACACCTAATAAAAGGGGACTAAAAAAAATCTCTACTTTGTAGACATGTTGTACGGTGACATAATCACACAAGACCTTTGTCCGTCCTTGACATCTGTGACAATAAACCTTTGTTCCACTCATCGCCACTGCTTTTGTTTCGCTAGGGTCATCTGCAAAACCGCTTGTGTGAAACTATGGTCCCAGTTGCTCTCCAGGGACACCAGGGCTTCCTTTTAAAATATAGCAGCCAAGATGGCTTTGGGTTCCCAAATTTCTGGGCTCTTGTTTCACTGCACATCCCCTTCCTTAAAAAGCCAGCAGCTTCATGTTTCCTTTCTAAGCTGCCAGGAAATAAATGCCAGGTTCTGGCTTTATGAAACAGTTTGGGAAATAATTAGCTTGCCTTCCACAGAGGCCAGAGTTCACTTCCAAGATATTTAAAACTCCACTGATGGCTTAAAATAAATATCACAGTGGAGATGTCAAAATATCTGTGTGTTCTTACACGTGACATTTGGAGGGGAGGGGGGACTAAAAAATGTAAATGGATTTATCAAAATAATCTTGAGGTAAGACCTTTGAGGCTTGATACCCCAGAAGTGACATATTGCTTTTAAGTTTCTTTTTTTTTTTCTTTTGTAAGTTTATTTTTCTCCTTGGAGGGCACTGAAAGTTTTGCTGTGAGAAGCAGTAAAGGTCTGTTTTCAAAAAGAAAATAAAAGCATGATTGTATTTTCAAAAATCAATCTTAATAATTTCCAGCCATTACTTTATGAGCTTAATGCAATCCCCAAACACTGATAACTGATTTCTCCAACTGGAAGATGTGAAGCGTACCCAATGGATGCCAAGTTCCGGGCTGAGTATTTTAAATATTTCTTTAATTATTAATCTTCATAAGTGCTCAATGAGGCAGGAATGATATTCCTCATTCTGTAGAGGAGGTAATGGAGACCCTCAGGTACTTGCTTAAAAACATGGGGTTAATAAAGCAGAAAGCCAGGATTGAAGCCTGAGTGTCTTTATCCTGACTCCATGCTCTTTCCATGGAGTTCTTCGCCCCATCCGGATCTAGGAGTGCTGAATATACTCAACATTATCAGGCAAGACAACAAACATACCCGTGTCAGCTGGAGTTTGTGGCCAGTGTAAAGCAACATAGAGTAAATCTCAAAGAGAAGTAGGTCTAAGAAATACCCACAACCTCAAGAATATGTCCTTTTCTGGCTGGGAGCAGTGCCTCATGCCTGTAATCCCAGCACTTTGGGAGGCCAAGGCAGGAAGATCACTTGAACCCAGGAGTTCAAGACCAGCCTGGGCAGCACAGTGAGGTCTCGTCTCTATTATTTTTTAAAAAATAGAATATGTCCTTTCCCCCTTGCCTGCCTGGACAAAACCTTCTTCTTTATCTCTTGCTGCTTCCCACTTTGCATTTTCTGCTGTTAAACATCAAATCACTTCTGTTGCCCAGAACTATGTCTCTGGTTCCATGTAACTATGCCTTTGCAATGCTGTGCCTTTTTCCCAAATGCTGTTCCCCCACAAACCACTTAGTGAAGTCCTGTTCATCCATCAAAACCCTGATGAAATACGACCTTTTAAATAGAAGTCTTCTTCATCCCTCTCCCACTTCTGGACCCAATGGAATTCACATGTTCCTCTTAGTCCATAGCATGTACATGCTTACATTTTTATAATTATTGCAATGTCTGGGATTTGGATCTCTGGGTTAGTTGTTTAGTTTGGCTGATATATCAGTCTCCCTCACTCGAGTGGCTTTCCTGCAGGCAGGGGTTATACCTGAATCCACCTTTGTATCCTCTATGCCCAGCCCTGTGCCCAAGTCAAACCAAGCATCTAACTGAATTGAATCAAAATTGAAAATGAAAACAAATATCTTAGAGAACTAGAAGATAGGGAAACAAGTGTCAATGTTGTAAGAGTCTATTACAGAGCAATCAACCAGACCATGTTTCCCTAATGCAGATTACAAAGCTGGCACAGAGGCGACACGGAGCAGCAGCGGGGATTTATGCTCTCTGGACATCTGTTGCGCGTCTCTTCTGATAAATCCTCGCCTTGCCTTGCTGACGATTTCATCTTTCAGAAGACAGAGGGAGCGACAGAGGAAATGGTTACTTGCCACTAAATCCTGGCAACGAGGAAACACTATTTAATGAGAAAAGTGGAATCCTTAGAAGAAAAAAAAAAAAAAAATGGGCACATAATCCGAGAGTTAATGACGGTGCAAGAAAGGAAGAAAGAAAAAAAGCACCCATTAAAAACCTACAGTGTGCCGCCTACTTTACATGTGTTACTACATTTAATGGTCACAACAACCCTGGGAGGTGGGTTTCAGTTACTTCCATTACAGAAAACAAAGCCAGAAAATGGAGAAAGTAACTTGCCTAAGGTCATAAAAGGTAAGTCTATCTGCCTGCAAACCCCCAGTTCTAACTTCACATTAGGCTGCTGAGTAAAAAAGCAAGGCATTGCCCGACTTCAAACCTAGAGTTGATGAATAAAGCAGCATCAGTCTGTATAGGCTAGGTAATGCTACAGTAACAAAACACACACACACACACACACACACACACACACAGAGAGAGAGAAATCAAAATCATGGTCATGTGACATGATCAAGCTATTTCTTCCAGCCTTGGCAGCTTTCTGGACAGGCAGCCACCCTCCTTTGTGTGCTGGCTCAGTTCTCCAGTCTGCTTCCAGCTCATGAGCCTCCATCTCAACAGATGTTTCAGACCTTGCCTCATTCGTGGGGGGAAAAAAAGCCCTAGAGGATCTCACCCCAGTAACTAAATGCTGCCACCCAGAAGTCACATGTGTCACTTCCGCTCGCATGGCACAACCCAAGGCCAAGGGGCAGAAAAGTGCAATTCTCCACCCAGAAGGAGAACAAGCCAGAAACGGTTGTGCAATGAAAATTCCAACCACAGTAGCTTTTTTAAAGATGAGAAAAAACCTTCCATATGCAGCAATAAAGACTTGCCAAGCCTGGTCTCTGTATACTACCAGGGGAGAGAGGAGAAACATGAAAACAAAAATTAATAACTAGACGGCAATGATCAAAAAGAGAGAGAGGGAGGGAGTGATATTGATGGGAGAACTGGGTTATGGAAAAGGATTTCACAAGAATCACCAAGCACACGTGGAAGGTCAGTGTCATGAACAAGGTCCCTGGACACAACCCAAGAAGGAAATACTGTACAAAAGAAAGTGCACAACTGCCTTCATCAGTTCAGGCTCCTACAACAAAATACCATAGCCTGGGGCTTAAACAACACAAGTTTCTTTCTCGGAGTTTTGGAAGCTGGAAGTCCAAGATCAGGGTGCCAACATGGAAGGTTCCAGTGAGGGTTCATTTTATGGTTTGTAGACAGCGACTTTCTTGCTGTGTCCTCACTTGGCAGAGAGGGAGACAGCACCAGCCTCTTTCTCTTCTTATAGGAACACTAATCCCATTCATAAAGGCTCCACCCTCGTGATTTAATTATCTCCCAAAGGCCCCACCTAATATCATCCCAAGGAGATATCATCCCGTTGGAGGTTAGGGTTTCAACATATGAATTTATGTGGGGGACACAAACATGGCTCCACAGAAAAGAGGCTCAGAAATTGTGTCTACCCATTCAATTTTTACCATTCAATTCCATTCCCAGGAATTAGGAAGAAGCAATTAATAGGACTAATAAGAGCTGTCTGGAGGCCCTTATTGACAAGGCTGTGAGCAAAGGATAGAAGGTGCGACACAAATAAAAACTGCTTTGAAAATGGAAGCAAGATAGCCTGACAGAAAAGGCACTGGATCTTTGCCCCTATGCTGTGTGGCCTTATAAAGTTACTTAACCTCTCTGAGCCTTGGATGGCTTCTATGTGCAATGGGAATAATATACCATTTGCCTCAAAAGGTAGTTGTGAGGATTGAGAAGATCCTGCAGTTACTATACTTGTCAAAGTGCCCAGGAAAATGTTAGAGCAAGGAAAACAGTCATAAGAATGAGAAGGATGAACATGATAAGAAACCCTCCAACTGGATAAATTCAAGCTGGTTGTCCCAGGAACCATCTGTCTTGTAACTCTCTGGCTTCATTTCTCACAACCCTATTCTTACCTGAATTTGCTGCATTGACCTTTTTTGTTCTTATTTGATCATTCCAGGAATGCTCATGCCTTCGTGCCTAGTCACTTTGGGGTTCTCTCTTCCTAGAACACTTCTCAGAACAGGAGAGCATGTCTTGTTCCAGTGCTATTATATTAACTCATTGAAACCTTCCATAATTACCTACTTGAAATTATAACATCCACCCCGCTCCCCACACTCTCTATCCTCTTTCCTTCCTATATTTTCACACTGGCAACTATCATTTCCTAATATGCAAAATAATATACACTTTTTTATTGTCTAACCCCCCTTCATTAGAATATATTCAGAAACTTAGACGAATTCTCCAGCCAAGAAAAACACCTGACACATAGCATACATTTATCATTATAAGTTGCTTTTGCTGCTGTTATTACAGCAACTCTGCATTTCTCTACTCTGATCCATTACATTTTAATTTTATATTTCAGCAACAGGGAATGCCTTATTTCTTTGTGGTTTTGTTTTGTTTTGCTTTGTTTGTTTTTTGAGACGGAGTCTCGCTCTGTCACCCAGGCTGGAGTGCAGTGGCACAATCTCAGCTCATTGCAAGCTCCGCCTCCCGGGTTCAGCCATTCTCCTGCCTCAGCCTCCCGAGTAGCTGGGACTACAGGTGCCCACCACCACTCCTGGCTAATTTTTTGTATTTTTAGTAGAGATGGAGTTTCACTGTGTTAGCCAGGATGGTCTCGATCTCCTGACCTCATGATCTGCCTGCCTTGGCCTCCCAAAGTGCTGGCATTACAGGCTTGAGCCACCATGCCAGGCCCAAGGCATTCCTTATTTCTATATACTCCTTCTACACCTTTTACTCTGGCATTGCAAGTTCCTAGCAAAATATCCTGAAGAATTCATGCTCAAACCTACTCTTCTCATACTATCTTACTGAAACTTGTTCTTACTTCAGTCTTGGAGCTGCCCATCACATCACACTTATTGAGCCTTGCAGTGGCCTGGACACCAACCTGTGAGAAGTCACCAGCATCCAAAATATCTGAGACTCACAGAATAGGCAGCATAAGCTCCGGCAACGATTGTTATTTCCTCAACTGCAGGATCAAGATGTGGCTGTGAATGTCACTCTCATCGTTAATACTCATTTTGTACTGCTTATGATTTTTTTTTCCTTCAGGGAAATGAGGTTGAGATCAAAACCAGGATCCAGCTCATGTGATTCCGTATCATAAAGAATATGGAAGTACATGCATGGGGCTCCAGCAAAATTTGCTTGGACTCAGTTAACATGCAATGGTGTGCAAGTAGTTATGATGCCTGAATTCCTGGGACAACTTCCGATTACTTTTACAACACAGAGACACAATATAGGCATCATTTCAATATCAGATCTTATCTGTCTGAAAATACCAAGATCACTAGGGCAATGAAATAAATAACCAGCTATAAACCAGCTACAAATTATCTAGAGGGTACAGCCTCCATTCTCTACAGGAAAAGAGATTCACATTCACAGTACCAGGCCCAGCAATAAACACCTTAAATATTAATGTTATTCCATTTCATATCCACAATAAGCATTATGGCAAGATAAATTCTATTGGCTCCATTTTATTTTTAATTGCCCAGACTGGAATGCAGTAGTGCAATCACAACTCACTGCAGCCTCAACCTCCCAGGCTCAAGCAATCCTCCCGCCTCTCAGCCTCCCAAGTAGCTGGGATGACAGGTCCATGCCACCACACCTGGTTAATCTTTTTATTTTTTGTAGAGACAGGGTTTCACCATGTTGCCCAGTCTGCTCTCGAACTCCTGGGCTCAAGCAGTCCTCCCGCCTCAGCCTCCCAAAGTGCTAAGATTACAGGCGTGAGTCACTGTGCCCAGAGGCCCCATTTTTCAGACAAGGAAATTAAGGCTCAGAAGCGCTAAGATCATTGCCTAACTCTATGCATATAGCAAAACACAGAGTTAGAAGTCACAGCTATGTCTGCCTGACTCCGGACTGTGGTTTTTCCACTACAAGGGATGAAATTGGGGAAAATAAACTGCTCAAATGAATATATAAATAAAAACAAACCAATGAACAGGAGTGCTGGTAGACCTGCTTCTTTGCGACTGCTTAATGGCTTAAAGGAGCTATTTATTTGGTTTTGGAGCCGTCAAAGCCAGGGCAAGGTGATACGTTTAGTCCAGATGGGTCCCTCACCCCATTTGGGAACCAATCACTGTCCCCTATAAACCTAGTTCATTGAAGGCACTTAATTGAATCCAATCATCCACGTTACTAATTGGCCTCCACAAGCCAACAAAAGAAAAGATCGGTTCATCCAATTAACCTTAGGACTAGCTCACCCTTGATCTGAATGCTCATCCAGATGGAGAGAAGTCCTCTGGGCCAAGACTGGGGAGACTGAGCCCCCCTCTCTCAAAGCTGGCAGCTTTTTAAAGGCCACCAACTCAATTTCACAAGAGATGGGGAGAGGCAGATGGCGAACAGAGTACCTGTAAAAACTCAAAGATACACGGGGCCAGTGGAGCAGCTTGCACACTTGCAAGTTGTATTCCCTACTTTTCCTCCCAAGTAGTCTCAGTCTCCCAACCTGATTGTCTTATAAGCCAAAACAGCTTTCGCGCAGCTTGATACCCTCAGCCTTGATTTTTAAATGACTAGAAATTCAGGAGGCAGAAGAGCGATAGTCTTAGCTCAAAAGTCAGCTGGACCCGGGTTTGAGTCCCAGAGCCACAGCACAACAGCGGCAAAACCTTGAGCAATTAGTGATATCTCTAAGCCTCGGTTTCTTCATCTCTAGAAAGGGAATAAAAACATAGTGTCTCCCTTTCCTTAGGTTGCAGCTGTGAAGTGAAGAAATACAGGTAAAGCCTTTGACATAGGACTCAGCACACAGCAAGTACTCAATGAATGTTGGCTATGTATCCTAAAAAGGAGAAAGGTTAGCTAGCCTATAAATTTTATAGGTCAACATCAGTAAATGACACTTCACCATACTCTGAATCTTCTCTTGATCTGTGTGCTTACAATTTCTGAATTTTAAGCTTCTCTTAAGTCCTTATTTGGGGGTCCCTTGGGATAGTTAATGTTCCCCCAAAACTATCTGCATTGCACCCTGCTCATGTTCCTTCTAGAAACATTACTGGGATGAGCCTGGAACAGCTCATCCACATCATGGTTTTAGCCATCAAATCATTCCCTCAATCAATATGCATTAATCATGTATTGATCACCAATTACCGTGCTCTATACACAGCGCTGGGCACTGCATATCCAGCTCTCCTGCCCCACTTTGGTGGCCAAGATCCTGGAAACTCAAAATGTCCAAAGCTTGATGCCGTGGGTTAAACCGTATCTCTAAAAATTCATATGTTGAAGCACTAACACATTTGAGAATGTGATGGTATTTGGAGATGGGGCTTTTGGGAGGTAAGGAGGTTTAGATGAGGCCATGAGGATGGGATCCTTGTGATGGGATTAGTGCCCTTATAAGAAAGCACTAGACAGCTTGCTCACACTCTCTTCACCACATGAGGACACAGGAGAAAACCATCATCTGCAATTCAGGAAGAGCGCCCTCCCCAAGAACCAAATCAGCTGCACCATGATCTCAGACTTCCCAGTCTCTAGAACTGTGAGAAATAAATGCTTGCTGTTTAAGCCATTTGATCCACAGTATTTTGTTAAAGCAGCCAGAACTAAAACACTTGGTTTCCAACTTTCTCTTAAAACATGCTTCTCCCCTGTCTCCTGTCTTGGCGACCGGCTCCACTGACCAACCCAAATTGAAATCATCTGAGATTTTTTCCTCCCTTACTCTCATATCCAATCAGTCCCCGATTCTTAATCGTGGGTTCTAGATTTGGGGGAAAAAAAAAAAAAAAGCTCTTCCATCTTTATAAACAGACCTTTTTCTCCATTCATAGCTGATTTCTACTCATCCTCAGGGCTCATGGCGTCTCCTCCAAATCCTCCAGCAGCCTTCAAGGTGGCCTTATTACTTTCACTCTTCCCCGGTAGAGTCCCTGCCCAAAAACCATCTTCTGAAACACAATTCTGAATCTGCCCCTTTTCTGCTTAAAAACCTTCAAGAACTCACAAAACCTCCAGGATAGAGTCTCTGCTCCTCAGCTGGGAAATCCCACTGTGAGCCCCCGCCCCTGCCCAGGGGTTTCTCAACAAGCCCCCTTCACTTTAATCAACCTACTTGCAACATCCCCAAATGGGCCAGGTGCTTTCAAACCTCCCCACCTTTGCAGGTGCTGTTACTTCTGCTCCAGTCCCCTCTCCCTTCCTTGACTGCCGAGCTACACTTTATCCTCATCTTTCATAGGTTCAAATCCCCCCATGGGCCATTACTGAGCTCCCTTCCCAGGCTGTATAAGGCTACTACTTTCCTCTCTGTTACAATATATTCCCACTATAAAAAATATGACACAGTCTATTGTAACTTGTTCTTTCCCTCTTTCTCTGTCCCTCCTCCACATAACCAGATGGTCATTCCTTTGAGGACAGAGAGATCCTGTCTTATTTATTTTCAATGCCATGCAGGTTTTAAGGATAAAAATCAAGAAAAAATAAAGTTATGGCAACTGTGCTAAAGCCAGAAATTTCTGAAAACGACTGTTTAATGCATACCACGGGGATAATTACAACGATAACAATATCAACTATTTTAAGTGCTAAATATGACTAAACATTTTATAGGCATAGCTCATTTAATCCTTTTAACCACCCTAGGAAGAAGTATTATTTTTGCTCTCTTGTTTTTTGGATGGGATAAATGAAGCACAGATCTCTCTCTCTCTCTCTCCCTCTCTCTCTCTCTCCCTCTCTCCCTCTCTCCCTCTCTCTCTCTCTCTCTCTCTCTCTCTCTCTCTCTCTCTCTCTCTCTCACACACACACACACACACACACAGTGGGTTTGGGATTCAGAAAGGCACAGTTCCTAAAGTGGCTCTGTCATTTATCATCTGTGTGACCTGAAGGCAATTCACTTAATCTCCATTTGTTTCCTCATCTCTGGAATAAGAAAAGACTTGTGGTAATTTTAAAAGACTATTTACAAAAAGTATTGAACCAGGATCTGTGGCATGTACTTGTAGTCCCAGCCACTCTGGAGGCTAAAGCATGAGGATCGCCTGAGCCCAGCAGTTTGAATCCTGCCTGAGCAACATAATGACACTGTCTCATAAAAAATAAAATTTTAAAAAATAAAATTAAATTGATGCCTAGTAGGTACTCAATGATATTGTCTCTTTCTCCAAACACTTACCCAGATCTGTATGCTTCAGGAATAGTATTAATGTCTTCAACCGGGTAACTAGTCCGCAGATTGGCTGAGATTCGGGCATGTCAATATCACTTAGTACCAGCTTACCTAATAGACCAGCTCTGAGTCTCTCTCCATCCATGTCTCC
Source organism: Macaca nemestrina (assembly GCF_043159975.1). Taxonomy (NCBI): domain Eukaryota; kingdom Metazoa; phylum Chordata; class Mammalia; order Primates; family Cercopithecidae; genus Macaca; species Macaca nemestrina. The sequence goes on along the minus strand of NC_092142.1, from coordinate 16,495,073 downwards.
CACTCACACAACTCCAGCCTCATGAATAAGGTGAGGCTCAGGGAGTGTGACCTGCGACGAGGTTACAATGAGCATGACTGCCATGCAGTTTGCTTGATAACCTTTAAAAAGCTGAAAGCTTAGCAGTTTGGTTTTGAGGCTGTAACGCAAATGTGAAAGTGTTCGACGTGTATTTCTGTCAACCACACCTGAAAGGCCATGTGCAACACCACGTGCCCAGGTGCGGAAGCTCAGAGACTTGACGTAGGTGGGAATTGGCCGTGATAGGATTGAAGCAGCCATCTGTTTGCTGGCAGATTCTGGAGGCACCTTCTCCATTAAGCCCCCCTTTCCCGTCCTCTGGCACCCCCAGCTCCTCACTCAGGAATACATTGAGATTTCCAGATGTATTGATTACAGGGGCAGGCTAGCTTTGGGCAGGAGAATGGGGAGAAATGGATTGACTTTATTATTTGTGGGTGGAAAAAAAAAGAAGAATAAACAAGGGTGCTTTTGTCTGAAGGACAAAACCAAAATTATCGGTTGAATGGGGCTGAATTAAGCACTTAAAGTTCAATCCTTCCAGAGTGCTGACAGTGCACAGGCAGAGATCAATACAGAAACAATTTGGGCCGTGGGGAACCTGGGCCCTGCTTATTAACGGCTAATTATACCACGTTTTCTGCCGAATTGGGTTAGTTCCCTTAAAGATTACGAAACAGCAGAACGGCTTGGCATCGTCGGACCCAGTTCTGGGATCCAACCCCCCAGAGCAGGAAGTCCGAGGTTCAGGATAAACTCCCAAAGACCTTTTATTTGTAGAGCCCACTTCCCAGTTTGCCACTTGCAAATCAGGGTATAGAAAGCCCACCACATTTTTACTGGAATTTTGAAATATGACTGCCAACGGCAAGATGGATATTTCACTAGGGCTTTCAGTACGGCCACACCCGTTGTTCAAAACAGGGACACTCTTCCACGCCAGCAGCACAGCAACCTTCCCCGCTACTTCCCATGCCCCTCCCTCTCATCATCCAGGCTTCACACCTGGCCGAGCAAGGGCATGCGGGGCTCGCTCCGGCATCCACTCTGGTGAGTCTGTGCTCATGCCCTCCCAGTGCTCAAACATTTTCAGTACGACCCTGACGACAGGCGGTAACTTTCCATAATCCGTTAGTCACCAGCCAGTCTACAAACGCAGATGCCTTCCTGTGGGGAGGGGGATGTTTATTTCACATACACAATGTCACACACATATACACACACTGTATAAATACACAACTGCATGTATGTGTATGTAGTTATATATGACCATATAGAATACGGAAATATTTATATATTAAATATTTATATTTTATATTACATTCCATTAACTATATATTAACTATATATACATGATATATTTGGTATATATACCATATATATTCCATTAACTATACATGGTATATTTGGTATATATAGTATATATGGTACTATATAGTATATATGGTACTATATATACCAAATATACCATGTATACTATATATGGCATATATAGTATTTATAGGTACTAAATATATAATATATATTATATATTTTATTATATATAAATATTATATATAAATAGCATATATTATATTATATTATATATAAATATTTTATATAATATAATATATAAAAGTATAATATATAATATATTATATAATATTATATATTATTATATATAATATATATTATATATTATATAATAAAAATTATATTATATATTATATATTATATATAAATTATTATATATTATATAAATATTATATATTATATATAATATTATATGTTATATATAAATATATAGTTACATATATTTAGCATGAAATATACTATATATGTATAGATATGTGTATATATAATATATACTATATATAATACTATATATACTATATTTAGTATATACTAAATTTACTAAATATAAATATTAGTAACAAATATATATTTAGTAAATTTAGTATATTTGGTATATATAAATATTTAAAGTCACATATAGTACCTATTTAGTACTAAATATATACTATATTTATATATTTAGTAAATATATAAATGAACATGTACTATGTGTAAATACATCTAAATATATAAATGTATATATTAAATATGTAAATATATAGTTGCATATAGTACATACTATACATGTAGTTATATAGAGTATATATAGAATATAAGCTATAGCAATATATATATAAACTATACACGATCATCCCTTGGTATACATAGGGGACTGGTTCCAGGGCCCCCAAGTGTACCAAAATCTGTGCCTACCCTAGACCTGCAGTCAGCCTTGCAGAACTCGAGGATAGGAAAAGTCACCCTTCGTATACACAGGGGTTTTGAAGCAGTTCAAACCTGTATTGTTCAAGAGTCAGAGATAGCTAGATAGATAGATAGATAGACACACACACACGTATATAGATGCACACACACAGTTTATGTAAACTTGGTGTGTTTGGGAGATGTTTCCACGTTACCACGTACAAATTTATCTGATCTTTTTAACAGCTGCATGGCGCCCAGTAGTATGGATATACCGTAATTTAGCCACGCTCTAACTGATGAACATTTAGGTTATCCCACATTTTCTCTATCACAAAACATGCTGCAATGAACACCTCGAACATATATTATTCTGCACATATGTGAATATTTCCACAGGATAGATTCCAAGAAGTGGAATTGTTGTGTGTTTTAAATGTTGGCAGATCTTGACAAACTATTCATACTTTCTCTCATACAAAAATGATGGTGATGTGTGCCCCCATTTATCTGGATGGTCTGCAGAAATGAGCTCCCTCAAAGTGGTCTCTGGTCAACACGATGGGTCTCTGTGATGTGCCCATCTGCATTTAGCAATCAGAGTTCACAGAGCTCTTTCCAGTCTGCTTGGCACACGTTTGCTCACAAAGAAGCTGAGGGAAGCTTCACTGCTGTTTCCAAAAGGCAGATTATTCCAGATCTCCGCAAAGCTTCCAGTCTGTTGAGCTACCTGAGAATGGCAAACAGCAACTTCCCCTGCAGAGTCCTGAAGTCAGAGTTTGGTCATCAATTGCTACCCAGATCCTGAAGCCACTGTGCTGGTCTCTAGGGCAATGTGAACTCCTGGTCATCATGCCTTGCTTAGGATGTCACCAAGCGTCCCATGAAAAACAGCTGTCAGTCTGTCCCTCGAATCATAGGACCTCAAACGCGGCACAGACAGCCAAATAGAAAGCAGATGCTCTTCCATTTCCTTTATCTCCCTGTTTCCATTAAAAATAAAAGCCTCAGAGCATGGAAGCAGGCAGAGGAGAGGGAAGTATTGTCCATAGTCAAAGCATCTCCACCCCAGATCAGTCAGCCAGAATGTCCCGCCACATAAGCATTTTTATTCATTCCTGGATGTTCTTGAGGCATCTTCCAAAAATGTACACGACACAATAAAATTGGAAAGTGTAATTAACAGACAAAGTCAGAAAAATGAAAAATATATATGAGACAAGATATAAAGACCCAACCTAAATGCCCACCAATAATAGACTGGATTAAAAAAAAAAAAGTGTTATATATACACCATGGAATACTGTGCAGTCATAAGAAAGAACAAGCTCACATCCTTTGCAGGGACATAGATGGAGCTGGAGACCATTATCCTTAGCAAACTAACACAGGAACAGAAAAGCAAATACTGCATACTCTCACTTAGAAGTGGAAGCTACATGATGAGAATATATATAGGGGAACAACACACACTGGGACCTATCAGAGGGTGGAGGGTGGGAGGAGGAAGAGGATCAGGAAAAATAACTAATGGGTACTAGGTTTAATACCTGGGTGATGAAATAATCTGTACAACAAACCCCCATGACACAAGTTTACCTGTGCAACAAACCTGCACATATACCCCTGAACTAGAAATAAAAGTTAAAAAAGAAGAAGAAGAAAGACCGAGGAGAAAGAAACCTGTGTGAGGCGTTAAGTTCTGTACAATTTTTAGGCATTTGGACTCCAACTGGGTCCTAAGCTCTCTGTGGTCAAAACCAAACAACAACAACAAAGGCGGGGTAGAAGCTTAGGGAGGTGGAACTACATTTAGTGTCCACATCTACAATGTGCATGAAAAGAATTCCCACATTTTGACTTTAAGAATAATCACAGAGCCTGGGCGTGGTGGCTCATGCCTGTAATCCCAACGCTTTGGGAGGCCGAGGCGGGTAGATCACCTGAGGTCAGGAGTTCGAGAGTTCGAGACCAGCCTGACCAATATGATGAAACTCTGTCTCTACTTAAAAAAAAAAAAACAAAACAATGCCAGGCGCAGTGGCTCAAGTCTGTAATCCCAGCACTTTGGGAGGCCGAGACGGGCGGATCACGAGGTCAGGAGATCAAGACCATCCTGGCTAACAGGGTGAAACCCCGTCTCTACTAAAAAATACAAAAAACTAGCCGGGCGACATGGTGGGCGCCAGTAGTCCCAGCTACTCGGGAGGCTGAGGCAGGAGAATGGCATAAACCCAGGAGGCGGAGCTTGCAGTGAGCTGAGATCGGGCCACTGCACTCCAGCCTGGGTGACAGAGCAAGACTCCGTCTCAAAAAAAAAAAAAAAATTAGCCAGGCGTGGTGGTGCATGCATGCCTGTAATTCCAGCTACTTGGGAGGCTATGGCAGGAGAATCGCTTGAACCTGGGAAGGAGAGGTTGCAATGAGCTGAGATTGTGCCACTGCACTCCAGCCTGGGCAACAGAGTGAGACTCTGTCTTAAAAAAAAAAAAAAATCACAGAGTGGAAGATAGGAAATAAAGATGGCACCACTTTCAATTTCTCAGAATAGGTCTGTTTCTCATTTGAACAGTATAATATCCAGCCAGGCCCCCTCTCCAACCAGTAGGCTAAGACCCTTGCAAACTGACCTGACACCCCGCCATACCCAATCTTGGCACCCTACCCCCTTCCCCCTCCTCAGGGCGCTGCCCAAACCAGACAAAAAGCAGGCGCCAAGAGGCTCCCACAGGACTCTCTACAGCTCCTAGTGACCTTCTTTCTGTTTAGTTCTTTAAAAAAATACAAAAACATAAAAACTTAGTTGGCAACTGTTAAACATTAGGAAATTGCACATGAAAAATCCTGATCTCTCACTTTTAAAAAAAAACAGGTGGAAAAGAAAAATACCCCACATAACATCTCCCCACAACTGGTGCTGGGGCCTCCTTGGAGCGGGAAAGGTACCTCCCATTTTGTGCACCCAGCCCGCTTTCCTGACTCATGCCCATGCAAACCCCAGCTAGGCAACAAATACTGAAACATTTTTTATTTTATTTTATTTTATTTTATTTTATTTTATTTTACTTTATTTTATTTTAGTAGAAACGGGGTTTCACCATGTTAGCCAGGCTGATCTCGAACTCCTCGCCTCAAGGCCTCCTCCCACCTCGGCTTCCAAAAGTGCTGGGATGACAGGCGTGAGCCACCACCCCTGGCCTAACTTTTCAGTTTTTTTTTTTAACGGAGAGAAAACATGAATGAGGTGAGTAAAATGGCACCAAAAGACCTGAATTTGGACCCATGACCTGGCCGTCCATTTTCTGAATCCACCAAATGAGGGGTCAGACATTGAATGACTATTCTTTGCACCTCTGACAATGTTCTTTCTTTTCTTTTTTTTTTTTTTTTTTTTTTTTTTTGAGACGGAGTCTCACGCTGTTGCCCAGGCTGGAGTGCAGTGGCGCGATCTCGGGGACTACAGGCGCCCGCCACCGCGCCCGGCTAATTTTTTTTTGTATTTTTAGTAGAGACGGGGTTTCACTGTGGTCTCGATCTCCTGACCTTGTGATCCGCCCGCCTCGGCCTCCCAAAGTGCTGGGATTACAGGCTTGAGCCACCGCGCCCGGCCAATGTTCTTTCTTTTCATTGACGGAGGTCCCACTCCCCAGGGTAGGGGATTTTGCTGATATCTACAAACCATGCCAACTTTGCTTAAACAGTCAAGAAAGACGGGGTGTCCATAATGGGGCCATTTCACTTTATTTTTTTTCTTGAAATGCTTACCCGACTGGTCCCCTCCCTCACCCCTTACCTACCCCTTTCCTCTCTAGGGTTTTGCTAGGATGTTAGACTGATGTAAGCTACAGGGACGAACTGCAAGCTTAGAGGTAATGACTGGCTTTGCAAGCAGAAACAAAAGCAAAACAATGACCAAACAAACCCCGCAAAACCAACAAAATAAAACAAAACACCTCTTCCTTTCCTTAAAATACATGTTGCGGAAAACCAGTAGCCTGTTTACCAAAGGCAGCCTGGAGCCCTAGGTGTGTCCTGGAAGCCGAGCCTCGAGCGCCATCTGGGAGCAGAGGGCGGCACTGCAGACTCCCGCCCTGGAGATTCGCCTCCAGGTCCTTGCAGACTTTCCCTTCACGATCCATCTCTTCTCCTGTTGCCCGAAGGTCTCAGAAGAGGGGATGTGCTATAATGGGGAGTTATGGGTTATGCAACCGGACCCTGACACTTCACTAGCTGTGGGGTCTTGGGCAATTCATTTCCTTTCTGCAACATGAGGACAATCACACCCACCTTACTGGGAGACTGGAAGATTAAAAAAGGAAAATGACGTAAACGGGCTTATAGCATGCAGTCAGTAAATGTATCCCCTTCCCCCACAGCGCCGTAAGTTGACTCAGTTTACAGACGAGTAACCTCGGGGAGGGGACCTTGTTTGGCTCATCTGTAAAACATGGCTGCTGGAATCTAACATCGCATAACCCATATACACGACAACTGGCACACAGTGTAAGTGCTCAGCTGTTAATAAAGGGAAGGAAAAGAAACTGTAAATCTGGCTCTGTTATAGGTCTGAGGTTAAGCAAATAGAGAGACAGTTATAAAGATAAGTAAGACAAGAGAGCCAAATGTAAATAATAATATCAGGTAATTAATTAGATGTATGAACAAAGTTCAAATCGTATAGCTTCCAGGCTATATTAATTACCTCGCGTAAGCCCTCTACACCCTTTACAACACAGGATTGTCACCCCTGCCCAATTTATGGGCCAGCCAAGGCGGGTTCAGAAACAGCAGGGAATGTGCCTTGGGCTCACGCTGTTTGTGACCCTGCTTCTTCTCGGATCCTAGTCCTCATTTCATCCTCATCGTGAGGTCTCATGAGGAGACCCATCCTCATCTTTTTTTTTTTTTCCCCCAAAGTGGCTTTCTCATTTCTGCCACTGAAGTCAAACAAATTCAAAATCTGATTTTTCCTTTCCCTGTCTCCCCTCTGCCCACCCCTTCCCCCAGTACTTCATCCTCCTGAAGTTGGCTTGATCCCAATTTCATGTCTGCCCCATCCAGCCCTCTTCAATTCCACTCTCCTCTCTCCACTTATGACCCCTCCACTTCACACACCTGGATGCCTGAAGAAGCCTTCTAACTGTCCAGCTCTGCTCCCTCCAATCCACCCTGCATAAGCCCCTGAGGGATCTCACCCTTTCAGCAGGTCCACCTACAAGTATAACCCCTCTAGGTGACATACCTTCCTTCGAGAAGCTTCTCCCAACAACTACTGACCCACAAGAATCTCTGCTTTCCCCGAACACAAGTAGAATTCGCAACTCTGCCTACATGTTAGAATAACCTGAAGAAGCTTCATACCACACTTTTCACCAACAAGCACACAAAAAGATGCTCGATGTCATTAGCCATCAGGGAAATGCAAATTCAATCCACAATGAGAGACTACTTCACACCCACAAGGATAGCTATAATTAAAAAGATGAACAACAACAAGTGTTGATGAAAATATGGAGAAATTGGAACCCTTATAATACTGCTCGTAGAAATGTAAAATGGTGCAGCCACTTGGGAAACAAGGCTGGCAGTTAGTTCCTCAAAGGGTTAAACATAGAGTTATCATATGACCCAGCAACTCCACTCCTAGGTAAATATATGTAAAAGAATTGACAGTTTCTGTATCCACACAAAAAAAACTTATATACAAATGTTCATAATAGCAGTATTCACAGATATCCAAAAAGTGGAAACCACCCAAGTGTCCATCAACTGATGAATGGATGAACAGAATGTGGTCTAGGAATGACGTGTTGATACACAGACGGGGCTTTAAAACCATGTAAGTGAAGAAGCCAGTCACAAAGAACCATGTGTTATTTCATTCCATTTATATGAAATGTCAAGACTAGGCAAATCCATAGACACATAAAGTAGATTCATGGTTGCCAGGGGTTGGGGGAGGGGAAATGGGAGGAAATGGGAAGTTTCTGGTAGTGACTACGGGGTTTCTTTTTGAGGTGATGAAAATGTTCAGACTGTAGGCTGAGTAAGGTGGCTCATGCCTGTAATCCCAGCACTTTGGGAGGCTTAGGTGGAAGGATCACTTGAGCCCAGGAGTTCAAGACCAGCCTGGGCAATGTAGCTAGATCCCATCTCTAAAAAAAAAAAAATTTAATCAGGTACTTGGGAGGCTGAGGGAGGAGGATCCTTTGAGCCTAGGAATTCAAGGTGGCAGTGAGCCATGATCTCATCACTGCACTCCAGCCTGGGTGACAATGTGAGACCCTGTCTCTAAACACATAAAAAAAGTGTACTTCAAATGGGTGAATTGTATGGAATGTGAATTATGTATCTGAATAAAACTGTTACCTTTTTAAAAAAATAAACCTCCCATTCGTATCACTTCATCACTGTTCAATATGGCTTCATATATTTCTTCATAAATAAATATATTGATTTAATACATGTATATTCGCTTACTGTCTACCACAACAGTAAAGGTAATTTCAATGAGAGCAGAGTCTGTGGCTCATTCACTTCTATCTCCCCAGTGCTTTGAGCCTGGCACAAAATGCTACTGAATAAGTGCCAGTGTGTGAATATATGAGTACCTGTAAGAATCAGCAAAACTAAAATACTGTTTCCAGGGCCCCATCCCCAGAGATTCAGATGCAGTTGATCTGAGGGAGAGCCTGACATAGGTCATGGCTCAAGACTCCTCAGGTGATGCCATTGTACAAACCAAGACTGAGAGCCCTGACCCACGGCGGGTGTCATCTATAAACCTAACCCCGTGTCATCCCTGCAGATGAAGCTTCAGTAGCTCGCCATTACCTCTAGAGACATTCTAAATTCAAGTTAAATAACCCAGATGAGGGACTCAGGTGAGGCTGGGACTTTCTGTATCAGAATCATCAAAGAGGCCTCAACAAATCAGATTCCTGGACCCCATTGGAGACATTCAGATTCTTGCAGACCCCTTCCAGGGAATTAATGAATTCAAGTTCATTCCACATGCAAATTCTCGGGACTCCCTCCAGGAAATTAAATTCAGATTCCTAGATTTAATCCCCTGGAAGGACTCCCAAGAATTCACGTGTTGAACAAATGTCCTTTCTCAGACATGCTGAAGGTAGGGAAATACTGATCTACAGAGTCAGATTTATGCAAGGTCTGTGGCACAAGGCCTGGCTCTGCCTGCATCTCTGGCTTCATCTCTCAACATTCATGCCCCCACCCTGTGCAGGTCCACCAACCCCGGCTACTCCACATAACGGAAATGGCCTTTCCCTATTCCTTCTCTTGGCTCCTGCAACGCACCTCCCAGCCTCTACTCAGGTATCAAAGTGGCAAGCTTTTCTGGGTTCCGTATCTATTCTGAGCTCCCAAGCCTCCTACAGTTGCATTTAACCAGGGATGATTGTGCTTTTCAGGGGACATGTGGCAATTCTGGAGATTTTATGACATTGAGGGGTCACTACTGCCACCTACTGGGTGGAGGCTAGGAATGCTGCTAAACATCCTACAATGCTCAGGACAGCCCCCACCGCCCCCAACAAGAATTATCTGGCCCAAAATATCAATGTAGCTGAACTTGAAAATCTCTGCTATAGTCTATTATCATGTGAGTTCCTCGAAGGCAGGGAATGTGTAAGACTCACCTGCATAACCTCAGATACCACATACAGAGCCTGACACACAGTATTTGGTAAATATTAGTGGAATGAATTATCTGTAGCTTGCATCTGACATTTAAGTGTGTTCATTTCTACCCTATTTTATTCCAGAAAAGATGTGTAGATACTAAAAAAAAAGTATGCAATGCAACAGGATAAAATCAGTGAAGGTATCATAGAAGAAGCAGCTACGATGAAGCTATAGGTGGGTTGAGAGCAGCTATTAGGATGATTTTTATAGCCATAAGGTAGAGATAAGCTGAAATTTGATTCTGGGCTTCTGATTGGCCATAGCAAGGAGAAAAACATGAGACTTGTGGTATCCATGCAATAAAAAAAATGTCCCAGTTGCTTAAGAGAAGCACAGCTTTCTCTACTCTAAAGTTGAGAGGTGTGGGGTACTGGGCCATGGTGAGAGTGAAGGGGACAACCCTTTCTTCCTTTTTTTTTTGAGATAGAGTCTTACTCTGTTGCCCAGGCTGGAGTGCAGTGGTGCAATCTCGACTCACTGCCACCTCCGCCTCCCTGGTTCAAGTAATTCTCCTGCTTCAGCCTCCCAAGTACCTGGGACCACAGGCATGTGCCACCACACCTGGCTAATTTTTATATTTTTAGTAGAGATGGGGTTTCACCATGTTGGTCAGGCTGGTCTTGAACTCCTGACCTCAAATGATCCACCCGCCTCGGCTTCCCAAAGTGACGGGATTATAGGCGTGAACCACCGCACCCGGCCGGACAACCCTTTCAACAGCATCAATACACCAGCAGTCTTTCACAACTAGTTGTTATTACTTCCTCTGAGTTCTTTTCCCCTCCCGTAACTCATTCTCTCTCTCTTTCCCATGTAACTTGATGGTTTCTCTCTACCTCTTAAGTTTGAGCTTGGCCACATGACTTGTTTTGGTGAATGAAATGATGATAGGCATGATACAAGTAGGAGCTTTACATGTGTTTGTGCAGCTGGATGTGAATTCCTGAATCTCTCCCATCACCATGAAAAGAGCATGCCCTGGCTAGCCCTCTGGTTCAAAGAGGGTAAAAAAAAATATCTGGAGTCAAGCTCATTCAACTTAACCCACAGACCTGTAGCCTACAGCAGAACCACACGGCTGAGCCCAATCTAGCTCAGCACATCCCCCGCTGACCTGCAGTTGCATAAGCAAGCCCAGCTGGGTTCAGCCACCCCCTAATCGCAGATGCATGAGCTAAATATATGTTCATTGTTGCATACCACAGAGTTTGGGGAAGATTTGCTATGCCCCATTATTGACAATGGGTAACCAAAACATCTCCCAAAACGAAGTTAAAGAATTACACAAAAGCATGGCTAAATAAATAAATGAAAGCAATCTTTTGGGGGGCTAAGATAGACCAAATTATTCCATGTTACTTAAGATTCCTCCCTCACTAAGTAGTAACTCCTTGATGACAGATCATATTCTTCCACCAAGTGACTACCACTGAGCTGGGCACACAAAGATGCTTCACGCCAATGTGTCAATCAATATTTGATTGGGAATATAGCCAACCCATTTCAAGAGAAATGCTGTGAACTAAAGTCAAAATGTTGGCAACACTGAACAATCAATCGATTGAATTGGACAGCTGATAGATTCAGATGTTCTAAATGCCTTCCTTTATGTCAGATCCGCCAGAGGTCCAAAAACCGATGATGCAGTGGCAGATTTCCTGGTCTTATCTCCCACACGGCATCCACTCTCCCTGAGATGGTTGAGTTCTTTCTGGTCATCTTAGACCCCTTCAGAATGGATTTTTTTATGTCTCATGCTTGCACAAGGCTCAACTTCCAATTTGAAGAGACCCTTCCCATACTTCCTTCTGTGAAATTACAAGCCTGGGATCCCTACCTGGTCTGCTCAGAAATAAAAAAGACTCAGCCCCATCTACACTCATGTTAGAGGTGAGAGTTGCGTACTCTCAACTCCTCATGTGGCTGAGTTGCTAAAGGGGTTGTATTAGTTCTTGCACTGCTATGAAGAAATATCTGAAGCTGGAAAATTTACAAAGAAAAGAGGTTTAATTGGCTCACGATTCTGCAGCCTGTACAGGAAGCATGGCTGGGGAGGCCTCAGGAAACTCACAATCATGGCAGAAGGCAAAGGAGAAGCAGGCATGTCTCACATCACCAGAGCAGGAGGAAGAGAGAGAAGGGGAAAGTGCTACACACTTTTAAACAACCAGATCTCATGAGAACTCACTCACTATCACAAAGAACAGCAAGGGAGAAATCTGCCCCCACGATCCAGTCACCTCCCACCTGACCCCTCTTTCAACATTGGGAATTACAATTTGACATGAGATTTAGGCGGGGACACAAATCCAAACCACGTCAGGTGTGAACCATGGAGTCAAGCAGTCCTGGTTTCTATCACAGCTCTGCCACGTATATGCTGTGTGACCTTGGGAAAGCGCTTAGCCTCTCTGAGCCTCGGTTGTTCTAACTATGCAATGGACATAATAATATTTACTTACTTTAAGATTGTTGTTAGGACTGAGAAAGGTAAGGCCTATAAAGTACTTAGCACGGCTCCTGGCACATAGTTGGTGCTTAATTAATTCTCTTATCGTTTGATTTTGAATTCAGAGAGTAGACCCGTCACAGCAGAGCTTCAGTGGGGTGGAAAGGGGAGGTAACGGAGGTAACAGGACCCTAGGAGCACCTACTGTACTATGAGCGCCTACTGTGTGCTAGCAGATGTGCTAAGCACTTTAACTATACTTTCTCATTTAATCCTCAACACCACCTACTTTGTCACCATTGCTCCTATAACAGGACATCAAATAGAAATTTTCCGTTGTTCTGGATCAATGACTTCAGCAGACAGTTGGTACCTAGCTTAGGGTGAGAGATCCCCAAGAGAAATTGCTCCAAAAGAGGTGATCACACATCCCCACTTTGCCCTGCATGATCCCAATTTATACTTGTTGTCTTAACGTATCTATTAATAACTTCCCATTCCCTTTCATACTCAGAATAGTCCAAATTTGAGCAACAAATTACATGGTCACCTGTCATGGTCACCAGTCAATTATATAGTCACCTGCCATGGAACCATGGGGACTGATTGCAAGGAGGAAGGGCTAGTGTCTCTATCCCTGAGCTGCAGAACCGTGAGCCCCTCTAGTGCTATCATCTGATTAAGGTGGAGCGAGAACATTCTTGGAAAAGTTGACTCTAAGCAAAGCTTAATGTAGGGAAAGGATGGGAGCAGGCAACCCCCTCTCATTCCCTGTGCCCTAAGAGTGCGTCACAGGTGCCTGTGATTTCATGGTAGAATGGAGCCACTAAGTGAGGGGTTTAGGGCCACAGATGATTGAAAGGGGCCAAAGGGAGGCAGGGCTGGCCTTCCCCTAAGGGTCTCAAATGACAGATGGGGCATAGATGACACTGAAACCAAGCATGCCACCTACACCAGAACCATCTCATTTGCAAAGGTTTTGAGCAGCAAAACCAGTGTTACACAGAGCAAGGTCAGAAATGCCACCCATAGCTATGACCTTGCCAAGTTAAGTAGAAATAAGCCTAAACTCCCCGGCCCACTTTCCTTCCCTTCTCTACACACAAAGAGAGGGATGGGAGATGCATAAAGAGCTAAACATGGCCCTCTCATGTGCCTCTTCAGGTCCCTGCCATGGGGAAGGGACATAACGTTTGTTTGTTTGTTTGTTTGTTTGATTGTTTGTTTGTTTTTGAGACAGAGTTTCGTTCTTTTTGCCCAGGCTGGAGTGCAATGGCCTGATCTTGGCTCACTGCAACCTCCACCTCCCGGGTTCAAGTGATTCTCCTGCCTTGGCCTCCCAAGTAGCTGGGATTACAGGTGCCTGCCACCACGCCCAGCTAATTTTGTATTTTTAGTAGAGACAGGGTTTCACTATGTTGGCCAGGCTGGTCTCAAACTCCTGACCTCAGATGATCTGCCTGCCTCAGCCTCCTAAAATGCTGGGATTACAAGCATGAGCCACTGCACCTGGCCGGAAGAGAACTGTTAATTGGATCTGAAATTGGAGATTTAAGTCAGACTAAACTAAATTTTTTAACAGCTGAAAGTGGTCAGAAAGCTAAGGGACCTGGTACCCACTGGGGTAGAGAGACTGAACACACAACTGATAACAAGACTGAAAAAAAAAAAAAAAACTGGTTCATGCTTGTACCCTACGGAGTTGAAACTTCTCCACAAACTAATTACTGTCGTTTAATAGATACTTGGTGCTGAGTGCTTTACATATTTTCCTTTTGGGGAAAACTCTGAGATACACGGGCTCAGGGGAAATATTTGTTGACTTGGATGGAAAAGGCCTGCCCTCAGCTTTTGTTTTGCCCTGTCCTGCTGCCTGTCAGTGTTAAGTTCAATGGTTGAGGCTTTTCCAACTTGTATTCCCTGTAAAGGCAGAAATGTAGCTCATTTAAACCTCACAACAATCCTTATCCTCATCTAACAGAGGTAGAAATGGAGACTTAAAGAGGTAAAGAAACTCCCCCAAAGAACCCCTGCTAAAAAATTCAGCACAGTAGGGATTTGAACCCAGTCCTGTCCACCTGCACATCCCTTGCTCGTTCACCTTATTGAGCTGTCTGTTCAGTTTCATCTTCACCTGCCCCAATTCTCAGATGTCCCCTGGGCCTCCTCAATACCATGTTGCAGGCTGTAGCCCCAGGCTGCTAAATGGCACGCAGCCTCTGTGGGAGAAGACGCTAATTGTGCCTGACCACAAGGTCTGCAGGGAGTTAATAAATTATTCCAAGAGAATATTTGCACTGAAGGCCTTATTGACTGGAGTCCATTTCCTGAGTTGGCATAATTTTTTCTCCAGCGGTTGTTATAAAGCAAGTGCAAGTGCAAGTCTTGAAGCCTCAACTGTAGAATCCCTTGATTATCATCAAGAATAGGGGCTTCCAAGCCTACCTACCTTCAAAGTCAAGGTCATCACAAAGGGATAATCCCTCAGGCAGAAAGAAAGATGTCCCGGTTTCCATAGAAAAGGCACTCCAGGCCAGGTGCCATGGCTCACACTTATAGTCCCAGCACTTTGGGAGGCTGAGGCAGGAGGACGGTTTGAGCCCAGGAGTTCAAGACCAGCCTGGGCAATATGGTGAGATCCCATCTCCACAAATAATACAAAAGAAAATTCGTAAGCATAGTGGCACACACCTGTAATCCCAGCATTCAGGAGACTGAGGTAGAAGGATAACTTGAGCCAAGAAAGTTGAGGCTGCAGTGAACTGAGATCACGCCATGGCACTCCAGCCTGAGCAGAGAGGAAGGAAGGAAGGAAGGAAGGGAGGAAGGGAGGAAGGGAGGAAGGGAGGAAGGGAGGAAGGGAGGAAGGAAGGAAGGAAGGAAGGAAGGAAGGGAGGAAGGGAGGGAGGGAGGGAGGGAGGGAGGGAGGGAGGGAGGGAAAGAAGGAAGGAAGGAAGGAAGGAAGGAAGGAAGGAAGGAAGGAAGGGAGGGAGGGAGGGAGGGAGGGAGGGAGGGAGGAAGGAAGGAAGGAAGGAAGGGAGGAAGGAAGGGAGGAAGGAAGGAAGGAAGGGAGGAAGGAAGGGAGGAAGGGAGGGAGGAAGGGAGGAAGGAAGGGAGGGAGGAAGGGAGGGAGGAAGGGAGGGAGGGAGGGAGGGAGGGAGGAAGGAAGGGAGGGAGGGAGGGAGGAAGGAAGGAAGGAAGGAAGGGAGGAAGGAAGGGAGGAAGGAAGGAAGGAAGGGAGGAAGGAAGGGAGGAAGGGAGGGAGGAAGGGAGGAAGGAAGGGAGGGAGGAAGGGAGGAAGGAAGGGAGGGAGGGAGGGAGGGAGGGAGGAAGGAAGGAAGGAAGGAAGGAAGGAAGGAAGGAAGGAAGGAAGGGAGGGAGGGAGGGAGGGAGGGAAAGAAGGAAGGAAGGAAGGAAGGAAGGAAGGAAGGAAGGAAGGAAGGAAGGGAGGGAGGGAGGGAGGGAGGAAGGGAGGGAGGGAGGAAGGAAGGAAGGAAGGAAGGGAGAGAGGAAGGGAGGGAGGGAGGAAGGAAGGAAGGAAGGAAGGGAGGGAGGGAGGGAGGGAGGGAGGAAGGGAGGGAGGGAGGGAGGGAGGGAGGGAGGGAGGGAGGAAGGAAGGAAGGGAGGAAGGAAGGGAGGAAGGAAGGGAGGAAGGAAGGAAGGAAGGAAGGGAGGGAGGGAGGGAGGGAGGGAGGAAGGGAGGGAGGGAGGGAGGGAGGGAGGGAGGGAGGGAGGAAGGAAGGAAGGGAGGAAGGAAGGGAGGAAGGAAGGGAGGAAGGAAGGAAGGAAGGAAGGAAGGAAGGAAGGAAGGGAGGGAGGGAGGGAGGGAGGGAGGGAGGGAGGGAGGAAGGGAGGAAGGGAGGGAGGGAGGGAGGGAGGAAGGGAGGGAGGGAGGGAGGGAGGGAGGGAGGAAGGAAGGAAGGAAGGAAGGAAGGAAGGAAGGAAGGGAGGAAGGAAGGGAGGAAGGAAGGGAGGAAGGGAGGAAGGAAGGGAGGGAGGAAGGGAGGAAGGAAGGGAGGAAGGAAGGAAGGAAGGAAGGAAGGAAGGGAGGGAGGGAGGGAGGGAGGAAAAGAAGAAAGAAAGAAGGGGGGGAAGGAGGGAGGGAAGGAAGGGAGAAAAGGCACTCCAGTTCCATTCTATTATTTATGGAACTATTCATAATTTACAGATTAATGTCACTTTTCTCCCTCCCACCCTCATCTTTCTCCCTAAGAAAACCACGACTGATTTGCTGCAGTATTATAACACCCAATGAGTAGAAATAACCCAAATGTCCATCAATAGGGGAATGGTTGAATAAAGCATGATATAGCTGCCCAGCAGAGTACTATGAAACATACTAGAAGGAGAAGGAGCTCTACATCCCTAGTATGGAGGAGTTTCCAGTTCATTCAAATGAAATTAGCAAAGTTTCAGAAAAGAGTATGCTGGTTTTTATAAGGAAGCGAAAGGGATTAGAGCATATATTTGCTTATACTAGCAAAATAAAATAATAGAAAGCTAAAATCACACACACAAAAAAATAGTTTCCTTGGGTGGAGAGAGAAGAATAAGGGTAATAGGAATGAAAATGGGACTTCTCTAAGGCCGAGAAGAGGGGAGAACCAAGAAAGAGGAAGTGCGGGAGTGCTTTGTTCTGCCAGGTACAGTCAATAGGTGCCTTGTCTGTAAAGAATTTAAAAAGCAGTAATACAATCAACTATTAAATGCAATTTGTTATCTAAATCAAATTTTGGATCCAGGAAAAAAAGGACATTGGTGGAAAAACTGATGAAATTTGAGTAAAGTCTATAGTTAACAGCATTATAATAATACTAATTTATTTTGACAAATGTACCATGGTGATGTAAGATGCTAACGTTAGGGGGAACTGGATGAAGGGTAACAAGAAGAATTATCTGTGCTATTTTTGCAACTTTTCTGCAAATCTAAACTTATTCCAAAACAACATGGTTATTTCTAAAAATATATGAATTTTATATGCATAAATAACTATTAGGACATGAACAAAAAGCAATTAAAGGTCATCCATTTTTATTATTACTGGCAATTCTAAACAATATTAGTGATACAACTCTCCCACTACTCCAACCAGGGCAACTACTCACTCTGTACCTTCTCTGAGGATAGCTTTTTAATTTAGTCCTTAGTTTGGAACAATGTAAATGTTCTGTAAAGACAAATATAACACAAAATTTGAAAACACAAAAAGAAAGAGCCACAATACCGGGCATGTATAACCCAAAGCTGAGCACCGTCACCATGTGTTCCTCTCAAATTCAGGGTTTTAATTGTTTATTCTGTATTAGAGACAGGGTCTCGCTATATTGCCCAGCCTAGCCTTGAACTCCTAAGCTCAAATGATCCTTCTGTCTCGGCCTCCCAAAGTGCTGAGATTACAGTCATGAACAACCATGCCTGGCCTCAAGTTCAGGTTTGAGCAGCTCTCACCAAAATCCTACCGCAGTAAAATTCACAGTGGGCTTCAAATTCAGGTCCACCTGAGTCCAGATCCCAAAAGCTTTCTGACACATCTTCTTGAGGGTGACAAAACAGAAATAAAAGATCAGAATGGGAACTTGCAGTTCCTCTTCTGTCCTTTATAGAAGTGTCAACAGGGATGCAAAGATTTCATTCTCAACGAGACTGGCACCGTGCCCTTCTATTAGGCGTCTGCTCTCACAGGGAAATCAACTTGGCAAAGCCTCAAGCATTGAGCCTAACACTGAGAGGCATCCGGGCAGAGCAGAACGAAAGCTGCAGACAGACCCTTTCCATCCAAGTCAACAAATATTTCCTTTGAGTACATGTACCTCAGGGTTTTTCCCAAAAAGAAAAATTCCTCCTCACATAAATCCCCTACAAAGAAGTCATCGCTGCCTCAAATGCATGACCTTTGTATTTAGCCACAAGACTTCTATTGCTACATATTTTCTGATTATAGCCACCATTTCTAAGCCCTGCAGGTATTTGCCCATCTTGGATCCTTTGAAACAGCTCCTTCCCCTGCCCCATTTGCTTCCAGATATCTGCACGGCTCAGCCCCTCCATTTAATTGGGGGTTTGCTCAAAGCCACCTTTTCAGAGAGGCCTTCACTCACCACCCTATCAAAACGGGGTCACCCCTCCCACCTCTCTCCATTCTCTATACCTTACTTTATCTCCTTAATGCTCACTACCTCTTAACATTTATTCATGTGTTGACTTGTCTTCCCTCTCTGAAAGCTCCATAAAGCAGGGCCTGTTGCATCACCAGAGCCTAGTATTTTTTTTCAGTGTAAACAGTAGGTGCGGTCGGGTGTGGTGTCTCACGCCTGTAATCCCAGCACTTTGGGAGGCCGAGGCGGGGGGATCACGAGGTCAGGAGATCAAGACCATCTTGGCTAACACGGTGGAACCTCATCTCTACTAAAAAATACAAAAAAATTAGCTGGGCATGGTGGCGGGCACCTGTAGTCCCAGCTACTCGGGAGGCTGAGGCAGGAGAATGGTGTGAACCCGGGAGGCAGAGCTTGCAGTGAGCCGAGATTGAGCCACTGTACTCCAGCCTGGGCCACAGAGCAAGACTCCCTCTAAAGAAAAAAAAAAAAAGTGGGTGCAAATGTCCATACATGCTAAAGGGGAGAAAGAAGGCTACTGTGGCCAGTGTGGCTACAGATGAGCTAAGGGAGGAGAGGAGGGCAGGGCCTTTGTAGACTACAACAAGTGGTCTTATAAGGGTCTTATTCTGAATACTACAGGTAACTTCTGGAGAGTCATAAGCTGTAGGGTCCGGGTGGTGGGGAGGTTGACATCCTCTGATTATATTCATTTTAAATATCATTCTGGTTTCTATATGAAGAATAGACTGAATAAGGCAAGAGGTAAAGCAGGGGACCAATTATAAAGGCTACCAGAATAGTCCAAGGGAGATGGGATGGTGGCTTGGATTATGGGGGTAGTGCTGAAGACAGGGGCTTGTGGGTGTTTCTTGGTAATTTGCAGAAAAACTAGATGAGGGGCATGAAAGACAAAAAAATGTCAAGGATGACTCCAAGTTTAAGGAGCTGAGCAAGGGAGTGGATGGTAATGGCATTTCCTGAGAATGGGGGTCTGCAGAAAATATACCTTGCAAGGGGGATAAAAAGTTGGTTTTGTCCCAGAATCATAGCAATAATAAATTAGTCTTAATGCATTAAGTTTTGGGGTGGTTTTAATATGCAGAAATTGATCACTGAAACATTCTAATAAGTACTGTTTCCTTGATTTCAGGATGCTTGGGGTGGAGTAATGAGCATCAATTAAATGCACACATCAAATGAAAAACACATCACGATTTTAGAAACCTACTTAATATCTTCGTTAGAGAAATGTCTATTAAAGTCCTGCGCCCACTTTTTAATCAGATTTTTTTTTTTTTGCTATTGAGTTGTAGAATTCCTTATATATTTTAGAGATTAACTCCTTATTATATATATAGTCTACAAATAATTTTTCCCATTTTGTGGGATGCCTTTTAACTGTTGTTTCATTTTCTGTGCAGACACTTTTTAGTTTTATGTAGTTCTCATCATTTATTTTTGTTGTTGTCGTCCATGCTTTTGATGTCATATTCATGAAATCATTGCCAAGACCAACATCATGAAGTGTTTCCCCTGTGTTTTCTTCTAGGAGTTTTACAGTTTCAGGTTTTACTTGTAAGTCTTTAACCCATTTTGAGTTGATTTTCATGTATGGTGTTAGATAAGGATCCTATTTCATTCTTTTGCATGTGGTTATCCCGTCTTCGCAGGATCACTTATTAAATAATGAGACAATCATTCCCCTATTATATATTCTTGGCACCCTTTTTGAAGATCATTTGATCATATATGTGTAGATTTACTTCTGGACTTTCTATTGATTGTATTCCTTTGGCCTATATGTCTGTATATGTCTGTCTTTATGCCAGTACCATATTGTTTTAATTACTATAGCTTTGTAGTATATTTTGAAATCCAGAAGTATGATGCTTCCAACACTGTTCTTCTTTCTTAACGTTATTTTGGCTATTTGTGGTCTTTTGTGGTTCTATACAACTTTTAGACTCATTTTTTCTATATCTGTGAAAAATGCCTTTGGGATTTTGATAAGGAGTGCATTGAATCTGCATATTGCTTTGCATAGTATGGACACTTGAACAATACTAAGTCTTCCAATCCATGAATTTGGAATGTCTTTCCATTTGTTTATACCTTCTTTCATTTATTTCTTTTCTTTTAAGACAAACTCTAGCTCTGTCACCAGGCTGGAGTGCAGTGGCGTGATCTTGGCTCACTGCAACTTCCACCTCCCAGGTTCAAGCAATTCCCCTGCCTCAGCCTCCCGAATAGCTGGGACTACAGGCACACACCACCATGCCTAATTGTTTTTGTATTTTAGTAGAGATGGGTTTTCACCATATTGGCCAGAATGGTCTCAAACTCCTGACCTCATGATCCGCCCACCGTGGCCTCCCAAAGTGCTGGGATTACAGGCATGAGCCACGACACCCATCCACTTTCTTTCATTTCTTTCATCAAGGTTTTATAATTTTTAGTATACAAGTCTTTCACCTCGTTAGTTAAGCCAATAAGTTTATGAAAAAATGTCCAATACCACAAATAATCAATATCATTAATTGCAAATCAAAACCAGTGAGAAATCATCTCACATCTGTCAGATTGGCTACTGTCAAAAAGACAAAAGACAACAAATGTTGGTGAAGATGTAGAAAAATGGAAACCTTTGCACACTATTATTGGCAATGCAAAATGGTACAATCATTAAGAAACAGTATGGAGGTTCCTCAAAAAATTGAAATAGAACTAGCATACGATCCAGCAATCCTACTTCTAGATTTTTACCCATAAAAATTAAAATCAGAATGTGGAAGAAATATTAGCACTCACATGTTCATTGCAGCACTATTCACAACAGCAAGATGGGGAGAAAACCTAAATGACAGATTAATGGGTAAAGAAAATGTGGTATATACATGCATTGGAATATTATTCAGCCTTTAAAAAGAAGAAAATTCAGGACGGGCACAGGGGCTCACACCTGTAATCCCAGCACTTTGGGAGGCCAAAGCAGGTGGATCACCTGAGGTCAGGAGTTGGCTTGACCAACATGGAGAAATCCCGCCTCTATTAAAAATACAAAATTAGCCAGGCATGGTGGTGCATGCCTGTAATCCCAGCTACTCAGGAGGCTGACGCAGGAGAATCGCTTGAACCCAGGAGGCGGAGGTTGTGGTGAGCTGAGATTGTGCCATTGCACTCCAGCCTGGGCAATAAGAGTGAAACTCCATCTCCAAAAAAAAAAAAAAAAAGGGAGAAGAAGAAAACTCTGCAATATGTGAGAACAAGAATTAAATCTTGAGGACTTTCTGGTAAATTAAATGTCAATCACACTAAGACAAATATTGCATATTTTTACTTACAGGGGTCATGTAAAATAGTCAAATGTGTAGAACAAAAGAGTATAATGGTGGTTCCTGGGGCTGTGGGGAGGAGAAAATGAGGAGTTACTCATCAGTGGGCATGAACTTCCAGTCAGGCAAGATGAATGTGTTCTAGAGCTCTGCTGCACAATATGTACCTAGAATCCACAAGGTATTGTGCACTTAAAATTTGTTAAGAGGGTACATCTCATGTGAAGTGTTCTTATTACAATAATTTTTTGAAAACAAATCTGTTTCCTCTATGCCTTGGCATGAAGAATATAGGTACCAGATGAGATATCTACGCACTCCACGCTCTGTGTCTCACACTTATTTCAATCACATGTAGATAACAGCAAGAATCTTTAGACAACTCAGATTGCATCTGGCTTATCACCTGGTTTGTCCCTAAATTTATTGTTTCTACAGAGTGAGCAGACATGTCCCTCTTTCTCTCTCTCTCCCTCTCAGGGCATATTTCAATAACACTCCTTTTTGATGAAGTCATACAAGATGCAGCAGCAGTCCTGAAACTCAATTTATAGAAGTCAGTTGAGACCAGACTTTGGATTGAACCTCCCAAACCTGCCTAATTAATGACACACATTATTGCCTCTGCTCCCCTAACTGAATGCACCTTCCAAACCTTGACGTGTTTTCCCAACGATAAAATGCAGTAAACGAATGAGTGTCCTGAGGGACCGTGGCGGGAATAAAGGGAAAGCCATGAAAGATAGATGATGTCTCAACTAATTTTATGATTTATCGATCTCCACTTTGCTCATTTTGCAATGTGGGAGAGCTCATTTTTCTGCCAGGCCCACAGTGGTGTCACCCTTGCTAATAGATATGATTACCATCCCCAAAACTGTGTTTGTGAAAATAAAAAGTGTGGCTTCTCTGCTGCTGCTGACCTCAGCAGTTTTCTTTTATTATGTGCTGGATCTGCTAAGAACCAAAATTGATGTACTTATCCGGGGACTCTGTTGGACGGGCACAAGCATTTTCCTCATTTTTCTTCCAAACAAGTTCATCTTTAAGCAAGTACAGATTCATGGTTTAAATTATGGCATTGACACATCATCTGTTTTGAGTGTGTGTATTCTTCAAAGAGGATCTTTTATGTGATCAGAGAGAGCAAGAGAGGGGATAGAGGTGTCACCCGCGTGCCGAGTTTAAAGATATACATGTTAGGACACAATACAGGCTGCTTTGGATGGTCCACCGACTGCGTTCAGCAAATATTGACTAGGCACAGGTATTGTGCTAAGCATTCCAGGGTTATTCAGTCACTTAATAAATATTTATTGGCAGGCTGGGCGCGGTGGCTCAGGCCTGTAATCCCAGCACTTTGGGAGGCCGAGGCTGGCAGATCACATGATCAGGAGATCGAGACCATCCTGGCTAACACGGTGAAACCCTGTTTCTACTAAAAATACAAAAAATTAGCCAGGCGTGGTGGTGGGCGCCTGTAGTTCCAGATACTTATGAGGATGACGCAGGAGAATCACTTGAACTAGGAAGGTGAAGGTTGCAGTGAGCCGAGATTGCGCCACTGTATTTCAGCCTGGGCGACAGAGTGAGACTCCGTCTCAAAAACAAATAAATAAATATTTACTGGCAATTTCATATATATAGCTGCAATCATAGAGTGAGCAAAATAGGCAATGTCTCTTTTCTCATAGAAACTGTGTCCTGATTAAAAAAGATGAAAATTTCAAAATAATAATTATGAAGTGCATAAAATAGGGTGTGTTAGTCAACTATGCCACAGCAGTGCCGGGTAGCATACAGCCAGTAACTCACAACAGCCGGCATTTGTACCTCATTTATGCACCTGTGGTTTGCCCTGGGTTTGGCTGATCTAGGCTGGGCTTGGCTCCAGGCCATAGGTTTAGCTCATGTCTGTTCCATTTGTCTCTCACTTTTCTGGGAATAGCAGGTTACCCAGTGCATGTTGCCCTCATGGCCATGGCAGAACTAAAGTAGGCAAGCCCAACCACTCTATCACATTTCAAATCTCTGTTCACTTCTACCCACTAATCCTTTTAGCCCAAACAAGTCATATGGTCAAGCCCAAAATCATGTGGTAGGGAAGTAAATACCATCCACAATTGGAGAGGGGAAGCCGTGAACACTTGCTGGGCAATAACCCAAACTGTCATGCAGAATGATGTGATAAAAGGGATCAGAGAGAGAGAAGTGTTGTGAGGAATGGGGAAGAGTTCACTGGGATGATGTCAGAGAGGTAGGCGAGGGCCAGATCTTGCTGAGCTATGGAAACAAACAGCACATTTGATTTGTGATTTCAAATAATCCCTTTCACCGCTATGGGAAAATTGGATTATAAGGGGCACAAGAGTAGATGCAGGGAGGCCCAGCAGGTAGGACACTGGTTCAGTGTTCTAGGTGGGTGGTGATAGAAGGTGTGCACTTGAATAGTGGCAATGGAGATGGAGGCAAGTGCTAGACTGAGAAACAAAAACAAATGGACAGGGTACCAAAATGGATAACATGTGTTCCCTGACCTTAAAGAGCTAATAGCCTACTTGATGAGAAAAAGATGTACAGACACAGCCCCATGGTTTGGAGAGAGATGTTTTTTAAATAAGGCCTTACACTAAATACTAAAAAAAAGAAAAAAATACAAAAAGAGCTGTGAATTTCATCTGAGAGTATGTGGGTAATTTCAGGGAGGAGGTGACAGCTGAGGTGGACTTCCAATGTGTCATCTCAAATAGCACCAAACTGATAAGCAAGAACCATCTTAATCAGACTGATTGGGTGCCACAGAGCCACACCTATGATGGACACACAGGAAAGTATAGCAGCCAAGCAGAGGGAGGGTGACTTTCAACAGAGACAAGTATTTGTGCTGTAAGACTACATGCTTTGACCCATCTGCAAGATGGGTGCATCTGCAAGGAGGAGGCCACCAGGCAATAGGCTGGGGGTCATAGGTACTTCTTGAGTAGTGCCACACACTATTCAAGGAGATCTGTGATTCAGTACACCCAAGAGAACCTCCAATTTGCCACCATTCTGCCAAAGGGAGACTAGAGGTTTGAGGAAAGCAGTCTAGCAAAGATAAACACTCAGAATTGAAAGACCTAAAAGCACAGACCCATCAATGTCCCCAACTAACTTGGTGATTTCCTTGCTCTTCAGTTTCCACAAAAATAAAATATGATTTGCATAACATATGCAGATATATGCACCAAGATACATGGCATGCCATAGACTCTCAAATATTTGTTGAACAGATAAATGAATATTTTATGCAGCATTATTTATAATTCTAAAAATTACAAAACTACCCAAAGGCCCTCAATAAGCCAATAAGCAAATAAACAATGGTACATTCATACCTTGGACTCTTATGTAGCTATGTAACATCTTCTCATTAGAAAAATTCATTATTAATATGTGGGAAAAATATGGAAAACACGGAAAGATGCAAGAATAAAATATAACACATTCCCTAGAGATAACCTCTATTAACATTTTGTAGTCTCTCCTTCCATCCTGTGTGGTACTTTTGTAGTGTGTGGGCATTGTGTACCCATGTGTTTTTAGCTAACACAATTGAAATTATATCAGATGCATGAATTCAAATTCTGCTTTTTTCCCCTTTAATATTGTTTTATGGTGTTTGTTTGTTTTGAGTCAGAGTCTTGCTCTGTCACCAGGCTGGAGTGCAGTGGACACGATCTCAGTTCACTGCAACCTCCGCCTCCCAGGTTCAAGCGATTCCCCTGCCTCAGCCTCCCAAGTAGCTAGGATTACAAGCACGTGCCACCACACCTGGCTAATTTTTATACTTTTAATAGAGACAGGGTTTCACCATGTTGGCCAGGATGGTCTCAATCTCCTGACTTCATGATCCACCCACCTCGGCCTCCCAAAGTGCTGAGATTACAGGCGTGAGCCACTGCGCCTGGCCTACAGTGTTTTTCTATATAAGTTTTTACACAGAAGTTTAGCAATGTAAAAAAATTGCACTGATTTTATAAGAATGGAAACTTGGAATGCAAAATCATATATTCGTGATGAGTTTAAGTACACGAGCATTTCGTATATACAGACATGTGTGTTTTGTATACGTCTGTATCAATGACCATAAGAAAACATATCCAAGGTTAATAATGATTGTTTTGGGGTTGTGGGATTATTATGTGCTGTCATTTCAACACTTATATTTTTCTGCATCTTCTTCATAACATATAAGCATGTATTACTATTACAATAAGAAAGAGAGAAATGTTTTTGAACAGAAAAAATGAATTTGAAAGAATCCAAAGATGAGCATATTAACCAACTGTAATATCTATGACTGTGGTTTCACAAATTAGGGGGTACATTTGCAGCTCCAGGCTCACCTCGACCTCCTGGAGTTATGCCTCCTCCTCAGGCCAGGCCTTAGAGGTCACGGGACAGGCTGAGGAAAGAGAAGTCCAGGCCAGCATCCATGGAACCTGTCCCATTAGCTCAAAGATAACAAATAAGGGGACAGATCCAGAAGGTAGGGGGACCGACAATGTAGGACACAGGAAAAACCAGACTCCAAGATCCCAGACATTGCGAGATCAAACGGTCAAAGTGAGCAGCAGTCAGCCCTAAGACCAAAGACTCCCCAACACGCCCTACACGGCAGGAATTCAAGAAATTCCAAAGCCTAACTCTGAGGATGTACTCAAACCTTCACATTTCTGAGCATGATGACAAGAAAAGTCTTGACTGTCATTTTCGTTATAGAAGTTAGTGGAGAAGCGGGGAGTGGAAACCCACCATGGTAATCAGAAAGGGCCCTTTGTTCACATCAGCTCAATTATTGACTTAGAAAACTTGAGCATCCTCCTTTGCCAGAGAAAGAAACACATTTTTAATATTATTATTATTTTTGAAATGGAGTCTCGCTGTATTGCCCAGGCTGGAGTGCAGTGGTATGATCTCAGCTCACTGCAACCTCTGTCTCCCAGGTTCAAGCGATTCTCCTGCCTCAGCCTCCTGAGTAGCTGAGAATGCAGGCGTGCACCACCACACTGGGCTAATTTTTTTGGTAATCTTAGTAGAGACAGGGTTTCACCATGTTGGCCTGGCTGGTCTCAAACTCCTGACCTCAAGTGATCTGCCTTCCTCGGCCTCCCAAACTGCTGGGATTACAGGCATGAGCCAGCGAGCCCAGGCAGAAAGACCGATTCTTTTAGCATGGCATTCAAGGCTTCCCTAGGTCTGTCTCCAACAACCTACCCACTTACCTACCTACCTAACTTACACACACACACACCCTATTGTCCATACCTGCCAAGACTTTGTTCATCCTGTTTCTTCTGCCTGGAATGCCTTTCTCTCATTTCCACTTATCTAAATTGTTTACAACTCCAAAGTCCTCTTCTTGAAAAGCCTTTGGAAAAAACTATTGAGTGAATAAAGCAAGGGCTTGGATCAGACAGCTTGTGCTCCAGTCCAGGCCCCTCTACTTACTGACTGTGTGACCTTGGACAAGTTGAACCGTCCTTCTGATACCAATTTTCTAATTAGTAAAATTAGCTTCTAATTGGAGTTGCCTCCAAGGCTTGCTAAAAGGATTAAAGGAGAAAATTATTTCAGTTATCTGTTAAAAAACAGCCGAATTTACTGCAACAAATGGCAACAAATATAAATTTTATATTCTCTTTCCTAGTATCAGTTCTCCACTTCATTTGCTAGGTGGTATTTTGCCTATGGGTTCACCATCTTCTGTCCAAGTTTACTTTTATGCCTCCTGGAGTCGAAGGCAACTGCTGCCTCTCAGTTTAGACACAATTGGGCTGCATCTTAGCTCTGATACCTTCTAGCTGTGCATTTTTGAACAAATCATCACATCTCTCAGAGCCTCAGCTTCCCCATGTGAGAAATGGGTTTAACGTTCATGTTGGGGGATTGAGTCAATGTACATTAAGCTCTTGGAACAGTGCTTGGCATACAGAAAGCACTAGAAGGGTTCGTTGTTATTGCCTCACAGGGTTACGGTAAAGACGGAGTGGGCTTTGTGTGTCTGCAAAGCCCTTATCCAAAGTCCCAACACGTAGCAAGCCCTCTGTAAACATCAGTCGTATAATCCAGAATTTAGTAAACAAGTCCAAGGCCCCTCTCTCCACCCCCTGAGCAATTTAATAGATGTCAGTCAATCCCCTTTTTTGGCCTTTTCAAAACAAAAAGCCCTGTTCTCTCCTCCAGTGGGGTTTCCCTGGGCTAACTGAAGCATCCTCCTGGTCTTAAACAGGAGGATTCCTGGAGCCAAGTGGGATCCTTCTCCTGCACCACGAAGGCCCAGGGGCCAGGTAACATACTGTCTGGCTAATCTGGAGCCAAGCAGAAACTGGCACGGAGGACATCCACACGCTTATTGCATTTCCTTTCCCTGTGAAAGAACCCTACAGTCCAGCCCAGCAAGCACCTCTCCTTGACCAGCTAATGAGGTTATAAGAAAACTTAGGCATCTGACTTTAATAATGGTATTAAACCCAGAAATCTGACTTGAATAATGGTATGGCAAGGCAAACATGGTCCTGGCAGGGACCAGGAGCGAGGGCAGGTGAGGGTACACATTTGAGGCTGAGTGACACATCCTATATGAAGTTGATTCACGTTGGAGCAAATCCGGGCAGGGACCAGCTGATTCAGGCAGTTAAGTTATTGCTCTGCCAGTTTAATATTTCGCCATCTGCTAACTGAAGGCTCTACTGCCTGCTGGGTCCTATAAAGACTTTTATTTATTATATTACACATGGCAACATCTGCCACCAGGATGAGGTTCTACTCGGCGCCCTAATTAAACACACACACACTTCAGTGACGGCAGAGGGCCGGGTATCGCTGTGAGTGAGCCGAACTGTTGCTGGGAGTTCAAAACTTGGAGCGTCCCATCCTGAAGAGCCTTTACTGAGAAAAAGTAGCATGACTCATTCAGCTCACCTCCTGGTGGTCATTAAAGATTTACAGGTGATTTAAAGTCGGCTGGGGGAAAAAAATGAGTTTTTGGGGGGAAAAAAAAATCAAAAGGCTGAGTGTTTATCTCCTCTAACCTGCCTCTCACTCCCAAACAGAACTTGAGTTTCAGGGCTTGGTTTGGCCAATGGTCAGAATTCTTGCTTCACTCTGGCACATGAGCCCCTGCCCTTCAATCTCCACGCACACTCTCAGAAACAAGAAGCTCTGCAGATGAAGAAAATGAATGTCAAAGATTCCATTCAATTTTTCATTCATGCATGCATTAAAAAAATATGGAGTCATTCTACTACAGAGACACATGCACACATATGTTTACTGTGGCATTGTTCACAATAGCAAAGACTTGGAATCAACCCAAATGCCCGTCAGTGATAGACTGGATGAAGAAAATGTGGCACATATACACCATGGAATACTATGCAAACTATAAAAAAGGACGAATTCATGTCCTTTGCAAGGACATGGATGAAGCTGGAAACCATCATTCTCAACAAACTAACACAAGAACTGAAGACCAAATACCACATATTCTCACTCACAAGTGGGAATTGAACAATGAGAACACATGGACACAGGGAGGGGAACATCACACACCAGGGCCTGTTGGGGGGCGTGGAGGGCTAGGGGAGGGATAGCATTAGGAGAAATACCTAGTGTAGATGATGGATTGATAGGTGCAGCAAACCACCACGGCACGTGTATACCTATGTAACAAACCTGCACGTTCTGCACGTGGATCCGAGAACTTAAAGTAAAATAAATAAATAAATAAATAAACAAATAAGGAGTATGTGCTACATAACCCATACTCCAGCAGGTGGGCTGGTAAATAAGATAGACATTTGTGTTTTCATAAAAGCCCCATTTGACTAAGTCAAGGGGACACACAAATGGATAAGATAATTGCAGATCGTGCTGAGCGTTAGGCGGCAAATAAAGAGGGTGATATATATATTAGATACTGGGCTGGCATATGGGTATATTAGTTTCGTATTATTGCTGGAACAACTTTAGTGGCTTAAAACAATACAAAACTATTATCTTATAGTTGTGTACTTCAGAAGTCCAACATAGGCTAAAATTACTGAGCTAAAATCAAGGCACTGGGCAAAGATCAAGACATCAGCAGGGCTGTTCCTTCTGGAGGCTCTAGGAGAAAATCCATTTTCTTGCTTTTTCCAGCTTCTAAAGGCTGCCTGCTTTCTTTGGCTTGTGGCCCCTTCCTCCATCTTCAAAGGCAGTAACATGTCTGTTTCCATCATCACACTCCTATCTTTGACTCTTTGGTTCTGCCTCCCTCTTCCTCTTTTAAACATCTTTATGATTCCGCTGGATGCAACCAGATATTCCAGGAAAATCTCCCTATTTTAAGGTCAGCTGATTAGTAAACTTAATTTCACCTGCTGCCTTAATTGCCCTTTGCCATGTCACTTCAAATACTCATGGGATCCAGGGATGAGGATGAATTTCAAAGTTGGCATTCAATTTTTCATTCATACATGCATTCAATAAATATTGAGTACATGCTACATAATCCATACTCTAGCAGGTGAACTGGTAAATAAGACAGATGTTTCTGTCTTCATAAAAACCGCATATTTGCGGGGTGTCATTATTCTGCTGAATACAGTGGACAAGAAACTACTTTAGATAGAGTAGTCCTTAGGAGGACTTCTCTGAAATGTGATGAGAAAGGGTTGCAAGCAGAAGGAAAAGGAAGTATGAATATCCAGAGGCAGGAGAGAATTTAGAATGGCCTTGGTACTGAAGGGAAACCAGTCATGGGCTTAGGAGTCATAGAGAGTCATAGGCAAGGGAAAAGTGGCCCCAGATGAAGCTGAAGGGGTAAAAAAGGGAGGAATCAGATCACCTAGTCTTGCGTACCTTGCAGAGGCAGCCTGGTGCAAAGATCAAAAGCCCAGACATTGGAAGGGAACTTACTTTCACTTAGCACCTAATTTTTACCAGACCCTGTGCCAGACCTTCAAATAAATTATCTCATTTAGTTCCTGAAACAAGTACATGAAATACACATTGCAATTCCCATTTTGCAGAAGAGAAAATAGTGACTTAAACAACTAAATTATAAAGACACACTGATGTGCATTCTGAAATATCTGGCTCAGAGCCCTTGCTTTCTCCACCACTCAAGGCTCCTGTCCAAATGATTTTGCCTTCCGTGCATGTGTGATTATGCAGCCGGGATCCTCTATCTTCTTTTTTCTCATTTAACTTGATAGACAGACTGCAGAACCTCAAAATAACCTGCAGTGGAGCATCCCACTGAATTTGTGTTTTGCTTGCTGCTGAAGAGGTACATGAAATTCCTGTTGCCTGCTCTAAAGAGGTTGAACCTATATGTTCTCCAGTCCCACTAGGGAGGATTCATGTTATTTAGGACACTGGCTGAGTTGCTGGTACCAGAGATCCAAAAACATAGTGAGTCAGGCCAAGTAGGAATCTACTTCTCTTTCACAGATTGGTCCAGAGGTACATAGTCTAGGGCTGTCATAGTTTCTCTGCCCCTTGCAATCAATCATCTAGGGATCTGGTTCCTTGTATTTTAATGTTCTTCTTTCTTCTGAAGTATTGTCCTCATCCACATGGTTGAAGTAGACTAGCCAGAACTCCATCAAATTCCAATCTGTAGAAAGGAAATAAGAGAGTGAAATGCAAGCATTTTCCTTTCCAATGCTGTGACTTGAAGCTGCATGCATCCATTCTGCTCACATCCTGGAGGCAGTAATTTAGTTGCATGTCCACACACAGTTGCAAGAGAAGCAAGAAAGGTAGTCTCTACCTAGATGGTCACATACAGAATGAAAGCTTGAGAAGTTTTACTACTAACAAAACGCAAGAGAAAATAAATACTGGAGAAAAATTAGCACTCTACCACAAAAGATGGCTGCCCTTTTGGTTTATCTAAAGTCTAGGCATTCTTTGCCCAATGGATATTGTTTGTAGAATTTTTAGAAGGAATAAATCTCTACTCTTCAGAAAAGATAACCAAATTAATTTATTTTATCTCTCAGGGGCTGAAAGTAAAAATGGCCTGATCCTGGGTAGATCTCATTTACCTGCTGTCATTGGAAAAGGCATTGGAGTTGCGGGGACCATGGTGAGTGGATAAACAAACCTCATCCAGAACAAAACTTCTAAGAGGGGTTACCCTGAGAGTTACCAGGCTGCACTGCACTGTAGCCCAGCAGCACTGGCTCTGTTGTCAACACTGCCATCTTCTGTCAGTACGAAACACAAACAGGTTGACAAATACCAGTGCTTTTCCCTAATTGGGAGTACAAGTTGTGAGAACTCCTAATTATACAAGAACCCTGGAACCAGAGAAGAAACTCTCAATAAGGTAATTCAGGACTTCTGGCCAACCTGGAAGCTGGTAACTCAAGTATTTTGATCAAATTTGGGGAAAAATAATTTAAACTCATGATAGTACTTGCTCTTGAGGTATTAGTAGAAATGCCATTTCTGTCAATAGACAAGAGATTAAAAAAAAATTTTTAAATCCCCTGAATATGTCCTCAAACGTGATGCCAATGCAAAAATTGATAAAATGCCAAATATCTGGCTTATAAAAAATGCAAAGAATTCATGGAAGAGCCAACGTGTCCCACTAAAACCACTCCAAGTGGAATTTTTGAACAAAATACCACTTAAATGATTGTTTACCTGAGGTCACTGGTGGAGGTTGCAGTGAGCCAAGATCGTGCCACTGCACTCCAGCCTGGGTGACAGAGTGAGAATCTTGTCTCAAAAAACATATAACAAAAAATGAAAAATAAAATCTCAATCCAGATTAAAAATAATAGGAAAGAAAATTAGAACTTGAAGGTATGTCTAAAGAAATTATGTAGAATGCAACACAAATAGATTAGGTAATTAAAACTATTAAAGAGAGGTGAGAGGATACAGAAGACAGAAACAGACTAATGTATGTCTAATATATTAGACATAATATTGGGAGAGAATAGAGAGACTGGATAACAGGCAATATTGAAAGTGATAATAAATAGAAATTTTGCAAAGGCTGGGCAGAGTGGCTCATGCCTGTAATCCCAACACTTTGGGAGGCAGAAGTGGGCAGATCACCTGAGGTCAGAAGTTTGAGACCAGCCTGGCCAACATGGTGAAACCCTGTCTCTACTAAAAATAGAAAAATTAGCCAGGCATGGTGGCACATGCCTGTAGTCCCAGCTACTTGGGAGGCTGAGGCAAGAAAATCGCTTGAACCCAGGAGGCAGAGGTTGCAGTGAGCCAAGATTGTGCCACTGCCTGGGCGACCGAGTAAGACTCTGTCCGAGAGAGGGACAGAGAGAGAGAGAGAGAGAGAGAGGAAAGAAAAAGAAAGAGAGAGAGAGAAAGAGGGAGGGAGGGAGGAAG
Source organism: Macaca nemestrina (assembly GCF_043159975.1). Classification (NCBI taxonomy): domain Eukaryota; kingdom Metazoa; phylum Chordata; class Mammalia; order Primates; family Cercopithecidae; genus Macaca; species Macaca nemestrina. Next base: position 16,461,828 of record NC_092142.1, on the reverse strand, counting down.
GAAGGAAGGAGGGAAGGAAGGACTGTAAAAATGGTAAAATACAGTCATGTACCACATAACATTTTAGTCAACAGACTGCATACATCAGTGGCTCCACAAAATTATAATACTGTGTTTTTATTGGACCTTTTCTATGTTTAGATATGTTTAGGCAGACAAAGGTTTACCATTGTGTTCCAACTGCCTAGAGTATTCAATAGAGTAACCTGCTGTACAGCCATGTAGCCTAGGAGCCATAGGCTATACCATACAGCCTGGGTGTGTAGGAGGCTACACTATCTAGGTTTGTGTAAGGACGCTATGATATGTACACAATGATGAAATCACCTAATGACTCATTTCTCAGAACATATCCCGATTGTTAAGTGATGCATGATGAGATAGATAGATACATAGATACATAGATACATAGATACATAGATAGATCATACACACAAACACACACATAAAAATCTTCAGGTCCAAGCACAGCATATATAAGCAAGATGAATGCAAAGAAATTCATAGCCAGACATTGCAGTGAAACCACAGAACATCAAAGACAGGAAGACTTAAAAGTTCGCAGGGGAAGAGGGCAGATAACCTTCAAAAACACTACAATTAGATCATCACCTGAGTTTTCAGGCAAAGCAATAGAAAAGCCAAAAGACCCTGGAATAACACCTCACACCTCGAAAATTCTAAGAGAAAAGAACCATCAATCTAGAATTGTGCTTCAGGCAAATGTATGTTTTAAGAATGAGTTTGAAATGATGACATTTCCATATAAACAAAAACTGAGAGACTTTTATCACCGATAAATCCCCCCAAAAGAATACTAAAAAAATGAAAAAGGAAAATAGCCCAGAAAAAAAACTCGAATCCAAGAAGAATAGTTAGCAAAAAAGCTTACAAGCTGGAAGATAAATCTAAAACATTATCTGTATAAAATATTAATAGTAACAATCTGATTTGTGAGAATGTGTTTAGGATGAGATTGAAACTGTTGACAACATTGACATTTAAGTCATGAGGGAGTGACTAACATGAAAGTATCATAAAGTCCTTCTGTGATTTGGAAGGGGAAGTTAAGACATTTGTAGATTTACTTTTTCTTTTTCTTTCTTTTTTTTTTTTTTTTTTTTGAGATGGAGTCTTTCTCTGTCTCCCAGGCTGGAGTGAAGGGGCGTGATCTCAACTCACTGCAAGCTCCACCTCCCAGGTTCACGCCATTCTCCTGCCTCAGCCTCCTGAGCAGCTGGGACTACAGGTGCCCACCACCATGCCCAGCTAATTTATTTATTTATTTATTTTTGGTATTTTTAGTAGAGACGGGGTTTCACCATTTTAGCCAGGATGGTCTCGATCTCCTACCTCATGATCTGCCCGCCTCTACCTCCCAAAGTGCTGGGATTACAGGCATTAGCCACCGTGCCTAGCTAGACTTTCAATTTAACTTGATACACATGATAAAATTTCGAGAGAGATGATGATGACAGACAAGAGGTTTTAAATTTTGGGAATTTTAGAATTTTTAGAATCTTAATATTTGAATTTGGAATTTTTAAACTCCAACAAGTAAAGGGAAAAGCAGAGTTTGAAAACAACACAAAAACAAACAAAAAAACCTCAGTTCAAAGAAAGGAAAGAAAAGCAGCATGAGGAAAAAGGGAATAAATCTTAGAAACCATATAGTGCGAAAAAAGCAAGTCTTAAAATATTATTTAAGGTATGAGATCATCTTTATAAAGTTCAAAAATAAGCAAAACTGATAAAGCTTTGTGCTAAAGCTAATAAAGCAAAGAAAGGGGATGATAAACACAAAACAGGATTGTAGATTTCCACATGGGGATAGGATGGGGGATGCAAGCGGCACTTTCCACCCAGATAGATCCAGTAGAACCGGTCACTTTAGTCAATCAGTTAGGCAATTAACGTAGTTTGGATATTTGATCCTCCAAACATCATATTGAAATCTGATCCCCATGTTGGAGTTGGGACCTACTGGGAGGTGTTTGGGGCATGGGAGTTGATTGCTCAGGAATGATTTGATGCCATTCTCACAGAAGTGAGCTCTCATTTTGGGCCGGGTGTTGTGGCTCATGCCTGTAATCCCAGCACTTTAGGAGGCGGAGGCAGGAGGAGCACACGAGACCAGGGGTTCCAAACCAGCCTGGCAAACGTGAAGAACCTCTGCCTCTACTAAAAATACAAAAATTAGCAGGCATGGTGGTGTGCGCCTGTAGTCCCAGCTACTCAGGAGGCTGAGGCACAAGAATCACTTGAACCTGGGAGGTGGAGATTGCGGTGAGCCGAGATCATGCCACTGCCTTCCAGCCTGGGCAACAAAGGATTATCCTGTCTCAAAAAAAAAAAGTTCTCATTCTTAGTCCCAGGACAACTCGTTGTTGAAAAGAGCCTGGCACCTCCTCGTCTCTCTCACTTCCTCTTTCACCATGTCATCTGCGCACGGTCCCTCCACTTCCTCTTCTGCCCTAAGTAGAAACAGCTTGAGACCCCACTAGAAGCAGATGCTGGTGTCAGGCTTCTTGTACAGACTGCAGAACCACACACCAAATAAACCTCTTTTATAAGTAAAGTGCCCAGCCTCAGGTATTCCTTTATAGCAACACAAATGGACTACAACAGCAATGATTTTATGGGTCTTCATTTTCTTGATATGTTTGATAACTTACATGTTATATATATATATATTCTTTGTTTCAAATATTGCATTAAAAATATTTTAAAATAGGCCAGGCATGGTGACTCATGCCTGTAATCTTAGTACTTTGGGAGGCTGAGGCAGGCAGATTGCCTGAGGTCAGGACCTCAAGACCAGGCTGGCCAAGATGGCGAAACCCCGTCTTTACTAAAAATACAAAAAAAAAAAAAAAAAAAAAAAAAAAATTAGCCAGGTGTGATGGCTGGTGCCTGTAATTCCAGCTGCTCGGGAGGCTGAGGCAGGAGAATGGCCTGAACCCAGGCAGTAGAGGTTGCAGTGAGCTGAGATCACACCAGCGCACTCCAGCCTGGGCAACAGAGTAAGACTCCACCTCAAAAAAAATTAAAAATAAAATTAAATGCATAAAACAATAGAAGGATAAGTTTCCTGAGGACAAGAGCAAAACCAGAGCTTTTCTGTATCCTATCTGTTGTACACACAGAGGGCCCTCAACAAATATCTGCTTACATTACACCCAGGGAATTTGTTTACTTTAGTGCATTACAAAAGAATGAGAAAAGCCGGCCAGGCGCGGTGGCTCACGCCTGTAATCCCAGCACTTTGGGAGGCCGAGACGGTCGGATCACGAGGTCAGGATATCGAGACCACCCTGGCTAACACGGTGAAACCCCGTCTCTACTAAAAATACAAAAAACTAGCCGGGCAAGGTGGCAGGCGCTTGTAGTCGCAGCTACTCGGGAGGCTGAGGCAGGAGGATGGCATAAACCCGGGAGGCGGAGCTTGCAGTGAGCTGAGATCTGGCCACTGCACTCCAGCCTGGGCGACAGAGCGAGACTCTGTCTCAAAAAAAAAAAAAAGAATGAGAAAAGCCAAGTCTTCTCAAAAGCAAACGTCAACGCGGCAGACAGAGGACTAAATTCCATGATAAGACAGTATATAATATAGTATAATGGGCATGATACAGGTAATAATAACAGAAAAACAAATCTGTTTTTCAGCCATGAATTACAGTCTCTCTGTGGCTCTGGGCGAGAAGCATGCCTACAGTTACTCTGGGCTGCAAGTTGTTAAATCATGATGGATGATCCCATAAGGAACCAAACAAGATCACTGGAATTCATTCATTTGCCAGGTACCCTGGGAATTCTTTCATTTCCCCCCAGACCTGACTGCCTCCTCCCATTACTGGAGCAGCCGTTGGGCTGTACCACACAGACTCACTATGAAGCGGGAGCGAGGCCCGGAAACACAAAGCCAGCATTCCAGGTCTAGCCACAAAGATGATAAAATAAGCAGCTCTCTACATTCAGTCCAAAGCAACAAGGTGGTTGGGAGGAGGGTGGAAGGACACACTTAATGAAAACCTAGATCTGCAACTGCTGGTGTTGTGTCTGGGAGTGATTATTTTGCCTGCATACAGCTCAGTTTTTGCATTAAGAAAATGGGAATCATAATATATATCTAATTCAAGGATTATTTGGAAGACATTGGTTTGCACCAGATCTAGCACATAGTAGGTGCTCTCCAAATGTTTTCTTTTCTCAGTAAGTTTCCACACATCTTCACCTTTGACCTTCAACTTTTAAATAAAGAAGAGATTGCAATGCTGCGTGACAGAGGAGAAAAATACTATCTAAAACTACTACTGACTGCAGCTGCTTCTGTCCCTAAGGGAGAGACATTATTTCTCTCCAGACTAAATGTATTTTCTTTAGCAAAATACTTTGATAGGCAGCTTTGGTTATGAAATGTGAGGCCCCCCAGGGCACAGTTAAGAAGAAGACAGGGAAACAAAGAAGTAGCGAAATAGCTCTGCATTGTGAAAATGAACAGAGATGCCAGGGTTTGGCGGTATGCTAGGAAGCGGGGTGATAAGAGAAAGCACATTGCAACAGTTATCCCTGTTGCTGTTCTTCACCTGACAACCCATCCTCTCCTCTTCCACTGCTGTATTGCTGTCATTAGAAATTAATCGGGCTGGGCGCAGTGGCTCACACTTCTAATCCAGCACTTTGGAAGGCCGGGTGGGGGCGGATCACGAGGTCAAGAGATCAAGACCATCCTGGCCAACATGGTGAAACCCTGTCTCTACTAAAAATAGAAAAATTAGCTGGGTGTGGTGGCGTGCTCCTGTAGTTCCAACTACTCAGGAAGCTGAGACAGGAGAATCGCTTGAACCCAAGAGGCAGAGGTTGCAGTGAGCCGAGATTGCTCCACTGCACTTCAGCCTGGCCACAGAGGGAGACTCCATATCAAAAAAAAAAAAGAAAGAAAGAAAGAAAGAAATTTTCTTCAACCTGAGGAAACCAATTTAGAAAAAGAAAAATAAATAAAATAAAGAAATTATCAGCATCTTACTTACTATATAGTCTACTTATTTATTGTATGTCTCTTCCCTCAAGAGACTAAGCTTCCTAAAGGCAGCATTTATGTGTATTTTATTCACTGCTGTTTCTCCAGAGCCCAGAAGAGTGCTTGGAAAATAAGAGGTATTCACTATGTTTTCCTTCAATAAATGATTAAGAGGGGGACTTTTAAAGCAAAACTTCTACTGCCGAACTACAGCTCAATGAGAATACAAAACTATTGTTTTAAGTCTGAGTTTAGGGGTTGTTTGTTATATGGCATTATTGTAGCGACAGCTGACTGATACAGATAGCAATATTGGTTGCATTCAGATATGATTTAAATCACATCAAAGTTGGAAGACTGACTGAGATTTGGGGCTCAAATTCTCCTGAATTTAATCCTGTCCCATTATATCTGAACCTCTCCTTTCTCCTCCATAGGGAATAAATCCTCCTTCTGGAGGAATGAAATGATACCTTCCTCACAGGTCACTGTGAGAATTAAAACACCACTTTTTTCATAATGAACACTCAATAAATATCAGCCATTACCATCAATCTACTCAAACAATTCTGATGTTTAATGGGTTCACTTATTCTCCAGGTAAACTCAGTCCTGCTAAAAAATAAACATAAGATTTTGATCCTGTACAGTGCCTGAAGTTAAAGGTATGTAATATGAAATAATATGTTTTGGATAAATTAGCAAAGTCAAATTAATTACAACACTTAAAGCTTACAAAGCAAAAGGGTTATTTGCATTCATAAAAAATAGGTAAAACTTCCCTCTTCTTTTGAGATGTAATAGGACCATATTTTATTAAGAACCACAAAAAATATTTAGATATTTTGATCCATGTCTACCTTCTAGAATTTATATTAAGGAAATTATTGTAAATACACATATATATATATATATTTTTTTTTTTTTTTTTTTTTTTTTTTTTTTTTTCAAGACAGAGTTTTGCTCTGTCACCCAGGCAAGAGTGCAGTGGTGTGATCTTGGCTCACTGCAAGCTCCACCTCCCAGGTTCACACCATTCTCCTGCCTCAGCCTCCCAGTAGCTGGGACTACAGGTGCCCGCCACCATGCCTGGCTAATTTTTTTTTTTTTTTGGTATTTTTTAGTAGAGACAGAGTTTTACCATGTTAGCCAGGATGGTCTCGATCTCCTGACCTCATGATCCACCCGCCTCAGCCTCCCAAAGTAATATTTGTTTAAGAACTATTATGTGAATGCACATCTTTGTTGAAGCATATTTGATTGCATACTACTTTGAATTCAGAAGTAGAAAGTCACCAGAAAATGCCATTCTCATGCAAATAACCAAAACAAATTAGATGAGCTACAAAGTTGTCTGAAAAAAAAAGCCTTCAGTGAACTAAGGACACAGAAAAATCCAAACAAACTAAATTCCAGAAAGTGAAGGTCATTTTAGAGGAGAGGAGAGATTTACTAGAGGTCTTATCAAAAGCATGCTCTTTTGGATGTAAATATTTTTTACTTTAGTCTCTACTCTTTTACACAAAATTTTCAGTATACAATCAAACATTAAAAGACATATTAACATCTGTTTAAAGAAAAACCAAAAAAGTGGCCTATAGTTAAGAGTAGAAACAATCAAGAAAAACAGATCCAGAAATGACTCAGATGTTGGAATTATTAGACAGGGAATTTAAAATAACTATAATAAAAATGTTAAAAGCCTAATGAAAAATGTAGATAACATACATGAAGAAATGGAAAATTTCCCAAAGACATGTTCATCAGGAAATGTTAGAAAAAAATTAAATGGGATAAGTACCAATGAAAAATACAATATTAGAAATAAATAACATCAGATGTGCTTAACAGCACACTGGAAAAAAAAATCAGGTGAAAGTATCAGGAACTACAGGCAGATCAACAGAAAGTATCCAAAACTGAAACACAAAAACCAAAATAGTGAAAAAAATAAAACAGCATATTCAAGATCTGTTGGACAGTATAAATGAATCTAACTTGATATGAAGTGATGTAATAGAAGTTCCAGAAAGAGAAGAGAAAAACTGGATAGATAAAATATTTGATGTAATAATAGCCATCTGAGAACATTCCAAGACGGATGAAAGACATAAACCTGTAGACCCAAGAAGCTCAGTGAACCCTAAGCAAGATAAATATAAAAAAAAACCATACCTAGAAATGTAACAACCAAAAATCATGTAAAACAATAAATAGCACATCTAAAAAGCAATAGGAATAAAAAGACACATTAAATACATAAGAAAAAAATTTGTGATGGCTAACATTTCATCAGAATCTACAATAAAGAAGCCAGAAAACAATTAAATTACATCATTGAGTACTACAAGAAAAAAGAAATGGAAGCAGAGAATTCTATGTCTAACAAAAAATATCCTTCAAAATGAAGATGAAATAAAGATATCCTCAGAGACAAAAGCTGAGATACTTGCTGATACTTCAGGCTGAGGGAAATTATATCAGATGGAACCCCAGATGTGCAGAAAGAAATTAAAAACAGCCGAAATGGTAAATATTTTATAAATGGAAAAGACCTTTTTTGACTTTTATTTTTACATTTATAATTTCTCATATATGTAAGTGACTATTTACAGTGTAGACTGGAAATAATAACAATGTATGATAGGATTAATACCATATGTGTCACTGTAACATAGAATATAACAAGAGCACAAAAGGCAGAATTGGACATAAGTGGAATTATACTGTAGCATGATTAACATTGTTTGAAGGTATATTGTGAACATTTACATGTAGTTTCTATAGTAACCACTGAATATTTTTAAAAAGAAATATAATCTAACTATCCACAGAGGATATAAAAGTAATATTAAGAATACTTAATCTTCCCCTGAAAAGACAAAAATGAACAAAGGAATAAAGAATAAATATCATCAATATAAAACAAATACCAAGAGGGTAGGCATAAGTCGAATCATATCAATAATTACCTTAAATGTAAATGGACTGACTCCTCTAATAAAAAGGCAGAGCTTATTAAATTGGATATGAAAAGCAACACTGAACTATATGTTGTTTTTGAGAAACACAATTTTATTATGAAGATACAGGCCAACAGAAAATAAAAGGATAGAGAAAAATATAGTATGAAAACACCAAAAATAAGAAATCTGGTATGACTATGTTAATATCAGACAATGTAGCATTTAAACAAAGAGTATGACTGGATATTAAGAAGAATATCTCAAAATAATCAAAAAAAAGGATAATTAAGAAGAAAACAATCATGAATATAGATGTACCTAACAACACAGTTCCAAAACTCACCAAGGAAAAACTGACAGAACTGAAAGGAGAAATAAAAAAAACTCACAATCATAGTTGGAGAATGTGTAGCTTCTTGGTGCAGGTTGAACATCCCTTATCCAAAATGCTTGGGACCAGAAGGATTTTCGATTTTGCTGGATTTTGGAATATTTGCATTATACTTACTGGTTGAGCATTCCTAATATGAAACTCCAAATCCAGTGAGCATTTACTTTGAGCATATTGTCAGCACTCAAAAAGTTTTAGATTTTGGAGCATTCTAGATTTTGGATTTTCAAATTAGGGATGCTCAACTTATAACTGATAGAACAAGCAGATCAAAGATTCAGTAAACACTATTTGAACAACTCTATAAACTAAACTGATATAGTATTTTAAACTGCTACATCCAACAACTCCTGAAAACTCATTCTTTTAAAGTTCTCATGGAACATTCAGCAAAATAGACCATATTCTGGATCATATAAAAGTATTAATGAATATCAAAGAATGAAATTATACAGAGTAACATGATAGAATAAAATCATTCACAATAAAATATCTAGCAAATCCCCCAAGTATTGGGAAATAAAACAACACTCTCCTAAATAACCCATAGATCAAAAAATAAATCATAAAGGAAAGTATAAAATATTTTGAACTAAATAATAATGAAAATATATCAAAATTTGTGAAATAAAGCTAACACAGCGCTTAGAAGAAAATTTATGACTTTAAATACTTACATTGGAGAAGAAAGGTATGTAAACCTTTCATCTTAAGAAGCTAGGAAAAGAAGAATAAGGTAAATCTAAGGCAAGTAAAAGAAAGGAAATACTAAAAGTAAAGTGGCAATACAAATTCTTAACAATGGACCAAAAAAAGAGGGAAAGCACAAATTACCCACATAAAGAATAAAAATGAAACATCACTACATATTCTAAAAATGTTAAAAGAGATAAAGAAATATTAAAACATTCTAATAATTCAACAACTTATACTAATTAATCCAAATCACAAATTACTAACAATTGAAGCCACAGAAAATAAATAATCCCATATCTATTAAAGAAATTAAATTTGTAAAACCTTTCTACAAAGAAAATGTTCCACATATATGGTTCATTAGTGAATTCTACAAAACATTTAAGGAAGAAATGTCAATATTGCACAAATTCAGAACATAGAGGAAGAGGTATCGCTTCTTAATACAGAAGGCCAGCGTCACCCTCACCCCAAAATGTAACAAAGCTATTACAAGTAAAAAAATAACAGCCCAATCCCTCACGAACATAGGCACAAAATTTTTTTTTTTTTTTTTTTTTAAAGACGGAATTTCGCTCTTGTTGCCCAGGCTAGAGCACAGTGGCACAATCTTGGCTCACTGTAACTTCCACCTTCCAGTTTCAAGTGATTCTCCTGCCTCAGCCTCCCACGTAGCTGGGATTACAGGTGCCCACCAATATGCCCATCTAAATTTTGTATTTTTAGTAGAGACGGGGTTTCACCATGTTGGTCAGGCTGGTCTCGAACTACTGACCTCGTGATCTGCCCTCCTCGGCCTCCCAAAGTGCTGGGATTACAGGTGTGAGCTACCATGCCCGGCCTATAGGCACAGAAATTCTAAACAAAATATTTGCAAACAGAATCCAGGTCTCTCTCTATATATATAGATATGTATACATATCTATATCTATCTAGAGATATGTGTGTGTGTATATATATCTATACACATATATGTATAGATATATATATAAAGAATAATGCATCATGACGAAGCAAGGTTTATTCAAAGAAAGCAAGGCTTGTTTAATGAAAGTCAATCAACATAACTCATCTTACTAACAGAGTAAGAGGGAAAACCATTTGATCATCTCAAAATACACAGAAAAAAAATCTGACAAAAATCATTAGTTCTTTATGAGAAAAACACCCAGTGAAACTAGGAATAGATGGAAACATCTCCAATATAAGGTTCATCTTTAAAAACGTATAGTTAGTATCATAATTAATAAAATATTAAATCTTTTTCTCCTAAAATCTGGAACAAAGAAAGGATGCGCACTCTCATATGCTGCGCTCAGTATGTACTGAAGTTTTTAGCCAGAATATAAGGCAAATAAAAGAAATAAAAGGCATAAAGTTGGAAAAGAAGTAAACTGTCATTATTTGCAAAACTACGATTTGTCTAAAACCTGGAGGCAAAACTAATATCCAAAAATAATAGATTCTTTGAATAAATTTCAGAAAATCCATTCAACAGACTATTCTGTAGTCATTTAGAATGAGATGCTATTAAAAGTGCTAATAAAATGAGAAAGTGTTTGCTAAAACCAGCTGTAAAAAACATTTTAGTGGAATGGTGGGTAAATATGGACTGGTTATTAGACAATTTTAAAGAGTTATTTTTCACTTTGTTAGAAGTGATAGTGCTACGTGGCTAGGTGAAATTTTGCATTTTAAGAAACCCATTCATAATCATTTAGACCACAGGTTTTCGACCTTAGCACTACTGGCGTTTAGAACCAGATAATTCTTTGTTTTGGAGGGGGCTGTCCTGTGCATTGTAGTATGTTTAGTAACGTCCCTGATCTCTATCAGGGATGCAGGAACGCTTCCTTTTGTGACAACCAACATTGTCTCCAGGCATTGCCAAAAGTCCTCTTTCGGAGGATGAGGGTCAAAATCACCCTCAGTTGAGAGCCACTGATTTAGGGTTTAATATCATGATGTCTGTACTTGCTTTTGTATCATTTCAGAAAAAAAAAATGCACAAAGAAAATACAACAAATATTAGTGTTAATTCTAAGCGATAAATACATGAATATGTATTATGCTATCTTTTTTTTATTCTACCTTTTATATTTCATTTACATACTTGATATATATATAATTTTTTTTGAGATGGAGTCTTACTCTGTTGCCCAGGCTGGAGTGCAGTGGCATGATCTTGGCTCACTGCAACCTCCACGTCCTAGGTTCAAGCGATTCTCCTGTCTCAGCCTCTTGAGTAGATGGGATTACAGGCACTCACCACCAAACCCAGCTAATTTTTGTATTTTTAGTAGGGACAGAGTTTCACCATGTTAGCCAGGCTGGTCTCGAACTCCTGACCTCAAGTGATTTGCCCACCTCGGCCTCCCAAAATGCTGGGATTACAGGCATGAGCCACTACACCCAGCTGACATACTTGTTACATATATACTTTTTTTTATCTTCTTTATTATACTGTCTACTTTTTTGTTTGAAAGTTTCATAATAAAAGTCAAAATTATTAAAATATGCTGTAAATGGAAAATGCAATACAATTGTATTGCACTAGGACTAAAAATATGCAAAATTACATATACAAAAACTACTCAAAAGAGTATGTTCAAGAGGAGTAAGTCTTTTGTTTTTTTTTTTTTGAGACGGAGTCTCGCTCTGTCGCCAGGGGCCGGATCTCAGCTCACTGCAAGCTCTGCCTTTTTACATATACAAAAACTACTCAAAAGAGTATGTTCAAGAGGAGTAAGTCTTTTGTTTTTTTTTTTTTTGAGACGGAGTCTCGCTCTGTCGCCAGGGGCCGGATCTCAGCTCACTGCAAGCTCTGCCTCCTGGGTTTACGCCATTCTCCTGCCTCAGCCTCCCGAGTAGCTGGGACTACAGGTGCCCGCCACCTCGCCCGGCTAGTTTTTTGTATTTTTTTAGTAGAGACGGGGTTTCACCGTGTTAGCCAGGATGCTCTCGATCTCCTGACCTCGTGATCCACCCCGCCTCGGCCTCCCAAAGTGCTGGGATTACAGGTTTGAGCCACCGCGCCCGGCCAAAACCCTGGAGATGCCGGGGATTGAACCCGGGGCCTCATACATGCAAAGCATGCACTCTACCACTGAGCTACATCCCCTTGCCTCAAGAGGTAAGAGTAAGTCTTTTCAGCAGTGTGCCACAGCCACTCCAGTGACAGTGGGAGTCAATGCAGGTTGGCTGTGGGTCTCCTAAGAGGTGCCGCTACCACAGTCACCTGAATTCACTATGACGATTAAGCCTCTCCTCCCATCCTTCGTGCTTTACCAACTGTATAATGAATCCTAGTATAAAGGAAAAACAAGGAAGAATCAAAGAGAATGTAAAGACGAGTTTTTTCCCAAGAGGAATTCTGAAGATGATTCATCCTTCCACAGCCAGATCTCTTGTTGGGGAGAAAAAAAAAAAAAAAACATGACTGGCCAAAGGCACATCCAAGAGGAAGCACTGGAATGACCAGTTGACGGCTAGGTCTTGCCACTCTAGAGTTGTCACTGCCCCAGAATATAGTGACAATTAAAATCTTGAAGGAGTCACCCAAGAAGCATTTGATCTCAGGATTAAACGAAATTTATCCCCTCAATATTCAAGAGACGTAGCAGAAGAACAAAGGAAGACCCTCTAGGAGACACTTAAGGAAAATGAGAAGCTTCACAGAGAAATTGAACAAAGAACAACGAAATCGCTCGCCTGAAAAAGGAGAATAAATAATTGGCAGAAGCAGCAGAGTACAGTATATGACAGAGGCAACCCAGAGACTGAATGATGAACCTCTGGATAACTTTGAAGCACCAGATAGTCAGGAATTTGATTCTGAAGAGCAAACGGGTGAGGATTCTTAAGTGGAAGGGCCAAAAATTGGCACGTGCGCTGAGAATCCTATCTTCCTCTACAGATGCAAAACCTTGCATGTAAAATTTAGGATTCACAATTGTCGAGATATGGAACCAAAATAAGTGCCCATCGACCAATGAATGGCTGAAGAAAATGTGTGGTATATATACACCATGGAATACTACTCAGCCATTAAAAAATAATAATAATGTCTTTGCAGCAACTTGGAAGGAGCTAGAGGCCATTATTCTAAGTGAAATAACTCAGGAATGGAAAACAAAATACCAGATGTGCTCACTTACAAGGGGGAGCTAAGCCATAGGCACGTAAAGGCATACAAAGTGATATAATGGACACTGGAGACTCTGAAGAGGAAAGGATAAAGAGGGAATGAAGGATCCAAAACCTGCATATTGGATCCAGTGTATACTACTCAGGTGACGGGTGTAGTAAAATCTTAGACTTTATCACTATATAATTTATAATTCATCCGTGTAACCAAAAACCACCTGAACCCCCAAAGCTATTGAAATATATGTATATGTATATACACATACACCCACACATACATAAGTCTTACATGTGAAACCTATTAATATTTGACTCTTGAGAAATATACCATCCAATGGGTTCTCCTGGCCCCCTGCCTAGACAGAGCCAATTACCAAGAAGGGGAAACTGCAGTGGGAAAAGAGTAGTTCACACAGAGCCACCTGTGCAGGAGACCTGAGTTTTCTTATTACTCAAGTCAGCCTCCCCGGAGCATTGGGGGATCAGAGTTTTTAAAGATGATTTGGCACATAGGCGCTCAGGAAGTGGGAAGTGCCGATTGGTTAGATTGGAGATGGTATCAAGGGGTTGGAAGTGAGGTTTTCTTGCTGTCTTCTGTCCCTGGGTGGGATGGCAGAACTGGCTGAGCCGAATTACCAGTCTGGGTAGTGTCAGCTGATCCACTGAGTGCAGGATCTGCAAAACATCCCAAGCACTGGTCTTAGGTTTCCCAATAGTGATGTTATCCCCAGGAGCAATTTGGGGAAGTTCAGACTCTTGGAACCAGAGGCTGCATGACCCCTAAGCCATAATTTCTAACCTTGTAGCTAATTCGTTAGTCCTACAAAGGCAGACTGCCCACCAGGCAAGAAGGGGGTCTTTTCAGGAAAGGGCTATTATCAATTTTCTTTCAGAGTCAAACTGTAAACTAATTTCCTTCCCAAGGTTATTTCCGCCTATGCCCAGGAATGAATACGGATAGCTTTAAGACGAGACACAAGGTGTGGTTGGTTAGGTCTGATCTTTGTCACTGTCATCATTTCCTCAGTTATAATTTCTGCAAAGGCAGTTTCAAGTTTACCTCCAGTACAGTTCTTTGTAGCAGAAAACTAATTACATAATGCAACCTCTGAGATCAAAATTCTTTGTTTGAATCCTGGGACCCTATTGTATTAAAATACAAACACTGTATACTTTTAATTTATGATGTTTTATGTGAATAGCATTTTCTCAACTGTCAGACATGACTTGTGTAAATGACTAAAGAAACTTCAATCTCCTATCGAAAAAAAAAGAAATACATTCAAGGGGTTGTGGATGAGTTAGAGTGTAATTCGTGGTTGATTTCACTTCCTAGATTTTAAAATAATCTGTAATTATCTGCTTTTATATTGAAAAAAATGACAAAATCTAAGAGTGTCAAAATGCAGTATTATTAATCATTCACGGCCTAATATTGGAAGAGAATTAGCAGAAAACACAGCAAAGACGAGAGACTTGCAGACTGAAGTTCTTCCATTCACTGCAAAGAAAGCATCTAGAGGCGGAATAGCTTTGAATGGGCATACATCTGCATAATGACTTTTCCTTTGTTCTTTTCTCACTGGTTAATTGAGTAACTTGTACAACAAATATGCCTTCAGACTTCACACCAGATTAGGGCCCTTTGTAAATAAAATTAAAGTTGGGAATATGCTTCCCCTAGCTGGTAAATAAATTCAGGAAGTTTGAGGTTTAGCATGGCATGCCAAGATGTCTAAGTAAATCTCAAATTCTTCCATATTTTTAAATAAATGTCAAGGACTATCAAATGCCAAGAACTCCCAAGAGGAAAAGAGCTCACCTCACTCTGAATCAGAGACCCTCTCCAATCAAAATGTCCCACCTGAAAAGTGGTCTTCTCTCCTACCCCATCACAGTCATATGGATGTTACTGATGTCGTGTTTGTCTGGAATATTGCCTGGTTCCTATGACAAGAACGATAAAATCTCTTAGTATTCTGCAACAAACAGCCTCTTTCTCATTAAAGCAGACTCATGAATTGGACATGAGTCTCTCCTACGGACCCAGGCATTTTTCTAATCATTGGCATTACAATAGTGAACCAAACAAAAATGCCTGTCCTCAGAGAGCTTAGTTTTTAATGGGTTCTTCCAAAATCCTAGCAGTAGCGACCACAAGCAGAGGATAGATCCTGGGTAACCCAAGTCAGGTTGTGCAATGCTTGTGTTCATCACTTAGGGATAAAAGTCTTCATCTGATTTCAGACTCCTTACACAGCATCATCATAAGGTGGTAAGTCACGGATCATCTGAGGAAGCACTAAGCTAAAAAGAGGAAAAGTGCCCCTGAACCTTTCTGAACCGAGTGGTATTTGCCTAAGAGATGGGGAAGCTGAACTGAGTCACACTGAGATGAGAAGGGGGCTCCACCCATGATGTCCTTGTCTCAGAATAAGTCGGCCTCTTACGCTATAGCATAATTATAATACCTGGATCAAAAGAATAGGATGGGCTGGGCACAGTGGCTCATGCCTGTAATCCCAGCACTTTGGGAGGCTGAGGTGGGTGGATCATCTGTGATCAGGAGTTCGAGACCAGCCTGGCCAACATGGTGAAACCCTGTCTTTACTAAAAATACAAAAATTAGTCAGGCGCAGTGGTGGGTGCCTGAAATCCCGGCTGCTCGGGAGGCAGAGGCAGGAGAATCGCTTGACCCAGGAGGGGAAGTTGCAGTGAGCCGAGATTGCGCCACTGCACTCCAGACTGGGCAACAAGAGTGAAACTCCATCTCCAAAAAAAAAAAAAAAAAAGAACACAATGTGGGATCAGAGGAGCCCTCCAAGACAAGTGGCTTCGGTTCAAACATAAGCTCTGTCGTTTGTTCACAGTGTTTCACTGGACAAAGTACTTGACTTCCCAGCCTCAGTTTCCCCATCTGTAAAGGGAGGTGACCAAGAATACTTCACAGAGTTGTTATGAGGGGTAAGTGGAATGCTTCATGGGATGCAGTAAGCACAGTGCCTGCCACATAGTAAACACTCAATAAATGTTAGCTATTTCCCACTAATACAGTATAGTACATATAATATAATGTTAGCTAGTTATGAGTCATTACAAACTTACTCACCCAAAGGCCCCAGTTATTTTCTGAACGCACACCATGTGCCAGGCATGCTAACTGCTATTTATATTTTCTTCTTGACTTCCAGCAGCCTATAATGGAAGTTATTATTGTCTTTATTTTACAGGTGAGGATAATGAGCTCAGAGATGTGAAGCAACCCGCCCAAGGCCACACAGCCAGGAATAGCAGGGTCAAGATTCAAACCCAGGCAGAAATTACTTGAAATTCCATGTTCTCTTCCCAACACAATCCCTGTCTCATTTCTGTCTTTCCATTGATACCAGTATTTCCAAGCTTTCACCTTACCACATTCTTTAATCAACACGTTATTCAGATTTTTTTTTTAAACTGGCAACCTGAGGCATAGCTCTCTTAACTGCTGGCAGCCTAAACTTACTGCAAAAGCACCATCTCTATGTGCCCCCAGACCTTTGAGCATTATCAAAATTAGAAGTGCATTCACCCTTTAACTCCGCAACTCTACTTTTGGAAATTTATCCTAGAATATACATACACCTGTACACAATGACATACAAGCAATGTTATTCATTGCACTGTGGCTTGTAATAGCAGAAGATTAGAACTATCCCAGCTGTTCATCAAGAGAGAAATAATTAAATAAAACATAATATAGCCATTATAATAGAAAAACATATAATTATAAATAAGAATAAAAAAACTCATTATACTCTGATACAGAAAGATAAGCAGGATATATTGCAAGTTTTAAAAGGCAGGATACAGAACTGTCTGTGTAATAAAAAAACAAGTGCATATACATTTGTATTTGCTTGTACGTACCTGAAATCCTGCAAAGATAAAGAAGAAACAAATAACAATGGCTGCCTGTGGAAAGGAAATGTCCCAGGCAGAAGGGACAATTTTCACTGAATATTCTAGCATACTCTTGTTTTTAAATTTTCAATCATATGAATGAATGGCCTATTCAAGAAATGAAATGATTTTTAAAATACGAGTTTTAAGAGTATAGGATTAAGAGTATAGGCTTTTTTTTAAGAGTATAGGGTTTTAAGAGTATAGGATTAAGAATCAGAAATTTGAGTCAAGTTTGAGGCAAACTTGGACAACCTACTTTATTTCTGTCAGCCTTCATTTCTTCATCAGCAAAATCTCTAAGCCCCCAAATACTAGGGACTTCGGCGATCGTTATCATCATCATAGCTACCATTTATTCAGTGGTTACTATTTGCCAAACCCTATACTACAGCCCTCTAAGAATTTGCCTCATTGCATCATTGCAAGCAACCCTATGAGATAGGAACTATGATTACTCCCATCTCGCAGATGAGCAAACAGAAGCTCAGCGTGGGGGGAACACAGCCAGTACGTGGCAGAACCAGAATTCAAACCCAGGTCTCTCAGGCCAGTATTTGGACTCAATGGTTTGCTGCCTCCATTCACACTGATAATTTTCCTAGTTGTGTTCCCCGTCTCTTGCATAAATTCCACCCACCAGTTCCCTTCTGAACATTGCCAGCCTCCACCAGGCCTGGCCCTCACTTATTTCCAATCACCCTTTATCCACCATAGCTTTGGAAATGGACTGTTACTAATGGCTAGTCATATGTCAGCCTAATGAATGGGAGGCAGGCTTCCATTAAAATAATGAAATTAGCGAGTTTCGAATTTGGTTACATCGCATGGCACACAGCCTCAAGTAATTACCACCCCATGCTCCTTCCTACGAATTAAAGTCAGCCTATTTATTTAAGGTCTTTGGCTTGGCCATCTCTATTAAGCTCACA
This sequence comes from Macaca nemestrina, assembly GCF_043159975.1. Classification (NCBI taxonomy): domain Eukaryota; kingdom Metazoa; phylum Chordata; class Mammalia; order Primates; family Cercopithecidae; genus Macaca; species Macaca nemestrina. The sequence goes on along the minus strand of NC_092142.1, from coordinate 16,443,741 downwards.
TCATCTGTGATGGGGATGGAATTTTTTTTTTTTGGGGGGGGCCTTGTTTGTTTAAATGATGTTGGGTCTGTTCCCCTGATTAATAAAGCCGTAAACACAGTCAGGAGCAGCTTCTGAACCATGTGCAAAAGCAAAGAATGTAAGTCAAAGAACAATTCTTTGGGGGTTTGGGTTTTGTTTGTTTGGGTTTTTTTTTTTTCCTCCAAAGGATGGAAACAACAAGAAAGAAGCTCTTTGAGCTCCAGAAACTCCAATTATGCTGACATTTCTGCTGCAGAAATACAGCAGGCTCCATTTTGCAGGAACCCGGTGAACTAGCTAATCAGATTTCCTTGGATAATTTGCTCCAAAGGTCAGCTGCCTTAAAAAGCACCCAGTGCCTCATTATTTGGTAAAGCAGGCTGCACACAGGCTGGGATTTGGAACTCAGCCTCCCATGGCAAGGTAGTTTTTCTGGAATTTTTTAGCCCAGACCCTGCAGCCTTGACTTTGGCCAAAGTCTCATCCACCTTTGTGATCAGCCCACAGACAAAATCATTACCAGAAAAAGCACATGAATCTCTGAGTCTGTGAGGTCTCTGTCTCCAATACGGGTCTCTCTCGTGTACCAGGAGCACCAAAGATGGCTGATGCATCTGCAATGCTCATGTGACCATTGGTAAATTTCAAGGGAGCTTTTTACTGATGCTGTGATGGGCAGGTGGCCAGACCTAGGTTCTAATCACTAAGTCCAGTTCTACAAAATCCCTAACCAGTACCCCTCAAAGCTATCAAGATCATGAAAAATAAGGAAAGATGGAGAAATTATTTCAGACCAGAAGAGACTACAGAGACGTGAGAATAAATGCAACGTGAAACTCTGGATTGAATCCTGGACAGGAGGACATTACTAGAAAAACCGGTGAAATTCAAATAAAATCTAGAATGCAGTTAATAGTTTCCAAAGTTGTGACAAAGACATTAACCTTTTTTTAACATTAAACACACCTGGGCGCGGTGGCTCACACCTGTAATCCCAGAGCTTTGGGAGGCTGAGGCGGGTAGATCACGAGGTCAGAAGTTCAAGAGCAGCCTGACCAACATGGTGAAACCCAGTCCCTACTAAAAATACAAAAATTAGCTGGGTGTGGTGGTGTGTGCCTGTAGTGCCAGCTACTCGGGAGGCTGAGGCAGGAGAATCGCTTGAACCTGGGAGGCAGAGGTTGCAGTGAGCCAGGATCATGCCACTGCACTCCAGCCTGGTGACAGAATGAGATTCCGTCTCAACAACAACAAAAAATAATCTAAGAAAAACTGAAACTGAGAAGGGATTTCTGGGAACTTGCTAGAGTTTCATTGTAACTTTTCTATAAATCTAAAATTATTTCAAAATTGTAAATATATATATATATATACACCATTAAAAATCCATTGTGTATTATAGTTTGATAAAAATAAATAAGTTTAAATAATACATAATTCTTATTCTATTATAAACTTGATATCCTAGTCCTGACATGATATCATAGTCTCGACATGTGATATCATAGTCTAAAAACAAAACATCAAGACCAGAGGGAGTGTAAAGCCATTCCTACAACTGCATTTTTATTCAATCTCTTTTAAGATCCCAGCAAAGAAAAAAGAAACAACAAAAAGTAAAATCTTAGTTTAGCTAAAATAAAATATGACGGATAGTCTCTCTCTGAACTGAGACAGGAAAATCCAAGACAAAGAAACTAGGTTTCTCAGTGCCTTTTTTTTTTTTTTTTTAAACACTCCCACCAACCTCACCACTCTGAAGGATTGTAATACACCAAGAATAGCTACAAAGCAAATGTCACTGGCTTAGCTTCCACTCTCATAGATTTTTAAGACACCCAGCTCCAATATCACCCTCTGATCCTTCCCATCTCACAGAAAGAGATGCACAGAAGAGTCCGTTGTGAACCAGGCACTGTGCTTGATGATGGAGACACCAAATCAACTTGGACCACGTCCTTCCCCTTAAGGAGTCTTGGAAAATTTGCTCAAGAGGGTCTCAGCTGAATCTTGAAGGAAGAAGGGGAGGTAGTTGGATGAAGAAAGAAAAGAGGCTTCCAGAAAGAGAGCACAGTGCATGCCAGAGCATCTAAATCATGATACTTAGATACCTGCAGAAAAGTGGACAAAATTGAGGTGGGAGGAGTTGGAAAGGGCCCCCAGGTAATGGCCTTGTGTGGTAAAGAATTTAACTTTCTCCTGAAGGTGATGAGGAGTTTTAAGCAAGCATTTTAGAAAGATTCAGCAGAGGACAGTGGATGGAGGGTGAGGCCAAAAGCAGGAAGACCATTATCCAGGCCAGACATGTGAATACAATGCCCAGAGACAATGAGAGAGATTTCTCCCAGGATTCTTTGCAGGAAACAAGGGTCCCTGCAATGATGAGACCTGAGGTTCCTGTTTCTCTAGTAGCTTTGTAGCTCAGCACCCATTCTAACTCCAGCTGGAAGATGTCCTCTGCTATTTCTCCATTCCATACTCCAAGTCCCTGCCCTGCAATATGTATCTATCTTTTGCCACCCACCCTCTGACTCTGTCACATTGTATCTTGAATCTTCAACCTAAAGATCTCAATTGCTTACAAAAAAGAAGAGAATTACATGGGCTTAATAATGTTAACGGCAGTTACCACATGAGCACTGACTATATCCAAGCATTCTGTTAGCCTTTAACCTGCAAAGAAAGATACAATTATCCCCATCTCACAGAAAGTAAGAGGAAAATTGAGACTCCCAAGAAGTTAAATAACCTCCTATATAGCTTTTAACAGGGATGGGGATATGATATGGATTTGAGAATGTCTGCTTCCAACAACCCTTTTATGGCACCTCACTGTCTCACTTTTAATTTCACTTGCTGATTTATTACAAAACTCCCTCTGCTTCAGGATCAAACACAAACTCATTATCCTGGGTCAAAATAAAATCTGAATAGCCATACCTAATTGTTTTTAAAATGTTCAGGCTTCCCTGACAGATCTATGACATTGCAACATTACAGCTTTGGAGTGACTGGCTCAACACCAAGGAGAGTGGTTCCAAATCTCTTTTCCAGTGGAACAGTAGCACAAGTTTGGTCTATCATCTAAAACCAAATAATGGCTGCCCTTTTCCTCTTCCTGGAAAAAAATGACATAGATGGTAAATGGATTAATGAATGGATTAGATGGATAAATGGATGGATGGATGGATGGATGAGTGAATGGATAGGTAAATGGATGTGTGAATGGATAGATGAGTGGATAAATGGGTAAGTAAATGAATAGATGGATAAATGGGTGAATGAATGGATAAATGGATGGATGAATGAATGGATAGATGAATGGAAAGTGCATGGATAGATGGATGGATAAATGGATGAATGAATGGATAGATTAATGGGAAGTAGATGGATGGATAAATGGATGAATGGATGAATGGATGGATGGATGGATGAGTAAATAGATGGATAAACTGATGGATGCATAAATGGATAAGTGGAGAGATGATAAATGGATAGATGGGTAGATGAATGGATAGATAGATGAATAAATAGATGAATAGATGAATATACATTTACAATATAGAATATTTCTCAAGGGGAACATAGAAAACTATCAATAGTGGTTGCCATTCCTGTGAAGAAACAAACTGGTTAGGACAAGGATGGGAGTGGAAACTACCTTTTACTATACAGTCTTTTGTATCTTTCCAATTTTGAGCCATGTGTGTATAATACATATTTTTAAAACAAATAGCAATATAAAACTAATTTCCAAATATTTTTGTTAAATGTGTAAACAAATCCTGAAATAAGCTTTTAAACAAATAAGATTCAACTGTTATTTTCCCCATTGATTTTTCTTTAAATCTTGGCACTAACTTCTGCTTCCCTACATAAGAATATAATGTAACGTGGATCCATCTCAGCGCACAATCAACTACAAAATTTGGTTATTCAAATGGAATATGCCAATAACATTGTGTTGCTTTGCAAAGAGCACCTTGACTTCAAGGTGTGTCCACTTACATCGACTCAAGGACCTCTCTGCAGGAGTTAGAGTAAGGGACAACAGTACTGAGGCCTGGAAGCATGATCCCACCCAAGTTTCTTTTGTTGTTGGTGGTGGTTTTTATTTGTTTTTTTGAGACAGGGTCTCACCCTATCACCCAGACTGGAGTGCAGTGGCACAATCTCGGCTCACTTTGGACTCAGGCAATTTTCCCATCTCAGCCTCCCGAGTAGCTGGGACTACAGGCATGCACCACTATGCCTGGCTAATTTTTTGTAGAGATGGGGTCTCATCACATTGCCTAGGCTGGTCTCAAACTCCTGGACTCAAGCGATCTGTCTGCCTGCCTTGGCCTCCCCAAACTGCTGGGATTACAGGCGTGAGCCACCACACTCAGCCAAATTTATTTAAGCCATGATTCTCCTCTGTGCAAGACCCCACCTGCATACTGGGCTTCCAAACACTGCCCCCTGCACCATTAGGGGAACATAAGGAAGGGCTATAAGTAATGAGACCTTGCCAAAGGAAAGATTAAAAAACAAACAACTTCCCCAGCCACCGTCAATAGCATTTGCAGGAAGCAATAAACAGAACTGACTCTTGGCCGTAAAGGATTTATCGCTTTCCTTTCCATTGGTGTGGAAATGAAGCAGGGTTGCTTTAAAACTGGGTTTTCCAGCTTTCCAAGGAGCTATGTGAATTCCATATCCTAGAGAAGTCAACACGAGTCTATAAGTTGACATGGACCCCAGGTCCTACCCTTAAGGGCTTTATACTCTGATGCAACATATAAAATATAATCAAAAAAAGGCTGAGGCAGTATTTGTATGCCAAGTGTCTATAGCAAGTACCAAGGTATTTGCATGGATTGGGGGTGGTGGCAATGGTGTGATATTCTCCTTCCAAATCCCCTGGGTGTGGGGATGGAATTTTTAACTGTGGGCGATGTGATAGGACGATCAGAGATACGCAAAACCACCTTTTTAGTGGTGGGACACAGTCACAGTTCTATTCCTTCTGGGACTATTTGGAAATCACACATTTCCCATCAAGTAAGAAAATGAAAATAGAGAAAAAAACCAGTTGACAGTGATGGCTCAATAGCGCCATCTCGTGGTAATCACTATCCCCACTCTAGGAGCAGTCCATGGGCCCCGCCCCTTCCGGGATGTTTTGCCCCCCGCCCTGTATCTGAGTCCCGGAAGGCAGTGCAAAAGGGATCTGGGCAAAACAGAGTATCCTACAGATTGGATCAGTGACCAATGGCATCTTTAAGAAGGAGAAATTTGAAATGGGCTCTAAAGGAATAGATACCCAGGCATCAAAGAGAATTTGGGCAAAGACATTTCTGATGAAGAGCATGGTGCAAACCAAGGTTGGTGGCTAGAAAATGTCAGATCCTTTGAGGATAGGAGACTGGAAAGTCAGTATGAGTTGGTGAGGACTCACTGCTGGGCTGCTGTGGGCATGAGGTGCCCCTGGGGAGGTACCGACTTTCTGAGACAGAAAGTCAAAGATCATCTCCATCCACCTGTGGACCAGCACCGTGCTAAACCACACACATACATCAGTTTATCTGCCCTCAAGGGGTAATACTATTATTACCTCCACTTGACAGATCAAGAAAGCAAAGCTCAAAGAAGTTAAATTGCTTACCTGAAGTGACTTAGCTAACAAGCGGCAGAGCCAGGATTTGAACCAAGATCTCTGTCCAACTTCAAAGCATGGTCTTGCTCTTCATAAAGGTGTTCTCATCTGCAGGTCTCTGCTGTTGCTTGTGACAAAGACAGTTGTCACATATGAAATTGCTCAACCCAAAGCGCTTCTGCTTTAAATCTAAGGAGTTACCAAACAATCTGCCCCTGTAAAGCGGAAGTTTCTCCTGAAGCCTTCAGGCTTGTGCCCTAGGCCTTCTGGTCACCTGGCCAGCGGGTCACAGTGTCTTTCAATGACTGGGGGACAGATGTGGCAAAATGGGAAAGTGGGATGGTTAATTTCATGTGTCAACTTGACTGAGCTAAAGGATGCCCAGATAGCTGGTAAAACATTACAGCCGGGTGTGTCTATGAGGGCATTTCTGGAAGAGATTAGCATTAGACTCTGTAGACTGAGTAAAGAAGACCACCCTCACCCATATGGGCAGACATCCTCCAATCTCTTGAGAGCCCAAATAGAACAAAAAGCAGAGGAACTGTACATTTTCTGTTTGAGCTGGGACATTCACCTTCTCCTGCCCTTGTAGATCAGAGCTCCTGGTTCTTGGGCCTTCAGACTTACCCTGGGACTTAATGTCATTGGCTTTCCTGGTTCCCTAGCTTGCAGATGGCAGAGCATGGAACCTAGCCTCCATAATTGCATAAACCAATTTATATAATAGACATATATATCGTACTGGTTCTATTTCTCTAGAGAACCCTAATACAGGAAGGTTGTGAGGTCTGGGATCTAAATCCCAGCTCTGCCCCTGAGTTGCTCAAGCATAGCCTGTCCAAAGCTGAGCTCCCTTGATCTTCTTCTCCAAACTCCTGCTCCTCTACTAATCCAGCCACCATCAACGCTCCTCCTCCAATCAGACATTCCACCTTGCCCCTCCTGGAACAGAGATTCCCACCTCAGGACCTTTTCACTGGCTGTTGCCTCTACCCGGAACTGCTTCGCCCTCCAATATCCACACTGCTTCCTCACGTCCTTCAAGTCTTGGCACAATTGTCACCGGCTCATTGAGGCCAAGCCTGGCCACCACCACCCCCAACTGCATGCCTTACACCCCATTACCTTCTCTGTATTTCTCATAGCAGTTGCCACCTTCTACAATGCCATATAATTTACTTGTTTTGTTTCCTGTTTACTGTCTGCCTTCCCTCACTGGAATCAATGTGCCCCAGAGACTGGTAGAACCTAGGTAGTAACTGAACACGTGTTCCCTATGAAACTGTTTTAACTCTGCTGTATGAGTGGAATTTTTTGTAATAAAATATTGGGGGTAATGGCCTCAAAGGCAGTATCTACTATATATCTGGAACTATGTAGGTAGTAGAGATACAGCTGTGTGAAAGATAGACCAAGTCCTCCTTCTCATGGAGCTTTCAATCCAGATAGGAAAACATGACCACAATTTCATGTAACTTCAATTCCATCTATGAGATTGCCTAATACCTGTGTGTCCCAACTCTATCACAGGGGTTCACGGAGGACCTCTCAGCTGAGTGGCACCAAAACTGAGCACTGAATCTTAATTGTTAGGATTCTGCTAACAAGAAAATTGTATATTTTGCTGAGGGCGACAATGTATCCAGCTAAAAATCATCCTTCACTAGCATCTCTTGCAGCTAGGGCTGGCCATCTGACGTAGTTCTGACCAGTGAAAAGAAGGGAGAGTGTACCTTTAGCTTTCTGGCTTGTTGTCCTCCCTCGGCTTCTATGCCTCCTGACATGATGCCTGGAGGTGAAGCAGCTATTTTGTAACCATGAGGATAGAAATTGCACGGCAGAGCAAGAAAATGAAACAAGTGGGGGTTTCTGATGGTCTCTTTGATTCACTCTACCAACATGGCTTGCCTACTTTTTAGCTTATGGTGGAAGCCAAATAAACCCTTGCACCTTCAATCCATGATAATAGTTTTCTGATACTTACAGCCGTATCTGTTGTCCCAAGCAAGATATTAACGAGGTTAAGAGGATGAAAGTGAAATGTACTAAGCCTAGGGCACAGCATGTGCAAAGGACCAGAGGTGTGAGTGAGCAAAGTCAATTCCAGCAACAGAAAGTTCAGGGCAGCTGAAGTGTAGCGGGTGAAATGCAGGTGGTGAGTAAAGAGTTTGCAAGAGCAAACAGGGATCCCATTGAAATCAAGGTTTTGTAAATTGAATTGGAGAAACAGTGAAAAGCCACTGCAACCTGCTAAGAAAAAGTTGAGTTAATTTATGGAAAGTGTCCAACATATAGTGGGTGCCCAAGATATAAGCACCGTGAGTATCGTTTTACCTCGGAATACACACAAAATTAACTCCTCCAACAAAATGAAGATACATCACTTTTATCTGCAAGCCCGCCAGAGGTCACAGACACATGCAGAGGGAAAACAGTATAGCGAGATGAAGAAAAACAATCCAGCCAGGATAGTTACACCGACACTTTATTCATATTTGCCACCATTGGGATTTATTCCCACACAGTGACTCACTCACAGCGCCAATCTCAAGGACCCTCTTTAATCAACCGTGCTGAGCAGTGACATCCAAGCTCACCTCGGAAAACGACGGAAACTCCAAGGCAAGGTGGCCTCCCGAAGTGGCCTTTTCCCTTCCCTCTTCATCCCTGGGCTGTTTCCAGCAGACGGCAGTGAACACCTAAATGAGAGTTTGATCAATGGAGGCCACGCTGATACTGATAAAGCAGCTGCAGTTTCCGCAAATCACCCAGCACTCATAGATACTAAAGATTAATCTTTACAAATACGGGGCAAAGGGGGAGAGAAAAAACCAAGTCGATTTCGTTTCCGATTATTACTTTCTCCAGAAGGTGCTGAAGAGTCAAAAGTTTAACTGATGTACGTTAGACAGGGAGACAAATCCAGAAATATCACCCAATTACCCGGTAGCTTCTAGAAGGTATTTTTCATGACAGCAGGTGGATTTGCCTTTTCTAAATCAGGAAGGAGACAAGACACCACTAAAAGGATGTTGACTTGGCCCAGCGCACAAGCACTAACCTCACCAGACTAATAGAAGCCTGAAAATTTGTCCTCAGTCTACACGGTGCCCCTGAAAACACATTTCCACCGATTTCCTACTTATTTCTATTTTATGCCACATATTTAGAAATTAAATTGTTCCTTCCTGGAATGAGATGGACTTTTTTAACTACAAAGAAATAATAAATAAATGCTTAGCCTCCCTAGGCCTCCATTTTCACATCCAGAGAGTGGGTACAGCCCAGGATGTAATGTTTAGAGGGCACTGCCACCATCTGGGGTGGATCATTCTCTACTGTGCAGGGCTATTCCGTGCACTACAGGATGTTCACTGGCAGTAACACCCTGAAGTCTATGCACCAGATGCCAGTAGTGCCATTTCCTCATCCCCAGTTGTGACAACTGAAAATGTCTCCAGACATGACCCAACGTCCCCGGGAGACAAAACCAGTTGCATACAGTCATGAACAGATAACACGAACAAGAATGGGGAAAACGTGAATCAAAAAAACTTCCACGCTGTGTTCACATAAGCAATAAAACCAAACGCTTGAATTTGATGCTAGTTATAACCTTTTTATCCATGTCCAATGTCACAGCCAAAGAATTTTCTTTTTTTTTTTTTTTTTGGCAGAGACAGCATTTCATTTATTTCAGAACACTTTCACAGAAGTATTCATATATTCTGGCAAAATGAAATCACATATTACACAAACATTTCATTTCCATAGTTTGTACAGAAGAGGAAAAATTATTTGTGGTCAAAATTACTCCTCAGATTCCTTTAAATCAACCATAATTTATAGCGTGTGCACGTACTTGTGTATGTCATCATTTTAAGTAATAACTATGCCCCTTGAAGAGTTGGAAGTCACTGAGCTGGACCAAAGAATTAACATAACAGAAAACGATTCGCAGATACTTTAGTTTTGAAACCATTCTGCCATTAGACAGCTACCTAGTCCTCATGATGAACCAAGCATGACGGAGGAATTCCAAGTGTGGCTTCCCACCTGCAGGGTCCACTCCACTGAGACTCTGCTGCTAACCTTAGCGTACAACCCTAGTGATCTTGTTGTGAAGATTAAGGAGATCACAGACAACATCTTGCCAGGGAATGAGTGTTAATGCTAGCATTTTAGTTATCCTGTTGGGCTACAAAAACATGTCAGGCAAGATGTTAAGTTTTGTTTCAAGAATTCCAGGCCGGGCGCGGTGGCTCATGCCTGTAATCCCAGTACTTTGGGAGGCCGAGGCGGGCGTATCATGAAGTCAAGAGATCGAGACCATCCTGGCTAACACAGTGAAACCCCGTCTCTACTAAATACACAAAAAATTAGCCGGGCGTAGTGGTGAGCACCTGTAGTCCCAGCTACTTGGGAGGTTGAGGCAGAAAGATGACGTGAACCCGGGAGGCGGAGCTTGCAGTGAGCACAGATCGCACCACCGTACTCCAGCCTGGGTGACAGAGCAAGACTCTGTCTCCAAAAAAAAAAAAAAAAGAATTCCAAAATCAGTTACAAAATCAAAAGGCAGATTTTCAAACAAAATCTTTGAAAAGTGGTTCTGGCCGGGCACAATGGCTCATGCCTATAATCCCAGCACTTTGGGAGGCCAAGGCAGGCGGATCACGAGGTCAGGAGATCGAGATCACCCTGGCTAACACGGTGAAACCCTATCTCTACTAAAAACACAAAAAAAAAAAAAAAAAAAATTAGCCGGGCATGGTGGCGGGCACCTGTAGTCACAGCTACTCGGGAGGCTGAGGCGGGAGAATGCCATGAACCCGGGAGGCGAAGCTTGCAGTGGGCAGAGATCGCACCACTGCACTCCAGCCTGGGCAACAGAGAGAGACACCATCTAAAAAAAAAAAAAAAAAAAACAGAAAAGAAAAGTGGTTCTGTCCTGCTTAAACCCTCTTCTCACCCCTTTCAGGCACATAGAAGGGCCAAGAGCAAGATTTTCCTGCTATGCTACCTGTGTAACTACACAAGGCCCCATAATTAGAGGACCCCACTCTGATGCTGGCATTTTGAAATTCCTATAATTTTTTTTTTTTTTTTTTTTGAGACAAGGTCTTGCTCTGTCACCCAGGCTGCAATGCAGTGGCATGCATATGGCTCACTGCAGCCTCAACCTCCTAGGCTCAAGCAGTCCTCCTGCCTTAGTCTCCCAAGTAACTGGGACCAATAATGTGTACCACCATTCCTGGCTAATTTTTATTATTAGATTATTATTATTATTATTTTGGTAGAGGTGGAGTTTTGCCACGTTGCCCAGGCTGGTCTCAAACTCCTGGACTCAAAGCAACTCCCCAGCCTCAGCCTCCAAAAGTATTGGGATTACAGGTGTGAGCTGCTGCACCCAGCCAGAATTCCTATAATTTTTATAACAAGAATCTCCACATTTTCCTTTTGTGCTGGGCCCTGAAAACTATGCAGCCAGTCCTGCGCCCAGGATGCTTGTTTTATTTCATTTTTCCCAGCTTTAGTGGAGTAAAATTGACAAAAAAAAAAATTGAATACATTTACTGTGTACAATGGGATCTTTGGAGATACATGTATACACAATTTGTGAAATGATTACCATGAACTAGCTAATTACCCTATTCATCACCTCACATAGTTGTCTTTGGATGTTTATGTGATGACAACGCCCAAGATCTGCTCTCTTAGTAGAAGGATGGTGATTACCAGAGGCTGGGAAGGGTAGTGGGCTGGGGAATGTAGAGATGGTTAATGGGTACAAGAAAAATAGTTACAAAGAATGAATAACACTTACTACTTGGTCAGGAGTGGTGGCTCACACCTGTAATCCCAGCACTTTGGGAGGCCAAGGAGGATGAATTGCTTGAGGCTAGGATTTCAAGACTAGCCTGGGCAACATGACAATACCCCATCTCCACTAAAAATACAAAAAATAGCCGGGCATCATGGCACACACCTGTAGTCCCAGCTACTCAGGAGGCTGAAGTGGGAGGATCACCTGAGCCCAGGAAGTCCAGGCTGCAGTGAGCTGTGATCATGCCACTGCACTCCAGCCTGGGTAACAGAAAGGAGATCTTCTCTCCAAAAAAAATTAAAAGACTTACTGCTTGATAGCACAACAGAGTGACTATAGTCAATAATAATTTAATTGTACGTTTTAAAATAACTGAAAGAGTGTATTTGGATTGTTTGTAATACAAAGGATAAATACTTAAGGGTATAGATACCCCATATTTCATGATGTGATTATTACACACCACATGTCTGTATCAGAACAGCTCATGTACCCCATAAATACATATACCTATTATGTACCCACAAAAATTAAAAATAAAAAATTTTTAAGAGCTGCTGCCTTAACAAATTTCAAGTAAACAATATGGTATCGTTAACTATAGTTACCATGCCATATACGACATGCCCAGAACTTACTCATCTTATCACCGGAAGTGTGTACCCTTGGAGTGACATTTCCTTCTAGCCCCTGGCAACCATTCTAATTCGACTCTCTTGTTCTCTGAGTTCAACGTTTTCAGATTCCGCAAATACGTGAGATTGCACAGCGTTTGTCTGTCTCTGTCTGAATTAGTTCACTTAGCTAATTCTCCTCTCTTTTTCTATGAGTTCAATGTGTTTAAATTCCACAAATAAGTGAGATCACACAGCATTTGTCTGTCTCTAAGTCCGCTTAGAAAATCAGAGGTGCTTGTTTCAAACTCAGGTTCCTGGACCCCACTGTTTTCAACAGTTCAGCTTTGATATCCAAGCCTGTAAGAGACACTTGGACTCTCTGGATTAAAATGACAGAGAGTAAGAGGAGAGGAAGAGGAATAGAGGAGGAGAGATTTCTCTCTAAAATCTAGGGGATTCCAATTAAAAATCATCTCTCATTTTACATGCGGAAAATGTACAGTGAGACACAAAGATGGGTTGGAAGACAAAACTCTGAAACTAGTCTGGGAGGGTTAAGTGACGTCATGGAAATAAATACTAAAATATCAAAATGCTCTAAACTTTCCATTTTTTACTTCTAAATGTGCTGAGGAAAAAAATCTGATTATTTGACAGGAATTTAAAAAAGAACAATTTTTATAAAACCAAAATCACATTCCTGAGCCCTCAAATGCTTAGAATAGGGGATGAAATTGAGCTGGAATTTTCTTTGTGAGAGGAAGGACCAAGTTCCCAATGTGGATACGTTACCAGTTAGATTTTCCAAGCACAGTTCATACTGCAGAATGCGCCTAACTTGATGTAGGTTTCTCCTTTCTAATCAGTTTCCACTTGCACTTCAACTACCATGAAAAAATAAGTAAAGGAAAGACTTAAATCCTTGGGAACTTTGTCGTGAGAGGAACTTTCTAGACTGCACTTAGTTGTTTATTTAATTAGCTACCAGAAACAAAACATATAGCATGCCCAAGGAGTTGACTCAATGGAATGATACCATGCTATACAGATCTAACATCATGCTGGGTAAGACACACAGTCTCTGTTTTAGAAAGCCAAACAGGGCCAGGTGCGGTAGCTCATGCCGGTAATCCTCAGCACTTTGGGAGTCCTAGGTGGGCAGATCACCTGAAGTCAGGAGTTTGAGACCAGCCTGACCAACATGGAGAAACCACATCTCTACTTAAAGTACAAAATTAGATGGGCGTGGTGATGCATGACTGTAATCCCAGCTTCCCAGATACTCTGGAGGCTGAGGCAGGAGAATCGCTTGAACCTGGGAGGCAGAGGTTGTGGTGAGCCGAGATCCCACCATTGCACTCCAGCCTGTGCAACAAGAGCAAAACTCCATCTAAAAGAAAGAGAGAAAGAGAAAGAGAGAAAGAAAGAAAAAAGAAAGAAAAGAAAGAAAAGAAAAGAAAAGAAAAGAAAAGAAAAGAAAAGAAAAGAAAAGAAAAGAAAAGAAAAGAAAAGAAAAGAAAAGAAAGAAGCAAAGCATGCCAGAGGTTTACTCCAAGCCTCTGACAGTGGGGGTCCTGAAACCCACCTGGTGGATGAAGGAGGAGAGGAAATTTAGAGGACTTGGCAGAATCACAGAACGTGGGGAGACGTTTCCAAAGGGGGCTTCATCTGATGCTGAAAATGTTTTGTCTGGAGAAAAAAAAAAAAGTTCTGTTTGTGTCTTGTGTCTTGGGTTGTTTTATTGTTGTTGTTGTTTAACGTCATCAGTGATGAGTTCCTTGTTCTGCTGAGGCCCTAGAAGAATTCAGGAAAGGAAATGCAGAGGCAGGAACTGGAAAGAAATAATGTGATCAATCAAAGGGGGAAGGTTTTAGAGCCAGACAAGAAAAAAAGGAGAAGCAGAGCTGGAGAAAGAAGAGAGGGTTCTAGAAGCCTGAATGTGCCAGAAAATCATCCCCTCCGGAATCCACCAGACTTCAGTGAAGCCCCATGAACTCACTGACTGAATAGGTTTCCTGCAGGCAGTGGGAGACGCCAAGTTGTGCATTTAAGCTCATGTAGGGGAAAAAGCAGAGCCAGCATGGGTTGGGGGCACCAGGGCCAAAGGCAGATGCGACCTTGAGAAGATCCCCCTCCCCAGATTAGCAGGAATTAGCCTGAGTAGAAGATCTTACCTAGATTTTTGAGGATTCAAATAACGCACATGTCAGCAGGGGACTCCAGCTGACATATGGGTTATTCTACTTAATTATAAAATGTTTGAGCCAGGCACAGTGGTTCATGCCTGTAATCCCGGCATTTTGAGAGATGGGGACAGGAGGAACACTTCAGCCCAAGAGTTTGAGACCAGCCTGGGCAACACAGTGAGACTCTGTCTCTACACAAAGTTTTTTTTTGTTTGTTTTTTGTTTTTTAATTAGCCAGGTAGGATGCTACAGGCCTGTGGTTCCAGCTACATGGGAGGCTGAGGTGGGAGGATCACTTGAGCCCAGGATTTTGAGGCTACAGTGAGCTATGATTGTGCCACTGCACTCCAGCCTGGGCAAGAGAGTGAGACCTTGTCTCAAAAAATAAAAATAAAGGCCAGGTGTGCTGGCTCACACCTGTAATCCCAGCATTTTGGGAGGCTGAAGTGGGTGGATCACTTGAGGTCAGGAGTTCAAAACCAGCCTGACCATCATGGTGAAACCCCACCTCTACAAAAATGCAAAACATTAGCCAGGCATGATGGCAGGTCCCTGTTATCCCAGCTACTTGGGAGGCTGAGGAGGGAGAATGGCTTGAACCCAGGAGGCAGAGGTTTCAGGGAGCCAAGATCGTTCCATTGCAGTCCAGCCTGGGTGACAGAGTGAGATTCCATCTCAAAAAAATAAAAAATAAAAATGTTTGGCCATTTCCAATCTTGCCTTCAGACTATGGGTTCCTGGAGGGCAGGTACAATTCCCAGCCATCTCTGGATCCACTGATGTGGTCATCTCTGTTAGTGTACTGGTATGGACCAGTAGGGTCCATAATTGCCCAAATCCCAACAATCAGTATTTGCATCTCTTTGCATGAACAGAGCCCACTGTGATAGCCAGGGCCCACTGTGCACAGGACAGGTCAGAAGTCCTGGAGAATTAACACGCCCCCTGGATTAGGTCTCCACCAGTGACTAACTGGAGGGATGTATAAATACCCCAGCTCCTTCACTCCTCCAGGGGTGATTTTGGGCTACATGCTCAACACCAGGGTTGGCAAACTTCTGGCAAAAGGGTCATATAGTAAATATTTTATGCTTTGCAGGTCATATAGTCTCTCACAGATGCTCAACTCTGCCGAGCTGTTGTGCAAAAGCTGCCATGGGCTATCCACAAATGAATGGGTGTGACTGTATTCCAGGAACATTTTATTGAAATAACAGGTGGCAGAACAGGTTTGCCATGGGCCAATAGTTTGCAAATCCCTGCTCTGTGTCATTTTCCAGAGTTCCCCAGAGAGATTAAACTGTGATTCCCCACACTGGTAACTGACATGATGATGCATCTTCTTGCTACGTCCCTCCCTTGCCTGTCCCCTTTCCCCCAACTCCCCAAGCTTAATAAACTATTGGCACTCAAATCCTTGCCTCTAAGTCTACTTCAGTGAGCACCCAAACTCAAACAGTTGATTAGGACTTTCTTTTTTTTTTTTTGAGAGATGGAGTCTCGCCCTGTCACCCAGGCTAGAGTGCAGTGGCACGATCTTAGCTCACTGCAGCCTCCACCTTCCGGGTTCAAGCGATTCTCCTGCCTCAGCCTCCCGAGCAGCTGGGATTACAGGCACGTGCCACCATGCCCAGCTAATTTTTTATTTTTAGTAGAGACAGGGTTTCACTATATGTTGGCCAGGCTGGTCTCAAACTCCTGACCTCAGGTGATCAGCCTGCATCAGCCTCCCAAAGTGCTGGGATTACAGGCGTGAGCCACTGTGCCCAGCCTGATTAGGATACTTTTGACTGCAAGCAACACAGAGTTGAATTACAGGTGATTTAAATATTACTTTTACACTAGCCTATAATCCAGATTTATTGTATCTCCCACACAAAGTCCAGGCATAGGTGGCCCAGACAGGTTAATTAATAATGTCATGGTTTTGGGGTTTTTCTAATCCTGATGAGTTCACTGCTGAGAACGAGGTCATGTGCCCAAGGCTAAACCAGTCAGCAGTGAGAGAAACAGGATGAGCATGCCTGGCTTGGGCCAATTGAGGTCCACGCCTAAGAGCATGAGGAAGGAAGGGGCTCCATTTCTCTGGGCATATCGCCGACTGATGCATGAATGAAAATAGGATGGTCTCAGCAAAGAAGAAGAGAAAAGCATTGCTGGGCAGGCAACCAATACACACCCAGCAGTTGGTGCTTAGAAAATGCTGCTGCATTCTATGAATGCATGAGCCACTGGATGTAAACAATGGATAGCAACTTTCTAGAAGAAAGATGAAGTCGAAAGAGTCATCCTGGACACACAAGAGTGGTGCAAAATAAGCACTGAGTGGCCAGGATATTCAGGAGAAATCTCAGAGGCTTTAGGTAGCATGGTTACCTAACACAGAACCATCAGTGCCAGCTGAGGAGGACACAGGGTACGTTGGTTAAAGTCAAGGACAATCACATTCTTACCCTAGTTAATAACAGACACAGCATTTTACAGTTCATAAAGCTCTTGTCCATTCATTACTCTCACCATTCAGTCGATGAAACAAACCCAGGTAATAATCAGGTCAGGTATCATTCTTTTAAAATAATTTTATCCCCATTTACTGTGAAAAAAAACTTCTTGAGACAGCTTGCAATAAAAGGCACACCCAAAGGGAAACCAAAAGAAAAATTATTTATGTATCAAATACATAAGAAAACTCATTTAATGTAGTTATTCTGATTGAGTGTACTGTTGGGTTTTAGCTCCCTAATAGCCAGAGCAAAAAAAGAAAAAAAAACATAAAGGTTACATGAATATTATCACTTAACAAAGGGAAGTATAACTGTTCACAGGAAAGAAAATGATCTTTCTTGGAAAAGAATTCAAAAAAAATTCCACTTGGATCCTTACATAATGGAAATGTAACCAAATGATGGATAATGTCTTCCATGATGGTTTTGCAGAAGATATGAGAATGTCCTCATTCATCATGATATTTGAATTAGTCCATTCTCACACTGCTAATAACGACATACCTGAAACTGGGTAATTTATAAAGAAAAAGAGATGGACTCACAAATGAACTCACACTTTCACATGTCTAGGGAGGCCTCACAATCATGGCAGAAGGCAAAGGAGGAGCAAAGTCACATCTTACATGGCAGCAGGCAAGAGAGGGCGTGTGCAGGGGAACTGCCCTTTATAAAACCATTAGATCTTTTGAGACTTATTCACTATCACAAGAATAGCATGGAAAAGACCCACCCTCTTGATTCAATTATCTCCCACTGGGTCCCTCCCATGACACATGGGAATTATGGGAGCTACAATTCAAGTCGAGATTTGGGTGGGGACACAGACAAACCATATCAATATCCCTAACCATCAGCTTTTCAAACAAAGCCAAAGGTTTCTCCCTGTGGATGGTATCACAGCATTGATACTCACAAGCCTCACTTCCATTCCACTCTGTCCTGGATATCCTAGCTAGTGCAGTTAGCCAGGGGGAAAATGTCTAGAAAGGAAGAAATGACATAGTCATCATTCCTAGGTGACTTGATCGTGTACATACAAATCCAAGGAAAATTGTTATGGACTGAATGTCTGTGTTTCTCTCCACCAAATTCACACGTTGAAGCCCTAGCCCCCAGTGCAATGGCATTTGGAGGAGGTAATTTGGTTTAGATGAGGTCATGAGGGCAGTACCCCCATGATGGTCCTTCCCCAGAAAAACAATATCCTTCACCAAATCCCAAAAATAATAACAACAACCAGTTATTTTTAAGTACTTACTATGCATTCACCAAGTGTTTACAGGTTTTGATTTACTCATTGAAACCTCACAGCAGCCTACAAAGCCCCCTAGTATGTGGCAGAGTTGAGAGGCAAACAGAAAAGTAGGGCTCCAGATCCCCTTGGATCCTTACATAAGGGAAATGTAACCAAATGATGGATAATGTCTTCCATGATGGTTTTGCGGAAGATATGAGAATGTCCTCATTCATCATGATATTTGTATTAGTCCATTCTCACACTGCTAATAAAGACATGTCCGAGACTGGGTAATTTGTAAAGAAAAAGAAGTTTAATGGATTCAAGTTCCACATGTTGTCATATGCCACACTTCCTAGGGATGAATGAACATCACCATGATGCCACACTTCCTAGGGATGAATGAACATCACCATGATGCCACACTTCCTAGGGATGAATGAACATCACCATGATGCCACACTTCCTAGGGATGAATCAACGTCAGTTTTGTTGTTTTTTTTTTAACTTTAAGTTCTGGGATACAAGTAAAGAACGTGTAGGTTTCTTACATAGGTATACATGTGCCATGGTGGTTTGCCACACCTATCAACCCATCATCTAGGTTTTAAGCACCACGTGCATTAGCTATTTGCCCTAATGCTCTCCCACCCCTCACCACCCCACTCTCCAGCTGTCCCCAATGTGTGTTGTTTCCCTCCCTGTGTCCATGTGTTCTCATTTGAACATCAGATCTTAAAGAAGCATTCCTGCTCTCTTCTCTCCCCGCTGAGCTGGGCTTCGGGTGCCTCCTATATGCTTCCTCCATATCACCTCCACCCTTGCTTGTCATTGTCTGGGTGTGTATTCATTTCCTGAGACTTTTTTAACAATGACCTCAAACTTAGTGGTTTCACAGAACAGGAATTTCTTCTCTCCCGGGTCTGGAGGTCAGAAGACTGAAATCGGTTGCAATAAACTGAAATCATGGTGTCAGTAGGGCTCATTCCCCCTAGAAGTGCTAGGGGACAGTCTGTTCCTTGCCTCTTCTGCCTTCTGGTGGCTGCCAGCATTCCCTTGCTTGGGGCGGCATCACCCCAATCTCCGCCTCCGTCTGCATATCACCCTCTCGTCTTCTGGGTGTAATATCTCTCTGCCTTTCTCTTATAAGACACTTGCAATCAAATTTAGGGCCCACCTAGGTAATCCAGAATAATCTCCCCATCTCAACATCCTTAACTGAATCATACCTGCAAACACTCCTTTTTCTTATAATTTAACATATACAGGTTTCACGGACTAGAACCTGATATATTTGAGTGGCCATGATTCAGCCTACTATAGGCTTCATCACTATCTCTTTATTAACTCTGAAGTCCTTAACACGTGTGGCGATTTTCAAACAGCTGTACATTTTTTACATCAAAGCAATCCCTTAGGGCCAGGCACGGTGGCTCACACCAGTAATCCCAGTACTTTGGGAAGCCAAGGTGGGCAGATCGCCTGAGGTCAGGAATTCCAGACCCACCTGGCCAACACAGTGAAACCCTGCCTCCACTAAAAATACAAAAATTAGCTGACATGGTGGTGGGCGCCTGTAGTCCCAGCTGCTCAGGAGGCTGAGGCACAAGAATCACTTGAACCCAGGAGGCAGAGGTTGCAGTCAGCAGAGATTGCACCACTGCACTCCAGCCCGGGTGACAGAAGGAGACTCCATCTCAGGAAAAAACAAACAAACAAACAAAAAACACAACAACCTCTTGGGATCTACACCCTCTCCCCTTGACTTTAATGACCTCCATGATTGCTTTGACATATTGAATATGGTGGAAATCATACTGTGCCCTTTTCCAGTCCATGTTTTAAAAGACTATCAAGTGCTACTTCCTATATCTTGGAATACTCACTTTTGGAACTCAGACACCACTATGCTATGAGAAGCCCAAACCACATAGCGAGGCCACATGAAAGTGCTCCAGGTGACAGCACCAACTAAGCTCCTAACCAGTAGCCAACATCATGCCAGCCATGTGTCTCAGCCATCTTGGATGGCCAGCCTAGTCAAGCCTTCAGATGACTCCAGCCCCGGTCACCATCTGACAACAACTGCATAGGACTTGAAATGTGAACCACCTAGGTGAGCCCAGTCAACGCACAGTCATGAGCAATAATACCAAATATTTGTTTCCAACCACTGTGGGATCAGGTTCTTTTTTATGCAACAAGAGATGAGCATCATATTTGTTGCTGCATACCAGGTGCCTGGAACTATGCCTGGAGGTCTTAATATTCAATGAAAGTGGAATAAATGAAATAAATAAAAATGGAATAAATAAATGAAACTCTAGAAGCTATGGATTCTAGGGAGTTGAGCTGGAGATCAGGAGGAATTGGTATCAGGTCTCAAAGAAATGACAAGGTAATAAGGTACGAGAGGAAGGCTGTGGAGAAACAAATTTTCTGGAGCCTTAATGGGGGTGAGGAATGGGCAAGTTCAGTGTTGAGCAGGAGCAAGCTCAACAGACCCTCAGCAAATGTTTGCTGACTTAGCAGTACAGATTCTACATACACCTTCCTTACTTTTAACCATTCCTTTAATTATATAAGCAATATATTGAGTATCTACTGAGATCCAGGCTTCGAGTTGGGTGAAGACTATGCAGCTGTTAAGTCCTTTTAATGCTTATACACTGTTGATGGTAATGTATATTCGTCCAGTCACTATGGAAAGCAGTTTGGAGATTTCTCAAAGAACTTAAAATAGAACTAAGGTTGAATCCAGCAATCCCATTCATGGGTATAAATCCCAAATAATAATCATTCTACCATAAAGACACATGCACACATACGTTCACTGCAGCACCATTCACAACAGCAAAGACACGGAATCAACCTAGATGCCCATCAATTGCAGACTAAAGAAAACATGGTACATATACACCATGGAATACTATGCAGCCATAAAAAAGAATGAAATCCTGACCTTTGCAGCAACATGGATGGAGCTGGAAGCCATTATCCTAAGTGAATTAACACAGGAACAGAAAACCAAATATTGCACATTCTCACTTAGGAGGTGAACACTGAGGTTTTCTTTCGTGTTGTAAACCACTGTAGGATGACCACAGTTAACAATATGTAGTTCCAGCCAGGTGCAGTGGCTCGTACCTGTGATCCCAGCACTTAGGGACTCTGAAGCGAGCAGACCACTTGAGGTCAGGAGTTCGAAACCAGCCTGGCAAACATGGAGAAATCCCATCTCTACTAAAAAAAAATGAACACAAAGAAAGGAACAAGAGACACTGGGGCCTACTTGAAGGTAGAGGATGGGAGGAGGGTGAGGAATGAAAAACTGCTGACCAGGTACTACGTTCATTACCTGGGTGATAAAATAATCTGTACACCAAACCCTGTAACATGCAATTTACCCATGAAACAAATCTGCGCATGTACCCGCTGAACCTAAAATAAAAGTTGGAAAGAAAATAATAAAAAACAAGTCCCTTTCTTGTGGAACTTAACAACCATAGAATATTAGGGAAACCTCAAAACCACAAGCAGGTGATTCAAGCCCCCATCTCTGACCTTCATTACCCTCTTGTATAGCCATGATTACAAAAAAAAAAAAAAAAAAAAAAAGGCCAGACCATTCAATGCTATTCATTCTCTCTTCCAAACGGGATGAAGTGCAGGCAGTAAACCAGGGAAGATGAACTTGGCCAAGTCCTTCTATTCATTTTGTGGCAGTGGTGACAATTTCCCATTGTGAGGAGCTGGATGGGCAGTCCCCTTCTGTTCAAATGACTCAGCACACTTTTAAGGGGGTATAAGAACAGGAAAGTGTGGGTGCTAGTGAAGCAGGCCTGTATTTGCAGGGAGAATGTGTCCACAGACTTAATCTTCTCAAAACCATTGTTAATGTGCTTTTACAAAATGCTGCTAGACAGTTCACTGGGTGGCCTTGGGCCTACCCAGTTCTTCCCCCTTTTTCCCACTCATGGTTCTTAAGAATAACTGAAGAATGTGCTAGAAATGCAACATCTTGAGATAGAGAGGGACTGGCCAGAACAACCTAAGCTCTGTTCCATTCCACCCCTAGAAACAAAATGTCTCAAACACTTTAGCCCAGCAAATCATACATTCTAGGGTATAAAACACAGAAACAGCTGCTTTCTGGAGTACCTGAACTTCTGTGCAAGTGAGGCAGGCACAGATATGACTCTATTTACCCTCAGCAGGTTTTCGGGGCCTTGGAGGAACAGCTCACAATGAATCCTAGGCTTCTACCATCTCTTGCTGCCTATCTGTAAGTAATAAACCTGCCTCATGTAACTTGTTGTGTGGGAGGGTTCTGTCTCACTGGACAAGGCAGTAGCCAGCGAATAGTGAACCTGCTTCACAAATTCCTCTGCTGTAAAGTGCACCAGAAGCTCTCAGTCATGGAAGTTCTGTGCTCAAATCTTCCTTCAAGGTAAACTGCTCTGGAAGCAGAGCTAACTGACAAACTGTAGCTGCTGTACCTTTTGACCCACCGAGGTGTTCATGCTAGGCTGCACTTCCCAGGGATTTTCCCAGCCAGTGACTGAGCACAGTAGAAGTACTGGAATTAGGTGATTCTAACCCAACTGGGGGTTGTCCAACAGAGAGAGTTGCCTTAGGAACTATTACCCTGGCTGAAACATTCTCAGAGTTGTGCTGAAGCCTTTCTAACAATTTCTCTTCCTTCCCACTCTGCTTTCAGAGGTGTCAGACCTGCATTATGGTCCGAAATCTCTCCCTGCTCCCTCCCCATTTCCCTTCACAGGCATTTTCTTCAATGAATTTCCTGCACAATTAATATTTGGTTTTCTTTCGTGTTGTAAACAACTGTAGGATGACTATGGTTAACAATATGTAGTTTCAGCCAGGCACAGTGGCTCGTGCCTGTGATCCCAGCACTTTGGGACTCTGAAGTGAGCAGACCACTTGAGCTCAGGAGTTCAAAACCAGCCTGCCAAAAATAGCGAAACCCCATCTCTACTAAAAAAATATTAGTTGGGCATGGTGAACCATGCCTGTAATCCCAGCTACTCGGGAGGCTGAGGCAAGAGAATCACTTGAACCTGAGAGGCAGAGGTTACACTGAGCAGAGATCATGCCACTACAAATCAGCCTAGATGACAGAATGAGATTCTGTCTAAATAAAATAAAATTATAATAGTAATAACAATGTAGTTTCAAATAGCTAGAAGGAGGATGTTGAATGTTACCATCACCAAGAAATGAGAAACGTTTGAAATGATGGATATGCTAATTACCCTGATCAAATCACTATATATTATATATATCTAAACATCACTATGTATTCCATTGATAGGTACCATCATTTTTCCATTAAAAATATTTTTTTTAAAAAGAAATGTAGAATGTTATACTTGTAAAAAGAAGAAAATGCAAACTGAGGAATCAAATTATGTAAGAGTGATCTTCCTTCTCATCAGCTATCCTTTTAGAAATATGTAGGAAAAGAGGAGATAAAGGAAGAGAACAAGAGGAAGCAAATAAGCAGAGGGAGGAAAAGAGGAGAAAGTAAAGAAAGAGAGAGAGAAATAGAAAGAAAGCATCAGATCAGCTACCATAATTCAAATGCTACCTCAAATCACTTCCTCTATTTGCAACACAGAAGCTGCAGGAGACATGTTATTTAAAATTAGTAAGAGGGTCGGGCACGGTGGCTCACGCCTGTAATCCCAGCACTTTGGGAGGCTGAGGCGGGTGGTTCACAAACTCAGGAGATGGAGACCATCCTGGCTAACATGGTGAAACTCCATCTCTACTAAAAATACAAAAATTAGCTGGGCATGGCTGTATGCGCCTGTAATCCCAGCTACTTGGGAGGCTGAGGCAAGAGAATCACTGGAACCTGGGAGGTGGAGGTTGCAGTGAGCCAAGATAGTGCCATTGCACTCCAGCCTGGCAACAGAGCAGGAATCCGTCTCAAAAAAAAAAAAAAATTTAGTAAGAGAATGAGAACTTCATACAGAAGTTGAGAAGTAGATTTGAAATCAGTGGAGACTGGGGCCTTGTACAATTAATTCTGTTTTGCTTTCTGCTACTCAGAGGACCTGAACTGACTCACCTACCATCTAGAAACAGCTACTATTTTGTATTTCATTTTTAGTTTCATGCATTTAATTTGCATGATTATCATTTTGCTTTATTTCCCCATTTTACATTATAATATGTGCCATCTCATGTTACTGTGTTTCATGTCTATTACTGACACCCCGTAACATTCCATTGTATGGAAGTATCATAAATATCAACTATTTCCCCTTACTTGGACATTCACGGTCTTTCCAGATTTTTTCTTAATTAAATGCTGCTGCAATAAATGCCTTGTTTAGCTCCTTCAGAATAGGTCACTGCAGTAAGGACCTCTCCACTGGGGTGGTGGATTTTAGTTGTCTGGGACTTAGGGTTTTGGTTCTGGTTCTGGTTCTGATTCTGCTACATCCTAACTGCATGACCCTGAGCAAGTCACTTGCTTTCTTAGGATTCCTGTTTCTTCACCCATCAAATGGAGGTAACACCAGACAAGGATCCGTTGTGACTATCAGATTTCATCCATGGCATCATTTTTAAAATACTTTTTCTTTTTTTTTTTTTTTGACACAGGGTCTCACTCCATCACCCAGGCTGGAGTGCAGTGGCACAATCTCAGTTCACTGCAACCTGCGCTTTGTGGGTTCAAGCAATTCTCATGCCTCAGCCTCTCGAAAGATTTCCATGTAAGGTGCTTGCAAAGGGAAAAATAACAATTTGTGTGGTCAAAAATGTGTAGAAACCCCTGGTCTAATCGGTGTTAACAGGACTTACCAGAGCCTTTATTATAACAGCACACAGTCCCAAAGGTAGATCCTTATGGTATTATCTTAGTCTATTCAGACCGCTATAAGTGAATGCCACAGGTTGTGTGGCTTACAAGCGGCAGAGATTGATTTCTCACAGTTCTCTCCAGAAGATCTGGGAAGTCCTAGATCAAGGCATAGGCAGATTCACTGTCTGGTGAAGGCCTGCCTCCTAGTTCATAGACAGCCCAGCCCTCTTTTCACTGTGTCTTCCCATTGCAGAAAGGCTAAGGGGCTCTTTAGGACCTCTTTTAAAAGGCCAGTGGCCGGGTGCAGAGGCTTACGCCTGTAAACCTAGCACTTTGGGAGGCTGAGACAGGCAGATCACTTGGATCAAGAGTTCGAGACAGCCTGGCCAACGTGGTGGAACCTCATCTCTACCAAAAATACAAAAAAAAAAAAAATTATCCAGGTATGGTAGATAATTATCCAGTAGTCCCAGCGATTCAGAGGATGAGGCAGGAGAATCACTTAAACCCAGAGGCAGAGGTTGCAGTGAGCCTAGATCGTACCACTGCACTCTAGCCTGGGAACAGAGTGAGACTCTGTCTCTAATAAAGAAATAAATAGGCACGAATCCCATTCATGGAAGCCCCACCATCATGTCCTAATCACCTCCCAAAGGCCCCACCCCCTAATGCCATCCATCACCCCGGGGATTAGGTTTCAACACATGGTGGGAACACATTTAGTGTATAGCAAGCATGAAGCATTCATCAAGCTTATCTGCCCATCATGCCTATGAAATTCTGAAGTCTGAGAAACAGTCCATGAGAAGAAAGACATACAACAAGAATTCATGAATAGAATTCAGGGGATCCCAAATTGCTTTGGGGTGGAGGCCACTGATGAGAAACCTACCCCTCAAAAGCACCTCCTCCTTTGGTACCTACAGACGCAACATCCGGGTAGAAACAGCCTCGATGTCTTCTGGAGCCCAGGACCTGATTTCCAAGCTGGCCCAAGACAACCCTCAGAGTGCCACTGTTCAAGCCCCTCTTGTTCCATAACCAATTTCAAGAGGCTGCCCCCACTCCCGGGGCTCAGAGGGCTTCCTGTGACCCTGCCACCATAATCTTGAGCGAGTGTTGCACTCTGTCCCCAATGTAGCTTCCTCATCTGTCATCCACAGATTTTCTTTTAAGGAGTTATTTAGGAAGAGCTGAAGCAATTTGCTTTTAAAAATGAAAAACAACAGAACTAGTATTTTTTGAAAGTCAGCTTGATACGCAGTAAACAATCCTGCCAAAGCAAAGCAGAAAATGCTGAAAAGCTTCACGTCTCTTCAACGACTCTGACCAAGACTTCAGAGGATGCTCTGAGGGGAGAAACATGCTAAGGGCTACAGAAGCGAGAGTCACGGATACCCTAAGCTGGTCTTTCCTAGGAGCAATTTTACCATGCCATTTCCCCTGGATCCTTTCTCTATCGCCCCATAACACCTCTCCCATTTGGAAACAAAAATATAATCTGCGGAAGAAGAAGGGAAATCACTGTTTAAATAAAAATAATGCATTCCTAGCATTCATTCACCCTCTTCATTCTTCTCCCTGCCCCTGTGGTGGGCGGTAGGGGGGGAAATCTCATTTATCATGTTGATTTTCTCATCTCTTGTGACTGCCGCACAATTGGGTAAATAAGTTCTGTGTTCAATCTTTTGTGTTTTGTTTATTGCTTTATTCATTCACAATGGAAAGAAACACTAAATTTCAGGTAGAGATAAAAGAATATAAGATGTATTTTTAACTGTCCAAGATCAAGGGATCCCCGAATTCTATTCATGATAGAATGTTTGAGCATCTGTGGACCCCAGTTTGTGAACTCTTACCCTGAAACAAAGCCTGCCAGTTATCTGTGTTCAATCTTTTAACGGGGGTTAGTCAATTTACTCAAGTCAACATGAATATGTCCCCCTGGTTTCCATGACAACCTCTCAGCACATTCAGTCTTCACATAAATGAGTTATTGCTTTTATGTTCTCATACTCTAAGACAATGGGGAAATTAACATAATGTGGTCATACCAAAAATAAAAACAATCAAAACAATCAAAATCCTCATATCCTCCCCAGAAACTCACAGATAGCATTCGGTGAAAAAGAACCAAAGAGAAATGAGGCCTTCACATCTGACAACACTGTTAACATTAGAGATTTCATTTCAGATGCATTTAAATGAAGCCAGACCACAATGGGGTTCAAAAAAAAAAGTGTATAGACATAACTAAACTGCAGAGGAAAAAGATGTAAAGTCAGGGACCCAAATTCACTTTCAGGCCATATATCCTCCAAAGATAACCACCATTCTCTGCCTCTCTTTCTGCATCCCAGCCAGGCTAGCATGCCTGCCCCAGGACCTTTGCATGTGCTATTCCCCATGCTTGGAAAGTTCTTCCCCTGCTGTTCTTCCAGTGCTGCTTTGCTTAGCTAACTCCTACTCATCCTCAGGTCTCAGCTCAGCAAAGTCACTTCCTCAGGGAAGCCAAGCTTTGCCACTCATCAAGACTAGGTAGAATCTTCTTGTTAAATCTATTTATGGATTTTCCTGGCTCTTTGTATTTTTCTTGCTGAACTTCCATGCTACTGTGGGGAGACAATCAGTGAACAACAAGTATAATTTAGGTTTGCTCTTATTATCCTGTTGCACACGTATCTTTTGTATATGTATTCTTAAATGGTCATTGTGTTTAGTGATTTAGTCTCACTCTGTTCCCAGGCTAGAGTGCAGTGGTACGATCTAGGCTCACTGCAACCTCTGCCTCTGGGTTTAAGTGATTCTCCTGCCTCATCCTCTGAGTGGCTGGGACTACTGGATAATTATCTACCACATCTGGATAATTTTTTTTTCTTTTTTTTTTTTTTTGTATTTTTGGTAGAGATGAGGTTACACCACGTTGGCCAGGCTGTCTCAAAACCCTATGGAAATAAAAATTTTAAAAAATAAAAAATAAATTTACATGATATAAAAGACCTTGACTCTAGGCCTGGGTGACTGATTAGATACCGGGGTACAGGTTTTAGTCAACGAGCTGGAGACTGTACAGAAGAGGGGTGTCTAAGGCCCTCCCTGACATTCTAACAACCCCTGTAGGTTAGGTTTCCCCAGAAGCAAATCCTAAGAGAAGGTGATATGGTTTGGCTGTGTCCCTACCCAGATCTCACCTTGAATTGTAACAATCTCCATGTGTCAAGGGCCGGGGCAGGTGGAGATAATTGAATCATGGGGGCGGTTTCCCCCATACTGTTCTCCTGATAGTGAATAAGTCTCACAAGATCTGATAGTTTTATAAATGGGAGGTCCCCTGTACAAGCCTCTTGCCTGCTGCCATGTAAGATGTGGCTTTGCTCCTTCTTGTCTTCCACCATGATTGTGAGGCCTTCCCAGCCATGTGGAACTGTGAGTCCATTAAACCTCTTTCCTTTATAAATGACCCAGTCTCAGGTATGTCTTTATTAGCAGCATGAGAACAGACTAATACAGAAGGATTTGAAGATAAGTGGGTTGATTTGGAAAGTGAGCTCAGGAAACACTGGGATGACCATAGGGAAATAAGACAGAGAAGGCAAAGAAGTTAATCCAGGTCATGTTGATAAGCAGGTTGCTACTATGGGCAACAAGGGTTCAATCCCACTAGGGACATCTGGGGAACAGCATAGCGCCTGCCTCACTCTAAGGTATGGAAGGCAGGGCAGTTGGTTGGAGGAGATGTGCCTGAGTGTTGGTTTCTCTGTACTTCCAGCCTACCCAACAAGAGCCTAGTTTTATGGCAACCAGAGAAAGCCCCAGGCAGTATTGCAGATGCTTGCAGTAGGAACGATGAGTATCCAGAGGACATAGGCAAGGCAACAACTGCATCTGCCACCTCCCCCAATGCAAACAGAATAATTATTGCAGGAGACTAGAGATCAGTGGAATAGAAGACAGAAGATTTAATTCAAAGCCATTAGACAAAACGTTAACAGTCCCAGTGAAGACAAAGCCATGGGAATATGGTATAAATTCACATGAATAGACAATTCTCAAAAGAAGATATACAAATGGCCAACAAACATATGAAAAAATGTTCAACATCACTAATGATCAGGAAAATGCAAATCAAAACCACAATGTGATATCACCTCACTCCCGCAAGAATGACCAGAATCAAAACACCAAAAATAATAGATGTTGGCATGGATGTGGTGGAAAGGGAACGCTTCTACGCTGCTGGTGGGAATGTAAACTAGTACAACCACCTTGGAAGACAGTGTGGAGATTCCTTAAAGAAAAGTAGCACTACCATTTGATCTGGCAATCCTACTACTGGGTATGTACCCTGAGGAAAAGAAATCATTGTATGAGAAAGATACTTGCACACGCATGTTTACAGCAGCACAATTCACAACTGCAAAAATATGAAACCAGCTCAAACGCGTATCAATCAACGAGTGGATAAAGAAACTGTGTTATATATATGCCATATACCAGTAGTATATTTATACTACTCAGCCACAATAAGGAATGAATCAATGGCGTTCACAGCAACCTGGATGGAACTGGAGATTATCATTCTAGGTGAAGTAACTCAGGAATAGAAAACCAAACATTGTATGTTGTCACTCACAAGTGGGAGCTAAGCTATGAGGATGCGAAGGCATAAGAATGACACAATGGACTCTGGGGAATCAGGGGAAAAGGTGGGAGGGGGTGAGGGGTAAAAGACTACAAATTGGGTTCAGTGTGTACTGCTGAGATAATGGATGCACCAAAACCTCACAAATCACTATTAAAGAACTTACTCAGGTAACCAAATACCATCTGTTCCCCAAAACCCTATGGAAATAAAAAATTTTAAAAATAAAAAATAAATGGCCAGGCATGGTGGCTCACGCCTATAATCCCAGCACTTTGGGAGGCCGAGGCGGGCAGATCACGAGGTCAGGAGATCAAGACCATCCTGGCTAACATGGTGAAACCCCGTCTCTACTAAAAATAAAAAAATTAGCCGGGCGTGGTGGCAGGCGCCTGTAGTCCCAGCTACTCAGGAGGCTGAGGCAGGAGAATGGCGTGAACCCGGGAGGCGGAGCTTGCAGTGAGCTGAGATGGCACCACTGCACTCCAGCCTGGGTGACAGAGGGAGACTCTGTCTCAAAAAAAAAAAGAAATGCATGTGATATAAAAGACCTTGACTCAATGCCTGAGTGACTGATTAGATACCGGGGTACAGGTTTTAGTCAAAGAGCTGGAGACTATATAGAAGAGGGGTATCTAAGGCCCTCCCTGACATTCTAACAACGCCCATCATCTCTTTTGCTGGCCAGGAGCCCACGTGGTAGAACAGTCCAATCCAGGGTAATTCCAGCTCACAGGTCAAGGGATACCAATCCCTGGTCCCAAGGTTGGGAGTGGCTGCTCCCACAATGGACTTTTATAATAACCTCTCCAACCTCTGTTTGTTGAGCTTAGATTCTTACGCCTCTAAGCTTCTGATGACTCTTATTAGAGAAAGTAATGTAATCACCCATCAATGGAGAAATGGCTCATTCAACAAGGATGTATCTGTTCAATCAAATCACTAAAAACAATGGCCGTTTAAGAATACGTATACAAAAGATAAGTGTGCAACAGGATAATAAGAGCAAATCTAAATCATGTTTGTTGTTCCCTGATTGTCTCCCCATGGTAGCATGGAAATTCAGCAAGAGCAGGGATCTTTGTTTTTGTTCAATGTTAGATCAGTATGTAGGACTGTGCCAGGCACAAAAACATCCAGCACCCACCACAGTAAAATTTACAATGTCTGACATCCCATAAAAGTTACTTTAAAAATAGAGCCCGGGTCAGGTGCCGTGGCTCATACCTGTAATCCCAGCACTTTGGGAGGCCGAGCCGGGTAGATCCCAAGGTCAGGAGATCAAGACCATCCTGGCCAACATGGTGAAACCCATCTCTACCAAAAATACAAAAATTAGCCAGGGGTGGCGGCGCATGCCTGTAATCCCAGCTACTCAGGAGGCTGAGGCTGGAGAATCGCTTGAACCTGAGAAGCAGAGGTTGCAGTGAGCTGATATTGTGTCACTGCACTCCAGCCTGGTCAACAAGAGCTAGACTCCATCTAACAAAAGAAAAAAGGTAAAATAGAAGCCAGTGGCCGGGAGCTGTGACTGACACCTGTTACCCTAGCACTTCAGGAGGCTAAGGCAGGTGGACACTCGAGGTCAGGAGTTTGAGACCAACCTGGCCAACATGGCGAAATCCCATCTCTACTAAAAACACAAAAGTTAGCCAGTCATGATGGCACACACCTGTAGTCCCAGCTACTTGGAGGCTGAGGCAAGAGGATCACATGAGCCCAGGAGTTTGAGGTTGCAGTGAGCTATGACTGTGCCACCGTACTCCAACCTGGGCAACAGAGCAAGATCCTGTCTCAAAAAAAGTTACCTTAAAAATAATAAGTAAATAAATATCAATTTTACCATAAAATAAAAGTGACTCAGCCTACCCTGGGTAACCAAATACCACCTGGTGGGGGTAAGGGCTAGCCTCTATCACATCTATCAGCTCCCAGAGGTCCTGGATCCCTCAGCAGCTGCTAGGAGGGCTGGGAACCATTACTCAGAAGTGCAGAGTGGAGCAAGCTTTGACCAGTAAGAGATAGGAAGCACCAGGAGTTGGTAGATAAATGACTCCAGAGTTATCCCATGCTCATGCTTCTGGGAAACTGCAGCTCCACTAGGTAATATGCACTTCTTTGGTTTTGCTCTTCCTCCTTCTCTCTTTCCCTTATCCGTGCTTCCTTGAGATTGCACAACCCCATGAAACATTCACATATTTGTATCAGGCACTGTTGCTAGGCTAAGATAATCTCTATCCCCAAAATCTGTGACACATGGGGTATCTCCTGAAGGATGCCATTCTAGTTAATCCCCAAACATGATGGCTCAAAGCAGCAACTGTTTTTATTATAGAACATGATTTTGAGGATCAGGAATCCAAGCAGGACCCAGCTGGGCAGTTCTTCTGCTCACATGGTATCATCTAAGGTCATTCATGGTATTCAGAAGGCTTCAGGGCTGCTCTGAAGGGTCTAATGCAGTTTTAGTGATGCGCCAGGCACCTTGGTTGGGTGTATTAGTCCATTTTCATGCTGTTAATAAAGATGTGCCCGAGACTGGGTCATTTATACAGGAAAGAGGTTTAATGGACTCACAGTTCCACATGGGTGGGGAGCCTCACAATCATGGAAGAAGGCAAGGAGGAGCAAGTCACGTCTCACACGGATGGCAGCAGGCAAAAAGAGAGCTTGTGCAGGGAAACTCCCTGTTATAAAACCATCAGATCTCATGAGACTTATTCACTATCACGAGAATAGCATGGGAAAGACTCACCAGGGTCTTTTCAATTCAATTACCTCCCACCAGGTTCCTCTCACAACATGTGAGAATTCAAGATGAGACTTGGATGGGGACACAGCCAAACCGTATCAGTGGGACAGGTTGGAAGCTGGGCTCAGAGCGACTTCTCTCCCTTTCCATGTCATCTCGGGGTCTCTCCAGCAGATTTCCTGGGTTTTTTTTAAGACAGAGTCTTGCTCCGTTGCCCAGGCTGGAGTGCAGTGGCGCAATCTCACCTCACTGCAAGCTCCGCCCCCCGGGTTCACGCCATTCTCCTGCCTCAGCCTCCCAAGTAGCTGGAACTACAGGCGCCCGCCACCACGCCCGGCTAGTTTTTTGTATTTTTAGTAGAGACGGGGTTTCACCGTGTTTGCCAGGATGGTCTCAATCTCCTGACCTCGTGATCCGCCCACCTCGACCTCCCAAAGTGCTGGGATTACAGGCATGAGCCATGGCTCCCAGCCCGCACTCATCTTTGACCTGCCACAGATACACAAGAAACGGGGAGGTGGGGTGGGCGGAAGACTGAAGCATTAGAGTAGGAGGGGTCCCTTCATCCTCTGGTCATCATTTTCCATGTGCGTGTCGGACTTTTTTCAAATAAAAACTGGGGAACGACAAAAAGTGAGGAGGAACCATGTCAATAAGCTGAATCCTCATCTTCTATGGCACAGAGTCAATAGAAAATGTCTTAAATTGATAAATCAAGAAACGGCCACATAAGCATCTTCTTTGGAGTTACAGAGCTAAACACCCGAAGACCTAAAAATGGAAACAACATTTCAAGCAGTTGCCTCCGGGAAATAAAACTTAAGGAGGGGAGAGAGGAGACAAGGGGCCAGGAACCACTGCTTTCATTAGCAGCTCCTCTGTACTTTAACTTTGTACAATGTGTTCATATTACCTTGATTTTTTTAAAAAAAATTTAAAAGGGAAAAAAATAAGAACAAAATGATAATGGTTATTTTAAAACTATGTAATTAAACCTGGAAAAAAATCTCATTTTGCTAAGCAGAAAAAAAGTGCAGGATATTAAACTGTATTAATAGTATGGACATAAGTATATTTAATAAAGAAAGAAAAAAACATATACAGGAGGAGAAAAGTCTAAAGAAATTTACCTACCAAATGATGGGTGCGTTTCTCTACTTTTCTAGGTTTCTCACATTTTCAGAATGTGATTCTCATACTTTCCTAATGAAAAGAAATACATTCATTACATAAAATAAATGAACTGGACCAGGCATGGTGGCTCACGCCTGTAATCCCAGCACTTTGAGAGGCCAAGGCAGGCAGATCACCTGAGGTCAGCAGTTCAAAACCAGCCTGGACAACATGGTAAAACCCCGTCTCTACCAAAAATACAAAAATTAGCCAGGTGTGGTGGAGTGTGCCTGTAATTCCAGCTATTCAGGAGGCTGAGGCAGGAGAACCACTTTAACTGGGGAAGCGGGGGCTGCAGTGAGCTGAGACTGTGCCACTGCATTCCAGCCTGGGTGAGTGAGATTACATCTCAAAAAATATATAAAAATAAAATAATAAAATAATAAAATAAATGAACTGAGCATCAGTTAAATACAATGCCAGAAGGGTCTCTGAAGAACTCTCCACAATAGAAGTATGTTTTAAGTCCCTGAGCCTTCATCCCCTGCCTATGGACAAGGGACTCTCTGCACCAGTTCTGGAACACTCCAGTCCACCATGCCCACAGATTTAGTTACAAAACCTTCCCAAAAAGAATTTAGTCCAGGTCATTTCAAAATGAATTAATTCAACTCAACGAGAACTTTTGTAAACCTCCAGTGTATCCGGTTCTGAACTTTTGTAAGCCTCCAATGTATCCTGTTTTGAATCTGGAATGCTCATTCAGTCACAAAATAAACATTTATTGAGTACCTACTATGTGTCAGACAAAAGCTACTCACAGGGGTGACAATGATAGAGATGGGCAAAATATTCATCTCTTTGGAGCTGCAGACTAGGGGGAGAGGCAGACAAGTAACCAGTCAATGGTAATACATCCTAATAGACAGTTTTATTGGGGAACAGCTGGGTGTGGTAGTGTGCGCCTGTAGTCCCAGCTACTCGAGAGGCTGAGGTGGGAGGATCACTTGAGCCTGGGAGATTGAGGCTGCAGTAAGTCTCGATTGCACCACTGCACTCCAGCCTGGGTGACAAGGTAAGACCTTGCCTAAACAAACAAACAAACAAAAAAGCCAAATATGAGCTCAGATTCAAGGGATGAACCAGGGCAGATCAGGTTAAAGGAGAAAAGCTGTTTCCAGCACAGAGAATAGAATATACAAAGACTCAGAAACAAGAGAGAAGATGGATAAATTCAAGGAACTGAGAGTGATCTCAAAAAAACAAAACAAAACAAAAACAACCAAAAGATTTGTCATGACCAGAAGAGACAGTCCCAAAATACCACTCACCTAGGGAGGTCTGGGCCTGAACTGCCCGAATTGGAATCTCAGCCCTATCATGTGAGCTCAAAGTGCTTCACCTCACTGAGCCTCAGTTTCCGTATCTGTAAAACAGGGTAGAAGTAGAACTTATCTCAGAAGAGTTACGAGAACTAGAGAAGAAGTGAGCATTGTTTATATGTGCTTGTTGCTATGGATCCAAAACTGCCAGTAATAACAATAATAATAATAATAGCTTATGCTTTTGTTGAGCTCTTGCTTTGTACCTGGCCAGTGACAGGCACGTTACCAGTAACATAAATGCAGGTGTCTCATCTAACCCTTGCATCAACGCTCAGAGATGGGTTTTATCAACATCCCCATTTTACAGATGAGGAAAACTGAGCCACAGCAGTTGCACAATGTCGCAGCTGTTCCTGGTGCTTCTCCCTGATCCTCACAGCCAGAAAACCATCCATCATTCAGCCTTTGCTGGTCTGTGCCTAATGGCTTATACCAATACTTTCTACAGAGAATTCCCCTTGGCTAGCAAAAGCCATTTCACCCAGGGAGTTATGCTGTCACATGCTGGACTGGCCAATGACTAAGCAACATGAGGGGAGAGGAGTCGCACAAAAGTCCAGTCCTCTTGCTTCAAGACAAAATACACTCCAGAGACCCACGTGAGATCAAGGCTAGCCTTAGCCTGAGAGCCCATTCTTGCCTGGCTCTGTCCCGTCCCGCATTGTCCTTCTTCCCTCACTTTCCTTCTCCTGAGAACCCGCACCTTGAATAAACCTCACCTACCCAAATCTCATTCTCGGGCTTCCAAAGTACCCAACTTGTCACAGGACTTGCCAGGATTCGGACCAGGCTTTCTCCTTCCAAAGGGCGCCACGTGAAACCACCAAGCTGCACCAGGCTCATCTCAAAGTCAGAGTCATGGGATCAAAGAATAGTTGCTGATACCAACCCCTGCCAGCCTGAGCCCACGGCTGGGGAAACAAGGTGAACCAGACATCTCAGACTAAAGGAGAGAATCCAAGAAGAAGATGAGAGGAGGTGTAATCGTCTGTTCTCATGCTGCTAATAAAGACCTACCCAAGACTGAGTAATTTACAAAGGAAAGAGGTTGAATGGACTCACAGTTCCACATGGCTGAAGAGGCCTCACAATCGTGGCAGAAGGCAAGGAAGAGCAAACTCACATGTTACAGGGCGGCAGCCAAGAGCGCTTGCGTAGGGGAACTCCCGTTTATAAAACCATCAGATCTCGTGAGACTTATTCACTACCACGAGAACAGCATGCAGCAACTGCCCCTATGATTTAATTATCTCCACCTGGCCCCTCCCTTGACACCTGGGGATTATTGCAATTCAAGATGAGATTTGGGTGGCGACACAGCCAAACCATATCAGGAGGGGGCACAGCATTAGGACACAGCCTGTACTACTCTAATTCGGGTGGGGGGAGATTGCTGAAATACATTCATAAGGGTAGTTTTAAAAGAGCATCATCAAAGAGACAGGTTTTCCAGTCTCGGTCTTGGGGAGAAAGAGAGGGAGAGTGGAAAAAACATGGGCTTTAGGCCGGACGCATGGCTCACGCCTGTAATCCCAGCACTTTGGGAGGCCGAGGTGGGTGGATCATGAGGTCAGGAGTTCAAGACCAGCCTGGTCAGCATGGTGAAACCTCGTCTATACAAAAAATACAAAAAATTAGCCGGGCATGGGGGTGCGCACCTGTAATCCCAGTTACTCTGGAGGCTGAGGCAGGAGAATTGCTTGAACCCGGCAGGTGGAGGGTGCAGTGAGCCAAGATCATGGTGCTATTTCACTCCAGCCTGGGCAACAGAGCAAGACTCCGTCTCAAACAAACCAAAAAAGGGCTTTAGACAGATCTAAGCTCAAGTTGGATTTCCGTTGCCGGGCCTCCGTTTCCTTATCTGTAACATGGAGATCACAATATTCACCTCGCAGAGTAGATTAAGCAACTGGCATGTGTAACGTGCCCAGCACTGTGTCTAGCATATGCTAGGTACTTGGCATGTGTTTATTTCTTTCCCTCCCTTGTTCAAGGCCACATAGTCCATGACTGGCAGAACTAGAAGACTTCTCCTTTATCCAAAATGAAAGAACTCCTACAAAATAGAAATAGCCCCCTGCCCGCCCCTGCCCCCGCCCACCCACTACCTTAATAGTTTATTTCCCAGTTATTCAATGCAAGAGACTTAGCCCAGCTAAAGTTATTCAAAATCGACCTTGAGATCAGGAACAAATTGGCTACAGCAGTCAGCGATTGGCAAATGCAATCTAAATGCCCCAGGCGGCATTAGAGCCTTCCACGTTGACAGGAAGAGTCAATGTGCATCTTGGAAAATTCTGAGAAAAAAAAATTAAAGGTCACCGCATTTGCAGGCAGAATGGGTTTTCTTGAGACCATTACAAGCAGACTGCCTAAATTGCAAAGATTCCAGGCTTGACAGCTCCCGGAGGACTCCAGATGGAAAGAACACCACCCCCATCTCATATACATCCAGGCTGCTGTCTGTGGATGTCTGAAGGTTCTCCCACCACCCGTGCTGTTGTTGAAATTCCACAATCAGCCTGCGATGCCCCAGTGAACCATTTTGCTGGGATGGTAGGACCAACTTAGGGCCAGCCCTGTGTTCCAAGGGGCTGACCAGGCAGGACAGCCAAGGAGGCACAAGTCTGTAAGATGGGTCCACACATGACTGTAGGAAGGGGGTCTTGAGCCAAAGCAGGAAAAAATCAACCCCCAACACAAGTGTAGAGAGAGAGTTGGATCATAAATCACACATAGACAGGGTCCGAAAACCACAGGCTGGGAACCAGCAGATGACAGACTAGGATAATTGATCATTAAAACAGTTGTGCTATTTTTGTTGTAAGAATAGTATCAATATTAATACAACAGTAATATATATTGAGTGGCTTCTGGAGCCAGGCACTGTGCTAAATGTTTGCATGTATCCTCTCACTGAATACTCACAGTGCTCTACAAAGTGGGTACTGGTTTCATGCCCATTTCACAGAGAACATAACTGAGGCTCAGAGAGGCATCTACAAGGTCAACCAGGTAATCAGGAAAGCCAGATTCCAAGGGCTTGTCCACATCACTTCTATGACATGTGGGGAACTCAAGTGTGTGTTGGCTTAACTCAAATAAATAGTAAAAGTTAGGCCGGGCGCGGTGGCTCATGCCTGTAATCCCAGCACTTTAGGAGGCCAAGGCGGTGGATCGCCTGAGGCCAGCAGTTCGAGACCAGTCTGGCCAACATGGCAAAACCCTGTCTCTACTAAAAATACAAAAAATTAGCCAGGTATGGTGGTGGGCATCTGTAATCCCAGCCACTCAGGAGGCTGAGACAGGAGAATCGCTGGAACCCCAGGAGATGGAAGTTGCAGACAGCCAAGATCACGCCACTGCACTCCAGCCTGGGCAACAAGAGCGAAACTCCGTCTCAAAAAAAAAAAAAAAAAAGACCAACAACAACAAAAAAAAACAAATAAATAGTAAAAGTTAATTCTCAACACGAGCCAGTCATTTGTTAAAGTATCTTACATTTTTCTTTTCCTTTACTTATTTTTTGAATTGACAAAAAAAATGTTCCATTGTGTACAACCTGATGTTTTGAAATATGTATACATTGCGGACTGGTGAAATCAAGCTAATTAACATGTGCATTATCGCATATACTCACAATTTTTTGTGGTGGGGACGCTTCAAATTTACTCTCTTAGCAATTTGCAAGAATACAAACATTTTTATTAATTATAGTCACTATTTTTCAAACAAGAAAACGAATGCCCAGTAAAAGTACAAAGTAACATAACTCTTCACGGAAGCTGGGGTCATGGGTGAAAAAGAGAAATATAGGCTGGGCGCAGTGGCTCATGTCTGTAATCCCAGCACTTTGGGAGGCAGAGGCAGGTAGATCACCTGAGGTCAGGAGTTCAAGACCAGCTGGCCAACATGGTGAAACCTCATCTCTAGTTTAAAAAAAAAAAAAAGCCAGGTATGGTGGCAGGTGCCTGTAATCCCAGCTACTCAGGAGGCTGAGGCAGGAGAATTGCTTGAATCCAGGAGGCAGAGGTTGCAGTGAGCCACGAACGTGCCATTGCACTCCAGCCTGGGTGACAAGAGTGAAACTCCATCTCAAAAAAAAAAAAAGATAAATACAAATACATCCATATATAATGAAAATATGATAGTGGTGTGTTTTCCTGTTAAGCAAATATTTACTTCCCCCTCATTCCCTTCACCACGGGAAGAACAGAATCCTCTGCCCCATTAATGATGGGTTTGTTTTGGCCAATGGAACATGAGCAGAATTGACGGTGTACCAGTTCCCAGCTTAGGCCTTAAAAGGCATTGAGTATGTCTGTTCACTCCTCTCTGGAAGCTGCCGACCTTCACCAGGTACCACTGCTTCTCCAATCTGGACCTCAGAAATAAATCTAAGAATCAGACTTGAACTCAACCCACAGCCTAAAGCAGAATCTCTCCAGCTAAACCACAGACCTATTAGCAAGAAATAAGTGCCTATTTTTATAACCCACTAGGGTGGCGTTACTTGTTACACAGCTATAGGTAACTGATACATTTACACATGAATATGTGCCTACTATACATGTGCATATTATAGATACATATGTGTGGCTATGTTACATAGAGATAGATAAGTATAAATCCTAAAAATGTATCTCCATACTTGGGGTAGATATGTATATATATATATATATATATCTATTTGGGAGGTAGTAAATGGTGTAGAATTTGGAAACTGCTAAATTTGCATTCTTGCGCTGACACTTATGGGCTGTGCATTTTGGGGGAAATTACTTGACCTCTCTGAGCACATTTTTCTCCTTTGTAACATGGAGCTAAAGATGGCACTTATCTCATAGGATTACTATGAGAGTTGAGTAAAATAATACACGTAATGGGCTTAGCAGGGAGCCCAACACACACTCACTCACACTCATTCATTCAATAAATGTTTATTGAGTAACCACATTTGCCAGGCCCTCTTCTTGGTGTTTAGAACACAGTTACTAGCTGTGGGGAAAAATGCAAAAGTTAAAAGGATGAGGAGAGCCAGTAGCCCTGGAGGAGGAGGGAGGGAGGCATAGGATGTTCCTGTGCCTGGCACATAGTAAGTGCTCAATTATTGGTAGCCGTTTTTATTCTCAAAGTGATTAACCTGTGAGAACGAGGGTGTCAGCTGGAGATTTGAAAAACAATGATCAGTCTCTCTGCTCCGCAGAAGGCCCCTGAAACCCTTGGCAAACCCCAGCAATAGATCAAGGACCTTCAGTGGGTGAATACAGCCGCAGGAACTGAGATAGCTGACACACAGTCCCTGCAACTCCAGCCAGACGCCAACACCAGCTGCCACTGGGAGACGTGAGCTTGGTTTCTCCATGAAAGAGGAAGGTTCCTGGGGCCTCAGCCATGCCTCAAACCCACTGGTGACATCAAACACACGTTGCTCAGGGGAGCCGGCGAGGTACTCAGAAGCTGCAGGGTGACCCTTACGTGTAGGTGTCAGGAGTCGCAGCGACTTGAGGGTGGAGAAACCCCCACGCCTTTGCAAACACTCTTCATGTGCTGCCCTTGAGGCCACCTCCTGTTTTTTGGCCCTAATTGGCATGTTTTTCCATCTCCTCAGAAACAGCCATGGGAGACAACATTCCACAGCAGTTAAAAGTGTGGTCTCTGGGTTTGCAATCACACTATTCCCCACCAGCTGCAACCTTGGACGAGACACTTAACCCCAGGAGCTTCCCCTCCCGTGGTTGTGATGATTAAATGAGATAACCAGATAAGCCCTTAGATGGAAAACACTCAGCACTTAGCACAGTGCCTAGTGTTCATCATCATGGCTTTTATTATGGACTCATTTTATAAACGAGGACATCAAGGCCCAGACAGTTTAAGCCATTTGCTCAAGGTCAGAAGGTCACTCTAACCTTGCCATCAAACCTTGGGATTTTCTTTTTCCTCCATCACACCATCCCCAACTGGTCTGCTCCTCAAGTGAATTTCAGAAAACCTCCAAAGATGAATTTTGATCTGCCTAGAGCTGTGCTGACTTAACTGGAGGATAGCACATATTTTCACAACAGGAGGAAACTTGACCACAGCTATGGGCCCTGCGGATGATGAAGTCATTGTAGGTGAACTTGAGACTGGGATTCGGCCCTTGTGTCAATTGTAATTAGCACATAGTGAAGCAGCGTCATTATCTGGGGGTAAAAACCGAGATTCGTTGCCTCATGCCAAAAAAATTAAGGACACAGACACACACAAGGAGTGAGTTTAAAAGCAGAGGTTTAATAGGCAAAAGAAAGAGAAAGGAGAACGCCATCTCTCTTCCAAGAGAGAGGGGCACCCAGTGGGACTTCTGGCCCAAGTCAGAGTGCACCGGATTTTACAGGGTTGAGGAGGTGGTGCCTGATTCACGCAGGGCCCAAGGATTGGTTGCAGCAGGTGTGACATTTACATAGTGCACGGGGAAGTTGGCCACCCCACCCTAGTGTTATTATGCAAATGGGGTCTTTGCCTGGCTGGCTCCTTGTTGCCTGCTCCTTACTGTACACGTGGCTGGCAAAGAGAAGGGAAGATGGAGCCGCCATGTTGGACATGCCTAGCTCGACCTAGACTTTTCCTATGGGCACAGCTGCCAGCATTCACCCGTGCAAGCTTCCAGCTTGCTTGTCTATCTCTGCAGCTTGATTTGACGGGATGCTCTCTGTTAGAAAAGCAAAATGATTTGGGGGCTGCTTTTCATTGAAAGGAAAACCTTACCGAGGACTTCCTTACCCTCACTATCTGCCTAAATAATTTCTTCTTAACTCTTACATCAGTAATATGAACTCAACAGACTGAATGTAACAATCAGATCACAAACACAGATGTGTACAGTCTGGAGTTTACCAGGGTGACTATCCATCCTGGCTTGAGCACTGAAAGTCCCATACCCTGGGAATCTACTCAGGCCTGGGCAAACCAAGACAGCTGGTCACCCTTGCCATAACCTAAGTGAGTGAAGGTATAAAAAGCTGTGCCTGTCTCAGCGTTTTCCACTTCTGAGAAGCAGTCATGTATGGTGGTTAAAAGTAAGGACTCTAGAGCCAGACTCACTTGGTCTATACCCCACCTCCATTGCCCACCAGCTGCAGGACCTCATACAGGATTACCCAACCTCACCATGCTTCCATTTCCTCATGTATAAAACACAGACATTAGAGCCCCCTACCCTAGGCCAGCCTCAACACCGCTGACATTTTGGACCAGTTCTTTACTGGGGAGTCTGGGGACAGTCCTGTGCTGGATGTTAGCAGCCACCATGGCCTCTACGTGCTGGATGACAGTCGCACAGTGTACCCCAGTTGTGACCATCAAAATGTCTCCAGACATTGCCAAATGTCCCTTATGGGGACAGAAGTGTCCCCAGTTGAGAACCAGTGGTGTAGGCAGTGTTGGGAGCATAAGGGAGGTGGTGCATGCAAAGTGCTGAGAAAAAGCCATGACTTGGAGAGTCTGTTTCTACAGGAACAGCCAATAAAGCCTCAGAGACAGAGCAGGAAGGTGGCAAGACAAGAGCTGAGCAAGCAGGACCTTGGAGGGACCAAGGGCAGGGCAGCCAAGCCACTGTGAAGTGGGACGAGCTCTGCAAACGGAGCCCAGCCTGGCCACCATCCCTCTCACCTCTCACACGAGCTTGAGCTTTTATTTCACCCCAGGTGAAGAAAGTGGAGTGAATTACTCCTGAGTTTCTGGCATGGCACCACGGTGCAGTGCAAAATCCCCTCAGCTGAGCTATTCCTCTTCTCTTGAAAGTGTACGCATTCTTCTGAAGTGCATTTGCCCATCAAATATTGAGTGTTCAGAATGTGGCACGAAGACAGTGGTGAACAAAATAGACAGAAATCCCTGTCCTCATGTAGCTTTACACACACTGTCTTGTTGTGTACATAATACATTTTTAACCAATAAAAATTGTGTCATGCTATGGTCTAGATATGGTTTGTTTTGACCCCTGCCAAGTCTCATGTTGAAATGTGATCCCCCGTGTTGGAGGTGGGGCCTGGTGGCAGGTGTTTTGGTCTTGGGGGCAGATCCCTCATGAATGGCTGGGTGCCATTCTCTCGAGTGAGTGATTTCCCACTCTTAGTTCCCGCAAGAACGGATTGTGTGTGCGTTTGTTTGTGTGTTTCAAGAGGGAGTCTCGCTCTGTTGCCCAGACTGGAGTGCAGTGGCACGATCTCGGCTCACTGCAACCTCTGCCTCCCGGGTTCAAGCAATTCTCCTGCCTCAGCCTCACGAGTAGCTGAGATTACAGGTACATGCCACTACATCTAGCTAATTTTTGTGTTTTTATTTTTTTCTATTTATTTATTTATTTATGGACACAGTCTCGCTTTGTCAGCCAGGCTGGAGTGCAATGGCAAGATCTCCGCTCCCTGCAACCTCCACTTCCTGGGTTCAAGCAGTTCTCCCATCTCAGCCTCCCAAGTAGCTGGAGTTACAGGCAAGAGCCACCACGCCCAGCTAATTTTTGTATTTTTAGTAGAGACAGGGTTTCGACATGTTGGCCAGGCTGGTCTCGAACTCCTGACCTCAAGTGATCCACCCACTTCGGCCTCCCAAAGTGCTGGGATTACAAGCGTGAGCCACTGCATGTGGCCGAGAACTGATTGTTAAAAATAACCTGGGGCCGGGCGTGGTGGCTCACGCCTGTAATCCCAGCACTTTGGGAGGCCGAGGTGGGCGGATCACAAGGTCAGGAGATCGAGACCATGGTGAAACCCCGTCTCTACTAAAAATAGAAAAAATTAGCCTGGCGCAGGGGCGGGCGCCTGTAGTCCCAGCTACTCGGGAGGCTGAGGCAGGAGAATGGCGTGAACCCGGGAGGCGGAGCTTGCAGTGAGCCGAGATTGCGCCACTGCACTCCAGCCTGGGCGACACAGCGAGACTCCGTCTCAAAAAAAAAAAAAAAAAAAAAAAAAAAAAAAAAAAAAAAAAAAAAACCTGGAACCCTCCTCTCTGTCTCCTATTCTTTGTTGTCTCCTTCTTCCTCCTCTCATCCTGTCTCCTTCCTCCTCCCCCTCTTCTCTCTCTCTCTCTCTCTCTCTCTCTCTCTGTTTTACCATGTGATCTACACACACCAGTTCCTCTTCGCTTCTGCCCTGAGTGGGAGCTTCCTGAAGCCCTCATCAGAAGCAGAGGTTGGTGCCACGATTCTTGCAGAATGATGAGCCAAATAAACTTTTTTTCTTTGTAAATTATCCAGCCTCAGGTATTCCTTTACAGCAGCACAAAGACACTTGCTATACATTGATTCTCTTGTTCACTTTTTTT
Source organism: Macaca nemestrina (assembly GCF_043159975.1). NCBI lineage: Eukaryota > Metazoa > Chordata > Mammalia > Primates > Cercopithecidae > Macaca > Macaca nemestrina. The sequence goes on along the minus strand of NC_092142.1, from coordinate 16,399,672 downwards.
CCCCTTGTTCTTTGTTTGTAATATCCATCCAGGCCGGGTGCAGTGGCTCACGCATGTAATCCCAGCACTTTGGGAGGCTGAGGTGGGCGGATCACCTGTGGTCAGGAGTTCGAGACCAGCCTGGCCAACATGGTGAAACCCCGTCTCTATTAAAAATACAACATTAGTCGGGTATGGTAGCGGGCACCTGTAATCCCAGCTACTCAGGAGGTGGAGGCAGGAGAATTGCTGGAACCCAGGAGGCGGAGGTTGCAGTGAACCGAGATTGTACCATTGCACCCCAGCCTGGGCAACAGAGTGAGACTCCATCTCAAAAAATAAATAAATAAAATAAATAAAAGATCCATCCATACTGGCATGTGAAGATCAGACCTGTTCTTCTAACTGCCACAGTCATATCCCACGGTGAGTATCTGTCATGCTTTTCTTATCTATCCCCTTCTGATGGGTACTGCAGTGACTTCCAATTTCCCACTACCTGTTCAACCCACCTCCTTGAACATCCTTGGGTGAAACTGTCTCTGGGGTATAAATCCAGGAGGAGAATTGCTGCTGCTCAGATTTTAATATGCACATGAGTCACCCAGGGATCTTATTAAAAGGCAGATTCTGACTCAAGAGAAGTCTGGAAGGAGACTGGAGCATTTCCATTTCTAACAAGCTCCCAGGTGATGCTGAGGCTGCTGGTCTGGGACCACAGAGAATATACAACCTTCATTTGCTTTAGCATCAGATCTCTCTAGAATGGCCGCACCAGTCCACAGTCTAAGGGCTTGCTTTTAAAGGGGGCCAAACCCCACTGGCCTCCCTAACACGGTGTAGACTTGCAGGGCTCTGCTAAGAGCCACCACTAACCAATAGCATGATGTCTGTACTCACACCATTCGTCAATACCCTTGACCATCTTGCCTTAAGGTACCCTCAATTTCCAAGTACATCCCCAAATGAGAGACCACCCCCTCCACAGTGCAAAGTGGGATAATCTAGGAGAACATCCAGTCCAACCTCCTGGCTTTATAAAGGGAGAAACTGAGGCTGAAAGACTTGCAAGAAATCACAAGAAATTCCCTTTTCTTTGCATCTTACTCCTTCAGAGCCCTCTTTGAGTGATCAGAAATTCGTCCACAATTTATAGGACTTAGTTCACTTCACCCATCTTTTTCCATCTCCCTGCCCCGCCCCACTCCACCCTCCCCATCCCATACTCCCCAGCCCACCCTGCTTTTTAATCCTTGCTAGAATCATCCGTTTTGCGACCAAGTGTTGACTTCAAATGATATATGAGACAATTGACATTTCAAATATTCCAGGCAGGACACAGAATTCTGATCACAGCCCAGTCTGAAACGTCTCCTCCACATCTCTTTCCTTATTCCTTCTGGGCAATAATTGTCCCCCCACCAGCCCACCCCCCTCCCAACCTCGACATTAATTTCCCCTGATTCATTTTTCATGCCTTTGAATTCTGCCTTTTCAAAGCAGAGTATGTTTCTGTAGCTGTTTCTCATACCTCCCTTCCCCTCATGAATATTTCAAATGCAATAGTGATACGATCGTTCAACCTTAGAGGCACACCAACTTTATCTTATTTATCTTACCGAGCTGCTTCCGATCCCGGGATTAAGTCCGAAACATCCTCTGAGAGTTTGTTTGGCTTGTTTTCCCTCAGGCTGTTGCTGCTGTGTATGTAAATTACAAAGATAAGCAGCCTCCCCCTCTCCCCAGCCCCAGCCCTGGGCACCAGCCCCCAGCCCGAGAAACCTGCCCTGCCTCTGCCAATCCTCCCTGGGGGACCCACGATGCACTCCCCTCAAAGCCAACTGGCAGGCCTCCCGACGGCTCCATGCCAGGGCGTGTCTCCCTGACCTCCGCCAGTGGTCCCTTAGAAGCCCAACGCTCACCGTGCAACCTTGGGTAGGGCATTCTGCCACTCACGCAGGGTTCCCCATCTACAAACAAGGGGGTTGGACACGGGACCCTAAAGTCCTTTCAGCTGTGAGACTCCATGTGATGCGATGTAACAAACGGAACCCTACCTGCTTGGAATCCAAGCTCTACCACTAAACGAGTGATGTGATGGCTCACCAACTGTACCTACCACTGACTAGCCGTGTGACCCTTAGCTAACTGTACCCACCACTGACTAGCTGTGACACTTAACTAACTTAACCCACCACTGACTAGCCGTGTGACCCTTAGCTAACTATACCCACCACTGACTAGCTGTGACACTTAACTAACTTAACCCACCACTGACTAGCCGTGTGACCCTTAGCTAACTGTACCCACCACTGACTAGCTGTGACACTTAACTAACTTAACCCACCACTGACTAGCCGTGTGACCCTTAGCTAACTGTACCCACCACTGACTAGCTGTGACACTTAACTAACTTAACCCACCACTGACTAGCCGTGTGACCCTTAGCTAACTATACCCACCACTGACTAGCTGTGACACTTAACTAATTTAACCCACCACTGACTAGCCGTGTGACCCTTAGCTAACTGTACCCACCACTGACTAGCTGTGACACTTAACTAACTTAACCCACCACTGACTAGCCGTGTGACCCTTAGCTAACTATACCCACCACTGACTAGCTGTGACACTTAACTAACTTAACCCACCACTGACTAGCCGTGTGACCCTTAGCTAACTGTACCCACCACTGACTAGCTGTGACACTTAACTAACTTAACCCACCACTGACTAGCCGTGTGACCCTTAGCTAACTGTACCCACCACTGACTAGCTGTGACACTTAACTAACTTAACCCACCACTGACTAGCCGTGTGACCCTTAGCTAACTGTACCCACCACTGACTAGCTGTGACACTTAACTAACTTAACCCACCACTGACTAGCCGTGTGACCCTTAGCTAACTGTACCCACCACTGACTAGCTGTGACACTTAACTAACTTAACCCACCACTGACTAGCCATGTGACCCTTAGCTAACTGTACCCACCACTGACTAGCTGTCACACTTAACTAACTTAACCCACCACTGACTAGCCGTGTGACCCTTAGCTAACTGTACCCACCACTGACTAGCTGTCACACTTAACTAGCTTAACCCACCACTGACTAGCCGTGTGACCCTTAGCTAACTGTACCCACCACTGACTAGCCATGTGACCCTTAGCTGACTGTACCCACCACTGACTAGCCGTGTGACACTTAACTAACTTAACCCACCACTGACTAGCCATGTGACCCTTAGCTAACTGTACCTACCACTGACTAGCTGTGACCCGTAACTAACCGTACCTACCATTGACTAGCTGTGAACCTTCACTAACTGTACCAACCACTGACTAGCTATGACACTTAACTAACTGTACCCACCACTGACTAGCTGTGACCCTTAACTAACTGTACCCACCACTGACTAGCTGTGTGGCCCTTAACTAACTGTACTCACCGCTGACTAGCTGTGTGGCCCTTAACTAACTGTACCCACCACTGACGCTTAACTGTATCTACCACTAAACTATCCATGTATCTTTTAAGTGTGTCTACCATTGACTAGTCGTGTGACCCTTAGCTAACTGTACCTACCACTGACTAGCTGTGACCCTTAACTAACTGTACCCACCACTGACTAGCTGTGACCCTTAACTAACTGTACCCACCACTGACGCTTAACTCTACCACTAAACTATCCATGTGTCTTTTAAGTGTGTCTACCATTGACTAGCCGTGTGACCCTTAACTGTGTCTGCCACTGACTAGCTGTGTAACCCTTAATTAACTGCATCTACCACTGACTAGTTGTGACCCTTAACTAACTGTACCCACCACTGACTAGCTTTGTGACCCTTAACTAACTGTACCCACCACTGACTAGCTTTGTGACCTTTAACTAAATGTACCCTCCACTGACTAGCTGTGTGGCCCTTAACTAACTGCATCTACCATTAAACTATCCATGTGTCTTAAACTATCTGTGTATCTTTTAACTGTGTCTACCATTGACTAGCTGTATGACCCTTAACTGTGTCTACCCCTAACTAGCTGTGTAACCCTTAACTAACTGTATCTACCACTAACTAGCTGTGTAACCATTAAATCTATCACTGACTGTATGACCCTTAACTGTAACTGACTACCTATGTGACCCTTAGCTAACAGTATCTACCACTGACTAGCTGCACAACCCTTAACTGTGTCGACCACTGACGAGCTGCGTGGCTCTTAACTGTTTCTACCACTAACTGGCTGTGGGTCCCTGAAATCTATCATTGACTGCGTGACCCCTAATTATGTCCACCACCGAGTCGGTGTGTAACTTGTTTCTACCACTAACTAGCTGTGTGACCACGATGCGAGTTACAGAAGCTCTCAGGGTCTCGGTTTCCTCCCCTGCAGCGTAGATTGGTTAACAGCAGCTACCTCTGGGGCTATAGTAGGGTGACCAGCCATCCTCTCTGGTTTGTCTGGGACCGAAGTGGTTGCAGGTATAGGGACTCTCAGTGTCAAATCCAGTAAAGTGTTAAAGCCAACACAAGCTGGTCACCCAAGGTTGTAGTGAGAACTAAAGGTGAATGAGGTGACATGGATAAAATCTAGTACATCAATATAAGTTAGTATCATTACTAGTGCTATTGTTTTTTGTTTGTTTAGAGATAGAGTTTTATTCCTGTCACCCAGGCTGGAGTGCAATGGCGCACTCTCCACTCACTGCAACCTCCACCTCCTAGGTTCAAGCAATTCTCCAGCCTCAGCCTCTTGAGTAGCTGGGATTACAGGCACCCGCCACCATGCCTCGCTGATTTTTGTATTTTTAGTAGAGACGGGGTTTTGCTGTGTTGGCCAGGCTGGTCTCGAACTCCTGAACTCAGGTAATCCACCCACCTCGGCCTCCTAAAGTGCTGGGATTATGGGTGTGAACCACCATGGCAGGCCTACTATTGCTATTGTTATTGGTTCTGCTCTGTTCATGGCTATAAAGGAATTTTTTTTGCTTCTAATTTTTTCTAGAATTTCAGATTTCTTTTTATCGAAGCAGTACAAGCACATGATACAATTGACTTGAAATGGAAAACAAAGTTCTCTTACCCCAGCCCTTCTCCCATCAAATCCCTCTCCACAAAGGCAGGGAGTTGAAGCCCTTTTTAGCGATTGATCTTTTAAGACTGACTCTGCCTCAGCCACCCTCTCTGTTCGCAGTAATTCAGGCTCTCACGACAATTCCATGGCATCACTTTTCGTTCTGGGGATCCGAGTGGAGAGTGGGAACAGGCCCCGGAGACCCCTCCAGGGCTAAGCCAGACATGAACTCTTTAATACTGGATCACGGGGAGTGAGGAAAAGGGTGGCAGGAAGAGGAGCAGCTATTTGCTGTAGTGTGTGGAAGTATTTCAACATCAGCGAATATCATTGAACATCAAGCCGTCCTTGTAAGGGGGTTCACAGACTCCAGAGATGTGGAGATCACACAAGCAGAGAGACTGGAAGAAAAGCTGGACATCTGGACCTCCGGGCAGAGCCACGGCCAAGGTATCCTGGACACCTGGTTTGCATCTGCGTCTCCAGGAGATTGCGGTCAGCTGGTCCAGGTCAAGGCAAGCCCATTTGGAGTGGGAGAATATCAGCTCCACAAGGCAGATGTCATCAGCCTCAGGGAACCATCCCCCTGCTGGCTAAACCCAGATGGCACAGGTGTCCAAGCAAAGCATGCTCTGGACAGGTAAGAAGGTCCTATACTATCTGCTGACTGCCCTGCCTGGTGCACACCATCGGTTTTCTTTTCTTTTTTTTTTTTTTTTTTCTGAGACGGAGTCGCACTCTGTCACCCAGGCTGGAGTGCAGTGGCGCAATCTCAGCTCATCACAACCTTGGCTAACTACAACCTCTGCCTCCCAGGTTCAAGTGATTCTCTTGCCTCAGCCTACTGAGTAGCTGATATTACAGGCGCACACCACCATGCCTGGCTAATTATTATTATTATTATTTGTATTTTTAGTAGAGACGGGATTTCACCATATTGGCCAGGCTGGTCTTGAACTCCTGACCTCATGATCCTCCCGCCTCAGCCTCTCAGAGTGTTAGGATTACAGGTGTTGAGCCACCGTGCCCAGCCCATAGGTTTTCATTACCACCACCTGACAGGTGAGCAGGCTGGTTCAGACTCCGGTCACCTGGCATGGCTTGTCACATACTGGTGAAGCTGTCGAGACCTGCGACTGAGGAAAGAGCGAAGTGATCCTAGAGAGATACAGTCCCTCAGGTGGCCCTTGATGGGGACAAAGAGAGGAAGGGACAGTTCCTCTTTTATTTGTCCATTCACACATGTTGGGAGCCAGGCATTAAATCTGCAAGCCAGAAAAGGCAGTAAAAACCAAGTTAATGGCTTTTCAAGTCAGTTCAGAAATCAATGTATGTGCCCTCCAAAAGGTTTCATGTCTCTGTGGTGTCATCCCAAAGAGGAGCACAGAGAAGCAGGGGGATCTGCAGCTGGAGAGCCCAGAGGGAATGAACACGCACCTGACTCTCTCATTTCTGAGGCTTTATCGGTTAAGGTTCTTAGTTTGCAAGCAACAGAACCAAATCTTTTTTTTTTTTTTTTTTGAGACAGAATCTCACTCTGTTGCCCAGGCTGGAGTGTAGTGGCACGATCTTGGCTCACTGCAACCCCGCCTCCTGGGTTCAAGAGATTCTTCTGCTTCAGCCTCCCGAGTAGCTGGGAGTACAGGTGCACACCACCATGCCCAGCTAATTTTTGTATTTTTAGTAGAGATGGGGTTTCACCATATTGGCCAGGCTGGTCTTGAACTCCTGACCTCGTGATCTGCCTGTCTCAGCCTCCCAAAGTGCTGGGATGTGAGCCACCATGCCTGGCCAACAGAACCAAATTAAAAAGGGGGGAACTTTCAGGGTCAGAGAAAGAATAGAGTTCCCAGATTTCAGAGGGTTCCAGTTGGACCATCTTTCTATGGTGGTGGATCTCAACCCTCACTGTAGACAAGAGTCAACCAAAGTGACTTTTAGAAACCACAGATGCTGGGCCCTCACCCTCAGAAATTGAGATTTAAGCCAGGCATGGTGGCTTATGCCTGTAATCCCGACACTGTGGCAGGCCAAGGCGGACAGATCACTTGAGCCCAGGAGTTCAAGACCAGCCTGGGAAACATGGCGAAACCTCGTCTCTACTAAAAATACAAAAATTAGTCGGGTGTGGTGGCACATGCCTGTAGTCCCAGCTACTCAGGAGACTGAGGCAAAAGGATGGCTTGAACCCAGGAGGTGGAGATTTCAGTGAGTTGAGATTGTACCACTGCACTCCAGCCTAGACAACAGAGTGAGACCCTGGCAGGGCAAGGCAAGGCAAAAAGGAAAGAAACTAAGATTTAACTGGCTCAGGTGGCACGATCTGTCTTGTTTCACACCTCCCCTACGTGATTCTAAGGCGAGGTTGAAAAATTAGTTTCACTACTCTCGGGATGCAACTGCACCGTGGGTCCAGAAACCAGCAGTACTGGCATCACCATCTCCAGTAGAGCTCGTCAGAAATGCAGACTCTCAGAACCACCCCAGACCTTCCAAGTCAGAATCTGCCCTTGAACAAGATACCCCAGTTAGCGTTAAGCAGATTAAAGGTTGAGAAGCACTAGGTTGCAGGGTTGTGGAATGACTGGACTCTAACCACTCTATATTCCTGAAGATTTCTCCTTAAGATGCAAATTCCCAGAAGACAAGCATTTGGTGGGCCATGCTTTGGTCACACCATGATAGAAGATCTGGGCGTAAGAAATTCTGCAGGGTGGTCCCATCAGACCCACAGGTAGAAGGGCCATCCCTGAATGGAGTGAGATGCGGGACTGATAAATACCTCATAGGTTAAGCACAGCAACCTTCACAGTTCAGAGACAGTGATGCCAACTACCACTTATTAAGCACCTACCGTATGCCAAGCACTGTGCCAAGGACTCAAATTACTCATGGAATTCCCCCTATAATCCATGAGGCCAATACTATTATTACTACTACAGCTACAACTACTATTATTTTATAAAGGAAGAAACTAAGGTTTGGAGCAGTAGATCTCCAACTTTGGCATGGATCAGAATCACCTGGAAGATTTGTAAACTCACAGACTTCTGGAACCTACTTACAGTTTCTGGTTCTGTAAGTCTAGGGTAAAGCCTGAAAATTTTTATTTCTAGCAAGTTCCCAGATGATGCTGATGCTGTTTGTCCATTCACACATGTTGGGAGTCAGGCATTAAATTTGCAAGCCAGAAAAGGCAGTAAAAACCAAGTTAATGGCCTTTCAAGTCAGATCAGAAATCACTGTGCGCGCCCCTAAAAAGGGAATGCCAAACATTAGACAAGTCCCCATCTTCACAACGAGAACTTACCCACCTCAGAGAGATGGTTTCCCCAGGAAACAGGTGCAGATAGCATTTTGCAGAAAGTGCACATTGAAAGAAAGCAAACTGGCTTAGAAATACAGTTAATGGGAATTCTTTGGAATTCATAGAATCAGGAGAGAGTCGTTTCTTTCTACCACACACCTGGCTGGGAGGGTGACAATGTCCTCAGGAGGGAGAGACTGAGAAACATTAATACCAGAGCCCTGGCTTTTATTTGCAATGTATAGCAATGTTTTTCCTCAAGGTAGATCTTTAGTGAGCTGTACACAGTAAAGCCAACCATTCAGGTGGAATTACATCCAACCGGTTATCTCCGTCATACCAAAACAGTAAACAATGCTTGCAGAAGTCAGATGCCTGGCGTCAAATCTGAGATCCACCATTTACTGGCTGTGGTCATCAGGCAAGATGCTTAACCTCTTTGTACCTTATTATCCTATTTTGTAAATGGGGGAATTATAATAATACCTAATCTCTAGGTTACTGGATGGACTAAATGAAATAACATGTGTGAAATTATTAGTAACATAGCTAGAATATTATAAGCTCCCAATAAGTCTATCGTATTAGTCCATTCTCACACTGCTATAAAGTACTACCCAAGAATGGGTAATTGATAAAGAAAAGGGGTTTAATTGAGTCACAGTTCTGCAAGGCCGGGGAGGCCTCAGGAAACTTACAATCATGGTGGAAGGGGAAGCAGACACCTTCTTCACAAGGCGGCAGGAGGGAGAAGGGAGAGCGCAGGAAAAAACTAACACTTTTAAAACCATCAGATCTCGTGAGATCTCACTCACTATCATGAGAATAGCATGAGAGAAACAGCCCCCATGAGCCAATCACATCCTTGCTTTGACACGTGGGGCTACAGCGCCCTCCCTTGACACCTGATGATTATAATTTAAGATGGGATTTGGGTGGAGACACAGAGCCAAACCATATCACCTATTTTATTTATCCTACCATGATTGTTATTATGATTATTGGTGGACGTACTGGTGGTGTTAAAATATTGTTGGCAAAACTGGAACTAGCTGGATCTCTAACAATCGCAATCATGATTCTGACATCTGGCCCTTCCATGCCACTGATAGGCATGTAAACAGGCACAATTTTTTCTGGAAGGTCATTTGGCAACATGTATCAAAAGCCTTACAAATACTCGCTTGCTTTGACGCAGAAGATCCACTCCTAGAAATTTATTTTAGGGGAGTACATCCAGTTGAGGACAAAGATGTATGCTCAAGGAAGTCATCACATTATTGCAAATGGCAAAAAATGAAGTGTCGACCAATAGAAAATGTTTTTGAAATTATGCTATTTTCGTACAACGAAATATTCTTCCAATTATTAAAATAACATTCATGCGTTTTAATTGGGGTGATTCTATAATTTTATGTCTTTAAAAAAGTATATGTATGTAAGACTTCATGTAGATGATGAACTCAATTACATAAACATATGACAGAAAAAGAGAAGGGAATAATCCAAAATTCATCTGCTCTGGGTCTTGGAATGGGAATTCTTATGGTTTTGTGCATTTTTGCAGATGTTTCTCAACAGTCCCCATTATAATAAGAGCAGGCTGGGTAGAATCTGGTACAGGAGATTGTGGCAAGCTAGATAATTAACCCAGAGAACATTATTTCTGTCTGGGTATGCCATTAAGTTACAAGAACCTTTTGTAAATGCGGGTAATAATGAAAAGAGGGCTATAGTGTTGGAAAGAAAGACTGGAGATAAGGGGGAATGAAAAGGAGTAGATATTATTTCTACAGAGTCTTGAAAGATTAAGAAAAATGAGGCAGCCAGATGCAGTGGCTCACACCTGTAATCCTAACACTTCAGGAGATCAAGGTAGGAGGACTGCTGGAGTCCAGGAGTTTGAGACCAGCCTAAATTATAGAGTAAGCCTCCCATCTCTACAAACAAAATTTTAAAAACTAGCCAGGTGTGGTGGTGTGCACCTGTGGTCCCAGCTGCTTAGGAGGCTGAGGTGGGAGAATCACTTGTGCCCAGGAGGTTGAGGCTGCAGTGAGCTGTGATCACACCACTGCCCTTTAGCCTGGGTGACAGAGCAAGTCCCTGCCTCAGAAAAAAAGAAAAGAAAAGAAAAAATGAAGCAAAAGATACGAGCAGCTTTGGCTGAGCCCTAGAGGTAATGGGAAGGATTGATGGGGCAAGATCAGAGAGTCCTGTGATGTTCTCATTTGATGAGACAAAACTGAGCATTAGCAGAATTCAAGTTACATAATCTCTGGCTTAGGAAAGGGAACAGAGAAATACCTCACGGCAACACATGGCCTTTTTGTGTTGCAAGTTGACAGAAACTCTACTCAAACTGTCTTCACAGAGAAATTCACTCTAGGTGAGATCTGTCATCAGGTTGAAGGGGACACATCCTCTTAGGCAGTGTGATCGGCTTTCCTTCTCCTCTCTCAGCTCGGCTCTCCTGTGATTTCCTTCTCAGGCAGGCTCTCCCTCAGGGTGACGAGACGACCACCGGCAGCTCCAGGTTTGCACCCTACCAGTTTTGCAACCCCAGCAAAAAGAGAACCCCTCCTTCCCTATCCATCTAACAGAAGTCCTGCCACTGATAACTCTTTGAACCACCTTAAAGGCAGGTGTCTGAATCAATCACAATAGTCAGGAGAATGGCATTCTCCCATCCGCCAAACCCAGTCTCACAAAACACATGGGCTGAGAATGGAGGAGCGGTCCCGCCCCTCCCCTCAAAAAGTGAGATAGTGGTCTAAGAAAAAGAAAAATGAAGCCTAAATAGGCTAAATGGACAAAGAAGCACTATGTGGAGTTTCTCCTTCCAGAACATGAACCAAGCACTCAAGTTACCCCCAGATGGTATGGGAAGGAAGGATTCAACAGCGCCCTTAAAAGAGGGCCATGGTTCTCAACCAGGGGTGGTCCTCCTCCTGCCCCCGGGGGACATTTGGCAATGACAGTGGGGCAGGGGCTTGTGCTACTGGTATCTAGTGGGCAGAGCCTAGGGATGCTGCTAAACACCTTACGGTGCACAGGACAACCCTCACCCAAAGGATTTTTCCAGCCCAAAATGTCCACAGTGCTGAGACTGTGAAACCCAGAATTAGGATAACCGTATAATTTATCGCCCAAACCAGAATGCTTTCGAGACAGGCAAAACCAGGAAAGCAGTCATAACGGGGACTGTTGCAGCAAATGAGCACATATGGTTACCCTACTCTCAACACACTGCCCAAACAGAAGGTAAAGCCATTCTCACTGAAGGCTGTGATTCAGGGGAAACGTTTCAATGCGCTCCACCCCAATCATCAATTACAGGACCACAAAGATGCTCTTCCCAGCCGAGGCTTGCCTTTGACCCCTTCCGCGCTCTCCCACTTCCGGCACGGCTGACAGTCCCTGCCATGTACTTCTAAGAGGTCGCTAAAAATCGACCAGGGCTTGCCAGCCTAGTGGGGTTGCCCAAATGTCTGCCCACAGACGCCGCTTCGAAAAGCTGTCTCTGGCATGGCCCCGACTGCAGCAGCGCGTGACAGACTGCCTTGCTCGGTGGAAGGAATCCCACCCCAATTAAATTGCTGGAGCCCTGCTGGGAAGCGGGTGGAGGCGGGAGGAGAAGGAGAGTAGGGAGCCAGGCAAGACGCTCCTGCTTCTCCTTTTTCATCGCGGAAGAGCCAATTTCAAGCTCGCCTCGGGTCATAAAAGAAATTAATTTGATTCTCTCAACCTTGCTCAGAGTGGACACATGTCTTCAGCTGGAGCATCTGCTGCTGGTGGATCCAGAGCGAGGAGACCATCCCCTCGAAACCACTCCATTTCAGTTGCAAGACAGGGCCAAAATCATTTGCCTGGAGCTAGAGAAGCAGCTGCCTGGAATACACTGGGCTGTCATTTTTGCTGGTAAGTTCCAAAAACGGTTCTCACAGCTAAGGTGACTCCCAAGTCGCAGGAGGTTTACCCGGAGAGATATGCATGGGTAGGGCTGGTTCTTGGAAAACTCCCAAACAGAATTTAGCACTGGCAGCTGCCTAACCCACTTCATATCGATCGGCGTGATCACACTGAGTCCTCTTAACTGCCAGGCATGGCCCCTGGGCTGTATTCCTGACTGCCCACAGCTAAGGTAACTCCCTTGTACAAGCCTCCCCCTTGAGAGAGGATGGAACTTGTGACCTGCTTCTAATCAATAGAATATGGCAAAGGTGCCAAATGTCACTCCCTTGATCATGTTTCATCGAATAAATTTCCCCTGAGGAGACTTAGGAACTCCCTTGCTGGCTACGAGGAAGTGAGCTACCATGTTGTGACAGGGCCATGTCAAGAAACGCAGGTGGCCTCTAGAAGCTGATAGAGGTCCCCAGCTGACAGCCAGCTAGAAAACAAGGCCCCAGTCAGGTACAGTGGCTCACGCCTGTCATCCCAGCACTTTGGGAGGCTGAGGCAGGAGGATCGATTGAGCACAGGAGTTAGAGACCAGCCCGGGCAACATAGGGAAACCTCGTCTCTACCAACAATTTAAAAATTAGCCAGGTGTGAAGGCATCTGCCTGTGGTTCCAGCTACTTGGGAGGCTGAGATGGGAAGATTCCTTGAATCTAGGAGTTCAAGGCTGCAGTGAGCTATGACTTACCTCTGCACTCCAGCCTGGGTAACAAAGCAAGAGGCTGTCTCAATAATAATAATAATAATAATAATAATAATAATAATTTCATTTAGAAGAAAAAGAAAACAAGAACCCTTGTAGCTTTACAACTGCAAGGCAAGTCACCAGCAACTGCCATGAGGACCCATTGTCTAAACCTTTTAATATAAAATAAAACTACATTAGAAACCACACAAAGCAAATGTGTAGCTTCTTCAGCCTTTCCTTATTTTTCTAAGGTTGTGCAAAGCTATTGTGCTTACAAAAATGGCACAAAAGTGAATTCAACAGTCAATGCATATGCATACTTCATTCACATCTTCAACAACAAAAGGTATTCTAACTCTAACTCTACAGAGCTTGGCGGTTTTCAGGAGTACTGGGAAGGGATTTTATAGTATGTACCTCTGTATTAGTCCATTTTCATGCTCCTGATAAAGACACACCCGAGACTGGGCAATTTACAAAAAAGAAAGAGATTTATTGGACTTACGGTTCCACGTGGTTGGGGAGGCCTCACAACCATGGTGGAAGGCAAGGAGGAACAAGTCACATCTTACGTGGATGGCAGCAGGCAAAGAGAGCTTGTGCAGGGAAATTCCCATTTTTAAAAACCATCAGATCTCGTGAGACTCATTCAGTATCACGAGAACAGCAGAGGAAAGACCTGTCCCCATGATTCAGTCATCTCCCACCAGGTCCCTCCCACAAAACGTGGGAATTATGGGAGCTGCAAGATAAAATTTGGGTGGGAACACAGAGCCAAACCATATTAACCTCCTTTTAAGTTTGTCTGATTTTTTTTTTTTTCTTTTTTCATGATTACACTCAGGTCATGACTTTTTGCAAAGAATACCACAGAGGTGAACTGCCCTTCTTTTCCAATCTTGTCACTCATCCATGCTGTTGTTCAATACTTTCCCTTGTCTGTGGTGTTCCTGCAACTGGTTCTAGATTTTTAGATTGCAATAATCTCATTATAAGGTACAGAGCTCATTCAAGAACGATAAGGGGCATGTTGATTTCTTAAGGATGATATTAACAAAATAGCACAAACGAGGTGGCTTGAAACAAGAGAAATTTATTCTCTCACAATTCTTGAGGGCAGAAGTCCAAAATCAAGGGGTTTGCAGATCTGTACCCCATTAGGAGCCTCTGGGGAAGGAACCATCCTTTCCTTTCCTGGCTTCTGGTAACCATAGGCGTTCCTGGGCTTGTAGCAGCTTCACTTCAATCTCTACCTCGTGCTCTCTTCGGCAGCACATATACTAAAATGGAACTTCAATCGCTATCCCCATTGTCACAAGGGAGTCTTCCCTCTGGGTCTGTGTCCAAATTTCCCACTTCTTCTAAGAACAATCTCATATTAGATTAAGGGCCCACCCTACTCCAGTTCCTTCCCCTCTGGGAATGAGCCCAGCCCAGCATTTCATCAACAACTGATCTCAGGAGCCAAAAGACACAGGGAGAGTATGGTGATCAGGGAGCTGAGGAAGAGGTTGAAAAAAGGCAAGGAGTGCCAAGCAACTCAACCAGGACTTCCCCTCCATCTTCTGCTGGCTTTGCTCCATTGTCTCCCCAGCAGGTAGGAGGGATTGTTCAAGATAAAGCCTTGGTTACCACCTTTCTGTGTCAAGGCTCTGGGAGACAAGACTGGATTGTGGTCTTCCTTCCTTATTGTACTTATTGTCTCACCTTAAGGTACTTCCTTATTGTACTGTTTTCACACTGCTGCTAAAGACATACCCCCATACCCCAGACTGAGTAATTTATAAGGAAAAATAGATTTAATGGATTCACAGTTCCACATGGCTGGGGAAGCCTTACAATCATAGCGGAAGACAAAATGCACATCTTACGTGGCAGCAGGCAAGAGAGACTGAGAGCCAAGCAGAAGGGGAAACCCCTTATAAAACCATCAGCTCTTATGAGACGTATTCACTACCATGAGAACAGTATAGGAAAACTGCCCCCATGATTCAATCATCTCCCACTGGGTCCCTCCCACGACACATGGGAATTATGGGAGCTAGAATTCAAGATGAGATTTGGGTGGGGACACAGCCAAACCATATCACTTATTCTGTAGGAAGAAATTACTTCCAAGGTATTCTCCACCCCTGTCTACATCTGACAGATAGAATTATATTTAACTACGTATTAGTATATTACTGTGATGACAATAACTCATTTATTCCTCACACCAACCCTGTGCTATCCCCATTTAAAGATGAGAAAACAGAGGCACAGAAAGTTTGAGTATTATGCCCAAGATCATTCAGCTGATAAATGGCATATACATCCAATTCTAAATCCCCTGTGGTTGTACAGTCAGCTGAGCTGGCTTTTGGATAAAATTCGCCGTAGGCAAATAGAGAGAATGGGTTGGGGGAAAGTGGTGGATGCCCCCAGGAGGTGTCTCAGAAATAATGTGTTGTCATTTTCACTGTGAATATCTCAGGCTCAAGAATAAAATTACTTTTCTACATAATGATTTGCAATAGTCATGATTCTTTATGATGCAAATATAACCCAAATCAAACTTGCCTAAGCAAAAAAATATATATTCATATATACATATGGTTTACTAACTTATGTCCAGAGGTAGATTCAGACATAGCTGGATCCAGGAGTTCTGATGATGTAAACAGAAATTGGTATTTCATCTCTCAGCTCTTTATTCCCTCTGTAGTGGCTCTTCCCATACACTAGCTTTTCCCAACAACTTTTGACTTATGTTTTACCAATTTGGCAACCCCAGTGGACAGACAGTCCCAACACAAGTCTTGGGGCTGTTATTCATTGGCTTGGCTTAGGTCACATATCCATCCCTGAACCAATTACTGTGGCTAAGATGCTGGGTAAGCTAGTGTGCCAGGTCAGGTACACAATCCTACCCCTAAAAGGGTAAACAACCCCTCAAAAAAACCATAAAGCCTGAAAATAAAGGAAAGAGAAGGGTGATGTTCAAAATAGTTGACAATGAGCATGGCACACCCACAAGTCAGAACAGATGCTGGCTGGAAATAACCAGTATGGCCATACCTGGGTCTACTGGTTCATTGTCAACCCTGGGGAGAAGTGATTGCCCAAACAACCTTTTCTTCTCAGCAGAAAAGCAGAAGATGGAAGCTGAACAAGCAAAAAGTATAGATTTCTTCCACAGGGCTGCTTGGTGCTCCCTTTCCTCATCCCTGTTCACTTGGTGAACTCCTACTCACCCTTTAAGACCCAGCCAAAGAATCTCCTCCTTTGAAAGCCTTTACTTCTCCACCTCACCCTGGCCCAAGTGGTTCATTCACTCATAGGGGCCACTCTGGAACCCTATAAATGCTGCCTGTACACCACCACCTTTTACACACACAAGTTTGGTTTACAAGTCTATTAGTTTCTAGAGCTGGACCTGTCTAGGGCTAGGGTATCCCCAGCATCTAGCACTGGGCCTTTCACCATGGTGAGTGCTCAATAAATATATGATGGATGGACGGACGGATGGATGGATGGATGGATGGATGGATGGATGGATGGATGGACAGATGGATGGATGGATGGATGGATGGATGGATGGATGGATGGACGGATGGACGGATGGACGGATGGAGGGACGGATGGACGGATGGACGGATGGAGGGACGGATGGACGGATGGACGGATGGAGGGATGGAGGGATGGAGGGATGGAGGGATGGATGGAGGGACGGATGGACGGATGGACGGATGGAGGGATGGAGGGATGGAGGGATGGAGGGATGGATGGATGGGTGGATGGATGGAGGGATGGATGGATGGACAGATGGACAAACAAACATATAAGTTCCCCTATGGAAACTTCACAGGGTAAAAGCAAAGGGTAGAGAAATACACAAAGCAGAAGGCTTTCCTAGAAGATGGAGCAGGTCAGACTCATCAAAAACAGCATCCAATACAAAATTAAAGTTCAAAAAGATGAGATTAGCCCGATTTTGCAGACCCAGTAAACGGTGGGGCAGGCTTTTCCTAAAGACTACACGGTGGAGGGAAGAGGGAATTTTTGCAAAACTATCTGGTTAATAACAAAAATTCACCTTCAAGGGATGGGGCTGGAGTTACCCCCTGGAAGCAAGCAGAAAAATTAGGCAGAGCACCTGGTGTGTCCATCAGAGACCACCAATGTGTTCCTGTCACCCCAGCAGGAACCAAAGAACCCAAGACTGTGTTGGCAGGTAGAAGACCCTAGGGACCCAGAGGGCTTAGAGAGCCCAGGGATTCCCAGTGCAAACCCTCAGATGCCTTGGTGCCTTAAGGAAAAACATACCAGCCTCATGCTGCCTAACTTCAGCAAGAAAAAAGGACCATTCCTTAATACAAGCCGCAATTGCCCTGATGCCTTATGGCTGTTATTTTAGAGAATTGTAATGCCACCTATGTTTAATACCACAATGCAGTCACACAGCAAACACTCATAAGTAACCTCCCAGCATAAATACCAAGAAAATCCAGACTTACCACAGCTTCATACACATTTTAGATTTTTGCTAAATTGGCCCTTGATAAAGCATGTGGTCACCTTCATCACGGAAATCAGCTTCCTCCCTAGGCCTAAAATTAGAAGCCCCAACTGCCAGGCGTTAGGTACAGAGCTCACTGCCTGCTGAGATTCCCCTCTCATTTATCTTCTGCGGGGAGCATTTCAAGTAATCGCCAGCTCTCGTATCAGCTGGCCTGGGGAAGGGCATCAAGCAGCGAGAGGGGCAGCTAACATAGGAAGAGGTCAGTAGGTGAGGGGTGGCTCTGGAGGTGGTGGAACTGGCTGGCCCCTGGAAAGCTTCCTGCTGCAGATCTAGAGTGGAGAACTCGCACTCCAACAGGGAAGAATGTGGCTGGCAAGAATTACAGACCAGATCCAGGTCTGGATTCTGAATTTAGATGGGGCCCATAACAATTTGCCTAAATGATTTATTTCAATAATCAACACACCCATGTGCCCAACCACTCAGAATGATGACTGAAATAAAAAATGAAAGATAACAAGCCGGGCATGGTGGCTCACACCTATAATCCCAGCACTTTAGGAGGCCGAGGTGGGAGGATTGCTTGAGCCCAGGAATTCAAGACCAGCCCTGGCAATATAGTGAGACTGCATCTCTACAAAAAAAAAAAAAAGAGAGAGAGAGACAGAGAGAGAATTGGATTCATGCTATCACAGCCTACGATGGTAGATACAGCTGGTCTGGGGAAAGAGAGTATCCAAGTGGGCTTGCCCAAGGTCATGACTCTTTTCTTTTGAGACAGTCTCACTCTGTCACCCAGGATGAGGTGCAGTGCCACAATTACAGTTCACTGCAGCCTTGACCTTCCAGGTTCACATGATCCTCCCATCTCAACCTCCCAAGTAGCTGGGACTACAGGCATGCAGCACCACATCCAGCTAATTTTTTTATTTGTTTTTTGTTTTTTTTTTGGTAGAGATGGGGTCTCACTTTGTTGCCCAGGCTGGTCTCTAACACCTAGGCTCAAGCAAACCTCCCACCTCAGCCTCCCAAAGTGCTGGGATTACAGGTGAGAGCCATCATGCCTCACCAGATAATGACATTTAAGCTAAGACTAGGACAATGAGGAGTTATCCAGGTGTCAAGTGAGAGGAATGCATTTATACAGAGATAGTAACATGTGCAAAGGCCCTGGGGTGAGAAGGAGTGCCATGTGTTGAAGGAATTGGGATGCTGGGAGGAATGAAAAGGGTGTGGCAAAACATGTGGGCTGGGGAGGCAGGCAGGGGCTAGCTCAGGCAGGATTAGATAAACTCTGGTAAGGATTGTATGTGCTCACAGAAACTCATTAACACTTCACTGAATGCTTATATTTATTTGTCAGGTTTCAGAGTCTGTTTGTTTATAAGGGAAGGGTTGTCTGTCTTCTCCATTTGAATGTAAGCTCCTTGAAGGCAATGACCTTTGGTTCACAGCTCTGTCACCAGCACCTAGAACAAGAACTAGAACAAAGGAATGTTTTCCTGCACCCCCAACGCCTGTTACCTATGACATTTTCCTCTGAAATAAGCTCAACAGAAGATGGTCCCTGGCTACAGTGACTGTTGTCAGAGGTCTCCAAGACTGCCCTCAGGCCCACTGATTTGCTAGAAGGACCCACAGAATCAGAAAAGCCATTATTCTCATGAACATTGTTTATTGCACTGAAAGAATACAGATTAAAATCAACCAAGGCACAAGGTGCATAAGTCTCTCCAAGAGAGACCAGGGGTAAGTTTCCAGTTGTCTTCTCCCAGTGGAGTTAGAAGAATAGCTCCTAATGCTCTGTATTTGTCTGTTTTCATGCTGCTCATAAAGACATACGTAATACTGAGTAATTTATAAAGAAAAAGAGGTTTAATGGACTCGCAGTTCCACGTGACTGGGGAGGCCTCACAATCATGGCAGAAGAGTAAGGAAGAGCAAAGGGACGTCTTACATGGCGGTTGGCAAAAGAGAATAAGAGCCAAGTGAAAGGGGTTTCTCTCTTTTTAAAACCATCAGATCTCATGAGACTTATTCACTGCCACAAAAACAGTATGGGGGCGACCATCCCTGTGATTCAATTATCTCCCACTAGGTCCTTTCCACAACACAAGGGAATTGTGTTCAAGATGAGATTTGGGTGGGGACACAGCCAAGCTATATCATGCTCCAAGAAACAATTAGCAATATATACAAAGTACTGCCAGCCAGAGGAGCTCCCTCAAGCCTTGGGTCCAGGGGTTTTAATCAGCATTTCATCACCTGGGCATGGAACACCTGCTGAGTAACTTTTGTTACTCAGTCTCCAGCCCCTCTAGAGGTCAAACTGACACATACAAAAACAGGCACTCACCATAAGTTGCATTGTTAGCATGGACTAGCTAGCTCAGCCTGAGGCCATAGGTAAACAAAGACACTCTTATCAGGCAGAATGTTCCAAAGACTTAGTGATTATCTCCCAGGAACCAGTAAAGGGCCAGAGCTTTCTTTGGAATGTGCAGGATTTGAACTCCCCAGACCTGCTGAGTTAACTCCTTACTGCATGGGGACCATATAGAGATGAGAAAGATGCGACATTCTTTCACTTCTGGGTAGCAGAGTCAACAAATGGAACCAGGCTGAAAGAAGACGGTCAGGTAGAACCAGAAACCACCTCCACCTGCACCCCTGCATAGGACCTAAAAAAATGTCATAGGACCATGACAACTTTTTTGAGACAGGGTCTCAGTCTGTCACCCAGGATGGACAGCATTGGTGCAATCACAGCTCACTGCAGCCTCGACCTCCCAGGCTAATGCTATCCTCCCATCCCAGCCTCCCAAGTAGCTGGGGCTACAGGCATGTACCACATCTGGCTAATTTTTTGCCTTTTTTTTTTTTTGTAGAAATGGGGTCTCACTTTGTTACCCAGGCCGTTCTCTAACTCCTGGGCTCATCAGGAGTTACATGTTCACCCAGATGAACAACAGGGACATCACCCTCCCCAGGGGTCATGGGGTAGGACCCTCAGCAGGTGAGAGGAGTAGCTCTCCTGCCCCACACCCATGCCCTGTCGTGATGTTTATAAGCCTGTCATAGGTCAGGTTTCTAGAGAGACAACCTGTGGGATGGAGATCTGAGTGCAGGGGGTTTACTGGGAGGAGCACCTTGCTAGAAAGCAAGGAAGCAGCATTGGGCAGAGAAGGGGAGCGGCACTGTGGAACAGTTGCCAGGACCCCTGAGGCACCCCCCGTGATGGTTAATACTGAGTGTCAACTTGATTGGATTGAAGGATGCAACGTATTGTTTCTGGGTGTGTCTGTGAGTGGGTGTTGCCAAAACAGGTTAATATTTGAGTCAGTGGACTAGGAAAAGCAGACCCACCCTCAATCTGGGTGGGCACCATCTAATCAGCTGCCAGCATAGCTAGAATATAAGCAGGCAGAGGAACGTGGAAGGGCTTGACTGGCTGAGTCTTCCAGCCTTCATCTTTCTCACATGCTGGATGCTTCCTGCCCTTGAATAGCGGACTCTTGAGTTCTTCAGCTTTGGGACTCTTGGGTGTTTGGCCACAGACTGAAGGCTGCACTGTCGGCTTCCCTACTTTTGAGGTTTTGGAACTCGGACTGGCTTCCTTGCTCCTCAGCTTGCAGACGGCCTATTGTGAGACCTCACCTGGTGATTGTGTGAGTCGATACTCCTTAATAAACTCCCCTTTATATATACATCTATCCTGTTAGTTCTGTCCCTCTAGAGAACCCTGAGTAATACACTCCCATAGGGAAAGGCAAGGGATAGAGCCTTTGTAACCCTCCAGGATTATGGGATGCCTTGGAGGGGAGGGAGGATTTCCCAGCACTAGGTGGCTTCCTGCAGATGCCTTCCTGCCAGAGCCAAGACTCTGCTATGAGCTATGAGCATTCAGGTCTCCCAGCAGCTTGGGGGAGAGTCTCAGTGGTCCCGCACAGAGGTCTGAGTGGTGCAGCACCCACAGCAAAGCCAGTGACCAAACTGGAAAGACAAAGATATGAAAATCTTTGAATCAATTAATATTTAAAACCCAGATTGACTTGAGAATCCTGAACTGACTGTTTACCAAAGTGACTAGGTTTTAAATGACAAGGGACTGGGTTTACATTGACTTGGCAAGACTGAGTGTCTTATCACTGGAGTACAAGGAAAGCCGGTGGGGATGGATCCAGGGAAAAGAAGCAAAGTATGGGACAAAAAAGTTTAGAATAAAGGAAGTGGCCAAGGCTGGGCACCATGGTTCACACCTGTAATCCCAGGGTGGCCAAGGCAGGAGGATAGCTTGAGCCCAGGAGTACAAGGCTGCAGTGAGCTATGATCATGCCACTGCACTCCAGCCCAGGTAACGAAGTAAGGAAAAAAAAAGCAAGAAAGGAAGGAAGGAAGGTAGGCAGGCAGGCAGGCGGGCAGGAAGGAAGGAAGGGAGAGGGAGGAAAGAAAGAAAGAAAGAAAGAAAGAAAGAAAGAAAGAAAGAAAGAAAGAAAGAAAGAAAGAAAGAAAGAAAGAAAGAAAGAAAGAAAGAAAGAAAGAAAGAAAGAAGGAAAGAAGGAAAGAAGGAAAGAAGGAAGGAAGGAAGGAAGGAAGGAAGGAAGGAAGGAAGGAAGGAAGGAAGGAAGGAAGGAAGGAAGGAAGGAAGGAAGGAAGGAGAAAGAGAGAGAGAGAGAAAGAAAGAGAAAGAAAGAAAGAGAAAGAAAGAAAGAAAGAAAGAAAAAAGAAAGGAAGGAAGGAAGGAAAAAGGAAAGAAAAGAAAGAAAGGAAGGAAGGAAGAAGGAAGGAAGGAAACAAAGAAGGAAGGAGGGAAAGAAAGAGAGAGAAAGAGAGAAAGAGGAAAGAAAGAAAGAAGAAAGAAGAAAAGGAAGAAAGAAAGAAGGAAAGAAAGAAAAAGAAACAGAGAGGGAGGGAGAGAGAGAAAGAGGAAAGAAAGAAAAGAAAGAAAGAAAAAGAAAGAAAGAAAAAGAAAGAAAGAAAAAAGAAAGAAAGGAAGGAAGGAAAGAAGGAAAGAAAGAGAAAGAGGAAAGAAAGAAAGAAACAAAGAGAGAGAGGGACAGAGAGAGAAAGAGGAAAGAAGAAAGAAAGAAAGAAAGAAAGAAAGAAAGGAAGAAAGAAAGAAAGAAAGAAAGAGAGAGAGAGAAAAGAAAGAAAGAAAGAGAAAGAAAGAAAAAAAGAAAAGAGAAAAGAAGCATCAAACCTCACAGGTTGGGGTAATTATAAATACACGGTAGTTTATCCCTGAGCACAAAATCTCAATGGCACAGTCAAAGCCCCCAAAAAGTAAGAAACAAACATCATTTCCACCTTTTGGGCCTGAAGAAGCAGGTACATTAGAGAAGGGCAACCATAATACCTGTGAACAGTCATTAAGCTATTAGACACAGCATCTCACCTTCACCAATCTGATCTCCTTGAGGGGGATGATGCTCCCTCCAAGATAAAAAAGAAAACCTGGCCAGGCACAGTGGCCCACATCTGTAATCCCAGCATTTTGGGAAGTCGAGGTGGGAGGATTGCTAGAGCCCAGGAGTTCAAGACTAGCCTGGGCAATATAGTGAGACCCCATCTCTTAATAAAATAAGAGAAAAGAAAAGAAACCCTTCTTTTTACACTAGGGCATCATATTTTAAATGCACATCCTATCTGCCCAGCAAGTTCACCTCTAGATTTGTATCCTACTGAAGAACACATACCAAGATGGACATACATGCATAAATTGTGGAAAATGACAGAAAACATTGCAAATGTCCACAATGAGGGAACTGATTAACTAATTTATACACATCCATATACTGGAATACTACACAGCTGATAAAAAGAATAAGGAATGTCTATATGGACTGCTATGCAAAAACCTCAAAGATACATTGTTGAATGAAGTCAAGATGCAGTGTAGTATGTACAGTGGGCTATCATTTATAAAACTGGAGGGGAGATATATATATATATATATTTTTTTATATATATAAATATTGTATCTCTGGAAAGTTTCAAGAGAAGCCAGCAACACTTGTGACCTTGGAGAAGAAGAACTGGTGGTTGGGATGGAAAACAAACTTAATTTTCACTGTACACTTTTTTTGGTACTGTTTAATATATATATATTTTTTACCATATGCACACGTTTCCTATTCAAAAGAGATTTTTTTTTAACTGGAAACAATGAAAAATCTTATAGGCATACAAACTAAATTAATTAGCCATTCCGATAGCTTCAGCATGCATTTCAATTTGCAAGCACCCTGGCCTCCAAGATTGATTGATTGGCTGTAAATTGAGAACCTCAGCAATTTCCTTTCACAGGGACAGATGTTGACATTGTTCCTGTGATTTTTCACAGATGTTTGCCTTCCAGCATCTTTAAAATCGAGTTTTCTGTCAATTTGGAAATCCCAAATTTCTCATATTAAATTGAGATGACAGGAAAATCAAAACCGTTATCACATTTTGAAAGAGTTTATGGATGGCAAATGACACTGGGAAGGGAGATGTTTAAGGAGGAGCCGATGTCTCTCTCTTAACCCTTTCTCGTCACTTCCTGCCTCAGTTTACCTAAGTCAGCCAAAGGTGAAATTTGATTCAATATGCAGACATGGGCTTTAGAGTCTGCGTAGCTGTGCAATCTCACTTTGGCTCCAACTCTAGCTGTGATACTTTGAACCAGTTCATTAACTTGCCTGGCCTCCTCTCTCTCATCTGTAAAATGGGGATAATATCCCCTGCCTTGCAGTGTGATTTTACAATTCACTGATGCCAAAATGGCAAATGCATGGCACTTGGCACCCCCTAAATGTTTTTTTCCTTTCCCTCCTCCTTCACCACTCCTCCAAGCAGCTTTTCCTCCTTCTTCATGTCCACATTTTGCTCATGAGATTCCCAGATTTACCCACTGAATCTCTCATGATATTCCCAGATTTACCCATTGTTGAGACATTCAACAGAAACATCCCCCAACCCCTAGAATTCTCCTGACTTTTGCCCCCTCCCTTTAGGACTCTGCTCTCCCTCAATGACAACAGGCAGGAATATGATCTACTCATACAAACCAAACCTCTGCTGTTTGTACATCTTAGCTAATAATGCCCAACACGCAGCCAACATTTATGATGTCAGGCTCTTGAGAGCCACTTCACCTGCATGACGCCACAAAATCCTCTCAGTAACACAAAGGCACTATTATTATTTCTGTTTTAGAGATGAGGAAATGAGCACCAGAGGTAGATATAACTTGTCAAATATCTGGGTGGTAGATCTGGGAATCAAAGAACCCTGAATCCCAACCACAGACACATCTTCAGTTCAGGCTGGGTCTCTACGCTTTGTTACTATTAACGGGGCATTACGTTCCCTGGATGGCTATGATGCTGCAGTTAACTCGCTCCTGTGGATGAGTGCAATTATTTGGGGAGCTGGCACTTATAAGTTGTACAGTTATGGGCAACCTAAGGCACATCGTGGAGTCTTAATTTCCTCATCTATCAAATGAGAATAGCAAGGATGGCAGGGAGGGATTAAGGAGCATTTTTGGACAAGGAAGTGCTAGGAAATGAATGTTTTTGCCTCCACCCCCAAACTGATATGTTGAAGCCGAAGCCGTAATCTCCAATGTTATAGTATTTGGGTATTTGAAGATGAGGCTTTGGTGACTATGTTTAGAGGAGATCATAAGGGTAAGGTCCTGGTGACGGAGTGTGTCCTTATTAGAAGAGACACCAGAGATACCTTTCTCTCTCTCTCTCTCTCGCTTGATCTCTCCTTCTCTCTCTTGCACTCTCTCTCATGCTTGCGTGCTCTCTCTCACTCTCTCTCTCTCTCCCCTGTGAGGTTACGACAAGAAGGCTTCCAACTGAAAGCCAGAAAGAGGGCCCTCGCTGCAGAACCAAATCACCCAGCACCTTGATCGTCAAATTCCCAGCCCCCAGAATAGTGAACAATAAATGTCTCTTATTTAAGCCACGCAGTATGTGGTATTTCGTATGGCAACCTGAGCAGACTAAGACAGTAGATGGTTAGTCCTTCCTCCAACCAATAACAGATGGCTTGTCCTTTCCAGTGCCCACCTTGGGCAAGGCAAACAGGACAGTGAAGGCAAGCACATCTCACAGACACCAGCACTCACGTGCTAAGGAGGCTCACTACTAGTACTGGAAAGACGGGAAGTCAAACAGAATTATGTCCTTGCGAACACACAATAACTTGGAAAATGTTATTGAAAGACATTAAGTTTGCATACACACAAAAATGAGTGAAGAGTTTTTTGTTCCACTGAATAATTTAGAGGACATTTAAGAGAACACAAGTTTGAAATCTTATTATATTTTGTATAATGATACATAATAATTTCCATGATAAAGCTGATGTGTCTTGAGGAGATCATATGTGCCAAGCACTCACTGTGTGTTAAGCATATTCTGTGCATCGTATCATTTAATCATCAAAATATTATCACCGCCTGTATTGATTGGGGTTTCCAGAGAAACAGAACCAATGTCTCCACACAGAGAGAGATTTCATGCAATTATGGAGGCTAACAAGTGCTGCCATCTGCAGGGTGAGGCAGCAAACTGGAGTCCCCAGAGAACTGGTGTTAGTTCCAGTCCTAAGGCCTACAGGCTAGAAATCCAGAGAGAACAGTGTTTCAGTCTGAGTACAAAGGCAGAAAAAAGCCAGTGGTGCAGTTTAAAAACCTTCAGGCAGGAGGAATTCTCTCTTACTTGGGGAAGGGCCAGACTTCTGTTTTATTCAGGTCTTCAGTGGACTGGATGAAGTCCACCCACATTAGGATGGGCAACTGCTTTCCTCAGTCTGCCAATTTAAATGACAATCATCCAAAAAAACGCCCTCAAAAACACACCCAAAATGACATTTAGGCAAACAGCTGGGCACCCTGTAGCCCTAAGAGTTAACACATAAGAACTACCGTCACACCACTCTTTCCAAATAAAAAAAGTGAGGCTCAGAGAGGTTAAGTCACTTCCCCAAAGTCACAGAGCTTCTTGTAAGTGGTGGAGGGTTTGACCCAGGACCCATGCTCTATTGCAATCATAGAAAATCCTACTGGAATTTTCCAATAGAATAAAATGCCTGCCCAGCCCCAGCCAAACATTCCATAGACAATGTCTCTGGGCTGTTTGTGGCAGAAAAACCAACCTAAGGAAAGGAAGGCTGGAGATGCCAGTTTTATCAAACTCCCATAAGGTAAAGGGAAAGGTCTTTCTGGAGAAAGGAGCCTAAAGGAAAAAATTAATAACAGCCACTTTTCAGGGAGAAAGAGCAGGGACCCAGTGACTCGGAGACTGAGGGACCCAGCCCCTCGGGGACTGTGGGCTGGGTGTGGCCTGAGCTGATTACCAGCTCCATTGTAATTACACTGTAAAGGGATGACTCTACTGAAACTGAGCTAAAGGAAAGTTTGAAGCATTTTTAAAAACTCTGCCCAGGCCAGGCGTGGTGGGTCATGCCTATAATCCCAGCACTTTGGGAGACTGAGGCGGGCAGACTAGCCTGGACAACATGGTGAAACCTCATCTCTACTAAAAATACAAAAATTAGCTGGGTGTGGTGGTGCACACCTATAATCCCAGCAATTTGGGAGGCCAAGACAGGTGAATCACCTGAGGTCAGGAGTTTGAGACCAGCCTGGCCAACATGGTGAAATCCCACCTCTAGTAAAAACACAAAAATTAGCTGAACATGGTGGTGGACACCTGTAATCCCAGCTACTTGGAAGGCTGAGGCAGGAGAATCACTTGAACCCAAGAGGTGGAGATTGCGGTGAGCCAAGACTGTGCCACTGTACTCTAGCCTGGGCAACAGAGCAAGATCCCGTCCAAAAAAAGAAAAAAAAAATTCTCCACCAGCTTTGATATAAGAGGTAAAAGGCATCTGGCTTTACCTGCAAACAAAAGGGAAACAGGAAGTGAGAAAGCAGTTGCTTCCTAAGAAGCATCCATTTATTTTACCCTGCCAGGTGCCTACAAGGTGATGCTTTTGCATCCCAAATATAATCAGGGCCCAATCTCTACATTCAAAGAAGCATATTTCAGCAACCCAAAAGTAATTGAAAAGCAGTTCCCCACACATCAGTTCAAAGAGTGTTACAGGGCAGGCATTCTTGGTGCCATCAGATCCAATGTCCCATGTTTTAACCAACAATTGAAAAGTTCTTTTTTTGAGACCAGGGTCTCACTCTGTAGTCCAGGTTGGAGGGCAGTGATAGGATCTTGGCTCACTGCAACCTCCACCTCCTGAGTTCAAGTGATTCTCGTGCCTCAGCCTCCTGAGTAGCTGGGATTACAGATGCATGCCACCATGCCCGGTTCCGTTTTTTGTATTTTTGGTAGAAACAGGGTTTCACCATGTTGGCCAGGCTGGTCTCGAACTCCTGACCTCAAATGATCCACCCGCCTCAGCCTCCCAAAGTGCTGGGATTATAGGCGTGAGCCACCACACCCAGCTGAAAAGCTCTCTTTTCTATCCTGAAAAAAAAAAATGTGTTGATCCTATAACCCATCTACTCTTCTAACCAATCACAATTGTGCCTAATTATAATAAAAAGGAGAAATGAAATGACCAGGATTTCTAATGAAATAATATATAGTGAAATGATATGGGTTTCTATCAGGAAAGATGGAGTGAAGCAGTCAAGTGCTCACACACATGTGTGTAGAATAACCAGTGACAGTCACAAACGCAGACTGAGTGGTGTGTTGTCACATCGGCTTTACTGAGAGTGTCACGGTCTTCAAAAGAGTAGCTCTTTCTTGATAAATTCCCACACCAAACAAGAGTCGGATCGTCTCTTGATTTACACCATAGCTGCTGCGTTCTTGGAAACTTCAGTGTTCATTCATCATTTACATGTAAAATAGAACATGTAAACATATAAAATAGAATAGGCAGATAAAATAGAACAAGGTTGGGCTGGACGCCGTGGCTCGCACCTGTAATCCCAGCACTTTGGGAGGCCAAGGTGGATGGGTCACAAGGTCAAGGCAGCGAGACCATCCTGGCCAACACGGTGAAATCTCATCTCTACTAAAAGTCCAAAAATTAGCTGGACGTGATGGTGCCCGCCTGTAGTCCCAGCTACTCGGGAGGCTGAGGCAGGAAAATCACTTGAATCCGAGAGGCTGAGGGAGGCGGAGGTTGCAGTGAGCCGAGATCACGCCACTGCACTCCCGCCTGGGTGACAGAGCGAGACTCCGTCTCAAAAAAAAAAAAAAAAAAAAAAAAGAACAAGGTTACAAGGTTACAGACTGATAATCATGGTTCTTCTAACCAACATTAATTTGAGATATATATGTATATATTCAAAAACCTGCCCCACACCATAATGACTGCCCCATCCCTAACATTAGGGCAACCAAAAGCTCTCTGCAGATTTAACACACACACACACACACACACACACACACACACATACACACACAGGACAATTCAGTCCCCAGTGAGAACCTCTGTAATAGAAGGCCCAATTCCTAACCCACAATTTTTTTTTTTTTTTTTTTTTTTTGAGATGGAGTCTAGCTCCCTCCAGGCTGGAGCGCAGCGGCGCGATCTCAGCTCACTGCAAGCTCCGCCTCCCGGGTTTACGCCATTCTCCGGCCTCAGCCTCCCGAGTAGCTGGAACTACAGGCGCCTGCCACCATGCCTGACTAATTTTTTATATTTTTAGTAGAGACAGGGTTTCACCGTGGTCTCCATCTCCTGACCTCGTGATCCATCCGCCTCAGCCTCCCAAAGTACTGGGATTACAGGCGTGAGTCAGCGCGCCTGGCCCACAATAATATTCTTAAAGACCCCTTTCCTGCCTCCTCAGTTCTCCCACAATTCTCAGTTTCCCCAGAACAAACCCCAGGAGATTTCTCTGCCCCTCCCCCCGCCCCCAGGCAGAGATGTCTTCCGTCTCTCCCCCAACACTGTAACTCTCCACCCTGGTCAAGTGGACTCCACCTTGGGGAAAATGTTTGTCCTGGGCACCAAATTAGACTTTGGAGATATACTAGTTCTTGATATCTGCTAGTGTGATAATTAAGGTAATTATTTAGACCAGGGGTCTGCAAACTACAGCCTGAAGGCCAAATCTGAGCTGCCCTGTTTTCCTATGGCCTGAAAGCTAAGAGTGGTTTTTACATTTTATTTTATTATTATTATTTTTATTTTTAGATGGAGTCTTGTTCTGTCACCCAGGCTGGAGTGCAGTGGCACCACCTCAGCTCACTGCAACCTCTGCCTGCCAGGTTCAAGCAATTCTACTGCCTCAGCCTCCTGAGTAGCTGGGATAACAGGCACCCACCACCACACCCGGCTAATTTTTGTGTTTTTAGTAGAGAAGGGGATTCGCCATGTTGTCCAGGCTGGTCTTGAACTCCTGACCTCAGGTCATCTGCCCATCTCGGCCTCCCAAAGTGCTGGGATTACAGGCGTGAGCCACCGCACCCAGCTGGTAAATGGTTAGTGGGAAAAAGAAAAATGTAATAATATGTGATGACATGAAAATTATATGAAATTCCAACATCAGAGTTTATAAATAAAGTGTTGTCTGTGGCTGCTTTTGTGCTACAATGGCAGGGTTGCATGGTTGCAAGAGAGCACATGGCCCCCAAAGCCTCAAGTAATTCACTATCTGGGCCTTTACAGTAAGGTTGTCAGTCCCTGGCTTAGACACTAAACAAGTGCTTTCAAGCACCTATTATATGCCAGACACTAAGGTAATAGAGAGAGGAGACAATCAACAAGAAGCATTCTTTCTCAAAAATGTTAGGCTGGGCGCAGTGGCTCAAGCCTATAATCCCAGTACTTTGGCAGGTCGCCGCAGGAGGGTCACTTGAATGCAGGAGTCCAAGACCAGCCTAGATGACATAGTAAGACCCCGTCTCTACCAAAAATGCAAAAAAAATTAGTTGAGCATGGCAGTGCGTGCCCATAATCCCAGGTACTTGGGAGGCCAGGTGGGAGGATCACTTGAGCCCAGGAGGTCAAGGCTGCAGTAAGCAGAGCCATGATGGTGCCACGGCACTCCAGCCTGGGAGACAGAGTGAGATCCTGTCTCAAAAAATAATAATAATAATTAATTAAATTAAAAGCATGTAATTCAGCATCATATAGACTTGGGTTCAGCTCTTCGGCCATAAGCATGTTTCTTTCTTTTTTTTTTTTTTTTTTTTTGAGACAGAGCCTTGCTCTGTCACCCAGGTTGGAGTGCAGAGGCACGATCTTGGCTCACTGCAACCTCCACCTCCTGAGTTCAAGTGATTCTCCTACCTCAACCTTCTGAGTAGCTGGGATTATAGGCATGTGCCACAATGCTTGGCTAATATGTGTTTTTTTGTTTGTTTGTTTGTTTGTTTTTGAGATGGGGTTTCCCTCTTTTTGCCCCGGCTGGAGTACAAAGGCACGATCTCGGCTCACTACAACCTCCGCCTCCCGGGTTCAAGCGATTCTTCTGTCTCAGCCTCCCCAGTAGCTGGAATTACAGGCGCATGCCACCACACCCGTATTTACAAATACAAAGATTTGTAAAAATACAAATCTTTGTATTTCTAGTAGAGACAGGGTTTCACCATGTTGGCCTGGCTGGTCTCGAATGCCTGACCTTGTGATCCGCCCACCTCGGCCTCCCAAAGTGCTGGGATTACAAACGTAAGCCACCGCGCCCGGCCCATAAGCATGTTTCTTGACCTCAGTTTCCCCTTCTGTAAAGCATGGTGTGGATTGCCCACCTCACATGGGCATGTGAATATCAAATGAGACAGCCTGTGCAATGTGCCTCAGACAAAGAAAGGCGATCAGGCAAATAATATTTCCCTTCTAGTTCATCCTCTCTTCCCACGTACGCCAAGAAAGCAGGCGAGATTGAGTGAGGGAGGTCATATCCTCCTTGTCTAAATGTTTTCTTGTTAGAGAACATCTTTCTTCTTAACATCCTTTCCTACATAAAGAATCCCCGTCAGAGGAATATTAAAAGGCCCTAACCTACAGTTAGATGGAAGGCGAGACTCCGATCTCACAGCCGAATCACTTTCGTCTACCTCTCTACTGATCTAATATTACCCTCTTAGAAAAAAATAATAATAATATGAAAGTTGGGAAGTGGAAAACCACTCTGGAGTTTTCAAAAACTAATTCAGCTGTAATCACAGAAGATTGAAAGTAGGATTCATGACACATTTCTCTTCCTCCTGGGCAGATGAATCTATGATTTGTATTTGATTTTAAATGTGATTCTCCTGCATCTTCAGTGGGTTTGATTGATAGAGCACATGAGGCCACTCAGTAAAATGATACAGTGGAGATCAAAGCCCGAAAGATAATTTTTGCCAAAATGTCTGTAGCCGAAAGTGAGTTATAAGCCTTTGTCTCCCACTTTATGGAACACAATTTCATTTTAAGCCGAAATCTGTCACTTTGGTATTGTTTATTGAAATGCATCCCAAACCATGGTCCCATGAAGAACAATGTCAAGTCGAAAGGTAAAAAAAAATCCAATGGTTACAAACAGCCCAGGACCAAATAAAGGAGGGAGAATGCTTTCAATCTGCATAAATATTACCCTCCAGTGATGCATTTGGGGCAAGAAATGAAGTCATTCATCTGCAAAGTAAATATCTGGCATTGTCAGAGGTGCCTGCCACAGCCTCATAAACCCGGTGGGTTCTGTTCCGTTCAGCAGCTCGTACATCTCTATTTGATAACTTTGCTTTATTTATGGGTCCACAATGAGAGTCACAACTTATCTTTGCACAACTTTTTTACTTTATTTTTTGAGACAGAGTCTCACTCTGTCACCCAGGCTGGAAGTACAGCGGTGTGATCACAACTCACTGCAGCCTCGACCTCCTGCGCCCAAGCAATCCTCCCACCTCAGCCTCCCAAGTAGCTGGGATTACAGAAATGCACTTCCACACCTTGCTAATTTATTTTAATTTTTGTAGAGATGGGCTCTCCCTAGGTTGCTCAGGTTGGTCTCGAACTCCTAGGCTGATCCTCCCACCTAGGCCTTCCAAGTAGCTGGGACTACAGATGCACACCACCATACCCACCTAATTTTTAAATTTTTTATAGAAAAGGAGTCTCACTATGTTGCCCAGGCTAGTCTCAAACTCCTGACCTCAAGACATCCTCCCACCTTGGCCTCCCAAATTGCTGAGATTACAGGTGTGACTGTGTCTAGCTTGTGCAACTTTTTCTTAACCTTTTTTTTCTTTTTTTGCATTTGTTCATTCATGCTTTTCATAATCATGATTGACGCTCTACCCTGTAGACTGTATGGGGTTATCTAGAAGGCAGGAAAGCTGAGAACTAAGACCTTTCGTTAAAATATCTGGGCTTGAGCTCAGAGTTTCTCACTGTCCAGCTGTGTGACCTTGAG
Organism: Macaca nemestrina; assembly: GCF_043159975.1. NCBI lineage: Eukaryota > Metazoa > Chordata > Mammalia > Primates > Cercopithecidae > Macaca > Macaca nemestrina. Next base: position 16,366,784 of record NC_092142.1, on the reverse strand, counting down.
CAGGTCTCTTCACCTGTCTGAACCTCAGTTTCTCCACTGCAAAGTGGAGGGTAAATGAGACCACGCACTTGGAAATGCTTCGTACATTGCTGAGTGCCTCACAGATGTGAAGCCCAAAGATAGCACCATTCTAGGTCCTGTCAGGACAACGAGGCCAAAGTTGTCACTGGTGCCATAAAGTTGTCTCTACATCGAAAGGTCCCTGGAATCAGCAGGAGGATTTTGTGGAGCAAATGCCTCCTTTTCTGTGTAGCAAATAAGATGCCTTAATGAGTCTGCCTAGATGCCTCTAGATGCCTCAGTTCCTCTGCCACCAACAGACTCTGTGACATTCAGTCACTTTTGAGATTCCTGGGTCCTGCCTACTTCACCAGAATGTCATGTTCTGGAACCTTCTCAGTCTCCAACCTCATCACTCACAAGCTTTTCTTATGCTTTGATAGATGCTACAATTGCTTGTCAAAAAAAGAGCCTCTCTTCTTTGCTAAGAGAACCCCAATTTTTAAAGTATTGAACAGTCACATGCTTTAGGAGAAATTGCCCTTCTGCGCCTCAAGGAGTGAATCTTGACTGATCTAAACCAATTATAGTAATACTGACCCTTGTCTAGTGATTGCTTAGGAATAGGCATGTGACCCATTGTGACCAATGAGAGTTGATGGACATTTCCTCCTTGCTGTCAACAATGGACACAAGGAAGATACATTTTCTCCTCTGATCTTTGGACATTGAACATTATTGTGTGAAGATGTGACGTATGGTGCTGTGGCAGCCATTTTGTGATCATTAGAGGAAAAGACCGGAATTAAGCCCTTGCTCTGTAAGTCAGAGCAGAAAGATGGCAAGAGCCCAGGTCTTTGATGATACAACTGAACTACTGAATAAACCAACCCTAGACTCACCTAACCCCAAATTTCTTTCAATGTGAGAGAATAATGCCCCACATTGTTTAAGCAATTTCAGGTTTCCATTACTTACTAACAAATATATTTGGATTTCAAGTTGTTATTTCCTTGCATGGAATGCTTCTGACACAATTCACCCTTGCTGGCCTCAAGGGTGGTGGCTGAACTGGGGAGGGTCCAACGTGAATTGCAAAACACAGAGCTGCAAGCAGCAGCCTTATCTCTGACCCCTGCGGTGAGCCCTCCACTTTGTATATCCTCCCCCAACCCTGTGACTGTGGATCAGCCAATCAGGTGATCTCTCTTGGCACCTTGACTCATGATGCAAGAACACAGGCCCTACTGGGTTTCCAAGAATTCTCTGCAGGGACAGCTGGGGTCCTCAGATCAGCCTATCCCTAACACACGCCCTTGGAGGAGTTGCTGCTATAAAGCCCTCTGGAGCCACCTTGCGTGGGGTGCTTTTCCAAGACTGGCCCTTCAGCAATGCCTTCAGCATGTTCTTTCTTTGGTAAGAGTCAGTTTCTGGGGTGAACAACTGAGAACTCAGGGACATAGACAAGAAAACATGTTTCATTCTTAAAAGCCTCAGCACAAGTCCTGGCATAGAGGAAGTGTTGATGGGAGGTTTGATGACTGAATAAAGGAGTGAGAAAATTAAGTGAATTGCTTCCCTTCTCTGGGATGCTGTATCAATCAAGGCTGTGGCAGGAAAGACATAGTAAACTCAAATGGGACACCTAAGAAGAGTTTAGCAAAGGGCTACGTATAGCTGTATGAGTGGGATTTAAAAAAAAACAAAAACAGGTTGGGCACGGTGGCTCACACCTGCAATCCCAGCACTTTGGGAGGCCGAGGCGGGCGGATCATGACGTCAGGAGATCGAGACCATCCTGGCTAATGTGGTGAAACCCCGTCTCTATTAAAAATACAAAAAATTAGCCACGTGTGGTGGCGGGCGCCTGTAGTCCCAGCTACTCGGGAGGCTGAGGCAGGAGAATGGCGTGAACCCGGGAGGCGGAGCTTGCAGTGAGCCGAGATGGCACCAATGCACTCCAGCCTGGGTGACAGAGCAAGACTCCGTCTCAAAAAAAAACAAAAAAAAGGGTTGCAGTAGTCCTAACTAGCAGCAGTGAGGAGCCATTACTACCCCTAGACCTGGAGGGAAATAGTTATGGAACCCAAGGAGAGTAGCCACAGTCATCAGGGAAAGAAAGCTACCTGGCAGGAGCTTCCAATCTATGGCAACCCAACAGGAAGGAGCCACAGAAATAAACGTCCAAATCCCTCTCTCCTCCTACCCTCTAGTATTCTATGATTCCCCACCCCATTGGCCAAACCCAAGCAGCCACAAGAGGATAGGAGACCCCATGTGATGTAGTCCTTAGAAGTCAGCCTCCTGGGGTACAAAGGAGGAAATGGGGGTGGACAGTGGATGTAAAGGAGCAAATACAAAATATACGGCGTGTACTCCCCAAAGTTCACATGTTGGAAACTTAATCCCTATTGCAACCATATTGAGAGGTAAGACCTTCAAGAGGTGTTTGGGTCATGGGGACGCCATCCTTCTGAATGGATTAATGCCTTTATCATGGGAGCAGGTTGGTTTTCACAGGAGTAGGTGCTCTCTCTTACCCTCTCTCTTACCCAAGTGATGCCTTCGGTCATGCCATGATGCAGCAAGAGGGCCTTCACCAAATGTAAGCTCTCAACCTTGGACTTTCCAGCCTCCAGAACTGTGAGCCAAGTAAATTTCTATTCATTGTAAATTACGTGGTCTCTGGTATTCTGTTATAGCAGCACAAAATGGATGAAGACAGATAGTATCTAGTGATAGGATGGACTATGAGAATCTCTTTCACCTAGATCCTGCAGCCACAAAAGGGCCAACGCTCTTTGGAGAATTAATCTCATCCAAGCAGCCACCAGCATCATCAGCAAACAGCAATGTTCCTCCACACTCTTGTGTGTTTCCTTCATTGGTACAAGTTTCCACCATTATTTTCTCATAAGAGAAACTATTCTCCAAAGCCCAGAGTAATTACAGAGCCCGGAAGTCTTGGGGCTTTCTGAATTTGAAGCAGATTCAGGGCTCAAGAGAGCCAAGAAGTTCATATCAATGCCAGGAATCTGGACCCCAGGCAGACAGCATGGATAACCTACTCCAACAGAGGTGCAGGCAGGCTCTCTTCCCTGCATCCAAAAAATAGCAAACACATTTATTGATCACCGTGGGCCCTTTCCTCCCAACTGGAGGTTAGCAGGAACTTTCAAAGGTTTAATGTCATCCCATATCCCATTGTCTCCTTCATGCACAGAAAAGAGAAACTTCCTCATCTCTGGGCAGGAGACATGGACTCACACTCCCCTTATCCTCAATTTTTGCCCACTAAGACATTTCACAGGAAGTTAGCCATGGTTTGTGGATTTTTAAATGCTTCTGGGAGGAGAAGGATTTACTAGTGATAAGAAATAAAAATGCAAATGTTTTACTGATGAGATATGCATGTAAAGTGCTTGATATAGTGCCTGACATGGAAAAAACACACTCAATAAATGTTAGTCATCAGTATTTATATCATCATTCTTTTTAATACGCGCCATTGACTGGGTGCAGCGGCTCACACCTGTTATCCCAGCACTTTGGGAAGCAGAGGCAAGAGGATCACTTGAGCCCAGGAGTTTGAGACCAGCCTGGGCAACATTAGAAGACCCCATCTCTGTAAGAGAATCTTTAAAAATACCTGGGTATGGTGGCATGTGCATACAGTCCCAGCTACTCAGGAGGCTGGGATGGGAGGATCAATGGAGCCCGGGAAATCGAAGCGAGGCTGCAATGAGCCATGACGGTACAAAAAAAATCATTAGAAAGAATGAATTAGGTCGGGCGTGGTGGCTTACGCCTGTAATCCCAACACTTTGGGAGGCCAAGGCAAGTGGATCACAAGGTCAGGAGTTTGAGACCAGCCTGGTCAATACAGTGAAACCCCGTCTCTACTAAAAAAGCACAAAATTAGCCAGGTGTGGTGGCAATGAGCCTATAGTCCCAGCTGCTCCAGAGGCTGAGGCAGGAGAACTGCTGGAACCTGGGAGGCAGAGGTTGCAGTGAGCTGCATGGCACCACTGCACTCCAGCCTGGGCGACAGAGTCAGACTCCGCCTCAAAAAAAAAAAAAAAAAGAATGAATAAGACCTAATATTTGTTAGCACAATAGGGTGACTATAATCAAAAATAATTTAATCATACATTTTAGAATAACTAAAAGAGAATAATCAGATTGTAGCACAAAGGAAAACGCTTGAGATGACAGATATCCCATTTAGCCTGATGTGATAATTACACATTGCATGCCTGTAATATCTCAGGTAACCCATAAGTATATACACCTACGATGTAGTCACAAAAACTAAAACTAAATATAAAACAACAAGCATTTATCATCTCACTATCTGTGGATTTGGACCCCACAAGTCAACTCAGCTAAGTGCTTCTGGCTTAGGTTCTCCCATGAGGCTGCAGGTAAGATGTCAGCCAGGACTGCTGTCATCTGAGGGTTTCTGGTGCTGAAGGCTACGCTTCCAGGCTCACTCCTGTGGTTGCCTCTATTCCTTACTGGCTCTTAGAGACCTCAATTCCTCGCCACGTGGGCCTCTCCATAAAGTGCCTGAGTGTCCTCATAGTATAGCAGCCGGCTTCCTCCAAAGTGACTGATCCAAGAAAGAGAGACAAAGACCAAAGATGGAAGCTGCAGTCTTTCATGACGTAATCGTGGAAGTGACATAATATCACTTCTGCAGCAGATCTTGGTCACACACAAGATCCAACATGGATCCCTCCAGCGTGAGAGGGGACTACACAAGGGTGTGAATGGCAGCAGGCAGGGATTGTTGGGGGCCATCTTGGAAACTGGTTGCCTCGTAGGAGGACTGGAAGACTGGGGACAAGGACACAAGAGAGGCTTTTCTTTTTTTTTTCTTTTTTTTTTTTTTTAAGAAGGAGTCTTACTCTCCTTGCCCAGGCTGGAGTGCAATGGGGCGATCTCAACTCACTGCAACCTCTGCTTCCCCAGTTCAAGGGATTCTCCTGCCTCAGCCTCCTGAGTAGCTGGGATTACAGCCGCTTGCCTCCACACTCAGCTAATTTTTGTATTTTTAGTAAAGATGGGATTTCATCATGTTGGCCAGGCTGGTCTCGAACTCCTCACTTCATGATCCGCCCGCCTTGGCCTTCCAAAGTGCTGGGATTACAGGCTGAGCCACTGCGCCTGGCCAAGAGAGACTTTTCTACACTTTTTAATTATGTTATTTTTAAACTTAAAACTATATTTCCTATTCAAAATATTAGTGTTAGAGAGAAAGAAAGCGAAATCCCTCAGGAACAACCAGCAGCCTGGATCATAGTTTGAGACTCCCACTAACAGAGCCAAGAGTCTCAAACTCGGCCAACAGGTACCCTTGGGGAACCCTGCGGTATCCCTGGGACATAAGAAACTACAGTACAAACATCACCATCTTCTTGGAGCATGAATAAACTTTAGTAGAGTAATAGTAATTTAAAACACATGTGGCACAAAATAGAATGCAGAGTTCACAAATACCTAAGCTAAAACGTAAGACTTCAAAGAAAATTTCACCCTTGCAGAGGTTATTTTGGGCTACACTCCGCAGAGTATGAATTCATTCTCTTTTCCTCTCAGGGATAGTTTGTTAAGAGTTTGAAAACCACTGCTCTGGGCAAACTGCCCTCCTGAGTCACACACAAAAAAATCAATCTCGTTACTAAAGATAAATTTTGTTTCAATAAAAATTGTAGTAATGAGCTTGATTATCTACCCTTTTCATCTGACTTGGCTACAAATGACTGCCAACTGTTTAAAAAAAAAATCTAACCGACCCTCAGAGCCAATATGCTATTACTTTCAAAGATTACAGACAGGCCGGGTTGCGGTGGCTCACGCCTGTAATCCCAGCACTCTGGGAGGCCAAGTTCGGTGGATCACCTGAGGTCAGGAGTGAGAGACCAGCCTGACCAATATGGTGAAACCTCGTCTCTACTAAAAGTACAAAAATTGGTCAGGCATAGTGGTGAGGACCTGTAGTCCCAGCTACTCGAGAGGTTGAGGCAGGAGAATGGCTTGAACCCAGGAGGCGGAGGTTGCAGTGAGCTGAGATTGCACCACTGCACTCCAGCCTAGGCGACAGAATGAGACTGTCTCAAAAAAAAAAAAAAAGAAAAAGAAAATTACAGGCAAAAGAGGTTGCCCATGTTCTCAGCATTGGCAGCAGCATCATCAAAATATGGCATACACTCCAGTGATGCCTTTCCAGAAGGAGCAACACTTAAGTGAAACCACCAGCTTTGCTTTGGTTTGTTTTTGTTGTTTTGTTTTTTTCAGAGACAGAGTCTTACTCTGGTGCTTAGGTTGGAGTGCAGTGGTGGGATCATAGCTCACTGCAGCCTTGAACTCCTGGGCTCAAGCGATCCTCCTGCTTCAACCTCCCCAGTAGCTGGGGCTACAGGTACACACCAGCATGCCTTGCTAATAGAAAAAAAAAAAAGAATTGTAGAGATGGGGTCTTGCTATGTTGTCCAGGCTCGTCTCAAACTTCTGGGCTCAAGTGATCCTCCTGCCTTGGCCTCCCAAAGTGGCAAGATTACAGGCATAATCCAGTCATTGTCCCTGGCTCTGGCTTTTTTTTTTTTAATGCAGCTCATGACCACAAATGGTGTTTGGTTTCCTTGCTTTCTCTTTTTCCCATTTGGTACTTTTCTTTCTCTCCCATGCACTCCCCTTCAAACCAAAAGTGAATCTTGTTATTTCTTGAATAATGGGTAGATATCAAAGGGCTGAAAAACCTGAACTCTAGTGTCTAACTATCTGAACCCAAAATCTAGCTGCCCCACTCAGTTGCTGTGTGACTGTAAGTAAGTTCTTACCCTCTCTGAGCCTGTTTCTTCACTTGAAAAATAAAAGTATACATGTATATATATACAGCTGTTAGCCAGAACTCAGCCTAGGGTAACCTTTTAATAAATATTAGCATCATCAAGGAAATCGCTTCTGATAAATTAATTTTCATTAAGCAATGAAGGTCTATAACAGTAATGACTTCTGACCAACCAGCCCAATGACTGACAAAGGACTGATAACACTTTACATTTTTATAATTTCCCTAGATTCCAAGTTCTCCATAAGGAGCAAGTACAATTTTCATAATCAGACATAGAACTTGCATTCACTCTGTCTGCTCATCCTGACCCTTAGCCACTGGCCACCAATTTCTAGGTTGGCTGCTCCAACCTGAGAGCACAGCTACTCCCATCAGAGGCAGAGGGGCTCCTCTTGTGTTTTGTTGTTGGTTTCTCTTGGTTTTGTAAAAATAAATAAATAATAAAATAGGGATACACCCTTCAGACAGCAGGTAACTTCCTCAGCTAAGGTGAACAGGAGCAAATTTAAATGTCTTTCCCCAGTTCAAATCCCCTACCCTCTCCCATCTGCCCACCGTGGGCTCCAACACTCAGGAGAAAAACCATTAAGTGGTTCATAGGATGCTCTGGAGCTGGACAATGAATCATGATCAAAAGCAGTGGCATGGGAGCCCTGCTAATGTGGAGTGATGGGAGAAAATCAGGCTGAATTAGAGAAGGGTACATTCTGGAGTGTGTTTTACAACCCCATTCGTTCTAAGCACATAAGGATTTCAAATCAAGGAGCATCCACACACACACAAACTCTTGGATTATTTAAGAGATAAGGCGAATCCGAAATTAGCATATAGATCAGAGGCATGCAGTTGAGTGCTGCTAAAGTGGGCTATAAATGCTTGGGGGGAAATCAAACAGTTGTTGTTCTGAAGAAAGCTTTACGACATTCCAAAACCTTGTCCAGGAAGTGTGAACTGTAAGTCAGATGAACCCTACATCGATGGACTGAGCTGTGTCCCCCCAAACTTGATATATTGAAGCCCTAACCTCCATTATGATGGCACTAGGAGGTGGGCTTTTTTGGAAGCCTATTAGTTTAGAGGAGATCATGAGGATGAGGTCTTCGTGATGGAATTAGCATCCTTATAAGAAAAGACACCAGAGGACTTGCTCTCTTTCTCTGTCTCTCCTCTTCCCTCCCTCTCTCTCAGTCTCTCTCTCTCTCTCTCTCTCTCTCTCCCTTCTCTCTCTCCTCCCCCACCCCCCCCCCAACTTCCTCCCTCATGTGAGAATGCAGAGAGAAAGCAGCTTTCTGCAAGCCAGGAAGAGGGTCCGCTGGGAGCTACATCAGCCAGATTGTGACACTTCTCAGCCTCCAAAACTGTGAGAAATAGATTTCTGTTGCTTAAGCCATCCAGTTTACACTGTTTTGTTATAGTAGCCTGATATGGTTTGGATTTGTGTCCCCGCCCAAATCTCCTGTCGAATCGTAATTCCCAGTGCTGGAGGAGGGGCCTGGGGGGAGGTGATTGGATCAAGGGGGCAGACTTCCCCCTTGCTGTTCTCATGACACTGAGTGAGTTCTCACAAGATCTGGTTGTTCAAAAGTGTGTAGCATTTCCCCCTTTGCTCTCTTCCTCCTACTCCAGCCATGTAGGACATGCCAACTTCCCTTTCACCTTCCACCATGATTGTAAGTTTCCTGAGGCTTCCTCAGCTATGCTTCCTGTACAGTCTGCAAAACTGTGAGCCAATTAAACCTCTTTTCTTTATAAATTACCCTGTCTCAGGTATTTCTCTATAACAATGCAAGAACAAACTAATCCACAGCCCAAACTAACTAAGACACGCACTCTGACTCATTCCGATACCCAAACTAACTAAGTCCTAGTTTGAGCCCTTCACTATTGTGTCACCTTGGGGCAAGTCAACTTCTCCAAATGTTTGTTTCCCGCCAGGAAAATGGAAATGACAGTATCTCTCCTTCCTACCCTGCAAGCCTATCAGGAGGATCAAAAGGGATGTGGCAAGCAAATACTTTCTAAACTGTAAAGTACTGTGCAAATGCAAGACAGTATTACTCTCTTTTTATGGAGTTATCTATACTCTACCTGGTTACAGCAGAGGATTTATGGTAGATGTCAGTAAGGCTTTTTATTTCGCATTTCAAGAGAGAAATAAGAATCTTTGTTATCTGTAGAGAAACAAATATAATTTCCATGGGGCACTAATATAATATAAATATACTTTACCTAACAAACCCTTTGCTCAGACATAGTGAAAAGATAAATAAATTCCCCTTCAACCTAATGAAGTTTCAGTCATGCACATATTCTAAATTCGCTGAACAGAAATGCTATCAGGTGCCTACTATGTGCAGTACCCAGCACGATGTCTAGCATTGAAACATACAGCGTATACACCAGCACCTCCACCAAACCCATATCCAGCATGCAAAACATACCCTTTTCAAGTCAGAAGCACATAGATAGATTTTTTGGAGTTCAAAAGGTCTTAATGCAAACTGACTCCAATTCCTATTTTTTTTTTTTTAATCTTGGTTAAAAAAAAAAAACCAAGAGAAGACTTTAATTGGTTAAGTCTTCTCTGAGCTGTCATTTTGCACACATGGAAACTTTTAGACCATCCATCCTTCAAGTGTCTTGGGTGATGAGAGATACTGAAGGTTAAGGACCTAGCATAGTACTAATAGATTTTCAACAAATGGTAGCTACTGTTATTTCTCATCATTGCAGATTATGGAGTGCCAATTCTGAGAGCACTTAAAACCCGTACCTTTCTTAAGGCAAAAAACAATGGCCTTAACTTTTTTTTGTAATTAACCTAAGTTCCCATTATGTTTAGAGAAGAGATCACCATGATAAATGCTTGCCCTGTCTCTCTTTTTTAAAAGTTTACAGTTCTTACATGTGACATGTACTGTGGTACTTAGTGTCACCCTACAAAGAATAAATTTAAATTGAAGAAGCAGAAACACGGGGAGAGTCCTTATTTGGGTTTAATTTGTATTTGAGTACAATAAAAATCTGTCCTAGAAGCTAGAGTCATAAAACTAAAAGTCAGGAAGAAAAAGAATGGCTAATTAAGCTCCGAAACTAAAAGCTCTTTCTTTATTGCTGTTTCTTTAAGTCCTAACAATTGGTCAGGCACAGGGGTTTAGCTGTGCCATTCTGGTTAATGGTCGGTTACAAATTTCCACCATAAACTCATCTTCCTTCTAGTAACTTAAATCTCAGGCACTGGGATGTAATAAGGAGAGAAAGCTCTTAGGCCCAGGGCAATCTCTCTCTCAATCCCAATCTCCCTTCCCCCCATCCCTATCCCACCACAATAACTGTTAGTAAGGGCTTTTGGTTGCATGCCCAGAAATCTAACTCTAGCTAAATTAATCGAGAAATGAATACACTGGTTTATCCAGCTGAGGTCATTTACGGAAAGGGAATGCTAAGGTTTGAATGTGTCTCCTCCAAAATTCATGTTGGAACTTAATCCCCATTGCAGTGGTATTAAGAGGTGGGGCCTTTTAGGAAGTGATTCAATCAGGAGGGCTTGGCCCTTAGGAATGGATTCATGTCTTATAAAGGGGTAGAGGGAACTAACTTAGGCTCTTTTGCCCTTCCACCTTCCACATGTGAGGATACAGCATCATGCCCTCCAGAGGACACAAGGCACCACCTTAGAAGCAAGGAACAGAGCCCCTTACCAGACACCAAATGTTCCTGTGCCTTGATCCTGGACTGCTCAGCCTCCGGAACTGTGAGAAATAAGTTTCTGTCCTTTGTAAGTTACCTAGTCTCAGGTATTTTGTTACAGCAGCAAAAATAGACTAAGACAGGAAGGGAAAAGAACCAGAGTACCACAGGACTCACTGCCACCAAGACACACATATACTCCTCTCTCTTTCCATTTCTCTTCACTGTTTGTCTTTGCTCAGCCTTATTCTCCATCTCCCTCCATGTGGGAGGATAAGTAGAGGCTGGCAGCTCCAGATATATATCCTCTCTGTTCAGGAACCACAATAAATTAATCCCCAGGGAAGATTCTGATGCATGTGCCACTCCATGGTCCAACATTGCTGGGTGGATACAGCCTGATGTTTGACCAGATATGTGCCACTTACCCACCATAGCAGACACTGGCAAGGCCCACCCATGTCCCTCGGACCCTCCCCATCCCATACAAGCTGAAGGCATCCCTCTGCAAGCATCTGCGACTCCCCACCTGAAGGCCTGTTCTTGGCCTCGGCGAGACAGGCCAGAAGTTCAAGGATGTCAAAGTCCCTGAGAGCATCCCTCGGTCAATGTCAGATGAGTGATGAAAGATAAATATCTCAGTTTTCTCAACACTCAGGTGGGACACTTTGAGGTGTGTTCCATGTCATCAACCAAAGCTCACCAAAAGGATCAAGCCCTGGCTGCCCACAGAAGTAACTTACTCATTACCTTGCTCTATTCTGGTTTAGATTTCCATGTCTCATTTTGCTCTGTGATGGTTAATTTTATGTGTCAACCTGACTGGGCCACTGAGTGCCCAGGTAATTGGTAAAACATTATTCTGGGTGTTCCTGCGAAGGTGTTTTTGGATGAGATTAGCATGTAAATGGGTAGACTGAGGAAAGCAGGTTGCACTCCAGATGTGTGTGGTCCTCATCCAATCAGTTGAAGGTCTAAATAGAACAAAAGGCTGACCCTTGCCTGAGTCAGAGAGATTTCCTCCAGCCTGAGGGCCTTCAAACTGAAACGTCAACATTTTCCTGCGTTTAGACTCAAACTGAAGCACTGCTCTTTCTGGATCTCAAGCCTGCTGGTTTTCGGACTGGACCTACACCATTGGCTCTCTTGGGTCTCCAGCTTACTGACTCATACTGCAGATCTTAGGACATGTCAGCCTCCATAATTGCATACACACACACACACACACACACACACACACACACACACACACACGTAAGTGCATATAGATACACATATATGTATGTGCATGTATATAAAAGTGCTTATAGATACATATATGTGTATGTATATATATACACATACATACACGTGTGTGTGTATATGTATATGCATATATATGTGTGTGTGTGTGTGTGTGTGTGTATGCTATTCTATTGGTTCTACTTCTCTAAAGAACCCTGACTAATACAATCCCATTCTCCTACTGGTGCTTCCCAGAGTCACCCTACAAATATACCATTACATGGAAATCCTCATCATAGGATCTGCCTCTGGGAAAGCCCAGCCTAAGACACCCAGACTTTCATAGGAGAGGAAAGAGCTCTAGAATTGGCAGCCTTACTGAACCATGTGGAAGAGGAAAGGAGAGCACCTAAACAAAAAGGTATTGACCAATGAAAATAACCTAAAGCCACACTTGTCTATGTTGCTGAGCAAGTGGGATGGGATGAAACAACTTTCAACCAGTGTCCAAATATTGCTGTGACTCCTAGACTGGCCTGAACCAAAGGCAATGTCCACCAGCTCAGACATCCATCTCAACTAAGATTTCTCCAGGAAGGCGAGGACTGACACTCTGTGCTTAGGTTCTCAGTGACTTCACCCAGCCAGCAAAGGAGCTCTTAGGAGGGCTGACAAGCCCTGAGGTCTGTCTGCTCAGGCTCTAGCTACCTGCTCTACTCCTGCTTTATCAACCTCTAGCTTACTCGCTCAATCTTCAGCTTTACTCCTGCCCATTAGATTCTATGACTGAACCCGACTTCCATAGTCTCAGTTTCTCAGATGAATTTGAGGCAAGGGTTGCAAACTTAAATGCCCACATGGACAGACAAGTAACACAAATCAGTGAAGAGTACAGATTAGGACAACAGGGTCTGGTGGAGATGTGGGAAACTGGACAGCACACACCCCATCTAAGGAGGCAGCGTGGACTTAATTTTACAAGATTTGTGGAAATGGAGTCCCAGTGTTGCCGAACTGCCACTATTTTTTAAAGAGAAGCAGGAAATCCAGGGGTTTTTTAAGATGTAAAATACACAGGTTGTTGAATGCTGGCAACTGATTTTTTTTTTTTTTTTTTTGAGATAAGAGTCTCACTCTGTTGCCCCAGCTGGAGTGCAGTGGCATGATCTCAGCTCACTGTAGCCTCCACCTCCCGAATTCAAGAGATTCTCCTGCCTCAGCCTCCTGAGTATCTGGGATTACATGGGTGCACCACCATACCCAGCTGATTTTTGTATTTTTAGTAGAGATGGGGTTTTACCTTGTTGGCCAGGCTGGTCTCCAACTCCTAACCTCAAGTGATCTGCCCGCCTTGGCCTCCCAAAGTGCTGGGATTACAGGTGCGAGCCCCCGCACACAGCCCTGACTTTTTTTTTTAATGTCAATACTATATGAACCCAGTCAAATGTTCTACCAGGCCAGTGCTGCATGGCTCACCATGTGACGGCCCTGAGAATGGGCCTCATCGACCTCCTTCTACAGGGTGTGTAATTAACCAGGGCCCCAGCTGCTGTGCTGGGGAATCCATATGCTTCCTTCCATGAGGTGCTCCTGGCTAATGACTGAGCATAGCAGGGACACTAAAGCAGACCCCGCCCCAGGAGACACAGGATTTCCCTGTCCCCAGCTTTGGCTTAGGGACTTCCCTATGGTGTTTGCACCCTAACTTTTTTCCCCTCTCTCCTTTACTCAGAGTCAGACTTGCATTACTGTCTCAGGTTCTCCCAGCTTCATCTGGTACCTTCTCTGCTTTCTCTCAAGGGCATTTCCTCTAATAAAAATCAAGTATGTGTAATCCTGTATTGGAGTTTGTTTCTCAGAAGAACTGGGCTAACACACTATCTTGCAAACTCTGCTTTCAGCATTCAGCTCACACTCACTTACACCCTCCAAACTCCAATGATTTCGGGCTAATTCCATTCCAACTCCCACCTCCCTGAATCCCTTTCCCCCTCCCCGTGCTCCCCCTCCCATTCTGCTTTCCTGGAAACAGCATTTTCACTTACTTTTGAACAATGGTCCTTCCTTCATTGTTCATTCATGGAGTTTGGATAAGGTTGACACCATCTTCTAAAGCTAGGGCTGAGCACATGACCAGGACTGACTAATCACCCTCTTCTACTTCCTTAGCCACAATAATTCATTCAGAGATGGGCACCTGACTCTTATGATCCAATGACAGTCAGCTTCTTATGTCAATGCTTTTGGCAAAGGTAAATTCATTTTCCCCTGGGATTACTAAGCTTGTAGGAGGTAAGTCAGCAGCTGCTGATGGCATAAGAAAGGGGCCTGATTATGAAGCCGATATGGATGAAAAGAGAGCTGAGAAGAAGAGATCAGACAGATTCCAAAGCATATCATTTAAGCACCTGGATCCAGCCATATGTGAAGTCCAGTCTATCTGTGGGCTTTGAAGTTGCATGCAACAATAGCAAGATGTAGCTGAGAGAGTTTTGGCTGATATACCACCTCACCTCTCATTCAGTTTCATAGAATATAAAAGACATTGCCAACTAAAATTTACAAACAGCATTGATATAAAAGCTCCGCCATTTGAAAAAGGTAATTTTCTTATTCTTTCACTATGTGGCCTTGGGAAATTTCTAATCCTTTCTGAACTTCAGCATTTTCCCCTCTCAAATGTAGCAAATACAACATATCTTACTTGCCTGGAGGGAAATCAGATGACCTCATCTAGGACAGTAAAGACAGAGGTATAAAACATTATTTCAAAAAACAATCCAGCACACAAGTCGAGGAGCATTGAACAAGAGCTCTACGGTCACATTGCATGGATTCAGATTCTAGTTCCATTACTAACTGGCTGTGTGACCTTGGACAACTCAGTTGACCTCTCTGGCCCTCAGTTTCCTCATCAGTAAGATGGAAACTCCAATCCTATCTATTGCACGGGATAGTTGTAGAAATTAATAGATACATCAATGCTTAGTGCAATGTGTGGCACTCAAAATATGTGTGGTATGATTGTTATTGATACAATGATTGACTCGTGAATGATTGTGATGTCAACCCCCCACACAGTCGGAAATCCACCTATAAGTTTTGACTCCCCCAAAACGTAGCTACTAATAGCCGATTGTTGACCAGAAGTCTCACCAATAACATACACAATTGACACATATTTTGTATTGTATATGATTATATACTGTATTCTTACAATAAAATAAGCTAGAGAAAACAATATATGATTAAGAAAATCATAAGGAAGAGAAAATGTATTTATTATTCATTAAGTGGAAATGGATCATCATAAACGTCTTCATCCTCTTTGTCTTCACATTGAGGAGATTGAGGAAGAGGAGGAAGAGGGGGGCTTGGTTTTGCTGTCTCAGAGGTGGCAGAGACTGAAGAAAATCCACGTGTAAGTGGAGCCACGCAGTTCAAATCTATGTTGTTCAAGAGCCAACTGTATTTATTTTACAATAAATGCTGTAAATGTTGTCATTGTTGACCCTTCTATTCCATTCCCAACATAACTTCCTACGCCCAATGGAAAATTCCATCTTAGAATCCCCCAGCCCAAGGCCTTTTCCATAGACTCAGCTAGGTGGCTTGTCAAGGGCATGACTTCACTTCTCCAAACACAACCAGCCCAGTTACAACTACCATTTGGGGAACTTTCCCAATTACCACAACACTTCTGCACATCAAATATGAATTACTTTAATTGTCCCAGAAGAATGCACGGTTGAAACATTTGACTTGCCCAGAACTAATTGTCTGTCAAAAAGATATTTTGCAGCCAAGCTAATCTCTTAATTGGACATCTAATTTAACTGAAACCCTTTTTCCCTGCTTATTTTATGCTTTCTTCTCTTGTTTTTGCCAAATTCTGGATGCTGGGCACTGCTTTCAGAAATAATTTATCTTGTTTTTTTCTGTTATAAAAGTAATACATGTTCATTATAGAAAAACTGAAAAAAAAAAATTCCACATGAAGAAAAACAATTGATCCCAGACTCATTGCCCAGAGAAAGACTATGAACATTTTAGCAAATCTCCCTTCCAGGTTTTCCTAGAATAGATGTTTCTACATAGTTAATAAAAACATATATTCAATTTTTGCAGCTTTTTATTCCACTTTACATTTTAAGTTGAACATTTCCACTTGCCATTCCAAGATCTTCAGAAACATGTTTAGAAACAAAAGAATATCCCAACAACAGTCTGTTGAACCTCTTCCCCTAATGTTGAACTATTGTTGCTTTATGAATACATTTTCTGTGTGTGTTTCAGATGTGGTTTCCTTAGGAAAGATTCTGTATGCTGTGGAACAATTCCCCACGTGTCTCTTACATTTCTGCCCATCTTGTGTCAGCTTTTGTTCTAGACCATCTTTATAAGGATGTTTGTGTAGCTAATAGCATTAGAAGATAGGGCTAATATAGCAGAAGACAGATTTATTTGCTGATTAAGACTATAACAATAATATCTCCGGACCAGGTGCAGTGGCTCATGCCTGTAATCCCACCAATTTATGAGGCTGAGGCAGGCTGATGACCTGAGGTTGGGAGTTCGAGACCAGCCTGGCCAAGATGGTGAAACCCCGTCTCTACTACAAACACAAAAAATTAGCTAGGTGTGGTTGTGGGTGCCTGTAATCCCAGCTACTTTGGAGACAGGAGGGAGAATTGCTCGAACCCGAGAGGCGGATGTTGCAATGAGCTGAGATTGTACCACTGCATTCCAAGATGGGCATGACAGAATGAGACTCTATCGAAGAAGAAGAAGAAGAAGAAAGAAGAAAGAAGAAAGAAGAAAGAAGAAAGAAGAAAGAAGAAAGAAGGAAGAAAGAAGAAAGAAGAAAGAAGAAGAAGGAGAAGAAGAAGAAGGAGAAGAAGGAGGAGAAGGAGGAGAAGGAGGAGAAGGAGGAGAAGAAGGAGAAGGAGAAGAAGAAGAAGAAGAAGGAGAAGGAGAAGAAGAAGAAGAAGAAGAAGAAGAAGGAGAAGAAGAAGAAGGAGAAGAAGAAGGAGAAGAAGAAGGGGAAGAAGAAGAGGAAGAAGAAGAAGAAGAAAGAAGAAGAAGAAGAAGAAGAAGAAGAAGAAGAAGAAGAAGAAGAAGAAGAAGAAGAAGAAGAAGAAGAATAATTAGAAGAAGAAGAAGAAGAGGAAGAAGAAGAAGAAGAAGAAGATTATAATGACAATATATCCCTCCATCCAGGGTAAAGGTTGAAAAGATCAAGATTCCTAAACTTGGGGTTCCTCAGGTGTGATGCAAATCCACTGCATCCACAGATTCTACCTGGATCCATCCGTGTATTACTCATTTCTCACACTACTAAAAAAAACCATACCCAACGCTGGGTGTCGTGGCTCACGCCTGTAATCCTAATACTTTGGGAGGCCAAGGTGGGCAGATTGCCTGAGCTCAGAAGTTTGAGAACAGCCTGGGCAACGTGGTGAAACCTCATCTCTACAAAAATACAAAAAATAATCCAGGCATTGTGGTGCACACCTATAATCCCAGCTACTCAGGAGGCTGAGGTGGGAGAATCGCTTGAACCCGGGAGGTGGAGGTTGCAGTGAGCCAAGATTGCACCACTGCACTCCAGCCTGGGTGACAGAGTGAGACTCTCTCTCAAAAAAACAAACAAACAAACAAACAACAACAAAAAACAACCAGGCTGGGCACGGCTGTAATTCCAACACTTTGGGATGCTGAGGTGGGCAGATTACCTGAGGTCAGGAGTTCAAGAACAGCCTGACCAACATGGAGAAACCCTGCCTCTACTAAAAATACAAAATTAGCCAGGCGTGGTGGCACATGCCTGTAATCCCAGATACTCAGGAGGCTGAGGCAGGAGAATTGCTTGAACCTGGGAGGCGGAGGTTGCAGTGAGCTGAGATCATGCCATTGCACTCCAGCCTGAGCAACAAGAGTGAAACACCGTCTCACTAGACTGAGTAATTTATAAAAGAAAGAGATTTAATTGACTCAGTTCCACAGGGCTGGGGAGGCCTCAATCATGGCAGAAGGGAAAGCAAACACGTCCTTCTTCACATGGTGGCAGCAAGGGGAAGAATGAGCAAAAGAGGAAAAAGCCCCTCATAAAACCATCAGATTTTGTGAGAACTCACTCACTATCACAAGAATAGCATGAAGGTAACTGCCCCCATGATTAAATTACCTCCCACCGGGTGCCTTCCATGACATATGGGGATTGTGGGAACTACAGTTCAAGATGAGATTTGGGTGGGGACACAGCCAAACCATGTCAACCTGTGTCACCCTTGAGGGACTTGGGGGTCAAGGGGAACTGGTGCAGACATGAAGCTCAAGCTTCCTGTTGTGCCATGAACAACAAAGTCATTTATCTCTGAACCCAGAGTCTCATGTCTTCCGCCAACATCCATAAAACTCTGACAGGCTGACTTGTTAGCGTCCATGTAGGATAATATCTTAGACCAGCACAGTTCTTGACACTCTAGAAGTGAATTTGTTGGATCAAAAAGCATGAACAATTGCTAAGACTCTTAATATGTCTTGTCAATTAGCTCTGCAAACAAATATGAGTCATTGCCTGAAATCTCTCGTCCTCAGGAAGGGATAGAGCTGCTTGACTCAGATCTCCAAGGTGGCCTTAGACTGGAATGTCTTCCTTTCGCACAGAGCTCTTGCCATCCTAAGCCACTACTCCTACCTAATATTCTATAAAAAGCTTTTTCTCCCTACCCAGGGTCTCCACTGAATTGACTTTCTTTTCTGGATTACTCTTTTATGTAATAAAAAGCAGACATGAGGGTCAAACAGAAACGGAAAAAGGGGAATTTGTTTAATTTCTACCAAGTGCTAGGCATAGTGCAAAGAACATTTAGATAAGGCAGAAGGCATTAATTAGTTTTATCTACCCAGAACCCCCTGCCCCACCTAAGCACCCCAGCCCCTGACTTGGTCATGCAGGTGGCTATGTGACCTGAGCTGAACCAATCAGAGTCCTTCCCTGGGATTTTTTTCACATCGTAACCACGTGTCTCCCATTATGTAACAGAGAAGCTTGTTGGCAGCCATGGTTCTAGCCAAGGACAGAAAAAAACAACCAAAAAAAAAGAAAAAAGAAAAGAAACAAACCAAAAAAACCCACCAGGGTAAAAAATAAAATAAAAATAAAAAAGATATGACAGACAGACAGACATGGGGAATGGTCTCTTTCCAGTTGCCCCTGCCACTCAACTGCTCTCCTACCTTCCTGGATTTGGTTATGAGAGTCAATAAATTATCCCCTTCTATTGCCTAAATGACTTCCAATGAGTTTCTGCTCCTTGCAACCAACGTAATCTTGATGATTGATAGTAGCTAGCATTTCGTGAGTGTTTACTGTGACATGCCCATTAATACACCTATTCCTCTTTACAATTAGACGGGTAAGGTGCTTTTAGTAACCTCCAAAGTAGAAAAGGGAAGACAAGTTTAGTGAGGTGAAATGACTTGCTCACAGTTGCTTAGCTAACAAGGGGGCAGTCAAAGTTTAAACCCAGAGCCCATACTCTTCCCTATTGTATAACACAGACATACTATCTCTGTTCCCAGTGCTAGGGAATGCAGAGAACTGGGGACTAAAGGAAGAGCAGACGTTCAGGTGAGCAGTAATCAGGGGACCTTCCGCAAGGGAAAAGGGATTCCTTGCCCCATTGAAGTCCAGCCAGCACTCAGCATGGTCAGGGATGGGGTGGTGCTCTCTCCAGCCATTCAAGGTGCTGAGAAAAGAAAAGAACTTTCATCTGACGATACAAATCTTTTAAATTATTAGGCCCAGAGAGGCAAGAGAATGAGATAGCAATCACGTCCTACATACCCCCTTTGAGCTCGGTATTCATTTCTTAAAACTGCTTGCCATTGCCACAAGTAGCTATAAATTAACCTAATAATGCCCCCACTGGACGCTATCACCCACATCTTATAGCTTAACAATGTATAACCAATCACTCGTCAGTGTTATTTCCGAAAACCAATGAGAATTCCTGACAACCAACTGTGTACCAGCCCACTCCATGTCCCCCTTTTTTGTCTTTAAAAATCCACTTGTGACTGCTGCTAATTGGAGTGTATATTCAGGGAAACTTGATTCTACGCTCCCCAGCTACAGTCCTCAAGCTTGGCCCAAACAGAGTCTCTACTTATACTAATTTTGCCTCAGCTTCTTCCTTTTAGGTCGACAGTGCTACAGGCTGAATTATGTCCCCCTAAAATTCATATTTGAATAAATATTCAAGACTCATGTTCTTATAGGAAGAGGAGATTAGGACACACAGAGAGACACAAGGGATGGACAGGCACAGGGGAAAGACCAATAAATATTCAAACATGAATTTGAGGCCAGGCACAGTGACTCATGCCTGTAATCCCAGCACTTTGGGAGGCCGAGGCGGGCAGATCATCTGAGGTCAGGAGTTTGAGACCAGCCTGGCCAACATGGTGAAACCCCATCTCTACTAGAAATACAAAAATTAGCCAGGCATGGTGACGCATGCCTGTAATCCCAGCTAATTGGGAGGCTGAGGTAGGAGAATCACTTGAACCTGGGAGGCAGAGGTTGCAGTGAGCTGAGATTGCACCACAGCACTCCAGCCTAGGTGACATAACAAGATTCCATCTCAAAAAAAAAAAAATGTGTGTGTGTGTGTGTGTGTGTGTGTGTGTGTGTGTGTGTGTGTATTAATTTGAAGCCCTTCAACCATATGGATCGTATGTTGAAGCCCTAACCCCCAGCACTTCAGAATGTCACTGTATTTGGAGACAGGGGCTTTAAATAGGTGATTAAGTTTAAACGAGGCCATTTAGGGTGAGCTCTACTCCAATCAGACTCATGTTCTTATAGGAAGAGGAGATTAGGACACACAGAGAGACACCAGGGATGGACAGGCACAGAGGAAAGACCATCTAAGGACACGCCAGAATCGACCATCTGCAAGCCAAGGGGGAGAGGTCTTTGGAAGAACAAACCCTGCTGACACCCTGATCTCAGACTTCCAGCCTCCAGAATTGTGAGAAAATAAACTGCTGTCATTTAAGCCACCCAGACTGTAATACTTTGTTATGGCAGCCCCAGCAAACTGTATCTACGGTAATCCATCGCCACTTATGACAGGCTCCGCCATGTAGTAGGTGTGTGTGCACGCACCACACACAAACATGTTTAGAATATGAAATCCGCGAACCCTACTCCCACGCTGATAACAGTTCATGAACAATTGATTTTCCCTCAGGGAATCTGGTTTGTTTTCCTAGTTCACATCCCATCAAGACCCCTTCCCGCCTGCTGGGAAATACTTTGCCTGAACCCCTCGCCCCTTTCACAACACACGCCTAATGGTAAGAAGAAGCTTCCATCTCTGACATTGACAGGGTGCTTGTAACCTAGCACCCTTTCTCCTGCCTTGTAATGGAAAAATAAATCCTTTATCCTATTTCAACTGCAGTCTTGGCAAAGGAAAAAACAAAACAAAAAAAGAAACCAGCCTAGAAATGGCAACCAGAAATCATGAACAGTGCTGTGCTGAGTTGCAGCTAAAGGTTGGCCTTTCTGGAGCTGGCTACCTTCAGATGGCAGGGCTCTGAGAGTGTGTGTGTGTGTGTGTGTGTGTGTGTGTGTGTGTGTGTGTATGCGCGCGTGCCAGAAGCACAGGATGACACACCCTGGGGTGGGGTCAGGCAAGCTGATTGTGGGAAATGTGGGAACAGAATATTTTACAACAATGTTGGAAACATGGGTTTATGTTTTCTGAGAGGGAGATACCCAAAGCTTCAAGCTCACCTCAAGGGAAAATTGAGCTCAGGTCCCATGCACTCCACTCGGATCTCACGCACATGAACACACATACAACCTTCTCCTCAATATTCAGAAGAGGCCTCTGTTGTCTGCTCCTCCAGAGAGCAGAGGTGAATTTATCTGAAGCTAAGAGGCTTGGGCTTCAGGGTCTTTTCCTTGTACCTGTCTCTTTAAATGCTGGACTTGGGGAGGGCTTTAGGTGAGAAGGGAAAGTTGGGTTTCAATAATGAAGCACCTCTATGTTCACATTTCTGATTAATTGCCTACACAGATCCCAGAAGAATGGAATGGAAATAGCTAAAGGCTCCAGAATTGTCTCTTTTTCTTTTTTTGAGACAGCATCTCACTCTGTTATCCCCAGGCTGGAGGCTGGAGTATGGTGGCAAAATCACCCCTCACTGCAGCCTCCATCTCCCTGGCTCAAGCGATCCTCCCAGCTCGGCCTCCTGAGTAGCTGGGACTACAGGCACACACCACCACAGTTGGCTAATTTTTAAAAAAATTTTTTTGCACAGATGGGGTCTCGCTATGGTGCTTAAGCTGGTCTTGAACTTCTGGGCTCAAGAAATCCTCCCACCTTGGCATCCCAAAAAGCTGGGATTACAGGCATGAGCTACCATGTCCAGGCAGCTACAGGAATATTATACTTCTCATTCCAAAATAACATTCCCTTTTGTGCCTAATTTTAAATTCATAATTTTGTATTCTTTTTCTTAAACAGAGATCCCCATATTATATAAGCTTCAGTCCCCCACAAAACCTGGATCTGACTCTGCCAAAATGATATATCCTTTATGACATTTATAGAGAAATTCTGATTATTTCTGAACATCTCAGACTTTCTGGAACCAAGACAGGTTCAATTATGAACATCTGTTGTCTAATTTTAAAGACCAAAGGGGAAGCCGGGTCCTTATGAGGGCCATAAGGCTCCAGGCTAGATGGATATTGGGGGAGTGGGTTAGCAGAGATGTCCTAAAACAATTAATTACACTAATGGGAAGAACAAAAGGTAAGTCTAATCGCAGATGTCTTGGTTTTCAAGCTAGTCAGACTTCAGATAACTGTCAAATCTTTAGCCATAAATGGAAAGTGGAGGAGAATTAAAAACCCATCCTTGTTTTCTTGCAGAGTTTACCTAATTTAGCCACTCTATCCTTAATTGATAGAAACAGGTTTTTAAAAACAGGCAAAGTAATCTATGCTTTGCTACATAATAGCAAAAGTAATAGCCAACATTCATCAACACCTACTATGTTATACCCTTGACAGGGTTTCTTATTTTAGTAGTCAAAGTGATTTCATGGAGTAGCAATTACGGTTGTAATTTCACTAGTGAGAATGTAGAGTGACACTCAGAGAGGTTAAGGAACTTACCCAAGGTCACACAGCTAGTGAGTGGAGAGTCAGAACTTCATCTCTCTGATTTTAAAGTCTGGACCCTTTCGTTTACTGCCTTTCTCTGAACTCAATGACACATCCTAAATAAGTAAGGGCTTTTACGCAGGATGGGTTAGGCTATGCTGCAGTAACAAACAACCCCTGGATCTCAGCAACTTAAAACAAAATTTCAGGCCAGGTGTAATGGCTCACACCTGTAATCCCAGCACTCTCGGAGGCCAAGGTGGGTGGATCACTTGAGGTCAGGATTTCAAGACCAGCCTGGCTAACATGGAGAAACCCCATCTCTACTAAAAAAAAAAAAAAAAAAAAAAAAAAAAAATTAGCCAGGCATCGTGGCAGGCACCTGTAATCCCAGCTACCTGGGAGGCTGAGGCATGAGAATTGCTTGAACCCAGGAGGTAGAGGTTGCAGTGAGCTGAGATCACGTCATTGCACTTCAACCTGGGTGACAGAGCGAGACTCCGTCTCAAAAAAAAAAGTTCTAGAAATAACTCCAACCTTATTTTCTTGAACACAACTCATCCTGACCCTCCAGCACTCCATTGATCTGGGCTAAATATACAGACTCCTGCAGATGAAGACGCCAGGACCCAAAGCTAACGGGACACAGAAAACAGAGGCCACTCAAATAAATGTCAGTACTGCTAGTTACTGAATACTCTGTGTCTGGCAAGTTCCATCATTAGTCAGTTATTCATTCACTCAATCAACAACTACTTACTGAATTAATATAGCAGCATGGTTATGAGCCCAGACTCTGGAGCAAGAGGGCCCAGGTTCAAATCCCACTTACCCTGCTTATTAGCTAAATGACTTCTCAGTGCCTTGGTTTCTCTATCCAGAAAAATGGGGATTATAATTAGTAATTACCTACCTCATTTGGTTAAGTGGATAAACTAAGAACAGTGGCATGCCCATATGACATGCTCTGTCATATTTTTTATTATCACTGTGTGCCAGGCATTATTCTATAGGATGGAGGATGCCACTGTGAATACGGCAGACTAGGTGCCTGTCTTTACAGAGCTTCTATTCTAGTGAAGGAAAGAAACTTTATTAGCAAGTAATCCTTGATCCAGCCATACCTGAAGCTAATGTCACATCCTTGAACCTTCCAATTTCCCCAGGCATTAAGTTCCTTATTCTTTTCTGCCTAGGCTAGCTTGCATTGAGTTTCTCTCCCTTGTCAACCAAAGTGTCCTGACCAGTACAGAGGTCTAAAGCCCAGGCTCTTTCCAGTCTGCCCCCGTCCCTTTCCAGCTGAAGCTCTATTCATTTGCACCCAACATCATCATTGTGTCCAATGCCTCACCACCCGGTGAGAATCTTGACTATTCAAACCAGTCTGTAAACAGAGAGTGAACGAGAAACAGTACATTATAACAAGCATGAAATGGAAGTCTGCTGCCGATCATTCCCCAAGAGAGCAATCAAATCTGTCCTGGTGCCTACATGTTTTATGGACAACATGTCTATGTTTTAAAAGCTTTATTGAAATAAATAATTTACTAACTAAATTAGATTTCCTCATGTTTTATCTAGTTAACCCATCCCTTATCGTAAGAAAGGTCACTTCTTTTATTTTTATTTTTTTGCGACGGAGTCTCACCCTATTGCCCAGGCTGGAGTGCAGTGGTGTGACCTCAGCTCACTGCAACCTCTGCCTCCTGAGTTCAAGCGACGCTCCTGCCTCAACCTCTCAAGTAGCTGGGATTACAGGTGTGCGCCACCATGCCCAACTAATTTTTATAATTTTAGTAGAGATGGGGTTTCACCATGTTGGCCAGGCTGATCTTGAACTCCTGACCTCAAGCGATTCTCCTGCCTCGGTCTCCCAGTCACGCTGGGATTATAGGCTTGAGCCACTGTGCCTGGCCTAGAAAGGCAACTTCTTAATTGCAAGCTACTTTCATCAATATAATGCATTTGTCTCACTTCTTAAAGGACTCCTGTCACAGTGGATTGGCAAAGAACAGGTCAGACACAAGAGGTGGTGGAGTATTAGTAAAATCCAGGTGGATTTGGAGTCAGACATTCCTAGGTTTAAATGCTGGTTTTATAGCATACTAGTTGTATGCCTTTACTGGGGTTTCCCAAGAATCAGACCCTGAGACAAGACTCTAAGAGTAAGTCATTTATGTGGGAGGTAAATGAAACATGATACAAGAAATGAAACAGGTCAGGGAGGCAGCCAGTAAAGGGCATATTATCAAACGAGTTACCACTTGGGACAACTGGAGCTTCAATTTGCTGGAAAATTCTAGGATACAGTGTAGAACATCTCTAGCAATGTGCCGGTAGATGTTTAACAATCAACACTGCAGAAAAATATTAAAAGCCCAGATTTGTAGTGTCTGCCCATATCTATGGTGTAAATCCTCCTACCACGACTGATTTCACACTACCTTGTCCCTGAACAAGGACTTGGGGAAAGATGCATATACCAGCTCTTGTTTCATAGTTTTCTGACCTAAGGGGTGAAGGAGCTTGGGTACTTATCCACATACACCAACTCTCATCAGTTGCTGGTGGAGGGATGCTCCCAGGGGTAAGTGTTGATTCCCCCAAGACTTCTAAGCCATCATATGGATGGGCAAAGACAGTTTACAACCAGAAAAAGACCTCAGAAAGAGGGCCAGGCACGGTGGCTCACGCCTGTAATCCCAGCACTTTGGGAGGCCAAGACGGATGGATCGCCTGAGGTCAGGAGTTCGAGACTTAGCCTGGCCAACATGGCGAAGCCCCATCTCTACTAAAAATACAAAAGAATTAGCTGGGCAGGGTGGCGCATGCCTGTAATTCCAGCTACTCAGGAGGCTGAGGCAGGAGAATCTCTTGAACCTGGGAGGCAGAGGTTGCTGTGAGCCAAGATCACGCCACTGCTCTTCAGCCTGGGCGACAGAGACTCCATCTCAAAAAAAAAAAAAGAAAAAAAAAAGAAAAGAAAGAGAAATGCGACTACATTAGGATGGGCCAGTGGGCACTTCAGTGGTAAGGGTTAGAAGATATGAGGGGAGCACTGAAAGCATGTTACTTTGTGCAATTGGGAAAACGTTATTTCATTTCTCTAGGCTTCCAATACTGCACTGGTAAGACAGGATGCATTAAATCTTCCAACAAATATTCATGGAGCACTTAGTATATCACCAGTGATCTTCAGACCACAGGAAACAGAATGCTGAGTAACATGACAAAGTCACTGTCACAGAGCCAGTGGGGAAAGCAGCCTCTAAATACGCCACTCAGTAAGTAACAAAGATCGTTTCAGGAATGGTGAGGACTGTGATGTTAGAGAGGGTGATGGGAGGGAGAATAACATAGTGGAGGGGGCATGAACAGGAAAATCTTTCTGAAAGGGTAATGTGTAAGGTGAGGCTCAACAGATGAGAGGAAAGGTGTTGTAAAAAGATCTGGGCGCCGCATTCCAGGTGGAGGAAACTGCACATGCAAAGGCCCAGAGGTGGGAAGGAGTTTGGCTTGTTCATAGAAAAGAATGGAAGCCAGTGTGTCTGGATCAGAAGGAATCAGGCAGAAGGTAACCAGGTAACCAGGAAACAGAGCAGAGGGGCAGGCAGGAATCAGTGTCTGCGGCGCGTGGTCAGCATCAGAAGGCATTTGGGTAGTAACACAACTTTGAAGATTTGTTAAATGAGCTCCCATGCGTGTAACTGGCATTACCCATGTTATTAACCTGGGAAACCATCCTGTCTCTTACTTTTCCATTTAATCTCATGCCCATCCTCTTTGCTCACAGGAGCAAGAAGTCCAGTATCTCACTCCACATCTCCCTTCTCATAGTCCAACACTCCTGCAGACTCAGTTAATCCAAAGATCACTTCCAAACTCCAGGCCGATGGAAACCTGAGGAGTCGGGTCCATGGATAGGCAGCCCCATTTTCACCTTCCCTTATCCCCGAGGCTGCCATTAGGTTGAAAACCAGTCTGGTACCGTCAGCGTGTCTTTGTCTACAGCTATGACAAAGTCCACATAGTCCGGTCTCTACATATTCTCCTCTACATCTCAGCTACCAGGTTCCAGCCCGTCAAACACACATGCAAACATTCGAACCTTTCTCAGGTTCCCCTCTAGGGCCTTCAGGGGCTTATCCTGCATACCTGAGGTGGGGCCACTGCAATCTATTCTTAGTCCAGTGTTAAGCTGGGTCAACAGCGGAGATGCTCCTTCTCCTTGAACTGATTTTATTTCCAGAGTTTCATTTTCCTTCCCTACAACATTAGGCACCACTTGGGAATATTTCCATCCATTCAAATAGATTTCAAAATCTCATAAAGAAGGAGCTGGGAGAAGAATGAGGAATCATTGATTTTTAATAACTATATTTATTGATCTCTTACAACATTCCTGGACCCATGTTGAATAACATAAATATATATGCATGTACACATGCTATACATGGTATCTAGATGCTATATGTGTTATAAAAACATACATGTTATATATGTATGTCTATACATATTATAATATATAATTATACATTGTCTATTGTAGTTGTTTATATAATTATGTTTATATAATTAAAATATAATGTATATGAAACATACATAATTATATATTATATTATATGTATTATGTATATTTCATATGTTATATATTTTATCATACATATATTGTATAAGTTATATATTATATAAATTATAATTATTATATATTATATAAACATGTATTCAGTTATATATAATACATGGTTTACATATGTTATATAACATATAACAAATTATATAATATATAACATGTTATAATATAACAAGTTATATATTATATAACATTTATAATATAACAAATTATATTATATATGTTATATAATATAACAAGTTATATAATATATAATATGTTATATAATATAACAAGTTATATAATATATAATATGTTATATAATATAACAAGTTATATAATATATAATATGTTATATAATATAACAAGTTATATAATATATATGTTGTTAAAATAGATATTATATATTATATATGTTTTATATATAGCCTATGTTTTATATATTATATAATACATATGTTTTACATATTATATTATGTTTTACATATTATATTATATGTTTTATATAATATAATATATATGTTTTATATATATTCCTTTTTTGTTTTTGCTTTTTGGGGGTTTGAGACAGAGTCTCGCTCTGTTGTCCAGGCTGGAGTGCAGTGTGTGACCTTGGCTCACTGCAACCTCTTTCTCCCGGGTTCAAGCAATTCTCCTGTCTCAGCCTCCCAAGTAGCTGAGACTACAGGCGCCCACAACCAGGCCTGGCTAATTTTTGTATTTTCTTTAGAGGCAGAGTTTTACCACGTTGGCCGGACTGGTCTTCAACTCCTGACCCCAAGTGCCCCGCCCACCTCATCCTCCTAAAATGCCGGGATTACAGGCATGAGCCCCTGCGTCCAGCCTATATATGTTCTTTTAATCAGCACCACATCATCTAACTTTACAGATGAGAACACTGAGGCTTGGGGAGATTAAATGTGTTATCCAGATTGCACGCATGTAAGTGACATAAGCACAATTTGAAACTAAGCAATCCAACATGAGAATCCTAGCTCTACAGCCTCTCTGACCTGCTTTCTACCTAGAAACTTTCTGAGTTCTTTATGCAAAAGGATGCACTTTTTCATCTCAGAAATCCCTTTGGGCACCAGGGGTCTCTCGAAGTAGCAGCTTTTGCTGCACCCAGTTGTCACAACAACTTGCAAAGGCGATCAACACACACGACTGATCACGAGATAAAGGAAGTCTGAAGCAGTCCCCACCAAACATGCAAATTCCGTGAATGAAGATCCGTTCCTTACAGCTTTCAGCTTTGTATA
Organism: Macaca nemestrina; assembly: GCF_043159975.1. Lineage (NCBI taxonomy): Eukaryota > Metazoa > Chordata > Mammalia > Primates > Cercopithecidae > Macaca > Macaca nemestrina. The sequence goes on along the minus strand of NC_092142.1, from coordinate 16,337,949 downwards.
ATAACATCTTGGCTGTGATGATCTGTGATGACACTAATCCTTGCACAGCCCGGAGAAGATGGGCAATAGTCTTCTGGATGTCAGTGGGACTCTGGCACAAGGGCCAGCCAATTTTAATGAGCGCGACAGGAAATTCTTTGCGATGTCCTTGTGAATCTGAGGTTACAAAGACTGGCTCAGTCTGCCACAGGAAGCATGCTGGAATGCCTTCGCCCTTCTTTCGAGTTTTTCTTTCTTTCTAATAATTCTCAGTGTGAGGGAATGACTGGGCTTACATTCTTTGCTTTGGGAAAGGTTTCTATCATTGGACCTCTCTCTTCCTGCAAAAAGCCAGCTGTGAAGTGGTTCACTGAGGACCCAGCCTCTGGCATGACTGATTATGGATCAGCAGCAGCAATGCCATGAAGACTGCAGACACACTGGAGAAGCAAGGCTAATTCCCTTAGTCATTGAGCCTCCAGTTTCTATGCATGAAATGACTCTCAAAATGCCAGCTTGGTCTATTGCTTGCCTCAGAGCACCTAAGAGCATCTGAACAAAAGGAATATCTTTTTCACAGTTGTAAATGAGGAGAGGTGGGATTATACAGTAGACGAAGTGCTCTATAAGGCTGCTGAAGATCACAAATTTTTTTTTTTTTCTAGACAGAGTCTTGCTCTGTGTCCCAGGCCGGAGTGCAGTGGCGTGATCTCAGCTTACTGCAACATCTGCCTCCCAGGTTCAAACAATTCTGCTGCCTCAGCCTCCCAAGTAGCTGGGATAATGGGTGTGTGCCACCACACCCGGCTAATTTTTGTATTTTTAATAGAAACAGAATTTCACCACGTTGGCCAGACTTGAGGTCAGGTCTTGAACTCCTGTCCTCAAGTGATCCACCTGCCTTGGCCTCCCAAAGTGCTGAGATTATTTATAGCTGTGAGCCACCGTGCCCAGCCTGAAGATCACAATTCTTATCTAACTCTGCCATTCATTGGCTGGGCTACCTTGGGCATGTCCATTATCTTTCTGGTCCTTACGATCCTCATGTCTAATAGGGAGATAACAAGGTCTTTCCTACCTGCCCCACGGGGCTGTTGTGAGAGCCAAATGAGATCAAGAACACAAAAGCTCTCCGTCAACTATGAAACACTACCAGGAGTAAAGATTCACAAGGCACGAGTTGCCAGAAGGCAGTATAGCATGGTGATTAGGAGGTAAGGCTGTTAAACCAGATTACTTAGATTCCAATATAACCTCAGGATACTTAACTTTGTTTTGTGGTTTTGTTGTTTTGTTGGTGTTGTTGCTTGGTACTTTGTTTAACTTTTAGAAACAGGGTCTCGCTCTGTTGCCCAGGCTGGAGTGCAATGGGCACGATCATAGTTCACTGTAGCCTTGAATTCCCGGGCTCAAGCCATCCTCCTGCCTCAGCCTGTGGAGTAGCTGGGACTACAGGTGTGCACCACCACACCTGGATAATTTATTTAATTTTTGTGGAGACAAGGTCTTGCTTTCTTGCCTAGGCTTGTCTCGAACTCCTGACCTCAAGCAATCCTCCCACCTTGGCCTCTGAAAGAGCTGGGATTATAGGTGTGAGTCACTGCACCCGGCCAATTTAAATTCTTTAAGCCTCAGTTTTTCCATTTGTAAAGTGAGCATAGTAATAGTACATTCGTCACAGAGTTGGTTTGTGGATAGGATAAGGTGATGCATGTTTACTAGAAATCAAGACAGAAGGGTTATGATTCACTGAAAAAAACCTAGGCTGGGTGTAGTGGCTCACACCTGTAATCCCAGCACTTTGGGAGGCTGAGGCAGGACGATGAATTGAGGACAGAAGTTCTAGACCAGACTAGGCAACATAGTGAGACCCTGTTTCGACTAAATAAATAAATAAGCCAGCAATGGTGGCATGAACCTGCAGTCCAAGCTACTCAGGAGGCTAAGGCGGGAGGATCACCTCAGCCCAGGAACTGGAGGCTGTAGCGAGTTATAATTGTGCCACTACACTCCAGTATGGGTGACAGAGTGAGATCTTCTCTCTATCAAAGAAAAAAAGAAGAAGGGGAGGAAGAAGGAAGTCCGCACTACTCCCTGTAGGAAGAGTAGACAAGCTAAAGAGCCCTAGAAAAGACTTGTCCCCATGCTTTTCTCTAGAATGAAGACTCCAGTAAATTATACCAGTGCTCCAGCCATTGTCAAGCCTGGAGCTCAGCCTCCACGGTATCTGTTGTGATTAGTGTTCAAAAGCATAACTGGAACTAAGAAGAAACAAGATGCTCCAGGTCTGCCCTTCAGCCTTCCTTCCAAGTAGCAGCATCACGATTTGATGATTTGACCCCTTCTTCTACCATCTCAATTTTGAAATCTGTTTCCAATTCCTGTTACCTTAGAGAACACCGTCAGATGTCCATTGGATATCTTGGATTCATTTCTTTCCAAAAATGAATTTATCTTGCCTTCCAAATAATTTTCCTCCTAATTTTTAGCTCACTTTCTCTGTGAATATCATCACCATTCACCCAGTTACCCAAACCAAGAGCCTGAACAACATCTTTGAGTCCTTCTCCATTATACCCTACCTTCAACCAATTGCCACCTTCTCTTTTATATACCTCCTTAAGCCACGGCCTTAATTTGGGAATGATCGTTTCTCATTTGGACTTGACTTCATGGTCAGATATTGCATCTAGAGATCCAGCCATTGCATCCTAATTCAAGACCAACGACAGGAAAAATGGGCAAAGAAATATATAGTCCTCCTTCTGAGAAAATGTCCTTATCACCCTTCTCTTGCATTCCTTGGCCAAAGCTAAATCACATGGCTTAGGTAGCTTTATGAGAGATTGGGAAATTAGAGGGTTTTGGGGTTTGTTGTTGTTGTTGTTGTTGTTATTTAAAACAGAGTCTATGTCACCCTAATTAAAATCAGTGTTTCATCTTTTATTCTTCCTCAAATATTCAGTGTTAAAGTCACTAAAGGGGACCAACCAAGGTAAGCAACAATGAGAGGGGACAGGACAGAGATCTGGCATGGGGTGTTGAAGCCTAGAATTGGTGCATAACCTGGTTCTAGTCATGAAAAAGCATCAGACAATCCCCAAATGAGAGCTCTTATACAACATAAATGGCCTGTATCTTCAAAGGTATCAAGGTCAAGAAAGTAACAAAGAGACTGATGAATCTTCTGGAATAAGACACGACAACTAAATGCTATGATAATCTTGCCCTGCAAGATTTTAAAACACATTATTGGGACAGTCAGTGAAACCTGAATGGGGCCTTTGGATTAGATGGTGGTAATGTATCAATGTTATAGTAATTTCCTGACTTTAATGGTCATATTATGGGCATATAGGAGAAGGTCCTTATTGCAAGAAACACACAGTAAAGTATTAGGAAATGATTCCAGGAGAGGGAAAACTTAATTGTATTATTCTTGCAACTATTCTCTCAGTTTGAAATTTCCCCCCCGAAAATAAGGTGTTATTTCAGAGAAGAAAAGGCAATGTGGATGTTCCAATATGTAAATAGTAGACTCCACCACAGATGGTATTTAAATAATGTATCAGAAGAGGTCATCCCAAGGAAGTAATATTGAAATCCAAAGATAGAAAGCCACCCATGTGAAGAGCAAGGAGACAAAGTTTTCAGGCAGAAGGAACATGTGAGAAGTAGCTGAACTTGTTTTCAGAGTTATAACCCTAGCAATATGGTTGAAAATAACAAAGAACTAGCAATGTGGTTGAAATAAACAAACTGCTATTCTTTCAGAAACATGAGTAAGCACCACCGTGTGCAGGAATTTGCAGCAGTCAGCTAGATGCTGTAAAACAAACAACCCCAAATCCCAGCAAGAACTTATTTCTCTGCCATGCCTGTATAGCTTGACTGGAGCAGCCCTGCTGGAGGTTGCAGGTCTGAAGATATGTTGGGGTGGCTCTGCTCTAGATGCATCTCATTTTTCTAGGACCAGCAAACAACGAAGTCATGTTTTTCTCACAGAGAAATCAAAAGCACAAGAAGGCAAACTCATCACACAAGAGCATTACAAGCCTTTCATGAGGGTTACGTCCTCTCACATCCCATTAGCCAAAAAAAGGTAAGGTCAACTCAGCAGTCAAAGGGTGGGGAAGTACACTAGGCCATCTCTCAGGGAAAAGGAAGTCACATGGCCTAGCTGAACATCAGTGATGTAATAGGGGAGGGAACAAATATTTACTAAACAATAGTCTAATCTATCATAAAGCTCAAATACTTCACAAAAGAGTCACCCTTAGAAATAGCTTTTATCTCATCTATTTTATGGATGAGTGGGGAAGAAGGATGGCAAAGCCCCTTTGAGAATTTTATATACCCTAGACACAATCACTTTTGGAGGTCTCACTAGACAGCATTTGAAACATGTTACAAATTTGCCTGTATCCTATGTTAAATGGATTTTTGGCTCTAAACATTTTTTGAGAACATTTTAAAATTCTGCTCCTGAAATGATTTGGCAACAGACGATTTATTTAATTTTTGATTGGATGTGATTTCTTGGTAATTGTGCATATTCAGGAGCTCTAGAACGTGAGAAATTCTAACTATCCACGTTTTTCAGAGGTAATGAAATCCCTAGGAACATTAAATTTACCAATTAGTGATATTGACAAAGCAGCACAGTTTGTAGGTAATTTTTTTTTTTTTTTTTTTTTTTTTTTTAGAAGGAGTTGCACTCTTGTTGCCCAGGCTGGAGTGCAGTGGCATGATCTCAGCTCACTGCAACCTCCACCTCCCAGGTTCAAGAGATTCTCCTGTCTCAGCCTCCTGAGCAACTGGGATTACAGGTATGCACCACCATACGCAGCTAATTTTTGTATTTTTAGTAGAGACAGGGTTTCACCATGTTGGTCAGGCTCGTCTCCAACTCCTGACCTCAGGTGATCTGCCTGCCTCGGCCTCCCAAAGTGCTGGGATTACAGTAGTGAGCCACCATGCCCAGTGTAGGTAATTTTTAAGATATTCATTAATTTCAATTTTTTCATTTTCTCTCTTGCATTTTTAAGCCAATGTCTGTGTGTGTGTGTGTGTGTGTGTGTGTGTGTGTGTGTGTGGTGTTTTTTGTTTGATTATTTGTTTTTTTGGTCTCAAATCTTGAAAAACGTATAGGTCCCAGGAAGACCCTGTGCCTAATGGATTAAAAATGCACACGTTGCCTGGAATCAAAGTTAAATGTTATTGGTTGGGAAATGGATACCCTCCCACTCCAGACTCCTCACCACAGGAAAATAAGAGCAGCTAACTCCAACAGAACCCAATTCATTTAGGAGGCTTTCTGCCTCTGCACAAGGGTGAATGGTTTGGGTTTGCTGCTCAGCAGAGCCCTTCATCTCATTCACGAAGCCATTCACACTGTATCCACTCCATTTGTAAGACAAATAAAAATGTCATCTTCCAATCTTGGCTCATTTCATCTTATATGAAAAGTCTCCCGTCCAATGCCTGGCCATCATTTCCCTGTTGTGATTAAAAAAACAGCAGGTAATAAAAGCCAGGGTAACGGTTGGTCCTCTAAGGACCAAAATATGATTGAAGAAGCAATAACTTACCCCAGTGCCCCCAGGGAAAGTTGTCTCAATAATGTAACAAAGCTATACTTAATGGCAACAGAGCACGTTTCACTGATACTACACCATAAACTGTCTGCTTTCAATTAGTTGCCTACGTATCAAAGGGGAGTCAACATATATTTACAGCAATCATTTCTATGTATACAAGATGCCACAAAAATGTAGCTTTCTGCTCCTTCTGGTCATTTGGCCACATGGGAATAATCACCAACCATAGATGCAATTCTGGAAAAGTCACTAATGCTCATCTCTATGGTTGCAAGTGATTATCAGGCTTCTATTTCATGCCAAGCACTTTACATATGTAAATAATGGTGCATGCTTTGAATGAGGTCATGTTTTTTGACCTACAATCCCCACTGGCTGCTGCAGCACCCGGCACATATTAGCCACTCAAGAAATTCTCATTGAGTGAATAAATGAAAGATTCAATGGCTCTGAGACCCTGCCTTTCAGATTATCAGCATCATGATCCTGCTTCTCTTTTTTTGAGACCCCTACTCTCTCCCTTCCCCAATATCTCTTAGTGAATATTGGGGGATGGCTCACCTGAACTGCCCCATGATTTCATGCCTCTGTTTGCGCCATTACCTGTCGCCTTACCTGGTCACAGTCATTCCTTCCAAAGCCACTATTCACATCTCTATCAGAGGCTCTGCAGTTCTGGGGCTCCTGCCTCTTGGGATAAGGCTAGCACTGTCACACCAGGTGTGATGGTTAATATTGAGTGTCAACTTGATTGGATTGAAGGAGGCAAAGTATTGATCCTGGCTGCGTCTGTGAGGATGTTGCTAAAGGAGATTTACACTTGAGTCAGTGGACTGGGAGAGGCAGACCTACCCTCCATCTGGGTGGGTAGCATCTAATCAGCTGCCAGCGTGGCTAGAATAAAGCAGGCAGAAGTTGGAAAGAGCAGACTTGCTGAGTCTTCTGGCCTTCATCTTTCTCCTGTGCTGGAGGCTTCCTGCCCTGGAACGTTGGACTCCAAGTTCTTCAGCTTTTAGACTCTTGGACTTACTACACCAGTGGCTTGACAGGGGCTCTCGAGCCTTTGGCCACTGACTGAAGGCTGCACTGTAGGCTTCCCTACTTTTGAGGTTTTGGGACTCGGACTGTTTTCCTTGCTCCTCAGCTTGCAGACGGCCTATTGTGGGACTTCACCTTGTGACCGTGTGAGTCAGTACCCCTTAATAAACCCCCTTCGTATATACATCTACCCTATTGGTTCTGTCCCTCTACAGAACTCTGAGTAATACACCGGGCCAGCAGAAGGGAGACATTCGCTTTCCTGGACATTTTCTATTCAGTGTACATTTGCTCAATGAAAAAAATCAGGTTGCAATACATATATAAATAGAACACACAGAAAGACGTAAGTATTTTTTTAAAAGAATCAGGGCCGGGCGCGGTGGCTCAAGCCTGTAATCCCAGCACTTTGGGAGGCCGAGACGGGCGGATCACAAGGTCAGGAGATCGAGACTATCCTGGCTAACACGGCGAAACCCCGTCTCTACTAAAAACACAAAAAATTAGCCGGGCGAGGTGGCGGTGCCTGTAAACTCCCAGCTACTCGGGAGGCTGAGGCAGGAGAATGGCGGGAACCCGGGAGGCGGAGCTTGCAGTGAGCTGAGATCCGGCCACTGCACTCCAGCCTGGGCAACAGAGCAAGACTCCATCTAAAAAAAAAAAAAAAAAAGAATCAGAAACATATGCCCCCAAATGCTAATATGATTACATCTGGGTGGTTAATATTTATTTTCTGTTTCTATTCTCTTTGTGTTTCCCCAAATTTGCTTGTTGACAGCAGGTGTGCATTGCTTTTGGCCAATACATGTTTGGCTTATTTAAAGATTTATCTTGATGGTAGCCAGGTGTGGTGGCTCACACCTGTAATCCCAGAACTTTGGGATGCCAAGACGGGCAGATCACCTGAGGTCAGGAGTTCAAGACCAGCCTGGCCAACAGGGTGAAACCCCATCTCTATTAAAAATACAAAAATCAGTCTATCTTAAAAGATATATATATATATATATATCAGCTGGGCGTGGTGGCATGTGCCTATAATCCCAGCTACTCGGGAGGCTGAGACATGAGAATTGCTTGAACCTGGGAGGCGGAGGTTGCAGTGAGCTGAGATCGTGCCACTGCACTCCAGCCTGAGCAAGAGTGAGACTCTGTCTTGATTTAAAAAAAAAAAACAAAAAAACAGTTATCCTGATGGCAGTTCAGGAACTTGGGAGTCGAGGGCTGTTCTCCTGAAACCTTATAAGAACCCTCAGGTGGGTTAGGCCACCCGCTCACCAATACCCCATTTATGGGTGGAGGGAAAGGTGGAGGAGACCAATCAAGCCACCAGCAGTGGCCTCATTCTCAAATAAAACTTAGTCCCAGTTAGAAGCCAACTTAACCATGGAGAGGAAAGAGTTCATCAGATAGGACTAAACCTGCTCACTTCCTTCCGAGAACCACCCCAAGGCTTCATTTCCCAGGCGACAGGAGCCACCCAGCTCCAAAGTGCTGTTTTCTGTCTTCTGGTGACTTTTCTCTTGTTGTTTCTCAAGAATAAGCCTTCGTTGTTCCAAGTAAACATCTCAAATGCACACATTCTTAAAATAGTAAGTCATTTATCCACCTGGGCATCCAACAAATTATTACGCAGTGAACACCCATGAGGGACCGGCTGCTGTGTTCAGTGTTGGGGACACCACAGGGGGCCACCCACAGACTTGGTTCCTGCCATCATGGAGCTCTTGGTCCAGTGGAGGAATTAGACATGAACCAAATAAAACACAGTCACGAATGTAAAATCAGAAACTAGAGTAGGTGCTCTTGAAACGGACTTTGCAAAATTATGACTGAGACAGTGAAAGAGATCTAACTTAATCGATTCCATCTTGCTTCTAACCTCCAAGCTGTCCTTGTTCATTCTTGGCTGTAGGCCGACCTAACTTTGGGAGAAACTTAGTTCATAGTTCATAGTTTATCCTTCAAAGCAAAGATGACAACAGCCGTTTCCCAAAGCAGACCTCCTTCTTGCCTGGGGACTAGATTGCCTTCGTTAGGACTAAAATTAGCCACGAGATTAGAAATTATGGTTTAGGAGTCAGGCAGCTGGAGGTTACAAGACCCTGACCTTCTCTAAACTGTTCCTAAGCTCAGTGCTTGAGATATTTTGCAGACCCTGAACTTGATGGATCAGCTGGCACCACCCAGATCGATAAACTGGCTCATCGGATCTTGTGGCCCCGACCCAGGAACTGACTCAGCACAAGAGGACAGCTTCGACTCCCTGTGATTTCTTCACTGACCAATCTGCACTCCCGGATCACTGGCTTCCGCTCCCCACCCCTACCAAGCTGTTCTTAAAAACTCTGCTCCCAGAATGCTTGTGGAGACTGATTTGAGTGATAATAAAACTCCAGTCTCCCGCAACACCCCTCTGCATGAATTACTCTCTGTGTTGCAATCCCCCTGTCTTGATAAATTGGCTCTGTCTAGGCAGTGGGCAGGGTGAACCCAATGGGCGGTTACACTCTATTGGGAAGGAACACAGGGAGTTGTGGAAGGCTTCCAGAGGAAGTGCCTGAGCTCTGAAGAATGAGCGGGCATTAAGTGGGCAGGCAATGCGGATGAAGGTGGTTCACCAGTAGGAAGAGCATGTGCAAGGGTACTGTGCAATGTGCTACCGCCCAGGGAGACAGGACAAGACAAGTGGGCTCTGAGGCTGGGGACATAAACAGGGTCCTGGCCATGGAGGGCCTAGTAAACCCCATGGAGGATGTTTGCTCTTTATCCTAACATCAACATGAAGTGATTAGAAGGTAGCAAGCCCTTGATTAACCAATGATTCTAGATCCTTCTCCAAACTTCCCTTTTAGGGAAAGGAAGCCTAGAAGTCAAAACATAAGGTAGTGGGATTTCAGTTGAAAAGGTGTCCAGGGTCTGCCTCAGGGAAGTCTATCTTTGGGTCCATCTCAAACACTATATTAATTGCCCCTATAAATCTTTCATTACGTGCCAGGCATTGTGATGATGTACGCTTTATATCCATTAGCACATTTAAGCCTCACCACAAGACTTAGGTCCAATCATTATGCCCATTTCACAGATGAGGAAACTGAGGTTCAGAGGGGCTTGTAACATGTCCTAAATGGTGTAGCTAGTAAATGGCAATGCCAAGGCTCAAATCCCTTCAAAGTTTCTCTCTCCAAAGGTCATTCTCCTTTCCCTAAGCCAGATGCTGGTGCATCTGGGGTCCTGGAAACTAGGAGATGATTTTCAGAATTATAAGACTCAGGCCCTGCAAGCTTCTTAATCATCAAAGAAAGTCTGGAAACAGAAGAAGACGCTTGCAGGAAGCTGCCACAGAAGAGAACATTTTACACAGAGGAACAGCATGAAGAACCAAACCTATGTGGCATCCCCTAGGGGCCATGAATATAGCAGGGAGGTAACCACAGAGTTGGGGAGAGACCCAGAGAGAGGCAGGACAGATACAGTAGGTCCTGAAGGTACGTTAAATAAAGCCACAGTGACACGGCAATCAGGAATGGCAAGGGAGCCACAGACACACGCGATTAGACACAACAATCATGTTTTCAAGGCACAGCCCACTTAGAGAACACAGGAAGATGCTTTATCCAACCTCCGCCTGCAATCTGAGCTTGAAAAAGGTGCATTGTCGTCAACTTCCCTTTGGGCAAAAGACAGAGGCAAAGGAAGAGATACTTCACCCACTTTTTAATAAATGTGTCTTGGGGAGAGAGTTGGCCCATATAGCACTGTCTCCAAGATCTAAGACTCCATGTGGCTAGTGGCACGGGAGACAACGGGACCAACAGGACATTGGTTGGAATCACAAGTCACACCTTCAGTAAACCAGAGGAGTCATTTTTCTCTCCCTTGTTGACTCTGGACCCTGGAGAAATGCCATGGAAATTCATGGGAAGAGGAGTTGAAGGTAGACAGCACCTGGATATTATTTCTGCCAGCCCATTTTAGTTCATTTGGCAAACATTTTACATTTGCAAGTTGACATCGTTTAATAATAACTGTCAATGTCAATAATCAATGCCATCATAACAGCACAAATACCCTTGTGGGTTTGGGGTTGGGAGGGGTACAGTGGGGACTGATTTCTTTGTCTCCTGTCGTTTCAGTGGTTATAAATAACGATGATAATAATTTATATTTGTCTAGCTTTGTGATTGCAGAGAGCTTTAGGTTTCCTGAGAGCTTTCACCTGTATTACTTCAGCTGATCCCTCTACAATGTGGAGTATCTATTTTGGCCCCTTCTGGGAACCTGAGGTTTGACAAGGTCAGGAAAGGCCACACTACGGCCTGTTCCTACAACAGGAACCACAGATGAAAATCCTTGCAGAGAGTCCAGGCAGACAACGTAAGTAACGAAAGAGGGAGGAATGAGAAGCAGTAGGAAATGGTGGGGTCTGTGGTGAATTGGAGTGCATGCCCCATTGAAAGACGGGGGTAGCTGCCTATCTTTTACCTACCAACTGTCTCCATGTGGGAACATGGGCCCAATGCTGTCAGAGCTTCTAATATGTTAAGAGAAGCTAAAAGCCAGATGCTATGTAAATCTCCCAATTTTTAAATGATTGCAACTGGATTTTGAAAACACTATACCAAACAAAGTACATTTGAGGACTGGAAACAGCCCTTGGCCCTCAGCTTGCAACCTCTAAAGCCATACCTTAGAGGAATTTCTTATGTTGGAACTTCTTGGAGATGACGAAAGGGACCATTACAATCCACCAAGCCACATTCAAAAGACCACTCTTTACAGCTTTATTATGTATTGGGATTCACGTGGTTGCTGTTGACAAGACCTCAATGCAAGCTGACTTCAACAAAATGGAGAATTTATTAAATGAAAGTTAAAGGAAAGATTAAACAACCAAATCACAGAAAAGATGGAGAAGAGATTTGGCTTCAGGAACAGCTGGAGCCAGGACCCTGGAGGTCACCACACCTCATAAGTCCCTGTCTTTCATCTCTGTTTCCCTCTGCACATCAGAGTCATCTCTTCCACTGCAGAATGACCTCCTCCTCAGTCACAAAGTTTCTGAGTTCCATGTTGTGGTCCTCTTGTCATCAGAGAAGTGACTGATTAACATTTTCCGTTGTACATAGGAAAACCCTGATTGCAGCAGTTTAGTACAGGTGCCTATCACTAGACCAATCACCTGTGGCCATAAAGACAGGTATCATAGTTCATAATGAGCCCAGCTTCACTGAGGTATCTCCCTCTTAGTTAACAACTTTGGCCAGGGGTCAATACGGAGGAACACAGCAGCCCCCACCAAGACCATGTGGAACATGGGGCCACTGCAGGAGAAAGGACACACGAACCAGAGACCCACCTCTAGTTCATTTGTTATTTTATAGGCAGTGACTTCAAAAGGCGGGTGGCTGCCCTGCTGTTCTGCACAGATCAGTTCCCAGCTGCCAGGGGTGTTGGGCTCACTGCTGAGTCCTCCCCAGAAATTGCTCTTGACCAAAGGGAGTTGCCTCGCCCAAAGTTATACCCCTAGGGCACAGTCCATATCTCATGACTGCTTGATGTCCAATACAAAGGCCTGGCACACAAGCCTCAACTTGGAGGAAGATTGCAGGGTTTTTCCAGCCTCAAAGCTCTGAATGGGATCAGCTGAGTACTCTACCTCACCTAGTCATTGTTCAGCTTCTCCCTTTACCTAATCTGCACTTGATACGGGTTGGCTGTGTTCCCAACCAGATCTCATCTTGAATTGTAGCTCCCACAATTCCCACCTGTTGTGGGAGGGACCCGGTGGGAGGCCATCAAATCATGGAGGCAGGTCTTTCCCATGCTGTTCTCATGATCATGAATAAGTGTCACGAGACCTGATGGTTTTATAAAGGGGAGTTTCCCTGCACAAGTTCTCTTCTCTTGTCTGCTGCCATGTGAGACATGCCTTTCACCTTCCACCCATGATTGTGAGGCCTCCCTAGCCACATGGAACTGTGAGTCCATTAAAGCTCATTTTCTTTGTAAATTACCCAGTCTCAGGTATGTCTTTATCAGCAGTGTGAAAATGGACTAATACAGCATTCTTTCATAGGAGCACCACCCTAGCAAACTTCCCGGAGGCAAGTCTCCATCTCAGAGTCTGTTTCCCAGGAACCCAACCTAAGATCATTGATACCAAGTGTGGTCCCAGGATCAGACTTGAAAATATGTTTTGAAGCTGGTTCACCCACTGGCTGGCAGTTAAAGCCCATCATTGGTGGAAGGGGAATGCTAATCTCTTGACCTGCTGTACTGGTGCAATTGTTAACCTATTCACTAGAGATGATTGGGGGTGGGGCACTGGTGGAAGGGTGGGTGTAATCCCTCAGGAGTTTGAGAAGTTCAAGACAAATAGTATCAGGGCTAGGACTAGGGGGAAGCAAGTGAATTGCTTCAAACCAGCTCCAAAACGTATTTTTGAGTCTGTTCCTGGGACCATGCTTGGTGTCAGTGCTCTTAGGTTGGGTTCCTGGGAAACAGACTCTGAGATGTAACAGTGCAATTATTCTAAGGGCAAGGGTGGATTAGAAGCCAAGGATCCTGACTCACAGGGAGACTTGCCTATGGGAAGTTTTCTGGGGTGATGCTCCTGTGGAAGAGTGCTGTATGTATTAGTCCATCTTCACACTGCTTAACATGTAAGGAGGCAGTCATTCTCAAGGTCATGCAAGTTCAGACTCTGCACTTACATGCACCTGTGAGCACCTCCTTAAATTTTTCACCCTAGGTGCATGACGGTCCTCACCCTAGTCCAGGCTCTAAAGAGTGGTATAAGAATAATGAAATCTAATGGCTGTTTCTGGGGGTTTTCAATGCAATAGAGGACGATAAATGCCCGAGAATGATTAATCACCAACAAACTACGGGAGAAAACCAGAGGGCCTCCTTAGCAGCAAAGAGAGACTCTGTTGCCTGCAATGAGAAGGTTAAAAAAGCTGCAGGCCAAGCCCAGGTCTTAATAAGAAAGGTAGTGGAACTCTGGAGAAGGCTGAATTCTCAACTCCAGCAAATCTACAATGCCAAGGTCACACCCCTAAGTCGGGAAGGAGACTGACACTTGGAAAGGAGGTATCTGGATCGACTCACTCAAGACTCTTGGAACCCAGTTCCCCCTGGGCCCCTGATTCTGCATTCCTCCCTATGAAGGTAACCCATTTCTCCCTATTAAGGGCAGATGCCCCCTGCCTTGGCTAAGATGATGCTCAGGACTCCATCTTGTAAGACCAAAGATACTTCCCTTAAGATTTATCCTCCTCTCACCTCCTGGCCACCAGACCCCCAAACTACAGTCAAAACATAACCTAGCTGGGAAACGTTTTTGGTATGCCAAGAGAAGAAAGGGACTCTCAAAAAATTGCAGGCTGTGCACGGTGGCTCACGCCTATAATCCCAGCACTATGGAAGGCCGAGACAGTGGATAACCTGAGGTCAGGAATTACAGAACAGTCTGACCAACATGGAGAAACCCGATCTCTACTAAAAATACAAAAATTAGTTGTGCGTGGAGGTGTGTGCTTGTAATCCCAGCTACTTGGGAGGCTGAAGTGGGAGAATCACTTGAATCTGGGAGATGGAGGTTGCAGTGAGCTAAGATCATGCCACTGTACTCCAGCCTGGGTGACAGAGCAAGACCCTGTCTCAAAAAATAAAAATAAAAATTGCTGCAGCACCCAGCCAACATGTACTTTGCAGAAGTCAGAAGCATATATATCAGACCACTTCCTGAGGGTGTTGGATCTTGGAAGGTGGAATATAATATTGTCAAAAGGAGAAGTTATCAGAATGAGGCATTCTCCCATGATACAAGACTTCATAAACTAGCAAGGATATAGGACAAACGTGCTGCTTAGAGTGGTCCAAAGCCATGGGAAAAGGGATGGGTCATAGTGAGTGCAGTGGAAACTCTGGAACAGCAATGGCAGACAGTGGTGGAAGGAAGCCAAAGGCCCAGCAAAGCGGACATATTAGAGTGGATATACTGCATACTCCCAGAAAACCCACTAATAGATTATGTTGCATGGGAAAACTGAGAGGACACTTTGATATGATTTAGATGTTTGTCCCCTCCAAATCTCATGTTGAAATTTGATCCCCAGTGTTGGTGGTGGGGTCTGACAGGAGGTATTGGATTATGGGGGTGGATCCCTCATGAATGGCTTAGCACCACCCACTTGGTGATGAGTTCTCAGTTCATGGACATCTGGTTGTTCTAAAGAGTCTTGGACCTCCCCTGCCTCTCTCTTGCTCCTGTTCTCACCACGTGACATGCTGGTTCTCCTTCATCTTCTGCCATGATTGTAAGTTTTCTGGGACCTCACCAGAAGCAGATGCCAGTACCACACTTCTTGGACAGCCTGCAGAATAGTGGCCCCAAATAAAGCTTTTTTCCTTGCAAATTACCCAGCCTCAGGTATGTCTTTATAGCAATGCAATAATGGCCTAATATACACCGTGTACATTTAGCAAAGTAAGAAGGCATGTGCCGATGGGGATCTCTGCATAACTGACATGCTCACTGGCGGCTGTCTTCCGCAAGATGAGCGGAGGTGGCAGCTCCTGTTGTAGAAGTGGGCTCCCTGACAGCATTGAAGGTAATGGAATCCCAAATGAACAGAGGCTGGGTGGTGGCGCTTAGTCATCAGAAGTAACAGTGCAATTATTCTAAGGGCAAGGTTGGATTAGAAGCGAAGGATCCTGATTCACAGGGAGCTATGGAGATGGCTGATAGAACACGGTGTCTTGCTTGCAAAATAGAAGGACAGTCAAGGGTATTGATCAAACATTTCAATCAAAATAAATGATGAATGGCAGCCGCCCAATAAGAAATATCAATATGGCCAGATGTGGTGGCTCCTGCCTATCTACAATTCCAGAGCTTTGGGAGGTCAGGAGTTTGAGACTGCAGTGAGCTATAACTGTGCCACTGCACTCCAGCCTGGGCCACAGAGCAAGACCCTGCCAATCAATGAATCAATCATCAATGTTTTGCCCAGTTTGCAGATCACAGTCAGTTTCCGCAATAGAAACCAATGACCCGCCTTCATTCACACCTTTTTTAAATGCAAATACTTATAGATATTTGCAAATACTCATGAAATATCACAGCTTAAGTGGTGATAGATGGATTAAATTGTTTATAGGCAGTGTGAGCACCCCTAGAGGAGTGAGGGAGACCTACAAGGGAGGCAAAGAGGGGTGGAGGGGCAAAGAAACATGACCGTTGCTCTTTAATAATGCCCACCAGCCCTGACTCTAGAGGATGAAGAATAGCGAGCAGGTGTTTGGAGCTCAGTAACTAGCAGACGCGGTAATGTCCATAGGAGCACTTAACAATCCAAACACCTCACTCCTTCTGTTCTGTAATCTACACTTTGGCAACCCCAAAGACAAGGGTTCAAACCCAGAAGGCACAAGCAAACGTTGAGATAGAAACAGCCCCTGACAACACTCCCAGGTGCCAAGACACAATCCCTGTCTGCCACACCCCCAACACGTCCTTTGCCCTCGGAGTTTAACCGGAATTTGGTGAAGAGTGGCAGAGGCCAGAGGGACCCCAGGGGTGGACATGCAATGTCTTATAAACTCTTGTTTCTTAAGTTAAATTTTATTTACTATTATTATTTTTATTAGAGATAGAGTATTGCTCTGTCGCCCAGGCTGGAAGGCAGTGGCACAATCCTAGCTCACTGCAGCCTCGAACCCCTAGGCTCCAAGGATGCTCCTGCCTCAGCCTACCGATTAGCTCGAACTACAGGCGTGTGTCACCATGCCTGGCTAGCGTTAAAAATGTTTGTAGAAATGGGGCCATCTCGCTATGTTGCCCAGGCTGGTCTCCAACTCCTGGGCTCAAGCAATCCTCCCCGCTCAACATCCCAATTCGCTAGAACTACAGGTGTGCACCACCACACTTGGCTACAAACTCTCCTTGTCACCCCCGTTGATAGGTCTCTTTCCTTCACAGGCTGAGACAACTCTGATTCATCTCTGAATCCCCAGGACAGGACCTGCCCAGGGAATGGGGCTCAGACATGTACGCTGGGACATACCCAGCTTTGGGGGCTCAGCCTCCTTGTCTGCAAAAAGAGTTCCCCCCACAACAGGAAATTCCCTAAGCCTAAGGACAGGGGGTGATGGAAAGATGGATGGATGGGCAGATAGATGGATGGAAAAACAATGGACAGTTGGAAACAGACAAACTTTGTGGATGAGCAGAAACAAGCCTCATTCTCACCGGACGATGGGACAGCCTGGGGGAGGGGCGGGACCCACCAAGGCTCCTAGGTGACCCCCAGCAATCGGACAAGAGAGTTTATAAACCAGCCTCAGAGTTTTAGGAGCATCGTAAGCTGCAGAGTGCATGGGTCCTCAGCGGGAAGCATCTCCTTCCCCATCCCTGTTCTCTCTCCTGGGGTCACCCATCAAGCTAATCACATGTCCACCCCTGGGGTCCCTCTGGCCTCTGCCACTCTTCACCAAAGTACGGTTACACTCCGAGGGCAAAGGACGTGTTGAGGGTGTGGTAGACAGGGATTGTGTCTCAGCAGAGAGGGCACAGCACTCACAAAATAGCTTCAGTCGTTCCAGGGTCCACAGATGTACCCAAAGAGGCACCCCACATCACAACATAGCCTAAGCCTGGAGTAGGGTGAGCACTGCTCAGTCCTGCCCAGAGGACTAGCTGAGGGGGCCTAAGCTCTAGCTGTGAGCCCACCTGCCCATTCCATCCACCACCCACCTGAAACTGTTCTGTCGACCCCCAGCAATTAGTCCTGGTGCCAGGCACAGAACAGATGCTCAAAAGATATGGTTGATTCTGTCTGGGTACAGTGACTCACGCCTGTAAACCCAGCACTTCACGAGGCTGGGGTGGGAGGACTGCTTGAGGCCAGGAGTTCAAGACCAGCCTGGGCAACATAGCGAGATCCCCATCTCTGTAAAAATTAAAATTAGCTGAGCATTATGGTGTGCGCCTGTAGTTCCAGCTACTCGGGAGACTGAGGTGGAAGGAGAGTTTGAGGCCAGGAGTTTGAGGCTGCAGTGAGCTATGATCATGACACTGCACTCCAGCCTGGGAGACAGAGCAAGACCCATTAAAAAAAAAAAAAAAAGATATGGTTAATCTGCCTTTGTTGGTTACAAATCAATACATTTGTATTATTGTAATAAATCTGTCTTTATTGATTACAAGGCACTTTCTCATCCCCCATCACCTAAGACACCTGCATAAAGATCGCCTGAGGTATAAAGACCATTTCCTTGCCACAGGTCACACAGAGGAAAAGAGACAGAGCCAGGATTTAAACCCCTGCCCATGGCTTTCATTCCTTTGCTGCATCCTTGCAGACCTGAGGCCCACCTGGATGAAGAACAGGGGGTGGACATTGGCAGTGCTCACCAGGGGAGGCATGTCTTGTGCAGGGAAGCATTTGAGCACCTGTCCATGCTCAGCAGGTCTCTGTTTGTTTCCCTGTATCTTCATCCAAACCAGCTTCTCACACCCCCACGGCCACCACCACTCCTGGCCTCTACCTGGGCCTTTTAATGCCCCTTCCTCATTCC
Organism: Macaca nemestrina; assembly: GCF_043159975.1. Classification (NCBI taxonomy): domain Eukaryota; kingdom Metazoa; phylum Chordata; class Mammalia; order Primates; family Cercopithecidae; genus Macaca; species Macaca nemestrina. The sequence goes on along the minus strand of NC_092142.1, from coordinate 16,319,749 downwards.
TCAAGACCCCACTGGGGTCCCTTCCCTGATGGCCTGCTGGCCTCCTGCCCTCCTTCCTGACCTCAGCCTCCTCTGATTTTCAACAGCCTGGGGTTGCAGGCTGAGCTCAACATCTGGCAGGGACCTGGAAGAAGTGACCTCTGCAGGGCCCACACTCTCTGGGTGTCATATTTTGGGGCTATTATCACAACATACCATAGACTGGGTGATTTATAAATGACAGAAATGTGTTCATCACAGTTCTGGAGGCTGGGATGTCCCAGATCAAGACGCCTGCAGATTCAGTGCCTGGTGAGGAGGGCTCGCTCTGCATCATAGGGCTCGCTCTGCATCATAGTACCTTGTTACCGTGTCCTCATACAGCAGAAGAGGCAAAGGCGCTTGCTCAAGCCCCTTTTATAAAAGGGGGTGCTAATCCCATTCATGAAGGTTGATTCCTCATGAATTAGTCACTTCCTAAAGGCCCCCTCTTACTACTATCACATTAGGTATTAGGTTCCAACAGAGGAATTTAAGGGGAACACTGACCTTCAGAGCATAGCACCAGATGTCTATTTGGGGGAGCCCCCTCATATTTGTGGTGTTTTTTTTTGTTTTTTTTGGTTTTTTTTGTTTTTTTTTTTTTGAGGCAGGGTCTGGCTCTGTCACTCATGCTGGAGTGCAATGGCGGAATCACAGCTCACTGCAGCTTTCAACTCCTGGGCTCAAGGGATCCTCCCATCTCAGCCTCCCCCGTAGCTAGGACCACAGGTGTGCACTACCACATCCGACTAATTTTATTTTAGTTTCCTTGTAGAGACAGAGTCTCACCATGTTGCCCAGGTTGATCTCGAACTCCTGACGCAAGGCAATCCTGCCACCACCTCAGCCTCCCAAAGTGCTGGGATCACAGGTGTGAGCCATCGAGCCCAGCCAACCCCCTCGTATTTGATCCAGGCATTAAGCTTCCTGGCAAGACCAGCAGCTCCCTGCACCTGAGGCAGGCCTGAGTTTCAGAAGCTGCTTTTCATTCTCAGATGATGCCGAGTCTGGTACTGTGCACATGGCTCATCTGAACTTTGTTCAACACATCCCTGCACCAACCTGGCAGGACAGCCTCAGGCCAGGGAGGAACCGGGGAGATGATGCAGGATGAGAAGAGAGATCAGACAGAGGCTGTCTAGACACAGTCTCCTGGCAAAGTCACCAAGAGCCCTGCGAGTAGCTGTCCACGCCTCTCTGGCACTCTCTGTATCTGCCCCGTCCCTGCCAGCTCCCCACCCGCCCAGTGCTTCACCAGCTCGTCCCTCAGACACTGTCCAGGTGGGAACCATTCCCCTCAACTCCCTCCAGAACGACCAGATGGTGCCTGCCAGCAGCCCCGGCAGCCAGAATCCCACCCACCTGACCCAAGGGCTCTGTCTGATCTCAGCCTAACCCATGAGTCAGGCCCTTTGGAGAGCCAGAGGAAAACGGGGCTTCCCTGCCAGCTGGCTATGTGACAGTTCAGATGTCCCAGAGCACAGGAAAGAGGCAGAGATGGGGTCGTGAGGAGCCCTTGCTTCTCCTTCAACATCTCCCATAAACAGCTGGAGAGGGGCCCTCAAAGGGTACACGGGAAGAGATGAAGGAGGGGCATGGAGGAGAGAGGAGGGCTGAGAAGACCAGGGTGAAATGGACGAGGAGAAGGAAGCAGATGGCAGGGACCCCTCCCCATCTCCCACATGGGCCCCCTTAGGTGCTACCGGCCTTGTGCAAATTCGCACACTTACATTCACACATTTCTGTCTGCTTCTCTCCAATCTCCCAGATGCCTAGCACACATCCCGGCGTCTAGAATCAGGCGGTCAGTCTAGCAGAGTCTGTAGCATTTGACTCCTGGGTTCAAATCCTGGCTTTAGCACTTCCTAGCTATGCGGCCCTGTTTAGGCAGCTTATATGCCTCGCTGGGCTTCCCAGGGTTTGGGGAGGAACAAATGGCATAGCAGATGGGAAACATCCAGCACTGTCCTGCTATATTGTAGACTGTGAAAGATCACTGTTTTTGTACTATTAGCCTTGCTTTGTAGTAATTACCATTAATTTTTTTTTTTTTGAGATAAGGTCTCACTCTGTCTCCAGTCTCCCAGCCTGGTGTGGTCATGGCTCACTGCCACCTTTATCTCCTGGGCTTAAGTGATCCTCCCACCTCACCCTCCCAAGTAGCTGGGACTACAGGCACACACCACCACACTTGGCTAATCTCTTTTTTTTTTTTTTTTTTTTTTGTAGAGACCAGGTTTCATTATGTTGCCCAGGCTGGTCTCAAACTCCTGGGATCAAGCGATCCTCTCACCTTGGCCTCCCAAAGTGCTAGGATTACAGGTGTGTGAGCCACTGTGCACAGCCTACTTTGTAATAATAATAAATAATACAGCTGCTATTTTTTGGTAGTTTCAAACCATGATCCCAGAATTCTTTGATACATCGAAAGGTATAACCTATGTCACCTACCCTTGAATCTGGACTGTGCAATTGCTTGACCAATAGAATATAGTAGAAGAAACATTATGTGACATCCAAGGCTACATCATAAAATGTGATAGAGCTTCCACTGGGTTCTCCTTGTCTTAGAGCCCAGCCACCATACTGTGAGGAAGCCCAAGTAGCCTGAAGAGAGGAGAGGCCCACACATAGGAACCAAGGCCCCTGATCCACAGCCTAGCTGAGCTCCCAGTCAACCAGAAAGCACCAACTTAGCAACTGCGAGAGGAACCATCTCAGAAATGAATTCTGCAGCCCCCTCGTGAGCTCCAGCTGATGTCACGTGGAGCAGGAACAAACCGTCCCCTCAACATCCTGCCCAAATTGTGGATGTGTGAGCAAAATAAATGACTGTCATATTTTAAGCTACTATATGTAGGGTGGTTTGTTGCACAGCCGTAGATAACTGGATGACAAACACGTATCTGATGCTTTATCCGTCATTGCTATGCTAAGCTGCAGATATTATTGTAATCTACACGTTTAGAACTTTTCCAGCTTTTAGAGCTCACGCTTCCCTTCAGTACACCTGCAAGCTCCCTGAATTCATTTTCATGAAATCTCCCACTTTTTCCTTCAGCTGGTTCATATTAGGTTTCTCTCATAGCCCCTAAACACACTGCCCAAATACCAATAACCTGGATCCCATCTTGCGGCTCTGCGGGAAGCTGTTTTTGCACCAGGTTCTTTCACATTTCTGGGAACCCAGGAGATGTCTACTTCAGGTACAATCTTCCCTGCTTGTGCCCTGTCCCCTCAGGAGGGTCTGGCTCAGAATAGATTTCACTGTGGAGCCCAAGCCAACCTGTTAGCCACTCCTACACCAGCACAGTTGAAACACAGTCTTGCAGTAACAAGACTTACTTTTGAAGAATGGAATTACAATGTGGAAAAAATACAACCTCACAAGGTACACGTTCAGTTCATAGCAGCAGCCAAGACTTTGAAGGAAGAGTTCAAGTCGCCACAAGAACATAGCAGAGGGAATAGTGTGGATTTTAGAACCAGATGGTACTGGAGACTTGGAGACTGCAGGGCTATGAGGGAGTCACAGACAGTCCTAGGTTCAAATCCGCAGTCCACCACTCATTGCCCACATGATCTTCAGCAAGTTATTTAACCTCTCTGAGCCTCCGTTTCCTCAACTGCAAATTGGGGATAATAAACACAGCGTTTGTGAGGATAGATAGGATGAATATTCTGCTTGTGGTTTTGCCAAACCAAGGACACATTCAGAGTAAATTCAAGATTCTTTTCTTAAAGAGTCACGAGGGCGGTGGCCCATGCCTGTAATCCCAGCACTTTGGGAGGGCAAAGCGGGTGGATCACTTGAGGTCAGGAGTTCAAGACCAGCCTGGACAACGTGTTGAAACCTTGTCTCTACTAAAAATACAATAAATTAGCAGGGTATAGGCATGCCTGTAATCCCAGCTACTCAGGAGGCTGAGGCAGGAGAATCCCTTGAACCTGGGAGGTAGAGGTTGCAGTCGCTGCAGTCCAGCCAGCCTGAGTTACAGAGAGAGACTCCGTCTCAAAATATAAATAAAATATTTAAAAAGGAACGAGACTCTTCTTACTGCCAAAACTGACCTCTGGAGGGCGGAAAACAAACCAACCAACCCACTGTTCTTGCCTAGCTGTTAAAGAATATTGCATTTTCTCATAACTTGACACGATACAGAAACATCCAATGAAGAATCTGGTGGTAATTGAAATGTCAATTGCAAAATAATTATTCATCGCTGCAGGTCCAGCCTGTTCTCAGGGAAGGACTGTTTGGATGTCCTGGGCCTCCAAGCCAAGCTCCCAGAGCCTAGACCATCTCTCTGGCTAACGCTGGCTCTATCTCCTGAAGAAAATAGTCTCATGCAAGAAAGAACTTTCATTATCTTTTGCCCTGGGGCACCAGTAACTGTGTACAAAGAGCAGAGCAAGGGAAGAAGGGCAGTGAGAAATTAATCACTGAGTTTCCTCCTTGGTGATTCATCCATGTAGAAATGGGTAGATTCAGATAAGTGTTTCTTCATCTGGTCCCTCTGTTCCCACGATCTCAAAAATGAAAGGGCAGCCACCCGACCACCACCCATCAGTCAGCCTGTTTTCACAAGTGGGAGGCGTGGGCTGTGTTGGACCAAGTGCGAATGGAAGTCATGTCTCTAACAGGCCTTCTGCAACCAGGGGAAGCTGGTGGCTTGGATGAACCCACTGGCAGGTAGAGTGTTATACTGCAGCCCCCATAACCCTGCAGTTCTCCAAGTCTATGATTATTTGACTCTGGAATCTGGTGTAGCACATCTGTTCAGTTGCTCAGTCAGTACTTACCGAGCACTGACAATGTGCCAGGACAGGCAGGGTATAGAGGATTCAGAAGTGAACAAGGTAGTATGATCTCTGCCCTCAAAGAGCTTGTTTTAGTATATAGGGTTTCTCAACTTTGGCACCATTGTGGGCTGAATAATTCTTTGTTGTGGGACTGTCTTTTGTATTATAATTTTTTTTTTTTTTCCTTGAGATGGAATCTTGCTCTGTCGCCCAGGCTGGAGTGCAATGTCACTATCTCAGCTCACTGCAACCTCCGTCTCCCAGGTTCAAGTGATTCTCCTGCCTCAGCCTCCCAAGTAGCTGGGATTACAGGCACCAACCGCCACGCCCAGCTAATTTTTGTATTTTTAGTAGAAACGGGGTTTCGCCGTTTTGGCCAGGCTGGTCTCGAACTCCCGACCTCAGGTGATCCGCCCACCTCGGCCTCCGAAAATGCTGGGATTACAGGCATGAGCCACCACGTCCAGCCCACTATAACATTTTCAGCAGCATCCATGGCCCCTAGATTCCAATATCACACCCTTCTCCCAATTGTGACAACCAAAAATGTCTCCAAGCATTTTCAAACTTCACCTGAGAGTCAAAATCCACCCCACCCAACTCCTACCATTCACGGTTAAGAACCTCTATTCCAGTGAAAGAAGCAGGCAGCTTAGTGGAAGGAGCGTGAGCTTTGGAGCCAGGTGCGCCTGGATTCTCCCTTCCACTTTATTAGCCGCGTGATCTTTGGGGAATCACTTCCCTCTCTTACCCATACATAGATTATTTGAAAATTATGGGTAGCAATCATATTTTTACAAGGTTGTTGGGAGAACTAAAGACGAGATGTGTAAAGAACTGTGGCAGGCTGGGCATGGTGGCTCACACACGTAATCCCAACATTTTGGGAGGCCAAGGCAGGTAGATCACCTGAGGTCAGGAGTTCGAGACCAGCCTGGCCAATATGGTGAAATCCCGTCTCTACTAAAAATGCAAAAATCAGCAAGGTGTGGTGCCACATGCCTGTAATCCCAGCTACTCAGGAGGCTGAGGCAGGAGAATAGCTTGAACCAGGGAGGCAGAGGTTGCAGTGAGCCAAATTCACGCCACTGCATTCCAGCCTGGGTGAGAGAGTGAGACTCCATCTCAAAAAAAAAGAAAAAGAACAGGGGCAGATACTGTCAACACCGAAAGTCCTCCTCTTGTCTTAATTCTTCTTGCTAACAAAACCCCAGTTCTGTTAAGGGTTCCTGTCTCAGAAGTTGGGCTCAGTCCCTAGAGGGGGTGGGTATGCAAACCAGGTCTAGCTAATGAGATATTTGATGTAGGGGGCCCTCTGGGAGTAGGAGGTTAATAAAAAGTTTGGTTATTTTATTTATTATGCTTTCATTTTTTTTTTACAGACAGGACCTTGCTCTGTTGCCCAGGCTAGAGTACAGTGTCATAATCATAGCTCACTGCAACCTCGAACTCCTGGGCTAAAGAAGGGTGGGGACTAGAAGATGGAGGTAAGCACTCCATACTTGGCAGCTATCTATTATGCTGTTAGCATTGTCCTTATCAGTATTTTTTTTTTTTTTTTGAAACAGGGTCTCGCTCTGTGACCCAGGCTGGAGTGCAGTGTTGCAATCTCGGCTCACTGCAACCTCCACCTCCCAGGTTCAAGCGATTCTCCTGCCTCAGCCTCCCGAGTAGCTGGTAGTACAGGCACAGGCATGCACCGCCACGCCCAGTTAACTTTTGTATATTTAGTAGAGATGGGGTTTCGCCATGTTGGCCAGGCTGGTCTCGAACTCCTGACCTCAGGTGATCTCCCCACCTCGGCCTCCCAAAGTGCTGGGATTAGAGGCCTGAGCCACCACACGTGGCTCTTTATCAGCATTATTATTATTAACTTTTACTAAGGAAAGAGAGAGGCCCTTGGCCAGGCTGTAGGATTGCTGGCCCTCCAGGAAGCACGTAGCCCAGGGAATTGGCATAAAATTACAGAATTGGGAAGCTAAGAGGTAACTCTAGACATCAGGCCTCTAACCTTTTTGATACTCAGTTCCTCCATCTGCAAATGGCATTTGGACTTTCTGTTCTTAAAGAGCCACAAATCACATGCAGGAAGCTTGAAACCAGTCCTGTTACCTTCCTATGCTCTGATGCCACCTGGGAATTTGAGCTAGTGTTCCGGTAAGAGAACAGCTTCTATCCAGGCTTTTCAGGACAATGAAGACTGTCTTTCAGTGGGAAGATGAACAATCTGCCTAAGTCATAAGAATGATACAATGGACTCTGGGGACTTAGCGGGAAGAGTGGGAGGGGGTCAAGGGATAAAAGACTACAAATAAGGTGCAGTGTATAGTGCTTGGGTGATGGGTGCACCAAAATCTCACAAATCACCACTGAAGAACTTACTTATGGAACTAGATACCACTTGTACCCCAATAACTTATGGGGAAAAAAATTTACCCAAGAAATAAAACTAAATTGAGACTTTAAAAACAAGACATTAAGGAAATTGACTCTTAGCTGACCTGGACATGGGCCTATTGTGGTAAGCGCTGCAGGTGGACAAACAACAGCAATTTGACTCTTCTTCCTTATAAATCAAATTCCTTTTTTTTTTTTTTTTAATTATTTTTGAGACAGAGTCTCGCTCTGTTGCCCAGGCTGGAGTGCAGTGGCACGATCTCAGCCCACTGCAACCTCCGCCTCCCGGGTTCAAGCCATTCTCCTGCCTCAGCCTCCCAAGCAGATGGGACTACAGGCATGTGCCACCATGCCCGGCTAATTTTTGTATTTTTAGTAGAGATGGGGTTTCTCCATGTTGGCCAGGCCAGTCTGGAACTCCTGACCTCAGGTGATCCATCCACCTTGGCCTCCCAAAGTGCTGGGATTACAGACATGAGCCACCATGCCTGGCTCAAATTTCATTTTTTTTTTTTTTAGACAGAGACAGTGCCTCACTCTGTTACCCAGGCTGCAATGCAGTGGCATGATCATAGCTCACTGCAGCCTGGAACTCCTGGGCTCAAGAGATCCTCCTGCCTCAGCCTCCTGAGTCGCTGGGACTACAGGTACATGCCACCACATCCAGATAATATTTTTATTTTTTGTAAAGATGGGGTCTCATTATGTTGCCCAGGCTGGCCTCAAATTCCTGGGCTCAAGTCATCCTCCTACCTTGACCTCCCAAAGCGCTGGGATTACAGGTGTGAGCCACCACACCCAGCCCAAATTCCAATTTTCTAAAGAAATTGGGGCTCACTGTGTTTTAAGACTATTAGGCTCTCCCCAGTTTCAGGGGATGAATCTTGAGCAGCCTGGTGGAGGGCTGGCAAACCAATGCGTAAACCTGGCCACCACCTGCTTTTGTATGGCTCAGGAGCTGAAAATGGCTTTCACATTTTTAGGCAGTTAGAAAAGATCAAAAGTATAATAATATCTCCTAACCCATAAAAATTAGATGAAATTCAAATCTCAGTCTCCATAAATAAACTCATTCACTTATTTATTATCATCTATAGCTGCTTTCACAGTGCAACAGCAGAACTGAGTGGTTGCTACAGAAACTGTATGGCCACAAGTCTGAAATATTTATTCTCTGGCTCTTCAGAGGAAAAGATCTTAGGAAGCCAGAGGTTCTCAAACTCAGTGTCCATCAGAAACCCCTGGAGGGCACGTTTAAACACAGACTATGGGCCGGACGCAGTGGCTCACGCCTGTAATTCTAGCACTTTGGGAGGCAAGGTGGGAGCATTGCTTAAGCCAAGAGTTTGAGACCAGACTGGACAACATAGCAAGACCCTGTCTCTACAAAAAATTTTTAAAAGTTAGCTGGGTGGGGGCGTGCACACCTGTAGTCCTGGCTACATGGGAGGCTGAGGCAGGAGGATCGCTCGAGCCCAGGAGTTGGAGGCTGCAGTGAGCTATTACTGTGTTACTGTACTCCTGCCTGGGCAACAGAGACCCCGGTTTTAGTAAATAAATAAATAAAAACATAGACCCCACCCCAGAGTTTCCGATTTAGTAGGTCTGAGCTGGGGTCTGAGAATTTGCATTTCTTAAAAGTGCCCAGATGATGTAGATGCTGCTGGCCTGGGGATCTCACTGTAAGAGCCACTGGTCTAAGGCAACCATGGTAATTCCATTCCCCTTGCCAGCAATTGGCTTAGAAAAGGGCACGTGATGCATTTCTGACCAATGAGATCAAGGAGAAATCAGCTAGCAGCTTCTGAGAAAATGATCATAAAAAGGGACTAATGGGCTGGATGTGGTGGCTCACATCTGTAATCCCAGTGCTTTGGGAGGCTGAGGCAAGAGGATCACTTGAGGCCCAGAGCTTAAGACCAGCCTGGGCAACACAAGGAGACCTCATCTCTAGAAAAAAACTCTAAAGTTAGCTGGGTGTGGTAGCATGCACCTATAGTCCCAGCTACTCAGGAAACTGAAGGAGGATCACTTGAGCCTAGAAGTTCAAGGCTGCAGTGAGCTATGACTGCACCACTACACTCCAGTCTGGGTGACAGAGCGAGACCTGTCTCGAAAACAAATGGGGAAGAAGCGGAAGGGAGAGGCTCTCTTCTCTCTTGTCCGTATTATCTTGAGACCATGATGGGGTGTAGCTGAGGACAAGAGCCAGCTGCTAAGAATGGAAGAATGGAAAGGTGGAAGGAAACCAGGCCCACTATTCCACAATGGAGCCGCCGAATCAATGAACCACAGAGTCCCCTTCAGAGAAACAGTAACTTCCATTAGCATCTGTGCCACTTCCAGTTGGGTTCTCAGTGATCTGAAGCCAAACACAACCTACCTGGCATCCCTACAACTTCACCCCTCACCACTGTTTGGACACTACCAAACTGAGGTCATGATGATTAAGGTCAGGCATGAGCTCTACCCTCCCACCACCCTACAAGGAATAAAGCAGATACGGGGAAGGTGAAAGGGCATGATTTGGGGATCCATAAAGCCCCAGATTGGAGCCTTAGCTCTACAACTCAATAACTGTGGGCCAGCGCTCTATCCACCCCACACTCTGGGATGGGGACTCGTACCTGCGTGGTTGACTCTGCATCTGAGCAGTTATTTTCGTCTCTGGAGCATTATTAACCATTACAGCTAGCATTTGTCCCCAGGTCCCAGGCACTGTGCAAGTCTTCACCTACATTATCCCATGACCTCATAAAATAGTTTGGATGTTTGTCCCCTCCAAACCTCATATTGAAACGTGATCCTGAATGTTGGAGGTGGGGGTATTTGGCGAGAAGTATTTGGGTCGTGGGAGCAGATCCCTCAGGAATAGCTTGGTGCCCTCCCTGGAGAATGAGTGAGTTCTCACTCTTTTAGTTCACGGCGAGGTCTGATTGTCAACAAAGTGTTTGGCACCCCTCCTGTCTCTCTATCTCTCACCCCACTTCTCACCACGTGACACACCTGCTCCCCTTTCACCCTCTACGATGAATAAAAGCTTCCTGAGGTCTCACCAGAAGCAGATGCTGGTATCATGCTTCTTGTACAGCCTGCAGAACCGTGAGCTAAACAAACCTCTTTTCTTGTAAATTACCCACCCTCAAGTATTCCTTTATAGCAACACAAAACAGGCTAAGACACCTCAATGGACTAATACATAACAGCCCCATAAGGCGAGCACCCCCATCTCCCCCACCTTACAGATCAGGAAACAGGGGCTCTGAAGAACTGTGGCTCACTCAAGGTCATACTGCTTGTTAAGTGCAGAGATAGGATTCCGACTCAGAGGCGTCTGGCTCAAGAACCCACGTGTCTGTGTTTCAGGCTGCAATGCTGAGGTTAAACAAGAGGATGTGTGCTAGGAGCCCCGGCACACCACAGGGGCTGGGAAACATTATTGCATCGAGTTTGAGTCCAACACACAGTCTTATTCCTCTCTTATCACCCACCACTCAGCCTAGAAAAAGGGTTGGAAGGTTGACTCCACTTTCAGAAGCTTGCCAGCTCCAGCCAGTCAACCAGAGTGAAGCTGATGTGAGCAACGAGGGAAATCCAGAAAGATAAATCTAGATGTGGACAATGAGACCGTGTCCCCTGAGAACTGCGGTGGCGGTAGGACTCAAGGTTCCAGGCCTGCTCAGCGTGGTTGTGGCTCAGGTTCCTGGGCCACAGTGCTGCCTTACCTGCCAGTTGCCATGCCTGGCTGACTCCCCGCACCGCCTCTCCGGCTTCCAGGTGTTTCACCAGCCCGCTGATGCCACCCCAGAGAACTCGGCTGTTTGCCTTGCTCCTCTAGAGGGAGGTGGATGCAGTGAAACGGGCAGCAATTCCAGAGCCATCACAACTCCTGGCTGAAACCAAACATGACAGATTTACCATTGGGCAGGCTGTTCCATTTATTATTTAACGCTCGCAATAAATATTTGCATGACCCAGTGCTGGAGGGAACGCTCTGTGACAACTCACTGCATTTTCCTGCCAAATACCAGCACAATCGGATTCCAAAGCTGCGGCAGAGGATATTGTATGCTATTCTAAAAATCCAGGTGATGGCCCTCTGTTAGAAAACCTTTTCTCATCCATTTCCATAGAGGAAAAAAGGAGCAGGGAGACCTTAGCTCCGAGAAGCAACCAGAGGAGGAAGAAGAGGAGGAGGAAGATGCTGACAGGTCACATTTACTTAGCACCTACTAAGTGCCAGGCCCTAGGCTAAGGACTTCACATTCATTCATTCAACACCTGTCTCTAGAAGATAGGGTTGCCAGATGTAACAAGTAAAAATACACGACACCCAATTCCATTTTAAATCCAGTGAAATAAGGAATGATTTTTTAAATACAAGTTATATACCTAATGCAATACTGGAAAATTATTCAACATTTATCTAAGGTTCAAATTTGGGTGCAGTGGCACATGCCTGTATTCTCAGCTACTTCGGAGGCTGAGGCAGGGGAATCATTTGAACCCGGGAGGCAGAAGTTGCAGTGAGCCGAGATCATGCCACTGCACTCCAGCCTGGGCGACAGAGTGAGACTCTGTCTCAAAGAAAAAAAAAAATAGAACAAACTGGGCTACGAAGTTTTGCCAGGCGCAGTGGCTCACACCTGTCATCCCAGCACTTTGGGATGCCAAGGCAGGCAGATTACCTGAGATCAGGAGTTCCAGACCAACCTGGCCAACGTGGCAAAAACCCGTCTCTACTAAAAATACAAAAATTAGCCAGGCCTGGTGGTGTACTTCTGTAATCCCAGCTACTCGGGAGGCTGAGGCATCAGAATCGCCTGAATCTGGGAGGCAGAGGTTGCAGTGAGCCAAGATCATGCCACTGCACTCCAGCCTAGAGGATAGAGCAAGACTCCGTCTCAAAAAATAAAATAAATAAAATGTAACTGGGAATCCTGTTTTTATCTGGTAACACTCCTTAAGGTTGGACTAACTATGCCAAGACACTGAATTCAAAAGGCTTTTCTTTTCATTTATTTTTTAAGAGACATACCTGTGTAACTCAAGCTGCAGTGCAATGGCTATTCACAGCGATGATCAGGGCTCGCTGTAGCCTCAAACTCCTCAGGCTTAAGAAATGGTCCCACCTCAGACTCCCAAGTAGCCGGGACTACAAGTACATGACACTGCGTCTGGTGTTCAGTGCTGCAATCATGGCTTACTGCAGCCTTGAACTCCTGGGCTCAAGCAATCCTCTTGCCTCAGCCTCCAGGGTAGCTAGAACTACGTGTGTATACCACCACACATGGCTTTTTTTTTTTTTTTTCAATTTTTTCATTTTTTATTTTTGTAGAGATGAGGTCTTAATGTGCTGCCCAGGCTGATCTCAAACTCCTGGGCTCAAGTGATCCTCCTACTTCAGTCTCCCAAAGCACTGAAATTACAGGCATGAGCCACCCTGCCCAGCCTCTTTATTTCTTTAAGGAGGCTTATTTTTGAGTGTGGGTTAGGGAAGAGCCATGTGCGAAGCTGACTCTGGAACAGAGATGTCAAAGATGAGAAAGAGCTACCCATGACAAAAATGGGGGAATAGGATTCCTGGCAAAGACCCTGCAAAAGATCCTGGGGCTAGAAACCATGCGGGGCATTGGAGGAGTCAAGGGAGGTGACACTTTGGGAGCTGAGTAATGGAGAGGAAAGTGACAGGCACAGACTACACAGGGCCTTGGTCACGATGAAGGATTTGGATGCTATTCTAAGTTAAAGGGAAAGCATGGGAAAGCTTTTCAGCTGGAAATGGCCAAACTGGGGACCGACTCCGGCTGCATGGATTTCTGAGCCTGGAGATGGCACAGAGGACCTGACATTGGCAGGAAAAGAGAAGAGGAGGAACAAGAACACGAGAAATTGCCTTAAAAGAGAGCTGGTCAGGTCTTGCCAGAAAAGTTCATGCAGTAACAAACCAGCTGCCCTCAACAGACATCTCCACATTTTCCCAGAGCTGTCCCCCAGCCAGGCAGCCAGAGGGAGGGCTGCCTACGGTGACAATGCTATCAATTTCCATTTTGCTTTTGCCAAATACAGAAAAGGACACTTCAAAGACTTTTAAAAATAACTTCCAAACAACTCAAGGGTGGGAAAAAAAGAAACAGGTAAAAAAATTACAGTCTGCCTTCTTCAGAGTAGCGATAATGACAATAAGTAATACAAATAAGAACAGCTGCTTTTGCACACATATTATGTCATCTGCTCCTTAGTGCTATATGAAGCTGGTAGGACAAGTCATGGTATCCCCATTTCATAGATAAGGAAACTGAGACCCAGAAATGTAGGATCCAACAGAGAAGAAATAATCAGGTGGGTGAGAAGTTATGTTTGTCTGGCCCCAAAGCCTGGGTTCCCCAAAGCCCTCTGCAGTCTGATACGAGCCTAACCCCAGCCCAGCTCCTGACTCTCAGCCGTCTTATCCTTGCAGCCCAGCTATGGGGAGCAAGATACCTCCTACCATGTCCCTTGCAGCCTTCTTCCCTAGTGACGCCTGCAGGGGCTTCCTGCCTGGAAAGCCTGTTCCTTTGCCCTTCTTCTCTGGAGGATTCATGTACCTCGGCACGTGTTTGACAAGTCACAGCACTGCACGGACATCTCTCCCGGAGAGTAACATGATGCTAGAGTGGAAGGGGCACAGCTTTGCCATTAGAATGCCTGAGTTCAAATCCCAGCTCAATCACCAACTGGCTGGGTAGCCTCAAGCTCTTCCAAGGACTGGGGGATAATCCAATCCATCCCCACAGAATCCTGGTGGGGATTAAATGAGATGCTGTATGTAAAACGTCAACATAGGGCCAGGTACAGTGGCTCACGCCTATAACACCAGCACGCTGGGAGGCAGAGACAGGAGGACCGCTTGAGACCAGGAGTTTGAGACTAACCTGGGCAACACAGCAAGACTCCTATCTCTACAAAAAAAAACTTCTTTATAATTAGCTGGGTGTGATGGCGCATGCCTGTAATCCCAGCTACTTGGGAAGCTGAGGCAGAAGGATTGCTTAAGCCCAGGAGTTGGAAGCTGTAGTGAGCTATGATCGTGCCACTGAACTCCAGCCATGGTGATAGAACTAGACCCAGTTCTGAAAAAAACAAAAAACAAAAAACAAATAAACAAAAAAACAGCACAGTGCCTGGCATACAGTCAGCACCTGATAAGTAGTAGCTGTTTTTTGGGTTTTTTTCCATCTCTGAAAAAAAATCAGCCAGTTTTTTAAACTAGCTGGGTATAATGGCACATCCCTGTAATCCCAGCTACTTGGGAAGCTGAAGCAGGAGGATTGCTTAACCCCAGCAGTTTGAAGCTTCAGTGAGCTATGATTGTGCCACTGAACTCCACTCATGGTGACAGAACAAGACCCAATCTCTGAAAAAATAAACAAATAAAAAAATAAGCATGGTGGCTTACGCCTGTAATCCCAGCACTTTCAGAGGCCAAGGAGGGTGGATGGTCTGAGGTCAGGAGTTTAAGACCAGCATGGCCAACACGGTGAAACCCCATCTCTGCTAAAAATACACACACACACACACACACACAAAATCAGTGGGCGTGGTGGCATGCGCCTGTAGTCCCAGCTACTTGGGAGGTTGAGGCAAGAAGATCACTTGAACCAAGGATGCAGAGGTTGCAGCGAGCCAAGATCGCATCACTGCACTCCAGCCTGGGTGATAGAGCAAGACTCCATCTCAAAAAAATAAAAAGAAAAAAGAAAAAAAAGAAAAAAAAAGAAAAGAGAAAGAAATCATAATTACAACAATTATAACACTCAAATCATGAGATTGAGTGTTCAACCATTCAATCAATTTTTATTGAACACCTACTACCTGCTAGGTACTTAGGGAAATAACAGGAAACAAGACACACGTGATTCTA
The DNA here is from genome assembly GCF_043159975.1 of Macaca nemestrina. NCBI lineage: Eukaryota > Metazoa > Chordata > Mammalia > Primates > Cercopithecidae > Macaca > Macaca nemestrina. The sequence continues at coordinate 16,304,625 of NC_092142.1, read as the reverse complement.
CCTTACGGAACTTACAAGGAGGAATATACTTATGATACAGTGAAAGAAACATATTTATTAGAAATCAAACATCAAAAGCATAAAAAGTGTTGAAGAGTGCTCTAAAAGAACAGAGGTTTCTGTGAATCATCTACTTTATTTTATTTATTTATTTATGTATTTTGAGACAGAGTTTTGCTGTCACCCAGGCTGGAGTGCAGTGGCATGATCTCAGCTCACTGCAACCCCTGCCTCCCAGGTTCAAGTGATTCTCCTGCCTCAGCCTCCCAACTAGCTGGGATTACAGGCACCCACCACCAAGCCTGACTAATTTTTGTATTTTTAATAGAGATGGGGTTTTACTATGTTGGCCAGACTGGTCTTGAACTCCTGACATCAGGTGATCCGCCTGCCTCAGCCTCCCAAAGTGCTGGGATTACAGGCATAAGCCACTGCACCCGGCCCCGAATCATCTACTTTAGATTGAGGCATCTGAGAAGCGCTCAAAGGACATTTCAGTGGAGAACGGTGGGTGTGAAGGAGGGAGTCACCTAGAGACTGGGAAGGGACGGACCTTCGTAGGACAGAGGGCAACACGTGCAAAGCTTGCGCTGGGAGGTGAACGGAGAACAATTCACTGGAGGAAGCAAGGAAGGGGAGATTTAGTTAAAGGAGACAGCCAGGATCGGAGCATGCAGGGTCTGATAGTTTATTTCCAAGTTATTCTGAAATCAAAGAGAAGCAGGCTTTTAAGCTAAGAATGTAGCACATTGGCTGGTCTAGAAGAAGAGTTCAAAAAAAGTGTAAGCTCCCTTCCCTACCCTGAAACAGCCAAAGTAAATAAAAATGGCCCCTCTGTTTTGATTTATTTATTTATTTATTTTTGCTTTCTAACTGTTTTCTTCAAAGAAAAAAAAAAAAGACTACAGACTAGAGTAGTGAGTGGGGGCGGAGGGGTAAGGGGTGGAATACTCAAAACATGTTCAAAATCAAACGAGCCAGAAACTCCTAGCTGAAAATTTTCTCTCTAGATCTCTGCAGGAATCAGTGGAACCATGAGAAACAGAGCTGAAAGCAGCAGAGTCTGGAATTATTTCTCTAAGCAAGACCCAGATGCCAGGCAGGTAGTGAAATTGCTCCTGCCCCACCTCCATCCTTGCTGCCCGAGAACACAGTCTGCCAACTCCTCCTGACAAGAGACTGACCCCTCATGGCCACTGCAGGCTGGAAGTCATAAGCCTGAACCACTTCGATACCATGAAAGCAAAATGTATGGTTGGCAAAAAGCAAAAAAGCAAACAACAACAAAAAAAAACTGGTTACTGGCGAGTGCAGAACCACAGTCTGGGTCGATGACAAATTATCCAGCATGAAGCTTGGTGTGACTCAGGCCCTTCTTAGTCCTCTAAAATTCATCACATTTTTTTATTCATGATGCCATTTACAATAGATGCCAAGAAATACATATAACAAGATTATAGAATACAAATTTAAAATTAGGACTAAAGCAATATCATTTAGAATAAGAGGTAAAAGCAGAAGAACAGGGCAGAATGGAAGGTAGAATAAAAATATATAGGCCAGAAGGCCAGTTACTAAACTGGATTTGAGAACATGGTGCTGAGTTCCCTGGTGGCCAAGTCAAAAAGCGCAGTTGAAGATGTTCTCATGGTCCACAAAAAGAAACACACTTAACTTTGCAGAACAAGCACTGTCCTGTCACGTGACCTCAGATAAGTGATTTAACCTACTTAGTCTTAGCTGACTCATTTCCAAAAAGTTAGTGAAACTATTGAATGTTTAGGTAAAAAGTTGTAATAAAAAACAAGAATGGGGAAAGGATTCCCTATTTAATAAATGATGCTGGGAAAACTGGCTAGCCATATGCAGAAAATTGAATTTGGGCCCCTTCCTTACACCTGTTACAAAAATTCATTTAAGATGGATTAAAGACTTAAATGTAAGACCTAAAACCATAAAAACCCTAGAAGAAAATCTAGGCAATACTATTCAGAACATAGGCATGGGCAAAGGCTTCATGACTAAAACACCAAAAGCAACTGCAACAAAAGCCAAAATTGACAAATGGGACCTAATTAAACTAAAGAGCCTCTGCACCGCAAAACAAACTATCATCAGAGCGAACAGGCAACTTACAGAATGGAGAAAAATTTTGCAATCTATCCATCAGGCTAATATCAAGAATCTACAAGGAACTTAAACATATTTACAAGAAAAAAACAAACGACCCCACCCAAAAGTGGCTGGAGGATATAAACAGACACTTCTCAAAAGAAGACATTTATGTGGCCAACAAACATGTGAAGAAAAGCTCATCATCACTGGTCATGAGAGAAATGCAAATCAAAACCACGAGATACTATCTCATGCCAGCTAGAATGGCAATTATTAAAACGTCAGGAAACAACAGATGCTGAAGAGGATGTGGAGAAATAGGAACGCTTTTACATTCAACCATTGTGGAAGACAGTGTGGTGATTCCTCAAGGATCTAGAACCAGAAATACCATTGACCCAGCAATCCTATTACTGGATATATACCCAAAGGATTATAAATCATTCTACTATAAAGACACATGCACACGTATGTTTATTGCAGCACTATTCACAATAGCAAAGACTTGGAACCAACCCAAATGCCCATCAATGACAGACTGGATAAAGAAAATGTGGCACATATACTCCATGGAATACTATGCAGCCATAAAACAGGATGAGTTTGTGTCCTCTCCAGGGACATGGATGAGGCTGGAAACCATTCTCAGCAAATTAACACAGGAAGAGAAAACCAAATGCCACATATTCTCACTCATAAGTGGGAGATGAACAATGAGAACATATGGGCACAGGGAGAGGAACATCACACACTGGGGTCTGTCGAGGGGTGGGGGGCAATGGGAGGGATAACATTAGGATAAATACCTAATGTAGATGATGGGTTCATGGGTGCAGCAAACCACCATGGCACATGTATACCTATGTAACAAATCTCCACATCCTGCACATGGATCCCAGAACTTTAAGTATAACAATAACAATAATAAACAAGAATGGCTGATCTTTAAGTGTAGACTCTAAAATAAGGATCCCAAGCTCAAATGTCTATCATGCCCAGTGAGCAACAAAAATAAGAGAAGCCACCTCAGCATAACACAATATGGAGTAGTGGGGACTGTGGTAAACCAGAAAGCCCAGGTTCTGTCTACAGAGGGAGGCTGCTTCTCATTTTCAACTGCTTGTTGTCCTGTCGGAATGTGGGCCCACTTCGCCCTGCCTTGTGATTTTTAAGAGGAGCTTGAAATCAGCAATTTTAATGTAAATACTTCTAATTTTTACACATTTGCTCTCAACTCAAATTGACTTAAAACAATGTACAGGTCAAACACAGCCTGATCTGAAGGCCAGTTTCAGAAAGAAATAGCAAATTCCTGTAGAGTCTTACCCATGAATTTTTCTATCTCCAGGTTAGATTGCAATCCCCAGACCCAAACTTCATCCAGCTAAGTATCTCAAAGAAGCATTTCTCAACGAAGATCTGATGCTTTTGGAATCGCATTTTGCACACATTGTTCAGTCCCTACGGTATCTTAGAGACAGTGAAGGATACACCAGGGTAATAAGTCTCCACCAAGTAGCCAGACAGGCCTGGCTGCATACTCCATCAGAACGCTGGACAGCTCCCCGGGCCTTCTCAAGGTTTGGCAATATCTACAGAAAAAGCCCTTTCATCAACTTCAAGGCATATTTCTGGATTTTCTACTGGAAGGCAGAAAATGCCCATTCCTCCCCAAGTCCTTCTTCCTCTATGCAGCCCCCTGGATAAGGTCTTCTTCAGGGAACCCTGCCACTCTGTTTAGTGCAACAAGCCCTTGTCAAATGTTTGTTGTCAATAATGGAAAGTGAATTAATCTGACCAGGGTTCATGTTAAAGTTCTCCCATCCACCAGCTGTGTGATCTTGGGCTGATCCCTGCGTGCCTGTTCCCTCATCTATATAAGATGAGTGATATGGTTTGGCTCTGTGTCCCCACCCAAGTCTCCTCTGGTAGCTCCCATAATTCCCATGTGTTGTGGGAGACCAGGTGGGAGATGATTGAATCATGGGGGACAGGTCTCTCCCATACTGTCCTCATGATAGTCAACAGATCTCACGAGATCTGGATGGTTTTAAAAATGGGAGTTTCAGTCGGGCACGGTGGCTCACGCCTGTAATCCCAGCACATTGGGAGGCCAAGGCAGGTGGATCACCTGAGGTCAGGAGTTCAAGACCAGCCTGGCCAATATGGTGAAACCCCATCTCTACTAAAAATACAAAAATTAGCCGGGCATGGTGGCATGTGCCTATAGTCCCAGCTAATTTTTTGTATGTTTAGCAGAGGCACCGTTTCACCATGTTGGCCAGGCTGGTCTCGAACTCCTGACCTCAAGTGATCCGCCTGCCTCGGCCTCCCAAAGTGCTGGGATTACAGGCATGAGCCACCGTGCCCAGCCTAAAACTGTTTTTCTTGACTTCTTTTTTTCCTATCATCTTTTCAACAGGAATCTCACTACATAAAGCAAAGCACTCCTGAATAACCAGGGTCCGTCAGACTCAGGCTGGGCCCTTCTCATCTGTCAGTCTGTGCAGCGCTTCTTCCTCCAAGGAAACACACACACCCGTCCTAAAGCCCTGATTTATGTCTCTGCCATTCCTGACTGTCAGCTAGTGGTATATGTCCCTCCTTTCCCACCTGGGCCCCAGCCCTGCCTCTGGATTGAGGTTGCTGACTGCAGCTTGGCAATCCATCCTTCTCTTTGGTCCAGAACGATTCTCCAGGGTGTCATGTCCTCAGATTCCACAGCCTTGGGATCTTTTCCTTTTAAGCTTCAAATGGATTGTCTCAGATGTTTAAATATAGCTGGTGCCTGGCTCTTGCCTGATTATTTTGGAGGTGATATTGGTCAGGTCTCTTTCTGTTGCAAAGTGAGACCAACTGGACTCAGTTAAGCAAATAGTGAATTCATTGGTTCATGTATCTGAAGAGTCCAGGGGTAGAACTGGTTTCAAGTACACTTGGATTCAGGAGCTCAAACAATACTTTGGGATCAACTTCTCCAACTCCTGATTCTGCTCTCCTCCTGGTGGGGCCATATGGTGGCTTCTGGGGGCTCCAGTTGTTAAAAGATGAGTGGATGCCTCCAGACATAATAAAACTAGAGTTATATGGAACAGCATAAGCATAGGCCGGGGAGTTCTACCTTCACTCCTCACCTACACACACCATTTTGCTTATTTTGTCCTGTTCGGTCCTGCAGGGAGGCTCCCTTTCTCAATCTTTGGTTCCGCTTATGCCACAGCTCCCAGCCCCACCTTCTCAACTCCCACGAAGCCGCCTTGTCTCCCTCCCCGAGCTAAAGCAGAAGCCCCACCTCTTCCTGTTTACAAAGCCCTACGAGTCTTCACTTCCTGCCCAGAGGGAAGCTGTCAACCCTCAGGTCATTGGTGGTGTATATTTGACAGTCAGACCCTGCACCCAATGAATGATGGAGGTGGTTCGAGTATTAGCCCCATCAATTTCTTCTCTTAATGCTTTTTGTTGAAAGTGATAGAAGTGCAACTGACTGGAAGGATACTAAAATATCTTTAATTATTGCTAATATTATTATTAGATAGAATAACCTGTTGTTGTTGTTGTTAGAAACATTTACAAAGCATTTAATCCCTTCTAGGTACCATTCCAGCACTTTGCATGTATCTCATTCGACCTTCACAACCATCCTTTGAGGTGCGTATTCTTATTCATTCCATTTTATTTTATTTATTTATTTATTTATTTATTTATTTATTTGAGATGGGGTCTTGCTCAGTCACCCAGGCTGGACTACAGTGAGGTGATCCTAGCTCACTGCAGCCTCAACCTCCTGCTCCTGGGGTCAAGCAATCCTTCCACCTCAGCCTGCAGAGTAGCTGGGACCACAGGTACACACCACCACATGTGGCTAATTTTTTGATTTTTTTTTTGTAGAAATAGGGTCTCCCTATATTGCCCAGGCTAGTCTCGAACTCCTGGGTTCAAGCAATCCTCCCACCTTGGCCTCCCAAAGTGAGCCACTGTGCCTGTCTATCCCATTTTATAGAAGACAAAAACAGCTGTCACACACCTAGTCAATGAGCCAGGATTTGAACCCAGTATTTGGTCTGACCCAGAGTCTGCACCCATCACCATTAGACTATAATCAGAGAATAGGTAACTGGAAGGGCAGGAGTGTAAAGTGTAACTGAAACCAAGCTCTTGAATTTCAAATGGACTCTTCCTCTCTGCCTCTGCCAACTTTTCTCTTCTCACAGCAGATGAGCTTCCCTCCTGTTGGCAGGAGATGTGGGTCCCTACAGCCTCCAGCCTCATTTCCTGCAGCTTCCACCACAGACAAGGACCCACATACAGTCTCTCCAATTCCAAGTTCAAAATCTGGCCCCACTTGGGTCATGGGCCAATCTCTGGGCCAGGCACCTGTGGACAGGGAGGGCAGGGTGCTAGGGCTTCAGGGCTTTGGCGTAAAATCAATCCATGGTAGGTAGAGGCAGGACCCCACTAAGGGTCAACATGGCAGGGATGGAAGAGGAGGTGAAAGCAGTTCTCATGAGAAAGAATGCATGTTAGGACACTAGTATTTACTTTATCTGAAAGCAAGGGAAACTTGCCAGGAAGCCTCAGTGGGAAGAAGCCAGTTGGCCAAGGTTCCAGAGCGACACTTCCAGCTGTGGCCCTTCGACATCTAGTCCAGATGCTGAACGTCACTCCCTCAAAAGTGGGCAAGCAGCTTTAATGAGGGACTGAAGGGGACCGTCCTCCCGGACTCCCACAAAGAGACATTAGCAAGCATTATCATCCCGCTCTGCCCGCCTGGATGAAATATGAAAGGGGTCTTTGAAGACACATCCAGGGTGTTTAGCAAACGCTCCAGAATGGCTCATCTGAAAATATCGCCTGAAAAAAAGCACAGGACTCAGGACTCATTGTGTAATCCGTTACATTTCACAGTTGAAGTTTTCGCAGGAGGTGGGCTAAATTTCCATTCGCTTTCACTTCATTCTGTTTGTCAGTTCCACTGGCTTCCTCCACTCCTCAATCCTAAGTTACATAGCAAGAATCCCAGGGTGGTGGGGCAAGAAAGCAGGCTTCACAATCCATCGGAATTGGGTTTGAATCTTGGCTTTGCCACTTGCTAGCTGGCTGATCTTGGAAAAGTTATTCAACCTCTGTGAACCTCAGTTTTTGTTTTGTTTGTGTTTTTTGTTTTTTTGTTTTGTTTTTTGTTTTTTGTTTTGAGACAGGGTCTCACTCTGTCACCCAAGCTGGAGTGCAGTGGTGCAATCTCAGCTCACTATGACCTCCACCTCCCGGGTTCAAGCGATTCTCCTGCCTCAGCCTCCCAAGTAGCTGGGATTGCAGGTGGCACCACCATGCCTTGGCTAATTTTTATATTTTTAGTAGAAACAAGTTTTTGCCATGTTGCCCCGGCTGCTCTCGACCTTCTGACCTCAGGTGATCTGCCCACCTAGGCCTCCGAAAGTGCTGGGATTGCAGGTGTGAGTCACTGTGCCTGGTCAGTTTTTTTACCTGAGAAGTAAAAATCCCAACACCTACCTTGTGAGGTAATTAAGAGGATTATACGTAATACAGGGAAAACTCTAGATTAGTCAGGATGGAATGACTATGCTGAAATGTCAACTAAATCCTCAAGCATCAGAGACTTTAGTCCAACAAAGGGCTTTTTTCTTACTTATTCCAAGTTCCTTCCCCTTCTGTAGAGTAACTCCTCTGTCATGGGACAAAATAAAGCCAGTCACCAAGAGATGCTGGCACCAGCAGAGGAGACAGATGAACAGACACAGAAAGCATCTTGGTGTCGTGTTACTGAGTCCCTAGTTCCTGCCACAAGGCGCTGGTCCATGCAGCGTCTCCCTCCCTTCTATGAGTCACTAAGTTTTGGGTTTGCTTACAAGTGTTCTGTGTGTGCTTCAGTTGCTTGTAACTGTAGGACTGGGTTTCAGGTTACGAGCAGGACAACAAGAGCCTCTGCTGCACATGCCCGAGATCACACAACTGTGCAGAGGAAACCTAGGAAAATCCAACGCAGTTACAAGGGATTGAAGCCCAAGCTGAACAATTTGCTGATTCCTCTGGTGTAAATATTTCCATGATGGCCAATTTCAAGCTACCAGTGTATGCCAGCTGGCTTGCAAAATTCCCAAAAATTTAATGCTTGGTTCTTGTGGACTGGTACAAGCCAATTCCAGCATACCACTAGCCAGAGGGTTATGGGCAGGACAACAAGGGCATCTGCTGCACACGCCCAAGGTCACACGACTGCAGAGAGCATGAGTGGCATCATTCAGCACAGTGGGGTATGATTCCAGGACTATGGTCTTTACATTCTACTGTGGTGGGTGTTATTCATCCTTATCCCTTGGCCATGCACAGACTGTGGTGATGAACTGGCATTGGGCAGGGGAAAGGAGATGCTGGTGCCACAAAGAAGAGGGCAGAGACATGGATGATTATTGAGCAGGATCTTGCAAATCATACAGTCTGGCTCCACACTGAATGCTGGACTCCTCCTGAAGCATCCCTTCCAAGTGATCATCCGGCCTCGACTTGGACAGTTCTGTGAAGGAGGAGCTCACCATAGCTCTTACAGAGGATCTGCCTCCTAGGAGTCTCGCATCACCAGACTATGTTGGGATTCAAACAGCCAACCGCCTGTTAAAGAGAAGTCATTGCCGTGTGTCCAGGGCAATAGATGGATTTGTCGCTGGAGGAAGGCACTTGAAGAATGAGCAAGCCGCTGGATCAGACACGTGGAGCAGATGAAGTGCCTGGGCCCAGACCCACTTCTGCAATGGCTCCTTTTGTCAAAGCCACTCAGCAAAAGCGAGACTATCCCATGATAAATGTTGATCTGGATCGCAGGCAGGGTTCTCTCGCTGACGGGGCTTCAGGACATCTCCCAGGCTGAAAGATGATGACGGTGCTCAAACTCTCTTGGGTATAAGAATCCCCAGGAAGTGCCCTGGGTCCCAGCCCAGATCTTCACTGTATAGGTCTGAGACTTGCCCTGAGACCTGCCTCTCTCTCAAGGTGGAGCCAGTCTCATGGGCATACAACATGCTCTGTTCTCATTATGTTCACATTCTTAATAATTCGTTTTTGTTTTTTTTTTTTTTTGAGACATGGTCTCACTCTGTCACCCAGGTTGGAGTGCAATGGCATAATCATAGCTCATTGCAGCCTCAACCTCCCTGGACTCAAACGATCCTCCCACCTCAGCCTCCTAAGTAGCTGGGACTACAGGCGCCCACCACTATGCCCTGCTAATTTTTGTATTTTTAGTAGAGATGGTGTTACATCATGTTGGCTAGGCTGGTGTCAAAACCCTGACCTCAAGTGATCCTCCTGCCTTGGCCTCCGAAAGTGATGGGATTACAGGCATGAGCCACCACCCCTAGTCTATTTTCACATTCTTAATAATTTTATTTAAAAAAAATTTTTTTAGAGACAGGATCTCACTATGTTGCCCAGGCTGGACTCACACTCCTGGGCTCCAGCAATCCCCGTGCCCCAGCCTCCTGAGTAGCTGGGACTACAGGCACATGCCACCATGCTTGGTCCTTAATATTTTTTAAAGCTAAAGACCCTGCATTTTTATTTTGCACTGAGCCTCATGTATTATATAGCTGGGCGCAGCTGGCAGTCTCCAAACCATACTTAAACAGCAATGGATTAAGGAATGATGTCAAGTGTAAATGTGAACACACTTCAAATAGTTCAGCTTACATTTACTGAGCACCTAGTATGTGCTGGGCACTGGTGCCAGGCAGGCTAGAACACAATGGTCACTGAGCCCAAAGGCTGTTCTCGAGGAATTCACAGGTGAGTGGAGGATCTTAGTTTATTCATTCAGCCTTTCTGTAGCTGGCAGTGTCCCTAGGGCTGAGCATCCAGCCTTAAACAAAAGACCAGGCTCTGCTGTGAGAGGACCTCTTAAGGGTGAAGGTTTCCGCCACCACCAAAAACTGGGGAATAAAGCTGAACTAAGAGTTAACAATAAAACAAGCACCTAATAGATCAGAATTAAGATTTTCAAAAATCAGAGACAGGCCCTGTAAAAGTATAAAGCTAGGCAACATAGCAAGACCCTATCCCTACCGATAAATAAGTAAATTAGCTGAGCATGGTGGCGTGTGCCTCTAATCCCAGCTACTTGGGAGGCTGAGGTGGGAGGATCACTTGAGCAGGGGAGGTTGAGGCTTCAGTGAGCCAGGATCATGCCACTGCACTCCAGCTTGGGTGACACAGTGAGGCCCTGTCTCAACAACAACAGCAAAAAAGCAAGATGGAGCCGTGAGCTCTGAAGGTAGACGTCTTCGAAAAGAGATGACATTTCTCTGAAATGAATTTTCAGTACCAAGAACCACCCTCAAACTAGAATAGCTCCCCAGTCACTGTCCTGTCACCCAGTTCTGCATTCTTCGTGGCACTTGTCACTAAGATGACCCCATGTATTTATCTGTGTGTTTACTTCAGCAACGTGTGTCTTCCCACTAGAATATAAGGTTCCGTGAGAGTGAGGACTCTGTCTTTTTTTTTTTTTTTTTTTTTGATAAGGGTCTCACTCTGTCATCCACGCCGGAGTACAGTGACACAGTCTTGGCTCACTGCAACCTCTCCCTCCTGGGTTCAACTGATTCCTTTCCCTCAGCCTCCTGAGTAGCTGGGACTACAGGCATGTGCCACCACACCCAGCTAATTTTTGTATTTTTAGTAGAGACGGGATTTTGCCACGTTGGCCAGGCTGGTCTCAAACTCATGACCTCAAGTGATCCACCCACCTCGGCCTCCCAAAGTACTGGGATTACAGGCGTGAGCCACCATGCCCGGCCAGGAGTTTGTCTTTTGGTATTCACTATATCCCCAGATCTAGACCACTGCCTGGCACATAACAGGTACTCCCTACATTTTTGTTGAGTGAATAAATGATTTTGTCCTCCCTGGTAAAGACAAAAGAGGAGGCTAAATTGCAGTTGATATGACTTAGCCAGATATACACATATAAACACTTCCTACCCTAAAGGATTGGGAGCCTGAAAAAGGCTATCGTAATAAACTAAGGAACCATGTTACAGCTAACTTGTTTTTAAAACGATAGCACCCAATGCTGCAAACACTGTGAGTATCTTTGTGATTGGATACCAACTCTTTGAAGAGCAATAAGGTATGAAGTGTCAAAAGCTGTAAAAATGTTCACTCATTAGACTTGGCATTCCCACTCCTGAGAATTTAAAGAAATAATTCAAGAGTAGCAAAGAGTTTTTGCATAAAGGTGCTTATTGTTTTATTATCAGGAAAAAAAAAAAAAAAAAAAAAAAAAACTAGAACAAGTTAACTGTCTGACAGTTGGTGTACATGGCCTGTAACCATGATCATTATGAAAACTCACTGGAGCCACACAGGAAAAAGATTATGATAAATGAAAGAAGTCACATGAAAACTAGAATATATATTATAGTTCCAAGTAAGAAAACCACTTACAAACAAGGGCAAGAACCGAGCAAGGAATCATGGGAATATTGTGTGTTGGAGACGGCGGGCTGCCTCTCAAATTTGGTCCTTTCCTTTTCCTGGAGATACCCCTTGGCCAGACATTTCGGAGTCCTTGCAAGTAGGGGGAGCCACAGGACTGGGTTCAACTCAATAGAAAGAGACCAGATGCAATGCAACACTTCCTGTCTGGCCCATAAAATCCTACCACATGGCCAGGCATGGTGGGTCACCCCTGTAATCCCAGCACTTTGGGAGGCCGAGGTGGGTGGATCACCTGAGGTCAGGAGTTCGAGACCAACCTGACCAACAAGGTGAAACCTCATTTCTACTAAAAATAGAAAAATTAGCTGGGCATGATGGCAGGTGCCTGTAGTCCCAGCTACTCGGGAGGCTGAGACAGGAGAATTGCTTGAACCTGGGAGGCAGAGGTTACAGTGAGCTGAGATCACGCGACTGCACTCCAGCCTGGGCAATGGAATGAGAATCTATCTCGAAAAAAAAAAAAAAATCCTACCACATGTTTTCCACCAAGTTCTGTCTCCAAGGTGACCTTGGAAGCCACACGGGGAAGGTGGCAGAGATGCTAGGAGCCTGAGCAGAGACCCAAATGACTATTAAAAATGTAGACCTACCCATCCTTATTCACCTGGGACCGCCCTGAACTATATCATAAGTAAGAAATAAACCCCTATTGTACATATGTGCACCATTAGAGTTGGGTCTATTTGTTACAGCCGTTTAGCCAACCCTAATCCATGTATACAGTGGCTAAAGTCGCTGAGATGACATGTTGCACAGACGTGAGAGTCAGAAGGACTTGAGTTCAAGTCCCAGTGATGACATTTACCATCTGTGTGACCTTGAGAAGCTGCCTAACTACTCTCAGACCATTTCCTCGTCAGTTTGTTTTGAGAATTGAATGAGAAAATTGCTATAAAGCCCTTAGCACTGCATCTAAGATGGGGAAGAGACAGTCAATGAATTCAACTTTCCTACAGCCCAGTTGCATCCCTGCCCTGCCCTGGTTTCTGAGAGACAGTTGCTGAAGCTAGTGTTAAAGTGAACTAAATATGGCCTGAGTGGGACTCCATACTTCTATAGTTGCGTCCTTGTGGACAAACTGCAACCTAGCTTAATAGGTAGACAAGATTGAAAACCTAACTTAGGCCGGGCGCGGTGGCTCAAGCCTGTAATCCCAGCACTTTGGGAGGCCGAGGCGGGCGGATCACAAGGTCAGGAGATCGAGACCACAGTGAAACCCCGTCTCTACTAAAAATACAAAAAATTAGCCGGGCGTGGTGGCGGGCGCCTGTAGTCCCAGCTACTCGGGAGGCTGAGGCAGGAGAATGGCGGGAACCCGGGAGGCGGAGCTTGCAGTGAGCCGAGATCGCGCCACTGCACTCCAGCCTGGGCAACAGCGTGAGGCTCCGTCTCAAAAAAAAAAAAAAAAAAAAAAAAAAAAGAAAACCTAACTTAGGAGTATGCTCCTGTAACAATAGCTGAGTCTTGGCCAATCCCAGAGGCCGTAGTTCAACCACTCATATACTGCTGAGTGTTCAAACTGTACTCAAATAAGGCAAATGCCAACTTGTAACAATCCAGCCATTCTGTACTTCGCTTCTGATTTCTGTAGATCATTTCCCTTCTTTTGTCCATAAACCTTCTTCCACCATGTGGCTGTGCTGCAGTGTCTATGAATCTGCTGTGATTCTGGGGTCTGCCCAATTCGTGAATCGTTCGTTGCTCAATTAAACTACTTTAAATTGAATTCGGCTGAGGTTTTCTTTTATCACTAGTTTGAGCTGGTTTTCTAATGTTTGTAAACGGGAGTGCTGACGAATATAACCCTGCTCCAAATATTAACATCTTTCTCCCAACCCATCACCCAGACAGAAGTGGTCCAGCCTGGGCAACCCTAGGAGGAGGCTAGCTCTCCTCTAGAAGGCTTAGGATGGAGCCAGTGGGCAGTAACTGGCTCACTGTCTCCTGCAACTTAAATCAGAACCAGGTCCAGAAACCAAGTTGACCCCCAAAGAGTCTTTCCCAAAATATGGCTCCATGCCCATCTCAGGTCAGGCTGCGCTGTTTTCCCGGACAGAGAAGTCCCAGACAAGCAGGCAGTGGTCAGTGGGCTGTGCCCAGGCTGAGAACATTTCCCAGAGCAGATGGCATCTCTGGCAGTCCCTCAAAGCCAGCAGAGGCCAAGTCATGTCCAAGAGGCGAAAAGGCCCAATATGATGGAGACAGTCTACAGTCCCCATGAATAAGGGATCCTGATGCCTTCCCTATGTACCAGGTAGTCACTGCCTGAGGGGCCCAGAGCAGCAGGAGGGCAGAGCCAGCCTGGGCAGGGGCACTAGGCCAGAAGTGGGGCTCACATCTTCACCACACACACACACACACACACACAAATGCATATGCACACAGATAGTTACATTCACACATCACATACATGTGTACATTTCCTTGCAAACTCAACTTCTGCTGATAGCACAACAAACAATGGGGCCACAGTGTAGCATGGAGGAAACCCTGGAGTCTGATCTCATTTTTTTTTTTTTTTTTGCATGTGTCAGGGGATAAAGATATTTGATAAAAATCTTTGAGTCACATCCCCACCAGTCCCTGCCTACCTGTAGACCCCAACAAGCCAGCTTCATGGCCCCTCAGATACCGCCTCACCGGGTCCCCAGGGATTGACCTCAGTCCTGGAAATGCGGAAAGATCTGTATCTGTAACAGCTGAGACTGGTGGCCTTCTGCCAGCTTTCCTAGAGGCAGAGCTGAAGACGGGGACTTGGGTGGATGTGTTTTGTTTTGTTTTTGTTATTCTGTGTTTTTTTGGTTTTTTTTTAAAGGGACTTTCAGGAGAAGGGCGGTGAGAGCTACAGGATGCAGAAGGGGACAGAGCAGAGTGAGAATGTGGTCCCTTAAATTCCCACCTTGACCTATCCCATGAGCAGCAGAGAGCACACCACAGGATCGTCTGCACCGTGGGGCAGGGACCAGCCGCTCCTGTTGCTGTATCGGTTAATCACTGGGCCATTACTGGACATGGCATCCCATCCCAGGCAACATGGCTCCCATCTGAGGATGATTCTCTAGAGAAGGACAGCTGTGAGCTCACAGCAGGTGAGGCTCCAAAAGCAGCTATGCCAGTCTGGACCTCAGGGGAAGGGGGACTTCACCTCTTGGCAGGGATGATTTTCAAAACATTGAACTCTTGACATGGGGGAGCACTGACCAATCAGAACAGACACTGTGACCAAACAGTGGATACCAGTGGAATGTCCACGCTGCCTCTGTGAAGGGGCAGTCCCATGAGCCAAGCTCCAGACCAGCTGTTCTGGGAGCACTGCATCATTGCACTGAATTCTCACAACCGCCCCATAATGCTGGGACCACCCCCATTTTCCTGCCCAACAGCCTCAGTCTCATAGACACTAGGCGGCTCTCCCAGTGTCACACGGTCCAGTCAACAACGGGCAGAACTCGCACTCTGATCTGTCTGGCTCCAAAGCTGCTAAAAATTTTCCACTTGGCCTCACTGGCTTGACAGAGATTAAAAAAGAAGGCAAGTCCTACTTTCCAAGAGACGCTAAGGTCCCTCGGCGACGCTGGATCATGATTTTATCATGTTCAGAGGGGAATGAAAGGGACAGAAAACAAGCGATGTGTGATCTCCTGTCATGTCAAGAGACGCTCTTTTCAAAGAAAGGTACATTTCGCAGAATCAATACGCTGTGGGGCCTCAGAAAGCTGAGGCAGACACACAGCCCCAACTCCTGCATGTGGGAGCCCTGTTACAAGAGACGGCAGAAATTAAACTGAATCACCTGGAGCAAGTAGGTTGTAAATGTTCAATATTAATGACCCACCTCGGCCCCGAAGAAGAGAGCATTAGGCTTTGTCCAGCTGTGTGCTCTGTTGTTAAAAGACCAACTTGTGGCCAGGCACGGTGGCTCACACCTGTAATCCCAGCACTTTGGGAGGCAAAGGCAGGTGGATCACCTGAGGTTAGGAGTTCGAGACCAAACTGGCCAACATGGTGAAACCCCGTCTCTACTAAAACTACAAAAATTTGCTGGGTGTGGTGGTGCGCGCCTGTAATCCCAGCTACTCGGGAGATTAAGGCAGGAGAATCACTTGAACCCAAGAGGCGGAGGTTGCAGTGAGCCGAGATCGCGCCATTGCACTCCAGCCTGGGCGACAAGAGTGAAACTCCATCTCAAAAACAAACAAACAACAAAAACAACAAAACTTGTGCCTTGATGGGCATTCCTTTCCCTTCTTGCTAAGGGTTGGGATGATGGCAGAACTGTGTCCACTGTCCTGGAGGTTGACCAGCTTTTTCTGTAAAGTGCCAGATAATAAATATTTTGTGGGCCACACGATCTCTGGTGCAACTACTTGACCCTGCCATTGTCATGCAAATGTAGTCATGGATGATAATAAATGCATGGGTGTGACTGTGTTCCAATAAAACTTTATTTATAAAACAGATAGCTGGCCAGAGTTGGGCAGTGGGCAGTAGTTTGCCACCCCCTGCCCGTCCTATTCCTTGGCTTTTTTGGGTACACCAAGGAGTGCAATCTCAATGCTGGGGTATTTTATGGCCACTGGACATAACCATAACCTGGGCCTTTTGTCTGTGAACCTGGGTCATTGGCTACGGTGAAGGTCGGTCAACCGAGGTTTAGACAGCCCAATACACATTCATGCCCACAAACCAAACCAGGAAAATGATGTGCCAAGTTGAGTATATGACACTGTTGGAACTCAACTGTTTTTGTTTTTTTTTAATAAATGTTTAAGTAAACTTTTTATTTTAGAACAGTTTTAGAAAAATGGTGAAAGCAGTACAAAGAGTTTCCACGTATCCCACAGCTTGATGCATTATGAACTAAAGTCCATGCCTTTTTTTTTTTTTTTTTTTTTGAGACAGGGTCTTGCTCCGTCACCCAGGCTGGAGTACAGTGGGGTAACCACAGTTCACCGCAGCCTCATCCTCCCCAGGCTCAAGCGATCCTCCATCTCAGCCTCCCAAGTAGCTGGAAATACAGGTGCATGCCACCATCCCCAGATAATTTGTTTTATTTGTTTGTTTGTGTTTTGAGACAGGGTCTCCCTCTCATTGCCCATGCTGGTATACAGTGGCACGATCATGCTCACTTGCAGCCTTGACTTCCCAGGCTCAACTGATCCTCCCATCTCAGCCTCCTGAGTAGCTAGGACTACAGGTGCACACCACAAGCCTGGATAATTTTTTATATTTTTTGTAGAGATGGGGTTTCACCATGTTGCCCAGGCTGGTCTTGAACTCCTGGGCTCAAGCCATCCGCCTGCCTCGACCTCCCAAAGTGCTAGGGTTACAGGCGTGAGCCACCACGCCCGGCCACTCCGATTGCCTTAGTTTTTGCTTAATGTTCTTTTTCTGTTCAGGGTACCACATGGAGCATTTTGAGAAGTGCTGATCAGGTATTTTGTAGAATGTT
Source organism: Macaca nemestrina (assembly GCF_043159975.1). Classification (NCBI taxonomy): domain Eukaryota; kingdom Metazoa; phylum Chordata; class Mammalia; order Primates; family Cercopithecidae; genus Macaca; species Macaca nemestrina. The sequence continues at coordinate 16,287,548 of NC_092142.1, read as the reverse complement.
CCTCAACTGGGATTTGGCAGATGCTTTTCTCATCCTTAGTCTTGGCTTGTGTGTGTTTCGAGGAGGACCACAGAGCTTAAGAATCATTCTCAGCACTCTGTATCAGGCACGCATTCTCTCAAGATGACTTGCCACTATTGATGTTGACTTTGATCACCTGGCTGAGGTAGTGTCTGTGTTCTCCACTGTAAAGTTACTCTCTCCTCTTTTTTCACACTGTACTGTTTGGAAGAGAGTCACTATGCACGGCCCACACGTAGGATGTGGGGAGTCCACTCCATCTCTGTGAGGATGGAATAGCTATATAAATTACCTGGGGCCGGGCACAGTGGCTCACACCTGTAATCCCAGCACTTGAATGGGAGGCTGAGGAGGGTGATCACCTGAGGTCAGGAGTTTGAGACCAGCCTGGTCAACATGGTGAAACCCCGTCTCTAAAAATACAAAAAATTAGCCACGCGTGGCAGTGCATGCCTGTGATCCCAGGGACTCAGGAGGCTGAGGCACGAGAATCACTTGAACCTGGGAGGTGGAGGTTGCAGTAAGCCGAGATCATATCACTTCACTCCAACCTGGGCAACAGAGCAGGACCTTGTGTAAAAAAAATAATTAATTAATTAATTAATAATCTGGAATTCTTCTGACTGGGAGATTTGTCTCTTCTCTCTTATTTATCTGATCATTTATATCAGTATGGAATCATGGGTATTTATTTCATTCTTTGAGTTCTACTCCAATACTACTTTTTGGGGGCTCAAATTGTTCTGGCTTTGATCCCGGGAGCTTTTTCATTGGCTCCTGTGTCCCTCTGAGATGCCTCATCACTGCAGCAGTTTCATTTTGTTTCATTTCGTGCCTCCTCACCCTGTGACCCTACAAGATGCTTCAGGTTCTTCTTAACTATTTCCTCCCTCAGTCTCCCAGGATCGACATTTGTTCAAGAAGTCTGGTTCCTTTTATGGGAGAATGGTATTTAATGGAGAACACAGACCTGGGCACTAGAGGTTTGTTGCTACTGGGGTGTCCTTGCTTCTAGGCTCTCTTCGCTGACAGCCAGGATTAGTAACATATCTATAAATATTTCTCTATGCAGCCATCTGTATCTATACTGAGCTAAACATGTGTTCACACTGATGCCTGCCACTCTAATCCACTGCCACATGGATCACTCTAGCCTTGCCTCCTTTACCAACCTGTAAACCTCCCACCCCCCACCGCCATCCACTACTTGATGAACTTCCGTAAGCATGTGAGGTGGTTGGTTATGGAAGCCATTTTCGACCTATATATAAGATGGCAGTTTCGTCTGGTTTCTCCTAAATAGAAGACAAGTGTGAAATGGTAACATGGTGTCCGTAGGAGTCATATGGATGGACCATGGCCAACTGTATTATTAAGGAATATTCATGCATTCATCCATCCATTCATCCATCCATCCATCCACCCATTCATTTACCAGTGAATGAGTAAAACATTAGGTATTCACTGCACCATCCTCTCCTGGACTTCCCCCTACCTCACTGGTCAATTCCTCTCCGTCTCTTGAGCAGGGCCCTCCCTGCCCATCATCTGAAGGTTGCACTGTCCCAAGGCTTGGCCCCCAGCCCTCTCTTCTCAGTCTTCAGAAGGACACCTATTATTCAATCCTGTGGCTTCATCTGTCATCCAAAAACACTCCCAGCTCACCACGTCTCATCTCCAGCCGTGATTTCTCACGCAGGCTGCAGACTCAGGTGTCTGATAAGCATCTCAAACTCATGATGGCCAAAACAGAACTCTCAATTTCCCTACCCGTCTCAGTGGTTCAGCCAGAAACAAAAGATTAACTTATCATTGATTCCTCCCTTCCCTCACCTCCTGTATTAAATACATCAGCAAGACCTTTCTGCTCGATCTCTGAAGCGTAGCCCCAAGCTCACCACGTCCTGCCACTGTCACTTCCATCACCCTAATCCAAGCCATTGCTGTCTTTTGCCTAAACCAACGCAACATCCTCCTTGCTTCTGTCTCTACCTTCATTCTTGCTTCCCAATAATCCAATCTCCTCAAAATTTAAAGAAGCGATTATTTAAAAACATACATCGGATCACTCCCCTTTCCCTACTTAAACCCTCCAATGCCTTCCATTGCAATTAGAATAAAATCTAAACTCCTTTCCAGGGCCTCCACATGACCCGGTCCCTGCCATCTTTCTCATCTCTTCCTCTCAATCACTTGGCTCTGGCCACCCTGGCCTCTCTGCTATTCCTAAAACTCACGGAGCTCATTTCCTCCTCAGGCCCTTTGCAATTACAATCCCCTCTGCCTGGGCAGCTCTTCTCCCAGATCTCTGCATAACTGGCCCTTCCCCTCCTCAGGTCTCAGCTCAAATGCTGCCTCCTCAGAGAGACCTTCCATGACATCAATCATCCTCTGTCACATTGCCTTGTTCTGCTTCTTTTTTTCGTAACACCTGGCATTATCCAATAACTTCTAACGTGCGTGATCACCGTTACTCCTCCATCAGCATTGTGCTCCTAAGAGCTGAGGCCCGGTCTCTCTCACACCACTAAACCCCCAGTACGCCAAGCAGCACCCAGCGCAGGGGCGATGCTCAGTTAATACTCGTTGAATGAATGAATGATGCCCCCCCTAAAACTAAACTTTACAAAGCACCCACTAGACAAGAGGTTAGAAAATGTTTTCTGGGCTGGGTGTGGTGGCTCAGGCCTGTAATCCCAGCACTTTGGGAGGCTGAGGTGAGCAGATCATCTGAGGTCAGGGTTTGAGACCAGCCTGGCCAACATGGTGAAGCCCTGTCTCTACTAAAAATGCAAAAATTAGCCAGGCATGGGGGCAGTCACCTACAATCCCAGCTACTAGGGAGGCTGAGGTATGATTATCATTTGAACCCAAGAGGCGGAGGTTGCAGTGAGCTGAGATCACACCACTGCACTCCAGCTTGGGTGACAAAGCAAGACGCCATCTCAAAAACAACAATAACAACAAAACGTTTTCTGTAAAGGCCCAGATAGTAAGTATTTTAGGCTTTCTAGGCCACCTGGTCTTTGCCACAACTACTTACCTCTGGCACTGCCAGGTAAAAGCAGCCATAATCTGCAAATGAATGGGCATGGCTGTGTGCTCGTAACACTTTATTTATAAAACAAAAACAGTGGGCCATAGTTTGCTAACCCCTGCGGTAGCCCAGTCTAAGTCTTGAACATCATCTGTGTAATTAGTTCACAGTGAGGAGTTCACCGCTGTCATAATTACTCATTCCATGAATGCATGCGGAGTACCAGTCGCCACTCAGGTGAGGCATTCTTGAAACTCTGAGAGGCAAGAAGCAAAATGTTCTTTCTCCACACACAGGCCCACTCCAGTCCATGAAAACGAAGCAAGAGAGTTGCAGGCTGCAAGTTTGATCACTGAGCGGCTGCTAGCCACCTCTCCCCCTCAGCTCCAAGAGCAGAAACGGGATGAAAATACAGCAGCTGCCGGCTTCTGTCCTCTTGCCAGCTGCCTCTCTTGCAAGACTAGACAGGGAGGGGCAGCCGCCAGTCTCCAGAGGCACAGACTCTGCACAGAATTGAGGATCACTTGTTCCAATGCATTCATCTTATCTTACAAAATCTTCAGATTACAAAAAGCACACGTAAGAAGGGCTGCTGTTCCATTCACACAGTGAAATATTGTGCATCCGAAAGAATATGTAGATGGGTGACACCTTAAACAACCCCAGGATCACAGACATTTAAATTTCTAGTAGAAGGGGTGAAATTTAAATGTCTGTGATCCTGGCTGGGCGTGGTGGCTTTTGCCTGTAATCCCAACACTTAGGGAGGCAGGTGGGAGGACTGCTTGAGCTCAGGAGTTCAAGACCAGCCTGGGCAACCTAGTGAGAGCTCATCTCTACAAAGATTAAAAAAAAAAAAAAAAATTAGCCAGGTGTGGTGGTGCACTCCTGTAGTCCCAGCTACAAAGCAGGCTGAGGCACCATGATCCCTTGACCCGGGAGATCAAGGCTGCAGTGAGCTGTGATGGTGCCACTGTACTCCAGCCTGAGGAACAGAACATGACTTCATCTCAAAAAAAAAGTTCATATTCCAACCAAGATCCCACCATTGTATCACGAAGCATAAACACCCGCCCCCACTGAAAAAGTACAAGGAAGCCAGCCATATCATATCTTCCCCAACCTCAGCAAGTTCCAGGGCAGGAAGAGTCTCGCCACCCCAGCACACAGTAGGCCCACTGGAAAATGAATGTCTCCCTTCTCTAGGCATTTCATGGTCATGGGCAGAAAATCAGGTTCATTTTGCTAACGAAAGAGAAAGCCAAAAATGGAGGGTGATTTTTTTTATTTTTGGTCTTACTCGGTCGCCAGGCTAGAGTGCAATGGTGCGATCTTGGCTCACTGTAATCTCTGCCTCCCCAGTTCAAGCAATTCTCATGCCTCAGCCTCCCAAGTAGCTGGGACTACAGGCACCTGCCACCACGCCCAGCTAATTTTTGTATTTTTAGTAGAGACAGGGTTTTAGCACGTTGGCCAGGATGGTCTCGATCTCTTGACCTCATGATCCGCCCGCCTCAGCCTCCCAAAGTGCTGGGATTACAGGTGTGAGCCACCACACCGGGCCTGGAGGGTGATTTTGACCAGGCCTTCTCATCAGGTTTTGGAAGGAAGTGGAGCTGACTTCTCTTCTGTTGCTTTTGCCCACCCAGGACCACTTGTTCCCCTGGGTAATACAGCACCCCAGGCACAGGGGCCGTCTGTCACATAAGCATGGGCGTGGCTCATGTGTGGCCAGGCCCCGGTGATTCTGGAAAGGTTGCCCATAAGTCATTTCCCTGTCCCAGGACTGGCATGTGATGCGGTGGGATGGAAGCTGTCCTTCTGCTGGGTCTGCAGATAGGGCCAATGTAAAGGCCGACATTGCCGGATGATGTCAGAAGCAGAACCCATAGGCAAAAGCCAGCTTTCCAACACTCCACTCTCAGTTCCCTGCCATCTCCACTTCTGTGGATGTGTGCCCGGCATCTGCCTCTGCCCCTGCCTCTGAGAGCAGTGACTGAGCAAACAGTCCTGGACCCAGCTGAAAGGATGGGCCTGTCTGTTTCTAGCAGCGTGGTCTTTCGGAATGCTGATTCCTGAAAGAGTTGGAACCAAGGGAAGCAGAGTCAGGAGGTGGAAATTGAGCCTGGGTCCAGCTATGCACGAAGCCAGACACTCCTGGATTTCTCCGTTACTTGATCAGAGAAATGTCCCATTTTGCTCAAGCTAGTTGGAGGTGGATTTCTGTTACTTGAAACCAAAAGAGCCTTAACTAATACACAACTAGAAATGCATCCATGGTCACTGCCCATTCATGTGACAGACATTTATTGAGCACTATTCCATTTGCCTAATGTTGCATAAGTTACTCCCAAACTTAGAGGCTTAATACAGTCATAGAACACATTCGCAGATCCTGTGGGTCAAGAATTTGGGAAGACACTGTAGATTGAACTTTGTTCTCTGCTTTCTCTTTCTTGGAAAGAGAGGACGTAGCTTGAAGTCAGTACTGACTTGGGACTGTGTGTAAGGCATATCCGTGCTTCACTGTCACTATGTTTTTAAGTTTTCTAAAATTAAAACAGCTCATTTTAGAGGGAAATAAAGAACCCGGGAAGAGCTCAGCTGGGCAGCACTGACCTGGGGTCTCTTGAGTGGTGGAAATCGGATGTCAACTGGAGCTGCACTCATCAGAAGGCTTGACCGGGGCTGGGAAATTCGCTTCCAAGCTGGCTCATGTGCAAGCTGTACAGGCTGGGGGCCAGGGGACTCACCCCTCCCCACGAGACTGCCTGAGCACCCTCACACAAGGCAGTTGGCTTCCCGAGAGCCAAAGTGCAATGCCTGTGACGACCTAGCCCGAGAAGTCACACATCATCACTCACTTCCGCCACTTCCCACTGGTTGCCCAAAGCCAGCCTGATTCAGTGTGGCAGGGGACCATATAAAAAGGCAGTGTGGATCCCTGGGGGCCATCTTGAGGCTGGCTATGTACTACAAACACCCCCCACATGCCAGGGATTGGACACACAGCCCTTGACCCCCACTGAACATCAGCCTAAACAGAAGGCAACCAAGCAAACATTATCCCCCAAACTCTTTCCAACTCATACTTCAAGGTGGCCCCAGCTTTTAAGTAAAGGGAATTGTGCCTAATAATTATTCCTACTAAGGAACTAGATCTCAGGGTCTGGTCATGCAGCTCTTTGGTTACAGAAACAACACTGATGAAATAATCAAAAGTCCTCCACCATTCTCGCCCCCAGCCATGAACCTGTCCACTGCACACACTGCTCCACGTCACTGTGCCTTTCCTAACTTTACTACAGCTTATGCCTGCCTCTCCTGTATGACATCCATGTGACATCCATCTCTAAACCTCTGAGTCATCCCTAGACAAGCTGGCACATGACTACATCATCTCATTTCACACATCAAGGGCAGGAAAACATAGTGGTTAAGAACTCTTGGACCTGGGTTCAAACCCCTGCTCTGCCACCTGACAGCTGCCAGATTGTTCAGCCTCAGTTTCTTTCTCTGAAAAATGGGGCTGGAAGTATACCTGCTTCATGAACTCATGAAGCGTCCACATGCATGCAAGGGTGCGCCATGGTGCCTGGCACACAGTAGCTCAAGAAAGGCTGGTTGTGCCTGCTGGTGTGCTTGATCCAGAGAGGCAATCACTCATTTGTTTTTTCCTTATTTCCTGAATCTTTGTTTCTCGCTATTTAGGCCATGAGAGTTAAGCACAAGGACTGCCTCTTCCTCCAGTCATCTCACCAATCCTTCCACACACACATGCACATACACACACACACACACAAACACACACACACACACGTTCTCATGCCACCTTCGGCCCTTCCCATCTGCTGTAACCCCAGAAAATTGAAGTGAAGCCATTGCCTTAGAATGGCACTGCCCTGGCCAAGTATGGTGACTCATGCCTATCATCTCAGCACTTTGAGGCAGAAGGATCACTTAAGGCCAAGAGTTCAAGACCAGCCTGGTCAACATAGCCGAGACCGTCTCTACAAAAAAATAAAATAGTTTTTAATTAAAAAAGAATGGCACTGCCCTAAAGCTCCTCATCAAGGATTTATGGTTGTTTTTATGGCCACTTTAATAGGCAAAAATGTGGACAGAACAGAGTTCCCCAAGAACCCGCCATCTTAGACCATTTTTTTTTTTTTTTAATTCCTCAGCAAACAAGTCTCTCATATGACTTTTGTCCCATTCCAAATCTAATAACAGGCCGGGTGCGGTAGCTCTCACCTATAATCCCAGCACTTTGGGAGGCTGAGGTTGGTGGATCACCTGAGGTAAGGAGTTCAAGACCAGCCTGGACAATATGGTGAAACCCAGTCTCCACTAAAAATACAAAAAAATTAGCTGGGCATGGTGGTGGGCACCTGTAATCCCAGCTACTCGGGAGGCTGAGGCAGGAAATCGCTTGAAACCGGGAGGCGGAGGTTGCAGTGAGCTGAGATCACCCTACTGCACTCCAGCCTGGGCCACAAGAGCAAAACTCCGTCTCAAAAAAAAAAAAAAAAATCTAATAACATTGTTTACTTCTCACAGGAGGATCAGAGGAGTTCTGTCCTGAGATTGCCAGAAAAATGATGAACAGAAAATTACATACAACCAAACAGGCCCAACTTTCAAATGGATTGAGAATGACCCACACAAGTTCCACCAAGGCCAAGGGAGACCTGCAGCCAGCGATGGGGAAAGCCTGCCACTTACTGGCAGCCTCCGGAACTGGATGGAGTGTATTGACACTTAATGGTATCTTTCACAAGCTCTTAACCTTTACACCCCGTCAATAAAAATCCCATTAACATTCAAAAGGGATGTTTCTGGGAGTCCACTTGGAATAAGAGTTGGAAAACACTCCAAGAAAAGGATTCTGTATTAATACCACATCTGTCCCAGATCTTCAACACTGTTCACTTTCCTTCCACGGTGCCAACACCAAGCTAGCTGATAGGTGGGAACAGGGCAGCTCTGCGGTTGGCCCCCAAGAGCCACGGAGTCCCCCAAGCTGACCCTCTGCGGGGGTAGTGGCACCTAACAAGAACTTCCGCCTTGTTTTCCCTCTGTCCGTGCTTCGTCCTTTTGGACTCTGCTCACGCATCATATCCAGAAAGCTCCCTGAGCTCTCCGGTGGGATGAGAACTCTGCTCTGTGCTCCTGGGGTCCCCATGTTCCTCCACCTGGAGGTCCTCGGCTCACTGCATTACCCCTGTCTACTTACTGACTTGCCTTCTACCCAGTGATGGGCCATGTGCTGTGAGGGCACGCGCTGTGTGCCCATCTATTCGTTCCTGTGTGCATGCGTTCATTCATTCCTTACTGAATACCCACCACGTGCCAAGCATTGGGGTACAAAGAACAAGGCAGATGGAGCCCCCTGGCCTCTTCCAGCTTGCTGTAGAGTGTTGTCTACTCTACTCATCCTCACATACCCATGCCTGTCCTATGCGGCACCCAATAAATGTTGGATGCATGGCTGTGTCCCCTCCTTCAGTATCACCTAATTAACTTAATGACTTCCTGCAAGGATTAAGTTCATGCTGTTAAAATGCTGTGACTTCCTCTGGATCTCTCAGGCAAGCCGGCAACCTTTAAGCCTCACCCGGCCGACGTAGGCATTTTGTTTGGCCAAAGTGTGTAGTTATTTTTAAAACACTGCATTTGTGGCTAATGTTTAAAATTGGGAAAATTTCATAGAAATCTTTTTCTGGCTTCTCTAGAAAAGTGAACGCACATTTCTGCGCAGCAGGGGTGAGCCAGAGTTGAGTACCTAAGCTTCCTTTAGACGTGGTGGGAACACTTCAATTTGCCACAATCCCCACTATCTCCGATTTCTCTATCACTGAGGCCAAAAGCAGCTGGGATTATGTCGACTGAGCTGGTGTTTGTCTTGCCCTAGTCAGCTTCACTCAAGACTCTGACTTGCTCTACATGTGGCTTAACTGAAGACCCCGGGGGTTACGCGCATGCCATCCAAGAAATACATCTGAGATGAGCTACAACACAAATGAATGGGCCATTTTATTGATTTTTACCTCCTAACATAGCCTCCTAATAGTGGATACAGGGTGCTGTGGTTTCCAGCAGGGATCTCAGATGCAAAGGGAAGTGAAGAAAACAGATAAATTCCTAGGGTACCTCACCATGGATCCAAACACCATGTTAACTGGAACTCTTCTTGCAAACGAAGGCTGAAGATCAAGAATGACATTCTCACACCACAGCACAGCTTAAATACTTCTTTGACAAAAATAATAAATTATATTTGACTCAGAAAATAAATTCTGTTCAGCAGAGTGACAGGAGGGTCCATTCATTGCATTGCACGAGGGGCCATATGGAGGGGTGAGGATGGGTGCAGGATGCCACAGTGATGCGGGACACGGGGCATGGGGCCAGCAGCACAGGCTGAAGTTAGCTGACGCATGCTTTTGGCTTTATCCCATGGGCAGGTGGCAGCCGGACCCCTGGCTGTGGCCTGTCCCAAGTGAGACTGCAACTGCCCCTTCCTCCTCACGTCCGCCTTGTCTTCTGTTTCTTGGCTTGTCTCTTTGCATCTTCTGGGCCGCTATTGTCAGAGGCTGCCTGACCGAGCGCGCGGACTCCCTGCAGCCGGCTTGTTAACTGCAGCAGCAAAGGAATGAGCTGGAAAAGAGAACGTGTGAGAGAGAGGGGTACAAAGAGGAGGCTTCTGCCAGACGAACAGCGGAGCCTCACTTCTCAACACACCTTCTTCAGACATGAGCAGCAGCTGCCATGTGCTAATGGGTGGGTTTCAGTTCAAACGAGGCAGGCCGCTGTACTAGGGATGGGCTGGCCTTTCTCTGGGACCAACATGTCCCTAGAGGTGTTCCAGGTTTAAGGATTAGGAGATGTTACAGAAGTTTACAGCCTTGAAAGGAGACCTAAGAGTGGACTTGAGGCCTTCAGGGGCCCTCCCGACCCTGAAATGTGTTTTCTGTGACCCTGGATATCCCCCTGCTATCACTCCTGCAGCTGTGAGGACTCGCTCTCCCTGACACGCCTGCCGTCTCCTGAGGCCTCTGCATTTCCTACCTTGTCATGGTTGTAACCGGCCAGCAGAACCAGCAGCGTCAGTGGCAGGGCAATGTAGGATCCTTGTGCGATGTCCTGTTCAGGCAGCTTCCTCTGCAAACACCGAGAGCCCTGTCACTCCTCACCAAGGCCGCACGCTTGTCCATCATCCATCTTCCACAGTATCACAGCCACCACCCACCCAGCCTTCCAAAGTGGCCACCCGAGGACACCCAGGGGCCCTCATGATCCAAATTCTTTCTATCCAAAGGAAGAAACCAAAGTGATTTGGATATGTTTTCCCATGAATCCTCTTCTGCCCAAACTCTCACTCTATTTGCTTCTGAAACTCAGGGACAAAGAGATTCCAATGACAAGGCATTCCTCAGCCTCTGAACGTTCCTCCAAACCGAGGGAATGAAAAGATGCAGCTATCAGGGAGTCTTGGTGGTTGAAAAGCAACTGGGTCTCAGTTTGTTGAGTCCCAGCAACTTGCAGGGACTTAGTCCCACAAGGATGTATCAAGAACCTACTGTTCTAGGCCCAAGGCACACAGTGAGGGGCAGCTATTCCCAGCCAGTACGACCTAGTGAGGAAGCAAAGCAGGCACTGCTACCAGCATCCCTGTTGCCATTCTCCCTTTCTCCCAAGAGAACCCCCAACTTTTATCTGGGCCACTGAGAATACAGACTACCTTTCCAAGCCTCCCCTGCAGCCAGGCGCAGCTCTGGAACTAAATTCTGGCCAATGGTATAGGAACAGAAGCAGTAAGTGCCACACCCTGACTGGACCCTAGAGGAGAAGTGGTGTGCCCTCCCTTTTGCTGGGTGGACAGCATTTGGCCAATTGCCCCATTTTGGAGAAAAGCAATGCACTGGAACGGCACAATGAGACAGAAGGGGCATGGGTGCCCTGACGCCTTGGAGCTACCAGACTATCTCTGCACTCGTCACTCCTGGATACTTGACATGAGACAGAAATTTCCATCTTGCTAAAGCCCCTGAAATGCTGGGTTCTAAAGCATCAAGTGAACCTAGATCCTATTAGCCCACTCTACTCCTATAAAGGAAACAAATAAATGAAATGAGAACTTTCTAGTCATGATAAAAACAAGTTAATGAGCCAGACCAATGTTTTCAGTGTAGGGTACCGGGACACCTCTCTCAGGAGGTTCCCAAGGCCGCAGCTATTTTCATGACAATAGTAAGATGTGATGTGCCTTTTCCACCTCATTTGTTCACAAGTGCACAGTGGACTTTTCCAGAGGCTACGTGCCCTGACGTCATCACGCTCACAACTAATGGAATGCGTGGCTTTGTGGGTTCTCGTGTTTTCAACACCTGTTTTAATTTCTAATATGATAAATACACACAGAGATAATCCATGCAAACTCAAACTCTTTGAAATCCTCAATAATTTTTAACAGTATAAAGCGGTCCTGCAACCAACCCATCCGAGAACTGCTAGGCTAGAAAGTGACTGTGGGGGACACTGTACCTGGGATGCCCTTTCATAAATGAAAGAGTAAGGGCAGGAACAGATTTCCATCTCCAACTGCCTACTCCTGTATTTTTGGACATCTCTTAGATCCCAACCCATTTTTCCACTGAAGTAAACACTTAAGTTTAATTCAGGCCAGGCGCGGTGGCTCATGCCTGTAATCCCAGCACTTTGGGAGGCTGAGGTGGGCAGATCACCTGAGGTCAGGAGTTCAAGACCAGCCTGGCAAGCATGGTGAAACCCCATCTCTATTAAAAATACAAAATTAGCCAGGAGCGATGGTGCACGCCTGTAATCCCAGTTACTCAGGAGGCTGACACAGGAGAATCACTTGAACCCAGGAGGCAGAGGTTGCAGTGGGCCAAGATCATGACACTGCACTCTAGCAGGGGCGACAAAGCAAGACTCCATCTCAGAAAAAAAAAAAAAAAAAAGAATAAATATGTAAATAAAAGTTTAATTCAGCAGGAATTAGAGTGATTGAGTGTAGGCTCAGGTCCCAGGCCTCACTGGGTAAACTCAGGCAACCACGCTGAGACTCAGTTTACTCAACTATGACATGGAGATTGTATGAACAACACCCACTAGGGGTGGATGCTGTGAAACTCGATGAAATGAGTATGTGAAATACTCAGCAGTGCACAGAATACTGAGTCAAATCCAGTCGCGAGGCCGCGGGCAGTCACAACAAAGAAGGAAACCCATGTGCTTACAAAGCCCCCATGAACGTGCAATGCTGAGCCACTCATCACGAGGAGGGCAGAACAAGGCGGAAACCACGTGGCTTGAGACAAACTGCCTCACCTGAGTCCTGGTTCTGCTGACTAACACTCGGGAAGTGACTCAATGTTTCTGGGCTTCTGTGGAAATGGGAGGAACGGCACACCTGCTCGAAGGCTTACTGTAAGGATCAACCTGTGAAGGCCCTGTGCAGGGTGGTACAGAGCAGGCGCTCCCTTCATTCATCACTTGGCCCTGCTCGGGAATCCAAGCCCCGGCAGGCACAGTTTCTCACATTCTCCAAAGTGACAGGCAGCAGCTACGACGTTGGGCTGCTCGGCCACCACCAAGCAGTGTCTCTACATTCCTGCCACCGGCTCTCAGGTGTGTCCCTGAGCCCAGATGAGCTGTCTGCTAGGGGCTTCTGAGAATGTCGCTGCCTGCAGCTGTCAGCGGCCTCCACAGAAACCTCTCCCGCCCGCTGGGGCCACAGTGCAGCCCCAAACAAAGGTAAGTGGGTCTTGCATATGCTTACCTTTCTGGCACTTTCTTTTTTTTTTTTTTTTTTGAGACAGAGTCTTGCTCTGTCGCCTAGGCTGGAGTGCAGTGGGGCTATCTTAGCTCACTACAAACTCTGCACCCCGGGTCAAGCAATTCTCCTGCCTCAGCCTCTCGAGCAGCTGGGATTACAGATGCGCGCCACCATGCCTGGCTAATTTTTGTATGGTTAGTAGAGATGGGGTTTCACCACATTGCCCACGGTGGTCTCAAACTCCTGACCTCAAGTGATCCGCCCACCTCAGCCTCCTAAAATGCTGGGATTACAGGCGTGAGCCACCGCACCTAGCCCTCTCCGGCACTTTCTAACCAGGTCTCCGCTGGGAAGAACAAGGAAGCGCTTCCTCCTGGGTCATGAGAAAAACTCTCTTGTTTAGGTATGGTCATATTTACAGGCTCACTGAGCATGAACCACTCTTCACAGAAGCCCGGAATCAGCAGCAGAGCTCTGCTCAAGCCCTAGCTCTGCTCCGCGTGAGCTGGTGACCTTGCGCTGCTCACATCTCCTTCTAGGTTCCCATCTTCTCATCTCTAAATGAGAGGTATTTCCTGTCCACCTTCCATGCAGGATGGCGTTTAAAAAGCATGAAATGGCAACTGGATAGCATATGGAAAAAGACAATTTGGAGCCATACTTCACACCTATACCAGGAAAAACTCCAAATGGATAGAGAAGTTTAAATGTAAAAAGAGAAATCGTAAAAGTCCCCCTGAAAAAAAACACGATAAATTCCTATAAAAGCTGGGAAGGAAGAAAACCTTCCTATGACTTTAAAATCCAGAAGCAATAAGAAAAATATCAACACATCTAACATAGAAATAAAGTAAATCTTTGCATAAGCCAAGTAAAAAGATAAACGACAAACTGAGAAAAATACGTACAACAGACATTACAAAGGGTTAATATTCCTAATATACAAAGAGCTGAAAACAGTTGAAAAAGACCAAAAATTCTACAGAAAATAGGTTAAACAGTTCACAGAAAATACAAATGGCTCTTAACCACATGAAGAGAGAGAAATGCAAATTAAAAGTACACTGAGATAATATCACTTCTCATCTATTAGACTGCAAACACTGAAAACTTTGACAACATACTCTGTTGGGGAGAAAAGGGTATTCATTCACTGCTGGCGGGAATACAAAACAGTAAAACCCCACAGAAGGGAAGTGGCCGGATCGATCAGAATTCCGGATGCATTTACCCTTTGCCTCAGCAATTTCACTTCTGGGAGTGTGTTCCAAAGAGAGACTGACGAACATTCAAAAACATGCATGCACGAGGCAATTCGTTAAAGGGTTATGTGTAATATTATGTGTAATAGCAGAAAACCAGTAACAACACAAAAGCCCCTCAACCTGGGGCGAACTGAAAATCCTACACGTAGTGCCAGGATCTGAACGTGTCTGTGCCTACCGAGTTCACAGGCTGAACCCTAATCCACAACGTGATAGTATCAAGACGACACCCCTTTTAGGCGGTGACTCAGTCAGGGATTAATGCCCCTATCAAAGAGGCCTGAGGGAACTGGTTTGCCCCTTTCCGCCTTGTGGGGACACAGCTAGGAGGCACCATCTGTGAAGCAGACAGCAAGTCCTCGCCAGACCCCAAATCTGCCAACGCCTAATCCTGGAGTTCCCAGCCTCTAAGACTGTAAGAAATAAATGTTGGTTGTTTATAAGTTACCCAGTCTAAGTTACAAAACAGCAGCCCGAATGGCCTAAGACATATGGTATATCCACACGGAGGAATGCTGTGCAGTTATCAAAAGAGGGATAAGGAGGATCGGAAGATATGGTTCCATTTACAGCTATATTTTTTGAAAACAAGAAAATTCTTATTCTTCCCACTGAAAAGGCCTAGAAGCAATGACCAATACAGTAGCTATGAGGCCAGATTTTTGTTTTTTAATGCAGACTTTTGTGCTACACTTTCACCCCCTGTCAAATTCAGAATCAGAAGTCCTGAGGCTGAGCCCTGGACTCTGTGTTTGTCATGCCTGATGTGTCAGTTTAATCATCAGGTGACAATATTGCACCTGAGCTTTAGGAATCGCTAAATACTTTTATCAAGAAGATGAAAGATACCTGTACGTTTTGTTTGTTCCACTGTTCCAGTCTATCGGATACAGGACAGACTGTATGCAACAGATACACATATTGCATATAGTAAGGGCCACATATTGTACCGAATTAAGCGATAAATTAAGTTTCTTTTAACCCACAGGTATTCTGTCCATCTGTTGTTGGGTTTTTTTTTTTCCTTGCAATTTACTTGTCAAACAAATCAGGCGCCAGGTGTTTATCCTGCATCCCTGTGGAGTCATTTGTGGCTCCTGGGTCCTCTCTATTTCCTGTAAAGTAGCAGTTGGTTCTAGAGGTTTGAGTGGCCATGTACCATGTGTCCCCTCATGGAGGAGCACACGTCAATCCAGCAACGGGGTAGTGGTGTCCCTCCTCCCCCAAAATCATTCCTGAGCCACCGATCTAAACAATTACACTGCTCTTGTTACCAGTTTCCTCCTCAAAGGAAATCGCAGGCATCAGGGCTCAGAAAACCTAAAAACAATCTGGGGAAGCCCAGAATCCAGAAGGCAGAATGAGAAAGTGACCCAGTGCCAGGAGCCCTTTAAATATCTGCCCTGCAACCTGCAGTCTGGAGCATAGGTTGTACGGCACACCTTCTCTCGCCACCCCATGGATTGTTTGGATTTGTTTTGTTTTGTTTTTCTTCTTCCGGAGAAAGGGTCTCACTCTGTTACCCAAGCTGGAGTGCAGGGACATGATCATGGCTCATCGAGGCCTCGACCTCCCAGGCTCAGGTGATCCTCCCACCTCAGCCTCCCGAGTAGCTGCGACTATATATATATAATCCACCACGCCCAGTTAATTTTTGTATTTTTTGTAGAGATGGGGTTTGACCATATTGCCCAGGCTGGTCTGAAACTCCTGGCTCAAGAGATCCAACAGCCTTGGCCTCCCAAAGTGCTGGGATTACAGGCATGAGCCACCAAACACAATCCATTATTTTTTTTTAAACTCCGTCTTTTACTTACCGTGGGATTAAAAATCAAGGTGATGTGTTTATGGTAGCCCACTGCGGTGAAAGAAACTTGAGGCAAGATGTAGTCATACTGGGATCTGGGGAGTGTGGAGTCCAGAAGCACAACATAGTTCTATACACACATGGGAAGAAGTTATTTTTAAAAGGACAGCTCTGGCAAAGCAAATGAAAACTAAAACCTAACATATGGCTGTGATGTAAAGAACTTTATGTTTTTAAAGAAATCCCCAAGTCTACACATCCAAACCAAGGTTGCTACCTTCAAAGTAGCAACCTCAGTGGGCTATTCTAGCAGTGGCGGGCGTGTGTTCCCAGTGTCTCTGAGACTGTGGCTTCTGATAAGGCTGTCAGAGCCTGCAGCTCTTGTTATGAGTACTCAACCTTGACAATTACAGTCCTCTGAGGATCTGACTTTATGAAACACAAAAAATTATTATGAGCCAATTCTGATTAGGGAGGTATGTGATACAACTGAGGATCCACAACGAGGCTGATTTCTAAGGGACGATGTTTGAGAGGCACATAAGCTGGCAAATCCTAAAAATACAGCATCCCTGGAACAGCACCAGGGGCAGCCACAGCTCTGTGTGCTAAGCACCGACCAGGTGCCAGGCACCATGCACACTGCATGAGGCCCGTGGCTGCTCTGCTTTCAACCACTGGCAAGGTCGGGATCATCACCCCCGTCTTATAGATGAGGAAAGTCAAGCATGAAGAGACTAGGAGTAACTTGCCCAGGGTCACTCAGCTAAGAAGGCTGCCACACATCTATGAAGGCTCTAAACTCAGGGGAAGTGTGATCTCAAAGCCCAAGATGTTTCCACATTGCTGTAGAAAGTGACTATTTCAACACCCCTGGAGAAAGAGGAGGGGAAAATTCCATGACAGCCTGTTTCATTATTTTGCAGTCATTTTCCACAGAGAAGGGCCAGAGTAGATCATTCTCACAGCAGGTGGTAAGGAGCCAGGAGAGGGAACGTTACCCCCTAGGCTCACACTTGACATCCTCAGGCTAAGACCACCAGAAAAGAACCAAATTCTTTGCAAAGTTTGCACTCCCCACACCAACTACAAATTAGCTCTATCCAAATAGAATTGATAATAAGTACTTTATAGTCAGTAAATGATGTACAAAATAATGGCTGAAAACCTTCCAGTTCCAAGGAGGGTGACATCTAGATTCATGTAACACAAAGGACACCAAAAAGGTCAAGCTGCAAGTGTTCTACACAACACACATTATAATCAGATTATCAAAGACAGAGAAGAATTTCAAAGCAGGAAGAGAAAAGCAACTCATCTCATTCAACGGATTCCCCATCATGAGGAAACTGTGTGTCCTTAAACTAAACAGCAGAATTTTAAAATACAGAAATTTTTAAAAATTACAAGGCATTTTTAAAAGTGGACTTCTTAGCAGAAACCTTCCTAGAAGGAATGCATGGGGTGATATGTTCAAAGCGCAAGAGTTGATCATGCCCAACAGTAGGCCTTGATTACATAAATCATGGCATTTCCTAGTTTACGGACTACTCTCCATAAAAATCACAGTATGAAAGATTTAACCGGGCACAGTGGCTCTCGCCTATAATCTCAGCACTTTGGGAGGCTGAGGCGGGTGGATCACAAGGTCAGGAGATCGAGACCATCCTGGCTAACACGGTGAAACCCCGTCTCGACCAAAAATACAAAAAAAAAAAAAAAAAAAATTAGCTGGGCGTGGTGACATGCGCCTGTAGTCCCAGGTACTCCAGAGGCTGAGGCAGGAGAATGGCGTGAACCCGGGAGGCGGAGCTTGCAGTGAGCCAAGATCGCACCACTGCACTCCAGCCTGGGCAACAAGGTGAGACTCTGTCTCAAAAAAAAAAAAAAAGATTTAATGATGAGGAACAGATTTGTGATAACTTCTTCATTGAAAGGCACAGATTAGAAAACAATGTACAAAACAGTGTAAGTTTTGAATTATTAAAATGAATGTCTATTTATATTTATACATGCAGGCACACACGTGCCTGAAAAAACACCCAAAGGATACCAATCACCACGTTAGCAGTGGCTATTTCTGGATGATGGGCTTATGTCTTTTTTTTTTCTTTTTTCCATAATCTCCTGCCATGAATATGTATTCTTTTTGTAAATAGGAAAACAATGAGGAAAAAATAATCCCTACAGAACTCAACCTCTTTTGATTCAGAGAGTGCATCTCTGCAGAGTGGTGTTTAGGGAGAAAAGGAGAGAACTGTGCTTCCTTAAACTAAATAGCAGAATTATTAAAACAAAGGCAGAAGGTAGAATCTGACCACAGGCATTACCTCGCCGTCTCTGAGAAGCGGGGGGAAATGGAAGAACAGGGACTGGCCAAGGGAAACTGTCTGGATCGGATTGTCAAGGTTTTCGCTTTTATAAAGCTTGACCTGGAGAGAGAAACAAAGCCGGAGATGCTTTGAAACTGAAACACAATCAATATTTCCTATCAGACATCCTTAGGACAGCCGCTCTCTGAGTGGGTGTCTTTGGAAACATGGATATTTGAAAAAGAAAGCTCCCTCCATAGACATCACACATGCCTCTGTCATCTGACACTTCATCCAGTTATGCACCATGCACAGCAATTAAGATTCAAATCAGATTCTCACTACCTATGTTCTTGCTCAAAATAGTCATATGAGTTAATATAATAGTAATATTAGAAAGAATAGCTTCTAACACGTGTTGAACATCTGTAACATGTCAGGCAGGCGCCAGATATTTTATCTACATTATCGCCACTCCTGACTACAAAACAGGCATTGTTATTATCCCTGTGGAGACCCAGAGAGCCAAAGCCACCTAAGGTCACACAACTTACACATGGTGGAGCCTAGGACTCAACCCCCTGAGGACTCCTGGGGGTTCCCGCCTCGCACTGCCTCATCATATGATGTCACCTTAACTCCAGTATCTGTTAAACTCAAAACGCATCCCATCATGAACTTGCCTCTCCACACTGCTTCAGGAGGCACTGGAGTACTTGGTTTCTGGCTTTATTTCTGGGGTTGTTGCCTGTTCTCACTCCCATCCAGGATGGGGCGTGAGCAAGACTAAGGTGCAGTCCTGGCTGATGGCAAAGGCTGTGAGGATGCCACACTGCACCTGCCACAAGAGAATGCCAGGACCACCTCCCTGGGCCCACGCTGGCACCCTTCTACATAACACACAAGGGGAATTTTCCTAAAATGAAAGTCACAGACTGAAGGCTTATGGGTCACATCAAAGACCCCTTATGTGTTCTTTTGCCTTGTATAACATCTTAAGTAAATCTGAATTCACCGACTATGTTTAAAAATCAGGTGGTTTCAAATAATTCTAATTTCTAGCTTCTCTGGAAAACTGGGAAGTGACACCAGCCTTGAGCCTCAATTCCAGCACTGCAACAATCAGGAACCAGAGAGCGGCGCCCTCCCCTCCCCTCTGCCTCCTCCCCTCCCCTCTGCCTCCTCCCCTCCCCTCTGCCTCCTCCCCTCCCCTCTGCCTCCTCCCCTCCCCTCTGCCTCCTCCCCTCCCCTCTGCCTCCTCCCTCCCCTCTGCCTCCTCCCTCCCCTCTGCCTCCACCCCTCCCCTCTGCCTCCTCCCTCCCCTCTGCCTCCTCCCCTCCCCTCTGCCTCCTCCCCTCCCCTCTGCCTCCACCCCTCCCCTCTGCCTCCTCCCCTCCCCTCTGTCTCCTCCCCTCCCCTCTGCCTCCTCCCCTCCCCTCTGCCTCCTCCCCTCCCCTCTGCCTCCTCCCTCCCCTCTGCCTCCTCCCCTCCCCTCTGCCTCCTCCCCTCCCCTCTGCCTCCTCCCCTCCTCTCTGTCTCCTCCCCTCCTCTCTGTCTCCTCCCTCCTCTCTGCCTCCTCCCTCCCCTCTGCCTCCTCCCCTCCCCTGTGCCCCTCATGGACAGGGCAGGAGTTCCCCAGTTTGCCCCCCTCCCTACTCAACCCTCTGCACTCTCTGACATTACCTGCCTGGTCCCGACAAGCACACGCCTGCAAGCCCTTGACAGACCGGACTAAAGCCCACACACACTTCCTCACCCATGCCAAATACTTACCTGCTTATAAAGCTACAGGTATATCTTAACAATATACCCCCAGAGCAAATCATTAACATCTGCAGACGGTCTGCAGGGTATTTTATAAACATTTCTTCATTAATGGCAACATGGAGATTTTGTTAGAGCTGAACAACATTATAAGACATCTCTGAGTCCAAAATCTAGGTTTTGCAGAGGACCAGGTCCGAGGCATGTGGAAAGGAAGTGACCGGCCAAGGCAGCAAGGTGAGTCTCTACTGGAGACAAGAGACAGCCCAGACCAGCTGCTCTCCAGCCCACCGCCCACCACCTCTGAGACTGTTTGGGTATTTTTTGTCCCTGCCCAAATCTCATGTTGAATTGTAATCCCCTGTGCTGGAGGTAGGGCCTGGTGGGAGACGACTGGATCATAGGGTGGATCCCTCGTGGCTTGGTGCTGTCTCCGTTATAGAGGTCTTGTGAGATCTGATCATTTAAAGTGTGTGGCACCGCGCCCCCACCTCTCTCTCTTTTGCTCCAGCTTCTGCCACATGACATGCCTGCTCCCACTACACCTTCTGCCATGATTAGAAGCCTGCTGAGGCCTCCCCAGAAGCAGAAGCCACTATGCTTCCTGTACAGCCTACAGAACCAGGAGCCAGTGAAATCTCTTTACTTTTAAATTATCTAGCCTCAGGCATTTCTTTATACCAATGCAAGAACGCCTAACATGACCTCCACTCCAGAGAAAATTTTAAAAGTTACAAGGCACTTAATCTTTAAAATTGGCTTTCCACGTTAGATTCCATATTGTATTGATCATTGATCAGGCTTCTACTATAATTCTTTGAAAGATTAATTGAAGGCAGACAGTTATCTGAAACTGGAATACATTCTCTCTCACAACTGGCAATCACTCTCCCAAATACGTGTTGTGGTCCGAGGTTCTTAAATCTCAACCTCAGCCCTCGGCAAGCGGCACTCTGGAGCACCTCCACCTATCATACCTAAGGCATGGGACAGGCACAAAACCAAAAACATCCCATTCCCACTTGTCTCAAAGCCAAAGGGAACACAATATTTGGAGTTTAAAGTCTGGTCTTACCCATAATGTAGGAAGGTACTCAGAGGAAGTGATCACATTTCCACTTAAATCGAATTGATTAATCTGCCGGAAAACTATGATGTTTACATCATCGATGTCATTATTCCCAACCTAGAGAGAGAAACAGGGAATGCTAGTAATGAGAAAGCTGGAGGAGGAACTTCTATGCCAGTCGTCCGACGGCCTGAGAGCTGCTTCACTGCAAACTTTACTTCTTACATTAAGGAAGCGAAGTTTGTCATTGAGTACCCTACGTCCAAGGTCACAAACTGACAGAAGACGGCTATCCCTGGACCATAGACACATTGCATTTCGAGAGCACAGTATTTTTTTTTCTAAGTTTTAATTGCTTGCCAACATGTTAAAAATTAAGAAACTTCATATATGAAGCCAGATTTTCCAGCTTCTCTTAAAAAAAGGAGAAGGATGTCCTTGCCTGTTGGAGCAGGGGCAGAGTCACAGCACCCCCTCTGCATGGGGTCTGTACATGGCGTTTGCGAGACCCCAGAGGGCCAGCCCCCTTCCCTTTCCTACCTGCCCGGCCACAGTCCATGTTATGCTAGTGATCCTGGCCTAAGTTACTACACCGAGAACATGCAAAGCATTTGGTGTGAGATGCAGTCATTCCAGCCATCTAAAATGCCAACACCGTAAAGACATCAAGGAAATCCACTTCCGGCCCTGTGCAGTGGCTCATGCCCATAATCCCAGCACTTTGGGAGGCACAAGTGGGCAGATCACCTGAGGTCAGGAGTTCAAGACCAGCCTGGCCAACATGATGCAACACCGTCTCTATTAAAAATACAAAAATCGGCCAGGGGTGATGGATTGCGCCTGTGGTCCCAGCTACAGGCTGAGGCAGGAGAATCACTTGAACCCACAAGGCAGAGGTTGCAGTGAGCCGAAATCGCGGCACTGCATTCCATCCTGGGTGACAGAGTGAGACTCCGTTTCAAAAAAAAAGAAAATCCACTTCCTAGGTCAAAAGTTCTAACTGGCCCAACATCCTCCCTCCAAACTCCTCACAATCTTCATGCATAATGAAGCCACCTAAATAAAGCCACTAAGAGAGGCAGCCCCTCTTACCCCACCTAAGCCCTCTAGTCTTCCCAATGAGAGTTATTCAGTGACAGAAAAGCCTTACTTCAAATGATTCCCAGGCCACATCCTGTGACTCAAAGGATGTCCTCTTTAGGGATTAATTTAGTTAGGTCATAATCTTGAACATCAAAAAACTCTGCCCACCAAATGGGAGCAGGAAAAAGGTCATCTGAACCTAAGAAAACTGGGGGGCCCTGCCACCTATTAAGCCCATGTTCTTTCTATTATTGTCCCTTGATTTGAAATGCCGCTTATGACTTAAAATCCTTAACTTGTGGAATAACGATCAGAACTTACAGGGCGAGTCGGGGGGGAGGATACAACAGTTCCAATTTCCTTTGTGGATGCATGACAGCAACGCTGTTCATTAAAAACCCACATAAGATGTTGCTTGTGAAGATGACACTATTCTAAGAGGACCCTTAATTAGGATTAAAGTTGCCCCTGCCACAGACGAAAGGCAGACAGCCAGAGGAGACGGGAGGACTTCTGATCAGGGAGGCACCCACACCCCGGTGCAGCGGCAGCACTTAATGCCTTACCTCAATCACCCGATGGTGGGGGAGCGCCCGCTCAATGTGGTCGTTGCCTTCTGCCTTGAGCTGAACGTGGTACACACATCCCGGCTGCAAATAAACTCAGGAGTCAGTTCTCTAGAAAGGGGGCTTGTCATATCATGCCTGGTCCAAGCCTGGTTTGGCTGCACAAGGTCACTAAGACCAGGGGCATTTCTGTCTCCTCGTTTCCCAATCTGTGGCCTGTTAACCTTCTTGAGAGTCTAGAGTTCCTTTAAGAACACGCCTAGTGTGGAAACACCTGAAATTTTGGGACTCCTTCAATCCCATCTCAGTTTCATTTTCTTCTACCCCAAATAAATCAAATTTGGTTTCTTATTTCAAAATTCCAAGTATACTATACGCTCCTACTCTTCTAAGATGTTTCTCCTCTTCATCTGCCCCTCCCCTCTACCCGTATATACACATTGATGGATATCTGGAACGTCCATCTTAGGCATTCCCAAATATTTGTGCTGGGTATTACTTCTGGGAAGTGGGAATTTCTGACTTCTCTTTTTAAAATTTCAATGATCTCGCAACCCTAAGTCTGTCTTCCCCCACGGCTACAATAAGCTGGAGCCAAGTGACAGGCTGTCCCTTTCCACAGCCCTCACCACTCCCTATCATTTGCCCAGCCTCCTCCCCTGTTCACACTGCTCTTCTGGCTCCATAGGCATAAGCCATGGCTACACACTGCTAGGGAGAAGTCCTACTAAACCCATGGTTTTCAAACTCCACTGCGCCACAGATCTTTGATCTGACCTACTGGCTAGAAAAAGGGCAAACGGTACCAATTAAGGTAAGAATTGGGAGGGCTCCAGGGCCCCACCCCAGCCCTCTCGCCCACCCCACTCCTGGCAGTCTTGGGGCCACAAGACACTTCTGGACACAGGATGAAAAAAACATCCCTTAAGAAAACCCGTTCCAAGTCTCACCAGCAATCCACGTAATCTGAACTTGCCCTCTTCGTCTGTCACAGTGTCTTCTCCGTAAATGCTGCAGTCGTTCTGGCCCACCGCTTCCACGGCAACCCCTTGTTCGGGCTCTCCGTTTAAGGAGGACACTGTGCCATAGCAACTAGTATGGCAAGAAAAGGCACGAATGAGATAGTCTCATGGTGATCTGAAGGACCCAAGTGTTTCCCATTTACGAACAATTACAGGGCAAAATAGCTCAATGGAGAACTGTGCCCCAATGACCCAGGCAACTTGGTGTGGCCAGCCCACTTCCAAACCACACCTTCCCGCCACAGGGATAAGCTGCCATCAATTTCTCTTCTCACACATTTTGAGGGATGCTCTGGAAAACTGTAATTTAAGAAGGTTAAGGCTTTATTTTATTCTTTCCAGGCTTTATTTGAAATAATGGAGCTTTCAATAACACGGAAATAACTCACTTCCTCTTTCACTCCACATATTCAGTAGAAAATGGTCCATTTTTCTAAACCCAATCTTTCCAATTACTCTTCATCTAAAATGATTCGGTATAAGTGTACAAAATATATGTATGTGTGTATACATGTATATATGTATGTATCTATCTATAGATATTTTTCTATAGAATAAAATAATTATTCTTTATTTTTATTTTTTTGTAGAGAGGGGGTCTTGCCATGTTGCCTAGGCTGGTCTTGAACTTCCGGACTCAAGTGGACCTCCCACTTCAGCCTCCAAAAGTGTTGGGATTATAGGTGTGAGCCACTGTGCCTTGCCAGACACTAATGTATATCTATCTATTTATAGCTGGAAGCACTCAGAAAAACTGGAAGTACTGGTGGTCTCCCAGAAGAGGAACTTGGGTGACTGGGAGATGGGACAGAGGGGAAATCTTACACTATACTCTTCTCAGCATTTTGAAGTTTTATTCAACTGAGCACATTTTCTCCTTTTAGTAATTTAATTCAGGTTTGAAACTCTTTTAAAAAATAAAAGTGGCCAAGCACGGTGGCTCACGCCTGTAATCCCAATACTTTGGGAGACTGAGGCTGGCAGATCTCTGAGGTCAGGAGTTCGAGACCAGCCTGGCCAACAAAGTGAAACCTTATCTCTACTAAAAATACAAATTGAGCCAGGCATGGTGGTGGTCCCAGCTACTTGGGAGGCCAAGACAAGAGAACTGCTGGAACCCAGGAGGCAGAGGTTGCCGTGAGCCAAGAATGCACCACTGTACTCCAGCCTGGGCAAGAAGAGTGAAACTCTGTCTCAAAAAATAAAAAATAAATAAAAGCTTTTAGCAACTCAACAGACTCTCTCAAGCTAATTCCAAAATAGGAAATTTGAGACTGGGAGAGAAGGGCAGCAGTCAAAATTCCTTTGCCCACGTATCTCATCTCCCTTGCCTCCCAGGTAAAATCAACGTGAAGCCTGGGATGCGTTTCCAGGCAACAGAAGCCTGAATGTGATTTGCCAGCCCAGCCCTGAAAGACAGTCGGGTGGCTGGGGCACTTACCTGTAAGCGGTTCGGTACCCCGTGATGGTGATCTTCAGGTTCTGGCCTTCCTGCACCTCAATCATCTGTGAGGACGGCTCAAACCGGAACTCCTTCATCATGGGTTTGAAGTAATACTGGCCAGGGCTCTGCCAAGATAATCACACTGAACCTCAGCAGCCACATCTAGGCATGGTTTAAAAGTGAGGGGCGAAGGTCATGATGGACCAGAATTACACCAGAGGAGTGCCGTGGCTTCCCAGGCAGCCAGAAATGGTAATCCTCTGTCTACAATCACCACTCACAGTCAGGTAACGGCAATCACAGCTCTAACAATGGCAGCTGCCGGTATCACCTGCCTGCAACGACTCTGCGAGGTAGAAGTCATATTTAAATTTTTTTTTTTTTTTTTTTGAGACAGGACCTGACTCTGTCCCCTAAGATGGAGTGCACGATCAAAGCACTCTGGGCTCAAGCAAATCTCCCACCTCAGCCTCCTGAGTACCTGGGACCACAGGCATGCACCGCCATGCCCAGCTAATTGTTTTTATTTTTTGTAAAGAAGGGGTCTTCCTATGTTGCGGGTCTCAAACTCCCAAGCTCAAGCGATCCCCCTGCCTCACCGTCACAAAGCGGTGGGATTACAGGTGTGGCCCACCATGCCTGGCCCGTATTTGAATTTAATGAATAAAGAAACTGAGGCTCAGAGAGGCAAAGTAACTTGCCTGATAGGACACAGCAAGTAAGGAGCAGTCTGCATCACTGCAAAGCGGTGTCTTCAGATGCCCCTGCTGCCCGGTCTGCAACAGCCCCACTATAGCCACTTTGTTACCACGACTGACAAGATGACCAACTAACACACACTTCCTGAATCCCAGCAGTCAGGGCCTCCGACTGCATCTCCAAAGAAAAACTGCTGCTCTCTTCCCACCAGGAGGAATGTGCCTTTCAGAAGAAACGCAAGCTAACCACCAAACAAGACTCAGCATCATAAACATGATTCCGTAGCAAAACAAGAAGCTGCCTGAGAGAGGGGCCGTTGTGGCCAGGGAAATTAATTACACTGTCTTAGTGACAAGCGGGTGATCAGAAAACAAGAGGCGTGTGTGGAAGAGAACATGAATCAGCAGCATTAAGTTTGAGTAAGAGCAATACTCTAATGACTGTGGGCCCCCAAGAAACTGAAACCACTCCACATTGGTTTTCTCTTCTCACGTTGTCAAGCAACACGTAAGTCTCGCATGCTGCATCGTGGCTCTCTCTCAGGGAAGACAGGCAGGCGGTAAATTGCAGAAACACGTTACCAGGTTTGAGAATGTCAGAATGCCGTTGTCCTGGGTCAAGAGGTTGGAACGAAAGACGCCACCGCTCAGGGATAAGAGGACTCCCGGGAGGGGCTGGTCATCCTCAGCTTTTATCTGGGGATGAGAACGTGAGACCAGAGCAAGGTTAAACTCCTACTACCCATGAAGATAACAATTCCACAAGTCAAGAGGTCATTCTTTTAAGGTATTTTTTCTTTTATTGTTACTTAAAGGAAGACAGGGGACCTAATCTTCCTCCCCACAGGTAAATAACATTATAAGTTTTATAAGTTTGGTGTGTAGCCTTCTAGAACTTTTTTTTTTTTTTTCTTTTTTTGAGACAGGGTCTTGCTCTGTCACCCCGGCCAGAGAGCAGTGGCACAATCTGAGCTCACTACAACCTTCACCTCCCAAGCTCAAGCAATCCTCCAGCTTTAACTTCCTGAGGAGATGGGACTATAGGCACACACCACCATGTCCAGCTAAATTTCTGCATTTTTTTTATAGAGACGGGTCTTGCCATGTTGCCCAGGCTGATCTCAAACTACTGGGCTCAAGCAATCCACCTGCCTAGGTCTCCCAAAGTGCTGGCATTACAGGCATGAGCCACCATGCCCAGCCCAGAACTCTTTCTATACCCACATAAATTTTATAAACATTATGTAGTACTGTTCACAGACTGGCAAGTTCATTGAGTGGGTGGAGGAGGTGAAATAAAAATGGCATGTTACATGTACAGTTCTGCAACTTGCTCTCTTCCTCAACAATTTATCCTGGTTCTCTTCTGCCAGCCGATAGAAATCTGCCTGTTTCTTAACTACTACGTAGCATTCTAAGGCAGGGGTTGACAAACCACAGCACCTATTTTTTTTGGTACACAAGAGACAATCGGAATATCCCCAAATATATATCTTTATGCACCTAGGTTTTTTTTTTTTTTTTTTTTTTTTCCTGAACAATCAATTCCTAAAAGCAGAATTATTGGATACATGCACTTTAAATTCAGAAAGATACTATCAAATTGCATTCCAAAGTGGCTATAACCACTTACTGTCCCATAAATTATTTAGGCTTGGGAAAACCCATGCTTACCAAAAAATAGAGATTGTCTTAATTATGGCAAATCTAATCCCCCCAAAACAGTGTTTCGACTGTAGTTTCCTTAGCACATTTCATCAGTAACGACGGAGGCTTCGTGTTTCCGTATTTATTAGTCACCTGCGTTACTTCCATGAATTTTTTTCATAATCTTTGTGCATTTTTTTTCTAGCGGGTTGTCTTTTTCTTACCAATTTTAAGAGCTCCTTGTAAAATGGGGATATTATTTATGATGCAAACATTTCTTCCGAGTTTGAGTATCTTTCAGTTTGGCTCCAAATGTATTCAGCAATATAGAATTTTACATTTTTATGCGATGTAATCTGTCACTCTTTTCCTTTGGCCTATAGTTTATAAATATTCATTCTCAATGATCTCCAGACCCACTCTGTGCAATCACAGCACACTTCTTCCCAGGAAGGACCGGTGGAAGGCAGCTAGGCGGCAAACACCTCAGTAAGAACGTTCTGTGTCCTTCAATATGGAACAGTTATGGATAAGAGCTTCAACTACTTCCCAGAAGGTACACTAGCATGCTGAAGTCAACAGCTCTCTAAATTATGCTGCGTGAAAGAAGCCAGGCCAAAAACAAAAACAAAAACAAAAACAAAAACAGTATATCTCGTCTGATTCCATTTATATATAGGTTGGTGCAAAAGTGATTGCGGTTTCTGCCATTACTCTCGAGGGCACAAACCGCAATCACTTTTGCACCAACCTATAAAAACTCGAAAATGCAAACTAACCAATGGTAATGAAAAGCAGATCTTCAGCTCAGTGGAAGGGTGGGAGGGAGGGATTACCAAGGGGCAGGAGGAAACCCTGAGGGTCACGGATGTGCTCACTATTTTGACTGTGGAGGTGTTTTCATGGGTGTATTCACAGGTTGAGACTACCACACTGTACCCTTTCTGTGCGCTTTATTATATGTTAATTACACCGCAATACAACTGTCTTTTGAAAATACAGTGTGAGTTACCTCAAAGCTTACACCTGCCAGGGCATAGGCCTTGAAGTCTCCAATGGTTCCTTCCACCGCAGTCAGAACGTAGCCCTCCTTCTGTGAGGTCACCGTGTACTCCAGGTCACTGTGCAGGGGGCCAACACTGAAGAAGAGAAAGCAGAATGCTCAACGGCTTTGTTCACACCCTACAGGAAGCCTCACCAAGCCCAAGGAAATGTGGGTCCCAGTTTCTTCAGAGGACTCCCACGCTGATCCCAGGCAAATGTGTCTCTATCCCAGGCTCACCTGTAGGCACCTTTGTCATCAGTAAAGACTGTGATCAGGGGCGAACTCGCCCCCTTTTCACTGATGACAATCTCAACTCCTTCCAACTCGGGGTGGATCTGGCCTTCTAAAAACAGGCCTGCCTTCCCATGGATCTCGATCAGCTTCCCTGGGCAGCTTTCTAAGAGGGGAAGAAATAAACACAAGGATGCGGCTTGGTTGCAGACAGACAGAGCCTCTTGGTTGGGGTCTTCCCATGACAGAAGCAGCTAAAGCAGATATTAGAAGTTAGTTCCAAACGCGGTTATTTAATACCCCAGGGAGCTCAATAATTGGATACAGCCCAAGCCTCTTTTCATCCCTGAAAGGCCTTTCTCAGTGCAAAGGACTTCAGCAAGAGAATCAAAAACTGTTGAAGGCCGGGTTTTTACTGCTACTCTTCCTAGGTTCACAGGAGGCCACAGATCAGGAGGGAACCCTTTACAGCAGACAGGAGGCCGTACTACTCAACCTCCAGAGGAGCCACTGAGAAAGACTGCCCCAAAGAGCCTGCCTGCTAGAAGTCACACTCTTCAACACACTCCACTTCCAAACACGAACCACGTAATACCCACAGCTTAATGAAGCCATAGTGCTAGAAAAAAAAAATAAGTGGCAAAAGACAAATACTCCACAAGTGATCACTTCAGTCATCCATTCCCCAAGAAAAGACCTTCCTATCATGCTGTGCCAAAGATCATCAAAGATCATCAATGGAGGCTTTGCGCTTCATCTGCCTTCTGGTGTCGACCTGATAACGTCAAAGAAAACCAAATCCTTTTCCAAAAAGATCAACTCAATTCTAACAGCAAAAGTTACTTTTATTTGTCTAAATCATCCATCCATTCATCCATCCATCCATCCATCCTTCCATCCATCCTTCTATCCAACAGTAACATCTGTGTGCCAGAGAGGATGTAAGGTGGCTTACAAAGATGGTTCCACTATAACATCACACATCTACTTGTAAATGCAGGCAAGGGAACAATTGCAAAGGTGTGTGTGACATTCACTCGCTGAGTTGACATTTACCTCCACTGACGATGGCTTCCATTGAAGGGGGATAAAAGAGCAGCTCTTTAGATGATGGTGTAACGGTGATTTTCTCTCCAGACCTAAAATAATTAATACACTTCAGTTTGGCGGGTCCTGTCCCCCTAGAACAGAGGACACTGTAGGGAAATGCACAAGACGGCTTACCGTGCCCAGTAAGAGAAATCATACAAGAAGGGGCCTTGTAACTCATCTACCATCTCCTGCACGGGAGGCTTGGTCATTCTTTCTCCGCCTTCCTCTTTGCCGTTCTTCTCCCTCTCCTGCCTGCGGGCCTCGATCTCAGCCAGTTGCTGCTCCCTCCGCAGCTCCTGCACAGACTTCAGAGGGCCTAAGACCAAGGCGGGTTCACTGTCGATGGAAGACCTGGAAGAAAGAAATGGTGGCCCCGAGGACACAGTTGCGTATCTCTGTCGTCAGTGGGAATTTGACCTTTCTACAAGTATGGACTTGCGACTTAAAAACTAGACACCTTATCATGACACCACAGTGGCCGAGTCTTCAGTTTTAAATAAACTAGTAGTTTCACAAAAAATAACAACTGAGCTTCGCAGTGATGGTGGCAGTATCTGGTAGATCTGGGCTGGAATGAAATATCATTGATTTTATGGCAACTGGATATAAACTTGTCAGTTTCCATCATGGAGTTTTCTCCATGCCACCATCTTCTGTTCCTTCATTCTATCTTCACTGAGAACTGCTCTGATAGAGAACTAAGCACCAGGGATACAGCATCGACAAAACAGACCATACTTCCTACCTCTGTGGAATCCACATTTCAGTGGGAAGGGGCAGAAAATAAACAGAAAAATAGTACCAGAGGAAAAGTGCAATAAAGAAAAATAAAGCAGTGTGGGAAGACAGAGAGCCTGGAGCACTGTTTTACATTAAAGGAACAGTCAAGACCTTTCTGATAAGGTGACATTGAGCAAAGGTCTGAAGGAAGGGAGAGAACGTGCCATGCAGCTCTCTGGGTAAACAGCAGCTCGGGCAAAGCGATGCCAAGTGCAAAGACCTTGGAGAGAAAGCTCACTCAGATGTTCCAGCAATGGTAAGCCCAGCCCAGCCTGGGGCACAGGGGCCCACGGAAAAGTCATATCCGTCAGAGAGGTCCAAGGGGCAGCAGGTGTCAGACTGAGGCTTCACAGGCTTGGTGCCAACCTGGAGCCACTGGAGTTTTCAGTCGAGGAATGGTATGATCTCTGCCATAAAAGAAATCGCTTGCTGCTTCACAGGAAACACACAAAGCAATGGCGGAAACAGGAAGGCCAGCTGGGAAGCTGCTGCAGTGATCTCAGAGGGGGTCACACCAGGGCTGAGGGCCACGTGGTAAGAAGGGAAGGCCAGCTGGGAAGCTGCTGTAGTGATCCCAGAGGGGGTTAGATCAGGGCTGAGGGCCACGTGGTAAGAAGGGAAGGCCAGCTGGGAAGCTGCTGCAGTGAACCCCAGAGGGGGTCAGACCAGGGCTGAGGGCCACGTGGTAAGAAGGGACTAGATGACAGGTGTATTTTGACTGTAAAGCCAAGGCTTTGTTGAGGAATTGG
Source organism: Macaca nemestrina (assembly GCF_043159975.1). Classification (NCBI taxonomy): domain Eukaryota; kingdom Metazoa; phylum Chordata; class Mammalia; order Primates; family Cercopithecidae; genus Macaca; species Macaca nemestrina. Next base: position 16,256,114 of record NC_092142.1, on the reverse strand, counting down.
CTGGGCCTAGGGTGCAAGGCAAAGAAGAATCAAGAAACAACGAGAAAGCGAGAGCTGCCATCTCTGAATCAGAAAAGACCACAGAGGGGCTCTGTGGAGGGCAACTGTCAGCAGTCAGGTTTTGGGTCTGCTAAATACAAGATCCCCAGGGGGATTCCAAGTGTCTGTCTAGCTGGAAGATGCATTCCATACAACCTCCAGCACAAGCAAGCAACACAAACACCCTTGTAAAGTTACAAAAATGAATGTAATCCAGCTGAAAGGAGGTAATATGGAGTTACTACTGGTAAGAAGGTAGATTGCTAGTCCTATCAGTAATTCATACTTTCCAAGCAGGAAGACAGTAAACGACAGGAAAAGACAGCAACAGGCGCCTTCTGGGCACACAATAGACCCTCAGCAAACCCACCCCCAGCTAAAAACCTGGCTCCCCATCACCCGAAACCAGGGCTAGCCCTGACATTTCTCCCGCCCTGACCCAGCGGTCACTTTAGCGCCATGTCTCATCAACTCAGTCTGTCAACAACTTTCCGACCAGTCCGTCGCTCTCCACCTCTGCAGCCACCAGTCTGGGGCCCCCATCACCTCTCCCTGCCTCCACCACCTCCCACTCTCAGGCCTCTTCTGTCTGTTCTCCACTCAGCCAATAGGGGGACCTTTCAGGAAGAAAAGTCATTCCTCTACGTAAAACACGTCAATTGCATCATAGGACAGAGACGAAGGACCTTAACACGGCCTGGCCCCCAGCAGCCTACCTGTCCTGCATGCCCCCAAGGTCAAGCTCAAAGCACTCAGCATAGCCGTCATTTTACAGTTCTGCATGTGCGTCTCTGACCACTGTTCCCCCGAGGAGACCGTCAATCCCATGAGTGTAGGGGCTGTGGCCTCATAAGCCCAGTGCCTAACCACCGAAGATTCTCAGTTATTCAGTCATCATGTGCTCTGCAGAGATGATGGATGGATAAACAGATGGTGGACAGAAACATGGAAACACAGCTGGAAAGGTGACTTCCACCAGGGGCAGCTGGGGAGACAGTGACTCCAATTCCCATTCTACTTGACAGAGACGGTCACGTTGCCAAAACTCTTTCATTTCTCAAGAAAATTGGGGTGTCACAGGTACCTCACCACACTGCAAAAATTTCCCTGAAAGGCGACACTCACATGAACGTGACCCTCGGTGAGGGACTTGCCTTTCAAATACTTCCTCTCTCATGACCCTTCTTATACCAGGTGCCATCTCTATTTCCCAAGCCTTCAAGCAAAAGTCTAAAGAAAAATAGGCAATTTTTTTTCAAATTTGCTAAAACACTTGAAATACAACGCACAAACCGCAGAGATTTTTTTTCCTTAGCAAAGACGAGAAGTACAAAGAGTTCAAACAGAAACTGAAGACAATGAAACAAGCTGTCGCAACGCTCTTCCTCACCCACAGGTAATTTCTGAATCAGAAAAGAAAGGATCAAGCATGCTGGGAATTGACAGCAATGTCCTATAAGAGAGGGAAGGCCATTTGTATATATGTCTAGAGATAAGAAATCAAAACTAATTTCCAGAGAGTCTATTAGAGACTCCCTAGGCCTCATCCACACCCTCCCCTGCCACTCTCAGCCCACCGCAGAACGCTCGTCTTACTTGATAGTCACAGTGACATCCATCATTTTGTCGGTGGTGATAGTTCCAAGGACATGGTGGCGAATGGCTGTCAATGTCAAGATACTAGGTGAAGACCTACAAATCAAAGGAGAGGAAACACTAGACTCTGCTCATTCTCAGAAGATCATCAGCAATACCCTTTTTGGACATCCTTCCTCACCCTAAATATACAACAGAAAATTGCTCTCAGGCTGGGGTAAAATAACTCTGGAGATCCAGAGAAGTATTTTAATGAGTAAACTAATTCTCCACTCCAAAATTTTACACTTCTAATTCCCAGTGAAACCCACACATGTCTGTAAAAATATAAAAATGGCAGACTTGAGTTTGACAGATGCTCATCAGGGAGGGCTGGGAGATTTGACAATGCTTCTATTTAAGCCACTTCAAAAACACAGTCCTCTGTCCTGGGGTTACAGAATTCTTGGGAAAGGGATCCTATCTCTGGTTCCTCAGTAACTAATCCAAGTGTCTTAAAATTCTTATCTAGAAATTCTGTTGAAGGCCTAACCTTGCCTCTTTCAGAAAAAAACTTAAAAACTCCTTCTGTTCTCTGAAGTAAATGAAGAATCCTCCATGGAATGTACACAAACACCACAAAGCATTCAATTCCCAGGCTTACGTGTCATAGGTGTAGAACGCTTGCTCAAACCGGTGGCAGGAGCGAGGGGTCACTTTGTACACACCTACAGACAGGAAATCAAAAGTAATTTTCAGAGAATGGCATCTATTACACTGAGCAATTTCGACATCTGAAATCGAGTGGCAGCTCTTTGCATGTGAAAACTCAAACATATCGCAGATCTGCAATAATGGGATCAGAAATACTGGGCAGGCATCGTTTTCACTGCCTATGAAGGCTTCTTACCAATGACCCGATCCATGCAACGGCCCAATCACAGGCACACGGTTTTCATTTTCCACAATGTAACAACTCACAGTAGTTAAATCTGCACAGACCAAGTGAACGGACCCATACACCAGAAGGAACAGAAAATACATTTCTACTGCAAATTGGACTGAGGATAATTTTCTACCTAAAAGATTCTATTAAGGATCCAAGAGATAACCACAGCCTCAATTTCTTCCTATAACTATTCCTAAAAATGAGGTAGGAGTAAGGGAAGCCCCAGAAAAGCATGAGTCTATGTGGGAGGACATTCCGAGCAGGGTACATTTCATCACTTGCCAGAGGAACACAGTCAATTTCAGGAAGATACAAGGAATAATAATGTATTTTCCCCAAATCATTAACCACCAATATTTTGGCCACACTTCCTACAAAAACCTGAAATTAGCTAAAACCACCCTGCTGTTTTCATTGCACTCAACAAGCCCCAGAGTAGTTATCATCAAAAAAAAAAAAAAAAAATCAGGTTTCTCTGTTCCTTTTGTTTGGTCTTTCATTGAACAAATATCAAGAGTACCTCCTCCTGGCTCGGTATGGTGCTAGGTACGGGTACACAGTGGGAGATGACAGAGCAGTAGTCCCTGTCTTCATGGAGTTTACCATCCACAGAGAGAGGGGGGCATTTGACAGTCACAAACATATCAATTGTGGCACATGCAAGAAGGGGACAGAAGTGAGTGCTGACAGCAAGAACATAGGAGGCAGGCCTAAGTGGCCCTGGAGACCATCCTCCCCCAGGGAAGCAATACTGAATTGACGGGTAAGAAGGCCCCAGCTAAGACAGGCAGGAGGACACGTCCACAAAGAACACAGGATCTGCCTCACAGGCTGGCCCATTGTTTCCTCGACAGGCATCCTTCCTGCCTTGAGAACAAACTCTGGTTATGTTGAGGGTGGCAACATGCTCAGCCTCGAGCAGCACATCCAACTGTCCCAGCTTCTCTTGCAGCTAGAAGTAACCATGTGACATGGTTCTGGCCAATAATACAGACAAATAGCTTACTGGAGGAGGGGGCACAAGGAAATCTTTGCCTGCCCCATCCTTGATTTTCTCCTTTAAACATAAGCTTTCTAACCCTAGCCGTCTTGAAAATATAAGGCAGAAAATACAAGGTAAAGGCCTAAAGAATCACAGACACCACTCCTAAAATCTACCAGCTGTTGAACCCATGCTGGCAGCTACACACTGCCACACTTCTTTATTGAGCCAAATAAACTACCACTTGCTGATGGCACTCCTGTATGAATTATGTTACATGTAGCCAAAGGCAGCTGAACTGACACCCGGAAGGACAGAGTGACTGGAATAGAGAGTGGCAGACAGGGCTGGGTTACACAAGAGCTAAGGTCAGGTTAAGGAGTTTGTATTTTATCTTGGGAACCAAAGAAGGAGCCACTGAATTATTCATTAGGAAAACGCAAAACAAAACTGAGAGGTGACAGTGTGCTAGCAGCCCTCACTCTCGGTGCCTCCTCGGCCTCAGCGTCCACTCTGGCGGCACTTAAGCAGCCCTTCAGCCCGCCAGGGCACCGTGGGAGCCCCTCTCTGGGCTGGCTGAGGTGGAAGCCGCCTTCCTCTGCTTGTGGTGAGGTGTGGAGGGAAAGGTGCGGGTGGGAACCGGGGCTGCGTGCCGCGCTGGTGCGCCAGTGTGAGTTCCGGCGGGCGTGGGCGTGGGCGTGGGCATGGGACTGGCGTCGGCACCGGCACGGGCTCTGCGGGCCCTGCACACGGAGCAGCCAGCCGGCGCCGAGGGCCCAGGGCAGTGAGGGGCTTTACGCAGCTGCTGGCCCAGGTGCGGTACTCAAATTCTCGCTGGGTTTAGCTGCCTCCGGGCGGGGCAGGGCTCAAGACCTGCAGCCCGCCATGTCTGACCTCCTACCCCTGCCGTAGGCTCCTGCGCGGCCTGAGCCTCCTCAACGAGCGCCGCCCACTGCTCCGTGGCGCCTGGTCCCATGGACAGTGCAAGGGCTGAGGAGTGCAGGTGTGGCTGGGGACTGGCGGGCAGCTCCGCCTGCAGCCCAGGTGCAGGATCCACCGGGTGAAACCAGCTGGGCTCCTGAACGGGATCGGGACTTGGAGAACTTCTACATCTAGTCAGAGGATTGTATGTGCACCAATCAGCACTCCGTGTCTAGCTCAGGGTTTGTAAATACACCAATCAGCACTCTGTATCTAGCTCAAGGTTTGTAAATACACAATGAGACACGACTTCATATCCACCAGGATGGCTATAATAAAACAGACAATAACAAACGCTGGTGAAGGAGGTGAAGAAACAGGAATCCTCATGCATTGCTGGTGGGAATATCAAATGACACAGCCTCTGTGGAAAACAATTTGACAGTTTCTTAAAAGATTAAACATAAATTTATCACACAATGCAGCAATTCCATTCCTAGGTATCGAAACAAGAAAAATGAAAACATATGGACACAAAGACTTGTACAAGAATGTCCGTAACATTAGTCATAACAGCGCCAAACTGGAAACTACTCAAATATCCACCAACTGGTAAATGGATACACAAAATGTGATATAACCACACACCAGAATACTACGCAGCAATGTAATGGTACAAACTACTGATATGTGCTATGACACAGATAAACTTCAAAAACATGTTAAATAAAAGAAGCCAGACAAAATACCAGCATTGTATGATAAACGTCCAAAAAAAGCCAAACCATGGGGATAGAAAATAGATCAGTGGCTGGCCATGGCTGAAAAACAGGGATTAACTGTCAACAGGCACAGAGGATCTTACACTGTGGGTGACGAACAGGTCTAAAACTGGATTCTGGCCATAGTTGTGCAACTTGGTAAATTTACTACAAATCGTTTTATTGTACATCTTAAATAGGTGAGTTTTATGATGTGCAAATTCTGTCTCCAAAAAAAGCCATTATAAAAGAGAGAGAAGGCTGGGTACAGTGGCTCACACCTGTAATCCCAGCACTTTGGGAGGCCGAGGTGGGTGGATCACTTGATGTCAGGAGTTTGAGACCAGCCTGGACAAGTGGTGAAACCCATCTCTACTAAAAATACAAAAATTAGCTGGACGTGGTAGCGGGCACCTGTAATCCCAGCTACTCGAGACACTGAGGCAGGAGAATCGCTTGAACCCAGGAGGCAGAGGCTGCAGTGAGCTGAGATCGAGCCACTGCACTCCAGCCTGGGTGACAGACCAAGACTCCATCTCAAAAAAAAAAAAAAGGAAAAGGAAAAAAAAAAAAAAAGAACGAGAAAAGAGACAGAAGCCACTGAAAGATTTTAAGCAAAGTGGGAAATGATGCAAATTTTAAAACAGCACTATAAAGAGAGGTCATTGGCCAATGGTATATATTTGGAGGTGAAGGGCCCAGTGGTCTCTACCCAACTCAAACCCGAGACAGACAGAAAAACAAGAGCAGGCTGAACACACTGAAATTGAAAGCTTGATGCAAACACAACCAAGATAGAAAAAACTGCCTTCAAAACCATCCTCTGGTGCCTTTCCATTTTTCTAATCCATGGCACAAACTTACCAGGCTTGGACAGGCAGAATCGGTTGACTCCTTTGGAGAGGTTATAAATCCCCACATTCTCACGTCCATTTCCATCCTGATAAAATTCCTAAGGGAGCAAAGCCAATACAATGACTTACTAGGAGAGATGAGACACCAAGATGATTAATAATATTTCTCTTTCCAAACCAGTCATCTGTTTTGCCCATTAATCATCAGAGCAGTTGGGGGCCACAGGAAAATTAAACACCTCCCACAACTTCCAACGAAAGTGTGCTATTTTTCATTCAATCAACTAATATTTATTGAGCGCCTGCTATGTGACAGACACAAGGCTGGGCCTTGGGAGGCACGGCCATGGCTCCTGCTCTCACGGGGCTTATGTTCTAATACAGGAAGACAAAATCAATGCGTCAACAAATAAATTAGTGATCTCAGCTGGTCAGTAAAGAAGCTGTGAAAATAAACAGGAAAGCAGGAGAAGAACAATCCCTGCCTAGGGGTCTTTAGCACGCTGGTCCTCAGGGCACATCTCTTCTGAACACTAGGGCTACAGCCTGAATGAGGAGGAAAAACCAATGACACGTGTTTCTGGAGAAGACATAGCATTCCAGGCAGAGGGGAGAGTGTGTGCAAAGGCCCCGAGGAGGCAGTGAGCTTGGTGTGGGACTGGAGAGGACCACTGTGGCTGGGGCCTGGCAACTGAGGGGAGACTGGGAGGAGATAAAGAAAAGGTTAAGGAAGTGTCAAAAAAAAAAAAAAAAGAAAAAAGAAAAAAAGATCTTATTACAAGGGAGTTGGAAATTCACTCCACTGCTAGAAGGGAAATGTTTCCTAAGTATCTAAAACTTATTATGAACCGGATATTTATCTCCTATAACAAATCAGCCCGTTGAGTTTTTGTAATTAAGCAGTTAGGGGAGTAAGCTGGCACATGAAACACCAGTTTCAATTCTTCTAGTTTCTCTACAGAGAAACTAAGACCTGCCAATGACATCTGCCACTGCTCGACATCAAAGCATTATAGAAAATTCATGACGGGATCAACATAGGTGCTCCTGAAGCCCATTTCACACTGCCTTTCAGGCCACAGAGACAACAGTCAACAAGAGACTAAGATCCTGTTTACAGCTCCATCCTCTGCGCTGGAATAAATATACCAGAGAAGGTGGGGCACAGTGGCTCACACCTGTAATCCCAGCACTCTGGGAGGCCAAGGCGGGTGGATCCCCTAAGGTCAAGAGTTCAAGACCAGCCTGGCCAACACGGTGAAATACAAAAAAAAAAATTAGCTGGGCATGGTGGCACGCACCTGTAGTCCCAGCTACTCGGGAGGCTGAGGCAGGAGAATCACTTGAACCCGGGAGGCAGAGGTTTCAGTGAGCCAAGATGTGCCACTGCACTCCAGCCTGGGCAACAGAGCGAGACTCCATCTCAAAAAAAAACACAAATATATATATCAGAGAAACTCACTTGGCAGCATCTTAATAAACAAGAGCAGTGTACAACAAGGACATTTTGATACCTAAGAGGGTCACTTAAGCCCTGCCATAACCCTGAGAAGTAGGTATTAAGATCTCAATTTTCGGTGAAAACTGAGGCTGAGATGAAGTAAATGAATTTGCCCAAACCTATTATTACTAATAATATAAAGCCAGCGTGCTCTGTACTATACCAAAGGCCACCCCGAATCACCAGTCACATTTAATGTGTGGCCAGGACAAGGAAGTCTCCTAAATACAGGGGTCCTTCCACTGAGAGATTATAAATGCTTCCTGCTTATGCCTTGCCTAACAGGTGGGCGAGTAGAGAGGCAGAAAAGGAAATCTGACTTGACTACGTTTACAATATTCCTGGCATGTTAGTCTTTCTTGATATCCACAAGGCGAGTGTTTTTCCAAATAAGAGACTCCGTAAGTCGTACATACCAGAGTGATGGCGTGAGACAGGGAACATCTCAGCATGTAGCCCGTCTGCCTGAACTCAACTGCAGACACGTCATCCTCCAGCACTTCCACCTCCAGGCTCTTGTTCTTCCAGCACCAATCCTCATGCATGATGCTTACTGCAAAAGCAAACACCAAAAACAGACACATGGGCGTCGAGCACACCACCTCCCTGCACACCACCAGAAACGATGATCATGAATTAACTAACTTTAAAAAGCGGTGTGTATGTAGACATAAAGATAGAAATATACACACATATATATATTTATAACTAGCAGTATTTGGAATAAATTACTGCTAAAGAAAACCTGGAACCGAGCGTGGTGGTTCACGTCTATAATTCCAGCACTTTGGGAGGCCAAGGCAGGTGGATGGCTTGAGGCCAGGAGTTCAAGACCAGCCTGACCAACATAGCAAAACCCCATCTCTACTAAAAATACAAAAATTATCCAGGCATGGTGGTGCACGCCTGTAATCCCAGCTACCCGGGAGACTGAGGCAAGAGAATCTCCTGCACCCAGAAGGCGGAGAGGTTGCGGTAAGCCAAGGTCGCGGCCACTGCACTCCAGCCTGGGTGACAGAGCGAGGCTAAATTTCAAAAAGACAAAGAAAAACTGGAACCAATGTCCATTACATCAAGAAAGAAATCCAATGTGGCCTGTAAGATCAGGCTGCAAGTAAGGCATTCAGGGATCCACAAACTGTTTCTGTAACTCTTTTCTGCTTTGCAGGCCACATGCTTTATTGGTCTCAAACACTTGACTTGGCCGCTGTTACACAGGAGCGGCCATAGAGAATCCATAAACAAACAGGCAAGGCTGTCTTCTAAGGAAAGTACGCTTATAAAAATAGGCAGTTTTTGGAGTCTGCCAAGCCCTGCCATAACAGAAAATATTAATATAATTCCAGAAAAAGCAGTCTGTTTTATAAGCTATCCACTGCCAGCAGCTCCAAGCTGATTTCTGAAAAAGCAGAAATACAGGCAAGAAGTGGTTGAGAAGGGCAAGGAAAAGGGAAGTAACATTTGTGGGCACTAGCTACTTAGCTGGCTCTCTGCACAACGGGCTTTATAAACTTAACTTTAGTCTTATATTCTGCAGAAAGGTTCTATTATGTCTATTTTACAGATGGGAAAACTGAGTTTCGGGGAGGTCAAGTACTTTGCCATGGTCAGTACTCAGCACCAGTACTGGTGCTAAGTTAGTAGAACACATCAGTGGAGCCATTTCACACTTCCTTTCTCTGGCCTTTAGAAATAAAACGCCAGGCCGGGCGCGGTGGCTCAAGCCTGTAATCCCAGCACTTTGGGAGGCCAAGACGGGCAGATCACGAGGTCAGGAGATCGAGACCATCCTGGCTAACACGGTGAAACCCCGTCTCTACTACAAAATACAAAAAAAAAAAAAAACTAGCCAGGCGAGGTGGCGGGCACCTGTAGTCCCAGCTACTCAGGAGGCTGAGGCAGGAGAATGGCGTGAACCCAGAAGGCGGAGCTTGCAGTGAGCTGAGATCCGGCCACTGCACTCCAGCCTGGGCCACAGAGCGAGACACCGTCTCAAAAAAAAAAAAAATTAAAAAAAATAATAATAAAATGCCATACATCGAGCACCCTCCCTTAACAGAAGCAGCCAGTGGGCTGTGCAGACAAGGTGGCGGTCAGCTCAGGGCCTGGACTCCTCCAGGCTTGTCCAACGCTAAATAATGCAGTCAAGGTCATGAGGCAAAGACGACTTAAACAAGGAAAGGTACGTGGTTGTGATACAATTTGAGACCTGGGTTTTAGAAAGTTTACAAAGACGAGAAGTGTGGGAGGGCCACAGGATGTTGCATTCCAATTCTTACTTTTGTATTTTCCAGGGAGCACGTTGTCAAAGGTGAAAGTCATGGAGTTGACCTTGCCGGAGAGCTGGAGGCTCCGCTTCTCACCCTGGCGGCTCAGGGACTGCAGAGTCACCAGCAGGTCACCACAGGTGTCTGCAGGAAAAAGAAGGGAGGGCCCCATGTGACCCCTCACAAGCTTCATCACAGGTTCGAATCCTAACCCTGTGTAATAGCTTCTTGCTACTGCTGAACTCCTACGAGGCAGTGGCGGGAGGGCTTCTTTCAAACTCACACGTGTCCACTTGACCCCAAGAAGCCTCCCTCGCATGCAGGTGGTCAGCAGCAAACAACAAAGGCAAAAGGAAAAGTTTCCCAAATCCCACCCCTACCTGCTGACTTCTTTGAAACTACGTGTTCTTACTTTCCAGTGTTATCTTACCCAAACAAGAGACTTTCCCAGAAACGGATGCCAAGAACTGTACAAAGGCCACATCCATCACGGGCCTGTCGGTCACAGTAAGAGGAAACATCTGGGGTTTCAGTGTCAGCCCTGCTCTGGTCTCTGCCTCAGGAACCATCACCTGCAGAAACGTGGATGGAATGTTAGAGGCTGCATTCGGCGGGATCTTCCCCCTGACCTACAGGGCGCTAGAACATTCATCTGGGCCCACAGCTAAAGAGATTTTGAAGGCCAAAGGTTCATTTCCAGGCCGATTTTACAGTCACAACAAATCCATGAATAACTCATGTGAAGGAAACACAGTTCTACCCAGATGAGAAATTAGCCTCAACAGACCCACGTGTATGAACAAAAGTCTGTCTGGCCTAATTCTCCACAGGCACACAAAGCTGACTTGCCTAACTTACATACTAGAAACCAGTCTCTTTTACCGGCTTCGGATCACTCGTACTGTAAGCTCTGAACCTGTCAACACTATGTGGATGACACTTTGGTAGAATTAAGTCATTTTCTTCTTCCTATTGTCCTGTGTGCCTTTCATGGGCTAAGAAGAGGAACAGATGAAGGGAGCAGCGGCCAACTCTTTCATCCCTAGTAAAGATGACACTGCCCTTCCTTGGAAAAGTCCATCACGCTTCCGAAAGGGCTTCCAAAGGCTTGTCAATGTGGACATCTTCACAAGAAGCCAGCTACCATCTAATAAAGGCAGCTGTCAACCCACATGCCATGCTGTTCTGTGGAAGCAGGGAGAACGCAATCTCCTACCCGGTTTCCCACAGAGGGAGGGGCCCCACTCTGCCCTAGAGGAGAGCAGAGTCTAACAGGGAACCTTCCCGGCCCTCTCCCTTTGTGTTACTTTCTCTTCCACAGGGAGGAAGGGCAGCTGCTGATTTGATGGGTGAGAGCCCAGAGAAACAGTCTCTCCCCAAGGGCAGGGCCACTGCGCTGAAAGGCATGGTGGGCTGACCTCTGCTCTGTTCTGTCTCTTGCTTGCTTGGGCCAGCTGTGGCTTGGGCCTTTACCATGGTGATGAGACCACAGGCCAGAGCGTCTCCCCCTTCTCGGCCTGCTTGAATGGGTAAGTCGCATGGTCCCTGCCCAGCCATCTTGAAGTCAGGGCAAAGCAGGAAATGGGAAGCTCCATTTTGGCCTGGGGTCCCAGAAGCCACACACTATGGCCATTTTTGAGCTGCCATTAGTAGAGTTCATTTTTGGTCTCCTCTTGGACTCATCGATATTCTACAGCAGCCAGAAGCCTGAAGGTAGAGGAGTGACCGGCAGCCTGATACTAATAAACACCAAGACTAGGAAAAAGAGAGACAGACGGCATTATTTTGTAGCTGGATGCCTATCTGGCTCTACTCTACTGGTGCAGGCTTGTAAAGACTTAGAAACAAGAAGTTGGAAACTGGAATGCTCCTTCTCTAACCCCATTCTAGCTAATAACCCTTCTAAAAATCACTGCTTTTTCTCAAAACATTTTAAATGTAAAACAATGCATCGCACCTGAACTTTGTAAGTCCCTGGTTTTGCTTTAAAACAAAATGATCCATGAGCATCCGTCTCCACGGTGACCAAAGACTTGTCCTTGTCTTGAGATGACAGGACAACTTTGTATTTACTCATCTGCTTGACGGTGTCGGGGAAGCGAATGATTGATATCTGACCACAGACACTAAACCTGCAAAGAGAAGACCATTCATTCCAGCATGAGGACTCGATTATAACAGGAAAGGCTCTTATCAACCAAAAAAGACGCAGCCCTCTCCCAGCCCTTGTTCCTGAGAATAGTTTAATCTTAATGAAAAGACAGAATGCACTCCAGATGATTCTGGTTTTAAAAAGCAACCTTCAGAAAGAAGACTGGACCTTTTTCTACAGAACAGGGGCCCGTAGTGGGGCTGTTTGTGCGTTCTGGGTGACATCTGGCAATCCTCCACTGCAGAGGCAATTTTAAGAAAATCTGTAGATAATAAAAAACGTTTCAGGTAATTGGATCATTGACAGTGGAGCGGCCTTGGACTGAGAATGTGGGCTAGCCCTTAAAAGCAAGAGCTCTAAGCTGCCTAAGAAACTGTGGCATTAACCAGGCCATCAAATGAAGCAGGATTATCAAAGACGTCTTCCTTGCTTGTGATTATATATAATACATGGATGAAAGCAAACTGGGCTATTGGAACAGAAAAGATAATTAAGTTAAGTTAAAAAATACAGAGCTAAAATTGGACTCCTTGGGAGGTAGGAGCCACAAACGGAACTTATAACGGAAAATCCCTATTAAGGTAATGACTCAGATTTGAGATTCTAAATAAGGAGTAAGGTGTTGCAAGGCATCCCTTGAAAAACACATGAAAGGCACCTCTGCGAAGACCATCATCCTTGGAGTGCTGGTCTTCATTTCTGAAGCAGACGGTGAGTTAAAGTGTAATAGTACATCCTAGCTGGGGGTCACAGTTGTCTTTCCAACCGTTCATTTTAAAGGCTCTTCAAGAATCATTTTAGATAAAAATTAGTTACTTTTGACATAAAGATAATCAAGAATGTTGGATTCTGACAATTGGGGTACATTAAATGTTGGAACCACCACTCTGCCTCAAATAAAAAACAGTGGAAAACACAATGGAATGGTGGAAGATTGTGTATGTGAAATCTAGGAATCATGAAAAATACCGTCATTCCTTCAGAGTGAAGGGACTGCCCAGCTCTATGAGTTCACTATCTCCAGCATGGGTCAACAAACTACGACCCAAGGACCAAGTCAGGGCCCCCCTCCTGTTTGTGTATGAATTGCAAGCCAAGAAAAAGATTTTTACACTCTTAAGTGGTTAAAATTAAAAAAAAAAAAAAAAATCAAAAGGAAGATATTTCACGACATGTAAAAATTATATGAAATGCAAATTGTGGTGTCAAAAAATGTAGTTTTGTTGCACTCTGCCCATTCATTTACAAATTGTCTATCTCAGCTGTTGTCCTAGAGACCGTATGGCTCATGAAGTCTAAAATATTTATTCTCTGGCTCTCCACAGAGGAAGTGTGCCAATCCCGGACCTAGAATATGCATTTTGGTTCTCACATTCCCCTACTGTGAACTTTCAGAATAAAAGGATGCAAAGCAAACACTGATACAATCATTCCCAAGGACCTTTCATATTCTCTTGATTTGTGTACCTGTCCGGGGACCCATCGCCTTGTCTATTTCCTATCAAATCTCTTTGTCTCCCTAAGTTGTAAATATTTGAATCATAAGCTCTGTTTTAGCTCATATTCTTACTAAAAAGAAGTGCCTATTTCCCCTAAGCCTCTAATCTATACTGGCTTAGTTTGGAAAAATAAACCAACAGGGTGGTAGAAAAAGGTTCCGTTATACTGAAGCCCTTAAAAATTGATTTGTATCAATAAATTCTTTCAACAGGGTTTAATATCTATATGGACAAAAATAGGTAATATTGGTGGATATTGAGGTAACTCTATTTTCACAGTCATTTGGACAGAAGCCAAAGAGTTTGTTTTTCAAATTGAGTTTTTTTGGGTTTTTTTGTTTTAAAGGAAGATTAGGCACCATGGCTCAGCCTATAATTCCAGCACTTTGGGAAGTCAAGGAGGGTGGGTCACTCGAGGTCAGGAGTTCGAGACCAGCCTAGCCAACATGGCAAAACCCCATCCCTACTAAAAAATGTAAGAATTAGCCAGGTGTGGTGGAACGTGCTTGTAATCCCAGCTACTCAGGAGGCTGGGGCAGGAGAATCGCTTGAACCCGAGAGGCGGAGGCTGCAGAGAGCTGAGATGGTGCCACTTTGTACTCCAGCCCGGGCAATGGAGACTCTGTCTCAAAAAAAATAAAAAGGAAAAGAAATAGTAAGAAGTATCAGTGTGCTAAAAAGGCAAATGTACTATGTTGGCCAAAAAAAAAAGAGATTTTCCAAAAATGTTCAACAAATGCTGTTTTTCTTTCTTTGACCCAAACACTCTACTTTAAACGAGAAAATAAATATATTTCCTCCATCTCCGTGAACAGTGTCTCCTCCATCTACCCAGTGGCTCAAATAAGAAACCTGAAACCTCAACAGCACAGGCCTGTGGGTGTGTTCTCCATGTGACCTACCATATCCATCTACTCCTCGCTCCCTTGCCTGCCAGTCGCCTGGGCCCAGCCACCACCATATCTCCTCCAGACAACCACCACCGCCTCATATCTGGCCTCTCCATTCACACTATGGCTTTCCTCCAATCCATTCTCCACACAGCAGCCAGGAAGAAAAACAAACTTTTTAAAGTACCATGATCCCTATCATTCCCTTGCCAACTGACAACTATTTTTTTTCTTGAGACGGTGTCTCACCGTGTCGCCCAAGCTGGAGTGCAATGGCACAATCTCGGCTCACTGCAACCCCTGCCTCCCAGGTTCAAGCAATTCTCCTGCCTCAGCCTCCCGAGTTGCTGGGATTATAATAGGCGTGCACCACCATGCCCCGCCAACCTTTTGTCTGTTTAGTAGAGACCGGGTTTCACCATGCTGGCCAGGCTGGTCTCGAACTCCTGACCTTGTGATCCGCCTGCCTCAGCCTCCCAAAGTGCTGGGATCACAGGCGTGAGTCACCACACCCGGCCAACCAACTGACAACTCTTAACGGGTTTCCACTGCATTAGGGAGCAAAGCCCAACCCCAAAGTAGGGCTACAAGGCCCCAGAGCTCCCTGACCGTGCACCCACCTCCTCCAGCTGCAGAGACAGACTGCCTTTCAGGTCCTTCCTATCCTGTGCAGGCCTCTGAGCATGCTGCTCCTCTGCTAGGCAAGGTCCTTCTTTATCTACCTTTCAGTCTTTACTAAGGTCTCTGCAACCCAGAGAGCCTTGCAGAGCTCCCAGTCTAAATTAGCTCTTCTTGTAGCACCCTGGTCTCTTCCCTGCACAACACCTGCCATAATTTAGCATCACAAATGTATTGTCTTTTTTTAAAATCTTGTTACTTTATTTGTTAATTTTTATCTCTTTATTTATGTATTGTTAGACCAGGTTATGAGACTAGCTAATTTTTGTATTTTTGGTAGAGATGGTGTTTTGCCAAGTTGCCCAGGCAGGTCTCAAACTCCTGGGCTCAAGCAATCCACCCGCCTCTGCCTCCCGAAGTGCTGGGTTGGATTACAGGTGTGAGGCACCAAGCCTGGCCACAGATGTATTTGTCTTCAGTCTGTCTCCCTGGTAGGGTGAAAGCCCCATCTCTGGAACACTAGTTTGATTAATTATTAGGTACGAAGCATTTCTCAGTGCCTTATCTAGAGTAACTGCGCAAAGTGTTTATGGAAGGTGGGAAGCACTTAAATCCAAGAATTACTTTCTGAGGGTGATTTGCTTCCTTGTCCTCCATTCACCACTGGACTCCTTGACCTCTGCCTCCATCTGTCTACAGAAAAGAGTCACCGTGGCCTCCTCAGTGATCAAGCCAGCAAACTGTTCACCAGGGCTCAGCTCCCTGGACCTCCCTGTTGGACACTACCTCCTACCCCAAACTTAGCTTTCTTAGCTCCTATGACCTCACACTCCCTAGGTCCCCCTTGGGTCACCTGGCACTCTGTTTTTGACCTACTGTTCTTCTCATTCTACCTGTACATATTTGAGGTCCTGGCTGCCACCTGCAGCCAAATCTTCAGGATTTACCATCCATCCAAGCACCTATTGAAGAGCTCCACCTACTGGTCCTAGACCAACGTGGCCAAAACTGAACCTCATCACCTAACTGGCTCCTCTTTCTGTCCCCAGCCATCGCAGCTCTCAAGCTGGGCATCCTAAAGTATCTCATCAATCTGTCCTTGACTTCCCTACAAGGCAAGCCATTGTTGCCTCTGCTTACAGACCTCCTGTGCCCAAGTCCTGTCTGCTTCAAAGCCACTCTCCCCCATGCCATTGTTTTCAGAATGCCCTACTGAAAACAATGATCAAAGCTTGTTATCTTGATGCTCAAAACCGCTCATGGCCCCTTGGCCCCAGTGGGAGAAAGCCCCTATGCCCTGGTGGGGTGTGAGGAGGTGCTATGGGGTTGGCCTCATCACCTCCTTCACCTGCCAGTACATTCTGCTCCGGCAGCATGCAGTTTTACACCCGTAGCCACCTCATGCTGCTTTGAGACTGCCTGACTTTGCTCTTGCCGCGCTTCTCCCAAGCGGACCCTGCGTTCTCCTTCGAAGCTACTGTTTTGGGAGCGCCTGTCGTGTCTAAAGCTGTTCTGCAGGTGACATGCAGGTGAATCTGGGATCTGACCCCAAAGCCCGAGTTCTTGGCACTACACAATCTTGCTTCAGATGATGGTAAAACCACACGAATTCAACCACAAGATGTCCCTGCCTGTACTTATAGTACGATGAGTAACTACAAGCAGGAAGAACTATGCCAATGACCTGAAGCCTCTTCCAATAAGCTTTCTCAACCAACAATACCATCCTCTAAAATCTTCAGAGATTAAGCCGAGGGGTCCTGTGAAAGATCATGAAAGTCAGACATGAAAGATTTTTTAATTTCACGAGCTCATTTTAACTTGAAGCAAGGGACTTTTCAGTAAGCATCCAACATGTCAGTACCTTCAGTTTGTAAGATTTACAACTAATCTTTCTTGACTGGGCGTGGTGGCTCACACCTGTAATCCCAGCACTTTGGGAGGCTGAAGCAGATGGATAGCCTGAGGTTAGGAGTTTGAGACTAGCCTGGCCAACATATAGTGAAACCCCGTCTCTACTAAAAAATACAAAAATTAGCTGGGCGTGGTGGAGCACGCCGGTAGTCAAAGCTACTTGGGAAGCTGAGGCAGGAGAATTGCTTGAACCTGGGAGGCAGAGGTTGCAGTGAGTCAAGATGGCACCACCGCACTATAGCCTGGGCAACAGGGCAAGACTCTGTCTCTCAAAAAAAAAAAAAAAAGTACTAATCTTTCTTAAGTTCTTAAGCTCAGCAAAGACACACAGATCACAGGTCATTTTGTTTTACACTGGCTGCCAGCATAAACACTGGCACTTCCAAATCCACACAATAAGCTTACCCTGTTGCAATAATGTCAGCCAGCTGAGGTGTGTTCGGTGCAATTTTGATGGTGACCGTTTCAAAGTAGAGGTGCTCTTTCTGAGCGTGGATGGTGTATGTCCCTGTGGTTATGTTCTCAAGGCGGAATGAGCCATCAGCTTTTGTTTTAACTGTAAAACAAAAACACACGAACAGAAGATAAGCCAAAAACAGCTGTGTATCCTTACATGTACACCAGAATACTTGAGACCAAAAGCTGCCATGTTTTCATATAGTCATCGGTTCCTTTCCATTTCTCTCTGTGGTCCAGAAAGAGCGCTGGCCAGCAGCTCACCTTTGATTTGGTTATTCAAGGTGACAACTGCTTCTGGAACACCATCTCCTTCGGGTCCGTTCAAGACCCTCCCAGTGACGGAGAATCCCATGACGTGGAACACGGGCTAGAAAACAAAGAACAGGAAGAAGGTGCTCAAAGGTGCTCCTGTGCCAGAGCCACGAAGCCGCCTTCTGCTGCGCCGGCCATCGCCTACCGTGTCTGCTCCTGCCGCCCACCTCCCAACCCTCAGTCCCCCAGTCCTGTGTGCCAGCCGGGCTCCCTCTCACTTTACCCACATCTGTCTTCTCTGTTCTCTTCCCAACACACTGCTGAGTGTCAAACAACAGAAAAGGTCTAGAGACTTACTTTCCTAGTTAAAAGGTCACTGACTCAGGCTTCTAAAAGCCCTCCACCCTTAACTCTGTGCCCTCTCCTCCCCTCCAGATGCCCCCATTTTGGTGAACTACGTCTTCCTCCAGTCTCCCATGCACGCCCCAGCATCACTTTGGACGCCCCCTCCCTGCTCCTCCAGCATCCATCACTCCTGTGGATCCCACCTTTGCAAGGTCTTACATGCCCCCTCCTGTCTTTCCACCACGGCCTGAACACAGGTCCTTATGAAATCCACCTAGGCCGGGCGCAGTGGTTCACGCCTGTAATCCCAGCACTTTGGGAGGCCAAGGCAGGCGGATCACTTGAGGTCAAGAGTTCAAGACCAGCCTGGCCAACATGGTGAAGCCCTGTCTCCACTAAAAATACAAAAATTAGTCAGGTGTGGTGGCAGGAGCCTGTAATCCCAGCTCCTCGGGAGGCTGAGGCAGGAGAATCACTTGAACTCGGGAGGCGGAGGTTGCAGTGAGCCGAGATCGCTCCAGCCTGTGCGACACAGCAAGACTCTGTCTCAAAAAAAAAAGAAAAAAAGAAAAAAAAAGAAATCCACCTAGACCACCCTCCTCCATCCCCATCACTAACTCACACGTGGTCCCGTGCTCCGTGTCTGTGTCTGTGCCCCACTCGCCTGTGAGCAGCACACCTGTGCTTTCTCTGCAGTTACTGAGTTCCAGCCCTGATCTGTGTATCCTCAAGGTCACCACTGCTAACCTAGTTTAATATCTTCATCAAACTTACCAGTATCTGAAATGTCCTTGTTCGATTTCTTAGTTGTCTCCCTCCCACTAGCATGTTACCTCATGAAGACAGGGACCTTTTCTGTCTTAGTCACCTGGTACACAGCAGGCACTCAATAACTGACTCATGAATGAGTGAATGTGTGCATGCACGTGTGCAACAGCATCTGAGATGAAGCTTTAAATAATTAAATTACTTCCTTTTTATGCCGGTAGCCCTTCTTATTTTTATTTCTATTTTATTGTTTCAGCCAATGGTTTCTTAGTGATGGTCTCACATGACAGGTATTCCTTCTTGATCTTTCCAAAAAGACACGTTTCATTCCATCCATTACCTACTTATTAATTCACATATGTACTCAACAAATATTTTTACTGGGCACCTACTATGTGCCAGGTGCTGAATCACATGTTAGGAAAACAGTAAAGAATAAGACACTTAACGGTTCTTGACCTCAGGGAACTTACAGGGCCCCATTCCCTGAAATTCCATTCATCATTTTCAAAATCTGTATTTGGCTGTAATCTGGGAAGAGCTGTCTATTCTCACCGGCCCCCATCCTTCTCTCCAAGCCACATGAAGCAAAATAAAGGCTTCATCTTCTCACCCTTCTCTTTCCCCTCCACTGTACAGCGGAACGGTCAAACACATCACTGAAACTTAAAAAGCAGAGTCTGCACCCCACTGTGCATATGACCTAAAAGCCCGCTCCTGCCAGTTTAAGCTATTTTAACACAGTACTTTCCAATGTAATATAAAAAGAAAATGATTAAAATATAATTTCTTCAATAATTCTAACACTGGGTGGTCCACTTAGGAGAGGCTGTTATTTTCTTTTGGGATTTGCTCTAGCTAGCCAATTTTCTACAGTAACCATTTTCTACTTCTGTAACGAAAGAAGACATAAGTGAGATGAAAACTACATTTACCATCTATGTAAGGGTCTAGCCAGTTTATTAAGCCACGTATCACACTGCCCATTCCTACCACCACGGTCCAAGCTCTGCCAGTTCTCACCTGGTTTATGGCCATGGCATCCCAACTGGTCCCCCACTTCCACCCTGACACCCTGCAAACTCTCCTCAACACAGCTGCCAGAAGGATCACGCCGCTCCTCTGCTAGGAACCTTCCAGTGGCACCAATTCTCACCCAGAGTTATAGGCAAAGTGGCCCACCAGGCCCCGCACAATCTGCCCTGTCACCTCCCTGAACCTCTCTCTGCCTCCTCCTTCCTTGCTCATTCCCTCCACTCCAGCCACCCTGGCCTCCTTGGGGTGCCCCGAACTCTTCAGCACACTCCTGCCTCAGGACCTTTGCATGTGCTGTTCCCCCAGTCTTACACACTCTTCCTGCAGGAGTGAAGTATGGTTCTCTCGTTCTTTCCCTTCAGGTTGTTGCTCAAATGTCACCTTCACAGGGAGGACTTCTCAAAAACACCCTATGTACAACTGCAACCCCTGTCTCCACCCTGATACTGCACGATCTCCTTTCTTCCTTTATTTTTCTAGAGAACATTTATCACCTTCTACTGTACTTTCTAACTTATTCATCTATACATGTATGGACCCTTCCCATCATTAGAACATGAAGTCTATCCAGGTGCAGCGGCTCACACCTATAATCCCAACACTTTGGGAAGCCGAGGCAGGCAGATCACTTGAACCCAGGAGTTAGAGAACAGCCTTGGCAACATGGTGAAACCACATCTCTACAAAAAATACAAAAATTAGCTGGGCATGTTGGTACGCGCCTGTGGTCCCAACTACTCAAGAGGCTGAGGTGGAAGGATCACTTGAGCCCTGGAGGCAATGGTTGCAGTGAGCTGAGACCGCACCACTGCGCTCCAGCCTGAGCCACACAGTGAAACCCTGTCAAAAAAAAAAAAAATGAGGTCCACAGGGACAAGAATTTTTGCCTCTTTTGGTCACAGCTGTATCCCTAGTCCTGGAATGGTGCCTGAAATATATGTCACTGGCACTCAATAAATATATTTCACTGAATGGGGAGATTTAACTAGGAATCCAGTTCTCTACAATAAGGACATCATGTGCAAGAACATAATACCAGATTGCACTTTTTCCAACAGCCCTTCCAGAAAAAATAATCGATTTTTTTTAAACATGTTTGCAACACCTGTGCCTAGGGATGGGAACTCAAACACCTGTCCCTCCAGAAGACAGGAAAGCCTTACCTCGATTTTCAGGCTGTCGTGCTCCACTGTGAAGTCAAGTCTGGAAGGCGCCACATCAAAGGTAATCCTCTCCCCTCGATAGAACGGAATCTGGAAGGAAGAGTCTGTTAATCACTAAGAACCACGAACATGATCAATCAGCAATATTAATACTCGATCTAGCAGCCCACAAATGACAAGGGGTTCAAGACAAGCCAAGAGAAATGCTCATCATAACTATTGCAGATTTGAAAAGAGGAAGCCTTGCCCTTTTGGTAGCTATTACTAAGGGGTGAGTGTCTCATCTTAAGTTACTTCTTAACAGCATTTACAGAGAACTGCAGGCCAACCATCTTTTCCTTTAACACCCAAACAGCATTGGCTTTTACTGTGTCATGAGAGTCCCAGACATAGACAGAACGGAAATCTGCTTCACTCACCACCGTGTAGCCCCCACTTGGCAAGGAGTAGAAGGAGAACGAGCCATCTTCTCTGGAGACCGTGTAGCACAAATACACCAGACTCTCGTCTTGGTGCTGGAACCCAGGCACTGGTGAGACATTGCAGCCCAGGACATCCTATGCCGGGGGAAAAAAAAGACAAGACTTCCTTTTCCATTTACATGTTCTGAACATCGTCAATTAGCCACATCATAGGAAAATTTCTGTAAGTTTCATGTCAATATATGTATTTCTGAAATCTAAGACACATTAATACAGATAAAAGGAACAAAAATCTTGACATTCAAGTTGTAAAGTTAAAAACTGCCACTGTCTTCTCAGGAAAAATGACATGACTGTCCTTCCTTATAATGGGTCACCATTCTCCAAATAAGGAAACGGAGGCTCAGGAAGGTAATGTGACTGGCCCAGGGTCGCACAGCTAGGAAGAGGCATTTGTTTAAACCTGAGATTTGTTTAAACCCAGGTCTGATTTCAAAGCCTTTGTACCTTCCATCACATACCACTGCCTCTCAGTGTAGATGTGCAATGTCTTGTGAGTCAACAGAGACACATGATATTCTTGTTTTTTTTTTTTTTTTTTGAGATAGTCTCACTCTGTCACCCAGGCTGGAGCGCAGTGGTACGATCTCGGCTCACTATAACCTCCACCTCCCGGGTTTAAGCAATTCTGCTGCCTCAGCCTCCCGCGCAGCTGGGACTACAGGCATGTGCCAACACGCCGGCAAATTTTTTTGTATTTTTAGTAGAGGCAGGGTTTCATAATGTTGGCCAGGCTGGTCTAAAACTCCTGACCTCAAGTGATCCACCCGCCTTGGCCTCCCAAAGTGCTGGGATTACAGGCCTGAGCCATCACACCCGGCCTGAGACACATGATATTCTTAAGTGTTAAAATGATAAATCAACCCAGACCTGCATTTATTAAAACAGTATGTTCTGGTCTGTAATCCCTCACCCTCCTACCCTTCACACCATCTCCTTTATTCTTTTCTTTGCTTACCTCTTTAGTTACTAAGGAAGAAAAGAGAAGAAACTTCACCCCTTTCATGGGCTCCCCATCACTTCGGACAGAGCCAGACACATTGTAGCCAGCAACTATGAGGGGACTGGCCGCATTGGCATTGGAGTTGGTTACACGCACTGTGGTGCTTGCCTATAACAGAAAAAGATTTTAACTGGTGAAAAAAATAAACACTTGCAAAGTGTCTAACAACATGAGGACATGCTAAAGCTAAAATATTAACTGGGAAACGTAATCCATCAAATTGCTTATTCAGTATGATCACTTTTTTTTTTTTTTTTTGAGATGGAGTCTCTGTCGCACAGGCTTGAGTGCAATGCGGCAACCTCGGCTCACTGCAACCTCTGCCTCCTGGGTTCAAGCGATTCTCCCGCCTCAGCCTCCCAAATAGCGGGGATTACAAGCGCCCGCCACCATGCCTGGCTAATTTTTGTATTTTTAGTAGAGACGGGGTTTCACCATGTTGGCCAGGCTGTTCTTGAACTCCTGACCTCAGGTGATCCACCCGCCTCAGTCTCCCAAAGTGCTGGGATTATAGGCGTGAGCCTCCGCGCCTGGCCCATTACTATTTTTCAATGCCCAAAATGAAGTGAAAGGAAATGTGGCAAAATGTAAATGATAATGATTTTATCTATACGGTGGTATTTTACTTGTATACTTTTCCACCTTCCAACATTTCTTTTTTTTTTACTTTTTTTTTTTTTTTTTTTTTGAGACGGAGTCTCGCTCTGTCGCCCAGGCTGGAGTGCAGTGGCGCAATCTCGGCTCACTGTAAGCTCCACCTCCCAGGTTCACGCCATTCTCCTGCCTCAGCCTCCCGAGTAGCTGGGACTACAGGCGCCCACAACCGCGCCCGGCTAATTTTTTTTTGTATTTTTAGTAGAGACGGGGTTTCACCGTGGTCTCGATCTCCTGACCTTGTGATCCGCCCGCCTCGGCCTCCCAAAGTGCTGGGATTACAGGCGTGAGCCACCGCGCCCGGCGGTTCCACCTTCCAACATTTCTAACTTTGTTTCCACTGCTTTATATTCCTCTATATGTTCCAATTTTTTTTTAATGAGCGTATTTTGCTTTTTTTTAATGAGCGTATTTTGCTTTTTTTCGATGTTTAATGATATACAGTGTTAACTGAAGATCAGCCTAAAGCTGCCTCCTTACATACTTTAAGTTTGGCCTAAAGGTTTCTCTGTACATAGTGCCAAGTCTCAGCCAATTGCAGCAGCCATCCTTCAACTACTCACAGGCGGCCAACTGTTCAAACCATGTGCAAATAAGACAAACGTCCAGCTGTAACCAATCCAACTGTTTCTGTCCCTCACTTCCGCTTTCTGTCCATCACTTTCTTTTTCTGTCCATAATCCCTTTGCAATCACACAACAGTGCCACAGTCGCTGTAAACCTATTCTGGCTCAGGAGGCTGCCCAATTGACAAACTGTTCTGTGCTCAATTAAACTCTGTTTAATTTGTCCTAAGTTGTTCTTTTCACAATATGTGTATATTTTTAAACATTTTTGTTAAGGTACAATTTACACAAAGAAAAGTGTGCATACTCTAAGCACACAGCACAGGGCTTGTCACAAGCTGGGCACTGGTTACCCGGCAGAATAAATAGCACCAGCAAGCCAGAAGTGCCCCTCACACTTGCTTCCGGTCACTAACCCCTGGAGGAGGATAAACATTATCTCGACTTCTAACAACATGCTTTACTTTAAAATCCCAATCTCATATTAATACACTCAGATTCTTCTATGCAGACAATTAAGAAACAATGTAAACCTTAAAATCTCTTCTATTTATAAATGTATAAGCCCTTTCATTTCAATTTTTTTTTTTTTTTTGAGACGGAGTCTCACTCTGTCACCCAGGCTGAAGTGCAGTGGTGCAATCTTGGCTCACTGCTACCTCCACCTCCCAGGTTCAAGTAATTCTCCTGCCTCAGCCACCCGAGTAGCTGGGATTACAGGCGCGTGCCACCATTCCTGGCTAATTTTTTTGTATTTTTAGTAGAGATGCGGTTCCACTATGTTGGCCAGGCTGGTCTCGAACTCCTGACCTCAAGTGATCCGCCCACCCAGCCTCCCAAAGTGCTGGAATGACAGGCATGAGTAACTGCGCCCAGCCTGGAATAAAATATTTTTAAAGGTTGCTGCAGAAGAGAAAAACCCCCAGAACCAAAAGTCCTCAACAGTAAGAAGAGACACCTAGGTGTGAAACATCATCAATTATAAATGCATAAAACCTACAGAGTAAAAAAATAATAAAACCCATAGGGTAGAAGCTGAAATACTGATTCCGATGCTTCTTTAGCAAAAATGAGATACAGCTTCTATACTAACACAGAAGCTAACACGTCAAGATGTCCCTTAATCTGATTTTAATTTGGTCTTTCACAGCTATTACAGAACCTCACCTAGTAGGTGGAGTTCTTTTGATCATGGACTATAAACTATTTCAGCAAATAAAGCAAGATATGCTAAAGAACACTTATATACCTTCTAACCAACTAAAGAAATTAAATTAAAAAAAATTCAAGATGATGGCATACCCCCAAGTCCCCCTCCTCCTTTTTCTCTAGAAGTCAGTATCATTTTGAACAGTGTCTGCTATTCCCATGTATGTCTTCGTAATTTTTCGACATAAGACTGTATCCTCCCTGTTCCTACTAAAAACAAAAAATTAACTGGACATGGTGGCAGGCACCTGTAATCCCAGCTACTCAGAAGGCTGAGGCAGGAGAATCGCTTGAACCTGGGAGGCAGAGGTTGCAATGAGCCGAGATCGCACCACTGCACTCCGGCCTGGGCAACAAGAAGAACAAGACTCCATCTCAAAAAAAAAAAAAAAAAAAAAAAAAAAAAGACTGTATCCTTAGCGGCACACGCCTGCAGTTCCAGATCCTTGGGAGGCCAGGGTGGAAGGATCGCTGAAGGCCAAGAACCAGAGGCTGCAATGAGCCACAAATATGTCACTGTACTCTAGACTGGGCAACAGAGCAAGATCCTGTTGCAAAAAAAAAAAAAAAAAAAAGACTGTATCTGGCCGAATGCACTGGTTTACGCCTGTAATCCCGCCATTTTGACAGCCCGAGGCTGGTGGATCATTCGAGGCCAGGAGTTTGAGACCAGCCTGGCCAACATGGCAAAATCCCACCTATACTAAAAATACAAAAATTAGCTGGGCGTGGTGGTGCATCTCTGTAATTGAGCTGCTCAGGAGACTGAAGCAGGAGACTCGCTTGGACACAGGAGGCTGAGGCTGCAATGAGCCAAGATCACACCACTGAACTCCAGCCTGGGCAACAGAGTGAGACTCCGTCTTAAAAAAAGAAAAAAAAAAAAAAAAAAGACTATATCCATAAATGATGTTATCACAAGTATTTAAAATCCTATTTCCTTCAACTCTGTTTTTAAATGTAGTTACATTGATATATGTAGCTCTGGTTCATTCATTACTGCTGACGTACAGCAGCCTACTGTATGATGGAACCCCAATCCATTCTTCTCTTAAAAGGCATTTAGGTTGTTTACAATATTTTGCTATTACAAACAAAGCTGCAATAAACATTCTTATACATTCTCCTTGGGCACATGTACCACAGTTTCTAGAATGTTTAGTATATTTACAGATTTCTGTTTCAGGCTGAAAAAAGAACAACAAATAAATCTCATCAGGGCCTTCTGTTGTTGATTTAGTTTAAAATAGCTATAGTTAATAAAACAGATCTATTTCACAGCAGGAAGACAACACTGTCACCTAAAACTGAAACCAGCACAAGCAACATCTGCTACAGTGAGGAGTTGCACCTTATAAATAACCACCAAACTAATCAACGGCACCATTGGTTCTTCATCTAGTCCTGGAAAAACCATAAATTCTTTTCATATCCTAAATTGAAAAGCCCTACATTTGTCCCAAGACCAGCATATTATTGGCATGGCTACAGACGTAGCCGTCACACTCACCTCTTTCAACGCCCAGGTTGGATGAGTCGCGAGGATTTCATAATCTCCAGGCAGAACTTTAAAAAATGCAAACCTAAGAAATACAAAATAACCATTTAGCTTTCTCCAAACAACCCAAGTATTTCTAATTTTATGACTAATGTACTTTTATGACAAGAAAATAATGTTAGAATTATTGCAAGCTTGCCATTAGCTTGTTAAATGAGCATGAATGAAATTCAATCCTTCACTGTGCAAATCTGCATCAAAGAGCACTTATTGAGCACTTAATGTGTGCCAAGAGGGGTGCTCCACGTGCTGACAGGAAGGAGGAGGGCTTACATCTCCCTTAATCTCAAGGATTTCTGGCATAAAACCAGTCCTTGTAGCACAGCAGTGATCAGTCACAGAACATTCGACTGGGTTTGACAGAGGTGACAGGCGTGAACTGACAAGGAGAAGGGGACAGAAGTGTCCAAGGGAACATGTGGGAAGGGAGAAGTGGGATGAAAAGAACAGAACAGATGCACAGGCTGAGGGGGACGCTGACACAAGATGATGCCAATGACACAGGGTGGGGTAAACCATGACAAGCTTTGAATCCCACAAAAAAGCCTTTAGAGAAACACAGATAAGCCATTCTGAGTTTCTGCACAAAGCAACTGAGATAAGAAACCAGCAGCTGATGAAAATACTCTCCTAGCCATAGGCAGACTAACACCAGAGTGAGCAGAGCTAAGGCTGGAAATGCTGCTGCCAGTATGCTAACATGTTTATCCCTTCAAATTTGTAAGGCAACTGACAAATTAGAAGGCTAATTCCAGTGAAATGAACTAGAAAACGCATTTGATTTCTTCTTCTGTGGTATTTTATTGTATCAAATCTTGCCTGTAATAACTGGATAGGGCTTGGAAATCATGTTACTATCAAGTATTGGTAAGACTGAGTTTCTATTTCATTTTCATAACAGCCCAGTGCTACAAGTTTCACTGTTTCAGTCAGTGCAGTTGAAAGGTATTCAGAAGGCTCAAGACACTATTTTTTTCTAGTAAGGTCAACACCAAACTACTAGCCCAGGAAAAAAAAAAAAAAAATACAGCTCCATATTCCTGCTACACACCAGGGCTGGAGAGGCACCAGTCAAGCAGAAGTAAATGTTATTTCAAAATGAAAAGTAGTTTCAACAATAGTAACCTTAAAATTGAATAACTTACTGACAGACTCATTATAAACTTCTATTTTGCCATTTAGTCAGTTTGTATATTAACGGAGTTAGTAAAGATTTGAACGCTTTCGGAATTATCAGTATGAACTATTCTGGCATTAATCTTGGCATGTCTGTTAACATTTACAACTCAACTATATACATCCATTAAATAAATGCCTTAAATCTGATTCAGCAAGATCCGTTAAGCATCAGTTCCGACTACAAAACAGTTTTGATATAATAATGATAATGATTTTTCTAATCATAACTAAGCTAACCTATTTGATCTAATATGCCAGGCAGCTTGAAGTAATAATATTAATTTCATCTTTCCAGTAACCTTAGGAGGTAGGTTCCACAATTATCTTCATTTACAAAAGAGGAAACTGAGGCACAGAAGGGTTAAGCATCTTGCCCCAGGTCAACCAGCCAGCAAATGGGGGCGCTGGGATTTAAGCCCAGGCTAGCAGGCTCCAGAGCCAGGCTGAGCTGCTAAATGAAGACCCACAAAGCCCCAGGCCTTGAAGCAGGTGCTTTATGGGTATTAACTCTTTTTTTGTTTGTTTGAGACAGGGTCTTGCTCTGTTGATGAGGCTGGAGCACAGTGGCACATGATCACGACTCACTGTAGCCTCAATCTTCCAGGCTCAAGCAATCCTCCTGCCTCAGCCTCCTGAGTAGCTGGGACCACAGAAGCATGCCACTACACCCAACTAATTTTTTTCCCCCATGGGACTCTGCTTGATATAATTTTTTAAATTGTTTGTAGAGATTGAGTCTCCTTATGTTGTCCAGGCTGGTCTCAAACTCCTGAACTCAAGTGATCCTCCCACCCTGGCCTCCCAAAGTGCTGGGATTACAGGTGCAAGCCAATGTGCCTGGTCAGTATTAACTCATATTTAATCATCCATCCCATCAATGCTAGGCAAGATGGGTCAAACAGCTTCCATTTCACACTTGGGGAATGCAGCACTCTGAGGGGCATGAACTCACCCAAAATTAAGAGGCTGAATCAGGATCTGAACCCAGGACTCCCTGAATCCAAATTCCCAAACCCAGCTCCATGAGCCCTGTCACAGCCTGGCTCTAAGGCAAGACTGGGAGACAGGATGCTACTCACTTTCCGCCGGGCTGTGTAACCGTGGACTGGATCTTTGCTTCGGTCCCAGTGTTTCTCAGAGACACCTGAACTCCCGCAGGACCCAGGGGCTGCCCTTTGCTGAGGACCTGCCATGGAGAAGAAGGTTAGGGCCCACCAAGCAAAGTACCCTCCTCTCAAAGCACTGGCAGTCCTGCTTACAACTCCCAGGTGGAGCCAGAAACCTTCTTTGGGTCAAGAATCCCATTGAAAAGACGATATAAATCATGGATATGTTTCCTGGGGATGAAGTAGGAGAGGGAACAGTGACAGTAAAATAAGACTCTCTGTTTCAATGAATCTAAGACACCATCAGTTATGGATTTACCATTATTGGTCTAGCCGGGTGTGGTGGCACATGCCCGTAATCCCAGCACTCTGGGAGGCTGAGGCAGGCAGATCACTTGAGGTCAGGAGTTTGAGACCAGCCTGGCCAACATGGTGAAACCTCATCTCTACTAAAAATACAAAAATTAGCTGGGCGCCATGGCACATGCTTGTAATGCCAGCTACTTGTGAGGCTGAGGCAGGAGAATCACTTGCACCCAGGAGGTGGAGGTTGCAGTAAGCTGAGATCAGAACACTGCACTCCAGCCTGGGCGACAGAGGGAGACGCCATCTTAAAAAAAAATAAATAAGTAAATATACATACAAATAAAAATATAAAAATTAGCTGGGTCTGGTGGCACACGCCTATAATCCCAGCTACTGGGAAGGCTGAGGCAGGAGAACTGGTCGAACCCAGAAGGTAGAGGTTGCGGCGAGAGAGACTGCACTACTACTGCATTCCAGCTGAGGCTACAGAGTGAGACTCTGTCTCAAAAAAAAAAAAAAAAGATTCACCATTATTGTGCAAACCATTGAGAAAGAAAAAACTATCCAAGATCCCCATCTCAACAAGAAGCCCACATATACAGCTGGGATGGAAGGGCCCCCCCTCGCCGCAAAGGCAGAGGAGAAAGAAGCCCATCATGAAGAAAAGGACGGGAAGGAAGGAAGCACATCTCAACCTCAGGCACAGGGCGGGTGGAAGAAAAACGAGTCTCCCCCGAGAATCTGAACCGCGGGAGCTGGGACACACACCCGTTAGCACTCTAAATTCATACCACCACGGTGGTCCAAAAATATCTCAGAATTTCAATGATGGGAATCCTCCCAGGTGAGTGGCAGAAGCAGATGCATGCTGTCTCTGGAAGAAGCTGACTTCAGTTCACCCACAGGGACAGCAAGATGCCACAAGGCTTAAGGAGTGCATCCTTCCAACTCGGCATCCCTGTAAAAGGCCATCCCTGGCATAAACACTAACAGCGGCTGGGTGCACAGCACACACCTGTAATCCCAGCACTTTGGGAGGTAGAGGCGGGTGGATTACCTGAGCTCAGGAGTTTGAGACCAGCTTGGCCAACACGGCAAAAGCCAGTCTCTACTGAAAGTACAAAAATTAGCTGGGCATGGTGGCGTATGCCTGTAATTCTAGCTACTCGGGAGGGTGAGGCAGGAGAATTATTTGACCCTGGGAAGTGGAGGCTGTAGTGAGTCAAGATTGCACCACTGCACACCAGCCTGGGCAACAGATCTAGACCCTGTCTCAAAATAATAAATAAATAAATAAATAAATCAACAGCCTATGCTCTGGAAGCAGAGGGGATGACCAGCAACTTCAATCTCACTCCTAAGTACTCCTGTTGCGTTCTACACAGAATGAAGCACAGAGTTCACAGGCTCTCTTGCCACTTTTCCATGGGTCCCCTGTGGGATCAACGTCCCCGGGTTAAAATATCCTGCATCTTTTAAAGAAAGGATTTAGTATACATTATAGAGTGAACAGGAAAAATAATCAAGTTCCAAAGACAAACCTTGCCGTTCACAGAGAAGCCAGTGAAGACAAAGTTGATGTCCCCGCCCTTTGTGCAGATGTCACTGACTCCATCCACATGGAGCTCCACAGTCGTCGGCTCTGAGGGATGAAGCAGGGGAGGAAACAGGGGCACAAGACACAGAGGCAAGCTTAGTTGTGGGGTACAGTGAACCTAAGTAGAACGTATTTTTATCGTTAAGTTTTCATTTTACTTTTGAACACTTAATACGCTCGTGTGTTTCCAAATCCAGAGGTACAAAAAGGTATTCAGGGAAAAGTCTCTCTCTCACCCCTATCCCCCTAGCCTCCTGGTTTCCTGCCCCAGAGGGAACTCGTGTTTAGAGTATACAACAATTTTACGACAGCCTTTCAGCCAAGTTGTATCTCAGAGTTCCAGTGAAAAATCAGTGAGCACCAAATAACTGTATTTACTGAATACTCATCACCGACCAGGCACTGAGCTGAGTGCCTTTAATCCTCACAATTATCTTAAGAGGCAGGCAGTAATAGCTGCAATTTACTGAGGGGTAAATTAAGGCACAGGAAGGTTAAAGGAGCTCCCAAGATCACAGAGCTTCTGAGTGACAGGGCCCCAATTCAACCCTAAAAGTCTGGCTGTGGATCTGTTCCCTTACCAAGTGCATGAGTTCAGCCATGTTAAACCAGGACCACAAACTCCAAGGCCACGGGGCCTCACAGGTCCAAAGTGAGCGGAGCATCCTCGGGGGGACTATGGCAAATTGAAAGGGGACAACCGCCACTCAAGTCTGCCAACCACTGCCATGCTTTGCCAGAGCTTCCAACTTCTCCGAAAAACTGGAAATCTGGATTTTATATACCATCTCTTGATTTTTCAATATCAGCAATTAACTCCATTTTTTTTTAACTGAAGAGTTCGTCATAATAGGGGTTAAGGCTGAGTTTTTGAAAGGTTAGGAAGAATGTGGAGTAATGAGTAGAGAAAAAAATGAAAAACCGTGAGATGAGATTTTCAGGTAAGATGAATTACATACATGCTTGCACACCCATGTGCACACACACACACATACAAAGACTCCAATAAAAAATGGGCAAAAGACTTGAACAGGAACCTTACAAAAATAGCTAGCCCATGGCAAATAAACATAAACATACAAAATAGTGTGCAACCTCATTGGCCATCAGAGGAATGTAAATCAAGGCCACAGTGAGATGATACCACACCCCCACCAGAAGGGCTAAAATTATAAAAGCTGACGATACCAAGTGTAGGCTAGGATGTGGAGCAATGGAAACCCTTGTACACTGCTGGGAAAGCACAAACTGGCACATCCACTTTGGATGTTTGGAAACACCTAAAGCTGAACATGTATCAACTCTATGGTTCAGCAACTTTACGCCTGTGATATACTCAGCAAAAATGCAGACACAAGTGTATCAAAATATACATACAAGAATATTCACAGGAGTGCTACTCTTCAGTGGCCAAAATTGGGAAGCAACCCAAACGGCCATCAATAGTAGGAGAGATCACTGATATAAAATATGAATATAAAATATAAATATAGGCCAGGCGTGGTGGCTCATGCCTGTAATCCCAACACTTTGGGAGGCCAAAGCGGGCAGATCACTTGAGGTCAGGAGTTCGAGACCAGCCTGGGACAACATGGTGAAACCCTATCTCTACTAAAAATTAGCCGGGTGTGGTGCTACACACCTGTAATCCCATCTACTCAGGAGGCTGAGGCACAAGAATTGCTTGAACCCGGGCAGAAGTTGCAGTGAACCAAGATCGCACTCCAGCCTGGGCAACAGAGCAAGACTCAGTCTCAAAAAAATGAAAATAAATAAAATAAAATGTAAATATTTTATAAAATATAAATCATTTTATATTTATGCATCAGAATTCTGAACAGCAAAGAGAACGAACTAGAGCTACAAATGATACAGATAACGCTCACAATGTTGAGCGAAAGAAACCAGATATTAAAAAGTACCCTGCATGATTGCATTTGTATAAAGTTCAAAACAGACCAAATGGATCTTTAATTTGTAGAAGGTCAGGGTGGTGGTCACCTGGCGGGGGTGGGGCGGGATGGCTAATGAGCACCCAGGATGGGGACTTCTGGGGTGCTGGTGAAGTACTATCTCATCATCTGGATGGTGAATACATGGGTGTGTTCACTTAGGGAAAATTCATCCAGGGCACTTTCCTGAAAGTATAATTCAATTAAAAAGCTCATCAACAGCACCAGTCGCGGTGGAGGCGGTGGGATGTGGCAAACACAACACTCCTCCAGGCCACCAATCTGGACTTCTGCTTTGGCCATGAGCAGGGCTGCATTCCTCTCCAGCTTTCTGGAACGTACCAGCCAGGCACCCCCCCTCCCTGCCACCCCTGACTACAAACTGATAAGAGATGCTCCCACAGAGCCAAATTAGCTGTCAAGCTGCCTAAGCTTCATTTTAGCCTTGATGATGACAGGTGCTAAATTCTTCCTTGTCTAAGGCACAGGCAAGCCTGCTATCAACAACGGTGGTCCCTACTCCTCTCCCCAGGCCATGGACTGGGGTCACTCACACCTGCTCTACTGAAACATCAAGAGTCTCTCCCCTTCAAAAATGTAAACTACATCAAAACAGACGCACTCTTCTGATCTCAACCCCATCCCCAACTCTCCAGCTATGCTTGAAGGCAGTTATATGAAGAAAGTTTGCAGCTTTTGTTGGGATGCGTGCAGAAGGGCTGTTTCTGAATACTGAGTGCTTGCTAATTACATGCCAGCCACTCTGAACACTCAGTATTGGTTTATTAATCTTCCAAGTACCCTGGGGGGCAGGGACTATAACGACCCTAGCTCGACAGCGAGGAGCAAGGCTGACAGCGGGGAAGTAACTTATCCAAGGTTATTTCACTGGTAAGGCTTAAGACTGACAGTTTTCTCATCTCGTGGGACATAAATCTGGGTTTTTATGACAAATCTCACCATGTTTAAATGTTTCAATTAATTTCATAAAAAATAAAAAAACTGAGGGGGCTGAAAAAGAAGCCATCCTGGGACAGGAACCAAGTCTCCACTCTTGGTTTCTGTACAGTTCTACGGCCACATAATGAGTGAAACTGCAAGGGAAGAGTTTCCAAAAAGGTACCAGAAAAGATGTCTATTTTTCAAAGGTGACAGAAAGCCTTAAGGTAGATTAAGGTATATCCAAACTCAACCAGAGTGATGGGGGCAGGGAGGGGAGGAATACAAACCCTCCTCCATACTGGAAATGATCCTTAATATTTTAATAGTTTATGCACTCTGCTGGCCTAAATTAATATTTGGCATATCAGCTAATCTTTTACAAAGAATGTCTAGTGATTCAGTTAACTTACCAAAACTCCACCCTAGGGGAGGCTCAATCTTCAGAATGAAATCCCCCTAAAAGAAAAAAAAGAAAATGTAATTTCAGGAAATGAAAATTGTGACTCTGGTTTAATTTATTTTAGTGTTATCATTTCATCTAAAATTTTTACACCGGAAATGAAATTCTAAGGGCAAGCCTTGTTCTCCTAAATGGTACTGAGCACTGTGATTCTCTTCAGATGCTACAAGCTGAAGTTGCACACCAGAAGTTCTCATCTAAACAATCAGAAGACAGTGCTGAAGCCCATTCATGAGTTCTAAAGACACTAGGTTCGGCCACTCACTGTCTTTTAATACTAAACATAAAGTCTCATTAAGCCCTCATATGCCTACAGTTGCAAAAGTTAGCATGTATCTTCAGGAACTAAAGTCACTTCTTAAAACTGGATTTGGCCAGGCACAGTACTTCACACCTATAATCCCAACACTGTGGGAGGCCAAGGCAGGAGGGTCACTTGAGGCCAGGAGTTCAAGACCAGCCTGAGCAACATAGTAAGACCCCATCTGTACAAAAACATTCTTAAAAAATTAGCTGGGTGTGGTGGCAGGCGCCTAAAGTCTTAGCTACTCAGGAGGCAGAGGCAGGAGGATCATTTGAGCCCAAGAGGTCAATGTTGCAGTGAACCAGAATCACGCCACTGCACTCCAGCATGGGCAGCAGAGGGAGATCCTGTCTCTAAACAATACATTAACTCATTAATTCAATAAATAAAATAAAACTAGATTTTACTTATCAACCTGCTTTTTTTTTTTTTTTTTTTTGAGACAGAATCTTGCTCTGTTGCCCAGGCTGGAGTGAAATGGTGCGATCTCTGCTCACTGTAACCTCCGTCTCCTAGGTTTAAGCGATTCTCCTGCCTCAGCCTCCCAAGTAGCCGGGACTACAGGCATGCATCACGACAACCGGCTAATTTTTTTGTATTTTAGTAGAGACAGGGTTTCACCATGTAGCCCAGGCTGGACTCGCACTCCTGAGCTCAGGCAATCCGCCTGCCTCAACCTCCCAAAGTGCTAGGATTACAAGCATGAGCCACCACATCCGGCCTCCTAGTTTCTTGAGACTGATACTGATACTATGTAAAAATTAATTAAACAGATTTCAGGACAGACCCAGCTAGTCTACCTCTAGAAATCAATCCTATGCATTCTAGATGAATAGTTAAGTTCAAGAATATTTCCTGGTGTGTTATTTTAAAATTACCATTATTTTAAAATTGGGGAAAGTCTATATGCCCAAGTAGTTAAATAAATTACAGTTTGGGTTTGACTCTGACACACTATGCAGCAATTAAAAAGAAGGCAGTAGGCCAAGCATGGTGGCTCATGCCTATAATCCCAGCACCCTGGGAGGCTGAGGTGGGCAGATCACCTGAGGTCAGGAGTTCAAAACCAGCCTGGCCAACATGGTGAAACCCCATCTCTACTAAAAATACAAAAAAAAATTAGCTGGGCGTGCTGGTGGGTATCTGTAATCCCAGCTACTTAGGAGGCTGAGGCAGAAGAATCACTGGAACCCGGGAGGCGGAGGTTGCAGTGAGCTGAGATCGTGCCACTGCACTCCAGCCTGGCTGACAGAGTGAGACTCCATCTCAAAAAACAAAAAAAAACAGGCAGTAGATCTATCTATGCTAATGTTGAAAGCACGCAAGGGGAAAAAACCAAATGTCCCTCTGGTGTTGAAAGCATTAACACGGGGGAAAAAATGAAACTGCAGAATAAATCCTATTGTTTGATTCCATTTGTATTAAAAACTATATCAAAATCAAAACTATGTATATTGACTATTTTTGCAACTTCCTATGAATCTGTATTTCCAAATAAAAGGTTTGTATGTGGGAGGATGGGATTGTATAGATAGAGGTGTTTGTGGATACAAATCTATGTGCATGTGTGCTTGTCTGTATTTGCATATATGCATATGCATATGTGTCCGTGGATATCTGAATAACTATAAGTAGAAAGCAATCTGTTAGGATGCACATCAAAATGTTATAAGAGGGCCGGGAACAGTGGCTCACACCTGTAATCCCAGCACATTGGGAGGTTGAGGCAGGTGGTTCACTTGAGGTCAAGAGTTCGAGACCAGCCTGGCCAACATGGTAAAACCCCGTCACTACTAAAAATACAAAAAATTAGCCAGGCGTGGTGGTATGCGCCTGTAATCCCAGATACTTGGGAGGCTAAGGAAGGCAAATGGTTAAACCTGGGAGGTGGAGGTTGGAGTGAGCCAAGATCACACCACTGCACTCCAGCCTGGGTGACAGAGTAAGACTCCACCTCAAAAGAAGAAGAAAAAAAAAAAAAAAAAAACTTTATCAGAGGTTACCACTACAGAGGGAGGTAAAATTAGAGGGAAAGGGTACAAATTTATTTCACATACTTCTAAAGACCTTGACTTTTTTTCACAAAGTTCATGAATTCATATACTACTTGTACAATTGTTTTAACAATACTTTAAGCTGCTTGCAAGTAACAGGTTCTATGAAATCAGAGTTTCTCAGCGCTGGCACTACTGACATCTGGGCTGTTGTGGGCAGCACTGTAGCACATTTAGCTCCACACCTGGCCACTACTCACTGGGTAACTGTAGTGCACAGCCAGATGTCACAACAAAAACATCTCTAGACATTGCCAAATGGCCCTAAAGACACAGAGAGCCACTGTATTCGCCAAGGCAGTTTGTAAGTTGTCTCCCTCCGAATGTGCCTAGGATTACCATATTCCACTAATAATTTACCAAACAGATGAGCATTTGCTAGTGTCGGAAAGGGCACGGTGAGTGCAGCCTGGTGAGGCACACTAGTGACTTCCCATCATAAGTGATAAGCAGTCGCCTCTTACCTTATCATACAAAGGGATCATAAAATAGCCATTATTAGGGGCACAGTCTGTCTGGTATTTCAAAGTCCCATGCTTGGTGTACAGCTTTATCTGGAAAGGAAGGAAGGAAAACAGAAAACATAACATTGCCTTTGGGAATGAACTACATGTGTTACACCTGAATACACTC
This sequence comes from Macaca nemestrina, assembly GCF_043159975.1. Classification (NCBI taxonomy): domain Eukaryota; kingdom Metazoa; phylum Chordata; class Mammalia; order Primates; family Cercopithecidae; genus Macaca; species Macaca nemestrina. The sequence continues at coordinate 16,219,165 of NC_092142.1, read as the reverse complement.
AGTCAGTATGCATTCACTGAGGACCTATTGTATGCCAGTTTTAACATGGAGCATTATTGGGGACAGAGGGAAATCAACAAAGTCTCTCCCAAATCACGTGACTCAATGTTTTTCAGATTAGAAATCACCTACAGCCTATTACAATGCCTTATTTCTCAATGCTTTTCTGTTTATTTTAGTGGCTGTCTCTAGGTTGCTCCTGTAAGTTTCTGTGTCTAAAACAAATTTGCAAACTTTGCCATTAGTAAGGTGCTTATTAACATGCAAAATCCTGGCTGGGTGCGGTGGCTCCTGCCTGTAATCCCAGAACTTCAGGAGGCTGAGGTGGGCGGATCACTTGAGGTCAGGAATTTGAGACTAGCCTGGCCAATAAGGTGAAACCCTGTCTCTACTAAAAATACAAAAAAAGTTAGCCAGGCATGGTGGCAGGCACCGGTAGTCCCAGCTACTTGGGAGGCTGAGGCAGGAAAATTGTTTGAACCCAGGAGGTGGAGGTTGCAGTGAGCCAAGATCATGCCACAGCACTCCAGCCTGGGAGACAGAGCAAGACTCTGTCTCAAAAATAATAATAATAAAATAAAAGTAAAGTAAAGTAAAATAAAATACAAATTCCTAAGGCCCACCACTGTTTCTCAACTAAAGGTCTGGAATGAGGGCCAGAGATCTTCCTTACTAGCTCTAAGTAATTTCAAATACTTGGAGCAACGTTCATCTAGAAACTTAATTTTCTCATTACTTTCATTCTCAGAAGAAAAAGAGACTAAAATGACACTTAATATCTGCCCTCTCCCCAAGGACTCTCTAAAACTCTTACATTCTGAGCATTACCAGACACGAAGTGTTAACCCAGTAAGATGCCCAAATACTGTCTGGGTCTTCCAAGTGTCGTGTGGCCTTGGGCAAGCTCACGTTCGGTTTCTTCAGGTGTCGACAGAGAGACATTCCCTTTCATGTGGTTGTACAGATTCACATCAACGCATACTAAGCACCTGCTACAGAATATGGATTCAAAGAAAAATCAGTTTGTGGCCAGGCATGGTGGCTCATGCCTGTAATCCTAGCACTTTGGGAGGCCAAAGGAGGAGGATCACTTGAGCCCAGGAGTTCAAGACCAGCCTGGACAACATAGCCAGACCTCATCTCTACTAAAAAAAAAAAAAAATTAGCTAGGCATGATGGCAGGTGCTTATAGTCCCAGCCACTCAAGAGGCTGAGGCAGGAGGATCACTTGAGCCCAGGAGTTCAAGACCAGCCTGGACAACATAGCCAGACCTCATTTCTACTAAAAAAAAAAAAAAAAAAAAAAAAAAAATTAGCTAGTCATGATGGCAGGTGCTTATAGTCCCAGCCACTCAGGAGGCTGAGGCAGGAGGACTGCTTGAGGCCAGGAGTCGGAGGCTTTGGTGAGCTATGATGGTGCCACTGTACTGCAGCCTGAGCAACAGCGTGAGACCCCGTCTCAAAATAAAATAAATAGAAAAAGCAGCTTGTATTACTATTTAATATCTCTCTCTCTGAAGAAAAAGGCAACAGAGTGTAACACACAGGGAACACACTGGGCTCAAGGAAAATTTCCCAAATGCACCTGCATGGCTCAACCACTCTGAGGCTCAGTTTCCAAGTCTGTAAAACGAAACAGTTGGATCTGATGCATCTAAAAGCCTCACCTCCAAAACGCTAATGTTCTGTGACCATGAAACAGACCATGACACGAGCTGCAATGAAACAGTCGAATCTTACCAGCTAAGAAGATGTACAAAGTGACTAACTCATAACACCAACATTTGGGAAAGGATTGGTGTGAAGTAATGTGGAGCCTGTATGTAAAGTTCATGAGGGCAGTGACCACAATTTACATTCCACAGCGCCTGAGACAGTGTCTTGCTTACTCTAGGTACTCAGTGAATTTGTTACAGGTGACAAAGAGATTCAGATGCATGCATTTAAGGCAGGGACTGGAAATTCACCAGCCTAGAGGGGTTAGGGAGTCAGCATCAAGAGGCATTCATCCAAAGGGATTCAGATCACTACACAACCCAAACCAGGTGTGGTAACCCAAAAGATCAGCTGGTTTTCCAGAGAAATAAAGAACCCAGTTTTTAATGTGAAACCACCTGATTGTTAAAGTATTAGCAACCGGTATAATTTTTTTTTTAACTGTAAGGTGCCTGTTAGAGAACAAAATGTCAGTCTCATGAGAGTAGGGCATTTTGTCTGTTCTGTTCACTGTACTGCTATATCCACACCAGGGACAAGGTTTCAGTATGCACAGGGACTCAATAAATAGTTGTTGACTCAATGAACACCATATAAAAGCACCCAGGAGGAGAGAAAGCTGGAGAAGAATGAAGGCAGTTGCTTAGGAACACAAAAAACACAATCAAGAAATGACTGTGAAACATCTTGATTATTTCTACGTCTTTCATAAAGTACCATCAGGACACAGGACGCCAATGTAATCTACATCAAGATGGCCAGTAGGAAATGCCTGATTTCAGAATCAGAATTACGAAAGAATGAGTGTCCCAGACCATCTGGACAGGCAGCCCTTGGGCTTAAGGAACACACTTCATAATGCGTTACAAAACTTGCTCTCTGATCTCAAGGTCACTATTAGTATGTGGGTGTGGGTGGAGGGGGGGTGTCTGTCTTTTCCTTCCTTCCAGAACCCCTGGAAACTACAAGTTGCAAGAGGCCTTACCGGGCAGCTTCTGAAATGCCCTGTGCCATCTACGGTCATACCACCCTCAACGCGCCATGTCCCCAAGGCAGACCCAGAAGGTGGCATGGGCACCCAGAAACATGTACCCAGGAAATCCTAGGAGCCCTGCCACTGCCAGTGGGTAGATTCATTCAATGCCTGACCTCTGACCTCTTCAGAGTAAAAAAGCAGCAAGCAAGGGGGCCTTGAAGATCACGGATCCGCTTGTTAACAAAATACATCTGCTGGGTTCCACTGTTTCTCTCCCAACACCATCTTATAGGTACAAAAACTGAGACCTAGAGCAAGGGCAGGTCACAGAGCTAGTGGGGTCTGGAACTGACTCCCTGCCCCTCCCCCAATCCTCAGCAACCCGCTTTGCAGAACACAGTGCTTCACCGTTCATTGCCAGCCCTGGAACAGCTCAAAGGTGCTTTCAGAGATCTTTGGGGTCTTATTTCCCAGTCCCTCTCTTTGGCATTTCCCAGCCTCTTCCTTCGTTTTCTCCTAAATTACCTCCGAGGCGCCTGCTCTTTTTCTCTTCCTTGTCCTACCCCAACATAAATCCCCTTCCAAAAATGAGGCCCAGGCCTTGCTCTGGTACCCTCCAGACTACCCGGACAAATGACCTTCTGCCCCTACCTTCATCCATCCCTTTCCTCTTTAGGGAACCTTTCAGGGTCATAATCCCACCGGGCTGATAAACATTTAACAGGACTACAACTTAATTGGGGAAAAAAAAAAAAAAAAAAAAAAAAAAAACTTCAGCACAAATCTCTAGGGTAATTCCAATAACTACTCATTAAGGCAATCAGGGCAGCTGACAACTCTCCATTTTCAGAGGCGGAGGGGAGCGAGAGAAATAAAAAAATAGCTTTCCGGCCCCAGGGTTTCCAATACTGATCTACTAGGTCAGAATCTACGGGATGGGAATCGATGCTCTTTAAAATCACGCCGCAGGGTTTGGAGTAGCAGTGGATCAGAACTTCGGGAGGGGTCTGGGCTGTGGAGTTTGGGGGATAAGACATGTAGTCTCTAGGTTCTAGAATATGGGTTTGGGGAAATCTGAGTTTCAGGTGGTCTGATTCGAGAAGATCTCGGGTCTAAGTTTTAAAGAAATGGGGTCTGGGCTCCAAGGAATTTGGGGTCTGGGTTCCGGGAATCTGGAGTCTGGCTTTTGAAGAACCTGAGGTCTGGCACCCCTCAGTCCTTACACAACCCCATGATAAAAACCTCCCCTCCAGCGCGACTGGGGAGGAGCTGCCGGGAGCCCGCGGACAGCATAGCCTTGGAAGAGGTACGGGCTCCAAGGACCCCACGCCGCCCGGTGTCAGAGACGACGCCAGCGCGGCCCAGAGGGGCTGAACCACCGGCCGGCGAGTCGGCGCCGGGCCGCGGGGTGGGCGCTCACCTCGATGAGCGAGTAGTTGATCTCCACGTCCGACTTGACGAAGCCCCCGCAGCCCACCACGATGTCCTCCGAGCCATGCGCCGGCCCCACGCCGCTCAGCAGCAGCACCACCGCGGCGGCGACCACCGCGGGCCCCGGCGGTCCAGCGCCCTGGCCCGCCAGCATGGCCCGACCTCCCCCAGCTAGACCCTCCGCAGGCAGCCCGGTCCCGCCCCTCACACCCCACGCCGCAGACTCCTTCCTCCTCCTAGGCCGGCTGACAGCTCAGGCCCCGCCCCGCCGCCGCCGCCGCGCACGCGCGCTTCGACCCCACGCGCACAGCTCCAGAAGAGAGAACTACAGCGCATGCTCAGCAAGAAAACTAGACCATCTCTGCCTTCTAGAGGCCTGGAGGACTCGGCGCACCGTCTGGCAGGTGCAAGGCAAGGTGCAGGCCTACAGGGAGAAGCTCCAAAGATGAATTCTACTTTAGAATTCACCATCACAGCTGGAAAGGACGGGAGATTTTGTTGGTCGAATTATCTAACAACTTTCTCAAATCTTTCTGACCCACATATTTCGCAGGTGAAATATATAATCTCACAAAAACATTTAGGACTCACGCCTGTAATCCCAGCATTTTGGGAGGCTGAGGTGGGTGGATCTCTTGAGCCCAGGAGGTCGAGACCAGCCTGGGCAATATGGCGAAATGCCGTCTCTGGAAACACACACACACACACACACACGAAAAACGCTTTAGGAATTTGTGTAAGCTGGTGTATTTTTCCATGATAAGTGATCGATTTTTTTAAGCGAAACGTGTTAATGTTAGCATATTAAGGAAGGTATGTAAGATTTATCTTAATCCTAGCTCTAATAGCATATGCCTAGAAACAAATTTTGATGAGTTTTCTTCCCCTAAGCAAGAAGTGCGTGCAGTCAGTTTACTTTGAATTAGCTCTGTAAAATGAAACATTATTTGCCTGAAAATAAGTTCAAATCCAGCATATTTTGTCCCAAGAGTGAATTCATATGTACACTGAATTTAACTACCAGTCATCACATCAAAATACACACCAAAGAGGCTGGGCGCGGTGGCACCCGCCTGTAATCCCAGCACTTTGGGATGCCAAGGTGAGCAGATCACGAGGTCAAGAGATCGAGACCATCCTGGCTAACACAGTGAAACCACATCTCTACTAAAAATACAAAAAATTAGCCGGGCGTGGTGGCGGGCGCCTGTAGTCCCAGCTACTTGGGAGGCTGAGGCAGGAGAATGGCCTGAACCCGGGAGGCGGAGCTTGCAGTGAGCCTAGACCGCTCCACTGCACTCCAACCTGGGTGACAGAGCAAGACTCCATCTCAAAAAAAAAACACACCCACACCAAAAAATTTGTTTTTCTAACCTAATATTAGAAATTCTTCCATTTTGTCTCAAAAAAAAAAACCTAGTGCTTTATTTTGATAGGTTTTGTTTTTGTATTTTGTTTCTAAATGACAAAGTAAGACTGGATTTCCCACTGCAATTTGCCATTGTGGCTAAAACTTAAGCAACAAACAACTAAGAAACACAGGTTCAAACTGTATAGTAGTCAAACCTTCATGGGGGCAACGAGGGAATGACATATCGACCTCAGGGTCATAATCATGAGTGCATCTGATTTCAGTTTCTCATGCTGCATTTTCACTCAAGTGCAGTAGACTCTCAACTATTCAGTGATAATGAGAAACCATTTAAATAATTAGTATATTTATTGGGGTTTGTTATGTATAACCACAATTGAAATAGATGCCTTTTACGCAAATCACCAGAGGATTGAAAACCACCAATTAGGAAGTGTTGGCTTATGGAAACCTCTCATCTTACAGGATGGGAAACCAAGGCCCAGAGAGGAAAAGGAAGTTGTCTAAGACTCTCTGCAAGCAGCCATGGGTTTTCCAGGAGCTAGAGAGCAGGAATTGGGGCCGGGAGCCATGGCTCACGACTAATACGAACATATTGGGAGTCTGAGGTGGGCAGATCATTTGAGGTCAGGAGTTCAAGACCAGCTTGGCCAACATGGTGAAACCCCATCTCTACTAAAAATACAAAAAATAGCTAGGTGTGGTGGCGCAAGTCTCTAATCCCAGCTACTCAGGAGGCTGAGGCAGGAGAATCAGTTGAACTAGGGGGCCACAGGTTGCAATGAACCGAGGTCTTGCCACTGCACTCCAGCCTAGGTGACTGAGTGAGACTCTGTCTCAAAAAAAAAAAAAAAAAAGGAGGTATTGGGATCCCCAGGTTTTGTTCTGGACTCACCCCAAATGATTTCTTCTGTGTTCTTCTTGACTTTCTGACTATTTCCCTCAAATTCATCTTCAAATATAGAAAGAAATGAAGCACCAGGACTGTGACAACGCCAGTTCATGGGGGTGGGACTGGGGAGTGGCTTGCAGAGAGACAGGGATTTAGCTTCCCCATAATTTCCATCAGTTTCCACCAAAACTGGCTCAGATAAACAGACATGATTTACATGGAAACAGGAGACCTGCCACACTGAGCTTCAGGACGAATCCTTGGGTTCTTTCTGTCCCGAAGCTTCCAGAAGACTCAGGCAGGAGGACAGCTGAAGGGGGCAGAGGAGGCGATGCTCCCTGGGTCCAATACTGGATTTAGAGAGACTCAAAAAGACCGGGGAAAACATGCCGTGGGGTCCCCTCAGAAGGCAAGAATAGAAGATGAGGACAGGACCCCGAGAATTAGCAAGGCAGCATGGAGAGTGCAGAGGATTTTAATTCTTCTCCCACACTGAGCACCTGTGCTTGTCTGTCTAAAAGAGCTGAATATTTCATTCCTATCTTGAAATGAATGCTTGCTCACTGCAACAACAAAGAAATTGGAGAAGAAAACTAGGATTCCCCAAGATCACTGTATTACTGCATTTCCATCATTTTATCAATGCATTTATGCTAATATGACATCGAGTCATTTCTAAGAAGTGGTGGCTGGGTCTTTGACACTTTGCTTTAAGACCCAAGAGAGGGCTGGGCATGGTGGCTCACACCTGTAATCGCAGCACTTTGGGAGGCCTTGGCAAGAGGATGGCTTGAGGCCAGGAATTCCAAAGCAGTTAGGGCAACAAAGTGAGACCAGTCTCCACAAAAAAATTAAAAATTAGCCAGGCGTGGTGGTGTGTGCCTGTAGTCCCAGTTACTCGGGAGAGGCTGAGGTGGAAGGTCGCTTGAGACCAGGAGGTCAAGGCTGCAGTGAGCCATGATGGCACTACTGCACTCCAGCCTGGGTGACAGAGCAAGATCCTGACTCAAAAAAAAAAAGAAAGAGAAAAAAAAAGACTCAAGAGAGGAAGGTAAATGCCTTGGCCTTCTTCTCCGAGTTCCCTAATTTAGGCATGTCCTTTTCTTTTTTTCTTTTAAAAAACCAAAGCCTATTTTATATTATAATCTCATTTATTCAATCATCATTTAGCAACCACCTTTTCATATTAATATATGTCTTCAATGGCATTTGGTTTGTTTTGAGACAGAGTCTCGCTCTGTCGCCCAGGCCGGAGTGCAGTGGCGCAATCTTGGCTCACTCCAACCTTCACCTCCCAGGTTCAAGCGATTCTCCTGCCTCAACCTCCTGAGAAGCTGAAACTACAGGCACGCACCAACACACCTGGGTAATTTTTGTATTTTTAGTAGAAACGGGGTTTCACTATGTTGGCCAGGCTGGTCTCAAACTCCTGACCTCAAATGATCCTCCTTCATTAGCCTCCCAAAGTGCTGGAATTACAGGTGTGAGTCACCGCGCCCGGCTGCAATGGCATTTTAAACCACTGGTTAGTAACCCATGGCCTAAATCGTAACAGTAATAATAAAAGCTAAGTCTTATGAGCATTTAATGTACATCCACTGTGATATTGCAAGTAATATCTCCCTCAGATATTATCAATAATGCCACAGGGTGTAAACCCACTGTGATATTGGGAGTAATATCTCCCTTGGATATTACCAATAGTATCACAGGGTGTACAGGGTGTACACCCACTGTAATATTGGCAGTAATATCTCCCTCAGATATTATGAATAATCTCAGTGTTTAAAAACATGCTGTATACCCACAATGTTATTAGGAGTAATATCTCCCTAAAATATTACAAATAATATCATAAGGTATACAAACACGGTGTACACCCACTGTGATATTAGGAGTAATATCTCCCTAAAATATTATGAATAATATCACAGGGTGTAAACACAGGGGATACACCCAATGTGAAATTAGGAGTATTATCACCCCAAGGTATAATGAATACTGTCACAGTGGGTACACACACTGTGATATTATGGATAATAATATCTCCAGGAAATGTGACGAATAATATCACAGGGTGCACACCCACTGTGATATTAGGGGTAATAACATCTCTCTAGGATATAACAAATAATATGACAGGGTGTACATCCACTGTGATATTACGGGTAATAATATCTCCCTAGGATATACCGAATAATATCACAGGGTGTACACCCACTGTGATATTAGGGGAAAGAACATCTCCGCAGAATATGATGAGTAATATCACAGGGTGTACACCCACTGTGATAACAGGAAAAATAATGTTTCTCAAGGATATAACAAATAATATGCCAGGGTGTACAAACACTGTGCTACGGGCAATAATATCTCCCCAGTACATAATGAGTAATATCACAGGGTGTACACCACTGTGATATTAGAGGTAATAACATCTTCCTCAAATATAACAAATAATATCACAGGGTGTTCACCCGTTGTGATATTAGACATAATAATATCTCCCCAGGATATAACACATAATATCACGGGGTGTACACCTACTGTGATATTATGGTCAATAATATCTTCCCAGGATATAATGAATAATAGTACAGAATGTTCACTCACTGTGATATTAGGAATAATAATACCCCAGCAGGACAAAATGAATAATATCACAGGGTGTACACTCGCTGTGACATTAGGAGTAATATTATCTCCCCAGGATATTACAAATAATATTACAGGGTGTACACCCACTGTGACAATATGGGTAATATTTCCCAGGATACTATGAATAACATCACAGGGTATACACAAGGGGTAATAATATCTCCCCAGGATATAATGAATAATATCACAAGGTGTACAGTCACTGTGATACTAGGAGTAATATAGTATCTCCCCAGGATATAACAAATAATATCACAAGGTGTACATGCACTGTGATATTAAAGGAAATAATATCTCTTCAGGATATAATGAATAATATCGCAAAGTATACAACCACTGTGATATTAGGGGTAATATTTTATCTCCAAGATATAGTGAATAATATCACAGGGGGTACACCCACAGCAGATTAGGGGTAATAATATATCCCCAGAATATAACAAATAATATCACAGGGTGTACACCCACCGTGACAATATGAATAATATCTTCTAGGATGTTACGAATAGTATCAAAGAGTATACACCCACTGTGATATTAGGGGCAATATCCCCACAGAATATTACAAATAATATCACAAGATGTACACTTACTGTGACATTAGGGGTAACATCATCCTAAAATATTACAAATAACATCAAGCATATACACACATGGTGTACATTCATTGTGATATTATGATATCCATAGGGTATTACAAATAATATCACAGGATGTATGCCCATTGTGATATTAGGAGTAATATCTTTCTGGGAGATCACAGCGTGTACACACATGGTGTAAATTCACTGGGATATTAGGAGTAATATCTTTCCGGGGGGTCACAGCGTGTACATGCATGGTGTAAATTCACTGGGATATTAGGAGTAATATCTCCCTGGGGTATTATGGATAATATCACAGGAAGTACACATGTGGTGTACACAAACTGTGACATTGGGAGTAATATTTCCCTAGGATATTAAGAAAAATATCACAGGTTATACACCCACTGTGATATTAGAAGTAATATCTCCCTGGGATATTATGAATAATATCACAAAGTGTACACCCACTGTAATATTAGGAGTAATATTTCCCTAAGATGTTATAAATAATATCACAGGGTGTACACCCACTGTGATATTAGAAGTAATAGCTCCCTAGGATATTAAGAATAACATCAGAGGGTGTATGCCCACTGTGATATTAAAAATAATATCTCCCCAGGATATTACAAATAATATTACAGTGTGTACACCCACTGTGACATTAGAGGTAATATTGGCCTATGATATTAGTAATAATATCACAGGGTGTACACTCGCTGTGATATTAGGAGTAATATCTCCCTAGGATATTAGAAATAATATAACAGGGTGTACACCCACTGTCATATTAGGAGTAATATCTCCCTAAAATATTAGGAATAATATCACAGGGTATACACATACTCTGATATTAAGAGTAATGTCTTTCTAGGATATTAGGAATAACATCACAGGGTGTACACACACTGATATTAGGAGCAATATCTTTCTAGGGTATTATGAAATATATCACAGGGTGTACACCCACTGTGACATTGGGGTAATATCTTCCAAGGATATTAGAAATAATACCACAGGGTGTACTCCAACTGTGATATCAGAAGTAATAATATCTCTTCACAATATAACAAATAATATCAGAGGGTGTACACCCACTGTGATATTAGAAGTAATAATATATTTCCAGTATATAACAGACAATATCACATGGTGTACACCCAATGTGATATCAGAGGTAATAATACCTCCCCAGGATATAACAAATAATATCACAAGGTGTACATCCACTGTGATATCACGGGTAATTATTTATTTCCAGGATCTGATTAATAATATCACAGGGTGTATCCCCACCGTGATGTTAGAAGTAATAATATCTCCCCAGGATGTAATGAATACTATGACAGGGTGTACAACCACTGTGACATTCGGGGTAATAATATCTTCCCAGGATATGACAAATAATACTGCAGTGTGTACACCTACTGTAATATTAGGGGTAATTTCTCCCCAGGATATAATAAAAAAATCACAGGTTGTACACACACTGTGACGTTAGGGGTAATGTCACCCCAGGATATTAGGAATGATATCACAGGGTGTACACCCACTTTGACATTGTTGGTAATATCTGACCCAGGATATTACTAATAATATCACAGGGTGTACACCCACTGTGACGTTAGGGATAATATCCCCTGTAATATATCAAATAATATCACAGGATTTGCACCCACTGTGGCAATAGGGATAATATCTCCCAAGGATATTATGAATAATATCACAGGGTGTACACCATCTGTGACATTAGGGTTAATAACATCTCCCCAGAATAAAACGAATAATATCGCAGGGTGTACCTCCATTTTCATAAAAGTAACAATATCTCCCGAGGAAACAATAATACAAGAAATAATAATACAAGGTTTAAACACACTGGGATATTAAGGATAATAATATCCCCTCAGTATATAACAAATAATATCATAGGGTGTACACCCACTGTGATATTAGTTATAATAATATCTTCTTGGGATACAAGTAATAATATCATAGAGTGTACACCCACTGGGATATTAGGGGTAATAATATCTACTTAGTACATAACGAATAATGTGAGAGGGTGTACACCCACTGTGGTATTAGAGGAAGTAATATCTCCTCAGAATATAATGAATAACGTGTCAGGGTTTACACTCACCTTCATATTTGTGGTAATATCTTCTTACGATATAACGAATAACATCACAAGGAACACACCCACTGTGACACACGGGGTAATATTATTTCAGGATATTATAAATAATATCACAGGGTGTACACCCACTGGGACATTAAGGGTAATATGTCCCCAAGGTATTAAGAATAATATCACAGGGTGTACACCCACTGGGATGTTAAGGGTAATACCTCCCCAATATATTACAAATAATATCAAAGGGTGTTCCCCCACTGTGATGTTAGGGGTAATACCCCTCAGGATATTACAAATAGTATCACAGGGTTACACCCATTGTGACGTTAGGGATAATATCTCCCCAGGATATTACGAATTATCATTCGTAATATCCTGGGTGGTTATTATAATTACATGATGTACACCGACTGTGACATTAGGGGTAATAGCTCCCCAGAATATTATAAATAATATCACAGGATATACACACATGGTGTACATCCACTGTGATATCAGAGGTAATATTTCCGTAGGATATTACAAATAAAACCACAGGATGTACACCCACTCTGATATTAGGAGTAATCTATTCCTAGGATATTAAGAATAACATCACAGGGTGTACACTCACTGTAATATTAGGAGTAATATCTCCCTAGGATAGTACAAAAAATACCACACAGTGTATACCCTCTGTGATATTAAAGGTAATAGGATCTTATGAACAATATCAGGAGGTGTACACCCACTGTGATATTAGGAGTTATATCTCACTAGGTTATTACAAATACCATCACAGGTTGTACACACGGTGTACACTCACTGTGATATAAGGTGTAATATTTCTGAGAGATATTATGAATAATATCACATTAAGTACATACATGGCATACACCAACTGTGATATTAGGAGTATTAACTGTGAAATATTATAGAAAATATCACAGAATGTACACAAATGGTGTACACCCACTGTAATAATTGGAGTAATACCTCCATAGGATATTATGAATGGTATCACAGGGTGTACACTTACTGTGGAATTATAAGTAATATTTCCCTAGGATATTACAAATAATATTACAGAGTATACACACATGATGTACACCCGCTGTGATATTAGGACAAATATCTCCTTAAGATATCACGAATACTATCACAGGGTGTCCACTCATGGGGTACACCCATTGTGATATTTGGAGTAATATCTCCCTAAGATGTCACGAATACTATCACAGAGTGTACACACATGGTGTACACCAACTGTGATATTAGGAGTAATATTTCCCTACGATATTACAAATAGTATAACAGGGTGTACACGCAGGGGCTACACCAGCTGTGATATTAGCAGTAATATCTCCTGAGGATATTACCAATACTATCACAGGGTAGGAGTGATATCTCCTGAGAATATGATGAACAACAACACTGGGGGTGTGATATAAGGAGTGGTATCTTCCTAGGATATTATGAATAATACATATCACAAGGAATGTACACCCTCTGTGATACTAGGAGTAATGTGATATTAGGAGTAATGTCTTTCTAGGATATTACAAATACTATCACAGCATGTACACCCACTGTGATTTTAGGAGTAATATCTTTCTAGGATATTAATAATACTATCACAGGGCATACACACATGGGGTACATACACTGTAACATCAGGAGTAATATATCCCTAGGATATATTCGTCATATTCTAAGAAGATATTTCTCCTAATATCACAGTGGGTGTACACCCTGTGATATTACTCGTAATATCCTAGGAAAATATCACTCCTAATATCACATTGGGTGTACACCCTGTGATATTATTTGTAATATTCTAGGGTGATATCACTCCTAATATCACAGTGGGTGTACATCATGTGATATTGTTTGTACATCCACTGTGATATCAGGAGAAATATCTCCCAGGTATATTACAAATAATATCACAGGGTATATACATATGGTGGTCACAAACTTTGATATTAGGAGTAATGTCTAACTAGGATATTACAAATAATATCACAAGTTTTACATCCACTGCGATATTAGGAGTACTATCTCCCTAAGATATTAGGGATAATATCACAGGGTGTACCCTCACTGTGACATTAGGAGTAATATCTACCAAGAATATTATGAATAATATCACAGGGTGTATGCCCACTGTGATATTTGGAGTTATATCTTTTTAGGATATTATGAATAATATCACAGCCTGTACACCCACTGTGCTATCAAGAGTGATATCTCCCTAGGATATTACAAATAGTATTACAGGTTGTACACCCACTGTCATATTAGGAGTAATTTCGCCCTAGGTCATTACAAACAGTATCACATGGTGTACACCCACTGTGATATTAGGAGTGATATCACCCTAGAATATTACAAACAATATCACAAGGTGTACACTCACTGTGATATTAGGAGTGACATCTTCTTAGGATATGATGAATAATATCAGAAAGGCTGTACACCCTTTATAATATTAGAAGTGATATATCCCTAGGAAATGACGAATAACACCACAGAAGGTGTGATATTAGGAGTGATATCTCCCTAGGATATGATGAATAATGTCACAAGGAAAGTACACCCCCCGATATTAGGAGTGACATCTAGCTAAGATATGACAGATAATATCACAAGAGTTGTACACCTTGTTATATTAGGAGTGATATCTCCCTAGGATATCACGAGTAGTATCACGATGGGTGTATACCACCTGTAATATTTGGAGTAGTGTGTCTCTAAGATATGATGCCTAATGTCACAGGGGTGTACACCTTCTGTGATATTAGGGGTGATATGTCCCTGGGAAATGATGAATAATATCACAGAAGGTGTATGTCCACTGTGATATTATGAGTAATATCTTCCTAAAATATGACAAATAGTATCAAAGTGGTGTACACCCCCCATGATATTAGGAGTGACATCTCTCTGCGATATGACGAATAATATCACAAAGTGTACACCCACTGTGATAGTAGGAGTGATATCACCCTGGGATATGATGCTATCACAAGGTGTACATGCTTTGTGATGTTAGGAGTGACCCCTGTCTAGGATATGACAAATAATATCACTCACTGTGTACACCCACTGTGATATCAGGAGTAATATCACCCTAAAATATTATAAACAATACCAAACGGTGTATATCCACTGTGTTATTAGGAGTATTAACTCTATAAAATATTACGAAAATTTCACAGAATGTACACGCATGGTATACACACACTGTAATATTTGGAGTAATATCTGCCTAGGATGTTATGAGTGATATCACAAGGTCTACATCCACTGTGATATTTGAAGTAATATCTCCCTAGGATATTACAAATAATATCACATGGTGTACACCCACAGTGATATTAGGAGAAATATCTCCCTAAGATATTATGAATACTGTCACAGGGTGTACACACATGGTGTACACTCACTGTGATATTAGGAGTAATATTTTCCTAGGATATTACAAATAGTATAACAGGGTGTACACACAGGGGCCACACCCACTGTGATATTAGGAGTAATAGCTCCCTAACATATTACAAATACTATTACAGGGTAGGAGTGATATCTCCCTAGAATATGATGAATAACAATGCAGGGGGTGTGATATAAGGAGTGATATCTTCCTAGAATATGACAAATAATATCACAAGGAGTATATACCCCCATGATATTAGGAGTAATGTCTTTCTAGGATACCATGAATAATCTCACAGCATGTACACCTACTGTGATTTTAGGAATAATATCTCCCTAGGATATGACAAATGATATCACAAGGAGTGTACGCCCTCGTGATATTAGGAGTAATGTCTTTCTAGGATACCACAAATAATCTCACAGCATGTACACCGACTGTGATTTTAGGAATAATATCTCCCTAGGATATGACAAATAATATCACAAGGGGTTTACAACCCCTGTGAAATTAAAAGTTATATCTCCCTAGGATATGATGCTCCTTGTGATATTGGGAGTGACATCTCCCTAAAATATGATGAGTAATATCAAAAGGGGTGTACGCCCCCTGTGATATTAGGAGTGATACCGCCCCAGAATATACCAAATAATATTCACAGAGTGAATATTATTCACAGAGGTGTACACGACCTTTGATTTTAGGAGTGATATCTCCCTAGATTACAATGAGTAACAACACAGGGCGTACACACACTGTGATATAAGGAGTGGTATCTCCCAAAGATATGATGAATAATATCTTGATATTATTCATAATACCTGTGATATTAGGAGTGATATCTCCTCAGGATATTGCAAATAATATCATAGGGTGTACATCCACTGTGATACTAGAAGTCATATCTTGCTAGGATATTATGAATAATATCACAGGGTGTACACTCACAGTAATATTAAGAGTAATGTCTCCCTAGGATGTTATGAATAATATCACAGGGTGTACACTCACAGTGATATAGTAGTAATATCTCTGTAGGATATTGTGAATAATGTCAAAGATTGTCCACACATGTTGTACACCCACTGTGATGTTAGAAGTAATACCTCCTTAGGATATTTCGAATGAATCACAGAGTGTACACCCACTGTATATTAATATCTCCCTAAAATATTACAAATAATATCACACTGTGCACACTCACAGTGATATTGGGAGTAACATCTGTCTAGGATACTACGAATAATATCACAGGGTGTACACCCACTGTTACATCAGGAGTAATATCTCCCTAGGATATTACTAATAATATTACAGGCTTTACACCCACTGTGACATTTAAAGTTATATCTCACTAGAAAATTACAAATAACATCACAGGATGTACACCCACTGTGATATTATGAGTAATATCTTCCTAGGATATTATGAATAATTACAGGGTGTAGACCCTCTGTGATATTACAAGTAATATCTTTCTAGGATATTATGAATAATATCACAGGGTGTAAATTCACTGTGATATTAGGAGTAATATCTTCCTAGAATACTACACCCACCGTGTACCCCCACTGTAATATTAGGTGTAATATCTTCCTAAGATATTATGAATAATATCATAGGGTGTGCACTCACTGTGAAATTAAAAGTAATATCTCTCTGGAATATTATGAAAAATATCACAGAGAGTACACCCACTGTGGTATTAGGAGTAATATCTCCCTTGGATATAACCAATAATATCACAAATGTTATACTCACGGTGATATTAGGAGTAATACTATTTAAAATATTAAGAATATCACAGGCTGTACCCCATGGTGATATTAGCAGTAATATCTCCCTAGGATATCATAAATAACATCACTGTATGTATACCCATGGTGATATTATGAGTAACAGCTTTCTAGGACATTATGAATAATATCACAGGTTGCACACATATGGTGATATTAAGAATGATAGCTTTCCAGTATATTATGAATAACATCACAGTGTGTACACCCACTGTGATATTAGGAGTAATAACTTCCTAGGACGTTACGAGTAACTTCTCAGGGTGTACACCCATGGGGATATTAGGAGAAATAGCTCCCTGGGATACTATGAATAACATTAGTGGGTGTACACCTACTGTGAATAATAGGAGTATTACCTACCGAGAATATTATGAATAATATCAGAGGATGTACACCCACTAAGATATTATGAGTAATATCTCCCTAGGAAAGTACATATAATATCACAGTGTGTACACCCACTGTCATATTAGTAGTTATATCTCCATAGAATATTACAAATAATATCGAAGGGTGCACACCCACTGTCATATTAAAAATAATTTTTTGTAGGATATTACTAATAATATCACAGGGTGTACTTTCACTGTGATATTAGCAGTAATATCTCCCTAGTATACTACAAATAATATAACAAGGTGTCCACACACTGTAATATTAGGAGTAATACTTCCCTAAGATATTACGAATAAAATCACAGGGTGTACACCCACTTTGAAATTAAAATTATATCTCTCTAAGATATTTTTAATAATATCACAGAGTGTACACTGTATGTGATAGTAGGAGTAATATCTCCCCAGGATATTATGAATAATATCACAGGGTTTACACCCAAGGTGATACTATGAGTAATATCTCTTTAAGATATCATGAATAACATCATAGAGTGTACACCCACTGTGATACTGGGAGTAATTATCTCCTTAAGATATTATAAATAAAATCACAGTGTGTACACTCACGGTGATATTAGGAGTAGTATCTTTCTATGATATTGCAAATAATATCACAGCATGTACACCCACTCTGATATTAGGAGAAATAGCTTCCTAGGATATTAAGAATATCATCACAGGGTGTACATCCACTGTGACATTTGGAGCAATAACTCCTGAGGATATTATGTATAACATCACAGGGTGTACACGCATGGTAATATTAGGAGTAATCGCTCTCTAGGATATTAGAAATAACATCACAGGGTGTACACCCACGGTGATATTAACAGTAATAACTCCCTAAGATATTATGAATAACATCACAGGGTGTACATTCACTGTGATATTAGGAGTAATCGCGCCCCAGGATATTAGAAATAACATCAGAGGGTGTACACCCACTGTGATATTAACAGTAATAACTCCCTAAGATATTATGAATAACATCATAGAGTGTACACTCACAGTGATATTAGGGGTAATAGCTTTCTAGGTTATTACGAATAATATCACAGAGTGCACACCCACAGTGAAATTAGGAGTAATAGCTCCCTAGGGTATTACGAATAACATCACATGTTGTACACTGACTCTGATATTAGGAGTAATAGCTCTCTAGAATATTATGAATAACATCAAAGGGTGTAAACTCACTGTGATATTAGGAGTAATGACTCTCTAGGATATTAAAAATAACATCACAGGAAGTACACCTAATGTGATATTAGGAGTAATAGCCTCCTAGAATATTACAAATAACATTGCAGGGTGTACAACCACTGTGATATTAGGAGTAGTAGGTACCTAGGGTATTACAAATAACATCAAAGGGTTTACATCCACTGTGATATTAGGAGTAATAGCTCCCAGGATATTATGAATAACAGCAGGGTGTACACTCACTGTGATATTAGGAGTAACAGCTTCCAAGGATTTTACAAATAATGTCACAGGATGTATTCCCACTGTGATATTAGGAGTAATAACTCCCTAGGATATTACAGATAATATCACAGAGTGTACACCCACTGTGATATTGGGGTAATAGCTCCCTAGGATATTACGAATAATATCACAGGGTGTACACTCACTGGGATATTAGGAGTAATAGCTTCCTATGATATTATGAATAATATCACAATGGGTTTACACACGTGGTGTACATTACTCTGTTATTAGCATAATATCTACCTGAGATATTATGAATAATATCACAGTGGATGTACACACTATTACTCAAAGAAAGAGTAATATCTTTCCAGTATATTAAATATAATATCTCAGGATTTACACACATAGTGTACACCTACTCTGATATTAGGAGTCACATCATCCTAGGATATTACAAATGTTCTCACAGAGTGTACACCCACTGTGAAATTAGGAGTAATATTTCTCTAGGATATTATGAATAATATCACAGGGTGTACACCCTCTGTGATATTAGGAGTAATATCTCCCTCAAATATTATGAATAACATCTCACAGTGTACAACCACTCTCATATTAAGAGTAATATCTCCCTCGGTTGTTATGAATAATATCACAGGGTGTACACCCAGTGTGATGTTAGAAGTAATATCTCCCTCAGATATTATGAATAATGTCACAGGGTGTACATTCACTGTGATATTAGGAGTAATATTTCCCAAGGATATTATGAATGATATGACAGCATGTACACCCGCTGTGATATTAGAATTAACATCTCCCTAGAAATTTACAAATGATATCACAGGTTGTACACCCACTGTGATATTAGGAGTAATATCTCCCTAGGAAATTATGAATAATATTACAAGGTGTACACACATTGTGTACACCCACTGTGATTTTAGGAGTAATATCTCACTAGGATATTACAAATAATATCACAGAGTTTACACCCACTGTGATATTTTTTCCCTAAAATATTACAAATCATATCACAGGTATACACTCACTGTGATATTATGAGTAATATCTCCCTAGGATATTTCGAATCATATCACAGGCTGCACACCCACTGTGATGTTAAAAGGAATATCTTTCTAGGACATTACAAATAGTATCACAAGGTGTACACCCACTGTGAGATTAGGAGTGATATCTCCCTAGAATATTATGAATAATATCACAGTGTGTACAGCCACTGTGATATTAGGAGTGATACCTTCCTAGGATATTACAAATAATATCATAGGGTGTACACCCACTGTGAAATAAAATAGCTCCCTATGATATTATGAATAATATCACATGGTGTACACTTACTGTGATATTAGGAGTCGTATCTCCCTAGGATATTACGAATATTATCACAGAGTGTATGCCCACTGTGATAGTAAAAGTATTATTTTTCTAGGATATTATGAATAATATTGCATAGTGTACTCCCTCTGTGATATTAGGAGTTATATCTCCCTAGGATATTACAAATAATATCACAGGGTGTACACCCACTGTGATATTAAAAGTACTATCTTTCTAGGATATTATGAATAATATCACAGGATATACTGTCACTGTGATATTAGGAGTAATATATCCCTAGGATATTACAAATAATATGACAGGGTGTACAACCACCATGAGATTTGGAGTAATATATCTGTAGCATATTATGAATAATATCACAGGGTGTACACCCACTGTGATAGTAGGAGTAAAATCCCCCTCGGATATTACAAATAATATCACAGTGTATACTCCCACTGTGATATCAGGAGTAAAATCTCCTTTGGATATTACGAATAATATCACAGGATGTACACCCACTGTGATATTAGGAGTAATATCTCCCTCGGATATTTCGAGTAATATCACAGGGTTTACACACATGGTGTTCACCCACTGGGATATTAGGATAGTATCTCCCTTGGATATTACGAATCATAGCAGAGGCTGTACACAGGTGGTGTTCACCCAGCGTGATACTAGGAGTAATGTCTCCCTCAGATATTAGGAACAGTCTCCCCCTGGGACTTAGCAGAGCGTAACCCCTCAGTGTTAAATAAGCGGCCACAGCAAGAGGCAGAGGCGCAGGGACTGAAATGAAGACAAAGATCTGACAAGTTTAAAAAATGTATTTAAAATAGAATTTATAAAATGCTTCATCTGCCGACTCAGGAGCCCGCGGTGCAGGGTGGGGTGGGAGTTGGCAGCTGCCCGCTACACCAGCAGAGTGAGACTGCAGGAGTGCGGCCCTCCCTCCCACGCCCCTCTCTTCAGACACCCAAGGGGCTCACGTGCACTCCTGGGATCACACGACCCGAAAACAGGACCCCAGAGGTTTCTTGAGTCTCTGCTTACCAGGGCGACCGGGTACAGCCCTGCCAGCCCATTGCATAATCTTCTAAGTTCTCCCCACCACCCTCCATTCCAGCAGTGAGGTGACTGTGACGTGGTCTCCATCCTCTCGGCCTTGACCCAGTGGTCCCCGCGATTGGACGCTTAGGCGGTCACCAGGCCTCCTTGTTACTAACGTGTGCACACCTTTCGGTTCTCCCACTGGGATGAACTCCTGGAAATTGCTGGGTCCAAAGTGTTTGGGAAGTTTGGAGTGATTCTTCTTGCAAGGGGAAGAGGGAACTATGGAGATGTCACTGAACTTTCAGGGGTTCCGGGACCCCCCAACCCGGTGCCTGTCCCAGCTCTCCGAGCTCCTCTCTCCTCCGCTCCTCCCTCCCCCACCTCGCCTGTTTTCACCTCCCGTGACCTCACCCCCACCGCGCAGCTGGACCTTGCCCGGCGCCTCCCGATCCCGGAGCTCGAATCCCAGCCGGACCAGCCCAGCCCCGCCCCTTCCCTGGCAGGAGCGAGGCGGAGCAGTCTGCCCAGAGACTTAGCGACAGACAGACGCTGGGACCCACGACGACTGAAGGCGCCGATGGCCGCGCCTGCTGAGCCCTGCGCGGGGCAGGGGGTGAGTGCCCCCCCTCCATCGCGCCCCCCTCTCCTTTTCCAGGCTTGGTTTGGCTGCAGTGTCTCGGGCTGCAATACTGGGGATTCCTGGACCCGGGAAGCGAGGAGACTTACTCCAGCCCCCCTCACTGCAGCGGGTTGGACTCCTTTCACCAACCCAGTGCCCCCGACAGCCCAGCTCTGTCTAAGGGGCCACCAGACCTCCCAGCTACTAGGGGCTTTGACCCTTATTTGCATAAAGCTAGTGGGTGCTCCGAGCCCTCCTACCCCCAGCGAGCCTTACCTCTCTGGTTTCTTTTTCCATCGCTCTTAGCAAAGGACTCCAGAGAGAGGAGTTCACGGGGTGAGGGTGGGGGTTGCAAATTGCCAGCATTTCGAGGGCCAGGGAGATGAAGCGATAAGTTGGTATGAACTGAGGGCTTCCTCTGTGCCTAGCCTTGTGCCCAACCTTGTGCCATGCTGCTATGAACTTTGCTGCTATTAATCCATTTAATACAATTCATAGAGGTAAAGTCTCATTATTCACCTTTTGCAGGGAAGGAAACTGAGACAGAGAGGTTAAAGTTAGCACAGCCAGTGAGTTGTGAAACCAGGGGGAGTAAAAAGACAGGGGAGAGAGAATTGAAGAGGCCACGTCCACTAAACTTCAAATTTCTTCTAGGGTTAGATAGGACCAGCAGACCTGCTGAGATGAAAATAACACATCAAGCTGGGCCAGTAGCTCTTGCCTGTAATCCCAGTACCTAGGAGGCTGAGGCAGGAGGAGCTTGAGGCTAGGAGTTCGAGACCAGCACGGGCAACATAGATGTAGAGACCCCCATCTCTACAAAATATAAAAAAAAGTTAGCCAGGCCTGGTGAGGTGGCTTATGCCTGTAATCCCAGCACTCTGGGAGACCAAGGTTGGAGGATTGCTTGAGGCAGGAGTTCAAAGCTTTGGTGAGCTTTGGTTGTGCCATTTCAGCCTGGGCAACAGAGTGAGACCCTGTCTCTAAAACATA
The DNA here is from genome assembly GCF_043159975.1 of Macaca nemestrina. Classification (NCBI taxonomy): domain Eukaryota; kingdom Metazoa; phylum Chordata; class Mammalia; order Primates; family Cercopithecidae; genus Macaca; species Macaca nemestrina. Next base: position 16,196,335 of record NC_092142.1, on the reverse strand, counting down.
AATTAATTAATAAAAAATAAAAATAAATCACACATCAAGACCATCAGTCGAACAAGGTTTGGGGTCAGATAAGCCTGGGTCAGAGTCAGCTCTGCCACTTCCCATTTGTGTGGCCCTGAGGGAGGCAGTTCCCTGATTGGTGCCTCGGTCTGCTGGTCTCTGAAATGGGGACAGTACTGCCTATGTGCTGGAGTTCTTATAAGGATTAACTGACGGTCTGTGCCTAGCAATGATTATGGAGCCCAGGTCTCCTAGACCACATGGCCCAGTTCCCTGGGTTCAAATCCCAGTCCTTCCACTTCTCAGCTGGGTAAAGTCAGCCAAGTTACTCAACCTTTCTGGTCCTCGGCTTCTTCACCTGTAAATCAATATGATAATTGCATCTACCTAGGGTTGATGTCAGGATGAAAGGAGTTGAGAATTATTAGGTATTCCAAACAGTGCTTGGCACATTTTTGTGTAAATGTTAAAGATCCAAAAAATTGCCTGGGCCCCTGGGCAGGTGAGTTGGGGATCCCTGCCTTATACCATCCTAAGGGGCCTCCTGGTGTTCCCTCAGGTCTGGAACCAGACAGAGCCTGAATCTGCCGCCACCAGCCTGCTGAGCCTGTGTTTCCTGAGAACAGCAGGGGTCTGGGTGCCCCCCATGTACCTCTGGGTCCTTGGTCCCATCTACCTCCTCTTCATCCACCACCATGGCCGGGGTTACCTCCGGATGTCCCCACTCTTCAAAGCCAAGATGGTAGCTGCCATCCCTGGGAGCCTGGAACGAGGCAATGGTGGGGGGAGGCAGGGGACAGGCTGGAACCTGGTGAAGTCTTAAAGCAGACTCCTCCTATCAGGGTGTAGAAGGGAATCTGTTAATCAAACAGAGCAACATTAGAGAGGCTACAGAGGTCAACTCAGTGGAACATGGTTCTCCCAAACAGATTTTGTAATTCCGAAAATACATGCATGCACAAACACACACATACACTCCCATGTTCCCGGACAGTTTCTAACTACCATAACCTGGCATTTTCCAAAACATACCATGTAGACTCTTGGGTACACAAGGTAATTTTAGGGCCACATTGGGATGAACCTTTTAAAAAGTTATGCATTTGTTTTTATGTTCCCCCACTGGCTGTATGATAGGACAATTTTTATATGTGATATGTATTTAGTGTGTTAAATAAACACTGGCATTCCAAGTGTGAGCCTTTCTGCTCATCCATCCTCTTCTACTCCGTTCTTGTAGGCTTCTAAAGAATGTTATTCAGAGTTCATTCATTCTTCTGCTATTGTGTCAATTTTTGCATAATCACCCACTAACAACCCAAGGGTTGGCAAACTTAAAGAGCCAAGCAGTACATAGTATTTGAGACTTTGTGAGCCAGATAATCTTCCTTCCAAACACTGAACTCTGCTATTCCAGAATGAATGCAATAGTCATAACCATAGACAATAGTCATGACCGTGCTACCTTTTTTTTTTTTTTTTTTTTGAAATGCAGTTTTACTCTTGTCACCCAGGCTAGAGTGCAATGGTGCGATGTCAGCTTACTGCAACCTCCGCCTCCTGGGTTCAAGTGATTCTCCTGCCTCAGCCTCCCAAGTAGCTGGGATTACAGGTGCCCACCACCACACCTCGCTTTTTTTGTATTTTTAGTAGAAACAGGGTTTCGCCATGTTGGCCAGGCTGGTCTCCAACTCCTGACCTCAGGTGATCTGCCTGCCTTGGCCTCCAAAAGTGCTGGGATTACAGGTACGAGCCACCACTCCCGGCCGACTGTGTTTCAATAAAACTTTATTTGTGGTCACTGAAATTTGGATTTCGTGTAAATTTCACCTGTCATGACATATGCTTTTTATTTTTCTTTGATGATTGATAGTTTGGCAACTTCTGCTTTAAACTGAGGTTCTTTGAGCAGTTCCTCCAATATGCCTTAGCTCTGGCTTTCCCTCTGGTGTGTACATGTTCTCTCATTTTCATCCTTTCTTTTATTCAATAGAGAAACCAATATATATTAGAGAGACCCTAGAGACTTACTGGCTCCTTGATTTCATAGCAGGGATTGAAAATGACTTGGAGAGAGGATAGTTTTTTACCTGGTGAGTACATTTCATTTCCTGCTGTTTCTTCACACCCAAAGTCATCTCACATGTGCATGATTGGAGCACTTCCTGCATTTTGGAAAACACTCGGCTGGCTCAAGCCCTTGCTGTACATTATTTATATGACAATTACAGGTCAGGACCAATCTGCAATGCCCTTTAGACATTGTTCACGTTGGCACATTGCTAGCTGGTGATACTGGTTTGTTACAGGGCCCCAGCCAGGATGTTGCAGAACCAGCTCCCAGTTGGACATGGGGTTGCCCACCCATTTGCTGTGACCTCTCTTATTGCCCCCCAAGCTTATCTAAGCCTGTACCCTCAGGTGCTTGGGTTCGCCCTCATAGTCCTGTGTACCTCCAGCGTGGCTGTCGCTCTTTGGAAAATCCAACGAGGAACGTCTGAGGCCCCGGAATTCCTCATTCACCCTACCGTGTGGCTCACCACGATGGTAATGATGCCTTCAGTCTGGAGCCTGGTTTGCTCCCAGCTGCTGCTTTGCCTGCCACAGTGAAGAACAAGGGGAAGAGAAGAGGCTCCCCTCAGCCTCCACCCTCCCCTAAGGGGCCTGCCCTGACTTTCCCGTCCAGAGCTTCGCCGTGTTTCTGATTCACACCGAGAGGAAAAGGGGAGTCCAGTCATCTGGAGTGCTGTTTGGGTACTGGCTTCTTTGCTTTGTCTTGCCAGCTACCAGCGCTGCCCAGCAGGCCTCCGGAGCGGTAAGTGGGGGTGTGGGCCACCCCGGGAAACCAAAATGGTGGCTCTGACCTTGGGTCCCATCTTTCCTCCTCCTGTTTCCACATATGACTTATTCTCTACACGGTGACACACATAAGCCAGTCACTTACACTCTAGAGACACAAAATCCACTCCCACACCTGTAAGTACCCATCATCCCATACATTTCTTATCAACACGATTTCCTGTCTTACACACCCACATCACACGTGCCACTTGCACATGACGCACACACTTATATGCACTGATTCATACATCACACAAGCACATGCATGCATGCACACACACACACGACCTGGGCACAGGGCACAGACACACCTGTGTGCACACATACTCCTACGTGCACATCTCCCTCATCTCATGGATTCACCCTCCCCAAGTTCCTATGCATCTTTATTTACACACTCATTCTGCACACCCACTCATATTTCTGTTGCTCAATCTGGGAAGCAGCCTTTTTTTTTTTTTTTTTTTTTTTGTGAGGCTCTCTCTGTCACCCAGGCTGGAGTGAAGTGGCATGATCTTGGCTCACTGCAATTTCTGCCTCTCGGGTTCAAGCAATTCTCCTGCCTCAGCTTCCTGTGTAACTGGGATTACAGGTGCCCACCACTACACCTGGCTAATTTTTGTATTTTTAGTAGAGACGAGGTTTCACTATGTTGGCCAGGCTGGTCTCGAACTCCTGACCTCAGGTGACCCTGATCTCAAGTGATCCACCCGCCTTGGCCTCCCAAAGTGTTGGGATTACAGGCATGAGCCACTGTGTCCGGCCAGAAGCAGCATTTCTATATTAGGAGACATGATGGGTCATTTTCTCTGCAAAGAGAAAAACATGTAGTCTAGACCAACTTCTCTCAACCTCAGCTTTAGTAACGTTGTAGCCAGATAAGTCTTTGCTGGGAGGACGGGGTCGTCCTGTTTGCTGTAGAGTGTGAAACAGCATCCCTGGCTTCCGCCCATAGATGCCAGTAGCATACCATCCAATTGCAGTAACCCAAAATGTCTCGCGATATTACCAAGTGCTCCTGGGGGTGAGGACAAAGTCACCACCTACTGCGGAGCAGTGACCTCGACAGAGTGCTTACCCAAGGCTTCTGGGGGTGGGGGTTACTTAACACCAATGATCAGGCGGCAGCAGGTTTCAGATATTTTACTTTATTATTGTATTTTTGTGGAGACAATATCGTGCTCTGTTGCCCAGGCTGATCTTGAACTCCTGGGCTCAAGCAATTCTCTGACCTCAGCCTCCTAAAGTGCTGGGATTATAGGCATGAGCCCCCACGTCTGGACTCAGAGATCATTTCTTGAGTCCAGTGGTTACTCCATCCTGCCCCTAAAGGAGAAAGTAGAGAAGCATCACCCTGTCTTTAAGGACAGGTTTTTAATTTTTCGTTTGTTTATTCCGAGACAGAGTCTTGCTCTGTCGCCCAGGCTGGAGTGCAGCGGCACGATCTTGACTCATTGCAACCTCCGCCTCCTGGGTTCAATCGATTCTCATGCCTCAGCCTCCCAAGTAGCTGGGATTACAGGCATGTGCCACCATGCCCAGCTAATTTTTGCAGTTTTAGCAGAGACAGGGTTTCACCATGTTGGCCAGGCTCGTCCCAAATGCCTGACCTCAGGTGACTCACCCACCTCGGCCTCCTAAAATGCTGGGATTACAGGCGTGAGCCACAGCGCCTGACCAAGGACAGAGTTTTTAAAAGAGCAACCTTTGTAACTAAGGGGAAATTCCACAGGGTATTCAGTAATTTCTGAAAGGGTGGGCTCCCACAGTTGACATAAGTCACGGTTTTGGGACACAGCATAGAAACAATAATACTGGGACCGCTTACACTCAGGGGTTCCAACCATATGCAGGCACTATGGCAGGCACTTACACACCTGTCCTCATTGGATTCTCACAATAGTTCACAGTGATGGATTCTTTTTTCTTTTCTTTTCTTTTCTTTTTTTTTAATAGAAACAAAGTCTCATTATGTTCCCAAGGCTGGTCTCAAACTGCTAGGCTCAAGTGATCTTCCCACCTAAGCCTCCCAAAGTGCTGGGACTATAGGCTTGAGCCAATGTGTCCAGCCAATGATGGATTCTAGCTATCCCATTTTAAAGATGAGGGAGACTAAAGCTAGGAGAAGGGAATGACAGCCTCAGGGCCACAAAGCTTGGGAGTGCAGAGCCCAAGTTCATCTCAGGCAAATTCAGAACCAACTTTCTGAGAGAAACAGTGGGGAAAACAGTGGCAGTTTAGGGAAGATGGGCCATATTGTCATTGGAATATCCAATTGTCTGCTATCTGGAAAAAAAAAAAAAAAAAACAAAAAAACTAGAAGAGTATAAAATCCAGTAGAGGAATTGTGATTTGAAACTAGGGCTCTGGTTTAAAGCCATAAAAACTCAGTTCACACTAGCTTAAGGAAAAGGGAAGGTCAGGGGGGTTATTAGCTCATGTATTTATTAGCTCATACCCATGGGATCTCCCAGGCATGAATGATCCAGGCCTGGGACCAGGTACCAGATCTCCACTTCTGCCTCTTGGCTTTGCCATATTAGCTTGATTCTCCAATGGAGTGGCAAGAAGAGCCACCAATACCTTCAGACTTATGTTATACCACGTAGCAAACCCGGCAGAATCTCCCAGTGGTTCCAGCTCTCAAGTACCCAGCATGAGATGCTATATGCATTCCTAACCCAGCCATGGTAGCCAAAAGACTAGAATGTATGCATTGGCCAAGCCTCAATCACCCCCTCAGCCTTGGAGTAGAGTCAGTTCTGCACAAATCGCATGCCTGAACACAAGCAAAAAGACTTAGGAAGAAAGAAAAATCAGTATATGGAAAATATCTCTGCATGATTATTACAGCACTGTTCACAATAACCGAGATTTGGAAGCACCCTAAGTGTCCATCAACAGGTGAATTGATAAAGAAAATGTGGTGTATATACACAATGGAGTACTAAGCAGCTGTAAGAAAGAATGAGGTATTATCATTTTCAACAACATGGATGTTAAGTGAAATAAGCCAGGCACAGAAAGACCAACTTTACATGTTCTCACTTATTTGTGAAAGCTAAAAATTAAAACAATTTAACTCATGAACATACAGAGTAGACGGAAGGTTACTAGGGGCTAGGAAGGATAGCGCGTGGGGGAAATGGGGATGGTTAATGGGTACAAAATATAGAAAGAATAATACCTATTTGATGGTATAACAGGGTGACTACAGTCAATAATAATTGTTCATTTTTAAATAACCAAAAGAGTCTGGACACAGTGGCTCCACCTGTGGAGCACTTTTTTTTTTTTTTCCAGCACTTTGGAAAGCCGAGGCAGGAGGATCATCTGAGGTCAGGAGTTCAAGACCAGCCTGGGTAACATGGTGAAACCCTGTCTCTACTAAAAATACAAAAAAATTAGCCAGGCATGGTGGTGCACACCTGTAAGCTCAGATACTCGGAAGGCTGAGGCAGGAGAATCGCTTGAACCCAGGAGACGGAGGTTGCAGTGAGCCAAAATTAAGCCACTGCACTCCAGCCTGTGCAACAGAGTGAGACTCCAACTCAATAATAGACTAAAAAATAAAATAACTAAAAGAGTAAAATGGATTGTTTATAACAGAAAGGATAAATGCTTGAGGGGATGGAGACCTCATTTACCCTGATGTGATTATTATGCATTGCTTACCTGTATCAAAATATCTCACGTCACCCAGAAATATATATTTCAGGCTGGGCGCGGTGGCTCACACCTGTAATCCCAGCACTTTGGGAGGCTGAGGCGGGTGGATCACCTGAGGCCTACATGGTAAAACTCCATCTCTACTAAAATACAAAAGTTAGCCAGGCGTCGTGGCACACGCCTGCAATCCCAGCTACTCGGGAGGCTGAGGCAGGAGAATTGCTTGAACCCAGGAGGCGGAGGTTGCAGGGAGCCGAGATCACACCACTGCACTTCAGCCTGGGCGACAGAGTGAGACTTTGTCTTAAAAAAAAAAAAAAGAAGAGAAAATTAGAACCACTAGGAATGCCAGGGCTCTGGCTTTCAAATACTCTTGCCCTGGACCCCAGCATGGATACTGACCTCAGCATCAGAAACCTTTTCTCTCCTCTAAGCACACTCCTCTGCCTCCTTTCCTTACCTTCTGCTTTCCCTCCCACAGGGCTTCCAGAGTGACCCTGTCCGCCACCTGTCCACCTACCTATGCCTGTCTCTGGTGGTGGCACAGTTTGTGCTTTCCTGCTTGGCGGATCAGCCCCCCTTCTTCCCTGAAGACCCCCAGCAGTCTGTAAGTCACCAAGTTCCAACCCCATTCCTGTTTCTCTTTGAGGTCTCAGTCTCCCCCAAGTGACCAAAAGTCTCTAATTTTTTATTCATTTAGCCATTCAGCAAAATGTGTATTGCATTTCTACTCGATGCCACAGTTGGCAGACTTTTTCCGTATGGGCCAAGAGAAAATATTTTAGACTCTGTGAGCCATGCAGTGATTTCGGTGGCAACCACTCAACTCTGCCATTGAACACAAAAGCAGAATATGTCAACAAATGGCATGGCTGTGTTGCAGTAAAACTTTATTTGCAGAAGCAGGCAGTGGGCCAGATTTGGTCATCATTTGCCAACCCCCCTCTATGCCCTAGCAAGGGCTTAAGGATCTATGGTGAACAAGCAGATAGAGTTTCTGTTCTCATGTAGCTACTGGTCAAGTAGGGGAACCAGATGTTGGTCACATAATTAAACAAATATGTTGAAAATTGGCTGGGCACAGTGGCTCATGCCTGTAATCCCAACACTTTGGGAGACCGAGGCAGGTAGATCACTTGAGGTCAAGAGTTCAAAACCAGCCTGGCCAACAGGGTAAAGCCCCGTCTCTACTAAAATTACAAAAATTAGCCAGGCATGGTGGCGCACGCCTGTAATCCCAGCTACTCGGGAGGCTGAGGCAGGAGAATCCCTTGAACCCAGGATGTGGAGGTTAGAGTGAGCCGAGCTTGTCCCATTGCACTCCAGCCTGGGTGACAAACAGCAAAACTCCACCTAAAAAAAAAAAAAAGGGGGGGTGGAGAAAACAGAAAATTACCCCTGGGGTGAGTGCTCTGTAGGAGAAGTTCATGAGAGGTTTACAATAGGTAACATTGAAGCAGTTTGTGAAACTAAGAAACAATTCTTTTGAGGAAGAGACTGCTCTGACATCCTATAAATAGAGGTTCAAATGGGCTGGATGCAGTAGATCACGCCTGTAATCTCAACACTTTGGGATGCTGAGGAAGGACGATTGTTTGTGCCCACGTGTTCTAGATCAGACTAGGCAATGCAGTGAGACCCCATCTCTACAAAAAGTTTTCAAAAAATAGCCAAGTGTGGTGGCGCATGGCTGTAGTCCCACTACAGAGTAGCTCTGGGGAGTCCCATAGAGTAGCTCTGTGGAGGCTGAAACAGGAGGATTGCTTGAGTCCAAGAGACAAAGGCTGCAGTGAGCTACGACTGCACCACTGCACTCCAGCCTGGGTAACAGAGGGAGACCCTGTCTCAAAAAAAAAAAAAAAAAAATTACTCAAAGGCTTGAGAAGAACTAAAACTATCATAGAAATCTTTTTTGCACCTACAAGAGTAGCAACAAAATTTAAAAGCTGATAAACTGTGATGGCAGAAATGTGGTGAAATGGGCCCCTTCACGCCTTACTGGTAAAGAGTACAGACTGTTGTAATCTTCCTGGAGCACCCGACAAAATCCCATGACAGGTCTTCACAACATTTGCCAAGGGATATTGTCAAGGATCTCATTGTCTTTGTTATGTAGGGTCCTTGCTTCTGAGATGCAGAGCAAGGTTTGGTTTCAGTATAATCACAGTTGTTCTTCTGAGCCACTGTTAGTTCTCACCTTATGGACATTGTCAGGCCTGTAGCCCAACCTCTTTTTACCCTGCCTGCTGGGAAGCACCAAGCTCACTGGTGTGCACCTCTGGCAGGGAGACAGGGCACCTCGATGTGTACTTTCAGTACTAAATACACGGTCAGCGCTGGGTGCAGTGGCTCAAGCCTGTAATCCCAGCATTTTGGGAGGCCGAGGTAGGCAGATCGCTTGAGGTCAGGAGTTTGAGGCCAGCCTGGCCAACATGGTGAAACCCTGTCTCTACTACAACTACAAAAAATTAGCTGTGTGCAGAAGAATCGCTTGAACCCGGGAGGCAGAGGTAGTAGTGAGCCAAGATCACACCACTGTACTCTAGCCTGGGCAACAGAGTGAAACCCTGTCTCAAAAAAAAAAAAAAAAAAAAAAACCACAGTCAGTTCATCCTACCTTCCTGCTCTTGCCACATACTTCCCTTCTCCATTTCTCTCTGTTGCAGAATGCCTGTCCAGAGGCTGGGGCATCCTTCCCCTCCAAAGCCATGTTCTGGTGGGTTTCTGGGTAAGTAAAGTCACAGGGAAGGGTTGGGGTGGTACCTCACCCACCTGCATTTGCTGCTCTGATTCCCACCCATGGCCCTTCCTCTATGCTTACAAAGGCCAGCAAGACTTTCTCTATCCCAGCCTCAGTGCTTTCTTCTTCGTATTCAGGGTCCACCATCTGCATCCTGTTCCCATTCACTGACTGGAGTGAGATCTGGATTTGAATCCCAGCTCTGCCTTTCAGCAGACCATATCACAAACCCCCGGAGCCTCAGTTTTCCCCTCTGTAAAATGGGGATGACTCAACCTTCATGAGACAGACAATGCTTAGTGCTTGCACACAGCAGGTGCTTAATAGTAATAGAATTGTCTCCAATACTTGACTTCAGTCATTCCACCAACATTTAATAAGCACCTACTATGTGCTAAGCCCCAGGGGTGAGGAGATAAAGGAGCAAGTGTCTACTTTCTGGAGGGTTCCAGGCAGATAGAGAAAACAGCTGCTTCTCCTGGGCCAGCTCACCAGGCACTTGAGGATGTGCTCCCTCCTGACCACACTGCATTCAGACCTCAGTAGCACCTGACACGTGGATTTGAATCCTGGCCCTACCACTTCCTAGCTGTGTAGCTTTGGACAAGTTACTTAACCTCTCTGTGCCTCAGTCTCCACTCCTTCAAAATGGGATTAATAATAGCACCTACCTCATAGGGTTGTGAAGCTTAAATAAGATCTGTAAAGCACTTAGAACAGGGCCTGGCATATAATGAGTATAAGTGGTAACTTTTTTTTTTTTTGAGATGGAGTTCTGCTCTTGTTGCCCAGGCTGGAGTACAATGGCACGATCTTGGCTCACTGCACCCTCCACCTCCTGGGTTCAAGCCATTTTCCTGCCTCAGCCTCCCGAGTAGCTGAGATTACAGGCATGCACCACTATGCTCGACTAATTTTGTATTTTTATTAGAGACAGTGTTTCTCCATGTTGGTCAGACTGATCTCAAACTCTCGACCTCAGGTGATCCACCCGCCTCAGCCTCCCAAAGTGCTGGGATTACAGGCATGAGCCACTGTGCTGGGGCTATTTTTTTTTTTTTTTTTTTTTTTTTTTTTTTTTGAGACAGAGTTTCACTCTTGTTGCCCAGGCTACAGAGCAACGGCATGATCTCAGCTCACTGCAACCCCCACCTCCCAGGTTCAAGCGATTCTCCTGCCCCAGCTTCCTGAATAGCTGGGATTACAGGCGCCTGCCACCACGCCCAGCTAATTTTTGTAGTTGTTTGTAGAGACAGGGTTTCACCGTGTTGGTCAGGCTGGTCTCAAACTCCTGACCTCAGGTGATCCACCCGCCTCGACCTCCCAAAATGCTGGGATTACAGGCATAAACCACTGCACCTGGCCTAAGTGGCTATTAAATAAATGAAAAATATCAGACTTTGGGTGTATGAAATTGGTAGAAAGAGCTTAGAGGTTTTCTAAACAGCTTTACTAGCGGGGCCAGTCCCTGCTTCCCAAACTGAAGCACTTATGGACGGCTCTTGATGCTTTCTTGTCCTATTGGGGCAAAAATAATTTAATTGAGTCACTTTTTTTACTCTAATAAACTGTTTTTTAAAAGAAACTTTCGCCGGGCGCGGTGGCTCAAGCCTGTAATCCCAGCACTTTGGGAGGCTGAGACGGGTGGATCACAAGGTCAGGAGATCGAGACCATCCTGGCTAACACGGTGAAACCCCGTCTCTACTAAAAAATACAAAAAGCTAGCCGGGCGAGGTGGCGGGCGCCTGTAGTCCCAGCTACTCGGGAGGCTGAGGCAGGAGAATGGCGTGAACCCGGGAGGCGGAGCTTGCAGTGAGCTGAGATCCGGCCACTGCACTCCAGCCCGGGTGACAGAGCGAGACTCCGTCTCAAAAAAAAAAAAAAAAAAAAAAGAAACTTTCTATCACTGCTAAAACAGGAAAAATCTATAGCATCACCTGCCATATAGGAGAACTCCAAAAATAATTTTGGGGAAAATCAAGCACACTGGTAATTTCTTTTTTTTTTTTTTTTTTTTTTTTTTTTTGAGACGGAGTCTCGCTGTGTCTCCCAGGCTGGAGTGCAGTGGCGTGATCTCGGCTCACTGCAAGCTCCGCCTCCCGGGTTCATGCCATTCTCCCGCCTCAGCCTCCCGAGTAGCTGAGACTACAGGCGCCCGCCACCACGCCCGGCTAGTTTTTTGTATTTTTAGTAGAGACGGGGTTTCACCGTGTTAGCCAGGATAGTCTCGATCTCCTGACCTCGTGATCCACCCGCCTCGGCCTCCCAAAGTGCTGGGATTACAGGCTTGAGCCACCGCGCCCGGCCTACACTGGTAATTTCTATGTCAGAACAGCTGCTTCCCCAAGTTGGCTCTGCATTAGAAAAGGGAACTTGGTGGCCTGGCGCAGTGGCTCACGCCAATAATCCCAACACCATGGGAGGCTGAGGCGGGTGGATCACCTGAGGTCAGGAGTTCGAGACCAGCCTGACCAATATGGTGAAACCCTGTCTCTACTAAAAATACAAAAATTAGCCAGGTGTGGTGGCAGGAGCCTGTAATCCCAGCCACTCAGGAGGCTGAGGCAGGAGAATCACTTAAACCCTGGAGGTGGAGGTTGCAGTGAGCTGAGATCACACAAGTGCGCTCCAGCCTGGGTAACAGAGTGAGACTCCATCTCAAAACAATAAAAAGAATAAAAATAAAAAAGAAAAGGGAACTTGGGAGGCTTAGAGAAGACTCGGAGACCAGAACAACCTTCTGGCTGGTGTCATCAGAAAGATTAAAGAGACCTGAGACCAGGCGCAGTGGCTCACACCCATAATCCCAACACTTTGGAAGGCCAACCCAGGCAGATCACTTGAGGCCAGAAGTTCGAGACCGGCCTGGCCAACATGGCGAAATCCCGTCCCTACTTAAACACAAAAATTAGCCAGGTGTGGTGGCTTACACCCGTAGTCCTAGCACTTTGGGAGGCTGAGGTGGGAAGACTGCTTGAGGCCAGTAGGTCAAGACCAGCCTGGCCAACATGGTGATACCCCATCTCTACTGAAAACACAAAAATTAGCCAGGTGTGATGGTGGGCGCTTGTAATTTCAACTACTCAGAAGTCTGAGGCATGAGAATCACTTGAGCCAGGGAGATGGAGGTTGCAGTGAGCCCAGATCGCGCCAATGCACTCCAGCCTAGGCAACAGAGTGAGACAGAATAATAATTTAAAAAATAAAGCTGAGGGAGGAGTTCAAGCTTCTTCTACAACGATAGTTTTGGACAATGGATTTCTGATTCCCAGGCAAATGTCTGTTTCCCTTGCCAAGGGCTATCCCTTGGTTTAGCCACTTAATCTCTCTGCATTTCTATTTCCTTCCCCATCTGTAAAATAGATCTATAATAATATACTCATACACTTATACAATTATAAACTATCAATTTACAGGCTGGGTGTGGTGGCTCATGCCTGTAATCCCAGCACTTTGGGAGGCTGAGGCAGGTGGATCACCTGAGGCCAGGAGTTCCAGACCAGCCTGGCCAACATGATGAAACCCCATCTCTACAAAAAATACAAAAATTAGCTGGGTATGGTGGTGGGTGCCTGTAATCTCAGCTACTCAGGAGGCTGAGGTGAGAGAATCGCTGTGAGAGAATCGCTTGAACCGGGAGGTGGAGGTTGCAGTGAGCTGAGATTGCGCCATTGCACTCCAGCCTGGGAGACAGAGCAAGACTCCATCTGAAACAAACAAACAAACAAACCATAATCATCTATCTTATGGGCTCACGTAAGAATTAATGAGACAATCTTTGTGAACCGAGAAGTGCCCTCTAAACGTTAGATGGGGTTAGTGAATTGCTTTATTTTTACCCAGGGGCCAGTAGAGGTACAGAGAGGTAAAGTGACTTACCCAGGATCACACAGCTACTTGCTTGGCCAGGATCCTGCAGGGGTGAATGGCAAGAAAACTCGCCCTGGTGCCCGTCTTTTGCAGGTTGGTCTGGAGGGGCTACAGGAGGCCACTGAGACCAAAAGACCTCTGGTCGCTTGGGAGAGAAAACTCCTCAGAAGAACTTGTTTCCAGGCTTGAAAAGGCGTGGATGAGGAATCGCAGCGCAGCCCGGAGGTAAGTGGGTGGAGGTCGAGAACTCACCTGATGCTCCTTCAGAAAAGCTCATCATTGGCCAGGTGTGGTGGCTCACGCCTGTAATCCCAGCACTTTGGGAGGCCGAGGCAGGCAGATCACGAGGTCAGGAGTTCAAGACCAATCTGGCCAACATAGTGAAACCCCATCTCTACTAAAAATACAAAAATTAACTGGGCATGGTGGCGGGCACCTGTAATCCCAGCTACTCAGGAGGCTGAGGCAGGAGAATCGTTTGAACCCAGAAGGCGGAGGTTGCAGTGAGTGGAGATCCCACCATTGCACTCTAGCCTGAGTGACAGGGCGGGACTCTGTCTCAAAACAAAAAAGAGAAGAAAAGAAAAGCTCATCATTTGACCCCCAGTCCAGCTCCCAACACTACTCTTGCTGCCCTGCCGCCTCCTCACCTTACCTTCCAACTGATCCCACTAAGTAGTAACTGCCGATCAGGCTCAATATATGGTTCCTCCCAGAATGCATCACAGGTTCCTACAAACAGGGAACTCATGGCAGAATGGCAGGCGGGAAACAGAAGAGGTATTTTAAGGCTGGGGTGGAGGGTTGGGAGGTGACTCATAACATGCAGGCAGCTGCTCACTTACTGTATAACCTGAGCAATTCTTTTCCTGGGCCTCAGTTTTCTCATCTGTTCAGTGGGGATGTTGTTAGCCCCAGCTCATAGCTTATGGGGATGAAAAAAAGATGGTTTATGGAAAAGAACTTGCAAATGTCTTGCAAATGGGAAGTGCTCAAGCACTGTTAGTCATCCAGAGGGTGTTGAAATCCTTGGAGCTATCCACTCTGTCCACTCCTGCCCTCAGTGGCATCTCTGGAAACTTCTCTGCAGCCCTTAGAGCCTGGGATGCCTCATTTGAGAAATTCTGGTCTAGCTTAATTAGCCTGCAACATAGGATTAGATAAAATTGGGTTAAATGCTGCCCTGCCTTCGAATAGTGATGACCTTGGACACATTGCTTAACCTCACCGGAGCTTGGTGTTTCAGGAGACAGAACAAAAAAGTAAGTTAGCTCTGTGGGAAGAGTAACTAGGTTTCCCTGCATACTCTGGGATTGTATGGTAGTTGTTGCAGATGGCTGAATCCCACACATTAAGAGAGAGGAGAGAGAGACTGATACTATAGGCTCACATAGTAAGAGGATCTAGCCTCAGGTGTTGCTGGATCCAGGGACTCACGTGATGTCAGGATTCTCTCCCTTCATCTCCCACCCCAACTATTATCTATGTGTTGGTCTCTCCATAAGGCCTATCCCTTCCCACGCAAGTTCAGCAAACCCCAACAGAATGAGAGAGCATCTCTCCCTTAACGTCCATATAGAAAATCCCAAGGAAGGCCTCTAATTGGCCTGGCTGAAGTCACGTGCCTGTCAGGGGCCAATCCCATACTCAGAAGGCTGGTTCCATGACTGTGGTCCCTTCAGAGCCACAGAAGAGGGTAGGGGCTGTTCCCACAAAGGAAGGGCATGTGTTTTTCCAAACACAGTAAGTAGTGTGAGCGAACCAAAACATCACTTCTCTCTGTCACCCCAGGCATGGCTTGCTGGAACCCCTTCACTGGGTTGGTTGATTGGTTGGTTTTTTGAGGCAGAGTCTCACTCTGTCACCCAGGCTGGAGTGCAGTGGTATGATCTTGGCTCACTGCAACCTCCACCTGCTGGGTTCAAGTGATTCTCCTGTCTTAGCCTTCTGAGTAGCTAGGACCACAGGCGTGCACCACCACACCTGGCTAATTTTTTAAATTTTTTTAGTAGAGACAGGGTCTCACCATGTTGGCAGGCTGATCTTGAACTCCTGACCTCAGCTGATCTGCCTGCCTTGGCCTGTCAAAGTGCTGGGATTACAGGTGTGAACTACTGCATCTGACTCATCCTCTACCTTTAAATGATTTTACAGAAGTGGCAGAATTCAGTCCACGGGGGCTCTGGGAGGAACCTCTGCCAAGTCCCGGCATCCCCACCAACATGAAAATTATAGGTCACCCACCACTAGAACTAAACAGTAGAAACATTCTCCAGAACTGTTTGATAATCCTCCCATAAACAGTTGACAGAAAGAAAGGGGAAAGACGGGGTTATACAAAGACCAGGCTCCCTCAGCCAACCAACCAACTGCACCCACGGAGAACTTTGGTTTCCTTTCTGAAGTATTTTGCAATCACTGGGGGAAGGGAGAGGGTGTCCTCCTAAGAGGTCACACAACAGCCACCTGCTGGTCAAGTCAGCTTCCCAAGGTATGTTTGGCACACATGGGCCTTTGTGGTGGTTTGTATTGTTTTGTTTTTTTAATAAGTTGCCAATAGTTAAAAATTTGGAGCGATCCCATAAAAATCTGGAATTCTAGACTGGGCACAGTGGCTCGCACCTGAAATCCCAGCACTTCAGGAGGCCAAGGCGGGCAAATCACATGAGGCCAGGAGTTCGAGACCAGCCTGGCCAACATGGTGAAACCCCATCTCTGCTAAAAATACGAAAATTAGCTGGGTGTGGTGGCAGGCGCTGTAATCCCAGCTGTTCGGCAGGCTGAGGCAGGAGAGTCCCTTAAACCTGGGAGGCAGAGGTTGCAGTGAGCTGAGATCGCGCCACCACACTCCAGCCTGGGCGACAAAGTGAGACTCTGTCTCAAAAAATAAATACAAATACAAATAAATAAAAATAAAAATCTGGAATTTTGGTCTCAAAGTAGATCTGGCAAACCTAGGCCACATCTTCACAAGGCAGTATTAGATTGGATTTGGGTAGAGTCTACAGCATTGGACAACGTGTACAGTCTTCAATTTGCTACAGTCCCTATCCCTCTCTCTCTCTCTTTTTTTTTTTTTTTTTAAGAGTCTGTTTCTGTCACCCAGGCTGGAGTACAGTGGCGCGATCTCAGCTCACTGTAAGCTCTGCCTCCTGGGTTCAAGCGATTCTCCTGCCTCAGCCTCCCAAGTAGCTGGGACTACAAGCGTCTACCACCATGTCCGGCTACTTTTTGTATTTTTTATTAGAGGCAGGGTTTCTCCATGTTGCTCAGGCTATCAGGCTGGCCCTGAACTCCTGGCCTCAGGTGATTCGCCCGCCTCAGCCTCCCAAAGTGCTGGGATTACAGGTGTGAGCCACCGTGCCCGGCCTCTACCACTCCCTTTTGTATCCCCCAACTCACACCTTGCCCATGTCACTCATGCATATGCCCATGCCTTGCCCCACCATCATTTGTGAGATCTACACTAAATGGCCTTCAGTCCAGAGACCAGACATCAGACACTAATCTGGACGTCTTCCTTGATGGGAGGTGAGACCTGCAGGAGAGGAAAACGCTTGCTATGGAGCCTGCAGGCTAAACACACTGATTCTCTGGGGGCAAAGAGCTTGAATAGAACTGAGCAAAAACTCCAGCCAGAAAGAAAACTTTGCAGTCAACTCTTCCCCGACCCCACTTTACAGATGGAAACACTAAGGCTCGGAGGAGAGGAGACAGAGCAGGCATTGGAATCACAATCTCCTGGCTCCAAAGCCAAGTTCTGTCCACCCAGCCAAGCTCCTTCCTTCCTTCTATAAATTTTTGTAACAGTATGTGCAGGGGGCACTCTCGTTAGGCCCTTTGCACACGTCACTCAATCTGTTTTTCCCATTCATTTGACAAGTGTTTATTGAGCTCCTACTGTGTGCAGGAGCTGGACTTGATATTAGGGACATCTTGGTGGAAAACACAGGCAAAGTCTACCCACCTGGCTTCTCAGGGGTCTTAGGATGGCTGGGGAGTGCCTGGCACGTAGTAGGTGTTCAACACATGTGCTTTCCCATGGCCATCTAAGAGGCCTCAGAGTGCCCTCCTGCCATGCCCCCAACTCCTGTGATTGTCTCTTAAGTGGGTACTCAGGGTGATAAGGAGGAACGGGTGAGGGAGCCAGCCTGGATCTACACCCACCCATCTCCACTGTTTGGAAAATAACCCTTTAATGCCTGGCCCTGCTGCTGGCAGCTGAGAGTATAAAATGGGACCCAGAGCCAATCTCTTCCCTCCCCTAAGGCACACCAAGGCAACAACATTTAAAAGGAAAGGTAGCAGTGACATGGAGGCTCCAGATACTGAGCCGTTCCTACGGCAAGAAGGGAGCCAGTGGGGCCCACTGCTGAAGGCCATCTGGCAGGTGTTCCATTCTACCTTCCTCCTGGGGACCCTCAGCCTCGTCATCAGTGATGTCTTCAGGTTCACTGTCCCCAAGCTGCTCAGGTGAGTCCCAGACTTCAAGTGCCCTGCTAAGGTGGGTGGTCTCTTAGTGGCATCCTTCCAGGGCCAGGAGGCTTCAGCTCTCCTGCCTCTGCTTATACATCTGGTGCTCGGGACACTGGAGGGTGGGTGAGAAGGATACTGAGAAAGGGAAATGCTTAATGAGAAAGTGACTGACCCCCAGAAGGGCAAATAAGCAAGTACTTACCTGACTACATCAATTAGCTTTTGCTGTAAAATGCCCCAAATGTGAGTGGCTTAAAATTACAAGCATTCATTTATTTAGTTCATGGTAATGTGGGTCAGTAATGTGGGCTGGGCTCAGCTGGGCGGTTCTTCTTTTCTTGGCTGGGTTTTCTCATGTGCCTGCAGTTGTGTATCTGAGGCTGGGATGGCTGTCTATGCTCCATGTGGGTTCCCATCCTCCAAAAGGCTAGCTCAGACTTGTTCATGTGGCTGCTTGGGAGGGTTCTAAGAAATAGGCCAAAAGCCACATTTTCTCTCGAGGCCTAGGCTCAGAGCCAGCATGGCTTTACCTCCACCATACTCTGTTGGCCAAAGCTGGTTTTGTAGCCAGCCCAGATTCAAGTGGTGTCTGCTCAGCTGCCATAACAAAGCATCACAGACTGAGTGGCTTAAACAACAGAAATGTATTTTCTTATGATTCTGGAAGCTGGAAGTTTGAGATTAGGTATCTTCAAGGTGGTTCCATCCGAGGCCTCTGTCCTTGACTTGCAGTTGGCCACCTCCTCCCTGTGTCCCCATGTGATCTTTCCTCTGTGTGTGCCCCCTGGTGTCTCCTTGTGTGTCTACCTTTTCTCTTCTTATAAGGACCCAGTCAGGTTGGATTAGGGCCCAGCCTAATGACCTCATTTTAACTTCATTGCCTCTTTCATGGCCCTATTTCCAAATACAGTCACATTCAGAGGTACTGGGGGTAGGGGCTTCCACATATAAATTTTGTGAGGACACAGTTTAGCCCATAACAAGTGGGGACAAAAACTCCACCTCTTGATCTTGAGGAGCTGCAGTCAGATTGAAAAGGAGTATTATGGACAGTGGGGGAAATACCGGAGACCATTATTGCAAAAAAGTCAACCACACCGACTGATCCTCCACACCTGGCCTGGTCTGGGCAAAGGCCACACCCATGGGCACCTCCTCTCACCAGCTGTACCTTCTCCCTCCTTCCCCTGCAAGCCTTTTCCTGGAGTTCATTGGTGATCCCAAGCCTCCAGCCTGGAAGGGCTACCTCCTCGCCGTGCTGATGTTCCTCTCGGCCTGCCTGCAAACGCTGTTTGAGCAGCAGAACATGTACAGGCTCAAGGTGCTGCAGATGAGGCTGCGGTCAGCCATCACTGGCCTGGTGTACAGAAAGGTGAGCCCTGGGGGACAAGTGCAGTCCTCCCAGACCAGGAAAAGCAACATCACTGAGCTGATGATAATGTTACCAGCAGCTGAGAATGCATTCAGTCCTTACTTATTAGAGTCACTCAGGATACATTCTCACTTCCTTAGTTATTTCTCTTTGTTTATATATATTTATTTTTTTGAGACAGAGTCTCACTCTGTCGCCCAGCCCGGAGTACAGTGGTGCAATCTCAGCTCACCGTAACCTCCGCCTGCCGGGTTCATGCGATTCTCCTGCCTCAGCCTCCTGAGTAGCTGGGACTACAGACACGTGTCACCACGCCTGGCTCATTTTTGTATTTTTAGTAGATAAAAGGTTTTGCCATGTTGGTCAGGCTTGTTTCAAACTCCTGGCCTCAAGTGATTTGCCTCACCTCCTTAGTTATTTCTGTAAGGTGTCGTGTGATCTGAGAGGTAACTCTCTGACCTCATCCCGTCACACACACACCCGCCTCCTCCCATGCTCACTCTCCTCCAGTCACACAGGTCTCTTTTCAGTTCCTCAGATATTCCAGGCACCCACCCACCTTGGGGCCTTTGTAGTTCTCACTGTCTAGATACCATTTCCACTCTCCCTAATCTAATTTTAATTTTTGAGCCTAATTTTAACTTCCACTCATTCCCGCTTGAGGATAAAGGCTTAACCTTCTGATAAGGTGGCCTGTCAACTATGTTCCCAGGTAATACTGCTTGTAGTAAAAATGACCCCTAGGCTGGGCGCAGTGGTGCACACCTGTAATCCCAGCAATTTGGGAGGCTGAGGCAGGCAGATCACTTAAGGTCAGGAGTTCAAGACCAGCCTGGCCAACATGGCAAAACCCTGTCTCTACTAAAAATACAAAAATTATCTAGGCATGGTGGTACATGCCTGTAATCCCAGCTACTCAGGAAGCTGAGAAAGGAGAATCCCTTGAACCCGGGAGGTGGAGGTTGCAGTGAGCTGAGGTCGTGCTACTGCACTGCAGCCTGGGTAACACAGCAAGAACCCATCTGAAAAAAAAAAATTGCATCCGGGCTGGAAGTTCTGTCCATTGACTGTGAATACCTGATTGGAGGCCACAGCTTTCGACTTCTCTCGGTGCAGTGGCTCTTGTCTCTTCAGGGGACTAAGAAGCTAAGTCCCTAAACTGCTGCTGCAAGAGCTATTGGCTCTTGTGGGGTATGGAGCATCTGAGCCAGGGCAGGTCCCATCCCATGTAAGTCTCGCTCCCTGACACCTGAGCTCTCACCTAGGGGAGGAGGGGACAGAGGGAACAGCTCCTGGATGGCCGAGAGGGCAGCTCTTGATGCTATCCTGCCAGAGTGCTATGTCCCAGGCTCATGTTCCCCTGAGCATGCCAGTGCTGGGTGTGTCCTATCCTGCCTTGAGAGTCCACATTTCCTTGAGCCTAAAAGGAAGGCCGCCTGAGCAGGCGAGCAGGCGAGCAGGCGTTGATCTTCCTTTTTCCCATCGACCTGCTGGGAGGCCTTCTTTGATCTCTCAATGAGATCAGATCCCTCCTCTCTAACCTCTGGGCTTTTTTTTTTCTTTTTTTTGACAGAGTTTTGCTCTCATCGCCCAGGCTGCAGTGCAATGGCACAGTCTGAGCTCACTGCAGTCTCCATCCCCTGGGTTCAACCAATTCTTCTGTCTCAGCCTCCCGAATAACTGGGATTACAGGTGTGTGCCACCATGTCCCACTAATTTTGTATTTTTAGTAGAGACGGGGTTTCACCATGTTGGCCAGGCTGGTCTCAAACTCCTGACCTTAGATGATTCACCCACCTCGGCTTCCCAAAGTGCTGGGATTACAGGTGTGAGCCACCGTGCCCAGCCTTGGCTGCTTTTTTTATGGTACTCATCATAACTGCCATTAAAGCATGAGTGATAGAAATCTTTTTGTTTTGTCTTATTTTTTGAGACAGAGTCTCACTCTGTCACCCAGGCTGGAGTGCAGTGGTGCAATCTCAGCTCACTGCAACCTCCGCCTCCTAGATTCAAGCGATTGTCCTGCCTCAGCCTCCTGAGTAGCTGGGATTACAGGTGCCCAACAGCACCTGTATTTTTGTATACACAATTTCTGTATTTTTACTAGAGACGGGGTTTCGCCATATTGGCCAGGCTGATCTTGAACTCCCGGCCTCGAGCAATCCATCCTCCTCAGCCTCCCAAAGTGCTGGGATTATAGGTGTGAGCCACCATGCCCAGCCAGTAATATAAATCTTTATTATAGAGCCTTGTTCCCCACCTCAAACTCCAGTCCCGGGAGAGCAAGCCTGGTCTCTGTTGTTCACAGCTGTATTTTCAGTTCCCAGCTCAGTGTGAGTCACACAGTGGGCACTCTTCGAAGATTTGTTAAGTGGAGAATTTCTATGCCCAGTCATTCCTGGATCACTTCTTCACTCCCTCACACAGTCACAAAGAGAGGACTACATGTGGAATTTAGCATTCAACAGGCTGGAAGAGGTCCACTGTGACCCCAGGGTTAAGGCAGATGTGAGGCTGCCGGAGAACCAGGTTGGTGTCAGAGAAGCACATGAAAAGTCTCACCCTTGTCATGCCTTCGTCACCCTGGGTTCCATTCCTTGTGTAGGAGCTTACAAGGCCTGTGACTTTGGGAAAGTTGCTCAAGTTCTCTGTGCCTCAGTTTCTTTAGCATAGAATGGGATTAGTAAGTGTTCATTTCATTGATTCTAGTCTCACATTTTTTTTCACTCTAATACTTCCAAAATTGAGGTGTCTCTTACATGTCTTAATTTAACTGGAAATGGTATTTTCCTTGGTGAGAGAATGATAGAGAGCATTTTATCCATAGCATTTTCTTTAAAGACAGGGTCTTGCTCTGTTGCCCACGCTAGAGTGCAATGGCACCAACATGGCTCACTGTAGACTCAACCTCCTAGACTCAAGTGATCCTCCCACCTCAGCCTCCCCAGCTAGCTACTGGCACACCACAACCATGCCTGGGTAATTTTTCTTTTTCTTCCCCCAAGACGGAGTTTTGCTCTTGTCGCCCAGACTGGAGTGCAATGACTTAATCTTGCTCTCTGCCACCTCCGCCTCCTGGGTTCAAGCAATTCTCCTACCTCAGCCTCCCAAGTAACTGGGATTACAGGTGCCTGCCACCATGCCCAGCTAATTTTTGTATTTTCAGTAGAGACAGTGTTTCACCATGTTGGCCAGGCTGGTCTCAAGCTCCTGACCTCAGGTGATCTGCCTGCCTCGGCCTCTCAAAGTGCTGGGATGACACGTGTCAGGCACCACACCCGACCCCCTGGCTAATTTTTAAGTGTTTTTGTAGAGATTGAGTCTTGCTATGTCGCCCAGGCTGGTCTCGAACTCCTAGGATCAAGCAATGCTCCCACCTCAGCCTCCCAGAGTGGTGGGATTACAGGCAGGGGCCACTGCGCCTGGCCTGGCATTAGACAGAATGAATATGGTAGTGCCTGCTTGGTACCACTCACGGCTGTGAGCACCCCAGACATGATGAGGCTGTTCCTTTAGCACAGTGCCTGGCACATGGTGAGCACTGGGCAGATGACCACCATTATCCGTGTTCATATGGTGTTTTCGTGCATGTTATTCATTATTACGTCTCCCGTGCTTTAGGGATATTGGAGGATTTTCATTTTTGTCATCTCTGTGGATCCTCAAACAGCCCTGAAAGGCTGGCCTAAGAGACTTTACTCACCCACCTCGCAGACGCGTGAAGTGGGGCTCAGTGGGTGGAGAAGCCGCCTGGGATGTCCCTCTTCCCCAGCCTCCCCACTCTACTTCTCTCCTTCCGCCCACCCACCAGGTCCTGGCTCTGTCCAGTGGCTCCAGAAAGGCCAGTGCGGTGGGTGATGTGGTCAACCTGGTGTCCGTGGACGTGCAGCGGCTGACTGAGAGCATCCTCTACCTCAACGGGCTGTGGCTGCCTCTTGTCTGGATCGTGGTCTGCTTCGTCTATCTCTGGCAGGTGCACAAGGGGAGGAAGACGGGATTTGAACAGAGTCCCCCACCCCTCCTTCTCCCTCTCCTCCTCCCCCCTCCCCTTCCTCCTTCTCACTTAGCATTCAAGAGGCTGGAAGAGGTCTGCTGTGACCCCAGGATTAGGGCAAGTTTGAGGCTGTGGGAGAACCAGGTTGGTGTGAGAGAGGCACATGAAAGATCTCACCCTTGTCCTGCCTTCATCACCCCGGATTCCAGTCCTGGTGTAGAATCTTACAAGCCTTCCTCCCCACTCCCCCTGCCCCTGGCCTCCTCCTCCTGCCCCCCTCCTCCTGCACCCCTTCCCTCACCCTCCCTCTTCCTGCATCCCCCCACCTTCTGCCCAAGTACCCTTCTCCTCTTCCTGTACCCCTTCCTTTCCCTCCTTCCTCCTCCTCCTCTTCCTGTCTCCTGCTCCACCTTCTTCTTCCTTTCTGCTCCCTATCATCTTCCCTCCCACTTCTTCCCTTCTCCCCTCTTCTCTTCTACCCTCCTCCCTCCCCTCTCTTCCCTCTCCTCCTCCCTCTCCTTCTAGTCCCTTTCTTCCTCTTCCTCTCCTCCTTTTCCTCCTCCCCTTCCACCCCCATCTCCTCCTTTTCCTCCTCCCCTTCCACCCCCATCTCCTCCTTCTCCTCCTCCTCTAATCCTGTGTCCATTTGCCTACTATTGGCTGATATAATGGGAAAAGTCTTCAATAAGGATGACCTTCACTTGACCTTGGGCAGGAAGCTCACCCTCTCTGGGCCTCAGTTTCCTCTGTAGAATGATGGCGATGATGATGATGACATTGACACTTCCCCATGTGCTATTAGGGTACCCAGTAGGCGACTTAACCATGTTTTGAAGTTACCAGTAACCCTGGGGCACCACCACAACCACCATCCACAAAACACAAGAGGAGAACATTTTAGGGGGAAAAAATTGCTATTTCGTGTTCAAAAGACACAAAGTAGCCATCAGGACACAACCAAACAAAACAAACAAAACATTTGCTTTCCAACTTCATTCCTTTAACTTTGTGGTATAGCGTTTTCTTTTTCTAAATTAAAATCAGACTCTGGGCTAGGCGCGGTGGCTCGTGCCTGTAATTTCAGCACCTTGGGGGGCCCAGGTGGGTGGATCACTTGAGGTCAGGAGTTCGAGACCAGCCTGGCCAACATGGTGAAACCCCGTCTCTACTAAAGGATACAAAAATTAGCTGGGCATAGTGATGGGTGCCTATAATCCCAGCCACTCAGGAGGCTGAGGCAGGAGAATCGCTTGAGCCTCGGAGGTGGTGGTTGCAGTGAGCCGAGATCATGCCACTGCACTGCAGCCTGGGTGACAGTGTGAGACTCTGTCTCCAAAAAATAAATAAAAATAAAAATAAAAATAGTCTCCGTATCGGGAACTGCCTAGGCTCAAATCCTGCTTCTGACCACTTACGAATCCGTGTACAAGGAACCTACTCTCTCTCTCTGCCTCCTGTTCTTGTCTCCAACGTGAGGATCATAATTAACAGGAGCACCCCTGCCCCAGAGGTGCTGAGGCATTAACGAGCCATACATAGAAAGCACGTAGAACAGCGCCGGACACACAGCTGCACCCTGTAGGTATTTGTAATATTATCATTAGTTACTTTTCCATAAAGAACAAGACAGTAGATATTTTTTACATCGGGGACCATACCGTCTCTCCTGCAAATATTCACCTCTGCCCGTGGAGTGCAGAAGTGGCCGTAGACCATACTAAGCAAACAGGCAAGGTATTCCTCCAGTAAAACTCTATTTATGGATGCTGACATTTGAACTGCATATCATTTTCATATGTCAGGAAATAGTATCCTTCTGATTTTTTTTTTTTGAGATAGAGTCTCACTGTGTTGCCCAGGCTTTAGTGAAATGGCGCAACTTCGGCTCACTGCAACCTCTGCCTCCCGGGTTCAAGGGATTCTCCTGCCTGAGCCTCCCAAGTAGCTGGGATTACAGGTGTTTGCCACCATGCCTGGCTAATTTGTGTAGTTTCAGTAGGGATGGGGTTTCGCCATTTTGGCCACGCTGGTCTCGAACTCCTGACCCCAAGTGATCCACCCACCTTGGCCTCTCAAAGTGCTGGGATTATAGGCATGAGCCACCATGCCCGGCCTGATTTTTTTCAACTATTTAAAAATATTAAAACTATTAAACATTTTTGTGCAGCTCATAGGCTCTATGAAAACAGGTGGAGGGATCCATATGTCTCCCATATAGATACTATATGCCATGGTTTACAGAGCCCTGGTTAGGTTTTTGTTTGTTTGTTTGTTTGTTTGTTTCATTGAGGCGGAGTCTCACTCTGTTGCCCAGACTTGAGTGCAGTGGTGCAATTTCGGCTCATTGCAACCTCCGCCTCCTAAGGTTAAGCAATTCTCGTGCCTCAGCCTCCCTAGTAGCTGGGATCACAGGTGTGCACCATCACACCCAGCTAATTTTTGTATTTTCAGTGGAGATGGGGTTTCGTCATTTTGGCCAGGCTGGTCTCGAACTCCTGGCCTCAAGTGATCCGCATGCCTCAGCTTCCCAAAGTGCTGGGATTACAGGTGTTAGCCACCATGCCTGAATCCTGGCTAGGTACATTTAAGGTATAATGGCTATCAAGCCTGAGGTGGGAGGATCGCTTGAGGCCAGGAGTTTAAGACTAGCCTGGGCAACATACCAACCAGAGAAATCCCATCTCTACAAAAAAATTTTTTTTCTTTTTCTTCTTCTTCTTTCTTTTAGACAGAGTCTCGCTCTGCAGCCCAGGCTGGAGTGCAATGGTGCAGTCTCAGCTCAGTGCAAGCTCCGCCTCCCAGGTTCACGCCATTCTTCTGCCTCAGCCTCCTGAGTAGCTGGGACTACAGGCGCCCGCCACCACGTCCGGCTAATTTTTTTGTATTTTTAGTAGAGACAAGATTTCACCATGTTAGCCAGGATGGTCTCAATCTCCTAAAAAATTGTTTTTAATTAACTGGGCACAGTGGTGGTGCACACCTATAGTCATAGCTACTTAGGAGGCTGAGGCAGGAGGATCGCTTGAGCCCAGGAATTCAAGGTTACAGTGAGCTATGATCATGCCACTGAATTTGAGCTCTGAGACAGAGCAAGACCCTCTTTCTAAAAATTGTAAAAGATGTTTTGTTTTGTTTTGTTTTGAGACAGAGTCTCACTGTGTCGTGTAGGCTGGAGTGCAGTGGGGCAGCCTCGGCTCACTGCAACCTCCACCTCCCAGGTTCAAGCGATTCTCCAGTCTCAGCCTCCTGAGTAGCTGGGATTACAGGCACGTGCCACTACGTCTGGCTAATTTTTGTAGTTTTAGTAGAGACCAGGTTTCACCACATTGGCCAGGCTGGTCTCAAACTCCTGACCTCAAGTGATCTGCTCACCTCAGCCTCCCAAAGTGCTGGGATTACAGGCATGAGCCACCGTGCCTGGCCTTGTAAAAACTGTTAATGGCATTTTGATCATAATTGTTGAATACTCCAAAAAAAATCGAATGCTCATGTATATGGTTGTTTTTGCTAGGACTCGGGGCCAGGACCTTTCCCAATGCCTTCACCTTGTATTCCAGGGCCTTGCAAACAATCGGTAGGTTCCTAGCAATTACAACATAAGGCACTCAGTGCTTGATGAGCAGTACATAAATGTCATCATTAGGAAGAAAGAGAGGGGCCGGGCGCGGTGGCTCAAGCCTGTAATCCCAGCACTTTGGGAGGCCGAGACGGGAGGATCACGAGGTCAGGAGATCGAGACCATCCTGGCTAACACGGTGAAACCCCGTCTCTGCTAAAAAATACAAAAAACTAGCCAGGCAAGGTGGCGGGCGTCTGTAGTCCCAGCTACTCGGGAGGCTGAGGCAGGAGAATGGCGTAAACCCGGGAGGCGGAGCTTGCAGTGAGCTGAGATCCGGCCACTGCACTCCAGCCTGGGCGACAGAGCGAGACTCCGTCTCAAAAAAAAAAAAAAAGAGAGGGAGAGAGGAAGAACATGGGAAAATTCAGGGCAATTGATCAGGTTGACCCCACCGCTGCTAAAAATCAGACAAGACCAGGCAGGGCATGGTGGCTCACGCCTGTAATCCCAGCACTTTGGGAGGTCAAGG
Source organism: Macaca nemestrina (assembly GCF_043159975.1). NCBI lineage: Eukaryota > Metazoa > Chordata > Mammalia > Primates > Cercopithecidae > Macaca > Macaca nemestrina. The sequence continues at coordinate 16,169,284 of NC_092142.1, read as the reverse complement.
CCGGCAGATCACTTGAGGTCAGGAGTTCAAGACCAGCCTGGCCAACATGGCAAAACCCCGTCTCTACTGAAAATACAAAAATTAGCCAGGTGTGGTGGCATGTGCCTGTAATCCCAGCTACTAGGGAGGCTGAGGCAGGAGAATTGCTTGAACCTGGGAGGCGGAGGTTGCAGTGGGCCAAGATCACACCACTGCACTACAGCCTGGGCAACCAAGCGAGACTCTGTAAAAAAAAAAAAATTAGATGAGACCAACAAGACATCCATAGGTAATGCACCATGTTACTTTGCATGTTACTTTGCATGCATACTTTGCACTTTTCCTGCCTCTTGGTAGACAGTTCCTAACATCAACATGAGATCTCGGTAAAGGAGGAGTGGACATTGAGGTTGCTACAGTTTAATGATACCATTTTTCCCCCAGACAGAGATGTTCATCTTCCACTCACATTCTTTTGAGTATTTTTCCAACCCCTACTGTGGGCTACTGTTTACCCTCTGGGCACTTCTCCACTAAGCCACTAGGTAGCGCCATTGCTGCATAAATGAAACAAACTGGCCCAAGGTTAGAAAATAGTGTTCCCAGGCCAGGTGGGGTGGCTCAAACCTGTAATCCCAGCACTTCAGGAGGCTGAGGTGGGTGGATCACTTCAGGTCAGGAGTTCGAGACCAGCCTGGGCAACATGGTGAAACCCCATCTCTACTAAAAATACAAAAATTAGCCAGGTGGAGTGACACCCACCTGTAATCCCAGCTACTCAGGAGGCTGAGACAGGAGAATCGCTTGGGAAGCGGAGGCTGCAGTGAGCCAAGATCACAACACTGCACTCCAGCCCGGGTCACAGAGTGAGACTCCATCTCCAAAAAAAAAAAAAAAAAAAAAAAAAAAGTAAATAGTGTTCCTAAGGACTGAGAGGGGAAACTGAGGCACACAGACTGGAGTTGGGGTGGGGTTCCTCGAGAGAATGGGTCCAAATAACCTGTGAAGGAATCTCAGAAAGTCACAGCAACTTAAAAATCACTTATTCTAGCCCCACTTCCACATTTTCCACATACAGAAACCAAAGCTGAGAGGGGGAAGGTAACCATCCCAAAATCACCACGTTGGTTGGGGAGCAGCGTTGCCAGGGAAAACACAGGACATCCAGTGAAGTATGAGTTTCAGACAAACGGGAGAACTTCTCAGTGTATGTCCCAAATATTGCACGAGACTTAGACTAAAACCTTCTTCACTCTTTATCTTCAAATGTAACTGGGCATCCTGTATGATGATTCGCTAAATCTGACAACCCTCATGAGGGGTGAAATGAAGATTAGGAAAATAATTAAACGTAATAAGAGAAAATGCCAAATGAGAACAACTCTATTCCCATTTTGCAGACAAGGGAATTGCACCTTAAGGAGGTGACTTGCTCCAAGGCCACACTCACAAGTGTCAGGGTCAGGATTTGAACCAGGTCCTGATTCCATAGGTCTCAACTTTACCGTTGTGGCTGGGAACACCCCCCAGTCCCACTCGTGTGTGTGCACGATCTGTCTTGAATATAACCCTCTCCCCGTCATGTAAGAGGGCCATTCCCCTCCCTGACATTAAAGGACCCCACTTTCAGCAGGCATCTCCTGTCACAGCAGACCCCCATGAGCCCAGATCCCTGGGACCTGGTGGCTGCCCTTATCAGATTCCCTGACATCCCCATCTTAAGACCCAAGTCTGACCACCTTCGGGATCTGCAGTTGTGTTACAGGAAAGGGGTCCTGATCCAGATGCAATGAGAGGGTTCTTGCATCTTGCGCAAGAAAGAATTCAGGGCAAGTCCATAAAGTGAAGACGAGTTGTTTTGTTTTTTCTTTTTTCTTTTTCTTTTTTCTTTTTTTTTTTTTTTTTTTTTTTGAGATGGAGTCTCATTCTGGCACACAGGCTGGAGTGCAGTGGCACGATTATGGCTCATTGCAACCTCCGCCTCCCGGGTTCAAGCGATTCTCCTGCCTCAGCCTCTTGAGTAGCTGGGATCACAGGTGCCCACCACACCCAGCTAATTTTTATATTTTTAGTACAGACGGGGTTTTACCATGTTGGCCAGGCTGGTCTTGAACTCCTGACCTCAGGTGATCTGCCCGCCTCAGCCTCCCAAAGTGTTGGATTACAGGCGTGAGCCACCTCACCCGGCCAAAAGCAAGTTCTTCAGGGAAGTAAAGATTTAAAGAATGGCTACTCCACAGACAGAGCAGCCCAGAGGGTGGCTGGTTGCCCATTTTTATGGTTATTTCTTGATGATATGCTCAACAAGGGGTGGATTGTTCATGCCTTTCCTTTTTAGACCATATACGGTAACTTGCTGATGTTGCCATGGCATTGGTAAACTGTCATGGCGCTGGTGGGAGTGCAGCAGTGAGGACAACCAGAGGTCACCCTCATTGCCATCTTGCTTTTGGTGGGATTTGGCCGGCTTCTTTACTGCAACCTGTTTTATCAGGAAGGTCTTTGTGACCTGTGTCTTGTGCCGACCTCCTGTCTCATCCTGTGACTTAGAATGCCTTAATCGTCTGGGCGTGCAGCCCAGTAGGTCTCAGCCTCATTTTACCCAGCTCCTATTCAAGATGGAGGTGCTCTGGTTCACATGGCTCTGAGAGCTGTGCTCCTCGGGATCTCCTGACATCCTGCCCCCTCTGTACCCAGCTCCTGGGCCCCTCCGCCCTCACTGCCATTGCCGTCTTCCTGAGCCTCCTCCCTCTGAATTTCTTCATCACCAAGAAGAGGAACCACCATCAGGTTCGGCTTTGGGGAAAGGGACGGACCAGGCAGGAAGTAGGGAGGACGCCACAGGTCCTGGTGTGGGAGATGGGGAGGGGAGAGTTGAGTGCGAGCCCACGTGTCTGGCTTTGTTCTTGTCGTCTATGAGCTGCCCATCACGCAGACCTGCACCCCTCCCGTCACCATCTCAATGGACAGTGGCTCCGTCCCTCTAGTGTTCAGGCCACAGGCCCTGGGTCAGTTCAATGCCTTTTTCTCTCACCTCCCATCTGTCATCAGATTTGCTTGGCGTCACCTTCAAAATGCATCCAGAATGTCACCCTTTCCCAGCGCAGGCTCTGCAAACCCCATGGTCTCTAACCCAGGTCATAGCAGCAAGCCCCTGGCGCACTCCCCGCTTCTGCCCTCAGCCTCTCTCCACTCCCAGCCAGAGCAGACCTGTGCAAACCGAATACGTCGCACCCCTCCTCTACTCAGACCCACAGCAGCCCCATTTTCCTCAGACTGAGCCAAAAACCCACAGCGGCCCACCAGGCCCACCCTGAACTGACCTCATGGCTTCCAACTTCACCTTCCACCCGTCTCCCTCCCTTCCCTGCCTTCTCCCCCACATCCCCCGTCCTCAAACCTGCCCGATTTCACACATCCCTCCAGGCCTTCGCTTTAGCTGTTCCCTCTGCCTGGATCACCCGCCCTCCCGAAGACCCTCCGTCAACTCCCTCACCACCCTCCGGCCAGGAAACAGCACGTCCATCCCTCTCCTCCCAGCGGCAGCCTCTCCTGTGCCTGCCCTGGGTTCATTTTTGCTTTTCTTTCCCCGCACAGCACTTCCCACATCCTACAGCGCCCCGCAGGAAGCACCTGGCAGGGGTTGATTGCCTTGTTCTCCTTAGACTGGAAGCTTTGCAACAGCACAGGCCACTCTCTGTGGCAGACTCAGCATCTAGTTAGTGCTTGGCAGGCAGAAGGTTCTCAATACTTTACTGTGTTTGTGAACTATGGAAGAAAGGAAGGAGGGAAGAAAGGGAGGAGAGAGGAAGGGAAGAAGGAAAGGAGGGAAGGAAGGAGGGAGGGGAAGGAGAGAAAAGGAGGGAAGAAAGGAAAGATAGGAAAGGGGAGGAAGGACAGAGGGAAGGAGGGAAGGAAAGAATTGAGGGAGGAAGAGAAGGAATGAGGGAGAGAAGGAAGAAAGGGGGAGGGAGGGAAAGAAAGAAAAGGAAAGAGAGAAGGAAGAAAGGGAACAAAAGAAGAAGAAAGGAGAGAGGGAAGAAAGGAAAGAAAGGCGGAAAAGAGACGGAGGGATGGGGGATGGAGGGAAGGAACTTATTTCCTCTCTTGGCCCAGCTGTCCCAACGTCCGTCTGTCACCTGGGCTGTTTCTCCATCTTCCTGCGTGGCCTCCTCTGAAACACTCTAGGCTGGGCGCGGTGGCTCACACCTGTAATCCCAACACTTTGGGAGGCCGAGGCGGGCAGATCACCTGAGGTCAGGAGTTCAAAACCAGCCTGGCCAACATGGCATAACCCTGTCTCCACTAAAAAATACAAAAATTAGCCAGGTGTGGCGACGTGCGCCTATAATCCCAGCTACTCAGGAGGCTCAGGCAGGAGAATCGCTTGAACCCAGGAGGCGGAGCTTGCAGTGAGCCGAGATCGCTCCACTTCTCTCCAGCCTGGGCCACAGAGCGAGACTCCGTCTCAAAAAGAAAAACCTTCTCCAGGCAGCTGCCCCTCTGATGACACCCCCGCCCCCCGCTCCATGGTGAAGCACAGGAGATCCCGAATTCCTCTGCCTGACCGCAAAGTGCCAAGTGACCCTGCTCACATGCTCCTCTGGCCACATTGAGTGTCCTCTGAGTCATGCTATTCCCTGTGCCTGGGTTTTTGCTGCCCCCCTTTCTCAAACCCCTTCCCTCCCTCTTCAACTCCTTCCCCCCATCCTGTGCCTGCTCAGCACCCACCTCCTGGTCATGTAAGATGTAGCTCAGGCTGTAATCCCAGCACTTTAGGAGGCTGAGGGCAGAGGATCACTTGAGCCCAGGAGCTCAAGGCCAGCCTGGACAACATAGCGAGACCCCAACTCCACAAAAAATGTAAAAGGTTAAAAAAACAGATGTAACTTGGGCATCAACCACTTCCAGGTAGCCTTCCTGACAGTGCCATACCTGGGTGGGCTCAGGCTGCCTCTGTTCTCCGGGCATCAGAGGCTTCCTCCATGGGGTGCATTGTCCCAAGGCAGATCCTGCAGAAGTCCAGGTACAGGATGATGGTGGTTGGACCAGGACTGAGGGACTGAGACGCTGAGAGGCAGACAGGTTTGGGACGCAGCTTGGCAAGGTGAATGGGATTTGCTGAAGGGTGGCTGTCAGGGTGCAGGGAAGAATTCTCATCTGTCCCTGTCTTCATCTCTCTTTTTCCCTCTGATCCCAGGAAGAGCAAATGAGGCAGAAGGACTTGCGGGCACGGCTCACCAGCTCCATCCTCAGGAACTCGAAGACCATCAAGTTCCACGGCTGGGAGGGAGCCTTTCTGGACAGAGTCCTGGGCATCCGAGGCCAGGAGCTGGGTGCCTTGCGGACCTCCGGCCTCCTCTTCTCTGTGTCGCTGGTGTCCTTCCAAGTGTCTACATTTCTGGTGACGTCACTCTAGTCTCTATGCTGGGCAGCACTGGGGAAGGAGTGCGGGGGTGGGGCAGGGTGAGGTAGGTGGAGCTCCCCAGATCCTACCACCCTGACCGTCAAAACCCACTCATTCTGGATCCTGTTCTCTCAGGGTGTCTGCTGTCTTCTGCAAGAACGAATTAATCACATTATTCTAGCAAAGGTGGCAGTGGCTGATAAAGTCTGCTGAACTCTCAGAGAGAATTCCAGGCTTCTACCGATGTGGGGAAGAGGGTGCCGGAGGGGCGGCAGAGTTAGAATCCTGGGTCTGAGTGTCTTCCCTGAGGCTGGCCAGCAGATGTCCATAGCCACCCTGTCACTGGACGTGATCCTTGTCCTGCCATTCTGTAATTTATTTCAGATTGCTGTCAGAACAACCTTCCTAAACCACAACTTTAAAAATGTTGATACATAGGCTAGGCACGGTGGCTCATGCCTGTCATCCCAATACTTTGGGAGGCCGAGGTGGGTGGATCACCAGAGGTCAGGAGTTCGAGACCAGCCTGGCCAACATGGCGAAACCCTGTCTCTACTAAAAATACAAAAATTAGCCGGTTGTGGTGGTGGGCGCCTGTAATCCCAGCTACCTGGGAGGCTGAGGCAGGAGAATCACTTGAACTCGGGAGGCAGAGGTTGCAGTGAGCCAAGATCATGCCACTGCACTCCAGCCTGGGCCACAGAACAACACTTCATCTCAAAAAAAAAAAAAAAAAAAAGGACCACAAATGGCACCGACACTTAGAGCCCTCAAGTGCTGCTCCTGCTGCAACTGTAGAGTCATCTTCCAAGGGACTCTAGAATCACAAGTTCCACCATGTCTAGAATAACAACAGTGCTGCCAAGATCAGAATCTCTGCTGTCCCCCAATGCTTGGAACCTAGAGGCATTAGGTTCTCCCCTAGGCTCTAGTGATGCCTAGAGCCACAGGGCTGCACACTCATCGCCTTTAGCAATGCACTGTGTCTTTGGAAAGACCTTGTGTAGCTTATGACTGAGGAGAGGACATGTGTTAGCAGCATTGGGAGTGGGATCTATGGAGGGAAGCACATGGCGGACATGGCAGGTGGGCCACATGGACGCTGCCGGCACCACAGCTTGCCTGGGCTGCCGTATCCATGCTTGCGTGTCTCACTGTGGCCCCACGTGTTCCCCCACCCCGACCCCCCCAGGTCGCACTGGTGGTGTTTGCTGTCCACACTCTGGTGGCCGAGAATGCTATGGATGCAGAGAAAGCCTTTGTGACTCTCACGGTTCTCAACATCCTCAACAAGGCCCAGGCATTCCTGCCCTTCTCCATCCACTCCCTCGTCCAGGTAAGGTGGGTGCAGGGGCTGGAGCCATCCTGGGAGAGTGCGTGGGCTACACCTGGCTCCAGCTTCTTTACGCCTGCCATTTGCAGAGGAGAGGGAAGACAGAGTGGGAGGGAGATGGAGGGTGTGGAGCTGGAAAAGAGGCAAGTAGGGGCAAGAACAGAGGTAAATAAATAAATAACTACTTATTTATTTATTTAGGATGGAGTCTCACTCTATCACCCAGGCTGGAGTGCAGTGGCATGATCTTGGCTCACTGCAACCTCCACCTCCCAGGTTCAAGTGATTCTCCTGCCTCAGTCAACCAAGTAGCTGGGACTATAGGTGCATGCCACCATGCCAAGCTAATTTATTTTTTTGTATTTTTAGTAGAGATGAGTTTTCACTATGTTGGCCAGGCTGGTCTTGATCTGCTGACCTCAGGTGATCTGCCCACCTTGGCCTCCCAAAGTGCTGTGATTACAATGAGCCACTGTGCCCAGCCTTATTTATTTATTTGTTAGTTTGTTGAGACAGGGGCACCTGACTCTGTCACCTAGGCTGGAGTACAGTGGTGCGATCTCAGCTCACTGCATTCTCAAACTGCTAGACTCATGTGATCCTTCCACCTCCCAGCCTCCTGAGTAGCTGGGAGTACAGGCATGGGCCACCACATACAGCTCATTTTTTAATTTTTTGTAGAGACGAGTCTTGCTATGTTCCCCAGGTCTTGAACTCCTGGCCTCAAGTGATCCTCCTGCACTTGGCCTCCCAAAGTGCTGGGATTACAGGCATGAGCCCCTGCACCTGACCGAATCTCTGTTTTAACGACTGGTCTCTTTCTTCCCCAAAGATGGGGAGAGCGCCCCCAGGTGGACAACATTTGAAATTGTTCCACATAATGACTTGATAATCTTATTGGAAAAGCCACCATCCTTTTCCCAGATCTTGTCTGCAGAATGGCAGCTGGCTTGTTCCAGTGTCACTGATTAGTAGGAGCGAGGAGGTGGGAGATCGCCACCATCAAGGTCACCACTGGGGTTGCATCGTTTCCCATGAACTAGAAAACTTTGTCCTCACACCTCCTGTGCACAGAGCTTATGTGCAGAGAGCTTGGTAGACAGGAAACTGTTGCCACACATCTTGAGACACCAACACCCAAAGTCCGAGTTCTTTGCTCTTCTTGCTGGTTGACCTGGGGCTTCGGTTTTCCTAGGCCCGGGTGTCCTTTGACCGCCTGGTCACCTTCCTCTGCCTGGAAGAAGTTGACCCTGGCGCCGTGGACTCAAGTTCCTCTGGAAGCTGTGAGCGCTGGGTCTGGCAGGAGGGGTGTGGGAGGGATGGGGGATGTGGGGACTGCCCCAGCCCATAATGGCAAGCCAGCATCAGCATGGGGGGAGATGGGGGCTGCACGCAATGGATGGCACGTGCAGATCACGCCATCTGCGTGTCACTTGGAAACAGGCACCGTGCTTCTGTTCTTTCTGCTAGCCGTTCAGCGACCACTCATCGAGCACCCACTTCGTGCCATCCTGGGTGTACAACAGGGAACACTCTAACACAGTGGTCCCCAAGCTTTTTGGCACCAGGGACTGGTTTTGTGGAAGACAGTTTTTCCATGGACCAGGGTGAGGCGCGTGGTTTGGGGATGATTCAAACACATTCCAATTGTACACTTTATTATTATTACATTATAATATAAAATGAAATAATTATACAACTCACCATAATGTAGAATCAGTGGGAGCCCTGAGCTTGTTTTCCTGCAACCAGATGGCCCCATCTGGAGGTGATGTGAGACTGCGAGAGATCATCAGGCATTAGATTCTCATAAGGAACATGCAACCCACATTCCTCGCATACACAGTTCGCAAGTGTTCATGCTCCTATGAGAAGCTATTGCTGCTGCTGATTTGGCAGGAGGCGGAGCTCAAGCGGTGATGGGAGTGATGGGGCGTGGCTGTAAACACAGATGACACTCTGCTCACCTGCCCTGCACTCACCTCCTGCTGTATGGTCCAGTTCCTAAGAGGCCGCAGACTGGTACCAGTCTGTGGCTGGGGGTTGGGGACTCCTGCTGTAACAGACCAGGTCCGTGTCCTCATGCAGAAAGTCCAAGGTGATAAGCATGGCAACATTCTGATCAAGCTAGAAAATAGCAACATTTCAAGCACCATTGCACGATGAGACTCACCAAGCTCAAGTTACCCGGGCTTCCCCCTCCACCCCATCCTTTTGTTACCCCATTGGCCAAGCCACCCTCCCCCTTGTACTGAAAAACCTGGGCAAACTGTGTACCTGGAAAACACCCACACAGTGGTTAGAAGCCTAGCCTGTGGCATTGAACTGCCCGGGTCCAAATCCCAGCCCCAGCACTGACTAGCTGGGTGATCCTGACAAGTAGATCGTCTCTCTGAGCCTCAGTGTTCCCATCTCCAAAATGGGCATGTTAATCATCGTAGCAGCTAATTGTGAGGATGGATTTAATTGATCTGGGCTAAGCCATGAGAGCTTTGATTTTTAGAAAATCTTTCAGGCGATTCTAACTATGTGTTAAGGATCAAGAACCACTAATCTAATTACACTTGTTGTCACAGTGAAATCATCATCATAATAATAATTTTTTTTTTGAGACGGAGTCTCGCTCTGTCATCCAGGCTGGAGTGCAGTGGCGCAATCTCAGCTCACTGCAACCTCCGCCTCCCGGGTTCAAGTGATTCTCCTGCCTCAGCCTCTCAAGTAGCTGTGATTACAGGTGCCCACCACCACGCCTGGCTAATTTTTGTATTTTTTGCTAGAGACAGGGTTTTGCCATGTTGGCCAAGCTGGTCTTGAACTCCTGACCTCAAGTGATCCCCCCAACCTCTGCTTCCCAAAGTGCTGGGATTACAGGCATGAGATACTGTGCCGGCCACAGTGAAATTGATAACACCCCCTTCACTCTGGGAAGGCTGGGGTTCCATGATAATTTATGTCAGAAGTCCACTAACTTTTTCCATCAATGACCAGATTGTGCATATTTTAGGCTTGGGGGCCACACAGTCTCTGTCACAACTGCTCAAAGCATGCAATATAGAAATGAATGGATATGGCTGTGTTCCAATAAAACTTTATTCATAAGAATAGGCAGCAGGCAGGATTTGGTCTCTGGGCCATGGTTTGCCTCCCCCTGAATTATGCAGCCATGGGACACGGAGAGAACAAGGACCCTGCAGGGTCACACACAAGCCAGTGAGTCGCAGGAAAATTTCTTCCTGCAGCCTCTGCCCCTGGCAGGGGTAGTGCCCGGGGGCCTCTCCGACGCAGAGGCCAGCCAGGTCAGGGGTCTCCTGTAACTGGCCTCTTGTGCCCCGCAGCTGCCGGGAAGGATTGCATCACCATACGCAATGCCACCTTCACCTGGTCCCAGGAGAGCCCTGCCTGCCTCCACAGGTACAGAACGACACCCGTGGTAACCGGCCTCATGATTTCAGGGAGAAGATGCGTGGGGCTCCTGCCGCCTCCCACCTGAGAAGTGGTGCAGGTTTCCAGCCTGGGACTGGAGGGTGGGTTAGGCTGGGCTGGGGCTCTGCCAGGGAGGTTCCCAGGATGCACCTATACCTCCTGCAGGTGGGGACCTGCACAGCATAGACCAGTATCTCCTGCAGATGGGGACCAGTGCATCTGAATCTCCCCTATCACAGGGAGACACCCCTCTGCTCCCAGGCTGACCAAGACGATGCCACGCGAGGGCTGGCCAAGAGGAGCCCCAAGGTTCAGCCCCATCAACTGCGCTCACTTCTGTGCCCACTTCTGTGCCTTCTATATCAGTCCGAGGCCATGATCACCTACAGCCCCCAACTCTATGGCTTGGTCTGTGTGGCTAAAAGTCTCAGCCAGCCCTGAAACTCCCTGAGAAGGAAGGAATATGCCCTGGGCAGTGTTCGTATTGGTTGTCATTCACTCCCTTCATCGACAGAGTGCTACCTATCAGCCGCGCTCTGTTCTAGGTATTGGGGATAGGGTGAAGGAAACAGACAAGGGCCCTGCTCTCTTGGGGTGACATGCTGATAGAGGTGAGGCCCAAACAGGAAGCCAGAGCAAGGGGACAGAGCACGATGGCATGTCTGGTGAGGGAAGGCTTGGCATTCAAGCCGAGATCATAAGGAAGGAGTGTCTGGGAAAAGAGCTGTTTTTGTTTTTTTTTTTTTTTTTTTTGAAACAGAGTCTTGCTCTGTCACGCAGGCTGGAGTGCAATGGCATGATCTCGGCTCACTGCAACCTCCACCTTCCAGGTTCAAGCAATTCTCCTGCCTCAGCCTCCCGAGTAGCTGGGATTACAGGCGCATGCTACCACACCCAGCTAATTTTTGTATTTTTAGTAGAGATGGGTTTTACGATGTTGGTCAGGCTGGTCTCCAACTCCTGACCTCAAGTGATCCACCTGCCTCAGTTCCCAAAGGACTAGGATTACAAGCATGAGCCACCGTGCCCGGCCTGGGAGAAGAGCCTTCTAGGTGGAGGGAATGGCGTTTGCAAAGGTCCTGGGGCAGGAGTGTGCCTGGACCTGGGTTTCTCAACCTCAGCACGGTTGATACTTTGGGCTGAAACTTCTTTGTTGGGGGCTGTCCTGTGCATTGTGGGATGTTTAGCAGACCCCCAGTCTCTACCCACTAGATGCCAGCAGCACCCCCTACCAGTTGTGACATCCAAAAATATCTCTAGATCTTGCCAAATGACTCCTGAGGGATGCAGTCACCCCCAGGTGAGAACCACTGACCTATTGTATTCAAGAAACAGCAAGGAGGTCAGCATGGTCTCGGCTGAGCAGCTGAGGCACAGAGCGGCAGGAGGTGGGAGACGTCGTTCATGATCGTCAGGACTTTGGCTTTGACCCTCAGTGAAATCGTCAGGACTTTGGCTTTGACCCTCAGTGAAATCGTCAGGACTTTGGCTTTGACCCTCAGTGAAATGGGAGTGCCGGCGGGTTTAGCTGGGAAGTGTCATGATCTGACTTGGGTTTTAACAGGTCCCTCTGGTCACTGGGTGGAGGATGGGCTGCGGACACGGACAGGAGTAGGGTGGGACCAAGAGCAAGGGGAGGGAGGGAGGGAAGAGCCTATTTATTACAAGAGCCAAAGCAGGAGGCCAGGCTGGTGAAACCCTCAGGCTATAGTCAATTCTGTGTGTGTTTGAATGTGGGTTGACATGCAGGCGTGTGTGTGCATGGTGTGGATGTGTGCACACCTGTATGCGTGTGAGTATGGATTGATTGGGTATGTGCATAGACTTGTGTGTGTGTGTGTGTGTGTGGATGTGTGCCCACATTGTGTGTGTTGCTGTGCACGCTAGCATGCTTGTGTGAGTGTGCAAATGTGCATGCATGTGTGCATGCTTTGTGTGCATGTGTGCATGTGTACATGCAGAGATGTGCACAGGATGGTTGCTTGCATAGCTAGACAAGGACTGGGAAAAGGAACCGTCCCCACAGGTCCTCTTGGAGACTCCCAGAGCAGGAAGGCGCAGCTCCATCTGGGGCTCATCCTTCCTCACAGAGGCGGGTCGAATCCTAACCAAGGTCATGTCATGTCTCCCCTCTTGTGTGGCCAGAATAAACCTCACCGTGCCCCAGGGCTGTCTGCTGGCTGTTGTCGGTCCAGTGGGGGCAGGGAAGTCCTCCCTGCTGTCCGCCCTCCTTGGGGAGCTGTCAAAGGTAGACGGATTCATGAGCATCAAGGTGAGGCCACCCCCCACCCGTCTGCTAGGACGTCCCCGTCCTGAAAGTCCCCCTTCCTCGCTGCCTTCCCATCCCTCCCCATTCCAGCCAAGCTCACTTTCACCGATTCTCTCCACGTCCCACCCACCACCGAGAGCCCAGCTCCCGCTGCTCCTCAAAAACCTATCCCATCTCTGTCCCCATCATCCTCCTGTGACCAAAGTAAGTTGCGTTTTAGGGTGCTGTGGCCTACGTGCCCCAGGAGGCCTGGGTGCAGAACACCTCCGTGGTCCAGAACGTGTGCTTCGGGCAGGAGCTGGAGCCAGCCTGGCTGGAGAGAGTCCTAGAGGCCTGCGCCCTGCGGCCGGAAGTGGACAGCTTCCCTGAGGGCGTGCACACTTCAATTGGGGAGCAGGTGAGAGTTTCGGGGTCTTTTTGTGACAGGGAAACATTGCAGTTGGGGGTCATTTGGGTTCCTGACTCCTCGTGGGCAGTATGATGGAGAAATGGGGGGAGCGGTCAGGGAAGTGGGGGAGAAAAAGGGCTCAGCTCAGGATCAAGCACATGGTAGGTGCTCAATACATAATCATGAATCGATAAGTAGAAATAGACACAAAGAGAGAGGCAGGGCATTGTGCCAGGGATTGGTGGTGAGGGGCTCTCTGACAGCTGAGAGGGAGAAGACCTAGACTCCTGTCTTACTCGGCCCTGCCTTGCTGGGTGACGTTGGTCTAATTGCTTCACCTCTCTGGGCCTCACCAAAGGGCCTGGAGAGAGAAGTCCAAGAAACAGGATATATGCATCTGGAGCTATGGATTGGGCAGGGGTTGGCAAACTGTGACCCCCAGCCAAATCCAGCCCACCACTTGTGGTGTTTTGTCTTGTTTTGTTTTGGAGATGGAGTCTCGCTCTGTTGCGCAGGCTAGAGTGCCGTGCCGCAATCTCGGCTCACTGCAACTCCACCTCCACGTTCAAGCAATTCTCGTACCTCAGCCTACTGAGTAGCTGGGATTATAGGCGCATGCCGCCACACCTGGCTAATTTTTGTATCTGTAGTAGAGACAGGGTTTCACCATGTTGGCCAGACAGGTCTCGAACTCCGGACTTCAGGTGATCTCCCCATTTACCTCACAGTCAAAGCCCAAGTCGTGATTATCTCTAGTGAGGTCCCTGTGACCTGGCTCTGGTATCCATTAGCCCCATCTTCCATCATCATCTCCCAGCTTTACTCCAGCCACCTGAGTCTCTGTGATATTTCCTGACCCCAGGGCCTTTGCACCTGCTGTTCCCTCTGCTGGAAAGCTCTTCCCAGGCGTCCCCAGGGTTCATCCCTCTGTTCTATCACCTTCAGAGAGGCCTTTTCTGACCACCTTATCTACCACCACAGCAACCCTGCTAATGCTAGTGTACCCTACACCTGCACCTGCTTTTTCCTTTTTTTTTTTTTCCTGAGTTGGAGTCTCACTCTGTTGCCCAGGCTGGAGTGCAGTGGCGCAATCTCAGTTCACTGCAACCTCCACCTCCTGAGTTCAAGCAATCCTCTCACCTCAGCCTCATGAGTAGCTAGGATTACAGGCATGTGCCACCATGCCTGGCTAATTTTTTTTTTTTTTTTTTGTACTTTTAGTAGAGATAGGGTTTCACCATGTTGGCCAGGCTGGTCTCGAACTCCTAACCTCAAGGGATCCACCCACCTCAGCCTCCCAAAGTGATGGGATTACAGGCGTGAGCCACCACACCTGGCTCCACGTGCTTTAGTATTTATTCCTCATAGCACTTTCTACCTGATGTTATTTGTTTAGGAATTGCCTGTCTCTCTCCCCTTCATTAGAATGATGGATCCATTAAGAGAGCAACTTTATTTTGCTCATTGCTGTTTCCCCAGAACCTAGAACCCTACCAGGTATATGATAAGCAGGCAGTAGTTATTAGTGGAATGAATGAATGTAAGAATGAATGAATGGCTGGGTGTAGTGGCTTACGCCTGTAATCCCAGCACTTTGGGAGGCCGAGGCGGGTGGATTGCTTGAGGTCAGGAGTTCGAGACCAGCCTGGCCAATATGGTGAAACCCTGTCTCTACTAAAAGTACAAAAATTAGCCAGGCATGGTGGCACACCTATAATCTCAGCTACTTGGGAGGCTGAGGTAGGAGAATCACTTGAACCCAGGAGGTGGAAGTTGCAGTGAGCCGAGGTCAAGCCATTGCACTCCAGCCTGGGCGACAGAGTGGAACTCCGTCTCAAAAATAAATAAAAATAATTTTAAAAAGAATGAATGAAGACAAGAAGGCCTAGATAGAATGAATAAGTTATAGTAATCAATAGTGCACATGGGAAATTATAGTTAATGATCATTTATTTGTGTATTTCAAGATAGCGGAAGAGAAGGATTGTTGTGTTCACAATACAGAAGATAAATATTTGAGGTGATGACTATTTCAGTTACCCTGATTTGACCATTACATATTGCCTACAGCAGGGGTCCCCAATCCCCCTGGCCATGGATCAGCACCAGTCTGTGGCCTGTTAGGAACTGGGCAGGCAGCACAGCAGGAGGTGGACAGAGGGCAGGCGAGTGAGGTTTCATCTGTATTTACAGCCACTCCTTTTTGTTCGCATCACCGCCTGAGCTCTGCCTCCTGTTAGATCAGTGGCAACATGAGATTCTCACAGGAGCGCAAACCCTACTGTAACCTGCACATGTGAGGGATCTAGGCTGCGTGCTCCTTATGAGAATCTAATGCCTGATGATCCATCACTACCTCCCATCTCCCCCAGAAGGGACCGTCTAGTTTCAGGAAAATAAGCTCAGGGCTCCCACTGATTCTACATGATGGTGAGTTGTGTATTTCATTATACATTACAATGTAATAATAATACAAGTAGGCTGGGCGCACTGGCTCACGCCTGTAATCCCAGCACTTTAGGAGGCTGAGGCGTAGTGGATCACCTGAGATCAGGAGTTCGAGACCAGCCTGGCCAACATGGTGAAATCCCATCCCTACTAAAAATACAGAAACCAGCCAGGCATGGTGGTGGGTACCTGTAATTCCAGCTACTCAGGAGGCTGAGGCAGGAGAATCGCTTGAACCCAGGAGGCAGAGGTTGCAGTGAGCCAAGATCACACCATTGCACTCCAGCCTGCGTGACAAGAGCGAAACTCCATCTTGAAAATAGTAATAGTAATAGTAATAATAATAATAATAGAAGTAAAGTGCACAGTAAATGTAATGTGCTTGAATCACCCTGAAACCATCCCCCGGACCATACCCCTGCCCCCAGGTCCATGGAAAAATTATCTTCTGCAAAACCGGTCCCTGGTGCCAAAAAGGGTGGGGACCACTGCCCTACAGGTATCAAAATATCACTTGTGCCCCTCAAAGAGTTTCAACTATTACATATCAATAAAAGCTAAAATAAAACAATTAAAATTTAAAATAAAAAAGTAGGACGGAAAAGCTACCACTGGATGAGGGAATAGGGAAATGAATGGTGTCCTCAGTGAAGGTGGTCTCAATGGAGATGGGGAAACAGAAGTTGGACTCAAAGGGATACAGGGAGTGAGAAGGAGGAGACAGAGTGGATTGGGAAGTGTGGGTAGCTCCTCCAGGAAACATGCTGGGGAAGGGGAGAAGTGAGGTCAGGTAAGGATGGAGGCATTGTCGGCTTGAGAGCGAGTGCCTTTGATGCTGGGCGTGTCCCCAGGTAATAGGCATGTCGAGCTGCACCTCACTCTGATGGGCAGGTGTGCCCTGACCTGCGCCAGCCTGGGCACCCCAGTTTCACCCTGTAGATGCTGACTCAGGCCACTGTTCTTTTTGTGGCCACAGGGCATGAATCTCTCTGGAGGCCAGAAGCAGCGGCTGAGCCTGGCCCGGGCTGTGTACAGAAAGGCAGCTGTGTACCTGCTGGATGACCCCCTGGCAGCCCTGGATGCCCACGTTGGCCAGCATGTCTTCAACCAGGTCATCGGACCTGGTGGGCTACTCCAGGGAACAGTAAGTTTGGGAACATGTGTCAGAGGGCACAAGGCAAAGGCAGAGGAAGCCCTTAGCATCCAGTCCTAACCCAAATTTATCTCACCTCCCCCTTCCACTTGAGTCCAATTTTCCTCTTTGTATTGGTCAGCTTTTGCTGTGATAATGCTGTGTAACAAACAACCCCCAGATCCCAGCAGCTTACAACAGCAGGGGTTTTTTCCTCATGGATCTGTGGTTTAACTACTACAGCTTTGCCTTGGATGACTGGCCACGGTCAGATGGACTCCCTGTCTTCTTGTTTTGAGACACAGGCTAAAGGGGTCCCCTCTGTTTCTCTATTTGGACATGCTGTTCATAAGAAAGGTGGCAGGAGCACAAGAAGGGGAGCTGTCCCCACTCTGAGTCTGGGGACAACACCCCCACCCCAACCCCCAGCTCAGAAGGCTGGCCAAGCACATATGTGTAATTTTCTTCCTTCCTTCCTTTCTTTCTTCCTTCCTTCCTTCCTCTTTCTCTCTTTCTCTTTCTTTCTTTCTTCTCTCTCTCTCTGTCTCTCTCTCCATCTCCTCTCCTCTCCTCTCCTCTCCTCTCCTTTCCTTTCCTTACCTTTCCTTTCCCTCCTTTCTCGACAGAGTCTTGCTCTGTCACCCAGGATGGAGTGCAGTGGTCCAATCTCGCCTCACTGCAACCTCCACCTCCCAGGTTCAAGTGCTTCTCTTGCCTCAGCCTCCAAAGTAGCTGGGAATACAGGTGTGCACCACCATACCTAGCTAATTTTTGTATTTTTAGTAGAGACAGGGCTTAGGCATATCAGCCAGGCTGGTCTCAAACTCCTGGCCTAAAGTGATCCACCTGCTTTGGCTTCCCAAAGTGTCGGGATTACAGGCATGAGCCACTGTGCCCAGCCACATGTGCGTAACTTCTACCCCTTCCCTGCCCAGACACGGATTCTCGTGACCCACGCACTCCACATCCTGCCCCAGGCTGACTGGATCGTGGTGCTGGCAGATGGGGCCATCGCAGAGATGGGTTCCTACCAGGAGCTTCTGCAGAGGAAGGGGGCCCTCATGGGTCTTCTGGATCAAGCCAGACAGCCAGGAGATACAGGAGAAGGAGGTACTAGGTGGGCTTTGCTGATTCTCCATGCCTGGCTCCCGCCATCCTTGGGGAAAAAGGCTCAAAGGGTCCTACTGGCATGAATGGAGTGCTCTGGTCATATTCTCCCTGCGGGCCTAGGCCTGGAAGCAGACAGCTCTCCCAGTAGGTCACCTCTCTCCAGGAATAGCCAATAACACCATCTATGAGCCAGGGGGTGTGCTAAGTACTTCTGTAAAAATACACTATTTCATTTGATGCTCACAGTACCCCCAGAGGCATGTGAAGTTATTGCTGTCATTTTACAGATGAGCCAACTGAGGCAAAGAGAGTGAAATCACTTGCCCAAGGTCACAAGATTAGAACTTGAATGTGTCCAACTCTGGAGTCTATGCTTGCAGTTGCTATGGAGACAGCCCAAGAAGGACTTTGATGCCTAGAAAGCTACACCATGTTAGCCAGAGTTTCTAATAATCCAAAGAACACAGAATGTGCTGGATACATGACAAGTTTCTGGAAGTAAAGTTGCCATGCCAAGCTCACCCGCAATGACTGAAAAGTAGCAACTAACAGCACATCACATACATTAGCTCATTTAATCAACATAATGCCCCTGTGAGGCTGGTACTAGAATCATTTCCATTTCACAGATGAGGAAACTGAGGCCCAGAAGTTAAGGAACTAGTCCCAGGTTACATGGCTTATAAGTGGCAGCACTGGGATTTGAACCCAAGCAACTTGATTCCAGAGAATGTGTTTTTTAATCATTACACTTTATACTATCCCTTCATGACAAAGCAAGGACTCACACCCAGGTCTCCCTCAATCCCAGGCTTTGCTTCTTCTGAGAACATCTGCTTAGCACTGGCCCACCCTGGTAAAAACCTTAAGTGTTGATTCACAGTGTCACAGTCCTGAAGCTCAAAGATAGAACTTGCCTGTTTGTATTGGTTAGCTTTTGCTGTGATCATGCTGTGTAACAAATAGCCCCCAAATCTCATCAGCTTACAGTAGCAGTTATTTCTTGCTTACAGGTCTGTGGTTAAACTACTACAGATCTGCTTTCAGTGACTGGCCACACCTGGGGGATAGTGGTGGGGAGGTGTCCTTCCTAGGGGAGATGGTACCTGAGGGTAGGTGAGAGCCAGAAAAGAACATTCCAGACACAAGGAACTGCTTGAGCAAAGCTGTTGGGAGAAACAGAGATAACGTGACTTTGTATGGTGTTAAATGCTGTTTTTCCAACCTCAAGTTCATAGCAGGTGCTCAGTTATATTCACTGATTGAAGAAACGAATGTGAGTGAATGCCTGAAGGATGTTCCTGGAAGAACTCAGGTGGGGTGTTGAGAGAGGTTGCTGGAGAGGTGGCAGGAGCCAGATCAGGGGAAATGGATGGTCAGAGCAGTTAAGGCCACATAGTCGGTGGCTATCAAAGTGGGTGTCTGGGCCGTGTTGTGTGACAGGACTCTCTTGACCTTGCAGAAACAGAACCTGGGACCAGCACCAAGGACCCCAGAGGCTCCTTTGCAGGCAGGAGGCCCGAGCTTAGACCCGACAGGTGAGTCCGCCATGGTGCCACACTCAGAAGGGCACAGGCTGAAGCTGAAGTAGTAGCTGAAGGAACCACCCGCATCTCAGGCAGTTAGGGGGACAACAAAAACCATTATGGATACAGAACCAGCTGAAGTCCCCCCATGGTGCCCTGCTGAGGGATAAGTTACCAGAATTGGTCCAGTTAGCCAAGATGATTAGGTCCCCAGAGGGCCAGTTCATGGAATGAACAATGTGCCTTCCAGTGTGATGGGTGTCTTCAAGTGGGCCGAGGCCAGCTTGCTGGAGTTGTCGCAGTGCTGCAATAGGGCAGGACTGGTTCCTCCCCATAGCTGTAAACCACCATGCCAGGCCCGGTCACCTACGCTTTGACAGGTTGGCTATGCACAGGGTTTGGGTCTGTATGCGCAGCATCACTTGACGCTGGCCAGAACACGTGGGCAAGGGGCCAGGAGGAGGCCTGTGGTCCCCTCTTCTCTCAGCTCCCTCCAGCCGGGACACAGCTGGGCTCATTGTGGGGCTGTCTGCAGCAGAAGGACCTGCTGCCTGATACTCTCTCCTCTTAATGAGAGGGGTCTTGGGAAGCAGAACAACAGGCCACTGGTACCAGGTGGCCCGAGCTTAAGTGCCTGCTATACAGGGGTGGAGGGCGGCAGCGATCTTGAGGGGCCTCCGTCCCTGGGGACCACAGGGGCTGATCCCCATCCCAGCTAGCCACCCTAAAGGCACTTCTCAGCCACACGCACACTGAGCAATCTCACCATCTTCACAGCGCACAAGAGTCTGAAGTAAGATCAGATGGATAGCTAGTCACGTTAAAAGAAAACCAGTAGACACACTAAGGCTGGGCAAGGTGGCTCACACCTGTAAATCCCAGCACTTTGGGAGGCCAAAGTGGGTGGATCACTTGAGGTCAGAAGTTCGAGATCACCCTGGCCAACACGCTGAAACCCCATCTCTACTAAAAATAAAAAATTTTTAAAAATTTAAAAATTTTAAAAAAGCTGGTGTGGTGGCATGTGCCTGTAATCCCAACTACTCGGGAGGCTGAGGCAGGAGAATCGCTTGAACCCGGGAGGTGGAGGTTGTAGTGCGCCGAGATTGTGCCAAATTAACCTCTAGCAAATTTAATGTGTCTGAGGCTTTTTGTTTTTTGGGGTTGTTTTTTGAGACGGAACCTTGCTCTGTCGCCCAGGCTGGAGTGCAATGGTACGATCTCGGCTCACTGCAATCCCCGCCTCCCGGGTTCAAGTGATTCCTATGCCTCAGCCTCTTGAGCAGCTGGGATTACAGGCACATGCCACCAGGCCCAGCTAACTTTTGTATTTTTAGTAGAGACAGAGTTTTGCCATGTTGTCCAGGCTGGTCTCAAACTCCTGACCTCAGGTGTTCCGCCTGCCTCAGCTTCCCAAAGTGCTGGGATTACAGGCGTGAGCCACTGCACCTGGCTGAAAGAGGTTAATTGAGCAAACAATGATCTGCACATCGAGCAGCCTCTGAACCAGAATATGTCCAGAGAGGCTCTGGAACAGCCACAGGGTCAAAGATTAATGCACAGAAAAAGGAAAGTGAAGGACAGAAAATGGAAGTGAGGTACAGAAACAGCCAGATTGGTTACAGCTCAGCGTCTGCTTTATTTGAACATGGTTTGCACCGTTGGCTGCCTTTGATTGGCTGAAACTCAGTGATTGACACAGGAGTAGGTTGCAGTCTGTTTGAGTCCAGTTAGGTTACAGTTCACTATGTACAGGAAAACCTTTAGGCCAAAGTTAAAATATGTAAGGAGGCAGCTTTGCGCTAAACTTAATTTAATAGTAGGTAGGTAGACATGTATATGTAGATATACATATATGTAGATGAATGGATCAATGGATGGATGGATAGATAATATTCCTATTTTTACAGCTAAGGAAACTGAGGTGCAGAGGTTAAGTCAGCCCACTTAACCAGAGATAAAACATTCAAAAAGTCTTTAGCATCTAATTGTTCATAATTTATATTCTGCCAGCTGGACTGACAAATCTGATGGTAAACAGTAGGAGCAAAACAATTGCACCAAAGCTTAAGCCAAAATAAAAATTCTGAGAACAGGCTGGGCATGGCAGCTCATGCCTGTAATCCCAGCACTTTGGGAGGCTGAGGCGGGCAGATTGCTTGAGCTCAGGAGTTTGAGACCAACCTGGGCAATGTAGCAAGACCCTGTCTCAAAAAAAACAAAAAAGAAAGAAAAGAAAATTCTGAGAACGGAGTTCCAATGGTGGGCAAGTTAAGTTCATCCTGTGAACTGGCATCAGAAGAACGGGCTTGCTTGACCCTGGGATAATAGATGGCATTTAGCTGGGTACCACACAGACAGAAGGGAAGTGTGATATCTGGCCAGTATTTTGTTAGATAAATGAATGAATGAATGAATGAGTAGAAAGTGTATCCAGAGCTCAGTGGCTGTCAGTGGGCCTGAGGGTTGGGCACATACACCCCGCCATTGGGAGAGACACTGACTTTGTCTTCATTTCCTCTAAATGACAGGTCCATCAAGTCAGTCCCTGAGAAGGACCATACCACTTCAGAAGCCCAGACGGAGCTTCCTCTAGATGACCCTGACAGGGCAGGATGGCCAACAGGAAAGGACAGCACGCAATATGGCAGGGTAACCACCAGCTTCATCTACCCCTCCCCACCCGCTGCTGCCACCTCTGGGGACCCAAGTCCTCCCAACAAATGTAGCACTTGCAGTGGGGCGGCAGTCATACTCACCTTTCTTGAGCACCTACTATGTGCCAGTAGCATTCTAGACCTTCATTTTCTTAATCCTCACAACCGCCCTAAAAAATAGATATGATATGCTGAACTTCCTATATTATGTTCCTTCTTGTCATTCAGTTATCAGATTAAATATCATCTCCAGTCTCCCAGACTAAAAAAAAAAAAAAAAAAAAAAAAGGTATGATAGCTCTATTTCAGACATAAAGAAACTGAAGTCTTTTAAAATGTATTTTATTTTGCTTTTGAGAAAGTGGCTCTCTCACGCACCCAGGCTGGACTGCAATGATATAATCACAGCTCACTGCATCCTCGACCTCCTGGGCTCAAGCAATCCTCCTACCTCAGTCTCTCAAGTAGCTGGGACTGCAAGCGTGTGCCACCATGCCCAGCTAGTGTTTGTATTTTTAATAGGGATGGGGTTTTGCTATGTTGCCCAGGTTGGTCTCGAACTCCTGGGCTCAAGTGATCCTCTGGCCTCTGCCTCCCAAAGTGCAGGGGTTACAGGTGTGAGCCACTGTGCCTGGCCAAGAAACTGAAGTCTTAAAGAGTTAAGAGACTTGTCCGTGTTTTCATAGCTAGCCTGGGACTCAACCTGGGACTCAAATCTGGGACTCAAGTCTAGGCCAGTCTGAGTCTGAAGTTTGTACTGTTTCTCCTCTTCTATACTGCTGTGTATCTCCACCCCCCTACTTATCCACCATCATCCACCTAGATGATCATCCACCCACCCACCCATCCATCCCACCCGCTCATTTATCCATCCCATTCATTCACCCACCTACTCATTTATCCAGCCTACCCACTCATTCATCCATCCATCCCACCCACTCGTTCATCCATACCACCCACTCGTTTATCTGTCCATCCCACCCACTCATTTATCTGTCCATCCCATCCACTCACCCACCTACTCATTTATCCATCCCATTCACTTACCCATCCATCTGTCCCACCTAACAATACAACAATTCCCTCACCTATGCATTTGTCTGTTCAGCTGTTCATCCATTCATTGATCTTTCCATCCATTCATCCACTCATTCATTCATACACCTACCTACCTACCCACCCACTCATTTATTCACCCACCTACCCTCTCATCCATCCAGCAAACATGTACACGGTACCCACTGTATGCCAGGCTAAGTCTGGTGGAGATTAGATACTAGTGAAGATAAATGGAGAGCAAGTAATTATGCTAATAAGCAAGCTATATCCAATCGCAGTAAGTGCTATAAATAAGAATGATTGGGCGCAGTGGCTCATGCCTGTAATCCCAACACTTTTGGAGGCTGAGGCAGGTGGATTGCTTGAGACCAGGAGTTCGAGGCTACAGTGAGCTATGATCATGTCACGGCAATCCAGCCTGGGTGACAGAGTGAGACCCTGCCATGGAGACCAACTGAGGGTCATGGTAGGTATGGATAGGATGCTCTGAGAAGTGCCATTTGAGCTTCCCCGAAGAACATGTGAAGGAACCAGTCATACAAAGGTCAGGAGAAAGAGCACTCCAGGAAAAGGGAGTGGCAGGTACAATGGCTCCGAGGTGGGAAGTAGCTTAGGGTGCCAGAGAAAGGGGTCCCATGAGGCTGGTAGGCAGTGAGTGGGGGCAAGATAAGAAGCTTGGAATTTATTTTGATTTTTATTTTTGAGACGGAGTTTCACTCTTGTCGCCCAGGCAGGAGTGTAATGGTGCAATCTTGGCTCACTGCAACCTCTGTCTCCCAGGTTCAAGTGATTCTCCTGCAGCTTCCCAAGTATCTGGGATTACAGGCGCCCGCCACCACAACTGGCTAATTTTTGTATTTTTAGTAGAGACAGGGTTTCACCATGTTGGTCCAGGCTGGTCTCAAATTCCTGAGCTCAGGTGACCCACCCACCTTGGCCTCCCAAAGTGCTTACAGGTATGAGCCACCTCGCCTGGCTGGAATTTCTTCTGAGAGCAAGAGATAGCCATGGACAGGCCAGCAACAAGATATAATTAGATTAATGTTTTCAACAGTGCTGTCTGGCTGCAGCTGTGCAGAGAACTTCAGATTTGTAGGAGCAGGACGTTAAGCCAGTGGCTGACCCGTTCTGTGCCTCAGTTTCCTTATCTGTGAAATTGAGGTTATCATGAGCAGAGACACATGCCTGACCCATGGTGAGTGTTCAGGAAAACCCTTCTGGCTGGGTGTGGAGGCTCACACCTGTAATCCCAGCACTTTGGGAGGCCAGGAGTTTGAGACCAGCCTGGGCAACATAGCGAGACTCCATCTCTTTAAAACTATGAACATTAACAAAGCATGGTGGTACAAACCTATAGTCCTGACTACGCGGGAGGCTGAGGCGGGGGGATTACTTAAGCCTGGAGTTCAAGGCTGCAGTGAGACACGATTGCGCCTGGGTGACATGGGTGACAGAGTGCAAGACCCTGTCCTTAAAAAAATAAGGAAAATAAAGAAACACAAAAGAAAAAATATTAATACGAGCTCACTGGGGATTGTGTAGGAGATGCGGGTTCTAAGGCTGGTTGGGGCCTGTCTGTGGGAGGCACGGCGGCAGAACCTGTGAGGTCTGTGTGGCGCTTCCATCTGCCCATGGGCATGTTTTCTGGGAGCCTCGCCTGGCCTTGCCTCCACTCACCCGTCCCGCTGGGGGCTCTCTCTGCCTCCCTCTCCCTCATGTGTGCTACAGGTGAAGGCCACAGTGCACCTGGCCTACCTGCGTGCGGTGGGCACCCCCCTCTGCCTCTATGCACTCTTCCTCTTCCTCTGCCAGCAAGTGGCATCCTTCTGCCGGGGTTACTGGCTGAGCCTGTGGGCGGACGACCCCACAGTGGGTGGGCAGCAGACACAGGCAGCCCTGCGTGGTGGGATCTTCGGGCTCCTCGGCTGTCTCCAAGGTATGCCTCACCTGCCCTCCTCATCCCCGTCCTCCCAGCTCCCCCGAGGGGTGCTCAGGGCTCCTTTTCCTCACCCCTCCCTGGGTCACCCTGTGCCCCCTGGAACAACTGTGCAAAATGTCTGGGGTCCAGGCAAAGATCTCTGTCCTTCAGATGAGGCTGGAGGGAATGGGGAGGACAGGGCACATCCCTCCTTTTCTGGAAGCTTCAGAACTTCTCCCAGTTCCTCCCCGCTAGCGGATAGCAGCTCCAAGGCCTGCATGCTGGTGACTTTCAGTGCCTGCCCCCAAACCTCCAGACAGAACCAGACCCTCCCTAACAGATGCATTACCGCTGTCACTCCATCTTCTCCTTATTAAAGATGGAAATACGGCCGGGCGCAGTGGCTCACGCCTGTAATCCCAACACTTTGGGAGGCCGAGGCGGGCGGATCATGAGGTCAGGAGATCGAGATCATCCTGGCTAACACAGTGAAACCCCGTCTCTACTAAAAATACAAAATATTAGTCGGGGGTGGTGGCAGGCACCTGTAGTCCCAGCTACTCGGGAGGCTGAGGCAGGAGAATGGCGTGAACTCAGGAGACGGAGCTTGCAGTGAGCCGTGACCGCGCCACTGTACTCCAGCCTGGGAGACAGAGCGAGACTCCGTCTCAAAAAAATAAAATAAATAAAATAAAATAGATGGAACTACTTCTTGAAATAATTGTAGATTCACATGCAGTTCTAGGAAATAAAGTGGCCAGCTACCTTATACAGTCTGCCCAGTTTCTCCCAGTGGTGATATTTTGCAAAATGATAGTAAAGTATCACACAAAGGATACTGACACCCATCAATCCATGGATCTCATTTGTTTATTTATTTGTTTGTTTATTTAATTTATTTTGAGACAGAGTCTTGCTCTGTCGCCCAGGCTAGAGTGTAGTGCTGCAGTCTCAGCTCACTGCAACCCCCATCTCCCAGGTTCAAGCAGTTCTCCTGCCTCAGCTTCCCGAGTAGCTGGAAGCTGGGATTATAAGTGTGCAGCCTGGTTCATTTTTGTATTTTTGGTAGAGATGAGGTTTCACCATGTTGGCCAACTCCTGACCTCAAATGATCTGCCCGCCTCGGCCTCCCAAAGTGTTGGGATTACAGTTAGGTGTGAGCCCCCGCGCCCGGCCCTATGGGCCTCATTGTGATTTCCCCAGGTTTGATTGCACGTAGGTGTGCGCATGTTTGCCTCTGTGTAGTTGTGTCCCCCGTTCAGGCTCTCGCATCCATCACAATGGTTAATGGTTGAGACACTGAACAATCCCCTCACCTCAAGGCACTCTCGTGTTGCCCTTTTGCAACCACACCCACCCTCCTCCTGCCTCGCCTACCCAGTCCCTAACCCCTGGTTCTTCTCCTTTTAATACGTGGCCTGGCTGAAGGGAGGACCAGGAGTGCACACGTGAGTTTGGCTTCTTCTTTAGACACACACACACGTATATATAGACTGGGTCTGGCTTTGTCACCCAGGCTGGAATGCAGTGGCACGAACCCGGCTCACTGCAACCTCTGCCTCCTGGGCTCAAGCGATCCTCCTACCTCGGCCTCCCGAGTAGCTGAGACTACATGCACATGCCACCATGCCTGGCTAATTTTTGTTTGTTTGTTTTTGATGGAAACAGGGTTTTGCCGTGTTGCCCAGGCTGGTCTCAAACTTCTGGGCTCAGGCAATCCTCTGCCTCAGCCTCCCAAAGTATTGGGATCACAGGCATGAGCCACCACGCCTGGCCTGGCTTCCTCTTTAAAGGACAGTTGCCTCGTTTCCATGTTGATTCGTCCTCATTCACTGGGTGACCTTGGCCACATCACCCAAATGCTGTGAGCCTGTGCCCTCCTCTGTAAAATGGGGGGCACCAGGCCTGAATTTGAGGACTCTTCTCGTCCTAAGAACCTGTACACCTACTCACCACAAAGGCATGTACAGTGGAATACTCAAGATGAACAGTTACTTAACCAAGAGGAAATTAGGGATTGTCAGAGTCAGCTGAGTCCTGGAATGAACCCAAATCCTCATTTGGGTGGCAAATAGCCCTTTCAAAATCCTTCCACTTCCATCCCTCGTTTGATAGCTAAGGGCAAGTCTTACTCTCCCTTAAAGATGGAGAGACGGGAGCTGAGAGAGAGAAATTGGTTATGACTGTCGAATACAAACAATAAAAAATTCAGCTCCAGGACAGACACGGTGGCTCATGCCTGTAATCCCAGCACTTTGGGAGGCCAAAGTGGGTAGATCACTTGAGGTCAGGAGTTCAAGACCAGCCTGGCCAACATGGTGAAACCCTGTCTCTATTAAAAATATAAAAATTAGCCAGGCGTGGCGTCAGTGCCTGTAATCCCAGCTACTTGGGAGGATGACGCAGGAGAATCACTTGAACCTGGGAGGTGGAGGTTGCAGTGAGCAGAGATTGCACCACTGTGCTCCAGCCTGGGTGACAGAGCAAGACTCCGTCTGAAAATAAACAAATTCAGCTCCAATTCAAAGTGGTTTAAGCAACAAGAGAATTGGTTGGCTCTTGGGACCAGCATCCATAGATTTCTGGCTTCAGGTATGTCTGGAGGTAGGGGTCCAAACAAGAAATTGCTTCACTTCCCTCCTCTGGGACAGCTTCCTGTCCAGCTCAGCTGCTCCCCCTGGCAGTAAGATGATATTCCACAGCTCCAGCTTGGCCACCTCCCACCACCCAGTACCACTTTTCCAAAAGTTCTAGTGAAGTCCCAGGTCTCCCTATCATTGGCCTGACTTGGGTTATGCGTTCATCCCTGAACCTATTGCAGTGGTTTGGATTGGCCGTGGGTGAAATTTGCCCCACCCCAGGGGAGAAGTTAGCCCCACCCCACGCGTATAGATTAGCATTGGGAGGAAGGATGTACATTTCTCTCCTGGGGCTACTGCCAAACAAGTTTCCACAAACTTGGGAGCCTAGCACTATTGAAATTTGTTCTGTCGCAGTTCTGAGGCCTGAAGTCTAAAATGAAGGTGTCAGCAGCGTTCACTCATTGTGGAGGCTTTTTTTGTTTTTTGTTTGTTTGTTTGAGACGGCGTCTTGCTCTGTCGCCCAGGCTGGAGTGCAGTGGCACGATCCCGGCTCATGGCTCACTGCAACCTCCGCCTCCCGGGTTCAAGTGTTTCTCCTGCCTCAGCCTCCTGAGTAGCTGGGACTATAGATGCCTGACAACATGCCCAGTTAATTTTTGTATTTTTAGTAGAGAGTAGGGTTTAGTAGGGTTTCACCATGTTGGTCAGGTTGGTCTCAAACTCCTGACTTCAGGTGATCCACCTGCCTTGGCCTCCCAAAGTGCTGGGATTACAGGCATGAGCCACTGTGCCCAGCCCCTTGTGGAGGTTCTGAGAGAGAAAACGTCCCATGCTTTTCTCCTGGTTTGCAGTGGTCGCCGGCAGTCTCTGGCATTCCTTGGCTTGTATATGTGCCCTCCCATCTGTGTCACCATCTTCATGTCTTCTGCTGTGTCTCTGACTATCCTCTAGTAGTCTTATATAAATGGCAGTCACTGAATTTAGGACCCATCCCAAATTAATTTGGGAGGACACTCTTCAACCCATTACATCAAGAAACAAGCAGGGTACAGGTGCAGTGGCTCATACCTGTAATCTCAGCACTTTGGGAGACCAAGGCAGGCAGATCACTTGATCTCAGGAGTTCGAGACCAGCCTGGGCAGCATAGCAAGATCCTATCTCTACAAAAAATACCCACAATTAGCCGGCATGGTGGCGTACACCTGTGGTCCCAGCTGCTCGGAGGCTGAGGCGGGAGGATCGCCTGAGTGCAGGAGGTCAAGGCTGCAGCGAGCCATCGTCATGCTACTGTACTTCAACATGGGTGACAGAGCGAGACCCTGTCTCAAAAAAATATAACAATCAGGGTGGCCAAGCCGTAAGGTGTCCACCATGGGGTAGCGGGAGAGACCTGCGCAAGGCCCCACGGGGCGGTCCTGAGGGTCTCCAGCCTTCACGCTCTTACCTCCTTTCCCTCCCCAGCCATTGGGCTGTTTGCGTCCATGGCTGCGGTGCTCCTAGGTGGGGTCCGGGCATCCAGGTTGCTCTTCCAGAGGCTCCTGTGGGATGTGGTGCGATCGCCCATCAGCTTCTTTGAGCGGACACCCATCGGCAACCTGCTGAACCGCTTCTCCAAGGAGACAGACACGGTTGATGTGGACATTGCAGACAAACTCCGGTCCCTGCTGATGTATGCCTTCGGACTCCTGGAGGTCAGCCTGGTGGTGGCAGTGACTACTCCACTGGCCATTGTGGCCATCCTGCCACTCTTTCTCCTCTACGCTGGGTTTCAGGTATGGAGAGGTCAGGGAGCCTTCTGGGACCAGCTGAGATCCACTCAGCCAGTCCCCTGTCTCTGGGGAAGACTCCACATGTGAGGTTTCACCCAGCTGGACATCTAGGGGATGTTCCTAGAATTCCCAGGGACAGAGACACTGCAGTCTCTCTGATATCTCCACTAGTCTCTGTCTCTAAATGTTCACATCAAAGTTCTCTTTCTTTAGAGAGACAGAATCTTGCTCTCCTGAAATGCAATAGGTTATCATAGCTCACTGCAGCCTTGAACTCCTGGGCTTAAGTGATCCTCCTACCTCAGCCTCTCCAGTAGCTGGGACTACAGGCAGTGCCACGATGCCTGGCTAATTTTTAAATTAATTTTTTTTAAAGACACGTGTCTCACTGTGTTGCCCAGGTTGGTCTCAAATTCCCAGCCTCAAGTGATCCTCCCACTTTGGCCTCCCAAAGTTCTGGGATTATAGGGCATGAGTCACTGTGCCTCATGGTGCAGTTAAATATTAAGGGCCAGAGTTCTTCATGTGTAATGTTTTTATCCTGCTGTAATTTCTTCCTCTCCAATTATCTGGAAGCCAAAGAGTCATTGCAAGTTCTCAAAGGCTATTATATAAAGCTAGATTCTTTCCATTGCTGGGATCAGAGACCAGCTAAAATTAGCTTAACCAGAAGAACAGAATTTAATGGTTTACATTTCCTAGGGGGCATGGGCCCAGCTGTCATCAGGACACAGTGACTCTCTCCATATCGTCACCCAGTGCTTCTCAAAGTGTGGCCCCTGGACCAGCAGTAGTATCACCTGGGGACTAGTTAGCAATGTACGTTCTTAGGCCTCAGCCCAAGACTGCTGACTCAGATACTATGTGGTTCAGCCCATGAATCTAGGTTTTAATTAACCCTCCAAGTAATTCTGATGCACACAAATGTTTAGGAACCACTGGCTTACCTCTGTTTGGTCTAATTTTGTATATGCTCTCTTTCCGGGGCAGGTCTGATGGCCACTAGCCATCATATCATCTCACCTTAGCAACTCAACATGCAAAAAACATTTCTCCAGCTCAGTAGTCATATATTAATTCCAGGGAAGGTTCTGATTGGCCCTTTGTGGATCATGTGTCCATCTCTGAACTCATCATAGTAACTGAATGGATAGTAGACTCTGATAGGCTAGGATGCATCATGTGACCATCTCTCTGATCAGATCCCATGATTGACAGCACCTCAACCCAGCCCTTTCCTACAGGAAACCAGAAGTAGAGCAGAAGAAAACATGGTAGTCAGATAAAAACCATGGCTAGGGCTAGGCATGGTGGCTCACACCTCTAATCACGGCACTTTGGGAGGCTGAGGTGGGCGGATCACTTGAGCTCAGGAGTTCGAGACCAGCATGGTCAACATGGCAAAACCCCGTCTCTACTAAAAATACAAAAAATTAGCCAGGACGGTGGTGCATGCTTGTAATCCCACCTTCTTGGGAGGCTGAGGCGGGAGGATTGCTTGAGCCCGGGAGGCAGAGGTTGCAGCAAGCTGAGATTGTGCCACTGTACTCCAGCCTGGGCGACAGAGTGAGACTCCATCTCAAAAAACAAAAACCAAAACCCATGGCTACCGCGTCCCCGACAACTGTCCCAGGTCTTCTCTAAGTTCACTTGACTCCGAGGATGGGCTGTTTCTGTCTCAAGCTTTGTAGTCAAGAGAAATCCAGGCTCTGTCACTTACTGTGGCTCTCAGGACAGCTGCTGAATCCCCCGAGCCTCGGATGTTCTCACCACTAACTGGTGAATGACGCGAATGCTCACTCTGCAATGAATGAGACACTGTGTAAAAAGTCTGGCACACACAGTTGGGTGTTCAGCAAATTCAGTTCCTCCCTGCCTGCCTGTCTGTCAGCTGCACCCAACCTGCAGCTGCAAACCAAGTAACACATATTTCCTGTGCATCACCTGGCACGTAACCCTTGGGTTATATGAGTGAAACTGACTTGGCCAACTGCCTTCACTGCCCCTTACAGTTTTGTTCTCCCAGTGACCAGCCCTAAATGAAGTACTCAACCTCAGTGCTGGGAAGTGAGACACTTAAACTAAATTGGTGGTTTCTCAACCCTGGCTGTCCATTAGAATCATCTGGAAGGCTATTTAAACAGCACCAAAGTCAAGGTGACTTTGCCAGAGATTCTGATTCAGTCATTCTGGGGTGGGGCATTAGAGGTTTTTGAAGCTTCCCAGGTGATTTTCAAAAAAACCATAGAACTCTGATTCTGCAAGGAAATGAGAACCCAGAGAGGTCAAGCAACTATCCCAAGGTCACACAGCAAGCTGGTAACAGATCCTAGTCTGGAATCCTGTACTTGGGGCTCTTTGTGCTTCTGGAAACTACCTCTCTATGTCTGTGGCTTCTCCTCTCCCCTCTCCCATCCATCCTTCTCAGAGCCTGTATGTGGTTAGCTCATGCCAGCTGAGACGCTTGGAGTCAGCCAGCTACTCATCTGTCTGCTCCCACATGGCTGAGACGTTCCAGGGCAGCACCGTGGTCCGGGCGTTCCGAACCCAGGCCCCGTTTGTGGCTCAGAACAATGCTCGCGTAGATGAAAGCCAGAGGATCAGTTTCCCGCGACTGGTGGCTGACAGGTAGGAAGAGCCAGGGCAGAGATTACCTTGTAATTCGTCCATATCCTTAGAGGGTGAGACCTGAGGTCATATTGTATGGCTAGAGAAGTCACCCAGAGAGTCAGGGACATAGTTGAGGCTAGATCCCACAGGCAGCTATCGGTTCTCACTGTGGGCAGATGGAACATGACCGAGAGATTCTCAACAGCAGGTGGGCAGGGGGTACAGGAAGAAGCTTCTTTTGCCAGGCAACTGGATCAGCCTCTTTTGCCTTGGTGATAAAGCAGCCATATAAGCATCCTTAGCCATCTTTAGGTACTAAGCAAGAACAAAACATAAGCTTTAAGCACAAATAGACACAGATTCAAATCCCAGCTCTGCCACTTACCAGTTGGTTGATTTCAGGCAAGTTACATAACCTCTCTGAGCTTCATTTGTCAAACTGGGATCATGCTCATGTAGTGGATATGAGGATTAAATACACTCATAGGTAAGACTTATAACATGCTTATTGCATGCCTGGCACTGTTCTGAGCAATCTATGTAGATTAATTTATTTAATTCTGCTAACAGTTTTGACAGGCCGAAACTGTTTTATAGATTATAAATCCTAGGCACAGAGAGGTTTGGAAACTTGTTCAAGTTCACCCAGCTAATGCTGGCAGAGCCAGGATTTGAATCAAAGCATTGTGGTACCAGAGTGTGGAGAGGGTTAAGTACAAACTAGGCACTCAATACATGTGAAGTCCTTTTTCCTTTCATCTCGGGTCCCCAGCCAGCTGGGGCTGTGTATTAGTCCGTCTTCACACTGCTATAAAGAACTACCTGAGACTGGGTAATTTACAAAGAAAGGAAGGTTTAATTGACTCACAGTTTCACGTGGCTGGGGACGCCTCAGGAAACTTACAATCATGGTGGAAAGGGAAGCAAGGCACATCTTACATGGCAGCAGGAGAGAGAGTGTGCGAGGTAGGAACTGCCACCCCCTTTTACGCCATATGATCTCGTGAGAATTCACTATCATGAGAACAACATGGGGAAAACTGCCCCCACGATCCAGTCACCTCCCACCAGATCCCTCCCTCCACAGGTGGGGATTACAATTCGAGATGAGATGTGGGTGGGGACACAGAGTCAATCCATGGAGGCCACGGGGTCACGGCAGGGGAATGGCAGGTGGACATGGCTTGGCAAATTCCAGGGACAGAAAAGCAGCCACACAGGGAAGGTCTACGGAACACCAATTGTACCCCAGACCATAAGCTGGGCTCAGTTGAGACAGGATAGTGTCATCGTCCTCTACTCCCTGAGCCTGCGTGGGGCCTTGCATGTGGAGCCTATTGCTGGGACCCCTGTGGGTACAAAGCAGGTGTGATGACCAGTCCTTGTGCCCAGAGAAGCATCTCCCTGCAGACGAGAGTACCCACTCACCCTGCTGTCGCCTCCCTTTGCAGGTGGCTTGCGGCCAATGTGGAGCTCCTGGGGAATGGCCTGGTGTTTGCGGCTGCCACGTGTGCTGTGCTGAGCAAAGCCCACCTCAGCGCCGGCCTCGTGGGCTTCTCTGTCTCTGCTGCCCTCCAGGTACTCTCCATGCCCCCAAACTGGGCTTGAGGGACAGACAGAGGCAGAGACCATCAGACCTCTGCTAGTAGGACCTTCGAAGACCCTGTGTCCAAACCACCAAGGTGTCTGGAGTCCCTCCGCCGAGGGACTCAGCTGAGGTGAACTTGCAACCTTGGGCAAAATCTTTCCTCGTGGAGTCTCAGCGTGCTCCTTGAAAAAATAGGCCAGTAATCCCATCACTTCTGATGCTATAAAGACTAGTTGGGACAAAGCATATCCTGTGGAGGACATTTCTAGTGCATTGTTAACTTTTGTTTTGTTTTGAAGACAGAGTCTCGCTCTTTTACTCAGGCTGGAGTGCAGTGGTGCAATCTCGGCTCACTGCAACCTCTGCCTCCTGGGTTCAAGCGATTCTTATGCCTCAGCCTCCCAAGTTGCTGGAATTACAGGCGTGAGCCACTATGCCTGGCTAATTTTTTTAGTATTTTTAGTAGAGACGGGGTTTTGCCATGTTGGCCAGGCTGGTCTTCAACTCCTGAGCTCAACTGATCCACCCACCTTAGCCTCCCAAAGTGCTGGGATTACAGGCATGAGCCACCACACCTGGCCACTTTTTGTTAACTATTAATAACAGTATGTAATGTCAGTTCATGACATCTATGAAAAAATATATATATACATTCATAAGCATTTGTTATGGAGGAGACATTATTCTAAGAGCTCTATACATTTTTGTTCATTTTGGTTTGTTGTTGTTGCTGTTTGAGACAGGATCTCATTTTGTTGCCCAGGCTTGAGTGCAGTGGCATGATCTTGGCTCACTTCAGCCTCCATCTCCAGGCCCAAGGGATTCTCCCACCTCACTTTCCCAATTAGCTGGGCCTATAGGCGTGCACCACCAGGCCTGGCTAATTTTTTTTTTTTTTTTTTTTTTTTTTGGTAGAAACAGTTTCGCCATGTTGCCCAACCTGGTCTCAAACTCTAGGTTCAAGTGGTCTGCCTGCCTCAGCCTCCCAAAATGCTGAGATTATAGGTGTGAGCTACCATGCCCGGCTGTTTTGTTTTGAGACAAGGTCTCACTCTTTGACCCAGACTGGAGTGCAGTGCTGTGATCACAGCCCACTGCAGCCTCCAACTCCTGGGTTCAAACAGTCTTCCCACCTTAGCTTCAAAAAAGCTGGGATTAGAGGCATGAGCCACTGTGCATGAGAACTTTATAAATATTAACTCACTTAATGCTGCCTACAACCCCATCAGAGAGGCGCTGTTATTATCCTCATTTTACAGTCAAGGCTGCTAAGCTTCAGGATGAAGTAAGAGGCCGGAGCATGTTGGGTGGCGGTGGAGGCATTTTCCTCCTGCATCCAGAAAGGCCTCTCTGAGGAGGTGACTTAGGAGGAAGTGAGGCCTGGGAATTGAAGGTTTATACCTGGTGTGTTAGAGGAACAGCAGGAAGGCAGGTGTGGCCAGAGAGGGTGGGTGAAGGCAGGGATGCTGGGAGACAAGGTTGGGGATGGGATGACAGGACTAGAGCCAGTAATGGTTCATAGGGAGGAGCTTGGAATGGTTCCAAGTGTCACGGGAAATTGGTGGCCACCAGTTGCTGTGGGGAAACTGTCAGAATGGAATCAGCGGGCCTGGGTCCTGCTGGGTGTCCTTGGGAGGGCCACATACCCTCTCTGATCCTGTCTCACCTACATCAAGCCAGTTTGTACAGGCTGATGTCTGAGGACTGCTTTTTGCTTTGCATGCTCTGGCTCTACTGAAGAAAGGGAGGGACCTGTTGGTTGCATCCAAACCCCAATCCCCTGGGCCCAGGTCCTCAGACTGCCCCATTCCTGCCTCCCTTCTTTACTCCCCTGGGTCTGGCCTCGCAGAAAAGGTTGGGGAACCAGCGGGGCTGTTGCAAGCCCTCAAGTGGCCTTGCCGAGCCCAGCCAGAGATGCTTTCTTGCACCAGGTGACCCAGACACTGCAGTGGGTTGTTCGCAACTGGACAGACCTAGAGAACAGCATCGTGTCAGTGGAGCGGATGCAGGACTATGCCTGGACGCCCAAGGAGGTGATGGGCGGGAGGTGGCGAGGGGGTCCCAGCATGGACATATTGTTGTTGGTGGGGGGCGGCAACGGGTCCCTGTTGACATCTGCTCCAGGCTTTGGAGTTTGTACCCTCTTCTCCCCTGACTCAATCCCTACCTCTATAGGTCAGAGTCACAGACAGGGTGGCAGCAATGGTTAGGAGCATAAGGTCTGGAGCCAGGCCAAATCTTGGTTCCTTTGCTTCTGAGCTTGAGGAAAGCAGGTCACCTATGGGAGTGGCAGGGGACCATGAGGAACAGCATTGCAACAGCAGCATAGCTGCAACACAATAGTAACACAACGGCAATATTCCAGAACATGACAGTAACACAACAGCAATGTAATAGTAATGTAACAGCAACATAACCACAATATTACAGTACCAGAACAGCAACAGAGCAGTGTAATGGTAATATAACAGAGTCATGATAGTAACATGATGGTAACATTCCGGCAACACAACCACAACATAGCAATGCAATAGTAACATAATAGCAACATTTTAGCAACATGATAGAAACCGAACAGCAACATGGCAACGTAATAGAAACACAACAGCAACATCATAACAGGACAGCAACATCCCAGCAACATGGCTTTAATATAGTAACAGAAGAGCAACACGGCAATGTAACAGTAACAAAACACCGACATTATAGTAGCATTATAAGGACAAAACAGCAACATAGAAATGCAGTGGTAACAAAACAGCAACATGATATAGTGTGAGAGCAACACAACAGTAACATTACAGTAACAGAACAGGGAAGAACTGATTAATGAATAGGGTAGAAGAAATGATGATGGATGGATGGATGGATGGATGGATGGATGGATGGATGGATGGATGGATGGATGGAATGGGGTGGAAGAATGAGAGATGGAGGGATGGGATTGGAGATAGACAGATAAATGGACGGATGGATGGATGGGTGGGATGGGGTGGAAAAAGGATAAGAGATGGATAGATGAATGGATGGATGGGATGGGGTGGAAGAAAGGATGAGAACAGCAGTATAGCAGTAACAGTAACATAACAGCATTGAGTTTACTGGGAGGTTCAAATGAGATCCTGCAAATAAATGATTTAGTAGAGTCTCTGGTCCATTGCAAACACTCAATACATGTTCACTGCTCTTATTAACCCTATTTCCCAGATTGGAAAACCAAGACTCAAGAGGGTAGAATGATCTGTTCAAGATGACAGGAATAGCAAAAGGCAGCATTGGTCTTCCTGCTGCACCGCCATGTCCTTTCGCAAAGACAGAGAGAAATGTCTGCTCCCACTGTAGAAAAAGAGATGATTTTATAATAAACAGTGGCTAACAATAATAATAAAATAGACTAAAAGTAGCCACCACCATCTGTTTTTAGCATTGACATAGTCCATGCCCTCTCTTGTTGGATTCCCGTAACAACCCTGTAAAATTGCAATACATACGTCCATTTTGCAGAAGAGAAAACTGAAGCTGAGAAAGGTGGGCCACCTTGTGTGAAGTCTTAGAGGAAGGCTCCTCTGACTCAGTTTCCCCTCCTGCTCCAGGCTCCCTGGAGGCTGCCCACATGTGCAGCTCAGCCCCCCTGGCCTCATGGCGGGCAGATTGAGTTCCGGGACTTTGGGCTAAGATACCGACCTGAGCTCCCGCTGGCTGTGCAGGGCGTGTCCTTCAAGATCCACGCAGGAGAGAAGGTGAGTGGTTTTCTCACAATGTCCTCTTCACGGAGTTCAGGCCAAAGGACTCCAGGGGCAAGGCCCTAAACCCTGGGCACCAGCCACCTTCACAATGTCCCCAACTCAGGTCCCCTAGCTTTCAGACCCATTACCCCCTAAAACGAACTCCTCGCCTTCCCCAAACCTGCTTCCGTCTGGTGACTGCCTCATCCACCGTGGTGTCCCCAGATGAGGAAGCAACTCCCTGACTTCCTTCTTCCTTTAATGTTAACCCAGCTCCTAATATGTGCTGGGCAGTGTGTTAAATGCTCCAAGTACATATTCCAGTTTGCACAAACGGGGTATTTGCTTTGGGGTGGGAGACGTTGGGAAAAACACTTCATAGCTCAGTCTCAGTTTTCCCATCTGTAAATTGGGACTGGTAATATTGATCTTTGAGTTGTTGTGAAGTTTAACACATAGAACATGCTTAGCTCATGGAAAGTGCTCCAGAAATGTTTACTAATGCTTTTATTATTTGCATTTTCACTCTCACAACAACCCCATAAGGGAGGTGCTAGTACTATCCCATTTTACAGATGCCTCATCAAGCCCCTTCACTGATCCCTTTCTTCCCTCTCTCTGAACCTACAGAGGCTTCCTCCTTGTCCCCTAATAAACAGTGAATCCTGTCTCACCAGCTCCAATCTGCTCTCCTGTGTGTGAGATATATATATATATATATATATTTTTTAGACAGAGTCTCACTCTGTTGCCCAGGCTGGAGTGCAGTGCTATGATCTTAGCTCACTGCAACCTCCGCCTCCCAGATTCAAGCGATTCTCCTGCCTCAGCCTCCTGAGTAGTTGGGATTACAGGTGCGCACCACTATACCTGGCTAATTTTTGTATTTTTAGTAGAGACGGGGTTTCACCATGTTGGCCAGGCTGGTCTCAAGCTCCTGACCTCAGTCACCCCCCTCAGCCTTCCAAAGTGCTGAGACTACAGGCATGAACCACCGTGCCCAGCCATCCTGACCTTTATCAGCATGAATGACACTGCATGTCATTCCCCTGCTCAAAACCTTCTACTAGTTCCAGCTTCCCTTGGGGTAAAGTCTGAATTCTGGAGCTTGGCATTCAAGGCTCTGCCCACCCCAGGCCCTGCCCATCCCCCGCCATCACTCATTGCTCTGCCAGGGCTTAGCCAACATTGTGGAGCAGCTGCCTCTTGGCCAGCGGGACACATGGTGCTGTGAGCTCCATGAGCTTCCAGTTCCGGAAACCCACTTAGTGTGGTTCACCTGCAGTGTTCCCCTTCCTTGAACTCCTATTCATCCTTCAAGCTGCCATCCATGAGGTCTTCTCTTATTACCTCTATCAAATCCCAGGCAGCATGAGCAGCACCACCTTGCTTCCCTGAATTGCCAGAGGTCCAGAGCTGATAACAAACAGCATTGTTGGCTGGGTGCCATGGCTTATACCTGCAATCCCAGCACTTTGGGAGGCCAAGGTGGGTTGATCACCTGAGGTCAGGAGTTTGAGACCAGCCTGGCCAACATGGTGTTAACACCGTCTCTACTACAAATACAAAAATTAGCCGAGCATGGTGGCGGGCACCTGTAGTCCCAGCTACTTGGGAGGCTGAAGCAGGACAACTGCTTGACCCTGGGAGGTGGAGGTTGCAGTGAACCAAAATCACACCACTGAACTCCAGCCTGGGTGACAGAGCAAGACTCTATCTCAAAAATAAGTAAATAAATAAAATAAATAGCATTGTTCATCACACTGTATTACATTTACTCAACCGCACTCTTTCCTAGACCAGATGGCGGGCACACTGGAGCAAGGACTCTTTAATTTCTATACTTCCAGGGCCTAAACATGCGCCTGGCATACAGTGAGGTGACCCACGTTTCATTCATGAATTAAGCAAATAATGTTGAACCCACAGCATGTGTCAGACACTGAGGATGCAACAGTAGCAAGAGAGAGAAGGGTGGAGGGTGGATAACAGAATGGGAGATGGATAAGAGAATGAACACATGGATAGGATGGAGGATGAATGGAGGGATGGATGAGGGAAGGAGGGACTGGATGGATGGATGGGAGAAAAAATAAATGAATGAAAGGATTAGTGAATTGATGGATGAATAGGGAAGAAGAAACGAGAGATGGATAGACAGATGAATGGATGGATGAATGGAGTGGGATGGAAGAATGACAGATGGAGGGATGGGATTGAGGAGGGATGATGGAAGGATGGATGGATGGATGGGTGGGTGGATGGGGGAATGGGGTGGGAAAAAAGGAAAAGAGATGGATGGATGGAGGGATGGATGGGCAGACAGATGGACGGGATGCAGTTGAAGAAAGGACAAGAGATGATGGAGAGGTATAAATAGAAGGATGAGGAAAGATGGAGGAACTGAAGGAAGGGCAGGGAGAAAGATGGGAGAGAGACATCGGGATAAGGGGAAGATAGAGAAGAACGCCGATGGAAGACTGGATGGACTGATGGGTGGATATATAGAAAGGTAGACGGATGGAAAGATAGAGAGATGGAAGGTCGACCTTTACACAATGAGGGATGGACAGACAGATCTCGGGTGCAGTGGAAACATCTCCCCAATAAATGCCCAGGAGCCCTCTGGTCAGAGCAGGCCTTTCCTCCCAACCCTGGGCAGGTGGGCATCGTTGGCAGGACAGGGGCCGGGAAGTCCTCCCTGGCCAGTGGGCTGCTGCGGCTCCAGGAGGCAGCTGAGGGCGGGATCTGGATCGACGGGGTCCCCATTGCCCACGTGGGGCTGCACACACTGCGCTCCAGGATCAGCATCATCCCCCAGGTGAGGATGGTGGAAGGGTGGGCAAAGGTGGGAGGCATGGTGGGGCCCTGCTCTGACCCACCGCCCCTCCCCCGCAGGACCCCATCCTGTTCCCTGGCTCTCTACGGATGAACCTTGACCTGCTGCAGGAGCACTCGGACGAGGCTATCTGGGCAGCCCTGGAGACTGTGCAGCTCAAAGCCTTGGTGGCCAGCCTGCCCGGCCAGCTGCAGTACAAGTGTGCCGACCAAGGCGAAGACCTGAGGTATGGTCATCCCACTGTGGCCGGGACCTGCAGGCGGGAGAGGAAGGGGGGATGGCCATGCCCTCCCCAAGTGCCCTCAGGAAATGCCTTCCCCAGTAGGATTATCACTCTGTTATATTAATAACCACATGTGTCTTATCGGCAATTTCAAGCTCTGACACAGTCTCTGAATACTAAGATTTCCCACCCCAAATTAAATTAGCCTTCTATATTTATTTGGTGGCAAAACCCAACCTCAACTGACACAGGGCTACTGATAGCCTTTATTACTCTTGCTCAGTATTTATTTTGCTCTGAAAATATTGTTTGATAGTGGGTGGTAACCCCACCACTCACTGGGGCTATAAGTAACAGGAATTTTTTTTTTTTTTTTTTGGTAAATGTGAAGTGTGGGCTGGGTGCAGTGACTCATGCCTCTAATCCCAGCACTTTGGGAGGCTGAGGGAGTCCAGGAGTTCGAGACTAGCCTGGGCAACATAGCAAGAGCTTCTATGGAAAACAGTATTAGCCAGGTATGGTGGCACGCACCTGTAGTCCTAGTTACTTTGGAGGCTGAGATGGGAGGAAAACTTGAGCCAGGGAGGTGAAGGTTGCAGTGAGCCGATATTGCGCCTCTGCACTCCAGCCTGGGCTCCATCTCAACAACAACAAAAAGTTGTATGGAAAAATACACACAAAATTTACTATCTCAAATTTTTTTTTTTTTTTTTTTTTTTTTTTTTGAGACAGGATCTGGCTCTGTCATCCAGGCTGGAGTGCAGTGGTGAGGTCTCAGCTCCCTGCAACCTCCACCTCCCAGACTCAAGCGTTCCTCCCACCTCAGCCTCCCGAGTAGCTGGGATTACAGGTGTGAGCCGCCACGGCCAGCTTATCTTTTTATTTTTTGTAGAGACAGGGTTTCACCATGTTGCCCAGGCTGCACTTGAACTTGCATAGGCCTCCCAAAGTGCTGGGATTACAGGTGTGAGCTGCCACGCCGGGCCCATCTCACTCATTTTTCAGTGTATAGTTTCTATAGTGTTAGGTACATTCACACTGTTACGTAACGAAACTAAAACTCTGTTCCCATGCAACCCTAACCCTCCTTGTCCCCCTCCCCCAGCCCCTGGTCACCAGCATTCTCCTTTCTGTCTCTATGAGCGTGACTACTCTAGACCCTGCATAGAAGCAGAATCACAGTATCTGTCCTTTTGTGACTGGCTTATTTCACATAGCATGATGTCCTCAAGGTTCATCCGCATTGTAGCATGTGTCAGATTCTCTACCTTTTTAAGGCTGGATAACTTTCCACTCCATGGATAGACCACATTTTGCTTATCCATTTATCTGCCAGTAGATATCCAGGCTGTTTCCACCTCTTGGCCATTTTGAATAATGCCACTATGAACATAGGTGTACAGGTACATGCCTTTTAAAAAAACAAGGTAGCCGGGCACGGTGGCTCACACCTGTAATCCCAGCACTATGGGAAGCCGAGGCAGGTGGGTCACCTGAGGTCAGGAGTTTGAGACCAACCTGACCAGTATGGTGAAGCCCTGTCTCTACTAAAGATACAAAAATTAGCCACGTGTGGTGGTGCATGCCTGTAATCCCAGGTACTCGGGAGGCTGAGACACTGAGAATTGCTTGAACCGGGGGGGCAGAAGTTGCAGTGAGCTGAGATGGTGCTACATACAGAAGTCCAGCTTGGGCGACAGAGCAAGACTCTGTCTCAAAACCCCCCAAAAAACCAAACCAAACCAAGGTGTTCTGGGTTTATAAACCCCTCTGACCCTGAGGGTGTCAGAAGTGCTTGTGGTAGCAAATAATTTCAAGCACTAGAAAAGCAGCATTCCTTGGTGGGTGAGAGTCTACATAGCTGACAGACTGCCTGGGCTCAAATCCAGGCCCCCCCAGCTGTAGGATCTTGGGCAACTTACTTATCTCCTGTGCTTCAGTTTCCTCATCTGTAAAGTGGGAGTAAGAGCACTTACTACCTTGCAAGGATTGAATTATATGCACAAAGTTGTTGAAACAGTAGCAGGCATAGAGGAAACAGTAAATACTCATTTTAGTCCTGGGTCACACTCCTGATAACGTCATTTCACAGAGTTGGAATTGGAGGCCTGGGGCTTGCCTGGGGTCACACAGCTTATAAGTAGTGAGGTCCGGACAAAACCCAGGCACTCTAACGCCTGCATGACCATAGTAGGTTCTGATCATCTAAAGGGACGCTGTCTCATGGAAGGGCTTACGGTGCCAGACAGACATGCTGGGGCCCCAGGGACCACTTCCCACCTGAGTCAGGGGCTCACCGGCCTCACGACCTGGAATCTCAACTTCTCCACCTGTAATGAGAGGGTGCTACTTCGTGCCCAGGGCTTACTCTGTGACAACCCCACACACTTTTATGTGCCGTGTCTTCACAATTCAATGAGGACGGATCCATTAGGAGTGCAGACTCTGGGGTCAGAGGACTTGGGTTCAAATTATGGACCCACCTGGAGACCCGCCTTGAGACCTTGGTCAAGCCACTGAGCTTCTGTGTATGTGTCCTCCTCCCTCCAAAGAGGAGAACAATAATCTCTACTTTGTGGACATCATGAGGATTGAGTCAATATATTAGCCCTTACAATGTGTTTGGCACAAGGTGAAGACATAGAACTAGAAACAGCCATAAACGGGCCAGGCGTGGTGGATCATGCCCGGAATCCCACCCAGGTGTTGTACACTCTGCATTTAAGGCCCACTCAACACCAGCCTTGAATGTCTTAGGAAGACTGTACATTTGATTCTTGAAGCAGTGGGGAGTCATTGTAGGTTCGTTTGCAAGGGCATGACTGAAGTCAAAGCTGTGCTTTCGCTGATGAAGGAAATGTAAATTAGTACCGTCACTATGGAAAATAGTATGAGGATTTCTCAAAAAACCTAGAAATAGAACTACTAGGGAACAGTGGCTCACGCCTGTAATCCCAGCACTTTGGGAGACCAAGGTGGGTGGATCACCTGAGGTCAGGAGTTTGAGACCAGCCAGACCAACATGGTGAAACCCCATCTCTACTTAAAAAATACAAAAAATTAGCCGGGTATGGTGGCGCATGACTGTAATTCCAGCTACTTGGGAGGCTGAGGCAGAAAAATCGCTTGAACCAGGAGGTGGAGGTTGCAGTGAGCTGAGATCATGCCGTTAAACACCAGCCTGGGTGACAGAGCAAGACTCCATCTCAAAAAAATAAAAAAAGAAAAAAAAAGACATAGCCATAAACAGAAAAAAGAAAGTAGCCATTTCACAGGTGGGAATCTGAGACACAAAGGGTTTGAATGACCTGCCTACAGTCAGCCTGCTCAAAGACGGCAGGAAGGGGCCGCAGACCCCATGTGTGGGGAAGCCTGAACACAGGACCTCGCTCCTGCACGGTTTCAGGGACCTGTTTCTGGGCACACCTACACATGCCCACACACACACATCCCACCTAATTGTCCCAATCGTTCCCAGCGTGGGCCAGAAACAGCTCCTGTGTCTGGCACGTGCCCTTCTCCGGAAGACCCAGATCCTCATCCTGGACGAGGCTACGGCCGCCGTGGATCCGGGCACGGAGCTGCAGATGCAGGCCACGCTCGGGAGCTGGTTTGCACAGTGCACTGTGCTGCTCATCGCGCACCGCCTGCGCTCCGTGATGGACTGTGCCCGGTAAGGCCCCCGCCCCGGCCGGCCCTCATTGCAGCCCTGCAGCGGTGGGGGAAGTGAGCGGAGGCAGTCCCGGTTAGAGCTGGAAGGGCCCTGAATGGGGCCAGAGTGGGAGCGATGCCCGGGAACACATGCCAAGCGGGAAGGCTGCCCAAGGACATGCGCCCAGCACACGCCTCCAACCCAGCTGTGAGGGCCAGGGAGCTGCACGGAAAGCAGGACTTCTATGGAGAAAACCTCAGTGCAGACACACTGGGCTCTCACAGCTGCCGAGAGCCTGGGCTGGTGTCCAAAGAGCCTCTTTGTCTCCCTCTCCCTCACAGGGTTCTGGTCATGGACAAGGGGCAGGTGGCAGAGAGCGGCAGTCCGGCCCAGCTGCTGGCCCAGAAGGGCCTGTTTTACAGGCTGGCCCAGGAGTCAGGCCTGGTCTGACCCAAGACCCTCACCTGTACCCCCGTCGGGCCAGCCCGCAGAGCCTGCAGTGCTGGAGATGAAGTGACCCGGGGTCATTGATAGCTCCACGCGACGTTCAGTCCAGACCCGTGTTTGCTCTCTGGGAGGAAATGGCAGAGAAAGTGGCGGATTATCACAGAGCATCAGAGCCGGAAGGACCCAGCAATACGCAGGTCTGCCCGGGCAGGGCCCATCTCGCCCTGTCCACCCTGCAGCCCATGTCAACAGTGACTCTCAGCCCCGCTGTACCCTGGACTCACGTCGGGGACTCAAGCACATGCCCAGGCTCCCCGCTAGACCCTTAACTCAGGATCTCTGGGAGGGGGGACTGCCATGCTGTGTGTACTTTTTAGAAATTAACACTTTTATTTTGGGATAATCCCAGACTCACATGCAGTTAAAGAAACAATAATATAGATTCGTGTACTCGCTACCCTGTTTCTCCCAATGGTAACATCTTACAAAACTCTAGTATAGAGCATCACGGCCAGGGCATTGACATTGACACAACAATCTTGCTCGATTTCCCGTTTTACTTGTACTCGTGCGTGTGTGTGTATTTTGTCCCGTGCAGTTTTATCACACATGCAGGCTCGTGAATCCACACTATGGTGAGGATACGGAATAGCCACCACCATTTTCTGATCACACCTCGGCCTCCCAAAGTGCTGGGATTACAGGCATGAGCCACTGTGCCCAGCCTCCTCACACCTGTTTCTGAAAGTGGTCAGAATATTAATACTGGACTCATCAAACCAGCTTCAGGAACCAGAAAAGAGGAACGAAGTCTAAAGTAGCTCAGCTTAAGGCCACA
The DNA here is from genome assembly GCF_043159975.1 of Macaca nemestrina. NCBI lineage: Eukaryota > Metazoa > Chordata > Mammalia > Primates > Cercopithecidae > Macaca > Macaca nemestrina. The sequence goes on along the minus strand of NC_092142.1, from coordinate 16,124,361 downwards.
CATAGATCGCTGGGAAGGGCGGCGTGAGACATCAGATACCTCCCTTGATCCTAACTTTATGCTCGCCAGGGAGTCTCAGCAGCAAGAATAACACAACACATGGATACGTGTTCGTGGAAGCAGAGAAGGCAATCCCCCAGGCTTTCTGAACCTTACTGACATGTGGGGCCAGACAGTGCTGTGCTGTGGGGACGTCCTGCACATCGTAGGACACTCAGCAGCGGCCCTGGCCTCTTCTTCACTAGATGCCAGTAACATCCTCCCTCTACCACCACCAGACTTGTGACAAAGTATCTTCAGACACTGCCATACGTCCCCAGAGGGGTCAAACCACCTGGTTGGGCCGGGCGCAGTGGCTCATGTCTGTAATCCCAGCGCTTTGGGAGGCCGAGGCAGGCGAATCACTTGCGGTCAGGAGTTCCAAATCAGCCTGGTCAACATGGTGAAACCCTGGCTCTACCAAACATACAAAAATTAGCCAGGCGTGGTGGCGGGCACCTATAATCCCAGCTATTCCGGAGGCTGAGGCAGAAGAATCGCCTGAACCCAGGCAGAGAAGGTTGCAATAAGCCGAGATCACACCACTGCACTCCAGCCTGGGTGACAGAGCGAGACTGTCTGTAAAAACCCCAAACAAAAAGACCCACTTGGTTGAAAATCCCTGGTCTAACCTGCCCCGCTGCCATCCATCATCCACAGATACTCGGGCAGTGGCTTTGCCGGTGTCAAGGGTGACGGGACAAGGACGCCACATTTTCTTAAGGACACAGAGCCAGCTCTATCAGGTCATGGGACTTTCTGATGCCCATCCTGACAGAGGGTTTTGTGATGCCCCTTTTGGCATGGAGTAAACTAAATCTAGATCTAACTGCAGCTTCTACCACCTTCAATGTGAGGCAGGGAGTCCGCAGTGTTCACCTGCCCCTAGTCATGCCTGCAGCGCTGTGGCCCCACTACCTATGGCTAGCTCCATTTCACAGGTGAGGAAACTGAGGCTCAAGGGCTTGACATGACTTGCCAAGGTGACCCAGTAAGGACAGAGTGGGGATCTACTTCTGGGTCTAATACCAAAGTCACTGCACAGGGCACCTTTGCCCTTTAGAGAGTGGAAGGGCGGATGCAGCCCGTCTTTTCTCTGCCTGGAGCTGAGCCACCTGACTGCCTTGCAGAGTGACCCCAGGCAGGGGCTGTCACGTGGACATTGGGCAAACTCAGCCTGGGATGACCCAGGGCCACCAGATCCTCTTTCCTAGGCTGCATGCCAGGGAGCAGAGGGTGGGCCACAGGCGGCCGGCACGTGGGAACCAGCACCTGCCAGCCTGCTAATGAGGCTGCTGTCGGGCCCATAGCACGGCAGCCTGGAGACGCGCCAGCAGGGATGCCCAGGCCATTAATACCCCTGCCATGGGCTCCTGCCAGCAGGGCCTGGCTGGTGGGTGGAACACGAATTCCATCCAGCAGGGCTGCGGACCTCCTCTCTGGTCAGTGCCTGCGCCCGGTAGACTCTCTAAAACTCACCACCGTCCATCTCACCACTGCAAACACGTAACTACGTGTACCTGACACTGCTCTAAATGCCCGCCAGCCACACACTCATTCAGTGGACCAGAGGAGGAAGCCGCCTCACTGGGCCCCTTACTGGAACACTTGGATGAGGAAGGTACTACCATCAGGCCCTTTTGACAGATGAGAAAACAGACAGAATGAGTGGTGTCTCTGCCCAAGCAGTCTGGCTTCAGAGCCCATGTCCTCACCATCAGGCTACCTTGCCTCTTTTTCTTAAAATTAAAAAAAAAATAAAATAAAATAAATTTTTTTTTTAAGACAGAATTTCACTCACTCTGTCTCCTAGGCTGGAGTGCAGGGGCACGATCTTGACTCACTGCAACCTCCACCTCCCAGTTCAAGCAATTCTTGTGCCTCAGCCTCCCAAGCAGATGGAATTACAGGCACTTGCCAGCACACCTGGCTAATTTTTGTATTTTTAGTAGAGACAGAATTTCACTATGTTGGTCAGGCTGGTCTCGAACTCCTGACCTCAGGTGATCCGCCGCCTTGGCCTCCCAAAGTGCTGGGATTACAGGGGAGTCACTGCACCCAGCCAATGCATGTTTTCATAAGGTCACTATAGCCACCGGGTTGAGGACACTGTGATTGTGTGTGTGTGTGTCGCTAGGGGCAAAAGCCTGGAGACCACAGTGGAAGCTGTTATAGGGATGCAGGGAGAAGGTGGGGTGGCTGGGACCAGCGGGGTGGCAATGGGAGGATGGGGAGTGGACAGATTCTGGGTGTTGGGCAGAAAACCAAACAAATTTGCTGTAGGATCTGACGGCGGGTATGAGGACGGATGAACAGGTCAACACTGGGAAGCACCAGCCCCCTCCTTAGACCTCTCTGGCCCGCGGGAGCCTTTCCAATGTGGAGAGTTCTACAGTGAGCCCAGGGCCAGCACGTAGTAGGTACAAAACACAGCTTCCTTCCACAGCACTTCCACTCACCTGGATGAGGAGTTATGCCTCCCTCTGCCTCCTCTTCATCAAGGGGATTAAACTTGTACCCAGCCCCGGATTCCACCCGAGCACGCAGCTGTCCCACCCCAAGACACAGGCACAGGTGCATACCACGTGGCGCTCTCGGGGACTGCTTAGGATCTGACCTGGGACTTCAATACTTAGGGTCAGGCTTTCAGATCTAAACATATCCCACATCTACACTAAGATTCCCGCCGGTAGAGCCAACTACTTTTTTGAAATGGAGCCTCAGCTCGCTCCGTCACCCAGGCTGGAGTGCACTGGCATGATTTCAGCTCACTGCAGCCTTTACCTCCCAGGTTTAAGCAATTCTGTCAGCCTCCCCAGTAGCTGGGACTACAGGCATGTGCCACCATGCCCAATTAATTTTTGTGTTTTTAGTAGAGATGGGGTTTCACCATGTTGTTCAGGCTGGCCTTGAACTACTGACCCCACGCAATCCACCCGCCTCAGCCTCCCAAAGTGCTGGGATTACAGGCGTGAGCCACTGCGCCCAGCCTCAACTACTTCTAATTTAACAAAAACTGTTTTTATATGCACGGAATTCCACTAGGTTGCCTAGGCTGGTTTTGAACTCTTGGCCTCAGGTAGGTTGGTTTTGAACTCAACCTCTCAAAGTGCTGGGAGTACAGGCATGAGCCACCGCATCTGGCCAATACTGCTAATTCTAATAGTCACAATGTCACCAGGTTTTCACTGGGCACCTTCACACTCCGTGGTTCCTAATGCAAGCCAGTGACTTCATTCCGACGTGAGCCACCATGCCCGGCCGATACTAACTACTCTAATGGTTATGACCTTACTGGCTTTTCACTAGGCAACTTCATACTCCGCAGTCCCTAACGCAAGCCAACAGTTTCATTGGGACATGAGTCACTGCACCCAGACACTACTACTCATTCGAATGGTCACCACTTCGCCGGCTCTTCTCTGAGCATCTTTGTACACCACAGTCCCTAGGGCAAGCCAACAATTTCAATCAGGGGACAGGAAGGCTTGAGGGAACAATGGCAGTGCTGGAATGTTCCATCTGCTCATGTACTTGGTGCATGGTTTTAAGTGTGGCAGAAATGGTGTGCTCCCCAAATACATACATTCCTTACAGCCCAGACGCACTCAGTTCAAAGTTAGAAACCAAACACTCTACTCCGACTACTCCGCTGTCCAAAACACGGGAATCACATGAGATAGGAAAGGGAGAAATACTTCTCTTCCACAGGCACCCCTCCATTTCCCAGCTCCCGCAGTGGCTGGGTTGGGGCCATGTGACTCGTTTTGGCCAACGGGCTGTGAGTGCGATTGACTGCGTCAGTTCTGGTTTCAGACAGGGAAGAGTGGGTGAGAGTCGTCCACTCTCCCTTCTCCCGCTGTGGGGACCTGGAAGCCAGCCCTTGGGAGGCCATGTGATAAAACCAGGACAGCCTGGATCACTTGTCACAGGGAAGTCAGCTACCCTAGAGAGGCAGCTGACCCTCATCAAGAACTGCATGAGCAAGAAATAAAGCCTTGCGATCATTTCCCAAGATTTTATGGTGAATTTGTTACTGCAGCACAGCCTTGCCTCTCTGGACTAACATAAAGGGATTTTCAGGCCAGGTGCCTGAATCCCAGCACTTTGGGAGGCTCAGACAGGAGAATGCCTTGAGCTCAAGAGTTTAAGAACAACCTGGGTAACATAGCAAGACCCTGTCTCTATAAAAAATTTAAAAACTTAGCTGGGCTTGGTGGCACATGCCTGAGGCCGAGGCAGGAAGACTGCTTGAGCCCAGGAGTTTGAGGCTGCAGTGAGCTAGGACTGTGCCACTGCACACCAGCCTGGGCAACAGATTGAGACCCTGTCTCTAGGGGGGGAAAAAAAAAAGGCAGGGGGAGGGCAGGATTTTCAAGGATCATTCTGGCCACATGTGATTTCTGCCTCGCCTGTGTCTTAGAACTTGACCGAGGCTACAAGTACCACACACATCGCTGCTCACAGGATACGTACGATTAGCCTCATCTTACAGACAAAGCAAGTGAGGCACAGAGGTTGAGTGACTTTCCCAGGGTCACCAGAACAGCGAATGACAAGAGCAGGACTCAAGCCAGGATCTGTCTGACCCCAAAGCCGGGACTCCGTCCACCTTGCGGCTGTCCCGCCTTCCCACTAAACCCCATCCGACTAGTGATGTCCAGGACTTGCCCTTTCTGGCAACAGCTCCCACTAGAGGCAACCTGTCAAAAGGAAAGAACAGAAACAGGAAGAGGCCAGATCCTGACAGTGCAGGAGATGGCTGGAACCCTCGCTGAGGCCCCAAAGGAAAGGGAACTACTGTTTAGAAAGAAAGAAAATATATAGATATATATATTTGTTTTTACTGCAAATGTTCACATTTCCAGTTTAAGTCATTACAAAAGGATCCCCCAAAACTTGGTTTATCTAATGCGAAAGAATGGTATAACTTACAAAAAATAAATATATGTGTTTTCACCTAAAAGAAAGATGCTCTCTGGGTTTGAAGTCGGCGATGTAATTCTTAGCAAGTATGAGTCTGGGGCAGCCGTCAGCTCTGGCTGCTTTCTGGATTTCACTTTGGGCTCCAACGGAGACACATTAAAGAACAGGCTTTAAACGATGCTGCTTCTCCGTTTTCTTCCAGGAATACAGAGACCAAAACGGTCAAGCACAGGGCGAGCTCCTCACTATTTCCTGGGAATGTGACTTCTCAGCCTAACACTTCTCTTCCCAAGAAGTTCAAGTTTTGAGACAGTTTTTCTCCCTGGAACAGTACTTAAAGAAAAAAAAAAATCACTGATATTCAAAGATGGGTTCTTTTTGTGTCCTGGAAGAGCATCAATAACTAAACGTCAAGTTCTCCACAATGCTGCCCCCCCTGGGGGGCTAACCGGATGCCAAGGGAGAGAATTAAAGTCTAAAAAAAAGGAAAAGACTCAAGGGGACGTTTTTTGGTACCTATTGGTAATACTTGGGAGGTACTTCGTGTTCTTTACTTTGAAAGCTTCATAACCATGAGCAGGTACCATGAGAGGGAAAGCAAAGAGGGGTAAGAAAAAAGAAGAAAAGCAATCAACACTGTAAGCAACCAACAGTGCTTCAGGCAAGGCCCCTAACACGTTTTCTGCTAGGACTGGTCAGCAGCTGTCCAGCTGGCTGCTCACTCTCCATCTCTATTTCTAGTCAATGTCAAATTCCCATGAGACCATCTCCTTAATATTTACCCCCCATCAATCATGGTGGGAACAGTAATAATGGCGTTGATTGTTCTTACAATGTTGAGCAAAAGAAAAAAGCAAGGGAAAGCCTGGAGTGGGGGTGAGTGGGGAGGGGAACCCCAGGTGGAACGTTGGCCCTACGAGACAATCCCCTGGCCCTGCAGTTCCAGGTCCAGGTTATCTGTTAGTCCAACCAGGTCCCTTCCAGGAGGACAGGCTTGGGAGCGCAGAGGCTGCCTCTGGCCTGAAGCAAGAACTGGCAGAGCTGGCGCTGGGATGCTGGTTCCCAGCTTCTGAGTGCCTGGAAGACCAGATGTTGGTAAGAGGACCATGCAGGGCCCTGGGACACTGCCAAGGGAAGGCAATGATTTTCTCCAGGCCCCTCAACCTCAAAACTGCAGCCCCAAGGAAATGAAGCATTCCGGATGGACCCAGACAAGGATGTTAGAGGTGATGGGAGCCACAGGCATCTCAAAGACTTGCAGTCCATAGACTTCGGCTGGAGAGATCCGAGGCAGCCGGCTGGATTTGGTCACTAGGATCTTCTATACAACCAATTCCTTCAGAAGTCTGGCTGCCAAAACTCGTCCGCGGGAAGCACCAGGAACACACTTGCATTCCCGGGGGCATGAGGCTGTGTGTGTGTCTCAGGGCACCAGGGGCAAGGGAGAGCATGTTTTGGGCAGCTCGCCTCTCTGTGTCTGTCCCGTGTCTTCACGACCAGTTCCAGGCAGGGGACTGGATGGCGGTGGCTGCTGCTTTGAGTATGTTTTGGTTGTCTGGGTTTGGTTTTGATTTTTTGGTTTCAGTGTGGGAGGCTTGGTTTCCCAGGGGTACTGACTCCTGCCTGGGCGCGGGCATGTAGGCCCTGCAGTTCTGACCAGATAGGCCAGCTGTGCGGCTCACACCAGGCCGGCGTCTCTGGCCATGTTGTAGAAGAGACCTCTCTGCTGCAGGAGGTCCGACGGGGCGCCGTACTCCTGGATCTCTCCTTTGTCCAAGACGATCACCCTGTAGCGGGAGGGGACACAGACATCAGAGGAAGGAGAGGGGTGAGCACCTCATGCCCCTGCGACAAGTGACCTGGGCAAGTTCCTGCTTTGGGTCAGGTCCCTAACACTTTCTGCTAGGACTGGTCAGCAGCCTTCCAGCTGGTTGCTCACCCTCCATCTCTATTTCTAGTCAATGTCAAATTCCCATGAGGCCACTTCCTTAATATCTACCCCACATCAATCATGGTGGGAACCGTATTAACAGTGTTGACTGTTCACATTCACTGTTCCATTACATTCAGAGTAAAATAAAAAGATCTTACCATAGTCTACAATAAGGATTGGCAACATTTTTCTGAAAAAGGCCAGACAGCAAATACTTCAGGCTCTGCAGGCCATATGGTTTCTGTTACAACTATGCATCTCTGCTGTATTTATAGTGTGAAAGCTGCCAGAGACAACAGGAAAATGAACAGATGTGGCTGTGTGCCAATAAAACTTTATTCATAAAAACAGGCCAGGGGCCAGATCTACGGCCTGTGGGCCATAGTTGGCTGACCCCTAATATTTTAGGTCCTGTAAGATTTGACACTGCCCACTTCTGTCCTCATTTCTATGTCCTATATTTCAAAAGCACCAACTCAGTATCTGTCACTTAGTAGGTGGTACTCAGTGAACTAGAAACATCATGTCAGCTGGGTGCAGAGACTCACGCCTATAATCCCAGCACTTTGGAAGGCTGAGGCAGGAGGATCGCTTGGGGCCACAGTGAGCTGTGATCCCAACACTGCACTCCAGCCTGGGCGACAGGGTGAGACGCTATCTCAAAAATAAATAAATAAAATGGAAACTCATGTCACCCCCCTGCTTAAAACTTTCCAATGGCTTTACAGGGCTCTTAGAGTAAGTTCCAAGCTTCTCACCGTGCTTACATGCTGCTCTAAGATCTAGCCCCTGCCCTACGTTTCTGGCCTCATCTCCTACCCCTGTCCCCTCAATTCCAGCCTCTAGGTACAACGGCCTCCTCATGCTAGCCTTCAAATTCATTAAGCACATTCATTCAGTTTTACATTCGGCTGTACCGGCTGCCTAGAATATTCTTCCTTTAGATCAAAGGTTGGCAAACTGTGGCTTGCAGGCCAAATCTGACCCCGCCTGTTTTTATGAATAAAGTTTTACTGGAACACAGCCATGCTCATTCATTTGTGCACTATGACTGCGCTCACAAGGCAACACTGGAGTCAAGTGGCCGAGAGGCCATGTGGCCCGCAAAGCTGAAACTACCCCAGCCCTTAAGAACAAGGTTGCAGATCGCTGTCCCAGATCTTCTCACAGCTGACTCCCTTTCATTGTTCAGGTCTCAGCTAAAATGTCACCTCCTCAGAGGTGACTCAAGCAAAACTCAAAACCCCCAAGATCCTGGCACTACGGCCGCACTGTGACTTCTGTGATCCCCGGCACTGATGCCTGCGGAGGCGGCTTTCTCCACACAAAATGCTAAAATTTCTATTTTATGACTGTGTTGGTATCAATAGAAACAAGGTTGGATTACATTCTTTTTTTTCTTTTTTGAGATGGAGTCTCACTCTGTCGCCCAGGCTGGAGTGCTGTGGCACAATCTCAGCTCACTGCAACCTCTACCTCGCAGGTTCAAGCAATTCTCCTTCCTCAGCATCCCAAGTACCTGGGATTATAGGCACGCACCACCTCACTCGGTTAATTTTTGTATTTTTAATGGTGACAGGGTCTCACCATGTTGGCCAGACTGGTCTCCAACTGTCGACCTCAGGTGATCTGCCCGCCTCGGCCTCCCAAAGTGCTGGGATTACAGGCGTGAGCCATCGCACCTGGCCTGCTTCTTTTTAAAAAATAAAACCTTTTTTGTGGGCCCCAGGCACTGGGCCTGCAGTGCTCAATGTAAACAATGGCCCTGCCTGGCACCTGCTATCCCGTCTCCTCGGCAAGCGTCCTTCCCAGCACTTGCTGCCCTCTGGAATCCTGTTGGTTTGTTGCTCTGTCTATTTCGTCTCCTCTATCTAATAAGCTACTTGGTCCTAGAGGCAGGGACCTTGTCTGATAGCAGCCTACAGAGTCCCCAGTGTCTGGGAACATGGCAGGTGCGCTATGCAGATACAATGACAGAATGAATGACTGGATGATGTCAGAAATACCTGGTACCACTGGGCACAGTGGTTCATGCCTGTAATCCCAGCACTTTGGGAGGCTGAGGCAGGCAGATCGCCTGAGGTCAGGAGTTCAAGACCAGCCTGGCCAACATGCCGAAACCCTGTCACTACTAAAAATACAAAAATTAGACAGGCGTGGTGGCACATGCCTGTAGTCCCAGCTATTCAGGAGGCTGAGGCAGGAGAACTGCTTGAACCCCAGAGGTGGAGGTTGCAGTGAGCCAAGATCGCGCCACTGTACTCCAGCCTGGGAGACGGAGTGAGATTCTGTCTCAAAAAAAAAAAAAAAGAAATACCTGGTACCATCCAGGATGAAGAGAGGATCCACCCACTGGGGCTGTCACTAGGGATAAGGACAGTGTTGAATGAATGAATGAATGAGCCAGTGAGTAAGCCAAACTCTCAAAGCCTAGAGGCCACTGTGCCAGGGGCATCACCTTGTGTAGTCCATGATGGTGTTGAGCCGGTGGGCGATGGTGAGAACGGTACAGTCCTCAAACTGTGTCCGGATGGTGGACTGGATGAGGTCGTCCGTTTCCAGGTCCACAGCTGCTGTGGCCTCATCCAACACAAGGATCTTCGTCTTCCTCAGCAGGGCCCGGGCCAGGCACACAAGCTGGCGCTGCCCAACACTTGATCGAAAGAAAAAGACCAGGAGACAGTGTTAGATCAAACCACCCCTGACTCTGAACCTAGGCCCAGGCTGGGAGATGTGAAAGGAGACACTCGATGTTGCTCGACCAGGAAACCACGTCCACTCCCAACATCTGTGTCTGCAGCAGACATCACTAATCAATCAGAGCACATCTCCTATTCAGCAAGATGTAGGTTCAGAATCATTCTCAAAACAGTGGCTCACACCTACAATCCCAGCACTTTGGGAGGCCGAGGTGGCAGGATAGCCTGAAGCCAGGAATTTGAGACCAGCCTGGGCAACAAAGCAAGACCCCCATCTCTCCTAAAAACAAAAATAAACAAATAAGCTGGGTGTAGTGGCATGCTCCTATAGTCCTAGTTACTCGGGAGACTGAGGCAGGATTGTTCGAGTCCAGAAGTAAGAGGCTGAGATCAATCCACTGTACTCCAGCCTAGGCAAGAAAAAAAAAGTCGGGCACAGGGGCTCACACCTATAATCCCAGCACATTGTGAGGCTAAGGCGGGCGGATCACTTAACACCAGGAGTTCGAGACAGCCTGGCCAATGTGGTGGTACTCCATCTCACTAAAAATGCAAAAATTAACTGGGCGTGGTGGCAGGCACCTGTCATCCCAGCTACTTGAGAGGCAGAGGCAGGACAACTGCTTGAGCGTGGGGGCGGAGGTTGCACCACTGCACTCCAACCTGGGTGACACAGTGAGACTCCCTGTCTCAGGAAAAAAAAAAAAAAAAAGGGCTAATATCCATGCATCCCTATCCACCTGTGGGGCCATGACAGGTGGCTCTGGACTCAGACATGTACCTTGCTTTGGCCAATGGGACACTGGCAAACATAACACCAGCCAAAAGAATACTGTGAGATGCACATGGGTGCTTCCACGCTCTTGTGCCCCTGCCATGGCCATGACATGCCAAACTGGTCTGCTGGAGAATGAGGGATGCGCCGAGTATACCCTTCTTGCCCCACCTGAGGCCAACAGCCAGCTGACCCCCAGACATGCATGTGAGCCCAGCCAAGATCAGCAGAGTCAACCGGCTGACTGCCCTCGTTTGGGAGCAATGATCATTGCTTTATACTCCAATGATCATTGCTTTATGGTTGGTTGTCATGGAGACGGAAAACAGAACCAGAAGCAGGCACTAACAACCACCACCAGAGTGGGACCCCAGAGGTTCCGCTGGTGTGCCAGGCATTAATGCTTTAGTTGCCAGGTCATGGACAGAGCTCCAGGATCCTGGTAGCAGGACCAAGACAGCTGGGGTAGTGCATGGGGACTTGAGGGCTCAGAGCAATGCCAGTGACCAGCTGGTACAGAAGCCTTTCCAGAGCTCAGCAACTGACAGCCACTCTCAACTGCATGGAGCGGGTGGGAAATGTACTGGCCATCCTGGTTATTCTACCTCATGGTACAAAGAGCCTGGATTAAGACCCATTTCACAGATACAGAAACTGAGGCTCCAAGAGGTGAAGGGACAAATGGTTTATCTGCGGCACAACTGGGATTCAAATCCAGGTCTGACACAGACCTGGACAGAATCTTCAAACACCCCTACCGAGGTGGCACCTAGGACACCTTATCTGGTGTCTCCCTGTTCACCCCCGCCTACCTGAGGTTCTCCCCGCCTTCTGCACACTCGTGGTCCAGCTTGTCGGGAAGGGCTGACACGAACCCCTTCAGGTGGGCCAGCTCCAGGGACGTCCAGACTTCTTCGTCCGAATACTGGCTGAACGGGTCCAGGTTCATGCGGAGGGAACCCGAAAACAACACAGGGTCCTGTTCAGAGAGAAGAGAATGGACAGCACGTGATGCCTATGTCACGCTGACATGCATGGAGACGACGTGAGGCCGAAGGACCTCTGGCCAGGACTGCTGAAGGTGGGCTGTCAGAGCTCCTTGGAATCACTATTTCTGCAGACGCTAATAATGGAGAAAAAGGCCAGGCACAGTGGTTCACACCTGTAATCCCAGCACTTTGGGAGGCTGAGGCGAGCGGATCACTTGAGGTCAGGAGTTCGAGACCAGCCTGACCAACAGGGCGAAACCCTGTCTCTACTAAAAATACAAAAATCAGCTGGGCATGGCGGCGCACACCTGCAGTCCCAGCTACTCGGGAGGCTGAGGCAAGAGAATCACTTGAACTTGGGAGATGGAGGTTACAGTGAGCTAAGATCATGCCACTGCACTCCAGCCTGGGTGACAGAGAGAGACTCTGTCTCAAAACAAAAAAAAAATTCCTTAATGAAGGAAAAATTTAAAAAGTCTGGAAAAGCTGAGTTTGGCAGAATAAAAGATTTCCTTTCCATACAACTTCCTAGAGCCTTCAATATGGCAAGTGGGTTGAGAACCTCCCAAAATGAGATACAGCACAGGTGATTCCTAACACAAAGTCCCGTGGATTCTCCCGTCCTCCAACTCCAAAAGAGAATCTTGTAAGAAACATTAGGGAAGATTACACTAAAAGGCAACATATTAAGAAATCCACCTGCAGAGATTGGTCTAGAAAATCCTTATTTCAGCCAGGCATGTTGGCTCATCCCAGCACTATGGGAGGCCGAGGCAGGCAGATCACTTGAGGTCAGGAGATTGAGACCAGCCTAGGTAACACGGTAAAACCCCGTCTCTCCAAAAATACAAAAACTAGCCAGGCATGGTGGTGTGCACCTGTAATCCCAGCTACTTGGGAGGCTGAGGCGGGAGAATCGCTTGAACCCAGGAGGTGGAGGTTGCAGTAAGCTGAGATCATGACACAGAACTGGGTGACACAGTGAGACTCTGTCTCAATTTAAAAAAAAAAAAAAAAAAGAAAATCCTTATTTCTCACCATATACTGCATGTTCTGACTTATAAGTGGGAGCTAAACTCTGGGTATTCATGGATGTAAAGATGGAAATGATAGACACCGGAGCCTCCAAAAGTGGGGACAGATGGAGGAGGGTAATGGTTCAGAAACTCTCTCTCAGGTACTTTATTCAATATTTGGGTGATGAGATCCGCAGAAGCCCAAGCGTCAGCATCATACAATATACCCATGTAACAAGCCTGCAGGTGCACCCCGTGAATCTAAAATTAGAAAGTCTTTGTCTAGCTCGTGGAAGGGTTAGAGATTCTCAGTCTGACTCTGGCAGCAGAGAGAGAAGATGGTGTCTTTTTGGATTTTTCTAGACGCTCTGAAACTACCCCTTGTGGGGACGGGAAGTTGGGGCTGATAGTTAATTCCCACATTGTTAATCGTATGCTAACAGGAAATTCAGGGAAACAGTGGCATAGCCTAACTTCAATGAAAACAACGAAGGCCAGGCACAGTGGCTCACGCCTGTAATCCCAGCACTTTCAGAGGCCAAGGTGGGTGGATCATTGGAGCCCAGGAATTTAAGAGCAGCCTGGGCAACAAGGTGAAACCACATCTCCACAAAAAATACAAAACAAAATGTAGCTGGGTGTGGTGGCGTGTGCCTATAGTCCTAGCTACTGAGGAGGCTGGGATGGGAGAATCGCTTGAGCCTGGGAGACGGAGGTTGCCGTGAGCTGAGATTGCACCAGTGCACTCCAGCCTGGGCAACAGAGCGAGACCCTGTTTCAGAAAAAACAAAACAAAACCAAAAAACGACAAAGTAGGGCCAAATGTATGTTTGCTCCCAAAATATACATACATCACTGTTAGTGCCATCACAGGGCTTGCCAGCCCTGGCTCACCGCCTGGGCCACACGCAGAGCCCACCTGGGGGATGATGGTGATCTTGAAGCGGAGGTCGTGCAGGCCGATCCTGGCGATGTTGATGCCATCGATGATGATCTCTCCTTCGGCAGACTCGTTGATCCGAAATAAGCCCAGCGTCAGGGATGACTTCCCAGCTCCCGTCCGTCCCACGATGCCGACCTGCAGGACAGAAGGGTGCAGGTGTGGTGGGAATGCTGGCATCCGGACTTGTCCCTGCCCCACAGTGCCCTCATCTCGGCCCCACCTCAGGCATCAGTCATCTGGTCGAGCCAACTCCACAGCCCTCTCCCTCGCCTGCTGCCCAGAGACACCCCTTTAAGGGTGTTTCGGTCGAAGGTCAAGAAGGACTCTTCCCTTTGCCAGGCTCCCGAAAGGAATTACTCAGCTTTTTATAAGTTACTAGAGACCTCAAAAGAGATACACAAGAGGCAGAAGGAATTTCCAGCAAAGCCCTATTTGTTTCAACTCAAGTAACTATTAAGTAATAATCAGGCATTTCCTCATTTCCCCACGCTGTTTTCCACATCTCTGATGGTGAGTTTCCCATCATGAGCTGTTGAAATATCTGCAAGATTCAGGCAGACCTTCTGGCCCTTTGCTATGACCTGGTCTCCGTGCATCCTCTTTTTTTTTTTTTTTTTTTTTGAGACGGAGTCTTGCTCTGTCTCCCAGGCTGGAGTGCAATGGCCGGATCTCAGCTCACTGCAAGCTCCGCCTCCCGGGTTTACGCCATTCTCCTGCCTCAGCCTCCCGAGTAGCTGGGACTACAGGCGCTGGCCACCTCGCCCGGCTAGTTTTTTGTATTTTTTAGTAGAGACGGGGTTTTACCGTGTTAGCCAGGATGGTCTCAATCTCCTGACCTTGTGATCCGCCTGTCTCGGCCTCCCAAAGTGCTGGGATTACAGGCTTGAGCCACCGCGCCCGGCCGTGCATCCTCTCTTGAAGGAACTAGGTTCTCTGGCTAATGGTCAATGACTGACGCTCCTGATCTCCAATTCTCCCCTTCCTGCTGGGCTCCTGAGAGGCGGGCTTCCTCTACCCTCCTACAGGGGTGTCACAGAGCAGCATGCGGGCAAAAATTCTCATGACGTGAGATAAGTCATAAAGACTCAATAAGGGCTGGGGTGTGCTGGTTCGTGCCTATAGTCCCAGCACTTTGGGAGGCCGATGCGGGCGGATCACCTGAGGTCAGGAGTTTGAGACCAGCCTGGCCAACATGGTGACACCCCATCTCTACTAAAACTACAAAAACTAGCTGGGCATGGTGGCGGGCACCTGTAGTCCCAGATACTCAGGAGACTGAGGCAGGAGAATCACTTGAACCTGGGCGACGGAGGTTGCAGTGAGCCGAGATAGCACCACTGGACTCCAGCCTGGGTGACAGAGTGAGACCCTGTCTCAAAATAAAACAAAATAAAAAAAAAACAAAGACAGCAAGAACATCACCCACTCTGCTCTTCTCGGTAACTCAGACAGAAATTATCTGCCGGGAACAGAATGTTCTGAGCTTTGTGGGAGTGACGTAAGAACAGTGCAACAAGTCCCTATGTCCAGAGGTGAAAGCAGCCTTCTTCCCCAGCAAACGGCCAGGAATACTCTCAGACCGATTCCAGAGGACAGCCTAACGGTCTCGCTCAGGTCAAGGAACCTCTTCCAAGAAAAGCTCAGAACCAAGAGAAGGCTCCAAAAATCTGACGAGTTCTCACTTCCCTTAAGCCATCCCCTAGAAGGGATGGTGACCCCTTATTCTAGAGATCACAGATTCTGATGTCTTGGAGGGGCCAAGTAGGCACTGAATGGGACAGGGAGGGACTGGGGTGAACCAGGAGGCTCACAGGCTGTCTATAAAGAGCCAGGCCCAATGTTGCCAGATGTTCTCATCTTCCAAAAAAAGCAGAAAATAAATTTTTATATTGTTCCAGATTTTTTAGTATTTGCAACTTATTCAAATTTATTCCAGGCTGGGCGCGGTGGCTCACACCTGTAATACCAGCACTTGGGGAGGCCAAGGCGGGTGGATCACTTGAGGTCAGGAGTTTAAGACCAGCCTGGCCAACGTGGCAAAACCCCATCTCTACTAATAATACAAAAATCAGCCAGGCGTGGTAGCATAGGCCTGTAATCCCAGCTATTCGGGAGGCTGAGGCAGGAGAATCACTTGAACCCGGGAGGCAGAAGTTGCAGTGAGCTAAGATTGGGCCCCCACACTCTGGCCTGGGCAACAGAGTAAGACTCTATCTCAAAAAACAAACAAACAAACAAACAAACATCTTCCAGGGGCCAGGAATGGTGGCTGATTCCTGTAATCCCAGCACTTTGGGAAGCTGAGGCGGGCAGATCGGTCGAGCTCAAGAGTTCCAGACCAGCCTGGGCAACATAGTAAGATCTCCATCTCAACAAAAAAATACAAAACTAGCCAGGCGTAGCGGCACACACCTGCAGTCCCAACTACTCGCAGTCGCCCGACCTGGGAGGCTGTGGTTGCAGTGGGCTGAGATCACACCACCACACTCTAGCCTGGGCGACAGAGCGAGACCCTGTCTCAAAAAAATAAATAAATAAAAAATCTTCCAAAACGTATCTGTGGGGCTCATTTGGTCTTTGGGCTGTCAGTTCACCTAAAAGCCTTCACTTCTACAAGTTGGATGCGCTCTGAACAGCTTTTACTGCCACGCTCCACTCCCATCCCCTGGAAAAGCCATTCAAGCGGAGGTGTGGAGCCGTGAGTGACTGCGGAGACGCCACAGCTTGATTCATCTGCCCGGTGGCACCCTGTGCCCGACTGGGGATGGGTAGAGGAATGGGGCCATGTGTACCCACCTTTTCTCCCCCACTGATGGTGACATTGATGTGCCTGAGAACGAAGTCCAGGTCCTCTCGGTACCGCAGGCAGTAGTTCCGGAATTCCACTCGGCCCACCTGGGGCCAGTTGCTGGGCGGAGCTGTCTCCTGGATTTGCCAAGGTGCCTTTGATCGCAGCAGAGGGAGACAGTAAGGAATTCCCAGTCCATCCTGGAAAGCCGTGACTCCCCTGACCTCCCCTCTCACTCACTCTGCCGCAGGCCTCAGCACTGGGGGGCTGCCCTTCCTGGAACGTTCTTCCCCAAAAGACCCCCTGGCATCCTGTGGATCTCTGGTCGATGCAGAGCGCCCTCCCAGCCCTGTGTCCCTCTGTCCCCTCCCGTGCTGCCTTCTCCTTCAGGGCACTGCCTGTCCCCAGCCCTCTCGGGGCTCGTACGCTTGAGTGCACACTGTCTCCCACGCCCACTGCACCAGCCACTCCATGAGGACAGGCTCTAATTGTTCACTGCTGTATCCCAGGGCTCAGAGTACATAGTAGGTGCTCAATAAATACGAACATAAATAAGAAGAGTGACACAGCTGCTGACGTAGAAAGTGAACCAGTGGTAGAACGCACAGAAACTGAGGGGACATAATCATCGTTCAGTAGGACAGAGACACCCTTCTGTAACGCTGGCATCTCTCTGTGGTACATAATGGCTGACTGGACCACAGCAGTTCATTTTTGTCTGCCAGAATTAACCTGATGTTCATGTTCACCTTTCTCTTAAAATAGCTGAACAACTGACTTCTACAGACATTGCTTTTTTTTTTTTTTTTGAGATGGCGTCTCGTTCTGTCTCCCAGGCTGGAGTGCAATGGCATGATCTCAGCTCACTGCAACCTCTGCCTCCCAGGTTCAAACGATTCTCCTGCTTCAGCCTCCTGAGTAGCTGGGACTACAGGCGCCCGCCACCATTTGGTAGAGACATGGTTTCACCATGTTGGCCAGGCTGGTCTCTTAACTCCCGACCTCAGGTGATCCGCCCACCTCCACCTCCCAAAGTGCTGGGATTACAGGCATGAGCCACCATGCCCAGTCACACACAATGTTCTTAATATGAACATGATAGGTAAACTTTAAAAGAATTTTTCTGATAAAATAGAAATGTTGCCCCCAGATTCTTTTAACGTCAAGGAAATGGATAACAGCTTGTCAGAGACTTCCTATGAAAGAAAGAATTTTTTAGATAGCTATCATTAGGTTGGATAAGGTAATAGATATTTTTCAAAAGAGCAAGTAGAGGTATATCTTATCCGTATCCTTAGGCTGATGTAGCATTTTAAGGTTTAGTCAACAGTGTGACATTTTATACACACACTGGCTCTAGATATTTGAGGAGCACAATACAGAGATTTTAAAAAGTGATTTTGTAAAATCTACACTATGCTCTCTGTTTCTGTTAAGTAAATGTTTGTGATTTGCTCCTCACACTGCAGTGAGTAAAAAAGAAACAAGAGGGAGGCCGAGGCGGGCGGATCACGAGGTCAGGAGATCGAGACCATCCTGGCTAACTCGGTGAAACCCCGTCTCTACTAAAAATACAAAAAATTAGCCGGGCGTAGTGGCGGGCGCCTGTAGTCCCAGCTGCTCAGGAGGCTGAGGCAGGAGAAAGGCAGGAACCCGGGAGGCGGAGCTTACAGTGAGCCGAGATCGCGCCACTGCACTCCAGCCTGGGCGACAGAGCGGGACTCCGTCTCAAAAAAAAAAAGAAACAAGAACACAATAACATAAATATTGATGTTATGTTTCAATGTTGGGTAAATTTTTTTAGATGCCAATAAAACTTACTTTTTGATAAATTTTTTTTTTTAAATAAATATTTATAAACAAACAGAGTCAATAAAATGAGTGGTCTTCTCCAGACAGGTATGAGAATGACAGTGAGTGACCCTGGCTGCCCCCACCGGCAGGAAGGCAAGGATAAAAGCAGCAGCTGTATCACAGTGCCTCATCCAGTCCTCACAGCAATCCCATGTGGGGGATCCTTTTACTATCCCCAGTTTACACACAAGAAGACTGAGGCACAGAGAGGGGCGGTGACTTGCCCAGGGACACACCACCCTCCTTCTGAAAAGTAGTTCAGTTCAGCATTTCCTGCGGCCCACGGCGGGATGTGGCCTGGGCCCGGTTCAGTGGTTTTAGCCTCAGGGTGTGCACATTCCTCCAGGGCACACACAGGTGCTGAACCAGGCTGCAGAGCATATGGCCAAGCTCAGGGGCACAGCAGAGAGCACATCACAAGAAAACGCCGGGTACCTGTTAGGCACGACACGCAGCCCTTTTGTGGATGTGCTATAAAATAACGGCGTGGCCAGGCGCGGTGGCTCACACCTGTAATCCCAGCACTTAGGGAGGCCGAGGCGGGCAGATCACTTGAGGTCAGGGGTTTGAGACCAGCCTGACCAACACGGTGAAACCCTGGCTCTACTAAAAATACACAAATTAGCTGGGCCTGATGGGTGGGAGCCTGTAATCTCAGCTACTTGGGAGGCTGAGGCAGGAGGATAACTAGAACCTGGGAGGCAGAGGTTGCAGTGGGCCAAAGTGCTGGGATTACAGGCCTGAGCCACTGCGCGCGGCCAAAAAGTAAGTGTTACTGAGCACTTTCAGTGCAACTAATGCAAGTTGCTCTGCTCAGCACTTGAGACCCATGATCTCATCTGGGCCTCACAGCAGCCCTTAGAGGCAGTGACTATTATTAAACGCGGATGCAAAGGTGCCTCATGGTTAAAGAAAAGGTGTCACAGGATAACAGGTAGATCTCACTTATGTTAAAAGAAAAAGAAACAAGCAAACAAACGTGTGGGGGTATGTGGGAATCCACACCGGAAAGTTCTGGGGGAAATGCACCTGAATGCTAATGGAGCCTTTCTCTGGGAAGGAGAGGAACCGGGCAAACAGGAACAAACTTTCTTTCTTTCTTTTTTTTTTTTTTAAGACAGAGTTTTGCTCCTTTTGCCCAGGCTGGAGTGCAATGGCGTGATCTCAGCTCACTGCAACCTCTGCCTCCCGGGTCCCAGTTCAAACAATTCTCCTGCCTCAGCCTGCTGAGTAGCTGGGATTACAGGCATGTGCCACCACACCCAGAAAATTTATTTATTTATATTTAGTAGAGACAGGGTTTCACCATGTTGGCCAGGCTGGTCTCGAACTCCTGACCTTGTGATCCGCCCGCCTCGGCCTCCCAAAGTGCTAGGATTACAGGCATGAGCCACCATGCCTGGCAACAGGAACCAACTTTCATTCTCTGCCATAAACTTATTTTTTGGGGTTTTTTTTTTTTGAGACAGTCTTGCTCTGTCACCCAGGCTGGAGTGTAGTGATATGACCTCAGCTCACTGCAACCTCCACCTCCTGGGTTCCAGCGATCCTCCCACCTCAGCCTCCCAAGTAGCTGGGATTACAGGCACCCACCACCATGCCCGGCTAATTTTTGTATTTTTAGTACAGACGGGATTCACCATGTTGGCCAGACTGGTCTCGAACTCCTGGCTTCAAGTGACCAACCCACCTTGGCCTCTCAGAGTGCTGGGATTACAGGTGTGGGCCACTGTGTCCAGCCCTGTATTGATTTTTTCTTTTTTAAAATAACAAGCATATCTCTATTTTATAATTTATGTACATAATTGAAGGGGAGATACTATAACAACACAGTGAGGGGAATGGAGAGAAGTATGTGGAGCTTTCTATCTGTATATAAAAATACATGTAAATACAGAATAGTGGTAGGACTAATGAGGACGATTACTTTCTCCTGGGTTTGTCAAACACACTCCTTCGAAAAATATAAAACTCAGTCAAAAGTAAAATGCTTTTGAAAACTGAACTCAGGCCGAGCGTGGTGGCTGACACCTGTGATCCCAGCACTTTGGGAGGCTGAGGCAGGTGGATCACGAGGTCAAGAGTCCGACACCAGCCGGGCCAAAAGGGTGAAATCCCGTCTCTACTAAAAATACAAAAATTGCCTGTAATCCCAGCTACTCAGGAGGCTGAGAATCGCTTGAACCCAGGAGGTGGAGGTTGCAGTGAGCTGAGATCATGCCACTGCACTCCAGCCTAGAGTCAGACTCAGTATCGAACAAACAAAAAAACAAAACTGAATTCAGTCAAACTGCATGCTTTAACTAGGTGAATTGTGCGGCATATGAAATTCACATATCAATGAGGCTATTATAAAAACTAATGAAATAAGTTAGCTGGGCGGGATGGCAGGTGCTTGTAATCCCAGGTACTTGGGAGGCTGAGGCAGGAGAATCACTTGAACCCAGGAGGTGGAGGTTGCAGTGAGCCAAGATTGTGCCACTGCATTCCAGCCTGGGCAAAAAAAGCAAAATTCCATATTAAAAAAAAAAAGCCAAACCAAACCTAAATGAAATGCCCTGTAAATGAATTATATAAATTCAGTGTCAAGTTGGAAGCTGCCGGTGTAATGCACCCTTGGTTCCTCACGGGGACACTCACGCCATTCTTACAATGCTCACCCGTGACACGGGACGGGTTCACCCAGTTAGAATGTTAAAGGAGTGGGTTGAGGTCACCTCTGTGAATTCCTCAGGAGAACAGACCTTGCAGAGGCCTTGGTCTCACTCCCAAGGGGCATCTCCTCAGGAGGCAGTGTAGCATGACCCCCATGGCACTGGACAGGGTCTCCGAGAAGGCACAGGCTCAATGCCTAGGTCTGCCATTTACCAGCCATGTGATCTTGGGCAAATAACTTCACCTTTTTGTCTCAGTTTCCTCACCTGTAAAATTGGGGTAATAACAGCACCTAAATCATAGGGCTGGGCCAAGCATGGTGGCTCTCGCTTGTAATCCCAGCACTTTGGGAGGCCAAGGCAGGAAGATCACTCGAGCTCAGGAGATCGAGACCGGTCTGGGCAACATGGCAAAACCCCATCTCTACTAAAAATACAAACATCAGCGGGCGTGATGGCATGCGCCTGTGGTACCAGACACTCAGGAGGAGAATCACTTGAGCCTGGGAGGCAGCGAGTGAGATCGCGCCACACTCTAACCTGGGCAAGCATGAGACCGTTTCTCAGAAATCAATCATAGGGCAGGATAAAGATTGAGCGTATTACTCTGTGTTAAACATTTAGGTCTGGCTCTGACATTCTACAAGGCACTACGTGTGTCCCTGTTATCATTACTGGTGGGGGTGGGGGTGTCGCCAGGCATTACTGTGATTATCACTGCTGTTCCTACTCGTGCTGGTGCTCAGGGCCTAAGAACGCAGTTATTAAGTGCAACGCGACATCAAAGACTGGAAGCACAGGTCCTGGTCCCAGCTGTTCTACCAAGCCATGTGGGACCTTGGATCAGCCATCGTGCCTCCCCAGGTTCCCTGTTTCTCCATCTATAAAAAGGGGGCTGTGGTTAAATAACTGCAGGGTTTTCCAAACTTTGGTCAGTTCTCGGCTACATCATTTGTGTAGTATGCATCGACTCATTCTCTTGTTGTTTTAATATGCTTAATCAAGTCACTTAGGCTTCATTTCTCAACTTACTTAAGAGGAACATTTATTACAATCACAAATGGTAAAGTAGTAGTATTTTCCGTAACAGGAGTCCCCCATACAAATACACAATAGGGCAGGTGCAGTGGCTCAAGCCTATAATCCCAGCACTTTGGGAGGCTGAGGCAGGTGGATATTCTGAGGTCAAGAGTTTGAGACCAGCCTGGCCAACTTAGTGAAACGCCATCTCTACTAAAAATACAAAAATTAGCCAGGCATGATGGCAGGCACCTGTAATCCCAGCTATTCCAGAGGATGAGGCAGGAGAATTACTTGAACCTGGGAGGCGGAGGTTGCAGTAAGCCGAGATCACACCTCTGTACTCCAGCCTGGGCAACAGTGAGACTCCATCTCACAT
Source organism: Macaca nemestrina (assembly GCF_043159975.1). Lineage (NCBI taxonomy): Eukaryota > Metazoa > Chordata > Mammalia > Primates > Cercopithecidae > Macaca > Macaca nemestrina. Next base: position 16,102,346 of record NC_092142.1, on the reverse strand, counting down.
ACAAAAAAACCAAATACATAACAAACAACAGAAGGTTATTTTTGATAGAGGCCGTCCTGTTGAGGCTCTAAGTGCAAAGGCTGCTGTTTATCTATTGAAGGGAGATCATCTCAATTGCTAAGGTGTTAAAGACCTGCCAGCACCAGACCAAGACTTTCTCGGTGATACTGTTCCAAGTTATGAACAAGAACTAGAGGGGGACCTTCTTCACAATGTGAATGCCTTCTGAATGCCCTGATAGCATCCCACGGTCTCGTACATGGATACCCCAAATCTTGGGGAAAGCCAGTAAATTATTTTCACCCTAACACTGAGCTCTAAGTAAGTGCTGCAAACAGACTGGACAAGCCTAAGACGCACCTCTACCTGGTGGGGTATCCAGCTCACTCCCCTGCTCAGAGGCAGAGGTGCACAGGACAGGGCTCAGAGATCTCCTTGGGGTAAAGCTACACCAAAGACCTACAGGTCCGGCCAGGGGCCCTTGCCTACCTCCTTCTCGGTCTCTGAATACTCCTTGAGTCTCTCCACGGCCACGATGTTGGTTTCCATCTCAGATGACATCCGAACCAGCCAATTCAAGTACGTGGTGACCTGCGAGTGGAAGAGTCACGCGGCATTTCTAGAGTGAGCAGGCATATTTTTCTTTTCTTTTTCCACTGAGATAACAGGAAACAAATTATTTTCAACAAGAATGAATTATCGGAGGCCGAGGCGGGCAGATCATCTGAGGTCAGAGGTTTGAGACCAGCCTGGCCAACATGGTGAAACCCCATCAGTTGCTACTAAAAATACAAAAATTAGCCAGCCGTGGTGACACACGCCTGTAACCCCAGCTATTTGGGGAGGCTGAGGCAGGAGAGTCACTCGAACCCAGGAGGCAGAGGTTGCAGTGAGCCATGATCATGCCACTGCATTCCAGCCTGGGCAACAGAGTAAGACTCTGTCTCCAAAAAAAAAAAAAAAAAGTTATAAATTATGAAACAGGTAAGAAAGGTACAGAAATTAACAAACCCAGCTATAGCCATCACCGAGGCCTGCCACATTGCTATCTCCTAAGCACATATACCATGTTTCCAAAATAACTCATGGGTCACAAAAGTAATAAGAAACTGGAAAATATTTTTAACCAGGTGACAATATGAAAACACAATGTATCACCATTTGTGAGATGCAGCTAAAGCAGTTCTTAAAGGGAAATTCATAGTTTTAAAAGCATTCCCCTCGTAGCTGGAAGTATCCTCTTGGGCCACCAAGGAATCTCTGTGACTAATGGGGGAAATACTGGATTCATGTCAAATCCCTCTCCTGCTCTAGTTGGTCACCAGGCGCTCTACCCACTCCTGAAACTCCATGCCTCTCACGTTCCTCTCCCCCATTGCTGTTGCAGTTGGAATCCAAAGAAAAGGACAACTGGCTCCCCCATTAACAGACTTTAATAATCCAGTTACGAGCATCCTCTCTTACCTGCAATGAGTAAGACACTGAGAGGCCCACCAAGCCAGCGCTAAGGCTGTGCCTAGAGATCACCGCGAACAGGGCAGCAAACAGAACGATGCAGTTGCCCACACACTCCAACCGCACGGCCAGCCACCTGCACCAGGACACACAGGCAGACAAACAGGCGTGGAGTCAGCTTTACAGAGACTCGGCTTACAGCTCTTGGGGGCAGAAGGGGATTCTTTGCTAACTCAAGTAACTCCGCAACAGTTCCAGAGAGCCCATCCTGACACTGCTTTTTCAAAACACGCACAATGGGCGCAGAGGAGGGAGGGCCGAAAGCGCACAATATGCCAGTAAACACTCATGAATCTGGCAAACCCATGGATTAAAACACAGCTCTACAGAGGCAATCTTCCCTGGAATCTGAAGCTTGCCTTTTTATTTTATTTTTTTATTTTTTTGAGACGGAGTCTCACGCTGTTGCCCAGGCTGGAGTGCAGTGGCGCGATCTCGGCTCACTGCAAGCTCCGCCTCCCGGGTTCCCGCCATTCTCCTGCCTCAGCCTCCTGAGTAGCTGGGACTACAGGCGCCCGCCACCGCGCCCGGCTAATTTTTTTGTATTTTTAGTAGAGACGGGGTTTCACTGTGGTCTCGATCTCCTGACCTTGTGATCCGCCCGCCTCGGCCTCCCAAAGTGCTGGGATTACAGGCTTGAGCCACCGCGCCCGGCCTTGCCTTTTTAAAAACCAACCTTTTTCTCATTGAAGTCTTTAAAACATATATATATAAGCCGGGCGCAGTGGCTAACGCCTGTAATCATCTCTCTCTCTCTCTCTCTTTCTCTGTGTGTGTGTGTATATATATATGTATATGTATATACAGTGTATATACAGTGTATATATATATACACACACATATACACATATATACACACACACACATATAATGCATTAACAACAACAACAAAAAAGACGTCCTGGAAATTCCTAAATACTAAGAAGACATCAACTATAAGAGACACCAGTGATTTAAAAATAACCATCATTATTTCTCAGCCTTTTGGCTAAAAACAAGTAGAAAATAACAGTCTCTTGCTACGAGACAGATCTGAGAGGGCGGTGGGTAACGAGCACGAGTAAACATCACTGTAACGTTCCCAAACCCAGACTCTTCTTCATTTCAAAATGTGAAAATACACTATTTTATCCTTTAAAATAGACACGGAAATCTTGTTTTCTGTCGTTTTGTTTTTTTTGAGATGGGGTCTTGCTCTGTCATCCAGGCTGGACTGTGGATGACATGATCACAGCTCATTGCAGCCTCAACCTTCCAGGTTCAAGTGATCCCCCTGCCTCAGCCTGAGTAGCTGGGACTACAGGCCCACGCCACCACACCTGGCTTTTTTTTTTGTTTTTTTCTTTTTTTTCAGGGACAGGGTCTCCCTATAGCGCCCAGGCTGGTCTCAAACTCTTGGTCTCAAGCGACCCTCCTACCTTGGCCACCCAAAGTGCTGGGATTACAGATGTGAACACTGTGCCCGGTCATCTTATTTGTTTAAAGCTAGGTTACGTATGGTATCACGTAGCATCAGAACTATTTTATTTTACTTTTCATTTTATTCTTCTCTTCTCTCCTGTGCTATTCTATTATTTTTTGAGATGGAGTTTTGCTCTTGTTGCCCAGGCTGGAGTGCAATGGCACAGACTTGGCTCACCGAAACCTCTGCCTCCTGGGTTCAAGTGATTCTTCTGCCTCTGCCTCCCAAGTAGTTGGGACTACAGGCACCCACCACCATGCCCAGCTAATTTTTTTGTATTTTTAATATAGACGGAGTTTTACCATGTTGACCAGGCTCATCTCGAACTCCTGACTTCAGGTGATCCACCCGCCTTGGCCTCCCAAAGTGCTGGGATTACAGACGTGAGCCACCGCGCCTGGCCACCTTATTTGTTTAAAGCTAGGCTTCGTATGATATCATATAGCACTGTAACTATTACTTTAATGTTCTAATATAAAGCATTCTAGGAAGATGGGGTGTTGATCTTTTCTCCACTGCAGCCGTTATGAACCACGTGATTGATCCTTACTACTCCGGCAGACACAGCCAGATTGTGACAAACTCCCTAAAAATTCTGCAAGGGAAGTCAAGGTCTCTAGTCATTCAGGGTTGGCGCACCCAGGTTTATACTTGGGATGAGAGGGTGTAAGATGGGCTAATGGCTGTGGGACACCTCTGGGGTGTGGTCACTTTGTCAGCAAAGTCTATCAGGATGCAAATGGGTGAGAGAGATGCTATTTTAGGGGTAAGTCAGACACTTCTCTAAATTCAGCAAATAATTAGCAAACTTCTGCCTCTTTTGGATTGATGCTATTATCTGTGATCCGCAAGCTGTCAATCTCCCACCCCCATCTCCTTTTTTTTGTTTTTCCAGAGACAGGATCTCATTCTGTCGCCCAGGCTGGAGTGCAGTGGTGCAATCATAGCTCAATGCATCTTTGAACTCCTGGGCTCAAACGATCCTCCAGCCTCAGCCTCTCAAGAAGCTAGGACTACAGGCACACACCACCATGACAGGCTACTTTTTTTTTTTTGAGACTGAGTCTCGCTCTGTCGCCCAGGCTGGAGTGCGGTGGCCAGATCTCAGTTCACTGCAAGCTCTGCCTCCCGGGTTTATGCCATTCTCCTGCCTCAGCTGCCCGAGTAACTGGGACTACAGGCGCCCACCACCTCGCCGGGCTAGTTTTTTGTATTTTTTAGTAGAGACGGAGTTTCACTGGGTTAGCCAGGATGGTCTCCATCTCCTGACCTTGCGATCCACCCGTCTCGGCCTCCCAAAGTGCTGGGATTTCAGGCTTGAGCCACTGCGCCCGGCCCTTTTTTTTTTTTTTTTTTTTTTTTAAGAGAGATGAGGGTCTTGCTATGTTGCCCAGGCTGGCCTGGAATCTCTGGCCTTAAGGGATCCTCCTGCCTCCGCCTCCCAAAGTACTGAGATTATAGGCGTGAGCCATGACATCTGGCCCACAAGATGACAATCTCATATGGTTCAGTTTAGTATTAGTAAATTGCTTCTGACACACTTCACCCAGGGGTGCATGACCACCCCCAGACAGGAACAGCAGCATGAAGATTCTCAATAGCAGAGTCTGTCGCTGACAGTCTTGCGTCACTAGGACGACAATTAATGGGAAGCACCTGCAGGGCTTTCTGACTCCAGAACAACTGTGTCCCTGCATTTAAATGCCCCAGGCACTGCATGTCTACAGTGCTGCTCTCTACCCTTAATGATTCATCAGTCCTCTGCGCTCATCAAGGCCTCTCCACCCTTTCTGCAAAGGCCCAGGTTTGGCTTTGTACCCAGCTGAAGATACAAGGAAGAGATCTAGGCAAAGGCAAAAGGTGCTAAGGCGGCCTCCTCCGCCTCCTCCTGTGGGCCCACCATGCCCACCTGTTGGCCACGATGCTAGGGTAATAGGCCTTCTGGTTCTCGTCCACCTTCAGGTCACTCTGGTGAATGAAGCGCTCCTGCTCCTCGAAGGCTCGAATGACACTGACCCCCAGCAAGGTCTCGTTGAAATGGGAATAGACCGGGGAGCGGCTGACGGACTCGAGGCGCTTCAGCTGCCGGGAGGAGGCCACGTAGAACCTCTGGAGTAGAGAACAGATGCGGGGAGTTGATGAAGGTTCCCTCATCCCATGCTCCCAGGGCACGGCTGTGCTGGACAACGTCTAGACATCACCGAAGCCTCCAGGAAGCAAAATGTTAGAGCCGGGCTGCTCTCACAGGGGTGCCCATGCACCTGGTGAAGCACAGGGATAGCACCAATGACAAGGATGGTGACGATTAATAGCTCATGCTTATACAAAGACTACTGCTCCAGGCATAGTTCTAAGCATTTTTACAAACATCAGTTCATTCAATCCTCACAAAAAACCTATGAGGTGCTCATTCCTATATATGATGAGTAAACTAAGGCACAAAGAAGCTCGTTAATCTCCTCCCCAAGGTGACGTGGCTAGCAAGGGGCAGAGCTGGGATTCAAACCCAGGACATCTGGACTGCAAAGGGCTAACCTCTACCCTGTACTGCCTCTCTGAAGCCTTCCACCTCTAGGGCTTTCTAGAACCAGCAGTGTGGTTTTGGGGATAGGCTTTGAGGTCAACGAGACCTCAGTTCAAATCCTGACTCAACTACTGACTGGCAATATAAACACGGCTAACACTTTATTTCTCTAAGCCTCAGTTTCCTCATCTGTAAAATGGGAACAACAAGGCTTGCTTGGCCAGGTGTGGTGGCTTATGCTTGTAATACCCACACTTCAGGAGGCAGAGGCGGGACATCACTTGAGGTCAGGAGTTTGAGATCAGCCCAGGCACATGGCAAAACGCCATCTCTACAAAAACAAAAAATTATTAAAAAAAAAAAACCCCACAAGGCTTGCTTCACAGGGTCATTGTGAGGGTGACATGTAAGAATTACAGTCTTACATGTGATGTATATTTGCGTGGCTACATTATTTCATAAATCATCTAGATATACATGATGTCACTAAGCACAGTGCCTGGTAATATTAGGTTGAACCATAAGAAATGGCTGTTTCTATAGATAAGAAATGAATATTAGCAATTTCATATAGTTTGACCTAACAGTAAGCACTCAGTTAGCTGTTGACTACGGTTAAGTGACAGAATTCCACCTGTTGATCACATCCCCTCAGGGGTGACTGTGTCCCTGCAATGGCCGGTTCTGGGACACTCAGCCCAGCTGAGATGCCCATGAAGATGGGGTCAATCTTGTCACCCTCCTCCTTCGATGGCCTCCCAGTGCTCTTAGAGTTGCCAACCACGCTTCCCTCAACTCATCTTGTCCTGTAACTCTCCCCTTCCTTTCCTGTACACAGGCCGCCTGTCCCTACCACCATTCCTGTCCCATCCAGGCCATTCCTCATCACCCAGCAGATGGTAGCACAAATGTCACTTCCTAGGGAAGCCCTTCCCATCCTCCAACATGAGCACCATCTCCGGGCTTCAGTGTCCCAGCTCCTGGGCTACGATGATACGTTTCACAAGCAGCTCCACCCACCCTCGCCGGGAGATGCCTCATCTGCTCTGCCTGCCCCAACCTGGGCATTTAGCCAGTGCCAGGCACCAAGAGCCGCCCGCTAAGTCTCGTTAGATTCAGAACAAAAGCCAGCCACCCTCTGGAAGCTTTGTGGAGCTGTGGATCAGAGGCTGCACCAGCCATTTGAGGACACCGCACTCTCCTAGACTAGGTTTTCTCATCTATGCAAAAGGAACTGGTGAGCTCAGGGTTCCCGATTCCAAAAGGTGCCTACAATTGCTTCTTGACAGCAGAGCTGGGAAAACTAATACGGGGTTGCTAGGAACTCAGCCTCCCTGCGTCCTGCCCTGCGCCAGGTGTACTGGGCTGCTTTGGGGCAGAGTCCAACAGACAGCATCAACAGCAGCAGGTGGCTTTTACAAGGCCTCTGTGGTTGGCAGCTTCTTTCTGGGTGGCGGCACAGGCATTAATTGGAACCACAGATGGAGAGCCTCCTGAGGCCCTAGAAGCTCTGTAAGTGAACCCAGGCACCACACAACCCCACGCAGTCTCAGAATAGCTGTTCCGCCAATTCCTGGAATGTGGATCAGATATAATTTCTTCTCCAGCTGTTCCCACCGCCTCCCATGAAATCCAGACCCCTCTGCGCGGCTGAAGGCCCAGGTGGTTCTGCCCCATCTTACCCTGGACCACATCTCCTTCCTCTCTCATTGGCTTGCCTTCTGAACAGTCCAGATGTAAATCGCTCTGAAGGGTGTTACCTGTTCAATTTCCTTCACTTGCCGCTGCCTCTGAACCTTATTTACTGGAAAAATCTAACCTGAGATGAATATTTGTTCAGGAATGATCTGATAATTTTTTTAGTTTTTAAGACAGAGTCTTGCTGTGTCACCCAGGCTGGAGTGCAGTGGCATAATCTCGGCTCATTGCAACCTCTGCCTCCCAGGTTCAAGCAATTCTCCTGCCTCAGCCTCCTGAGTAGCTGGGATTGCAGGCGCCCACCACCGCACCTGGCTAATTTTTGTATTTTTAGCAGAGACGGAGTTTCACCATGTTGGCCAGGCTGGTCTCAAACTCCTGACCTCAGGTGATCCACCCGCCCCGCCGATCTCATGTTTTTTTGAGACAACTTGCTCTGTCACCAAGGCTGAAGTGCAGTGGCACAATGTCACCTCACTGCAACCTTCACCTCCCAGGCTCAAGTGACCCTTCCACCTCAGCCTCTCAAGTAGGTGGGACTACAGGTGCATGCCGCCACACCCAGCTAATTTTTATATTTTCGGTAGAGATCAGGTATTCCCATTTTGCTCAGGCTGGTCTCGAACTCCTGCGCCCAAGCGATCCTCCCGCCTCGGCCTCCCAAAGTGCTGAGATGACAGGCATAAGCCACCTCACCCGACCAAACTTCATGTAAATGAAATCTCAAAGTACCTACTCTTTTGCGTCTGGCTTCTTTTGATCACTGTAATTATCTGTGAGATAAATCCAAATTGTCGTGTATTAGCATTCCATTCCTTTTTACTACTCGGCCATAGATTGTATAATTATATCACAATTTATTTCTCCACAGTCCTGTTAACGGACATTTGAGCTGTTTCCAGTTTGGGCCGATTATGAATCAAGATGCTGAGAATATTCTAAGCACTGCCTTTGCTTTTTTTTTTTCCCCCATATACACTGAAGAATGAGACTGCCTGGTGAGAGGATAAATGTACGTTTAGCCAAAAGCCATTAAAAAATTTACTATCCTATAATCTTGACCCTTAAAAAGAGGATGTTTTCATGTATCCACCTCCCTTCCAGTCCTGCCCACACACATTACACATTTTATCTCAGTGATGACAGCGCACATACAACTTGGTCCTTTGCTGAAATCATTTCCTTTGTTGTTGAAAAATAAAATCCTTGGTGTTCCAACAGCTGTGTCTTCTAATTATCCCTGCTCAAAGCCACATTGTTCCACTGCGTACCCCTGCTCAAAGCCACATCGCTCCACGGTGTCCCCAAGGTCCTGCTATTGGCAGACATTTAAGTTGCCCTCAACATTGCATTTGGCCTGTTTTGGAGTCTTCTTTTTGAGTCTTTCAGGAAATTTTCCAGCTGGCGTATGAACATAGATAACATTTTTAGTAAATGCAAAAAAAAAAAAAAAAAGCTGGCACCAATTTCAAGGGGATATAATGAGACTCCGGGAACCGGACCTACTCTCTGATTCCATCACTGTTTGTTCTCATCAATCATTGGGCCACAGTGTAGTGGTGCGCAGGGGCCGGCTGACTGAACCAAGGCCCCCTGGATGCCACCTGAACAGCTGTGCAGCATGATTTGAAATATGCCATACCTCATGGTTTCTTACTCTTGTTTTGCTTTGCAGCTGGAATGCTCCCATCTAAACAACCCATCCCTACTGGCAACCGTGCTGCAGTTAATCTTTTAGGGGTAAGTAACGGCACAGTTTGGGAACTGGAGAGACTTGAGGTTGCACTCTCAGCTCTCCTACTTAGCAAGATGTTCCACCTGTCAATTGAAAACATGATCTATCCTGCGATATGCTAAGAAACCACATGTGTTTAAAGAACAAAGAACATATAACCGTTTCTGCAGAAGGGATGCAGCAGAGATGACTGACTGCCTACACAATTTCTCCTTCTTTCCCAACAGAAACTTCTTTATTTTTCTGAGAGAGCGTCTCGCTCTGTCACCCAGGCTGGAGTGCAGTGGCGCAATCTTGACTCACTGCAACCTCCGCCTCCCGGGTTCAAGCAATCTCCTGTCTCAGCCTTCCGAGTAGCTGGGATTACAGGCACATGCCATCACACCTGGCTAATTTTTGTATTTTTAGTAGAGACAGGGTTTCATCGTATTGGTCAGGCTGGTCTCAAACTCCTGACTTCAGGTGATCCACCCGCCTCAGCCTCCCAAAGGGCTAGAACTACAGGCGTGAGCCACCACGCCCAGGCCCAACAGAAACTTCTTGTTGGGAAGTGCTATGTGCCCAGCTGAAACATGACACTTCCCAGGGTCCCTTGTGAATACAGCTGGTCCCATGACTAAGTTCTGGACAATTAGATGTACAGGTGTCCCTCTGATCCAAGGTTTCGCTTTCCACGGCTATATGGTTTGGCTGTGTCCCCACCCACATCTCATCCTGAATTATAGTTCCGTTAATCCCCATGTGTCATCGGAGGGACCAGCTGGAGATAACTGAATCATAGGGGCAGTTTCCCCCAACCTGTTCGCATGATAGTGAGTTAGTTCTCACAAGATCTGATGGTTTTATAGGGGAGCTCCCTGACTTCGTGGCGCCCTCATTCTTCTTCCTGACGCCATGTGAAGGAGGACATGTTTGCTTCTCCTTCTGCCATGGCCTCCTCAGCCGTGCGGAACTGTGAGTCAATCGCATCTTTTTCCTCAATAAATTACCCAGTATTGAGTATTTCTTCACAGCAGCATGAGGATAAACTAATACACATGGTTTTGGTTATCCATGGTCAACTGCGATCGAAAAACAGTAAATGAAATGAAATAAATGAAAAATCTCAGAAATAAATAATGTGTAAGTTTTAAATTGTGCACCCTTCTGAGTAGTGTGATGAAATCTCCCCCAGTCCCATCTGGGGTGTGAATCATCCCTTTGTCCAGCGGATCCACGCTGCAGACCCTCCCTGCCAGTTTAGTCACTTAACAGCCATATCCGTTATCAGACTGACTGCCATGGTACTGTGAGGCTTATGTGTAAGTAACCCGAATTTACTCAATGATGCTCCTGGCTGGGCACAGTGGCTCATGCCTGTAATCCCAGCACTCTGGGAGGCTGAGGCGGGCGGATCACTTGGGGTCAGGAGTTTGAGACCAGCTTGGCCAACATGGTGAAACTCCGTCTCTACTAAAAATACAAAAACTAGCTGGGTGTGGCACATGCCTGTAATCCCAGCTACTTGGGAGGCTGAGGCAAGAGAATCGCTTGAACATGGGAGGCTGATGTTGCAGTGAGCCAAGATTCCACCACTGCACTCCAGCCTGGAAGACACAGCTAGACTCTGTCTCAAAAAATAATAATAATAATAATAAAAATAACGCCTCTAAAGTGCAGGAGTAGTGATACTGGCATATTGCTATAACTGTTCTATTTTATTATAAATCACTGCTATTAATCTCTTATTATGCCAAATTTATAAATGAAACTTTATCATAAGTATGTATGTACAGGAAAAAAAACAGTATATGTAGGATTCAATACCATCTGCGGTTTCAGGCATCCATTAGGAGGGGTCTTAGAATGTGTGCCTGCAGAGGAGAATGGCGTGAACCCGGGAGGCGGAGCTTGCAGTGAGCTGAGATCCGGCCACTGCACTCCAGCCTGGGCAACAGAGCGAGACTCCGTCTCAAAAAAAAAAAGAAAAAAAAAAAAAAGAATGTGTGCCTGCAGATAAGGGAGTAGTGCTGATTCAGCACCCAAATGCTCCCTTGCCCTACTTCCCTTCCTTGGTCTCACTGACTGAAATATAGATATAATGGCTGGAGCTCCAGCAGCAACCTTGGACCATGAGGCCAACTTAAGAATGAAAGGCTTGTATAAATATGGTAAGATTATTAAAGTATTTAAATAAAAGCAGGTATCTGGGATATTTAACTCATGAAGCTGCCATACCAGCCCTGAGCAGCCTACCTCTAAATTTCCATTATGACAGAGAAAAAGAAACATCTGTCTTATTTAAGCTGCTATTATTCATGTTTTTTCTTTAGTTCCTGTCTCCTGCAGGAGGCTTAGGAACTAAAGAATTTTATACTTGAAGAAATTTTAGGCTGGGCGCAGTGGCTCACACCTGTAATCCCAACACTTTGGGAGGTCGACGTGGGCAGATCACCTGAGGTCAGGAGTTTGAGACCAACCTGGCCAACATTGGTGAAACCCCGTCTCTACCAAAAATACAAAAATTAGCCGGCTGTGGTGGTGCGTGCCTGTTAACTTGGGAGGCTGAGGCAGGGGAATCACTTGAACTGGGAGATGGAGGTTGCAGTAAGCCAAGATTGCGCCACTGCACTCCAGCCTGGGCGACAGAGCGAGACTCTGTCTCAAAAAAAAAAAAAAAAAGAAATTTTAATAATGAAGTTGTCTTTATAGCAATAGGTTTTGTTTCCTTTTTGAACTGACAGGTGGAAAAATAAAACTTAGGAAAAAAGTGCATTTTGTTATTGTGAGCAAAAAAACAATTTACGTATTCGAAACTGACAAAAACAAATCTACATGCTTCAAAAGCACCACACTGGGGACATGGTGAGATAAAACGAGGCTTTAGGAAACACTGGTGTATAATGCACAGTAGGGCTTGTCCTGAACACTAAGACTTCACCCCTTACCTGGACGAAGAAGTAGATGAGGCCAAGGGGCGGGATGATGATCGCGGCGATGGGCGTGGCCAGCAGGATAACGATGCAGGCACCGATGACGTTGAACAGGGAGCCCATGAACATCTTGATGACCTCCGGGATCATGGAGTCCACCGTGTCCAGCTCCTTGGAGAAGCGGTTCACCAGGTTCCCACTGGGGGTCCGCTCAAAGAAGCTCATGGGTGACCGCAGGATGCTGTGCAGCAGGTCCACGTGCAGACAGCGGGAAGCCAAGATGCCCCCGATGGACACAGCCATGGAGTAACCAAACACGGCGATCCCTGCAGACACTTGGAGTTAAACTCCACAATGCGGAGGGGGAGCTGACCAGGCACTGCAGGGAGGAGTGGCCCTGCGGACGAGGCAGGCCTGGACTCCCAACTTCGAACAATGATAATAATGAGGAACCACACATGGGGTCTCACACCTGTAATCCCAGCACTTTGGGAGGCCAAGGCGGGTGGATCACTTGAGGTCAGGAGATCGAGACCAACCTGGCTGACACAGTGAAACCCCATCTCTACTAAAAATACAAAAATTAACCAGGCATGGTGGCAGGCGCCTAATCCCAGCTACTCGGGAGGATGAGGCAAGCGAATCGCTTGAATCCGGGAGGTGGAGGTTGCAGTGAGCTGAGACTGCGTCACTCCACTCCAACATGGGCGACACAGTGAGACTCCATTTCAAAAATAATAATAATAATAATAATAATAATGATGATGATAATGATGATGATGGTGGTGGCTATTATTCGGAGGGTACTTCCTATGTGCTAAGCACTGTGCTGGGTTTTACATGTAACTAATTTTTATGATGACTCCGAATAACTTCTATTACTACTCAATTTACAGATAAGAAAACTGAAGTCCAGATAAGTGAATGCCTTTGCCCTTAGTATACTGTGCCTATCAGAGGCAGAAATGGGATATTAATCCAGACAGCCTGCTCTTAATCCACACGCCATACTCCTCTAGACCAGGGGTCCCCAACCCCGGGGCCACAGAATGGCAGCAGTCCATGACCTGCCAGGAACCAGGCCCCACAGTAGGAAGTGAGCGGTGGGCAAGTGAGCTGATATCATCACCTCAGCTCTGTCTCCTGTGAGCTCAGCAGTGGCATTAGATCCTCCTAGTAGTGCAAACCCTACCGTGACCTGTGCATGCAAGGGACCTAGGTTGTGGGCTTCTTATGATAATCTAACTAATGCCTGATGATCTAAGGTGGAACAGCTTCATCCCGAAATCATTCCCCACCCTTTCCATGAAACCAGTCCCTAGTGCCAAAAAGGCTGGGGATCGCTGCTTTAGAACAGTGTTATCTAAGATGATTTTCTGAAATGATGGAAATGATGGCTACTGAGCACTTGAAACCTGTCTAGTCTCATCGAATAAATCTTTAATTTTATTTTTCTTTTGAGAGGGGGTCTCTCCCATCCTGTCACCCAGGGTGGAGTGCAGGGCTGTGATCATGGCTCACAGAAGCCTCGACCTCCTGGGCTCAAGCAATCCTCCCACCTCAGCCTCCTGAGTAGCAGGGATTACAGGCATGTGCCACCATGCCCAGCGAATTTTTGTACTTTTGTAGAGACAGGGTTTTGCCATGTTTCCCAGGTTGGTCTTGAACCCCTGGACTAAGCGATCCACCCGCCTTGGCCTTCCAAAGTGCTAGGATTACAGGCGTGAGCTATTGCCCCGGCCTTTATTTAATTTTAACAATTGAAATTAAAATAGCCACCTGTGTCTTGCAACTACTGCACCAGACAGCACAGCTCTGGAACAGACATTGTTGCTGTGTGAGTTCAGGTAATACCACACCCTCTCTGTTCTCTATCTTCCCTCAATTATAATTTGTAGGCCACAGTCCTTTCCGCTAATGGCAAGGAAAGGGGAGGGTAGGGATTGAGAGAGTCAAGGAATCCATGTGTGCTCTGCTATCAGCAGGTCTTCCCAAAGCCACCTCCTGGAGATCTTGAGACACTGGTGGTTCTCTCAAACAATGCACAGGAGGCCACTGCGCGTTCCAGAGCAGCAACTCCTAGGAACAGAGGCCTCTGTCTCGGCCTCTTTATAGGAAGACACCCAACAGGCAGGGGCTCAAGTGACAGGCTCTGAAGCCAATGCTGCCAAATCCCATCTCTGCCACTTACCAGCTATGGGACCTTCTATAGGTCGCTGAATCTCTCAGTTTCCTCATCTGTACAATGGGACAATGACGCTAACCTCAGAGCACTGTGAAATGTAAAGTCCCCACTTGGCAATGTGCCTGGCATACAGGAAGTGCTCAAATGTGTCAGGACTATCCATTTACTGTGAATGTATCATATGAACCATACATGTGTATTTGCAAACACAGCTCACATACTGCATAGCACAGTGGATAACAGCGTGAGCTCCTGAGCCAGACTGCCTTGTTCAATGCCAATACTGCCATGTATTAGCTGTGTGACTTTCAGCAACTCACTCAACCTCTCTGGGCCTCAATTTCTGTATCTCCAAAATGGCGGAAATATTAACTCCTACCTCACAGGACTGCTGCAGGGATAAAATAAGTTAAAACACGTGGAAGTGTTTAGAACACAGCCAAGCACCAAGTAAACGCTCCGTAAACGCCAGCTGTTATTATCAACGCTGCTGCACTTGAGGACTCCCATAGAACCACACAGACCGGTATAGAGCAGGGGATTTTGTTTGTTTTTTGAGACAGGGTCTTGCTCTGTCACCCAGGCTGGAGTGCAGTGGTGCAATCACAGGTCGAACTGTAGGCTCAAACTCCTGGGCTCAAGTAATCTTCTGACCTCAGCTGCCCAAGTAGCTGAGACTACAGGCACATACCACCACGTGCACCTGTAGTTTATTTTATTTACCTATTTTTTTACTTATCCATTTTTTCTAGAGATAGGGTCTCACTATGTTGCCCAGGCTGGTCTCAAACATCTGGCCTCAAGCGATCCTCCGACTTCAGCCTCCCAAAGCGTGGGATTACAGGTGTGAGTCACCATGCCTGGCCAACAGCAGGGTTTCTCAATCTTGTGACAACCAAAAGCATCTCCAGATATTGTCAAACATCCCTGGGGGACAACACTGCCCATAATTGGGAATTACTAGTATGAGCCAATTTCCACCCTCGTTCAGCAGGCAAAAGTCCACAAATCAGACCTCACAGAAGCTCTGTCACCCTTACAAAGCAAATAGGGTCACGGGGGTCCTTCCCAACCCACAGTGCTTCCAGTGGCCTCTGTTCTCAACTGTCCTCATCTGTAAAATGGGCACACTGGAGCACTCCTCCCATCTACCACCAAGGCCCATATGAACAAAGCACTCAAACACTGACTCTACAAATATCTGAGTGTCTACTGGCTGACAGCTACTGTTCCTCTGGGTTTGGCTTGGTTTGGGGTCCCACAAAACCCTGAGGACTCTAAGGATCCATTTCTGTAATTAGACAAAGTCACAACAGGGGCCCAAATCGGGCGGGGTGGGAGACAGTGGCACCCACCTTGCGAAATGCCCAGGGCTCCATAGACGCTCAGCCGGACCTTCGTGTGCTCCTGGGTCCCGTTGACTATGGGGTCATCAGTCCAGAGGCTGAGCCAATAGTTGGAAGCCAGCGCGGCCACATGGTTACATATGAAAAGGAAGATGCTCAGAAAGGAGATGAAGAGTCCGATGGCCTTCATGTAGTCCCAGTACACGGAAAGTTTGACCTGGAGACCATGGGAGATAAGGCAGCTTAGCACACGCATGCACCCCGCCCCAGCCCCACAAGCTCAGGGACTTCAGCAGCACTGCGCCACCCAGCTGCCTGTCTTGGCTCCTACCTAGAACACCCTCCCCTCTAGCTATTCGACAAAGTCAGCAGTAAACAAAGTCAAGGGCCAGCCACCGTGGCTCACACATGTAATCCCAACACTTTGGGAGGCTGAGGCGGGCAGATCAACTGAGGTAGAGAGTTCGAGACCAGTCTGGCCAATATGGCAAAACCCCGCCTCTACTGAAAATACAAAAAATTAGCCGGGTGTGGTGGTGGGCACCTGTCATCCCAGCTAATGGTGAGCCTGAGGCAGGAGAATTGCTTTAACCCAGGAGGCAGAGGTTGCAGCAGTGAGCCAAGATTGCCCCACTGCACTCCAGCCTGAGTGACCAAGTGAGACTCCAGCTCAAAAAGGAAAAAAAAAAACAGGGTCTCTGCCCTCATGCATGGAGCTTCCAGTCGCATGGTGAGATTGGCTCCCATCAAACCATCCCAGATAAATGCATCATCACAGAGAAGGGCCGTAAACGGCGCACAATTCCACGTGAGTATAAAAGTGGACATCCTGACCTAATGCCGTCTAGAGAGGTATTGGTGGAGGTTTCTTCAAGGAAGTGACATTGAAGAGTTAAACCAAGGCCAGGTGCAGTGGCTCATGCCTGTAATCCCAGCACTTCGGGAGGCCGAGGCAGGTGGATCACCTGAGATCAGCAATTTGAGACAAGCCTGGCCAACATGACGAAATCCCTTCCCTACTAAAATACAAAAACTAGCCGGGCCTGTTGGCAGGCACATGTAATCTCAGCTACTCGGGAGGCTGAGGCAGGAGAATCGCTTGAGCCTGGGAGGCGGAGGTTGCAGTGAGCCGAGATTGCGCCACTGCACTCCAGCCTGGGCAACACACAGAAACTCTATCTCTAAAAAATAAAAACAATAAAGGGTATTGGCTGGGCAGGGTGGCTCATTCCTATAATCCCAGCACTTTGGGAGGCTGAGGCCGGTGGATCACCTGAGGTCAGGAGTCCGAGACCAGCCTGGCCAACGTGACGAAACCTTGTCTCTGCATAAAACACAAAAACCAGTAGGACATGGGGCACGTGCCTGCAGTCCCAGCTACTCAGGAGGAGGCTAAGGCACAAGAGTCGTTTGAACATAGAGGCGGAGGCTGCAGTGAGCCAAAGTTGCGCCACTGCACACCAGCCTGGGTGACAGAGGGAGACACTGCCTCCAGGAAAAAAAAAAAAAGGAGTTAAACCATCTGAAAATGGAAAAAAGGTGGCAGAACCAGCACGTGCAAAAGCCCTGAGGTAGGAGGGAACACAGCGCAGCTGGGGAACTGAGAGAAGGCACTGGTGGCTGGAGCCAGATCACGGAGCAGCAACGAACGAGAGGTTGAAGAGATGGGTCGCAGTCAGACCACACATGGCATGGGAGACTCGGGTCAGGATTCCAACTTTTATGCCAAGACTGACAGAAAGCAGAAGCCACCAATGAGCTTTAAGCAATGTGTGACATGTTGCCTGGCAACCAAGGCCAAGTGTCACCTCCACACCCCAACTGGGCCAGCCTCCCCCAATTCCTTTCCCTCTGAGCACAGAACACCGTCTCACCCATCTTCCCAGTGTCCAGCTCGCTCCGGAGGCAAAGCTGCCAGTTTCTTTCCCTCCTGTATTCCCTGTGGCGCCCAGCATGGGTCTAAACAAATCAGTCTAGCCTCCTGACATGACAGACAGGGCACTCTGCTTTAGGCCGGCCCCTGCCTAAACCACCTGGCTTGGTTTCAAGAAATTCCAGCGATCTTTACCCGTGTCTGTGCTCACTGTCATTTCAAGCTTTTCATGCTGAATTTTGGGTCATAAAAATCATCTGGAAACTGGGCGTGGTGGCTCACACCTATAATGCCAGCACTTTGGGAGGCCAAGGCAGGAGAATCACTTGAGCCCAGGAGTTCGAGACCAGGCTGGGAAACACGGTAGGAGCCTGCCTCTACAAAAAAGTTTAAAATTAGCTAGGTGTGGTGGTCCACCCCATAGTCCCAGGTACTCAGGAAGCTGAGCCAGGAGGATCTCCTGAATCCAGAAGCTTCAGGCTGCAGTGAACACTGGTCACACCACTGCACTCCAGCCTGAGCGACACAGTGAGGCCCTGGCCCCCACCAGAAAAAAAACCAAGAATCATCTGACCCTACGGTCTAGCTGAAAGGTAACAGGTGAAAGATAACAGGTCTGGTGTGTACCTGATTGCTTCCTTTTGAGTTTTCAAGTTTCCATTCTGGAAAATGAAATATGTGGGTGAGGAGACAGGTCATAATTGAGAATGTGTTTACTTCACCACTTGGCTTCATCATATGCAGCCAAGCTGCTGCCGTCCCTGAAATTAGCCTACAGCGTTCGGGAACCTCTTTCTCATGAGCAATGGAATGTGGCGGGCTCGGGGGTCACAAATGACAAGTGTGCGGCCAGGTGGGGTGGCTCACATCTGTAATCCCAGTACTTTGGGAAGCAGGCAAGTCACTTGAGCCCAGGAGTTCAAGACCAGCCCGGGAAATAGGGTGAAACCTCATCTCTACAAAAAATAAAGAAAATTAGTCAAGCATGGTGGTGCACACATGTAGTCCCAGCTCCTCGGGAGGCTGAGGTGGGAGAATCACTTGAATCTGGGAGGTGGAGGCTGCGGTAAGCCATGATTGTGCCACTGCACTCCATCCTGGGTGACAGAGTCAGACCCTGTCTCAGAAAAAAAAAAGAAAACAAATTAAAAAAAAAAAAAAAAAAAAGGCCAGGCACCGTGTCTCACGCCTGTAATCCCAGCACCAGCATTTTGGGAGGCTGAGGCGGGCGGATCACGAGGTCAGAAGTTTGAGACCAGCCTGGCCAACATAGTGAAACCCCATCTCTACCAAAAATACAAAAATCAGCTGGGCATGGTGGCGCATGCCTGTAGTCCCAGTTACTAGGGAGGCTGAGGCAGGAGAATCACTTGAACCCGGGAGGCGGAGGTTGCAGTGAGCTCAGATTACGCCATGGCACTCCAGCGTCTCAAATAAAAAAAAAAAAAAAAGAAAGAAAGAAAGAAATGATGAGCATGTTGTGCCTGGCTCCACTCCTGGTCCAACTTTGACAAGTTATAAGCCCCCTGGCTTTGGTGTTCCTTGAATATAAAATCGGAGTTAAGTGAGGATTAAATGGGCCTGGCATCTCTGGCCTTCCTTCCCATGTCCTATGATTTGGGGTAATTTCTTTGGCTTCCTGGAGGGTCACTAAGGGTAAGGCAGGAGAGGACACCACAGTCACCTCTGCCCCTTGTTATGGTCCCGACTGTGATGACAAGTTAAGAAGCCAGGAACAGACAGTCCTGGGAAGTTCTGGACACATCCGGGCGGATCTAAGAAAAGGTGCCCCAACCTCACTCCCCCGCTACCACCTTTCATGGGATTTTTTGTTTTTCTTTATCTGCATGCTTATTTTTTACCTACTTTAAAAATTCAATTCCCTTTTTAAAAAAAAAAAAAAAAAACATAACCACATGTATTTTTAAAAATAAACTTTGGATCACCACCACAAATGGAGAATTATTAACATTTGCCCAAAAGAGACGATCTTGAAAAACAATAAAACAGGAGCTCAAAACCCGGTCTCCTTGTTACGAAGAGAGGCTAGTGGTTGTTAGGTACTGAAGGCAGGGTAGGACTCAATTGAGACTTTCTCAGGGACGTAATCATTAGGACCAAATGGGAAATAAAAAATAAGCAGGGCGCAGTGCTCACGCCTCTAATCCCAGCACTTGGGGAGGCCAAGGTGGGTGGATCACCTGAGGTCAGGAGTTCAAGGCCAGCTGGACCAACATGGTGAAACCCTAAAAACACAAAAATTAGCTGGGAAAGGTAGCAAGTGTTTGTAATCCCAGCTACTCAGGAGGCTGAGGCAGGAAAATTGCTTGAACCCAGGAGGCAGAGGTTGTAGTGAGCCGAGATCGCACCACTGCACTCCAGCCATGGCGACAGAGTGAGACTCTGTTTCAGGAAAAAAAAAAAAAAAAAGAAAAGGAAAAAAAAAGAAATGTAACAAACATTCATCTGTCATTTAATGTGTCTGTGCACAACCGGAAACCATCTCATGCACAACTGAACCCCACATTGCAGGAAGCCCTGATTTAAAGCATCCGGCTTGCCTCTAGCTAACGAGACCCCGTGAGCTGCTCAGGCAGTCAGTAGAGCAGAGACTACAAGCACCAACGCTGGAGTCTGCCAGGGTTCAAATCCTGGTTCTGCCGCTGACCAGCAGTGACCTTGGGGCAGTCACTTAGCCTCTCCCGCCTCAGTTTCTGGCGCTGTCAACAGTACCTTCAGAGGTGTGTTGTGATGGACACGTGAGTTCACACAGACAAGGCACTTTGCACAGTGCCAGTGCACAGCGGGCGCTCTGTCAACTCCAGCCACCATCATCATTTAAGGAGCGAATCTCACCTGCCCTGTCTGCGCCTTGTCAGCCTCCATTAGCTTCCACGTCTCCTCCTTCTTGGCCCCATCTTTCTGCAGTTCTGCGGTGCTGTTGTGTTGCCTGCTGACGTCCCCGCTGTAGGAGGAGGAGCTGCTGAGCTGTCTGGAGAAGCAAAGCACAGGGGTGTCAACGGCACGGATGCCTTGGGCAGGGTTGGAGGGCTCCCTGCTGGGGCTGCTATTGTGGGTCTGAACCATGGCATAAGAGACGGAGTGTTTCCACACGCACACGTGTAAACATATATATGAACACGTGCACATGTGCATCACACCCCACCATGTCGTTCCCCAGGGTTCCAGGTCCCCAGAGAAAGGCAGTGTCTCAGGCAGGAATGAGACCTGTGGGAAACTGTGATGATCTCTGGGAGGCTGCAGAAAACCCATGACCACTGATAGGCAAAAAGTGCGTGCTTGCCTTTTTTTTTTTTTTTTTTTTTAGATCAATTCTAATTGATCTCAAAACAAACAAACAAACAAACCGCCAATAAAAGATAAAACAGGGCGCATCACAGATCATTTTTCAAACATGAAAAAGATTCAAAATGTAACACATGATGAAAAACACAGAGAAAAGTACCCAGCGAGTTCAATTTTCTAGTTTTACAAATGTGGCGGGGGTTGGGGAAGGAACTTGCCCTGGCTGCTCCTTCACAGAAGCGTGTTACTCAGAAAGTACTATTCGGCCAGGTGCAGTGGCTTCCACCTGTAATCCCTGCACTTTGGGAGGCCAAGGTGGGTGGATCACTTGAGGCCAGGAGTTCAAGACTAGCCTGGCCAAAATGGTGAAACCCCATCTCTACTAAAAATACAAAAATTAGCCGGGCATGGTGGCGCGTGCCCGTAGTCCCAGCTACTCGGGACACTGAGGCAGGAGAATCGCTTGAATCTCAGAGACAGAAGTTGCAGTGAGCCATGATTGCGCCACTGCACTCCAGCCTCAGCGACAGAGTAAGACCCTGCCTCAAATTAAAAAAAAAAAAAAAAAAAAAAAAAAAAGCACTTTTTGCACATCAGTGGTCATCAGCTTTATGCAGATCCCCAGAGATGATCACAGATTGCACTGCCGCCAATTTAGTGTTCAGTGGCTGAGACTGCGCCAGTGCACACTGTACTCTAGCCTGGGTGACAGAGGGAGACTCCATGTCAAAAAAAAAAAAAAGAAAGAAAGAAAGAAATTATGGAGGCCATGCAAAACACAGCTGTGGCTCATTGCCGTAGAAATTTCTATACCTTTCTCTACCTACTTATCTCCTGCACAAGATTACAAGCTACCTGAGGTCAGGAGCCCCATGTGAGTCATCCCTGCACCCCCAGAACTGTGTTCCCTGAAAATACTTCCTGCAGACTGAATAAACCTCCAGCACCTCCCCTCTTTGAACTAGGGCCTGGGGGTGCGTAACCTTTCCGTACCCACAAGATCTGTGCAACGGTCTTTGGTTAAGGCCAAGTGAGGAGGAAGTGGCCCTCAAATCCAAAAGCAAGAGTGAGTTTTCAGGGAGCAGAGGGAAGAATCAGAACCAACTCTGGATGGAATCTAGAATTCAGATGGGGAGCTGGGGCTTCCTGCTTCATGACGTAGGACTTCACAAGTCACACACCTTGGACAGAAAATCTTATACCCTTCTACACTCATGCACTGTCTGGAGCCTCCCACTACAATTTAGGCTGTGTAAGATGATAACAATGGCAAAAGTGACATCTACCAAGTGTTTGTCTGTTCCAGGCACAGTGCGAGGCTGCATCGTCTTTGCTCTCTCCTGATCCCTATAGCAACTGCAGGTCCCCGATCCTTTCTCAAATCTCTGGGGTCAGGTATGTTTAAGCTCTGACTTTGTCAAGTTTTGTTGTTGCTGTTATTTTGCTGTTTTCTGGGTTTTGTTTGTTTTTGTTTTTTGAGACGGAGTCTCGCTCTGTCACCCAGGCTGCAGTGCTATGGTGCGATCTCGGCTCACTGCAACCTCCACCTCCCGGGTTCAAGTGATTCTCATGCCTCAGCCTCCCGAGTAGCTGGGACTACAGGCATGCACCACCATGCCTGACTAATTTTTTTATCTTTGGTAGACACAGGGTTTCATCATGCTGGCCAAGCTGGTCTTGGACTCCTGTCCTCAGGTGATCCGCCCACCTCGGACTCCTGACCTCAGGTGATCCGCCCACCTCAGTCTCCCAAAATACTGGGATTATAGGCGTAAGCCACCATGCCTGGCCAACTTAGCCAATTTTTAAAAACTAGTATGGTTAACATACTGCATATGGTATAAATCCCCGAGGATCTAAGGAAACCCTCTATAATCAAACACAAACATACTTCCTTTTTTGTAGAGATGGGGTCTTGCTGTATTGCCCAGTGTGGTCTCAAACTCCTGGCGTCAAGCGATCATTCTGCCTCAACCTCCCAAAATGCTGAGATTACAAGCATAAGCCACCATACCTGGCCTTGAGACAGTTTTAAATCGAATGCTGCTTCATAAAGCCTGAACCTTCCAGGCCCCACCAAGGGATCTGAGCAAAGACTCACGCCATGTAGGGAACATGAGTGTCAGAAGTGGGGACAGATGGTTAAATCATGAGGACTGTGCGTGTCGTGCCACCTGGCAAGAAGAGTGTCACATTCCTTCTTTGGGCCTCTGTGCTCTGAAAAGCAAGGTCTTTAGAGGATTTGGGAGGGGAGGCAGAAAGACCAGGACTTCCAGGACCCCAGGGGGCCGAGGCCTTTCTTCTGTCCCTCCACTTGTCCTCCCACTGACAGGGCAGGGTCCTCGGGTTGGGGCCACCCTCCCCGCTCTTACCTCTGCAGTTGCTTCCCTGCACTGTCTGTCACCAGCATGCCATTCTCCATTTGCTTTGCTTCCTTCCCTGGACCGCTGATGCCCGTGACCCCTGGCAGAAGAGAGACAAAGGGGGCAAGTGGGGTTACATAAGCCAGATGCTAAAACCAAGGGCAAGAAACACCAGCCACTACAGGGAGGAGACAGCAGAGCACCTGGCCGCCAGGACGATCGGAAATAGGAGACCTGCTCTGCAGAGGCCACGGACAGGCTGTCTGGTTGTGGGGCAGGTGGTATTTGGGGTTCAGTCCCTTGGGGCAGAGACAGTGCTTCGCAACTGTGCAAAGGGCTCCATCCACTGAGGGAACTGGGCCTGAGCCAGCATCCTGTGACAGCAGCAATGGGTAAAACGCAGCCCAGAAAACAGTAGCTCTGCTGTGTTAAACTCACTTCCTAGGACCAGGATGCAAGGAACCACACCAGGGAAAGGGCATAGCCCCCTGATTCCCAAGCACTACAAGAAGAGGTGATACTCAAAATAGATAACCAATTTGACAAGGGCATCAGCCAACAGGCAGAGGCCCAGAGACCCCTGTAGTGCCAGAAGTTAACCCTTCAGTTCCCAGACCACACAGAGGTCCCAAGAGTTCAGGGTAAAAGGTACCTGGGGCAGTGGCTGTCTCCACAGTAATAAGAAAGTATTTCAACATTTGAACAACTGGGGAACCGAGTTCTGTCAACAACCAGGTGAGCTTCAAAGTGGACCCTTCCCTGGTTGAGTCTTCAGATGAGACCCCAGCCCTGGCAGATGCCTTGGTTGCAGACTTAAGGAAGGACACTGATAAGGACACCAAGGGACACGGCAGCTGGATATCTGCCCTGATCCCAGTAAGAATTCACCTGGCATCAATAATAATCACCGGAACATCAACAATGACAATGACAGCCAACATTTATCAAGTGCGCTCGGGCATCGTGCTGTGTCAAAACAGATCATATCTCTTTCCCGGTTCACAATAACTCAGTGAGGATGATGACTACTGCCCCCACTCTGCACTGACTGCCTCATTCTTTGGTGCCAGGAGAGAAAGCAGCACAATGTAAGGCATGAGAGGGCTGACCCCAGAAGAGGTGGGAGAGGACCCAAGACAAAAGACACAAAAGGGATAGATATGCAGCCAGCAGCATGGTCAGGGTGACCCTGGGAACATGCTAGGGTGACCCTGGGAACATACTCGGGTGACACAAATAAAAACAGAGCTAAAAAATGCAAAGTCTCGCAGAAACAGCCACGCCTGGAGACACAGACACGCCTGGAAGGGAAGAGGGGGCTGCAGAGATCATTCCTGGACTCAGGGAGGCGCTCCATGCCAGGGATTCTCAGTCTTGGTTGTAAATGAGTCAAAGGGGGCTTTATGAATGAACAGGTGGCGGTCGGGCATGGTGGCTCACACCTGTAAACCCCAGCACTTTCGAGGCCGAGGTGGGCGGATCACTTGAGGCCAGGAGTTCGAGACCAGCCTGGCCAACATGGAAAAACCCCAACTCTATTCTAAAAACACAAAAATTAGCTGTGTGTTGGTGGTGCGCACCTGTAATCCCAGCTACTCGGGAGGCTGAGGCACTAGAATTGCTTGAACCCAGGAGGCAGAGGTTGCAGTGAGCTGAGATCGTGCCACTGCATTCCAGCCTGGGTGACAGAGCAAGACTCTGTCTCAAAAAAAAATAAAATAAAATAAAACAAAAATTAAAAAAGAAACCTAAGAAACATTAATAAAAGAAAAAAAATTAAAATTAAAAAATAGGCAGGTGCCCTCGTGTCTAGCCCGGTCCCTGCGGTGACTCTGAATTAGAGCACGCTCCATCAACTGTGATGTGTGGGAAGTGCTCTCTCATTTCCTGGCTGTGCGCCTTGGGGAAATGATAAACTTCTCTGAGCCTCATCTTCCACATCTGCAAAACAGGAACAGCAGCAGACCCAACCCTCATTCGTGAAAGGATGAAACGAGATCGCACGCAGGGCCTGGCATGGCGAGTGTTCAGTGATGGCAGCCCCTTAAACACGTTCTCCAGAGAACTACAGGCATAGCCAGGAACTGAGAACCTCTGCTTTAAACATTCCCTTTAATGTCAGCATCTGTTTTGTTTTGTCTAAACTAACTAAACACTAAATTAAGAAAACAAACAAACAAAGCGCAAATAGCCACATCACCCAGGAAGGAAGAGTGACACCAAGCAGGACTTCCCAGGCAGCCAGTTCTCACACACATGCGTAACACTGGGAACCGGCCACGCTCTTAACCATCTTTCTTTGTGCAGGAGTGAGAATGTTCCAGAACACTCCCAGGGACCTCCATCCGGAGGTTGCATGCCGCAGAGAGCCCCCTCCTCCTACCAGCAGCCTCAGGCCGCCCTCCTGTAAGCCTCAGCCTTCACTTCTCCTGTTCCTCACTGACCACCAGGGTCAGTTGCGAGCTTCTGCAAGAATGCAGTGCTCGCTAAGGATGCAGTGGCCTGCTATGGCAGTCTCACCCTCTCAACCCACCAATTACCCTACAGGTTGAACTGGGCAGCTGGAAAATTCCACTCTGCATGGGGGAGGACCGAGCGCCTAAGAGGAGGAATCTGAACATCGGTTAGTCCACCATCCTGTCAGCCTTTGTTTTCTTTTTCTTGTCTTGAGACAAGGTCTTCTCTGTCGCCCAGGCTGGAGTGCAGAGGTGCGATCTTGGCTCACTGCAACCTCTGCCTCTTGGGTTCAATTGATCCTACCACCTCAGTCTCCCAGGAAGGTGGGATTACAGGCACGTACCACTGCGTCCGGCTAATTCTTTTGTATTTCTAGTAGAGACGGGGTTTCACCATGTTGGCCAGGCTGGTCTCAAACTCCTGACCTCAGGTGATCCAACCACCTTGGCCTTCCAGACTGCTGGGATTACAGGTGTGAGCCACTGCTCCTGGCCCCCTGTTGGCCTTTTGAAGGAATCAGCTCTCCCTCTTCCTACAGCCTTGGTGGGCCTGTCAATCAGGGTGCCTCAGATTCCCCCAGCCAAGGTGGACAGTGTCCGAGATTGCCCCATGAAAGCCCCTCTCCCAGGACTTGAACCCTCATCAGTGGTCTACAAGGACCAAAGACAGTTCATCTGTCCTAAAAGAGTCTGTCTGGTCCCGGAGTCCCCATTTCCTGAGTTCTACTGGCTCGGTTCTGCCTTTGATTCATGAGTTACCCGGTATCCTTCCAGGAAACAGTCTTTTTGTTTAAGGTGGCCAGATTCAGCTTCTGTTGCTTTTAAAAAAAAAAAGCCCTTGGCTGGGACCCTTAGCCACACACTGCCGAAGGCAGGAGGGACGGGTCCACTCTGGCCACTGGAATTCCTCTAGGTGACACCCCTCCTCAGGGCCCTCCACCACCACCTGCTGCAGCTCCCCACAGGCGCGGATCACCCTGCATCGTCTGGGCCCATGTGTGTCTTGACTGTGCCCCAGGATGCGTGGGTGGCAGCTCACAATCAAACTGTTGCCATTTATTGTCTATCCACTGTGTGCCAGGCACTCCATAAGCACGGTCCCCTCGAGGCGTGCTGGCCATGGTAACGTGACACATGAAACAGTAAAGCTTAGTCAAGGTCACCAGCGACGATAAAGGGATCTGGGGACTCAGGCCGTATCCCCCAGTGCCAGCCTCAAAGCCAGACACACAGGAAGTACCCAGTGAATGTGTGCTAAGTGAACCAATGAACAACCGGGGGAGTGAAAACCCAGACATCTGGCCACACCTCCCCAGACATGCAGCGACGGTCTCGGCCCGTCTCTGGCCTCATTCGATGAGCAGAGTCAACTCCACCCCAGGCAGTACTGACCTGCTTCCTCCTCGTCCATCACTTTGCTGCCTGGGAATTCCGAAGACCCAAGATGTTGTTAAGAAGCAAAGCAAAACTCCCACCCTAAGCCCCTAACTAACTAAATAAGTGAAGGGGCTGTCTTTTCTAAAAGGGGAGGGGCAAGAATGGCTGAAGGGTCTGCTCCATTTGTGCCTCAGTTTCCCCAACCCACACATGCTGGGTGGATCTGGGACAAGCACACTGCCGAAGACCAACCCCTTTCTCCAAAGTCATAACTGTGTTGGGTTTTTGTTCGTTGGAGACGGAGTTTCACTCTTTAGCCCAGGCTGGAGTGAAGTGGCGTGATCTTGGCTCACTGTAACCTCTGCTGCCCAGGTTCAAGCAGTTCTCTAGCCTCAGCCTCCCAAGCAGCTGGGATACAGGTGCCCGCCACCACACCTGGCTAATTTTTGTATTTTTAGTAGAGACGGGACTTTGCCATGTTGGCCAGGCTGTTCTCAAACTCCTGACCTCAGCTGATAGACCTGCCTTGGCCTCCCAAAGTTCTAGGAATACAGGCATGAGTCACAAAGTCATAACTGTGTTTAACCATAAATAGAGCTAAACAAATAATGCAGACCAACCTTCAGTCTTCACACCTGTTTTTACAGCAGGAGAGGGAAAGAAAGTATTAAGAGTAGGCAGGCCAGGCAATGACATTGGGAGGTAGCATGGGACCATTACTCCCACCAATAAATGGTTCATTTAGCACACATTTACTGGGTACTTACTGTCTGCCCTCAACCCCTTTGAGGACAGACATTGCTTATGACAAGGGCTGGCCCCACACAGAGCCAGATGCACATGTACCCAAGAGGAGAAGAGCAGCTGACTTAGCCCAGATATCAACCTGGACCCTCCCAGGCTGCGATGGGGGCTTCCTCTCTGGGATTTCCCAGGCCCTCAAGCACTCCTCCATCACTGCATTTAGCACTGTGATACCCTTATTGTTTGGTGTCTGTCTCTCCCATCAGACTGTGAGCTCTCAAGGGCATGAAGTGGGTCTTATCCATCGCTGTATTACCAGCACCTGGCACAGCAGGTGGCCAAGTGCAGTTACACAGGATGCACACTGCACAACTCAAGGTGGGGGGCACCATTCCACACAGAGGCTCACGTACCAGGTGGCCTTGTGGCACACAGCAGGCACTCTGTACACACCCAGCAGACAGATGGACAGACCGACAATTGTATGGCCAACTCAAGAAGCAGAGCTGACTTTCCATTGCCAGAGGGGCCCCTCTCACAGCCAGGACTGAGAAAGCTGGTTTCTAAAGCAGACCTGAGAGGGGTCTACTCCTATTTTCTCCTAGTCTGAGGTATTTATGCTGCTGCGTAAACATCCAAAGCCCTCTGGCCTACCCATTGCTTACGCAGGACGTGCCTTGAACAGCCAGGGTGCGATTCATCCACTCAATTATTTAACACATTTATCGAGTGTCTGTCTATGTGTCAGGCTCTTTTCTTAGTCCTGGGGATAGAGAGACAACCAAAAACCCCTCAGAGCAGCCAGGTGCGATGGCTCATGCCTGCAATCCCAGCCCTCTGGGAGGTTGAGGTGGTTGGATCACTTGAGGTTCAGAGTTCGAGACCAGCCTGGCCAACATGGCAAAACACCATCTCTACTAAAAATACAAAAATTAGCCGGACGTGGTGGCGCACATTACTACTCCCAAGTAATCCCAGCTACCTGGGAGGCTGAGGCAGGAGAATCACTTGAACCAGGGGAAGTGGAGGTTGCAGTGAGCCGAGATCGCACCGCTGCATTTCAGCCCGGGTGACAGAGCAAGACTCCCAAAACAAAACAAAACAAAACAAACTCCTGAGATCTTAAATTCCAAAGGAAGAGATCAACAATAAACGAACAAGTAGATCCATAATTTACTCCAGGCAGCAATAAGTGCCACAAAGAAATCAAAGCAGGGAAGAAGAGGGAAATGAAGGCTGGGGGCCAGGGAGGAGAATGCTACAAAGTAGTAAGAATTCTTTTTTTTTTTTTTTTTTAAAGCAAACACACGAAACTTTTAATTCAATGACTGTCACTGAGTTCGTGCAACCAGCAGGTGTTGGTTTTCGGATGCTGTCAAGCCAGGTGCTGTTTCTACCCTTGACCCACGTTAAGTCCTGCCTGTATTCTGCTGCCAGCCGTCTCACTGTTTATTCTACCAACACTGCCTTTACTCAAGAAGGTTCTGGAACTCTGCTTGGGCGAGGTCCAGCAGGCCAGCCTCCCCGGAGGGAAGAATTTGACTCACAGCTTTACAGTCAACGCCTCATTTTTGACCAAAAACGGCATTCACTGACTGTCTCACCAACCTCCTCCCCTAGCCTCGGCACAGAAAGCTCTTCATCCTCAAAAGAGGAAGAAATCCGGCCTCTGAGGACAGCCAGAAGGAATGTGGGGTCTGTACGATGAACTCTCTTGGCAGCTGCTCTGTGCTGACAACCAATTTCTGTAACTTGGGGAGGTGCCTACGGCCCACTGTTAAGAAATCAAAGGTGGCAGGAGATGAGAAAACCCGACGAAATGCTCTCAATCTTGTCAAGGGAAAAGGTCTAAGAAGGAAGGACAGGTGGAAAAGATGCCAAAGCTAACAGCAGCTCCCTTTCTGGGTGGTGAGGGTGGAAGGATGTTCTTTTTTGGGACTTTTTTTTTTTTTGAGACAGAGTCTCACTCTGTTACCCAGGCTAGAGTGCAGTGGCACAATCTTGGCTCACTGTAACTTCTGCCTCCCGGGTTCAAGCAATTCTCCTGACTCAGCCTCCTGAGCAGCCGGGATTATAGGCGCCCGCCACCACGCCCAGCTAATATTTTTGGTTTTTGGTTTTTTTGAGACGAAGTCACCCAGTCTGGAGTGCAGTGACGTGATCTCGGGTCACTGCAAGCTCCGCCCCTCAGGTTCACGCCACCCTCCTGCCTCAGCCTCCCGACCTTTTTGTATTTTTAGTAGAGACGGGGTTTCACTATGTTGGCCAGGCTGGTCTCGAACTCCGGACCTCAGGTGATCCACCTACCCCGGCCTCCCAAAGTCCTGGCATTAAAGATATGAGCCACCATGACCAGCATTTTCCTGATTCTTTGTACTCTTCTGTAGTTTACAAATGTCTATGATGAGCACACATTGCTTCTATAATCAATAAGGAAAACTCAATAAATACTTAAGAGGGAAAAATATTTGCCATGAGGTTAACAGATGGTTCAAGCAAGGTGTTGAAAAATGGCCACATGCCAGGTGCCGTGACTCATGCTTATAATTCCAGCATGGTGGGAGGATCGCTTGAGCCCAGGAGTTCGAGACCAGCCTGGGCAACAAAGTGATATCCCATTTCTACAAAAAATAAAAATAAAAATAAATAGATAAAAAATTTTAAAAGAGAAAAATGGCCATATTGTTGGAATAAAGGTCCTTCTCCCAAGAGAACGAGGGAAGAAGTCAGCAGTGTGAAGTCGGAGCATACAGGGCTTCTTCCTCTCGGTGCTCTGGATGTCCTGGCCAGGGGATTCTCTGTCATGGGGGGCAGGGTAAGGGGGAATTAGTCTTGAGTGTCATAGGATGTTTAGGGACATCGCTGGCCTCTATCCTGGTTGCCTGCCAGGGGCAAACCTCACTACAGTTGTGACATCCAAAAACGTCTCCAAACACTGCCAATTGTCCTCAGGGTTGGGGGCACGGTGGGGGCAATTTGCCCCCCATGGAAAACCACTGCTCTAGGTATTAGGTTCCTAAGAAAGAAATCAGAGTCACAAAGATGAGTTTTACCTTCCAGCTATGAAGGTTAATGAGCCGTTTTTTTTTTTGTTTTTTTTTTTTTTTGAGATGGAGTCTCGCTGTGTCGCCCAGGCTGGAGTGCAGTGGCCAGATCTCAGGCCGGGCGCGGTGGCTCAAGCCTGTAATCCCAGCACTTTGGGAGGCCGAGACGGGCGGATCACGAGGTCAGGAGTTTGAGCCGTTTTTTTAAATCCCTTAAAATTTTTTTCCCTTAAGTGGCTAGAGGTAATCTGTGAAAATAGTTCACTATTCACTCGATCCAAAAAACCCCACAGAACCATGCAAATTAAGAGGTTCAAATCTTTGTGTTCACTTTAAAAACAATTGTGAGACTGGACATGGTGGCTCATGCCTGTAATCCCAACATTTTGGGAGGCTGAGGCAGGAGGATCCCTTCAGGCCAGGAGTTGGAGACCAGCCTGGCCAACATAGTGAAACCCTGTCTCCAGTAAAAACACAAAAATTAACCAGGCATGGTGGCATATGCCTGTAATTCCAGCTACTTGAGAAGCTGAGGCACAAGAATTTCTTGAACCCAGGAGGCGGAGGTTGCAGTTAGCCAAGATCATGCCAGTACACTCCAGCCTGGGCAACAGAGTGAGACTCTGTCTCAAAAAACAAACAAACAAACAAACAAAAACTCCTGAAACTGCCCAGGCTATCAAGGGCATGCATATACAAAAAGCCATGAAATATCAGAAAGATGCCACTTTACAGAAACAACGTGTACCATTTTGACGTTACAATGGTGGAGGTGGCAGGTGTGCCCAGGCCAAGGAGTGGGGCTGGCCACAAGGCTGGTGGCCCAAAAAGAGTGCTGAATTTTTGCTGCACATGCTTAAAAATACAGTCACACTGAATTTAAGGGTTGAGATGCAGATTCTCTGGTCTTTCAGCATAACCAACTGAACAAAGCACCTAAGATGCGCCGCCGGACCTACAGAGCTCAGCGTCGGTTGGATTCACCCATACATGAGCTCACCCTGCCACATTCAGATGATGCTGCCTGAAAGGGAACAAATTGTTCCTAAACCAGAAGGGGAGGCTGCACGGAAGAAAAATATATCCCAGAAGAAATGGAAGAAATAAAAGCTTATGGCATGGGAATAAATAAGTAATAAAAGGAATGCCATTAAAAAGTTAAAAAAAAAAAAAAGGAGCGAGCGAGCGAGAAACAGTAAAAAAGATGTATCTTAGAAAACAGTAAACTGAGTATCCCAGGAGAGAGGTCGGTATCGCCCCAGTCACAAGCCTCGGTCCTGTCCATCCCCCCTCAAGGACCCTCCCAAACCAAATACCAACACTCACCCCCGCTTCAGACTGGGTGTTCTAAAAAAAGAGCTGATTAACCCAAAAAGGAAAAGTTCTCCTTTAGGAAGAGCCAAAAATGTGGTTTAAACAAACCCAAGGTCACTCGCTGGCGCTTCAAGTTGGCTAAGGCTCCCTGATGTCAAGACTTTACGGCCAGGGCCCCTCTGGAGCAATGGAAAAGGGTGGGTGGTGGGGGAGAGGGGTGCCCCAGTTTGATGTAAGACCCACTGCCAAGGACTTCTACGTATCCTCAAAGGTAGGAGGTGGGGAGGTCAAACTGGGGAAATGAGGTCAAACGAGGTGCCAGGGTGGTGGGTGGCATTTGCGTCGCCAAATTAAGTGCTGATGTGCACAAAAAATCGTAACGCCACTGGCAGCCTCCCATGTTCTGTATACACTGCTTGGATACTCTAGCAGCTGGGAAAGGAAGTGGGGGCCGGAAACTATCTGGGGCCAACAGAGTTTAAGGACATTTTTTGCTCACCTGGATGGAAGGGTAGAGAGAGAGATCTCACATTGGGCAAAAGATTCAGCTAAACACACACATTTTCAATTAGAAAGCACAAAGGGTATTTTCACCTAAAAGTAGCCTGCCAAGCAGGTCAGTGAAAAAGTCACCAAGAAGTTGCCACAACCCATTGCTCCGGCTAAGAGATAGATGAAGAGGGATTCTGCAGCAAGAAGAAACAGGCTAGACTCAAGACACAACTTCCCAACCACAAGGGAATGAACATGCAAAAATTCATTCTAATCAGACAATTTAAAAGCTGAAGGGAATGTCAGCTATCACACACTGGCAAGAAACAAAAATCCAACTTTTTTTTTTTTGAGCCATGGTCTTGCTCTGTCACCTAGGCCCGACGGAGTGCAGTGGCATGATCTTGGCTCACAGCAGCCTCCAACACCCAGGCTCAAGCCGTTCCCTGACCTCAGCCTCCCGAATAGCCGGGACTACAGGTGTGCACCACCACCCCAGCTAATTTTTGTATTTTTAGTAGAGATGAGGTTTTACCATGTTGGCCAGGCTGATCTTGAACTCCTGACCTCAAGTGATCCATCCGCCTTGGCCTCCCAAAGTGCTGGGATTACAGGCACAAGCCACCACGCCTGGCCACCAACTTTTCCTTTAAAATCACCAGGGCTCATGACAGCAGTATTCACAAGGGTCAGGAAATGGAAGTAACCCGAATGTCCATCAACCAGTGAACAGATCAACACAGTGTGTGGTCTATCTGCACAATGGCATATTATTCTGCAATAAAAGGATATGAAGCTACAACTCAGTTGAACCTTGAAAACATCACGCTAAGTGTAAAAGCCGCCAGTCACAACATTCCACCTATTGTGATGCCATTTATATGAAATGTCCAGAATAAGCAAATCTAGAGACAGAAAGTAGATTAGTGGTTGCATAGGGCTTGGGGGATGCTGGGGAAAATAGGGAGTCATGGCTGATGGATTGGGGTTTCTTTTGGGGGTAATTTAAAAAAAGTTCTAACCTTGATTGTGGTGATGGTTGAATTGTGTGATTTAACTGGGTTAACTGTATGTTGTGTGAATTTTTGTTTTGTTTTGCTTTTTGGTTTTTTGTTTTTGGTTTTGTTTTTGTTTTTGAGACTAAGTCTTGCTCTGTCACCCAGGCTGGAGTGTAGTGCTATGATCTTGGCTCACTGCAACCTCCGCCTCCCAGGTTCAAGCTATTCTCCTGCCTCAGCCTCCCTAGTAGCTGGGCCTATAGGCGTGCACTACCATGCCAAGCTAATTTTTGTATTTTTAGTAGAGATAGGGTTTCTCCATGCTGGCCAGGCTGGTCTCGAACTCCTGACCTCAGGTGATCCACCTGCGTCGGCCTCCTAAAGTGCTGGGATTACAGGCATGAGCCGCTGCGCCCAGCCTACGTGTGTGAATTATATCTCAAGAAAGCACTTATTAGAGACCACTAGGACCCCTGCAGAGAAGGAGGTCCCACCCCAGCCAGAGGATGAGAAACTCAGAGACCAACTTGAGAACTGACCCTGCCAGCAGATGCTGTGTATCCTGGGGCTGGTCACTTTGCCTCTCTGACATTCAGTGGCTTCCCAGGGCAGTTAGACCAAAACCCACCTGGAAGGCCCTGCAGGACCATCACTGTGCTGACCTCTTCTCCTGCCCCCATGTCCTGGCACACCATGGTCTGGCCACACCAGCCTTTCTGTTTGGTAAACAAACTGAGCTCCTGCTGGTCCTGAGGCCTTTGCACTTGCTGTTCCCTGTGCCCACAACACTCTTCCCAGATCTTCTCCCTGCTAGCTCCCTCCCACGCTGATGCAACCTCCCCAGAGGGTGTTTCCTCTATTCCCTGCCTGAATTGCCACAATGACACCCATCACTCCTCAGCCCATGGCACTGTCTTTTATTTTTCCCCTTCATAGCACTTAATAGTATCTGAAACCTTTTTTTTTTTTTGTAGAGTTGAGGTTTCAGTATGTTGGCCAGGCTGGTCTTGAACTCCTGGCCTCAAGTGATCCACCCACCTTGGCCTCCCGAAGTGCTGAGATTACAGGCGTGAGCCACTGCGCCTGGCAAATTTTTTGTATTTTTTGTAGAGATGAGGTTTCGCCATGCTACGGAGGATAGTCTCAAACTCCTGGGCTGGAGCGATCCTCCTGCCTCAATCTCTCTAACTATTGGGATTACAAGTGTTGGGAACCACCACGTCTGGCCCTGCTAAACTGCCTTATGAGGGAGGGAAATGAAGCTCAGATGGATCTGAAGGGCAGGCCTGAGGTCACACAGCTGGGGAGATGAGCGACTGGGGACTGAACCCAGACGTCACCAACCCAAGCCTGCCAGCTTAACTCCGTGCTTCACTTCACAACCGTCACATCTCTTGTGTCACGTGTGTCCTCAGTTCCTCTCAGCCGTGAGAGCCAGGACTTTAATTACCATCGTTCCCATTTTTGCCATAAGGACCCTGAAACTCATCAGGCCCAAGGTCATGTTCCAGGAAGGCGCTGGATCCTGCCCTGAGGTCAGCTAAGCTGAAGCCTGGTGCTCCCATCCCCTGGCCGTAAAGCACAGAGACTCCCTCCCAATTCATCGCTGCAGGGACTAAGATGGTTTTCCAAGTTGGTACTTCAGGGGGCTCCATCCAGCTCCCACCCTCATACCCTGATGAGCCACTTTCCCCGGGTGGCTGGTGGCAACCTCAAAGAGGCCAGTGTGGCCCTTCAAGGCGCCAGATACCCCGAGAGGGAGGAACCCTGAGGTTGCCCCTACCGTTGTCTTCTGGGTCCTGCTCCTGCTCTGCACTGGCATAGGTACGCAGGAACTCAGCGAAGGCGCCGTCTCGGGCCAGCAGCTCCTGGTAGGAGCCCATCTCAGAGATCTTGCCGCCGCTCATGACGATGATGACGTCCACCTGCGGCAAGTAGCTCATGCTGTGCGTGACCAAGATCCGCGTCTGTGGGCAAAGGGGATACCCGGCCACATCAGTGCACACGTGCGAGACTCCCTGGCTTGGTAGAGTGAAGACTAAAGGAGGAATGAGCCAACGAACACCTGGTGGGCAGAACTCAGGTCTGCAGGTGGGACATGCACCTGCGATAACAGCATCCAGGAGCAGCTGAACCCGTGCACACCGTCCTTTCACGCGCATGTGCAAAGGGCCTGCCACGCCGCAGGTGCTGAGCTAAAAGCTGGGGAGGTGGCAGGAAACAAAGACCGCTGCCGCAGATTCCAGGGCTGGAGGAGAAATGAACACTAGTAAAATAGTGCTTGCTGAATGGCGAAAACGCAGCAAAAAAGGGGAATGGGTGGACCAAGTGTGTGGGTTTTACAATTTTAACAAAGGCGATAGGGAAGGTTATTTTTTTAACAAAAACCTGAATGACAACAGATAGGGAGGGAACCATACAAGTGTGTTAAGGAATAAAAGGATGGTGCCGCTGCAAAACAGTTTGTATGCAATGGTTTAAATTTTTTTTTTTTTTTTTTTTTTTTTTTTTTTTTGAGACAGAGTTTCAGTTTGTTGCCCAGGCTGGAGTGCAGTGGCATGGTCTCGGCTCAATACAACCTCCGCCTCCCGGGTTCAAGCAATTCCCATGCCTTAGCCTCCCACGTAGCTGGGATTACAGGCACCCACCATGACACCTGGCTGATTTGTTTTGCATTTTAGTAGAGATGGGGTTTCACCATATTGCCCAGGCTGGTCTCAAATTCCTGAGCTCATGCAATCCACCCATCTCGGCCTCCCAAAGTGCTAGGATTATAGGCACGAGCCACTGCACGCGGCCCAATGGCTTAATTCTTTTCTTCTTCTTCTTTTTTTTTTTTTTTGACATACGGTCTCTCTCTGTCACCCAGGCTGGAGTGCAGTGGTGCGATCTCAGCTCACTGCAACCTGTACTTCCTGGGTTCAAGCAATTCTCCTGCCTCAGCCTCCCAAGTATCTGGGACCACAGATAGGTGCCACCATGCCCAGCTAACTTTTGTATTTTTTGTCGAGACAGGGGTCTCATCGTGTTGCCCAGACTTATCTTGAACTCCTGAGCTCAAGCAATCCACCCGCCTTGGATTACAGGCATGAGCCACTGTGCCCGGCCCTGGCTTAATTTTTTTCTCAAACAACTCCCGCTGTTAGCTACCCCCGAAACCACTACAAAGTATGCACATGAATACATTTGATCTGCAGATCTTAAAGTTTGGGAAGACATTCATCAAACTGTTAATAAAAGTTAGCATATGTTTCCTTAAACAGCGAACGGTCAATCTGTTCAGCTTTATGGATCTTACAGTTGCCACACCACCAACTCAGCTCTGCTGGGTTCCAGTAGCCGCAGATGACACTTTAAACAACAGGACACGGGCGGTGACTCAGACCTGTAATCCCAGCACTCTGGGAGGCCAAAACGGGAGGATCCCTTGAGGCGAAGAGTTTGAAACCAGCCTGGGAAACATAGTGAGATGTGTCTCCACAAAAAAATATAAAAATAAAAATCAATCAGCCAGCCACGGTGGTGCGTGCCTGTCGTCCCAGGAGCTACTCAGAAGGCACAAGGGGGCTGCTTCAGCCCAGGAGTTGGAGGCTGCCATGCCATGCTTGTGGCACTGCACGCCAACCTGGACAACAGAGCAAAACCCTGTCTCCGGAAAAAAAAAAAAAAGAAAGAAAAGAAAAAAAATACATTGGCCATGTTCCAATAAAGTTTTATTTATGGACACTGATATTTAAATTTAATACGATTTTCAAATGTCACAAAATATTCTTCCTGTTTAGATTTCTTCTATTTAAAAATACACACATCATTCTAGCTCAAGAGCCATACAAAAAGCAGGCGGTGGGCCAGATTTGCTAACCCTTGCTGTCTAAGAGAAGAATTAAAGATTAGGGATGCAGGATGAAGAGGGACTACTTTATTTACTTTATTTATATATATTTTCTGAGACGGGGTCTCACTCTGTTGCCCAGGCTAGAGTGCAGCGGCGCAATCTCAGATCACTGCAACCTCCACCTCCCGGGTTCAAGAGATTCTCCTGCCTCAGCTTCCCAAGTAGCTGGGATTACAGGCATGCACCACCATGCCTGGCTGATTTTTGTATTTTTAGTAGAGACGGGGTTTCACCATGTTGGCCAGGCTGGTCTCGAACTCCTGACCTCAGGTCATCCACTGGTCCAGGCCTCCAAAAGTGTTGGGATTACTCACTGTGCCCAGCTTTATTTACTTTACACACACACACACACACACACACACACACACACACACACACACACACACACATATTGTAAGAATATATCCATATTCTTGTACTTTTCAATTTTGTTACCATGGGCATGTATTAGTAATTTTCAAAAATGTTTTTTACTACTTTAAAATATGTTTGCACAGAATGTTAGTGGTATGTATGGGAATGCTTACAAGAGGTCACATAGCACGATGCTTCCTGTATATATATGTGTAACGAGATAACCCTATTTAGAAAGTTTATACACAGAGCAAAAAGACTTGAAAGAAATACAAAATCTCTAACCAGTGGAATGTATGTAACTGCTTCCATCTTTCTTGTTCATGTTTTTCTTAATCTATATCCCACCCATGGGGATGAGTTAGTTTTAAAATCAGGGGAAACAGCTGGGCCTGGTGGCTCATGCCTGTAATCCCAGCACTTTGGGAGGCCGAGGCAGGCGGATCACTTGAGGTCAGGAGTTTGAGACCAGCCTGGTCAACATGGTAAAACCCCGACTCTACTAAAAATACAAAAAGTTAGCCAGGCATGGTGGTGCACACCTGTAATTCCACCTACTAGGGAGGCCAAAGCAGGAGAATTGCTTGAACCCTGGAGGTGGAGGTTGCAGTGAGCCAAGATCACTCCATTGCACTCCAGCCTGGGCAACAAGAACGAAACTCCCCCTCAAAAAAAATAAAAAAATAAAAAATAGTAAAATAAAATCAGGGGAAGAAAAACAGCCAGTGTGCACCCATTACCACAACTGCCCTATAAAAAGAACACAGGAACTATTTCCTATCATGTTAAGATGTTGTGGCAATTTTCCAACCCCTCCACCCACAGCCACCTCTGCAAGTAAGAAAACACATCCTGCTGGGTCACAGGCAGTGTCTTGGGGTGGGATTCCCGGCTGAGAAGCCAGCCCTGGGACTCAATCAGGAAGACGGGCCTCCCTTGGCCATGCAGAGGCAATGAATTTAACTCTGCATGGAACACTTACCCCTATAAAGACAACTACAAGACAGTTGTCTTAGGAAGGCTTCCAAGAGAAGCATGAGAAATGTGTTCTTTAAAGTCCAGTTAAACACAAAGAAAGCCAGAGAAAGTAAAGGACTCCTAAAGGGGACACGTTCTGACTTAACCAAAGGGCGAGACAGCCCAACGCCAAGCCCCGCCCCGCCAGCAGGCACCTTGTTCTTCAGCATCCCCTTGGGGCCAATCACATTTTCAAAGATATGTTTTCCCACGTGGGCATCCACTGCTGAGAGGGGATCATCGAAGAGGTAAATGTCAGCGTTGCAGTACACGGCCCGGGCCAGGCTCACGCGTTGCTTCTGGCCCCCAGACAGGTTCACGCCCTGGGGAGAGACATGGCACAAGAATGGGTTTCCTGGGAAACGTTGAGACTCAAGAAATGCAGAAGCAGGCTGAGTGTGGTGTGATCCCAGAACTTTGGGAGGCTGAGGCGGAAGGATTGCTTGAGGCCAGGGGTTTGAGACCAGCCTGAGCAACATAGGGAGACCCTGTCTCTACAAAACAAAAAAAAAGAAAAAATTAGCCAAGCCTGGTGGCGTGCGCCTGGAGTTCCAGCTATTCAGGAGTCCGAGTGGGAAGATGGCTTGAGCCCAGGAGTTCGAAGCTGCAATGAGCTATGGCTGGGCCACTGTACCCCAGCCTGGGCGACAGAATGAGACCCTGTCTCTTTACAAAAGAAAGAAAAGCATAGAGCCTGCTCAGGACACAGCAGGCCCAGGGTGGAGGCCCTGCAGAGCTGCACCCACCACCTCTTCTCTGAGTTTGAGGCTGAAGGCATGAGGTCATGCCGCCTGCACAAACCTGGAGCCAGGCCCCAGCTCCACCGCCACCAAGGATGGGATCACAGGCACAGGGTTTAGCCCCACCTGTAAACTGGGCAAAGATAAAACTTGAGTCTCCCGTGACGTGCTGAGCAGGGCACGTGGCACACAGCAAGCACTCAGCGAAGGCTGGCTGATGGCACCAAATCATGTTGGCCAGTGGGAAAGCCCTGATTTCTTAGTCTCATGGAAGGCGCTGGTGGACATGGGCATATTAACGCTACTGCTGCTGTTGGTCACAGGTGCCGTGTTTGCCAGCTTACCCTGGATCTGTCACTGTCCGGCAAAGCCACATAATAGGTGAAGCAAGGCTCCAGCCTGGGGACGCTGAAATCCAGCCCACGTCCCAGTCACCAGAAGGAAGGACAATGCATGGACCAACAGCAGCGCCAGCTCCCACCATGACAGATAAGCCAATGTCATTTCCCTCTTTGGCTGGAAATCACAGGTTACTGCCCAGCCCCTCCTGAGATGCCTGCCCTGGCTCCCAGGCACTGAGGTGGCAGCCCTGGCAGCCAGGTGCCTTCTATTTGTTTTTTGAGACAGAAACTTGCTCTGTCGCCCAGGATGGAGTGCAGTGGCACCATCTCGGCTCACTATAATCTCCACCTCCCAGGTTCAAACAATCCTCTCACCTTAGCCCTGAGTGGCTGGGACCACAGGCGCACAGCACCACGCCTGGCAACTTTTGTATTTGTTGTAGAGATGGGTTTTCACCATGTTGCCCAGGCTGGACTCAAACTCCTGACCTCAGGCAATCCTCCCACCTTGGTCTCCCAAACTGCTGGGATTATAGGCGTGAGCTACCAGGCCCGGTCAATAATTTGTTTTTTATTTCCAAGGAGCTGCAGACTTACCTCAATTTTTAAACATCATTCACCAAGTAAGAAAGCCGACAGAGCCCCTGGCTTGTAACTAAAAACAGAAATGGGCCAGCATTTTGCACTCTTGGTCTTCCAAAAGGGGATACACCAGACGACCACCATGGGGCGCGAGAGCAAAGTGGTCAGGCAAGCAGCAGGGGAGGGCACCCCAGGCCTGGAAGGCTCAGACCAAGCTGTGGAGGTGGGCAAGAGCTGGGGATTGCTGAGGAACAGCAGGAAAACCTGGGGGCTGGAGCACAGGGGGAGGGAGAGTCTGTAGTGGTGAGAGGCACAGAGAATGGCCCTTTTAGAGATGACAAAACGAGCAGGTAAGAACATGAACCCAGGAACCATGCTCTCTGCAGTTCTGTGGCTGTGTGGCCTCAGGCAACTCACTTGGCCTCTCTGTGCCTCTTTTTCCTCAATGATTACCTAGGTATAACAACAAATTCTGGCCGGGCGCGGTGGCTCAAGCCTGTAATCCCAGCACTTTGGGAGGCCGAGACGGGCGGATCACGAGGTCAGGAGATCGAGACCATCCTGGCTAACACAATGAAACCCCGTCTCCACTAAAAATACAAAAAAATTAGCCGGGCGTGGTGGCAGCGCCTGTAGTCCCAGCTACTCGGGAGGCTGAGGCAGGAGAATGGCGGGAACCCGGGAGGCGGAGCTTGCAGTGAGCCGAGATCGCGCCACTGCACTCCAGCCTGGGCGACAGAGCGAGACTCCGCCTCAAAAAAAAAAAAAAAAAAAAAAAAAAAAAAAAAAAAAAAACAACAAATTCTACCCATGGGTTTGCTGTGAGGAATAATTATGTGTAAAATGTTTAGCATAGTTCCCGGCATACAGAAAATACTCAAGTTATAGGCCGGGGGAGGTGGCTAACATCTGTAATGCCAGTACTTGGAGGCAGAGGCGGGCAGATCACCTGAGGCCAGGAGTTCACGATCGGCATGGCCAACACGGTGAAATCCCACCTCTACTAAAAATACAGAAATTAGCTGGGTGTGGTGGCAGGGGCCTGTAGTCCCAGCTACTCAAGAGGCTGAGGCAGGAGAATCACTTGCACCTGGGAGGCAGAGGTTGCAGTGAGCCAAGATTGTGCCACTACACTCTAGCCTGGGTGACAGAGAGAAACTCCATCTCAAAATAAAAAAAACAAAAAAAAGAACTTCGAGAGGCTGAGGCTGGCAGATCACTTAAGGTCAGGAGTTCGAGACCAGTCTGGCAACATAGTAAAACCCCGCCTCTACTAAAAATACAAAAATTAGCCGAGTGTGGTGATGTGCACCTGTAATTCCAGCTACTCAGGAGGCTGAGGCAGGAGGATCGCTTGAACCTGGGAGTCAGAGGTTGCAGTGAGCAGAGTGTGTGCCACTGCACTCCAGCCTGGGCAACAGAGTGAGACTCCATCTCAAAAAAGGAAAAGAAAAGAGAAAAGAAAAGAAATAAAGAGTGAGAAAATGCTCAGTAAGTGTTAGCTATTGTGCTATTTTCAGTATTACGTCTGTCTTGACAGGGACTGTGAACATCTGAATCATTGACCACTCCCCTCAACAGCATGCCCTCTGTCGTGTGACTCTGAAGTCATGTGACCACAAAGGTAGAATGTACTTCCTTCCTGGTCCCTTCCCTTCGTCCCTTCCCTTCGAGCTTGGCCAAGTGACTTGCTTTGTGAGTGGAAAGGACAGTGTACTTTAAGGGACACTGCACGCTTTTTTGGGGGCCTATCTTGGGCCTCTGCTGCCACCATGAAAAGAGCCTCCCTTTGGAAAGCTGCTGAGCCCTCACCCCAGTCCCCAGCAAACAGCTCTGTAAGGGAGACCTGAGCCACACCCACAGCCTGGACCCAAGCTCAGCTGGCCTGCAGAGTTCAGCAGAGCGACCCAGCTGAGCCCCACCGGGTCAGCTGACTGCAGTAGACTCACAGACCACTGAGAGTGTGAGAGTGTTTGTTAGGCAGCAACAGCTGACTCATCCAGGGGCCAACATCAAAACTATACTGACCTTCTCGCCAATCTCTGTCCGATCCCCGCTGGGCAGGATTTCCAGGTCTGGGAGGAGGGCACAGGCCTGTATCACGGACCTGTAATACGGTTCCTCCAGCTGACATCCAAAAAGGATGTTTTCTTGGAGAGAATCATTCTGAATCCAGGCCTGCTGTGGCACATAGGCCACCGAGCCCTAAGTGGCAAATGGAGAAGGAGGTGAGACAGACACACAGACAGATCTGATCAACAAGACAGCAGCTGGCCCAACCACCTGCTACGAGGGCCTCACTTCACAAGTCATTTTCATCACACCTATTGCTTTGGCAAGAGGGAAACTGCACGAAGGACAACAGATGCCAGGGCTGGGATGAGAACCCATACCAGGTGAATCGCTGACTCCAACATCAGGAGTGAAAGAGCTGGTATCCTCGTTGATAAAATTACAGTTATTTATTTAGTAGCTAGCTATTAACTCAATACCTACAGCGGCGATCAAAACCCCCGCTTCCAAAGAGTGGAAGCCCCTGACATGGCCAAAAGCTACTTGATTACAGTTATGGTGGATGCTAAGAGAAAAAGATATATGACAATTTTTAGAAGTCTGACTTGACTAGGCGCAGTGGCTCATGCCTGTAATCTCAGCACTTTGGGAGGCCAAGGCAGGCAAACTGCTTGAGGTCAGGAGTTCAAAGCCAGCCTGGGCAACACAGAGAAACCCTATCTCTTTAAAAAAAAAAAAAAAAAAAAAAAAAGAGAGAAAAACTAGCCAGGCAATGGTGCTGTGCATCTGTAGTCCCAGCTACTTGGGAGGCTGAGGTAGGAGGGTCACCTGAGCCCAGGACATGGAGTTACCATGAGCTGAGACTGCACCATGCCACTGCACTCCAGCTTGGACCACAGAGCAAGACTCTGTCCCAAAAAAATTAAAAATAAAAGACTGACCTAGTGTGGGACATCCGGGAA
Source organism: Macaca nemestrina (assembly GCF_043159975.1). NCBI lineage: Eukaryota > Metazoa > Chordata > Mammalia > Primates > Cercopithecidae > Macaca > Macaca nemestrina. The sequence goes on along the minus strand of NC_092142.1, from coordinate 16,059,098 downwards.
GGATCCTCGAGGAAACATCCTTGCTAAAAATCGAAGCAAAGACTCCTATATCAAAGCATCCGTTTCAAAGGTTTACTTTTATTTCCATATAATGTCAGGTATCACAAATAGCATGAGAATAAAGGCTAGAGTAAGGATATTTGTTTTGTGTATTTTGCTAATGAAAATGCTGGGGTAGTTAAAAAACATTCTCTCTATTTATTATGTTTGTAGAAACAAAATCTCTCCATGTTGCTGATTCTGGTCCCGAACTCCTGGCCTCAAGTGATCCTCCTGCCTCGGCCTCCGGAAGTGCTGGGATTATAGGCATGAGCCATCATGCACGACTCAAACATATGTTTAGACAAGAACCAAAAAGTGAAGAATGAGTCCGTTTCATAAGGAGAAGAATGAAGAGCATTCAAGTCCGAGGGAACAGGACATGCGAAGGCCTGGAGATGAAAAGTACTTGGCACATTCAAGGAGCAGAAAGTCCAGTGTGACAGGAACATCGATCAATCCTATGAGGGAACGACTGGCAAAAAACACACCAGGGACAGCAAGGGGGCCTATTCATGGTGAGGACCATGGGTTTTATTGGAAGGGCAACGGGCAGCCCCTGAAGATTCTTTTTTTTTTTTTTTTGAAACGAAGCTTCGCTGTCGCCCAGGCTGGAATACAGTGGCAAGATCTCAGCTCACTGCAATCTCCGCCTCTGGGCTCAAGGGATTCTCCTTCCTCAGCGTCCTGAGTAGCTGGGACTAAAGGCACACACCACCAGGCCCGCTAATTTTTATATTTTTAGTAGAGATGGGGTTTTGCCATGCTGGTCAGGCTGGTCTCAAACTCCTGACCTCAGGTGATCAACTTGCTTCAGCCTCCCAAAGTGCTGGGATTACAGGTGTGAGCCACCACGCCCAGCCAGAAGATTCTTGAATAAGGGAATTCTAGAGAGGGCAAAGCTGACAGCGGGTCCCAGCTGCCCTCATTCTTACTCTAAATTCTCAAATAATTAACCTGCTGACTTGAATATCCTAACTTTTAAGAAGCCAAAATGTCAACAGAGGTGCCTTACCATAGAACCCATAGAAAAATACATAAACCACACAGACTAAAACATTTGGGAAAAGATAAATATTTTATACACATTTCTAGCACTCCCCTTACTTGGGCAAAACAACCAATAATAAATAATCATCCGGCCTGAAATGATAATAGGGCCAGGATAGCAGAAACCTGCAGAAAGCAATGTGGATCCCACCAAGATTTGGAATTTTCTCCCATTAATCTAGCTCTCACGGCTCATTAATCTTATTTTATGGCATGGACTTGAAAGTAATGATAAAACATTTCTTAAAACAACAGTTAAAGGTCATTAGTTTGGACCCAATCACAATGTATACTTTTCAAAGGCATTGTATAATCAACGAAGAAAGGGTTTTGCTCGGAAATAAAAACAATGTCATAAACTAGGCCAGGAGCAGTAGCTCACGCCTGTAATCCCAGCACTTTGGGAAGCCTAGATGGGCAGATCACCAGAGGTCAGGAGCCCTAGACTACCCAGGCCAACATGGTAAAACCCCATCTCTACTACAAGTACAAAAATTAGCTGGGCACGGTAACAGCACGTGCCTATAATCCCAGCTACTCAGGAGGCCGAGGCAGGAGAATCGGTTGAACCTAGGAGGCGGAGGTTGCAGCTAGCCAAGATCACACCACTGCATCAAGCCTGGGCAACTGTCTCAAAAAAAAGCAAAAACGAAAACAAAAACAAAACAAAAAACCAGCACAACAACAAACATCATAAGCTTGACATTCCCAAAGGCAGATTCCAAGAGACAAATGTGCAGTTGCACAGACACTAAAGAGGTGCAGGCAAGTACACCTGGGACACATGAGGTTAAACAGTTAATAGATTTTTTTCTCACTGCAGGACTTGTCAGAGCCTTAATCTGCTAACGTTTATTATAAGAGGGAGGGGGTTGGAGTATTCATTATTTCCCATGCTCGTTTGAGTCTGGGGTTCTTTCTCCCCCAGACGTCCTGCAAGGTGAGCTGGCTGCAGACCACACTCCTGGAAATGCTGGTAGCAAAACTTCTGGGGATGTATTGTTACACTAGGAAAAGGCCTTCATGCAGAGTTAACTAAATGCAAACTGAAGACTGTTGATTGCCAGTGGGACTTACTGGTAAAGCCGCCTCTTAAGCTCACTCTTGGGGAATTTCAACTTACTTCAAAGTACACCGTGTATTTAAAAGCAGTAAAACTGCAGTCTTCTTTTAGCCCCCTATTAAGAATTCAACAAACACTAAAAATTTAAACTGTTCCCTTTAAAAAATGTTCTAAGAAAATATTCCAACCACATATTTTTGTTTTGTTACATTTATAAGAAGAGATACCCAGAGAGATCCATAAAGATAAAGAACAATCCAAAAAGACCCAAAGAGACCACGAGACACTCAGTGACAGGCAGAGACGCAAAGGAAGGAGGCAGGCCGCGTACCAGGGAGCCTTCATGTGTCTACTAAGTATTTATTAAGTGGCCGGGTGCAGTGGCTCACACCTGTAATCCCAACACTTTGGGAGACAGAGGTGGGCAGATCATTTGAGGTCAGGAATTTGAGACCAGCCTGGCCAACATGATAAAACTCTGTCTCTACTAAAAAAATATAAAAATTAGCTGGGCATGGTGGCGCATGCCTGTAATCCCAGCTACTCGGGAGGCTGAGGCAGGAGAATCGCTTGGACCCAGGAGGCAGAGGCTGCAGTGAGCCGAGATCGTGCCACTTCACTCCAGCCTGGGGGACAGAGCCTGACCCTGTCTCAAAAAAAAAATAATAAAAATAAAAATTAAAAAATTACAGCTTAATAAGCAGATAACAAAATAAATATTTATTAAGTGCCTACTACATACTGGGCACTATTTTAAGTGCTGGGAGACAGACGGAAATAAATGATACCAAAATCCTGCCTTTTAGGATGGCACAGAACAGAACAGAAAGAACGCGAGAGAAAGGGACAGACGGAAAGATAAAGGAGGAAGAGGAAAACAGACATTGCTACTCTCACTTCCGGCACAGGGACAGTTAAAAGAAACAGCATCATTTTTGAGCTTTTCCTCAGACCACCAGCTTCCCCACTGCCCCTGCCTGCTGGTCCTCATCCTACCTTGAGAGCCACGTGCCCCTCCACTTTGTCCATCTCGGCCAAGAGAGCTGAGAGCAGCGACGACTTTCCGCAGCCCACCTGGCCCACCACGGCCACCAAGGCACCTTCCGGGATGGAGAAGGTGATGCTGAAACGACACAACACACCTGGCTCAGCTGCAGTGAATGAGGCCTGCCAGGCTGATGCCCCTGGTCACTGAGCCTCGATTTACCCCAAGTAGAGAAAGAGAGAGACAGACAGAAGGCACGGCCATACTAAACACTGAAGGCCTCAACTGAACACTGCTGAGTTCAGTTCAGTGACCCGTCTCAGGGGCGCTCCAGGTGGGAGGCAGGTGACAGGTGTACCTTAGAGAAGAGAGGCACAGAGTAACCTGAGGGATCCCGTCACACTGAGCTGAAAGAGGGGCAGAAACTTCACTGGGGGCATGAGGCAAGGTCTGAGAGGAGAGGACACCTCAAGACAAACTGGGGCTAGGCACGGTGGCTCATGCCAGTGCTGGTAATCCCAGCAAGGTGGGCGGAGGGAGGCTGAGGCGGGCGGATCACAAGGTCAGGAGCTCGAAACCAGCCTGGCCAACATGGTGAAACCCCGTCTCTACTGATAACACAAAAATTAGCCACACATGGTGGCAGGGGCCTGTGATCCCAGCTACTCAGGAGGCTGAGGCACAAGAATCGCTTGAACCCAAGAAGTGGAGGTTACAGTGAGCCGAGATCGTGCCACTGCACTCCAGCCTGGGCAAGAGCGTGAGACTCTGTCTCAAAAAAAAAAAAAAAAAGAAAAAAAAAAAATCAAAACTCTGACAGAAAAGCAAGTGTCCAAGACATGGAAATACGGGGAGAGCTGGAGAAAGGTGTAAAGGGGTGAAGGCACGGGGTGTAACCAGGGATGCGATGGCACTAAGGTAGGTGGTAGCCAGGCCTGGGAGCACCCTGAAAGATGCCCTGGAAGACGCTGTGCTAAGACACCTGAACTCTGCCAGCCAGGAGCCACCAAAGGGTTGAAAAGGGAGACAGACATGAATAAATCTGAGTTGAACTTTGGGAAGATGTTTCTATTGAAATCATCCTTTAACGAACAGTAGAAAGCAAAATAAAATAAGCTCAACATTCTCCCAGCAACAGTGGCTGTCAATGGGGCAGGACAACCCCAGGCCACTCCCACTGCCAATGGCACAGCCAGAGCAGGGTTTCCATCCTCCCAGGGAAGGGAGGGCACATCCAAGGCTTTGCTGGGCTCACTTACATGGAATATGCTTTTATTTTTTATCTGTATTTACTTATATATTTATTTATTTTTGAGACGGAGTCTCACTCTGTGGCCCAGGTTGGAGTGCATTGGCTTGATCTTGACTCACTGCAACCTCCACCTCCCAGGTTCAAGTGATTCTCATGCCTCAGCCTTGCAAGTAGCTGGGATTACAGGCAGGTGCCACCACGTAGAGCTAATTTTTATATTTTTAGTAGAGATGAGTTTTCCCCATGTTGGCCAGGCTGGTCTCAAACTGCTGACCTCCAGTGATCTGCCTACCTCAGCCTCCCAAAGTGCTGGGATTACAGGCATGCACCACCATGCCCAGCTAATTTTTTTATTTTTTATTTTTTTGAGACAGAGTTTTACTCTTGTTGCCCAGGCTGGAGGGCAATGGCGCAATCTCAGCTCACCGCAACCTCCACCTCCCAGGTTCAAGCATTTCCCCTGCCTCAGCCTCCCAAATACCTGGGATTATAGGGATGCACCACCACGCCTGGCTAATTTTTTGTATTTTAGTAGAGACAGGGTTTCTCTATGTTGGTCAGATTGGTCTTGAACTTCTGACCTCAGGTGATCCGCCCACCTCGGGCTCCCAAATCGCTAGGATTACAGGCGTGAGCCGTGTCTGGCAAATTTTTTTATTTTTAGTAGCGACGTGGTTTCACTATGTTGACCAGGCTGGTCTCAAACTTTGGACTTCAGGTGATCTGCCCACCTTGGCCTCCCAAAGTGCTGGGATTATGTGCTTTTTAACTGCCACCTTTCTGATTTCAGAGTATTAGTGGAAATGCTGATAGTCGTTGCTGTCACTAATTGTTTCATTCTTATGACACTGTTGCATGGTGATACTTATCAGGCATTTTGTTCCTGTGCTGGGAGGAGAATGGATTATGGGGCCTGAGTAGGCAGGAATCCCAGTGAGACAGTACCTGCAACTGTCCATGTGAGACTGAAAAAAAATTTTTTTTTTTTTTTTTTTGAGACAAGAGTCTCACTCTGTTGCCCAGGTTGGAGTGCAGTGGCGCAATCTCGGTTCACTGCAAGCTCTGCCTCCCAGGTTCAGGCCATTCTCCTGCCTCAGCCTCCGAAGTAGCTGGGACTACAGGCGCCCACCACTGCACCCGGCTAATTTTTTTGTATTTTTAGTACAGACAGGGTTTCACCATGTTAGCCAGGATGGTCTTGATCTCCTGACCTCATGATGCCCGACTCAGCCTCCCAAAGTGCTGGGATTACAGGCGTGAGCCACCGCGCTCGGCCAAGACTGAAATATTCTTATAGGCTGATGAGAGAAAGGGTTAGAGAAAGGTTCTGGGGGCTCATGGGGGGAACGTAACTGCAACAGGAAAACCACTGGGTCAGGAAAGGGACACATACAGATTAGTTGTGGAGCTCAACAAGAGAGAACAGCTACAATTGAAGCAGGCAGGATTTAAGTTAGACATAAGGAAGAACTTCCTAAGCATGCAGTACCACCATGAATTTTCAATGCAGGCATCATACAGATTCTTTTCTCTGGAGAGTTTGTCTCCTACACGATAAAACACAGCAGTGATTTGGCTACCCAGGCATGAGCTAAAGCTCTAAAAGGGTCCCATCACCCGTGTGTTTTGCAGATTCCTTAAGGGGGCCTAAAAAGCTGTTGATCAAGGCCTCTGGTCAGAAAAAAATGAGAGATGCTTGAAGAGTTGCCTGGGGGTAAGGTCGATTTCCTAGACACCATGTGCTTTGGAAAGGTAAGGACTGTAGGGTGTGGGGTGCCAGGCAGAAAGCTGGCAAGAAAGGGTGAGCTGGGCAGCTGAGGGGCACTGGAGTTCAGCAGCATCGCAGCCTCTGACTAAGACTGGCCAATCAGCATGCTCCGTGTCTGCAGGCATAGTGATTGGCCCACAGAGGGCAGAGGACCAAGTCTGGGTCAGCAAGAAGCAGGCAGTTCTCTTAACAGTAGGATACACAGTGGGAGCTGTTGAGACCATTTGCCATCACAAGGGGAGAGGATGCGTGAGGATAATGCAGACCAGGAGAAAGTGAAACACAGAAAATATGAAAAAAGTTCCGATGGCAGAATCCCTGGGTCACACTGTACCTGAAAGTAGAACTTCCCAGTTAAGCAAGCCAAGAGTCTCCTGTATTGTCTAAATCTATCTGTCCAAGGCTGCTATGACTCACAATCAGAGGGAACCCTCTGTGCTAGGCACCTCTGTGTCTGCTTCTCACGCCAGCCTAAGCAGGTGTATCTGCACCCATTTTCCAGATGGGTAAGCTAAGTCTTAGAAGGGCAAAGTGAGTTGTTCAAGGTCACAGAGATGGAGCACGGTGGGAATTCAAATCCATGTTTGACAAAAACCCTGTGGCTCTCTCCATGTCATCACATGTGTCCACATCCTGGCTTACCCATTCAGCGTGGGAGGGTCGCTCCTGGCCCAGGTGAATGTGGCGTTCCTCACGGTGATGCTGTTCGTATCCCCGCCTACAAAGCACAGAGACAACACGTCAGGCACAGGCTGAACTGTGGGACTCCGCGTGAGCAGAGCGCTCTCTTTCTCTGCTTGAGTGGTTCAACCCCAGAAGCTCGACGCGAATGACGCTAGGCATTATTACCTGGTGACATCAGTCACAGGTTCTGAAAGAACCCCAAGCTGCAGTTTTGGAGGCAGCCCCAGACCCAGAAAGCAGAAGGAAACTGCAAGAAGCTTTGTCCTTGAAAGACGGGGTTGCGCCATCCGGACGCTCATCTCGGGAAACGACTGCAGAGGCGGGGGCCCCACGAGGGTTACTCAACGCTCTGCACGCCCTGGCCCTTCTCAGGCAGGTTCGGGGCAGCTCCAGCTGGGAGGTCCCAGCAGTGGCCAAGGTCAGTGGGAAACAGCTGGCGTCCACATGCAAACCTCTCTCCATCGGGGTGGCCTGCATCAGACCGTTGGGCCCTCCTTGAGGTTCAAAGGGAGGTCATTCACCCTTCTCCCCATGTCCTCTCTATCTCTCATCCTCCCCCAGCCACACCACCCTACACACATCACATCACAGCAGGTGGGTCTTTCTAAAACACGCATCACGATAAACTCAAAAAAAAGAGGATACGGAACAGGAAGTGTGGTATGAGGGCACAGGGGAGGTGAGAGCGTTGGAGACAAAGCCCACGTTATATGGCTCCGTGTTTCTATCTTCTTCTGAGACAGGATCTGGCTTCTGCACCCAGACTGGAGTTCAGCGGTGCGACCTCAGCTCACTGCAACCTCCATCTCCCAGGCTCAAGCAATTCTCCCACTTCAGCCTCCTGAGCAACTGGGACTACAGGATGTGCACCATCATGCCCAGCTAATTTTTTTGTATTTTTTGTAGAGATGGGGTCTTGACATGTTGCTCAGGCTGGTCTCGAACTCTTGGCCTCAAGTGATCTGCTGGCCTCGGCCTCCCAAAGTGCTGGAATTATAGGCATGAGACACAGTGCCCAGCCAGCTCCACATTTCTAAGGCTCCTAGCACCTGTCTTCTTTTACTCTTCTTCCCATTATTTTCCTTTTACTTCATGTCTCTCACTTAAAACAGGCTGGGCACAGTGGCTCATGCTTATAATCCCAACACTTTGGGAGACCGAGGCGGGCAGATCACCTACGTCAGGAGTTTGAGACCAGCCTGGCCAACATGGTGAAGCCCCATCTCTACTAAAAATACAAAAATTAGCCAGGTATTGTGGCGCATGCCTGTAGTCCCAGGTACTTGGGAGGCTGAGGCAGGAGAATCGCTTGAAACTGAGAGGCAGAGGTTGCAGAGAGCCAAGATTGTGCCACTGCACTCCAGTCTGGGCAATAGAGAGACTCTGTCTCAAAAAAGAAAAAAGAAAAAAAAAAAAAAAAAAAAAAACAGAAAAGCAACTCTCTGAATTATGAGCCACCTTAAGACCATCTGGAGATAATACAGAAGTTTTTCTTTAAGTTGTCAAATGAAGAAATAACTTCATCCATGCATCAAAGAAACAAAAAACCTACAGAGAGAGGAAGTCACTGGTTAACCTAGATTAACATTCTCCCTCAGCTCTTCTAAAAGAGAGGACGTGGAATGAGGAAACTGGGAGTTGCTATTTAAGGAATTTAAGAAAAGCCACTGGAGCGAGAGGTTGCAGAGAAGGTTGCAGGAAACGGTTAGCTTGGGAGCAGGGAGCAGCCAAAGGGGGCCCCCACTGGCTAGAGCATGCTAAACATTCCAGAAAGTCCAACCACCTAGGAGGCCACTATTAGGGCAGGAAGGAGGGCCTGGGGTGCGGGCAGCACCCAGGGGCCTAGGGGTTTCCTGATGCTTGTATTGAGTCGTGAACAACTTCAGAAGCAAGAAACCAGCACCCCACCGCCGGCCGCCTCAAATTTCAGCCTGTGTTCAGCAGAGAAATTTGACCCCAGAGTAGATGGAATCATTCCCTTATCACGTGAGGGGATGTGGCACACTGGGACAGCAGAAACCAGATGACCACAGCCTAGGGGTGTTGGGAGGAGGAATCCAGCATCCACTTGGGCCACAGTTCTCAACTGAAGGCAACTGTGCCTCTCAAGGCACATCTGGCAACGTCTGGAGCCATTTTTGGATGTCAAAATTGGGGTGGGTACTACTGTATCTAATGGGTAGAGTCCAGGGTTGCTGCTCAGCATCCCACAGTGCACAGGACAGTCCCCAATCACAAACAATAATGTGTCTCCAGATGTCAGTAGCGCCCAGGATAAGAAACCCCACACCAGGGGCTGGCTGAGCTGAAGATGCTGAGATCGTCTCGCTCAGACCAGAGAAGGGACGACTCCCGCGATCTGTTTAGCATCTTCTGTGCACCAGGTGCTGTGTCAAACGTGTCAAATGTTTTAGGTGCCACTAAAGATACCTGAGCGCCTGCGAGGTGCCAGACACAGCTCACGCAGTATAACCGACATTTACACACATTCAATCTTCTGACCACATTCATTGGACTCTGGAGCCAGACTGTATGGGTTTGAATCCTGGGACAACCACTTCGCAGCTGGGTAGCCACGGGCAAGTTATTTAACTTCTCTGTGCCTTTTTTCTTTCTTTCTTTTTTTTTTTTTTTTTGAGACAGGGTCTTACTCTGATGCCCAGGCTGGAGTACAGTGGCATGATCATAGCTCACTATAGCCTTGAACTCCTGGGCTCAGCCAATCCTCCTGCCTCAGTCTCTCAAGTAACTAGGACTACAGGTACACCACCATGCCTAGTTAATTTTTTAATTTTTGTAGAGATGAGGTCTCACTACATTACCCAAGGTAGTCTCAAACTGCTGGCCTCAAGCAGTCCTCCAGCCTTGGCCTCCCAAAGTGCTAGGATTATAGGTACGAGCCACTGTACCCAGCCTGTGCCTCACTTTTTCATCTATAAAATACGGTTGACAACCATGCAATCAACTTCAGAGGGCTGTGGTGGGGTGTCTATGAGGCAGTGCACACTTGGCACATAGTAGGTGCTCAGTAAATCTCAGTGAGACAACATGCTACGGCCAGGAAGAGCATGGACTCGACCGACAGGCTGTATGAATCCTAGCTCTTCTTCTGATCAGCTGTGCAATCTCAGGCAAGTTTCAGAGGCCAGTTTCTTCACCTAGAAGAGGGGGGTTTCCATCACCCTCCTCCAGGGGTGCCACAGTGAGTAATGGACAAGTTGGGACATTGACATCCTTCAAACAGAACATGCATGACAGGGGCTTTATAAGTGAACGTGTCACTGCACTCTGAGACATTTTTTTCTTTTTTTTGAGATGGAGTCTCCCTGTGTTGCCCTGGCTGGACTACAGTGGTGTGATCTCGGCTCACTGCAACCTCCGCCTCCTGGATTCAAATGATTCTCCCGCCTCAGCCTCTAGAGTAGTTGGGATTACAGGTGCCCAACACCAAGTCCAGCTAATTTTTATATTTTCAGTAGAGACAGGGTTTCACCAAGTTGGCCAGGCTGGTGTCCTGACCTCAACTCCTGACCTCAAGTGATCCGCTCACCTCAGCCTCCCAAGGTGCTGGGATTCCAGGCGTGAGCCACTGTGCCTGACCTAATATTTATTATTAAGTGCCTCGAGAGATGGTTGCAAACAAGATCCCTGGCTCAGGGGGATGGGCTGGGAAAGGATAAATAAACAAGCTACAAAATAAACAAACCTGTCAATAAAAATGCATGGCCGGGTGTGGTGGCTCACATCTGTAATCCCAGCACTTTGGGAGGCTGAGGCAGAGGGATCCTTGAGCCCAGGAATTCAAGACCAACTTGAGGAACAAAGCAAGACCTTGTCTCTCCAAATAAAAAAACTTAATATTGAAAAAAATAAAAAGCCCAGGAGAAGCGGCTCATGCCTATGAGCCCAGCATTTTGGGAAGCTAAGGCAGGTGGATTGCTTGAGCTAAGGAGCTCGAGACCAGCCTGGACAACATGGCGAAACCCTGTCTCTATAAAACATACCAAAAAATTATCCAAGTATGGTGCTGTGTGCCTGTAGTTTCAGCTACTTGGGAGGCTGAGGTCGGAGGATCACCTGAGCCCACGAAATCAAGGCTGCAGTGACAGTCGTGACTGCGCCACTGCACTCCAGCCTGGGCGATGGAATGAGACCCTGTCTCAAAAAAAAAAAAAAAAAAATCCAAGTAACACTGTGCCAAAGAAAGGTACTTTTGTTTTCCTTATCTAGATAAAACTGAGCCTCAGACCTAAGTCTGCGCAGCTTGTGGGTGGTGGAGGCTGGCCAGCCTCCAGAGTCCTCGTTTAGCCCAGAATAGAATCAAGGTCAAAGCCTTGGAAAGTGACTCCCAGGAGGAAGCCTCAAGCAGCCGCTGCCCCTCAGCAAGAAAACAAGAATGCGAGTGCAAGTTCGCCCTCCTGGGAAGTGTAAGATAGGACAGAGGCCTAGGCGGCCAGGCTTCCCTTCCCTTCTGCCAGCTCTGCAGAAGCCTTGTCTCCCGGGCTCTCGCAGACAAGCGGCTGGGCAGAGTCAGACCTGAGGGCAGCCAAGGGAAACAACTGCAAGTAGGGAGGACCCGGTGGGAGATGGGAAGGCGGCCGCTTCCAGAAACCAGGACCGAACACACACACACCGTCTTTGACAGGCCGTCGCTCGATGCTGTCAGGTTCCAGTTCCTCATGGGAAAGAAAGATCCTCAGGCGTTTGAGGGAGACACTCGCCTATACAGAGAGCAATGGTAGGGGAGAGTTATTTTTAAACAGCTTTTTGCAAAACAAACCAAGGTTAACTTCCAGTGGTTTCCCTGGGTGTGGAGGGGCACACACCCTCCCTTATTTCCGAAGGTCCCACATTTCTTAGAACCAGTGTACACTTTAGTATTAAATAAAACAAAACAAAACAAAACAAAAAAAGAAAGAAACAGGTTTTGGTTCTGCTTTGTTTTAAAAGCCCACAAAAGGTATTTCAGAAAAAAATGGGCAAATGACTGGGCACGGCAGCACAAGCCTGTAATCCCAACACTTTGGGAGGCCGAGGCAGGCATATCACTTGAGGTCAGGAGTTTGAGACCAGCCTGGCCGACATGGTGAAACCCCGCCTCTGCTAAAAAAATATATTAAATTAGCCTGGTGTGGTGGCGTGCACCTGCAATCCCAGCTACTCGGGAGGCGGAAGCAGGAGAATCACTTGAACCTGGGAAGGCAGAGGTTGCAGTGAGCCAAGATCGTGCCACTGCACTCCAGCCTGAGCGACAGATTGAGGCTCCATCTCAAAAAAATAAATAAAAAATAAATAAAAATATAAGAAAAAAAGGGCAGAGGCCTGGTGGAAAAGGGACTCTGGAAACATAACAGCAAACGCAACAGAGCCAATTCAAACAGCCCAATGGGACAGGCATTTCTGAGATACGCCAGAAAACTTGGATATGGGCTGAGTATTATTGTAAAAACTTATTGTTAATGTGCTTAGACATGATGATGGTGCTATATTATGTCGGAAGAAATGCATGCTCAAGTATTTGTGGGTAGAATGTGAGGGGTCCGAGATTTGCTTTAAAATTATTTGGCAAAGAAAGGAAAGAATGAAGAGATAGATAGCAGAGTTTAGCATTAAAAAAAAAATGAAGGCCGGGCGCGGTGGCTCAAGCCTGTAATCCCAGCACTTTGGGAGGCCGAGGCGGGCGGATCACAAGGTCAGGAGATCGAGACCACAGTGAAACCCCGTCTCTACTAAAAATACAAAAAAAAATTAGCCGGGCGCGGTGGCGGGCGCCTGTAGTCCCAGCTACTCAGGAGGCTGAGGCAGGAGAATGGCGGGAACCTGGGAGGCGGAGCTTGCAGTGAGCCGAGATCGCGCCACTGCACTCCAGCCTGGGCAACAGCGTGAGACTCCTTCTCAAAAAAAAAAAAAAAAAAAAAAAAAAAAAAATGAAGGGAGAGAAGGACAAGGGAGGGATACTTAAAAAGGATGAGATAAAACAACTGTGGCAAAATGTTTTGGTTTCTTCTTTTTTTTTTTTTTTTTTTTTTTTTTTTGAGACAGAGTCTCGCTCTGTCGCCCAGGCTGGAGTGCAGTGGCGCCATCTCGGCTCACTGCAAGCTCCGCCTGCAGGGTTCACGCCATTCTCCTGCCTCAGCCTCCTGAGTAGCTAGGACTACAGGCGCCCGCCACCATGCCGGCTAATTTTTTTGTATTTTTAGTAGAGACAGGGTTTCATCATGTTAGCCAGGATGGTCTCAATCTCCTGACCTCGTGATCCGCCTGCCTCGGCCTCCCAAAGTGCTGGGATTACAGGCGTGAGTCACCGTGCCAGGCCTTGGTTTCTTTTTTTGAGACAGAGTCTTGCTCTGTTGCCCAGGCTGGTGTGTGGTGGTACAAATATAGCTCACTGCAGCCTCAAATTCCTAGGCTCAAGCAATCCTCCTGCCTCAGCCTCCCATGTAGCCACTGCAGGCATGTACCCCATGCCTATTTTGTTATTTTTTGTAGAGATGGGGTCTCATTATGTTGCCCAGGCTGATTTTGAATGCCTGGACTGAAGCAATCCTATCACCTCAGCCTCCCAAAGTGCTGGGATTACAGGCCACTGTGCCCAGCCAAAAAATGCTGATGTTGAATCTGAGTGATGTGTACACAGGGTTCATGTTGTATTGTTCCCTTTTTTGGAGACGAAGTCTCACTCAGTCACACGCAGGCTGGAGTGCAATGGCGTGATCTCGGCTCACTGCAACCTCCGCCTCCTGGGTTCAAGCGATTCTCGTGCCTCAGCCTCCAGAGTAGCTGGGATTACAGGCACCCGCCACCACACCTGGCTAATTTTTGTATTTTTAGTAGAGACAGGGTTTCCCCATGTTGGCCAGGTGAGTCTTGAACTCCTGACCTCAGGTGATCCACCCGCCTTGGCCTCCCAAAGTGCTGGGACGGCAGGTGTGAGCCATCATGCCTGGCTTTTTCTTTCTTTCTTTCTTTCTTTTTAATACCAGCTCACAAGCTTAAAGCTATTCTACTTCTGTGTACACTTGACATTTTTCATAATAAAAAGAATTTTTTTTGTGTGTTTGACAAAGCCTGCAATCAGAGTTGTACTATCAAATTTTAAGGTTGATTTGTCTATGTAGTTGAAATGGAGTTTTCAAAATGAATGTTCCCAATGCTCAGAAAAAGAATGTGAAAATAGTGCAGCAAAGCGACAGGAGCTTCCAACACTGCCCAAGTGTGACAGAGGAGAAAGCCACCCCTCCTTACACAGTCAATGGCACAAATTTTACAGATTCTACAGGGTCTGCATTATTTTTTTTTAAACAACAACAAAAACAGGGTCTTACTCCCTTCACCCAGGCTAGAGTGTAGTGGTGTGACTATGACTCAATGCAGCCTCAACTTCCCAAGCTCAGCTGCTCCTCCCACCTCAGCCTCCTGAGTAGCTGGGAGTACAGGGGCACATCACCATGCCTGGCTAATTTTCATATATGTGTGCGTGCGTGTGTGTGTGTGTATATATGACATATATATGACAACATATGACATAATATAAATTATATATAATACATAAAATATATAAAATATATATATTACATACATAACATAAAATATATATTTATATATTTTATATATATATATATTTTTTTTTTGGTACAGACAGGCTTTCACCACATTGCCCAAGCTAGTCTCAAACTCCTGGGCTCAAGAGATCCACCTGCCTTGGCCTCCCAAAGTGCTGGGATTATAGGCATGTGCCACCATGCCCAGCCGTAAGGCTGGGGTTTTTCTTCTCTTTTTTTTTTTTAATTTTGAGACGGAGTTTTTGCTGTGTCACCCAGACTGGAGTGCAATGGCACGATCTTGGCTCACTGCAAACTCTTCCTCCTGAGCTCAAGCAATTCTCCTGCCTCAGCCTTCCGAGTAGCTGGGATTACAGGGACCCGCCACCACACCTGGCTAATTTTTGTATTTTTAGTAGAGGTTGCACCGTGTTGGCCAGGTTGGTCTCGAACTCTTGACCTCAGGTGATCTACCTGTCTCAGCCTCCCAAAGTGCTGGAATTATAGGCGTGAACCACTGCACCCGGCTGTAAGGTTGGGGTTTCTCAAAGCGTGGGTGGTGAAGACCTATCAGTGGGTTGTAAAATCAATCAGGTCAGACAAGAACTACATTTTCGAAAAAAAGGATAGGAATGGAGGACGAATAGAAGAAGAGAACAGAGTATTTCAGAAAGATTCTTCCAGAGCATGGGAAAGCCTTGCTGCATTAAACTTGATTTATCTACTCACATGCGAGTTCTCTGTCAAGAAGTCAAACGCATTTTCTTTCTTTCGGGCATGACCAGACAAAAGCATGGCAGCCTCGGTCCAGGCCTCATGGAGCCCATTTGGGAGCATGATCTAGAGGCTGCGCTCAGGGGCATTTCCATGCTTTTGCGGCCTAGAACCCCAAGGCCCCCTCTCTGAAGTCGCCCCAGTTTCCCCCTGTACCTGCACGATGCTGCTGATGACCATGGGGAGAATGTTCAGGGGAAACCGGAGGATGTTGAACAAGGCCAAAGACACGAAGGCTTTCTGGGCATCCAGGATGTTGTTCTTGTCAATGGTCACGTAGACGGCAAATGTGCACAGGGCCACCTGCAAGCAGAACGTCCAGTGCTGACTGCTGTGCCCTGAGTGAGAATCATCATTCTAGGAGCAGTGACAGGCCCTGGGGACAAGCTCCGGCCCTCCCCAGGTAGCCACAACTGGCCGGCTGCTGGAGCTCGTGGAAAAGCCTGGTGCAGCATCTGGCACACAGCAGATGCTCACTAAACACTCCAGGAATGAACTGGATAAATCAATGATCAGGAGCCCCAAGAACTGGCCTCTCCCATCAATTTTCTCGGCGATGTTCTACAGGGGCATTCTTAGTATTTCTCAAAAGCACCAAGCACGATCCCCAAGCCAGGCCTTTGCCCCTGCAGTTTCCTCTGCCTGAAACCATCTTCCAGCCGGATGGCCGCCTGGCTCCTCCCGCTCACCATTCAAGGGAGATGCCTCTCCCACTCTACCAAACAGCCCTGCCATCTGGCCATCATCCCATGTATTTTCAGGGTCTCAGCACTGCCATTTCATTGCTACTTCCTGGAAGGTCATACGGCTTAAAAGTAAAAACCACACGCTTTGCCGTCTATCCGCTGTGGGGCCCTGGTTGAGTTATTTCACCTCTCCAGGTGAGCCCCTCTTTTCTCATCTATAAAATGGGAGTCATGACGTGATTCTAAGGGCTGTTGGCACTTACAAAGGGTGCTTATATGCACAGGGCCCAAGCACGGTAAAACTCAACAGATGGCAGCTGTTTTTATTTCTTGTTACAGGATTTGGTCCAAATTCCTTTGATCATTCTTCCAAGGAATCTATTAACCTGGTTCCATGAGCGAGAGCCTGGTCCCACGGGCAGGCAGAGCTGGTTCGTGTTCTGGCTCTGACATTAACAAGACAGATGACGTTGAACCATGGCACAGAAATTTTCCAGGCGCCAATGCCAAGAGGGAGGCAAGGTGCTCAAAATGACAGGGACACATGATCCCTGGGTGCAGGGGTGCAATCATGGCTCACCACAGCCTCGACCTCCCGGGCCTAAGCATTCCTCCCACCTCAGCCTCCTGAGTAACAAGGACTACAGGTGCATACCGCCATGCCCAGCTAATTCTTTTTATTTTTGTACAGACAGGGTCTCCCTATGTTTCCTAGGCTGTTCTTGAATGCCTGGGCTCAGGCCATCTGCCTGCCTCGGCCACCTGAAGTGCTGGGATTACAGGCGTGAGCCACCATCCTGGCTCCTGTCTTCTAAGCGGTAACGACACACTGGCATCCTACCTCACGATACTTTTTTTTTTTTTTTTTGAGACACAGTCTCATTCCTTTGCACAGGATGGAGTGCAGTGGTGCAATCGCAGCTCACTGCAACCTCTGCCTCCCAGGGTCAAACGATTCTCATGCCTCAGCCTCCAAGTAGCTGGGACTACAGGCGCCCGCCACCATGCCCAGCTAATTTTTTTGTATTTTTCTTAGTAGAGATGGAGTTTCACCATTTTGGTCAGGCTGGTCTTGAGCTCCTGGCCTCAAGTGATCTGTCTGCCTCGGCCTCCCAAAGTGCTGGGATTACAGGTGTGAGCCACCATGCCCGGCCCAGAGATATACTCTTTACTCAAAAGAGTCTACGTGTATCTACATGATAGACTATTCAGCCATAAAAAGGAGTGAAATTCTTACACATGCTAAAACATGGATAAACTTTGAAAACATCATGCTAAGAAACCAGTCAGATGGCCGGGCGGGGTGGCTCACACCTGAAATCCCAGCACTTTGGGAGGCTGAGGGGGGTGGATCACCTGAGGTCGGGAGTTGCAGACCAGCCTGATCAACATGGAGAAACTCCGTCTCTACTAAAAATACAAAATTAGCCAGGAGTGGAGGTGCATGCCTATAATCCCAGCTACTCAGGAGGCTGAGGCAGGAGAATCGCTTGAACTCGGGAGGCAAAGGTTGTAGGGAGCCAAGGTCGTGCCATTGCACTCCAGGTGGGCAACAAGAGCGAAACTCCATCTCAAAAAAAAAAAAAAAAAAGAAAGAAAGAAGCAGTCAGAAAAGGTCACCTGTTGTTTGATTCCATTTATATGTAACGTCCAGAGAAGATAAACAGACAGAGACAGAAAGCAGATTAGTGGTTGCCTGGAATGGAAGGTTTGGGGAGCAAGTGACAACAGATACAGGGCTTCCTTTTGGGGTAATGACAACGTCCTGAAATTAGTGGTGACTATCGTATCATTTATACAAAAAACCCACTGGGTGACCGTCACACTACCTACACAAAAACCCACTGCACGACTGTCACACCACCTACACGAAAACCCACTGGGTGAGCGTCACGCCACCTACACGAAAACCCACTGGGTGAGCGTCACGCCACCTACACGAAAACCCACTGGGTGAGCGTCACGCCACCTACACGAAAACCCACTGGGTGAGTGTCACGCCACCTACACAAAAACCCACTGGGCAACTGTCACACCACCTACACGAAAACCCACTGGGCAACCGTCACGCCACCTACACGAAAACCCACTGGGTGTCACACCACCTACACGAAAAAACCACTGAATTGCACACTTTAAAATGGTGAATTACATGTTCATCAAAAAAAATAAATTTGGATGGGCATGGTAGCCCACGCGTGTAATCCAAATGCTTTGGGAGACCAAGGAGGGGGGATCACTTGAGGTCAGGAGTTCGAGCTGAGCCTGCGCAACAAAGCAACGCTGTGTCTCTACAAAATCTTTTACAAAATAAGCCAGGCAGCTGGCTCCATGGCTCATGCCTGTAATTCCAGCATGTTGGGAGGCCGAGGCAGGTGGTTCACCTGAGGTCAGGAGTTCAAGACCAGCCTGCCCAAACAGCAAAACCCCGTCTCTACTAAAAATATGAAAATTAGCTGGATGTGGTGGTGTGTGCCTGTAGTCCCAGCTACTAGGAGGCTGAGGCAGGAGAATTGCTTTAACCCGGGAGGTGGAGGTTGCAATGAGCCAAGATCGCGCCACTGCACTCCAGCCTGGGCGACAGAACAAGACTCCGTCTCAAAATAATAATAGTAATAATATTAATAAAAAATAAGTCGGGCATAGTGGCATGCACCTGTAGTCCTAGCTACTAAGGAGGCTGAGGCAGGAGAATTACTTGAGTCCAGGAGGTCGAGGCTGCAGTGAGCTATGACTGCGCCGCCACACCAGCCTGGGTAACAGAGTGACGCCCCCATCTCTAAACAAGTAATTTTTTTTAAAGCATCTCTCCAAAGTCAACCTATTTTTCAGTGTAGAAGTCAAAGTGCTGACTCAGATCCCAGGGCCCAGCTGGTTTGTAAAGTCCCTTCCCTGTACCTCATTTGGCCTCATCTGTCACTCTCCCCTCACTCCCACTGTTTCAGCCTCCATGCTTTATCTCACCTATGAACGGGCACAGTAATGCCCCGGGGCCTTTGCACGTGCTCTTGCTCCCCCTGGTTGGCCTCTTCACCTCCATCAACTCTTATCCTCAAGTGTCACCTTCTCAGTGAGGCTGGACCACCCTATTTAAAACTGCAAGCCTCCCCTATTACAAAGACCTGACTCTTTTCTTTCTATAGCACTTAGGATGGCTTTCTCTAGCACTAGGATTTATTGTGCCTACTATTTCTTGTCTGTCTCTTTCCGTGAAAATAAATGTTCCACGACTGGAGATTATTACCTGTAGTATTCACTGCTGTATTGTCAGAGCCTAGGACAGAGCCCAGGATATGGTGCTCAGTGAATGTCTGCTGGGTAGATGATGGACGGGTGAGAGTGGATAAATGAGTGGGGAAGGGGTGGATGAATTTGCCTTAGGGCGGAAGAGCCCATCAGAAGTGTCTCTTCAGCAGTAAGCAAACCAGGCCTCAGGCATCTCACCACCAAAACGTACCAGCCCCCTTGGTGAGCCAAGTATCAACTGATGCTGGCTGCTGGCAGCACAGGGCACATACAGAGAGGGGACAGGACAACATCATGCAGCCCCTTTCAGGTCCACAGTCCTGGTTTCTCCCTAAGGAGGAGGTCATCCAGCCATCCGCCCCTCAGGTGTTAACTGAGCACCTATTATGCACTGGGGACTGAGGTGGGCTTGGCAACCCCGAGACGCACAGTCTAGTGGAAGCACAGGTTTTAACAGGTTCCCAACAGGCAGTGTTTGGAAATCTGAAGAGGCTGGTAGGATGGGCACAATGACTGGGGCTCCAGGCAGGAGGAGACTGGAGTTTGCAACAGCCTTGTAATAGGCGAGGGTCAAGGGTGCAAAAGTCCTTCATACACAATGAGGAGCACCGGTCCCCTAGGTGCCTTTTTTGAGAAACGTGGAAAACCAACGAACAGAACCCCCACACTCCAGCCCACCTTCTAAAAACCCTGACGCCCTGTGGGCAGATTATCTGCTCTCACTGCCTGCCTGGCATCTACTGCGCTGTTTATGGCAACATGCAGTTTTCTCTGGGGGAACTGAACTTCTCCCAATCTCAACCTACGAGCTTCAGCCACAGATGAACCTCCTCCCTCACCCCCTACCTGGGCCCCAAGCCCCGAAAGACATGACCCAGGCCTGGCTGACCCAAGCATCCCATCTCCCTGGCCTCAGTGACTGGTTCAGGAAGAAGCATGTGATCGACCACAACCAATGAGACTCAATCCCATAGCTCTGCCGGAAGTATTAGGGGAAAGTAAGACTCTGCTCACACGGGTTGCTGAGGTGACAAGATGATCAGGAAACTGCCAGCTCATCAAGAAACCACCATCAAGACAACAGAGCTGAGAGTCAGAGACGCTGTTCTTCCCAACATTATCTTGGGAACTCCCAGATCTAGTCATGTCCGGAACCCCATTCCTGCTTAAAAGTCTTTTTCTAGACTTTTCAGTTCTGTGACTCAAAAATCCCCCTCTTCTCTTACTCTAGTTGATTTAAGCTAGGTTTCTGTTATTTGCAAGACAGTTCCTAAGGAATATGATTTATTCCAACCTCTCATTCATGCATGTATGTATTCATTTACCTACATACATTTACGGAGCATGAACCATTTGCCAAGTTCCCTATGCTTGGACAGTACGAGCACAAAATGACAAGGTCTGACTGGGCGTGGTGGCTCACGTCTGTAATCCCAGCACTTTGAGATGCTCAGGGGGGCGGATCACTTGAGGTCAGGAGTTTGAGACCAGCCTGGCCAACATGGTGAAACCCCATCTCTACTAAAAAGAAAAAATTAGCTGGGTGTGGTGGTGCACACCTATAATTCCAGCTCCTTGGGAGGCTGAGGCAGGAGAATCAGCTGAACCCGGGAGGTGGAGGTTGCAGTGAGCTGAGATTGTGCCACTGCACTCCAACCTGGGCGACGGAATGAGACTCTGTCTCAACAATACACAAATGTATAAACATATAAATAAATAAAACGACATGGTCGTGGCCGTGTCTCCATGGACCCCAGGATATGATCAGCAGAGAACTACAGGACAGATCATTACCATAAAGAATGATGAATTACTCGAACAAAGGGAAATTCAGGGTAAACAGAAGGCAAGAAGCTCACAAATCATCCAAGACAGAAAATGTTAAATACTGACGGCTGCCTGGCAATGCTATTTTAGGAAAGTGCATTAGGTGGACGTGGTAAACGCCAGGCTTGGCATTCCAAAAAAACAGTCCCATCAGTCCCCGGATGGCATCCCTGGCCTTCCCCGGCCTCTGTGTTCCATCACACCTACCACTGGGTAAACACCTCATCGTCTTTGAAGCACAGGAATGCACCAGTGGAAAAAACACTCAGACACCTTCCAGGCAACTGAAGGCCACATATTTTATCCTAATGTAGTCAGAGGCTTCGATGCCTCGGCCAGGACCAAGGTCTCCAACTGACACCCAGGCCCCTCTGTTTCTTGCCGAACCGCTCAACAAACTCTGTCTCTGGAAACTCCGGGAAACTGAATGGCAAGGAAGGTCAAGAAAAGGTTAAGTAAAGCCGGTAGCGGGGTTCAGAATCTCACATCTGTAATCCCAGCTACTCCAGATGCTGAGGCAGGAGGATCACTTTAGCTCAGGAGTTGGAGGTTGCAGTGAGCCGTGATCAAGCCACTGTACTCCAGCTTGGGCAGCAAAACAAGACCCTGTCTATAAAAAAAAAAAAAAAAAAAAAAAAAAAAAAAAAAAAAAAGAAAAGGAGAGAGAAAAGAAAAGAGGGGAGGGGAGGGGATGGGACAGGAGGGGAGGGGATGGGACAGGAGGGGAGGGGATGGTAGGGGAGGGGAGAGGAGGGGAGGGGAGGGAACGGTAGGGGAGGGGAGGGGAGGGAAGGGGAAGGGAGGGGACAGTGGGGAAGGGAGGGGACAGTGGGGAAGGAAGGGGAAGGGAGAGGACAGTAAGGGAGGGGACGGGAGGGGGAGGGGAGGGGAGGGGAGGGGAGAGGAGGGGAGGGAAGCCAAACCAGTCCTGCTCTTAAGCATCTTCTGCTGTGCTTTCCTAACGGGGAACAGGGCAGGAAGTGATCATATAAGTTTGGTGACAACCTGGAAACTGGGGGTTTTGCCAACTAATCCAATGCGCAGAGGAAAAAGCTGTGCGAACACTACGCATCCCCTCCTAAGTGGGACACAAGTCACAGACCAAACCTCATCACCTGCTCCCTCTGGCTTTGGACCTTTTCCTCTAAGAAAGACCTTTCAAAATGCCATCAAGGCCCGGCGCAGTGACTCATACCTACAATCCCAGCACTTTGGGAGACAGAGGCAGGCGGATTGCTTGAGCTCAGGAGTTTGAAAACGTCCTGGGCAACAAAGTGAGACCCTGTCTCTGCAAAAATTACGGAAAGTAGCTGGGCATGGTGGCGCATGCTTGTAGTCCCAGCTGCTTGGGAGGCTGAGGTTGGAGGATCACTTGAGCCTAGGAGGCAGAGGTTGCAGTGAGCCGAGATCATGTCACTGCACTCCAGCTTGGGCGGCAGAATGAGACCCCGTCTCAAAAAAAGAAAAAAAAAAGCCATGTATTTCTGTATGATTCTTACTATCACTTGTATACAAGTAAATAGAATCATGTAACCATAACTACATGTATGACATGCATCCATCATTACAGTGATACAGACACAGACTCTCTCTGGAAACACACACAAGAAACACGGAGAGAGGGAAGCAAGCTGACCAGTGTTAGGAGGAAAGGCTTGGGCCTTTCACTATGGACTGTGATTCTCAACTGGAAGAATTTTATCCCCCAAGGGGACATTTCGCAATGCCTGGAGCCATATTCCATTGTCACCAATGGGAAGAACAAGGAGACGTACGACTTAGCATCTGGCAGGCAGAGGCCACAGATGCTGGGAAACATTCTACGATGTGCAGGCCAGGACCTACAACACAGGGACAAAGGATGACCTGTTGGCGAATGTCAGCAGGCTGAGGTGGCCAAGTGCAGAGAAGTCCGGCTGTATGAATAGCATCTGGTGCAGCTTTAATTATGTTTCACCATATGCAAATACATTACTTTCTACTTTTTAAAGTAAGACCGACCAGACATGGTGGCTCACGCCTGTAATCCCAGCACTATGGGAGGCCAAGGTGGGTGGATCACTTGAGGCCAGGAGTTTGAGACCAGCCTGTCCAACATGGCGAAACCCCATCTCTACTAAAAATACAAAAAATTGGCTTGGCATGGTGGCATGCGCCTATAATCCCAGCTACTTGGAAACTGAGGCAGGAGAATTGCTTGAACCCTGGTGAAACCCCATCTCTACTAAAAATACAAAAATTAGCTGGGCATGGTAGTGGGTGCCTGTAATCCCAGCTACTCGGGAGGCTGAGGCACAAGAATCGCTTGAACCCAAGAGGCGGAGGTTGCAGTGAGCCAAGATCATGCCACTGTACTCCAGCCTGGCCAGAGAGCAAGACTCCGTCTCAAAAAAACAAAAAGGAGAGGCTAGGCGCATCGGCTCACACCTATAATCCCAGCATGATGGGAGGACAAAGTAGGTGGATCGCTTGAGGTCAGGAGTTCAAGACCAGCCTGGCGAACGTGACAAAAACCCGTCTCTACCAAAAATATTCAAATTAATAAGGCATGGTGGTGCGTGTTTGTAATCCTAGCTAGTCGGGGGACTGAGGCAGGAGAATTGCTTGAACTGGGAGGTAGAAGTTGCATTAAGCTGAGATGGCACCACTGCACTTCAGCCTGGGTGACATAGCGAGACTGTCTCCAAAGGGAAAAAAAAAAAAGAGTTTGTCAATGCACCCCAGTAAAGTCAAGAGACTGGAATATAAGAGGAATGCAATGTACAAGGCAGAATGCAGGGGCATTGGAGCTGGAAGTGATCTTAGGGAACACGGAGTTACAGAGGGACAACAAGATGCCATTTCTTGCTCAACTCCAGGCCACTGGCACCAGTCACCTGGAGGGCTGCTTGAACATAACTCAGTGGGAAAGAACCCCTTGAGTGACTGTGGGTGTCTGCTGTGGGCATGAGGAGTGAGGGCAGGGCCCTGTATTTGACATGCTTGGAATCTAACCCCTTCATTTTCCATGTGACAAAACCTAGAGCCAGTGAGGTGAGATGACCAGCTTTGGGGTCACACTGTGAGCTGGCAGTAGAACGTGGCAAGTGTCCTGAGTCTCAGAAGAACATTCCAGTCCTCTAAGCCAGGGGCTGGCCAAGGATGGCTGAGGTCCACATTTGGCCCACACCTGTTTACATGCGGCCCATGAGCTCAGCATTGATTTCCTTTTTTTTTTTTTTAATTTTTTTTGAGACAGAGTCTTGTTCTGTTGCCCAGGCTTAGAGTGCAGTGGCATGACCTCGGCTCACTGCGATCTCCGCCTCCTGGGTTCAAACGATTCCCTTGCCTCAGCCTCCCAAGAAGCTGGGATGACCGGCGTGCTTCATCACGCCCGGCTAATTTTTTTTTGGGGGGTCGGGGGGGAGGGGAGAGGTGGCGGGCAAGGCAAAGGGTCTCACTCTGTTGCCCAGTCAGCAGTGCAGTGGCATGATCTTGGCTCACTGCAACTTCTGCCTCCTGGGTTGAAGCAATCCTCTTGCCTCAGCTTCCTGAGTAGCTGTGACTACAGGTGAGCACCACCACTTCCAGCTAATTTTTGTATTTTTAGTACAGAGGGGGTTTCACCATGTTGGCCAGGCTGGTCTCAGTCTCCTAGCCTCAAGCAACCCACCCGCCTCAGTTTCCCAAAGTGCTGAGATTACAGGCACGAGCCCCTGCACCCAGCCAGATTTCATATTTTTTAAAAGCTAAAAAAAAAATTAAAAGAATATTACATGACACATGCAAATTCTATAAAATTCAAATATTGGTGTCTCCAAATATAGTTTTACAGGAACATAGCCGCACCCATCGGTTTCCGTATTATCTAAGGCTGCTTTCGCACTACGCTAGGAGAGACTGGTATTTGTAACAGAGACTGTATGGCCCGGAATTCCGAAAGTATTGACAGAAAAAGTTTCTTTACTCCTACTTTCTGTCAGTCTCTCTCGAATTTCAATGTGCATATACACCACCTAGAAAAGTAGTTACAACACCGATTCAGTTTCAGTGGATCTGGGCTGAGGTCTGAAATTCTGCACTGTTAACAAGCACCAGGTGATGCCATGGCTGCTGATCCAAGGATCACACTATAGGTAGTGAGGATCCACACCAGTGTCTCTACATGTCTACCTGAACCAGCAGCAGCAGCACCCAGGGATATGTCAGGAATGCAAATACTCAGGCCCCACCCAGACCTGCTAAAACTGAACATCTGGGTGGGGCCCAGAAAGCTGAGTTTTATAGTAACAAGCCAGCACAGTGGCTCACGCCTGTAATCCCAGCACTTTGGGAGGCCAAGGCGGGTGGATCGCCTGAGGTCAGGAGTTCAAGACCAGCCTGGCCAACATGGTGAAACACCATCTGTACTAAAGATATTTAAAAAATTAGCCGAGCGTGGTGTCGCACGCCTGTAATCCCAGCTACTCGGAGGCTGGGGTGGAAGAATAGCTTGAATCCGGGAGGTGGAGGTTACAGTAAGCCAAGATCATGCCACAGCAATCAAGCCTGGCCGACAGACTGAGACTTCATCTCGATAGATAGATAAATAAAACATAGTAACAAGCTCTCCAGGTGATTGTGATGCAGGCTTGAATTTGAACACCATCTCTCCTACAGTTCCAGACCCTGACAGATGTAAGGCAAGACTAAGAAAATTCACTGTCAGCATGAACACGCTTTTGCAAATGCTGAAACGACTGCAGCTTCCTTAGACATTCCACCTGCAACCCAGCTAAGATGAAGCAGGTGGTAGTTTAACAGAAAAGTTCCATATTCATAAACATGTTTAACTCCGCTTCACAGAAACTTGCCAGAAAAACATATGATTTGCCAATCTGACCAAGAAGGAATAGCTGTAATGAGCACGACATTACAAAAAGAATCACACCGTTAATAAAAAGACAGAAAGAAAAAACAAACACGGGGCATGATCTGAAGTCATCCTTCACCATTAACTGTTTTTAACTGTGCTTAAAAGGGAATTTCCATAGTCCATCTCTATGCGGTCTCCTGATTTGCAGCCAATTTTGCAAAATGGTAAGTTGCACTATTGTCTTTAAACTTTTCAAAGTCAGTTAGGCAGGGAAAGACCCGTCACCATACCCCAGGACAGGTGCCAGAACTTTCAGTGTAGCAAGGATCATAATAGCAAAACAAACAAACAAACAAACAAACAAACAAAAAAAAAACAGGGAACAACCTGTTTTTGCAAAGAATGGGAGAAAGGGTAATTCCAGCAGGGCACATCCACACGTGAGACAAGCATCCATCATGAACACAAATGAAGCAAGCCGGGCATGGCAGCAGTGCACCTGGAGCCCCAGCTACTTCGAAAGCCAAAGCAGGAGGATTGCTTGGGACCAGGAGTTCAAGGCTGCAGTGAGCTACGATCGCACCACTGTACTCCAGCCTGGGGAACAGAGTGAGACACCAGTTCAAAACTCCCCCCCCTCCGCCCCCACAAAAAAAAAAACTAAAATGAAGCAGATCAGAATGAATGAACTAAAACTATATATTATTAACTACACAACAGAGAACACTATGTACAGTATGATTCCATTTAAATCTGTCAAAATATTTAAATACCTAGATGCTTGTCCATTTTTTTCTAAAAGCATACAGAAAACTGTCACTTTGGAGGAGAGGAATTGATGGAAGAGAAGACAATACACTTTTCGTTTTACATCTTTCTGTATTTTTCTTTTTTTTTCACGATGGATGACAAATATTTGTTCAGCACCTGCTATGCACTATTTTACATACTGAGGATATAGCAGTCAACAGAAAAGACAAAAATGCCATCTGGAGCTGACATCCTAGCGGGGAAAGGCAGACAATAAAATAAGTCTATTTGATTTTTTTAAAAAACTTTTTTTTAATTTTTTTTGAGACAGGGTCTTGCTCTGTTGCCCAGGCTGGAGTGCCATGGCTCGATATCGGCTCACTGCAACCTCTGCCACCCGGGTTCAGAGGATTCTCATGTCTCAGCCTCCTGAGTAGCTGGGAATATAGGCATACACCACCATGCCCAGCTAATTTTTTTTTTTTTTTTTTTTTTTTAAGCAGAGACAGGGTTTCACCAGGTGGACCAGGTTGGTCTCGAGCTCTTAGCCTCAAGTGACCCACCTCAGACTCCCAAAGTGCTGGGATTTCAGGCATGAGCCACCGCACCCAGACCAAAATAAGTAAATTTTAGAGTGTGTTTAGATCATGCCACTTGACATGTGGCCCACGGGACACTGACAATCCACACTTTGTGACCAGTTGCTGATAAAATAAGGAGGCAGCACCATAATGTAGATCAACTATGGCACCAAGCGTGCCACTTGGCTCAGCTCACACTTTGTTTCTTGCAAGGCTATCTAAACACAGCAAGCAGAGGGCACTGGTTTGCATCCTGGCACAAGCTGCCTATATCACAGTGAACAGATAACAAACAATTCCTAAACAGGTTGGCTAAGAAGCTGCTAAATGTGAATAAAATAAAGAAGAATGGAGAAGATGGCAAATGTTTAAGGCAAGTGTTTAGGGAAGGCCTTGCTGACATAGTTACCTTTTTTTTGTTTTGTTTTCTTTTTTTTGAGACAAGGTCTCGCTGTCGCTCAGGCTGGAGCGCAGTGGCGTGATCTTGGCCCTCTGCAACCGTCGCGTCCCAGGTTGAAGCAATTCTCTTGCCTCAGCCTCCCGAGTAGCTGTGACTACAGGCATGCGCCCCTACGCCTGGCTAATTTTTTTGTATTTTTAGTAGAGACTGGGTTTCACCATGTTGGCCAGGATGTTCTTGAACTCCTGACCTCTGGTGATCCACCTGCTTTGGCCTCCCAGAGTGCTGGGATTACAGGCATGAGCCACTGCACCTGGGCGACATAGTGACCTTTTAAAAATATTCAGGTATGCAGACAAAATAAAACATCAAATAATGAGGGCCAGGAAAAATGTGGCCTCACTCACCAGGAAGGGTGTGCAGACCCAGGTGAAGGTGCCCACGGCTGCCAGGTAGGCAGACTTCTTCAGCACCTTCAGCTCCTCCTGCCTGATGGCCAGCACCTTGTCCTTGAACGCCAGCTCCCAGGCATAAAGCTTTAGCACCTTGATCCCATTGAGAATTTCATTCATCAGCTTGATCCGATTGTCTTTGCTCTTCATGTGGGCCACCTTGGAAGAGAAAGGCAGTCAACACATCTGGGGCGACCCTGGGATCAGACCATCACTCAACATCACCAGCTATTCTTTCTCATAAATTTTATTATATGCTTTGACATGTGAATTTTTTTTTTTTTTTTTGAGACGGAGTCTGGCTCTGTCGCCCAGGCTGGGGTGCAGTGGCCAGATCTCAGCTCACTGCAAGCTCCGCCTCCCAGGTTTACGCCATTCTCCTGCCTCAGCCTCCCGAGTAGCTGGAACTATAGGCGCCCGCCACCGCGCCCGGCTAGTTTTTTGTATTTTTTAGTAGAGACGGGGTTTCACTGTGTTAGCCAGGATGGTCTCGATCTCCTGACCTCGTGATCCACCCATCTCGGCCTCCCAAAGTGCTAGGATTACAGGCGTGAGCCACTGTGCCCGGCCGTGAATGTTTTTTATATTGATTTTTTCTTTTCAATAGAGATGCGGTTTCAGCACACTGCCCAGGCTGGTCTCAAACTCCTGTGCTGGGATTATAGGTGTGAGCCACCTCACTGGGCCTCAACATCACTGTCTATTAAAAACAGGCCTCCTGAGGGTGAGAGAGCTGACCCTGTAATCCCTATGAGCCCTACTCTTGAGTCCCGAGACCACACCAAAGGACTCCGCTATCAAGGAAAAAAAAAACCCTTCAAATCATGTTAGGTTGATTTGGAGAAACACACTCATTGGAGAAACACACTCAATTTCAAATCCAGAAATAGAGGCAAGAAAAACCCTTCAAGTGTCCAGAAAAGAAGGGATTCAGTCCCTATTCTGCTGACCCAAACACAGGAGACATGACGTTGGTGGTTTTCTTCTCTGTTTTCTTATTTTTTCTTTTTTTTTTTTGTGAGACAGTCTCGCTCTGTCGCCCAGGCTGGAGTACAATAGCATGATCTGGGCTCACTGCAACCTCTGCCTCCCGGGTTAAAGAGATTCTCCTACCTTAGCCTCCTGAGTAGCTGGGACTATAAATGCCTGCCATCATACCTGGCTAATTTTTCTGTTTTTAGTAGAGATGGGGCTTCACCATGTTGGCCAGACTGGTCTCGAACTCCTGACTTCAAGTGATCCACCGACCTCAGCCTCCCAGAGTGCTGGGATTACAGATATGAACCACCACACCTAACCTGTTTTATTTTATTTCTTGTCAGCCCAGTTTTCTTTTTTGGGGGAACAGCATCTCACTCTGACATCCAGGCTGGAGTGCAGTGGCATGATCATAGCTCACTGCAGCCTTGAATTCCTGGGCTCAAGCAATCTTCCCACTTCAGCCTCCTTAGTAGCTGAGACCACAGGCACATGCCACCACATCTAGTTCATTTTCGTATTTTTTTGTAGAGATGGCATCTTGCTATGTTGCCCAGGCTGGTCTTGCACTCCTGGCCACAAGCCATCCTCCTGTCTCAGCCTCCCAAAGAGCTGGGATTACAGACATGAACCCCTGTGCCTGACCCATGGTTGTTAAAATAGTGAAATGTTTCTGTACTGGCTAGCACTGGTTCCAAACAGTGGATACTTGTGCAGTGCAGTTGTTAAATATTTTTAATACCACCAGCATTCTGTGTATACCAGCAACTTTTCTAAGCACTTTACATGTATTCAGACACTTAACATTCACAAGAACTCTATCATTGAGTGCTACAGTCATCCCCGGGTCACAGATGGGAACAATTTAAGCTACAAGATCTCGAGGACAGTGACTGAAGTGGGTTCAGAGTCGGGTCACTCAGGGAATCCTACACATCAGAGACTGAAGGGTGACTCGATCCTAAAGCCCCTGCCTCACCAATCCCACCCAACCCTAACCCGTGAGGCCTCTCCTTCCAACGGGCCCATGTCCTGAAACTCATCTCCCTGTGGTACCATCAGGGCAGCCAAGTGCTCCCATTTGAAATTCCACAGCACATCATCAATATCCATCAACAGAAGAGCACAGAAATAAACCGCACCACCTCCGTTATGGACCAAAAGGCACCAGGTCGGGAGAATGAATTGAAGCTATACAGCATAGCACAGAGAGGCCCCCAAAGCAGGGCACTAAAAGACAAAAATCATGCTGTCACGTGGGCCCATTTAAGTAAAAACAGATATGGTAATAATATCACACACACACAGACCAACATATATAATGGCCAGGCATGGTGGCTCATGCCTGTAATCCCAGCACTTTGGGAGGCCAAGGCAGGTGGATCACCTGAGGTCAGGAGTTCAAGACCAGCCTGGCCAATGTGGTGAAGCCTCGTCTCTACTAAAAACACAAAAATTAGCTGGGTGTGGTGGTGGGCACCTCTAATCCCAGCTGCTCAGGAGGCTGAGGCAGGAGAATTGCTTGAACCCGGGAGGCAGAGGTTGCAGTGAGCCAAGATTGCACCATTACACTCCAGCCTGGGCAACAAAGTGTGACTCCGTCTCAACAAACAAAAAAACCCCACATATATAAAAACCAAACCTAACTACACCATTAATCAGGTCTGTATATACATACACAGAAAATTCTAGGAGTTGCTTCTATATATTTGCAGTGGTTGAGAGAGTAGGGAAGGGGGTATCCCCTTTTAAGTACTTTCTATGATTTAAACTTTTTTTTTTTTTTTTTTTGAGACAGGGTCTCACTCTGTTGCCCAGGCTGGAGTGCAGTGGCACAATCATGGCTCACTATAGCCTCGACCTCCTGGGCTCAGGTGATCCTCACGCTTCAGCCTCCCAAGTAGCTGGGACTACAGGCACGCATCACCACACAAAGCTAACTTACCCATTTGTGGTAGAGACGGGGTTTCACCATGTCTCCAAGGCTAGTCTTGAATTCCTAAGCTCAGGCGATCCACCTAACTTGGCTTCCCAAAATGCTGAAATTACAGGGGTGAGCCCGGCTTGAACTTTTTTATAACAAGAAACCACACTCTGTTACTTGTGTATTTAAACATTTTAAAATACAAAATATCTCCAAAAATAAAAATCTGAAAGCCGGGCATGGTGGTTCCCACCTGTAATCCCAACACTTTGAGAGGCTGAGGCAACAGGATCACTTAAGCCCAGGAGTTTGAGACCAGCCTGGGCAACAGAGCAAGGCCCCATCTTAGAAATTAATTACTTATTTTAATTTAAATAAAGACATTAACACCATGTCTGGTACAAGGTAAGACCTAATAAGAGGGAAAAAAGTAGGGGGTAATTTGCACTCAACTCTTGAAAGCTGAGTCATACACACACATAATAAACAAGACAATGGGAAACAAAGATTCTCAGAGGCTCCCAGACCTTCTGATTCCAGTCACCGGCCTACAAGGTCTAACCATGTGTCAGGAGCTCTCAATCTTGGCCGCCCAATATAACGACCTGGGAAGCTGTACATCTTGATGTCCAGACCCCACTCACGATAAGTGAATCAGAATCCCAGATATGGGGCCTGGGCATCAGCATTTGTTAAAGCTCCCCAGGTGACTCCAACTGGCAAGCAAGGCTGAGAACCCCAGGGACTGAGCAGAAGGAACTGGACTAAAATCTGCATGGAGAGGCTCCTGCCTAGGGCCTGGCTTGGGGGCCCGCAGAGACACATGCCTTACCTGATACGTCTTGGTCTTCATCGCCATCACAGCATTGACGGGCACCATGAGGACCATCACGGCCACTCCAGCCAGGATGGGAGGGCCCAGGTTCTAAGGAAGGAAAGGAGACTCTTAATCACTCACCAGACAGGAGAAAGCAGGGCCCTTAACAGCTTCCCGGCTGATCAATCCCATGTGGATGCTGCTGACCAAGTTCAGGACAAGGTGTGTTACTTTTACCCCACAATAGGGTGTTAAGAGCCTGTGGTTTCATTCCTGAGCATTTCTCTGGGTCCTCCCAATCCCTTGAAGAATAAGCAAGTCCGTGCTCCTTTCTCCCAAGCACCTGGGGCCACATGAGTTGTGTAAATTACAACTTGAGAATTCTAATTTTTTTTCTTTTTTTTTTTTTTTTTTTTTTTTAGGAGATGAGATTTCGCTATCTTGTCCAGGCTGCAGTACAGTGGCTATGTGTATCAGTGATCCACCTACTTTAGTCTCCAAAGTAGCTGGGACTACAGGTAAGCATTAGGTCTTGCTACACTGCCCAGGTTGGTCTTCAACTCCTGGGCTCCAGCAATCCTCCCAATTCAGCCTCCCAAGTAGCTATGACTACAGTCACACCACCATGCCCAGCTAATTTTTTTTGTTTGTTTGTTTTTTAGGGACAAGGTCTCACTATGTTTCCCAAGCTGGTCTCGAACTCATGGGCTCAAGCGATCTTCCCACCTCTGCCTCCCAAGTAGCTGGGATTACAGGTGCGAGCCACCACACCCAGCTTAGATTTTTAGAAAGGTAATAAGGTAGTAAGCAGAAAAGTGTGAACATGACCACCTGACTGCTTGTCCTGCTTGAAGGCTACTTACAAGTTTAGCCCTTGGCTAGTGTCTGCATACTTGCAGGGCTTCCACCAATAACAGAACTGGTAAGAGTGGCTCAGTGTGCCTCACCTGTTTGTACCAACAATATGATTTATGCTGAACACCGCTTTCCCTCTAGGAGTCTAGACTTTTGGTATGTGCCAAGCAAAGGGTGCTTATGTGACCTGCCCCTAAAAAACCCCAAGCACTGGGCTCCTACCAAGCTTCCCTGGTTGGCAACATTTCACATGCATCATCATAATGGTGGCCGGAGAATTAGTGCACCTGTGTGACTCTGCTGGGGACTCCCAGAAACCTGTACCTGGCTTCCTTTGAACACTGCCCCATGTGTTCCTTAATCTTTGCTAATTTTGCTGTATTAACTTATAGCCTTGTGGCCAGGTGCAGTGACTCACACCTGTAATCCCATCACTTTGGGAGGACAAAGTGGGAAGATAGCTTGAGGGTGTAAGTTCGAGACCAGCCTGGGCAACATAGCGAGACCCCATTTCTAAAAAAAAATAAATAACTTAGCCAGGCATGGTGGCGTGAACCTGTGGTACCCAGCTAGATGAGAGGACAAAGTGGGAAAACTGCCTGAGACCAGGAATTTAAGGCTGCAGTGAGCTATGATCCCATCACTGTACTCCAGCATGGGCAACAGAGCAAGACTCTGTCCCTTAAAAGCAAAAACAAAGTAACAAAAACACAAGACAGCCCCCACAACAAAGAACTGTCTGGTCCCAAGTGTCAACAGTGCTGAACTCAAGCAACTACCATCTAAAACAAGATGTGATGTTAGACAATTTTGTTAATGGTTCACAAACCAATCCTGAAGCCAATTCTAAAAGAAATGTTCCAAAAATATTTTTCCCATAGTAGCACTTTTGTGAAAGTAGATTCCCCAAGACATCTGCTTGAAAAGACATTCATTCAGATTTTTATTTTTTCTTCTAGAGACAGGGTCTTGTCTTGCCACCCAGGTAGGAGTGCAGTGGTGTGATCCGAGCTCACTGCAGCCTCTGAACTCCTAGGCTCAAGCAATCCTCCTGCCTCAGCCTCCAGGGTAGCTGGGACCACGGGTAGGCACCACCACACCCAGCTAATTTTTTTTTTTTTTTTTTAGAGACAGGGTCTCACTATGTTGCCTGGGCTGGTCTCAAACTCCTAACTTCAAGCAATCGTTCCACCTCAGCCTCCCAAAGTGCTGGGATTACAGGCACATGCCACCTCTATCTGTGCCCAGCCTATTAGATAATTAAATTCTGGTGTTTTTTTCTGAGTTGTATTATTAGAAACACTTTACCCACCTTCTGCTCTACAGATGTACAAAAAAAGCAAACTACAGACAAATAAACCAGTAATTTTTTCCTCTTCCTTTTTCTTTCTTTCTTTTTTTTTGAGACAGATTCTCACTCTGTTGCCCAAGCTGGAGTGTAGTGGCGCAATCTCAGCTCAATGCAACCTCTGCCTCCCGGATTCAGGCCATTCTCCTGCCTCGGCCACCCAAGTAGCTGAGATTACAGGCATATACCACCATGCCCAGCTAATGTTTATATTTTTAGTAGAGACAGGGTTTTGCCATGTTGGCCAGGCTGGTCTCCTGGCCTCAGATGATCCACCCACCTCGGCCTCCCAAAGTGTTCAGATCACAGGCATGAGCCATTTCGTTCAGCCCTTCTCTTTCAATAACAGGTAATAATTTGAGCTGTGCCCATTATGCACCAGGCCCTGCTGGGGTTGTACCCACGAAGACACAAAAGTCAGCTGCTGTGTGTCTGCAAGTAGCTAACATGTTACCCGTCAAAGAGGAGGCAGTACACTGAGCATGAAAAACAAACAAACAAAAAAAAAACAACTATTTCAGAAAGTGGACCGGGCATGACACGCCTGTAATTCCAACACTTGGGGAGACCACAGAGGGTAGATCAGCTGAGGCCAGGAGTTCAAGATCAGCCTCGCCAACATGGTGAAACTCCGTCTCTACTAAAAATACAAAAAAAAAAGAAAAATTAGTGGGCTTGGTGGTGTAGGCCTGTAGTCCCAGCTACTCGGGAAACTGAGGCAGGAGAACTGCTTGAACCTGGGTGGCAGGGGTTGCAGTGAACCGAGATGGCACACTGCACTCCAGCCCAGACAACAGAGCGTGACTCCGTATCAAAAAAAAAAAAAAAAAAACTACTCCAGAAAGTATTATTAGATGAGTTCCTATACTAAAGTTACTGGGATTCAAAATCCAAAAAAACGAGAAAGTCCATCTAATTAAGAGGGGAGGGGAAATCAATGCAAGTAGTGTCTGCTACAGCCTGGGGGGGATGAGCAGGCTTAAATCAATTAGGAAGGAAGGAAAGGCAGGTGACAAAGACCCAGAAGTGGCAAAGCACAAGGCATGTGTTGTGCTATGAGCCTCTTTGCTCATCATCATTTTATTTTGGGAACACTCCCTCCTCACATGGAAGGGCTGTCGTCAATCACATCTCTTCTGCCATGGGAGAGGACATGTGACCCAGGCTGGCCAATCAGTGAACTCTGCCTCCTGGGCTACAGTGATGTGGTTCAGGGGTGTGAACAGGACCAAGCCAGGCCAATCAGAGTGCTCTCTGAGACTGACTCTGGCTGTGCAGAGAAATGCTGCCTTGTCTTTTCTCTGGCACCTTTATCTGTCAGGATGTTATCAGCCCAAAGCTATGGAGCCATGTGGGGAAGTACCACTGAGAATGATGTCAACTCAGAGGACAAGAGGGCTAGGAAATGATGAGTGAGTGAGTGAAACTGAGTACTGACAACATTGCCTGATCTCCTGGATCAATCCACACCTGAAGCTAGTCCCCAGATTTCTGAGATACATGCAGCCCCAAAGTTCCCTTTATTTACTTAGGCTACTTTAAGATAGATGTCTATCCCTTGCAATTGAGAGAATTTTGACCACCATAATTAGGGACCAGTGAATAAATGAGTCTGGTCAGCGTTTGGGAGGATTCAATGGGAGAAACATGTGTCCATTGTAGGGGAGTTAATTACTGACACTGTCAAGGAAAGAGAAAATGAAAACGCCAGGCCACCAAGGAGAACATCAATCTGACAATTCAGGAAAGGAACAAAATACCGAGGAATTGGTTAACAGGCTGGAAAATAAGATATGAACGACAGCCGGAACTGCCAGGGAGCTATACATGCCATTACCACCAACACCCACTCCCTCAGCCCGCTGCCCACACATACGAGACCCTCCCTGCATGCAAAGGGGAACGGCGTCAAACACACACCCGCCACAGGAGGTAGAGAGCAAGGATGACTTGCAGGGGGGCTGACCAGATCATGTTAATGTATGTGGCCAAGTCCATGAACCTCTGGGCGTCCACAGACATGAGGTTGACGATCTCCCCGACCGTGGAGGATTTTCTGGCTGCATTGGTGATCACCAGGGCCTGTGGGACAAAGGAGAGGGAAGGTGGGTGAGTGCGGCGGGTGAAGAGGCCTGACTCTCCCTCCAGGCCACGGAGAGGAAGGAGACTTTCAGGGGCGGAAATGCCGCAGAGATCTCTGCTCCTCCCCTCCTGACCTATCTGTCTGCCCAGGATGCCTCTGTCATCTCAAAGCCCACATTCTTATCCATGGTGCTGCCTCCCAACCTCGAACTCATCAACTGGCAAGGGACCTTAGGCGTCCTCGAAACCAGGTCTTCACATGCTTTAATGTGCACACATGCAGCCGGGTTTTTTTGGGGGGAGTGGTAGGGGGTGGGGGGAGTTGTTTCAGATCCTGCAGGTCTGGGATGTGGCCTGGGATTCTTCATTTCTACTATGTTTCCATGTTGCGCCAATGCTGCTGGTCCCAGAACCCACTGAAGGACCGAGGGTCTGGGCCAGGGTCTCTAAGTCTTGGCATTCTTGACATCTGGGGTTGGATAATTCTTTGGGGGTCTGTCTATCTTGTACACTGTAGGAGGTTTACCAGCATCCCTGGCCTCCACTCACTACATGCCCTCACCCCCAGTTGGAACAACCAAAAATACCCCCAGATATTGCCAAACATGCCCTGGAGGCTGGGGTGCAAATCTCCCTGGCCCTCAAACATGGTTGTACACTATCGTCTGGTGAGTTTTAAAAACACTAAGACATTAGCAGGTGTGGTGATGCACGCCTCTGGTCCCAGCTACATGGGGGACTGAGTTGGCAGGATCGCTTGAGCCCAGGAGGTGGAGGCTGCAGTGAGTCAAGATCGTGCCACTACACTCCAGCCTGGGTGACAGAGCGAGACCCTGTCTCAAAAAATAAAAATAAATAAAAAATAAAAACACTGACACCTGGGTGCAACCTCAGCAATCTCAATTTCACTGGTCTGGTACAACCTAGGTGTCAGGAAGTTTTTTCGAGACAGGGTCTCATTCTGTCACACAGGATGGAATGGAGGGCTACCATCAGGATTCACTGCAGCCTCCAACTCCTGGGCTCAGGCGATTCTTTTAACTCAACCTCGTGAGTAGCTGGGACTACAGGTGCACACCACCATACCTGGCTAATTTTTTTTATTTTCTGCAGAGTGGGGTCTTGTTATATTGACCAGGCTGGTATTGAACTTCCAGCCTCCAGTGATTCTCCCATCTTGGTCTCCCAAACTGCTGGGATTACAGGCATGAGTCACAGTGCCTGGCCTGTAGCAGTTTAAGCTCCCCAGGTGAGTCTAATTCACAGACAGGCTTGAGAATCACCCTTCATCAAGTACCTGCGAGACTGCCTCTTCCTAACCTATGGGCCAAGCAGTTTCCTTGACCTCGAGACAAAAAAAAAAAAAATGTATAGGGATCAAGAAGATAATTTGGTTCCTTTGAAACTGGATGTACACAAATGCCTGCTACATACTCTTATCATGCAAGGAATGTGCCACCTGCTCAGTTCAAATTAAGAGTGATAACAGGCTGGGTGCAGTGGCTTATGCCTGTAATCCCAGCACTTTGGGAGGCTGAGGCAGGTGGATCACCTGAGGTCAGCGGTTCAAGATCAGCCCGGCCAACGTGGCAAAACCCTGTTTCTATTAAAAATACAAAAATTAGCAGGTTATGGTGGCAGGCACCTGTAGTCTCAGCTACTTAGGAGGCTGAGGCAGAAGAACTGCTTGAACTCAGGAGGTGGAAGTTGCAGTGAGCCAATATCATGCCGCTGCACTCTAGTCTGGGGGACAAAGTGAGACTCACTCTCAAAAAAAAAGAAAAACAAGAGTGACAGTAAACTGAAACACAGAATGTTAACAGCAGAACGAGGATCCAAATTGGATTTCACCACACGGAGGGCCACCAATCCATCTAAGAAACTCAATTACCCAGAGCTGATACACAAGGACATCTACACGCCAACCCTTGAAATCAGCTTTGCTAACGTACAATGCCTGATGCCCAGTGTCCATGCCACCTAAGGCCACGGAAGTTCCCCTCATGCTACTGCTCCGGAATCTGGGCTGGAAATCCCCACGCTGGTCCCAGAGTAACCCAGGGCTGCAGGAGGGGATGTCAAAGTCGGGCCACATGCCAACGGCACAGCGCCCCCTACCTTCCGATAGACAGCCCCAATGACGGCGGTCTTGATCCTCATGCCGCTGACGAAGCAGATGTGGAAGTACTGGTGCAGCACCAGGGTCTGCAGGCAGGCAGCGACGAACAGCAGCGCGGTGTAGAAGTAGCCCTGCCAGTCTGGGGCCTTTGTGTCATTCACGAAGTTGATGAGCAACCTGCAAAGGAGCAGAGAGGGCCTGGAATGACTTGTGACATGTGGGGGCAGGGAAAAGGGCCTCAGTGTTGGGCATTCCAACTTTCTCCTGAGCCAGACAGGCTAGACACTATCACTTCAGTTTCACAGATGGAAAAACAAGTCCACAGCGGTGATCTGGCTGTGCAGGTGGCCCAAACTGCTCATAACAGAGGCTTCTGTCTTGGGGTTGTGTACTAAATACTCTAGCTCTCTCTCATCACCAGCAAGTCACCCAAAGGAATTGCACAGAGAACACCAGGGAAAGAGGTAGGGAGGGAAAGAGAATGAATGTGCAGCCCCTAAGTCACAGAGCAGCACAGAGCCAGGGAGGAGACAGGCAACCTCCTTTCGGACTCCCCGGTTCCTGAGTTTTGTTTTTTTTTTTTTTTCTTTTTTTTTGGAGACAAAGTCTCGCTCTGTCGCCAAGGCTGGAGTTCAGTGAAGCGATCTTGGCTCGCTGCAGCCTCTGCCTCCTGGGTTCAAGCAATTCTTATGCCTCAGCCTTCCGAGTAGCTGGGATTACAGGTGTGTGCCACCACGCCCAGCTAATTTTTGTATTTTTAGCAGACGGTTTTGCCATGTTGGCCAGGCTGGTCTTGACCTCCTGACCTCAGGTGATCTGCCCGCCTCAGCCTCCCAAAGTGCTGGGATTACAGGCATGAGCCACTGCGCCCAACCCTGGTTGCATTTTTTCATGAGATCTGCTGGCATTTCCTTGCTCTTGGTTTCCCAAGACAATGCCATATCCTCCCCATTTGGGTTTCAGGGGAGCCTAGTGAGTTTCTGTTACTTGCAAACAAAGTGGTCTTCACTAATATGGTAATTAAGTAAAGCGTAAAGCAAAGCTAGGCAGTGACCGTGGCTCACATCTGCAATCCCAGCACTTTGGGAGGCTGAGGCAGGAGGATTGCTTGAAGTCAGGAGCTCGAGACCAGCCTGACCAACATTAAAAAGCAAGACCCTGTCTCTATTTTTTTCAAAAAAGCTAAGGTAAAATGGAGACATCTGGCTAGGAACCCACTTCAGGACACAGCATGACTCTGGGGTTATGACTGATGCAAATGAAAGACCAAACCCAAGGAGGGAAAACAGAGCCCACCTGGGAGGAAAAGGGTCTTACTTTAAGATCTCCGGCCCGGAAAACATCATCAGATCGTGGATGGCCTTAAAGAAGAAGCTCATGAGGAAGTAGGGCCCAAAGGTCTTGTATAACACCTTAAACAGGGAGGGGTTCCACTCCTTCTGTGGGGACTTGACAATCAAAGCCTCCACCTCCTCATTCGCATCCACCTTGGAACTGTCTTTCGGCTGGGCAGGATCCTTGGAGGAGTACACGACCTTCACTGGCTGCCTGGAACACAAGAGGTGAAGCCGTTGTGGTGTCTGCCAGTGATGCAGCCCCCCCCCGCACCGGAGGGACATGGCCAGGGAAAGTCACCCTTCAGGGAAGGCAGAGTCAAAGACGACAAGCCCAGGGAGAGGGGCAGCTCAGCACAGCGGTTACAAACACGGACTCCAGAGCCACCGGCTCAAGGTCTGGCTTGGCCACTGGCCAGCTGCGTGGCTTCAGGCAAGGTCCTTAAAACTCTCTGGGCCTCAGTTTCCTCCCCTGTGAAATGAGGATAAAAGCAGGACCTCCCTCCACGGTAGGTAAGATTAAACGAGTTGAGTAAGTGAAAGACTGAGAATACTGACGGCTCCAAACTGATCTAGAGTCAAGCTAATGCCTATCAAAACCCCAGCTGGCTTCCAGGTAGAAATTAATGAGCTAACTCTAAAATTCACATGGAAACTCAAGGATCCACAACAGTCAAAACGATCATGAAAAATAAGAACCAAGTTGGAGAATTCACAGTTCCTGATTTCAAAACAATACAAAACAACAATCATGGCCAGGCATGGTGGTTCACACCTGTCATCCCAGCACTTTGGGAGGACAAGGCGGGTGGATCACTTGGGGTCGGGAGTTTGAGACCAGCCTGACCAACATAGTGAAACCCCATCTCTACTAAAAGTACAAAAATTAGCTGGGCGTGGTGGCAGGTGCCTGTAATCCCAGCTACTTGGGAGGCTGAGGCAGGAGAATTACTTGAACCTGGGAGGTGGAGGTTGCTGTGAGCCCAGATCACACCATTGTCTCAAAAACAAAGAACAACAATAGGTCAGGCACAGTGGCTCACGCCTATAATCCCAGCACTTTGGGAGGCCGAGGTGGGCGGATCACCTAAGGTGAGGAGTTCAAGACCAGCCTGACCAACATGGAGAAATCCTGTCTCTACTAAAAATACAAAATTAGCCAGGCATGGTGGCGCATACCTGTAATCCCAGCTACTTGGGAGGCTGAGGCAGGAGAATCACTTGAACCCAGGAGGCAGAGGCTGTGGTGAGCTGAGACTGCACCACTGCATTTCAGCCTGGGCAAAAAGAGTGAGACTCCATCTCAAAAAAAAAAAAAAAAAGAACAATAATCAAGACAGGCAAAGTGACAGGCATATATAGATATACAGTTCAATGCAAAAAAAAAAAAAAAAAAGAGAGAGAGAGAAAGAGACCAGCCAGGGCAACACAGCAAGACCCTGTTTCTTAAAAAAATTTTTTTTTCACTAGGTGCAGTGGTTCATGCCTGTAATCCCAGCACTTTGAGAGGATGAGGGGGGTGGATCACTTGAGGTCAAGAGTATGAGAACAGCCTGACCAACATGGCAAAACCTCATCTCTACTAAAAATACAAAAAATAAGCCGGGCATGGTGGTGGGTGTTTGTAATCCCAGCTACTTAGGAGGCTAGGAAGAAGAATCGCTTGAACCCAGGAGGAGGAAGAGGTTGCAATGAGCTGAGGTCGCGCCATTGCACTCCAGCCTCAGCACCAGAGCAAGATTCTGTCTTAAAAAGCAAGTAAATAAAATTGACTGTGATGATGACTGCACAACTCTGTGAACACACTAAAAATCAATAAATTGTATGTTCTGCATACATGAATCGTGTGGTATATGAATATCTCAATAAAGCTGTCACCAAAAAACCAGTCTTTATCTTACAGGGATTTTTTTTTTTTTTTTTGAGATGGAGTCTTGCTCTATCACACAGACTGGAGTGCAATGGTGCGATCTCGACTCACTGCAACCTCTGCCTCCCGGGTTCAAGCAATTCTCCTGCCTCAGCCTCCCGGGTAGCTGGGATTATAGGCGTGCACCACCACACCCGGCTCATTTTCATATTTTTAGTAGAGACGGGGTTTCACCATGTTAGTCAAGCTGGTCTCAAACTCCTCACCTCAAGTGATCCGCTTGCCTCGGCCTCCCAAAGTACTGAGATTATGGACATGAGCCACTGTGCCCGGCCAATAGTTCATTCTTGTACATCAGTTAGTATTCAGTCATGCAGATGCACATAACTAGTACATCTGTGTGTTCACTTGCTAATATTTGTCTGGCTTACCTCCAGTTTGGGTTATCACAAAGTAGCTAAGAACGTTCCTGTACCAGTCTTTTATGAACATATGTTCTCAGCTCTCTTGGGTGGATGCCTGGGAAGTGAGTGACTGGCGGTATGGTCACTATGTCTAACTTAAAAAAAAAAAAAAAAAAACTGCCAAACTCTTCCAGAGTCACAGAAACATTTCACATTCATGCCAGCAGAAACCATAGTCCAAAATGGCCCTCAGCTCTGAGTGGCCATGCACAAAAGAGAACATAAAACCACTACACACAAACCAACGCAGTACTGGGTTTTTAAACCCAAAGGTAGAGCAGGGAGATCACTCACACCTGCCTTTTTTTTTTTTTTTTTTTTTTTTTTTTTGAGATGGAGTCTCATTCTGCCACCCAGGCTGCAGTCCAGTGGTGCAATCTTGGCTCATTGCAACCTCCACTTTCCGGGTTCAAGCAATTCTTGTGCCTCAGCCCCCCAGTAGCTGGCAAACGCCACCACACCTGGCTAATTTTTGTATTTTTAGTAGAGACAGGGATTCACCATGTTGGCCAGGCCAGTCTCGAACTCATGAACTCAGGTGATCTTCCTGCCTCAGCCTCCCAAAGCGCTGCGATTATAGGCATGAGCCACGATGCCCAGCCGTACCGGACTTTTGAGAGGGAGTCACTCAGGGGTGGAGAGAGGTGGTAAAGGGATCCAGAAAGTCACACAGACCCCTCAGCCCAGGCGTCCCTCACCTGATCCCCGAGCCTAGGACACCCAGCAGCCCCGAGTTGCACAGGCTGCATTCCTTTCTCTGGTTAACTAAAGGGATCTGGGTGTAAAGGGCCACACCAGGAAATTCCAGCCTAGGACAGGGTTTTCCTTGTCACTCTCTCCAGGTTCACAGGGGTTACAGGTGCCAGATCTGGCTTACGCCTCTGGGAATAAAGCAAGCAATCCGTCTACCAGTGTCCCAAGGAAATGACCTCCTGGCCCCATGCTGAGCATCCCTAAACACCAAGGTACTCACAGAGGCAGACCCCTCTCAGGTGGCCCGCTTCCAAGCCCAAAGACCCAGTTCTCTCCACATTCTCCCCGGCAAGATGGAAGCGTACAGATGAATAAACACAACTTGTACAACTAAAACCTGCCCAGCATTTACTCAGGACTAGTGCACAGCTTATCATGACCTATATCTCACTGAATTCTCAGAAAATGCTCTGGGTAAAAAATGGAGGCTCCGGTCAGGCACAGTGGCTCCGGCCTATAATCCCAGCACTTTGGGAGGCCAAGGGTAGGCGGACTGCTTGAGCACAGCCTGGGCAACATGGCGAGACATCATCTCTACAAAAAAAAAAAAAAAAATAGCCAGGTGTGGTGATGCAGGCCTGTAGTCCCAGCTACTTGGGAGGCTGAGGTGGGAGGATCACTCCAGCCTAGGAGATGTAGGTTGCAGTGAGCCGAGATGGCGCCACTGTATTCCAGCATGGACGAAAGAGTGACTCCCTGTCTCAAAAAATAAATAAACAGAGGCTCCCAGTGAGGCATGAAGGGACTTCATGGACAGCCCTTGAGGTCCCCATCCTGGTCTCCCTGCTTTCATTCTTGTCCCTAATATCCACTTTCCTCAGGGCGGCTTGGGTAGTCATAAACCAGAACTCAGCTGGGTGTGGTGGCTCACACCTATAATCCCACCTACTTGGGAGGCTGAGGCAGGAGGACTGCTTAAAGCCAGGAGTTGGAGACCAGCCTGAGCAACATAGTAAGACCTGTCTCTATAAAAAAAATTTTAAAAGGCCGGGCGCAGTGGCTCACACCTGTAATCCCAGCACTTTGGGAGGCCGAGGCAGGTGGATCACCTGAGGTCGGGAGTTTGAGACCAGCCTGACCAACATGGAGAAACCCCATCTCTACTAAAAATACAAAATTAGCCAGGCGTGGTGGTACATGCCTGTAATCCCAGCTACTCGGGAGGCTGAGGCAGGAGAATCACTTGAACCAGGGAGGCGGAGGTTGTAGTGAGCCAAGATCGCACCATTGCACTCCAGCCTGGGCAACAAGAGCAAAACTCCGTCTCAAAAAAATAAATAAAATACAAAACATAAATTAATTAATTAGCCAGGCATGGTGGTGTGCACCTGTAATCCCAGCTACTCTGAAGGATGAGGTGGGAGGATTGTTTGAGCCCAGAATTTCCAGGCTGCAATGAGCTGTGATCATGCCACTACAATCAAGCCTGGGCAACAGAGCAAGACCCTGTCTCTAAAATAAATACATACATACATACATACAGACATACAACAGAACTCACGTCACAGCACTGCCCTGCAGAAAACCTGCCCGTGTTCTCACTGCACCTGGAATCCCACCCCGACTCTCAGAGGAGACCCCTGCAAATCCTTCTCCTGCTTGATTTATCCCCTTTCTCCTCCTCACTCACTTTACTCAAGCCACACGAGCCCCCTGCTGCACCACGAGCGTCCTCAGACCCTTTGCACTTGCTGTTCCTTCTACCTGGAAGGCCCTTCCTTCCGCAGAGACACACAAGGCTCACTCCCTCCGATGAAGTCTCTGCTCAAATGTGACCTTCTCAAAACAGACATACATGGTCAGCTGGGCATGTTGAACAAAAACACTGCAAAAAGCAGTAACACTCAGGATGCCAGATGCTCGGAAAGAGGCAGAGATAGACTTAGGGAGGGACAGGCACATGCTCACGAAGAGTCATGGCTGCACTGGGTAGAACTCTGACCACTGTATCTAAAACAGCTCCCTCAGCCGGGCACGGTACCTTCATGCCTATAATCCCAGCACTTTGGGAGGCCAAGGCAGGAGGATCACTCGAGGTCAGAAGTTCGAGACCAGCCTGGCCAACATGGTGAAACCCCATCTCTACCAAAAACACAAAAACTAGTCAGGCATGGTGGCATGCACCTGTAATCCCAGCACTTTGGGAGGCC
The DNA here is from genome assembly GCF_043159975.1 of Macaca nemestrina. Lineage (NCBI taxonomy): Eukaryota > Metazoa > Chordata > Mammalia > Primates > Cercopithecidae > Macaca > Macaca nemestrina. The sequence continues at coordinate 16,014,472 of NC_092142.1, read as the reverse complement.
GGGACAGGAGAATTACTTGAACTCGAGAGGCAGAGGTTACAGTAAGCCATGATCACACTACTGCACTCCAGCCTGGGTAACAGAGAGAGACTCCATCTCCAAAACAAACAAACAACAACAACAAAAAGCTTCCTCGGTTACTCTCACCCTCACTTCCTCGTTTTTATCTCACCCCAGCACTATCACTCTCCAAAGATCTTGTCAACGCATGTTTCACAACTAACGTCCTATCTCCCATATAGAACGTTGATGGCACCCAACTAGTGAGTCTCTTGTGTTCCACTCTCTGAACCCTCAGGGACTAAACATCACTAAGCACAAAAGCAGCAGTCAGTTTCATCTGCTCAATGGATTAAGGGCCAGGCCAGTGGAGGAACTTCTTGATTCAAACTCCGTCCTCCTCCAGAGGCTATGATATTGGCCTCTCCCACGGTGTCTCCAGCAACGTGCTCTCCTGGCAAGCTCCCGGGGACACAAAGGTGGGCATCCTTCTTCCATGAGAGGAAGCCGAGCCAGGGGATCAGCAGAGGCATGGATGACGAGGAATGGTGAAGCCCACGCTACAAATGTGGCCTGCTTAGCGCGGGGGATGCTGCAGGTGAGGCCGAAAGGATCCAGATGTGATGGGTGATGTTAGGGGTCAAGTTGACTGGGTTAAGGGCTACCCAGATGACTGGTAAAGTGTTATTTCTGGGTGTGTCTGTGAGGGTGTTTCTAGAGGAGACTGGCATTTGAATCAGTGGGCTGACTAAGGAGGATCCATCCTCGCCCCATGTGGGTGGCACCACCCAATCAGCAGACAGTCCAGGCACAACAAAAAGTCAGAGTAATGGCAAATACAGGCGCTCTCTCTTCTGCAGCCGGGATGTCATCCTCTCCCGCCCTTGGGCATCGCAACTCCACGATGTCTGGCCTCTGGACTCTGGGACTTACCCCAGGGACTCCAGGTTCTCAGGCCTTTGATCATGGACTGAGAATTCCATCATCAACTTCCCTGAGTCTGAGACCTTCAGACTTGGCCTGAGCCATGCTACCAGCTTCCTGGGTTCTCCAACTTGCAGATGACCTAGTGTGGGACTTCTCAGCCTCCATAATCACAAGATTCAGTTTCCCTAGTAGATCCCCCCTCACCCTTGATCCATCCATCCATCCATCCATCATCGATCAATCATCCACCTATCATCCATCTATCTATCATCTATCCATCCACCTATCATGTACACATCCACCAACTATCTATCCATCTATCATCTACCTATCATCTATCAATCATCATCTATCATCTATCTATCATCTATTTGTCCATCCATCCATCAGTCCTACTAGTTCTGTCTCCATGAAGAACTGTAATAAACAGGGATGCCACCTCCACCTGCCAAAGACCTTCAACTGGGTCATAGACATGGGCCATTTCCTTACAATGCTCAGCCACAGAGGCCCAAGCTCTATCTGCCTCCCACGAGACAATTTCTCCCATCACCTGGACCACCCAAACAGCCTCCCACCAGAGTCATGAGGTCCTCTGCTGATATCCTAGTGGCCGGCACCATGGATGTCCCAGATTCCCACCCGCCATTTGGGTCTGACTAAAGGGCTGTATCCTGGGCGTCCCCGGAACAGAATGAGGAACTGAACCCGGGTCTGGGGTTTTCCCTGTAAGGCCAATGGGTCTATGGGGAATCCAGTGCACCAGACTGGCCCCCTCATGGCTTATCGTAGTAAACTTACCCCGGAACAGGCAACAGGAACAAAAACAGCTGTTCTACTGGCCCCAGAGCAGCAACCCACTGGCCCCACGTCACCTGCAATTTCATGTTCCAGCTCATCCGGGCTCAGGACACGTCTTACGTCCTTGTTTAATGTGCAGCTGCTTTTCTTTCTTACTGTTACATAGAATAACAATGCATCATGCAACTAATGGCGTCTCAAATCTGGTAAGTTAAGGTATGTGCAGCAGTGGCCCTGGCCTGATTCCCGAAAGAATGACAGAGGCGGCGCAGTGGGGCATGCCTTACATAGGGGGTAGAGTATAAAATCCAGTACAGTCAAAATCACCCTCAAATGGGGCTTCTTTGGCTAAAGAGACGTACATGGTTAGCTGGGCATGTTGGACAGAACATTCAAGCAGCAAGAACATGCAGGATGCCAGATGCTAAGAGACAAAAAAGGTGAGACCGACTCAAGGAGGAATAGTCACAGGTCATGGCAAACAGCATCAACTGCCTGCTTGGACAGCATTCTTCTTTCTTTTTCTTTTCTTTTCTGTTTTTTTTTTTGAGACGGACTCTCACTGTCTCCCAGGCTAGAATGCAGGGGTGCAATCTCAACTCACTGCAACCTCCGCCTCCTGGGTTCAAGTGATTCTCCTGCTTCAGCCTCCTGTGTAGCTGGGATTACAGGCGCATGCCACCACACCCTGCTAATTTTTGTACTTTTAGTAGAGATGGGGTTTCACCATGTTGGTCAGGCTGGTCTCAAACTCCCAACCAAGGGATCCACCTGCCACGGTCTCCCAAAGTGCTGCGACTACAGACATAAGAGCCACCGCGCCTGGCTTCTTTCTTCTTTTCTCTACCCAGTTGCCTTAATGACATGTTAGATTCTACCCCATTTGGCAGAAAAGTAAACTGAGGCCAGGAAGAGAAGTGAGGCATCTTGCCCAGAACCACAAAGCTAGTAACAGGCAGCATTGCCAGGGCCCCACCCTGGATTCAGGCCATAGTAGCGGAAAGGAGGTGACCGGGGCATCCTGGAGGCCAAGGAAACTCACACTTACTTCCTAGTCTTGGCGCATTCCTTCTTCCAGTTCTTTACCAAAACAGGCACGACTTGTTCCGACGTGTCCTCCTTGTTTAAGGACCAGAGGTCACTGCCCTCCAGGGGCTGGCGGTAGCCCCGGACAATCAACCTGGGGCCAAGACGCAAGGAGGTTAGGCAATGAGAGTCAATGAGAGAAGGAGGAGGACGGGGCTCGCTCACTCCACACGCCTGCTGATGCAGCACAACTGCCCATTGCAAATGACGGCAGCCACGCATCTGGGAAAGTCAGAATGTGGATGGACATTTCTGCATATTACAAGGTAATTACAGCTCATTCTGTTGGGTCATGCAGGAAAAATGACTCTTTTTTTTTTTTTTTTTTTTTAAGTGGTGCATACAAAAGACTTAGGGAAAAAAAGATGATTTAGGAGAGAAATATCAGGATGGCTCTAATTTATTTGTTATTATTCATTCATTCATTTACTTATTTGGAGACAGGGTCTCGCTGTGTCACCCAGGATGGAGTACAGTGGTGCGACTCCCTGCAGCCTCCAGCTCCTGGTCTAGAGCAATCCTCCCACCTCAACCTCCCGAGTGGCTGGGACTTTGGGTGCAAGCCGTTGTGACTAGCTAATTTTTTTTATTTTTTGTTTTTGTGGAGACAGAGTCTCCCTATGTTGCCCAAGCTGGTCTTGAACCCCTGGGCTCAAGCAATCCTCCCACCTTGGCCTCCCAAAGTCTTGGGATTACAGGCATGAGCCACCGTGCCCCGCCAACTTTTTAAAATTTTAAATTAAAAAAGGCTGATATGGGCCAGGCATGGTAGCTCATGCCTATAATCCTAGCACTTTGGGAGGCTGAGGTGGGAGGACTTTGTGAGCCCAGGAGTTCAAGACCAGCCTGGGCAACATAGGGAGACTATCTCTACAAAAAGTAAAAATAAAAAAATTAGCCAGTCATAATGCCTCTCACCTGTAGTCCCAGCTACTCAGGAGGCTGAGGTGGGAGGATTGCTCAAGGCCAAGAGGTGGAGGCTGCAGAGAGCCGTGATTGTGTCACTGCACTCCAGCCTGGGCAACAGAGTCAGACCCCATAAAAAAAAAAAAAAAAGAAGGAAAAAATAAAAAAATTAAAAGGCTGACATGACAAAGCATTAGCAAGCATGAAATCTGAGTGATGAGCTTACTGAGTTTTATTATATTAATATTTCTATGTGACTCACGCAGGCTGGAGTGCAATGACACGATCTCGACACACTGCATGGATTCAAGCAATTCTCCTGCCTCACTCTCCCAAGTAGCTGGGATTACAGGCATGTGCTGCCCGGTTAATTTTTGTATTGTTAGTGGAGACAGGGTTTCACCATGCAGGCCAGGCTAGTCTCGAACTCCTGACCTCAGGTGATCCACCTACCTTGGCCTCCGAAAATGCTAACATTACAGGCATGAGCCACCGCGCCCAGCAGACTAAACACTTTTGTAATAAAAGGTAAAATACTTTCATCTTTTGTTCTGATTTTGAACTTACAGAAAAATTACTCAAATCATACTAAGAATTCACTCAACTCACCACTGTTAACATGTTGCCATGTGGGCAGTATCATTCTCTGTCTCTATCCACTGACACGTACACACACACACACATACATATGGAAACACACCACCTTTTTCCGAACCATTTAAACAGTTAAAGATCTGGCATGGTGACTCGCACATGTAAACCCAGCATCTTGGGAGGCTGAGGTGGGTGGATCACCTAAGGTCAGAAGTTTGAGACTAGCCTGGACAATATAGTGAAACCCTATCTCTACTAAAAATACAAAAATTAGCTGGGTGTGGTGGCAGGTCCCTGTAATCCCAGCTACTCAGGAGGCTGAGACTGGAGAATCTCTTGAACTCAAGAGGCAGAGGTTGCAGTGAGCTGAGATCCTGCCACCGCACTCCAGCCTGGACGACAGAGCGAGACTCGTCCCATTTAAAAAAAAAAAAAAAAAGTTAACATATAGGTTCTACACGCCTTATGCCTTTACCCCCAAAAAACTGGAGGCATCCCCTTCCAATCCAGGACATGCTCTTATTTAACTAGAGCACAATTTGCCAAAAGAAGAATGAAAGTTATTAACATGCATCTGGTGTCCTGTACTCATGTGCAAATTATATCAACTGTCCCACTGATGCTTAACAGTAATTTCAAGTAATTATTTAAAACATCCAATTTTTTAAAAAGATGTTTGTCATTAAGACAAAGATGAGAGCGGGCATGGTGGCTCATGCCTGTAATTCCAGCATTCTGGGAGGCTGAGGCGGGAGAATCACTTGAGCTCAGGAGTTGGAGACCAGCCTGGGCAACATGATGAAATCCCATCTCTACAGAAAGTACAAAAATCTGCTGGGCACGGGGGAGCGTGCCTGTAGTTCCAGCTACTCAGGAGGCTGAGGCAGGAGCATCACCTAAACCCAGTAGAGTGGGACTGCAGTGAGCTACAATTGTGCCACTGCACTCCAGCCTTAGCAACACAGCAAAAGCCTGTCTCGAAAAAAAAAAAAAAAAGATGATGCATATTAGGGGCAAAAAAAGATCCTTCAAACAATCCCCAATAAGATGCTAACAATGGGCAGAAAAAGATGTACAGAAAGAGAACCAGAAGGCAGCTGGACATGGTGGCTCATACCTGTAATCCCAGCACTTTGGGAGGTTGATGTGGGTGGACCACCTGAAGTCAGGAGTTCAAGAACAACCTGGCCAACAAGGCAAAACTCTGTCTCTACTAAAAATACAAAAATTAGCAGGGCATGGTGGTGCACACCTGTAATCCCAGCTACCTGGGAGGCTGAGGCAGGAGACTCACTTGAACCTGGGAGGCGGAGGCTGTAGTGAGCTGTGACTGACAGAGCGAGACTCCGTCTCCAAAAAAAAGAAAGAAGACCAGAAGTTGGCATACTAAAATGGTGCAACTGGTTGCCTCTGTGTGTTTCCTTACTGCTGATCTGCACGTGTGGTTTTTTAACCCACATTTCCCATGGTGAGACAGTATTATTTCTCTAAGGAGTGGGGGGCAGGAGGGGGACAATCTTAAGAGTAACTATACGTAATATTTTAAAAACCCAAATCTGAAGCTAAAGCAAGAGCAGTCCAGCGTATGGCTGTCCCAGGCAAAGCCTTCTGCAGAGGTGTAAGCTGCTCACGGCTCCTGTGTATATCACATTCAAGTTCATGGAACTGATGGACAGAGGTGGTGTCTCTGAGACCACATGGCCAGCACAGGCAGATTCAAGACAACTGTGCTGAAGAGCGAAGGAGGGAGAAGTCGGGAGGGAGCTGAGCATGTTCATGTTCATTCATTCGTTCATTCATTCATTCCCCACCACCTCCCTGAGGTCTGGGGGGCCCAGTCTTACCCTGTGATCCACCAGAAGGTGATCCTGGACAGGAAGGAGGCGCTGGACTCCGGGCAAGGATTCTAGTGGAAAGAAAGCACAGGTTTGGAAGGAACAGGGAAAGGAACGATTCAACTTTTCATCCAGGTCAGAGGTTAGCAAGGGGTAGTCAGCTGCTCACTGTTCCTTCCAGAGGACCAGCGTCAGCTCCACACCATTCTGCACCCCAAAAGGATCCTCTCCTAATCCCCAGCAAAAAGAAACTCATGGCAGCTCCTCCAGTTTCAATCAACAGAGTGTCTACCGTGTGCAACCATAATACAACATGCTACAGACCTGCCTTATCTTGTATCCCCGTAACAACCCTAGGAGCTGGTGTTAACGTCATTCCTACTTCACTCATTCGTTCAACAAATATTTTCTGGAGCACCTACTATGTGCTAGGCATTCTACAAGGTACTACAGGGTTGCCTTGTATCCCCACAGCAACCTCATGAGTGGGTGTTACTATTGTCCCCACTTTACTCATTTGGTCACTGAATATTTATTGACCACCTACTCTGTGCTAGATGCTCTACCAAGAGCTTATATAATTGCATTATTTTATATCCTCATGGAATTCTATAAACATGGTATTACTATTATCTCCACTTCATTCCTTCATTCATCCAACAAGTATTTTCCGAGCACTACCCTTGTGCCAAGCACCCTGCATACAAATCTAAACAAACAGAAATGACCCCTGGCTGTATGGAGCTTGTGGTCTACTGCAGCAATCATCAGTAATACCTGCCAAGATTCTCTACTATTAATAGCTGGCTCTGTTCTAAGTGCTTTACACAAACTACCTTATTTAATCTTCATCCTCACCTCACAAGATAGATGAAAGTAATTATATCACCCCTGTTTTGCAGCCAAAAGAAACTGGGCCTGTAATCCCAGCACTTTGGGAGGCCGAGGTGGGCAGATCATGAGGTCGAGAGATCGAGACTATCCTAGCCAACATGGTGAAACCCCCGTCTCTCCTAAAAATACAAAAATTAGCTGGGTGTGGTGGTGGGCGCCTGTAGTCCCAGCTATTTGGGAGGCTGAGGCAGGAGAATCACTTGAACCCAGGAGGCGGAGGCTGCAGTCAGCCAAGATTGTGCCACTGCACTCCAGCCTGGCAACAGAGCAAGACTATCTCAAAATAAAAATAAAATTAAATCTAAAAACTGGGGACCAGAGACGAAAAGATACATTCAAGGTCCCACAGCTAAAAGTGGTGGAGTCAGGATGTGAGCCCCAAAGAGTCAGGCTCCAGAGAGAGACATGCTTCAAATGATCACATGAACAAATGCAAAACTACAACTTCTGGGCCTCGATGTGCATCCTGAAGGGAAAGAAGTATTACCAACGAGACAAAGTAAGTGCATGGGGGCTGATCTGGTGTACCAAGGTCAGAAAAGGCTCCCCCGAGGAAGACAGTCAAGCTGGCACCTGAAGGGTGAGTAGAGGAGAACTAAGTAATAAGGAAAGGCAACGCATTCCCAGCAGACAGCAGTGTGTGCAAAGGCCGGGTGGCAGAAGTAAGCATGGCGGACTCCAGGAACCAAGAAGGGGCCTCAGCAGTCTACACTGGAAGCTGTGCACAGTCTACACTGCAGGCCACGTATTTTGGTCTTCATTCTAAGGGCAATGGGAAGTACCGAGAGATTCTCAGCAAGCAATCGAATAACTTATTTCCCACAGGTATGAAGATGAGCCCCAAGTCAACAACACGCAGGCAAGGAAAGGGACCAACACAGAGGTCCTGGGATGACAAACTCTGGCTTTCAACATGGATGCATCCGGGTCTCAATTCTGAAACACAAGATTTAGCAGCAGAGGGAAGAGAGGTCACCACGCGGTAATGAAAGCTTTAGCCAAGGACTCCACTCAAAGTTCCAGCCTTGTGCGGCTCTAACGTCTTTACAGAGCCAGATAAGGCGGCATACTCTCCTCAAGTGGTTTTTCCATTCAAGGCTGGGAGTGCTTTTTAAAAAATACTGTATCCTGGCTGGGTGTGGTGACTCACGCCTGTAATCTCAGCACTTTGGGAGGCCAAGGTGGGCAGATTACTTGAGGTCAGGAGTTCGAGACCAGCCTAGGCAATATGGTGAAACCCCGTCTCTACCAAAAATACAAAAAATTAGCTGGATGTGGTGGCTCACGCCCGTAATCCCAGCTACTCGGGAGGCTGAGGCAGAACTGCTTGAACCCACAAGGCAGAGGATGCAGTGAGCTGAGATCGTGCCACTGCACTCCAGCCTAGGGACCCTGTCTCAAAAAAAAAAAAATTTCAAAAAATATAAAAAATACTGTATCCGGGCCTTACCCGCACCAGGGATTCTGATTAAGTTTGTTTGGGGTGAGACTGGGGCACTAAAGCTTTTTGTTTCAAACTTCCAGATTTTTCTTGGAAAAGTGGCTGGGCAGGAAATAAGCAAGGTAAGCCAAGAACATCTTGTTACACCAGACAACAAGGAAACTAAGCATGAACAGGATTGTTAAAAGCTTCAAGAGCCAAGCAGAAGAGCCAATGCAGGCTAGGACAGGGACAATTTGAGCTTTGACAAGAAGAGTAAGTACAACGGGCTAAAACATATCACGCATGGTTTTTTTGTTTTGTTTTTTGAGATGGAGTCTCGCTCTGTCGCCCAGGCTGGAGTCCAGTGACATGATCTTGGCTCACTGCAACCTCTGCCCCCTGGGTTCAAGTGATTCTCCTGCCTCGGCCTCCCAAGTAGCTGGGATTACAAGCGTGAGCTACCACACTGGGCTAATGTTTGTATTTTAAGTAGAGATGGGGTTTCATCATGTTGGCGAACAGGCTGGTCTCGAACTCCTGACTCAAGTGATCTGCCCACCTTGGCCTCCCAAAGTGGTGGGATTACAGGCTTGAGCCACCGTGCCCGACCTTACCACATATGTTTATATACATAAGTTTCATATTGACGCTGGGAATAAAGAGAAACATCTGATGTTGCCAGTGAACCAGGTCATTGTTCAAAAACAGAAAAACCGGAAAAAAACAAGTATTTTCTCCACCTTTCCCAAATGTACTCATTTGGTTCACCAGGGTCAGAGGCGGCTTCCCCGAGGAAAACAGTCATTTATTCCATCACTACAGAGTGATCAGTGATCAAAAAAATGAAGGGGAAGCTCTTTTCCATAAAAAAAATCCCAGCAAGGCCGGGCGCGGTGGCTCAAGCTTTTAATCCCAGCACTTTGGGAGGCCGAGACGGGTGGATCACGAGGTCAGGAGATCGAGACCATCCTGGCTAACACGGTGAAACCCCGTCTCTACTAAAAAAATACAAAAAAATTAGCCGGGCGAGGCAGTGGGCGCCTGTAGTCCCAGCTATTCGGGAGGCTGAGGCAGGAGAATGGCGTAAACCCGGGAGGCGGAGCTTGCAGTGAGCTGAGATCTGGCCACTGCACTCTAGCCTGGGCGACAGAGCGAGACTCCATCTCAAAAAAAAAAAAAAAAAAATTCCCAGCTAAAACATGAATAATCATATAAGAATGAACCACTGTGCAACCACAATGGATTACTAGAATATTTGATATTAATTATTATTAAAGATCACATATATATGTTTTTTGTCAAGACAAGGTCTGGCTTTATTGATCAGGCTGGTCTCAAACTCCTGGGCTGAAGTGATCTTCCTGCCTCAGCTTCCCAAAGAGCTGGAATAACAGGCATGAGCTATCACATGCAGCCCAACAGTTACAGTTTTAAAAATCTTTATCTTTTAGATGTTATCATTAGAGAAAGTTGAACAATGGACATCAGGAACTCTGCTATTTTTGTAACTGTTTGAGAGCCAAACTACTGCGAAATAAAAAGTCATTAAAAATAAACAACAAAAAAATCCATGTCCTTCGGAGATACATACTAAAATGTTCACCTATGCAATGCATGGTAAAGAGCTCATGGCAGCTGGGCGCAGTGGCTCACATGTGTAATCTCAGCACTTTGGCAGGCTGAGATGGGAGAATTGCTTTGAGTTCAGGAGTTCGAGACCAGCCTGAGCAACATGGCAAGACCCCGTCTCTACAAAAAATGTAAAAATTGGCCGTGCCTGTAGTCCCAGCTACTCGAGAGGCTGAGGCGCAAGAATGGCTTGAACCTGGGAGGCAGAGGTTGCAGCGAGCTGAGATTGTGCCATCACACTCCAGCCTGGGTAACAGTGAGACACTATCTCAAAAATAAATAAAAAGAAAAAGAGCTCTTAGTAGTGCATTATCCTATGCTGTCTACTTTATGTTTCCATCATAAAAGGCTAAAAAGCTCCTCCAGTGATTCAAATACACAGCCAGGGCTAAGGATCAGGCTCCACTCTGGGTCTCAGGGGTGAAGTTCCCAGCCCTCCGGTTCACTGGAATCACCTGAGGAGTTTGTGAAGTGCAAGGGCCTAAGGCCCCACCCCAGACCAACTAAATCAGCATCTCTAGGGGGAGGACCCTGACAGCCACAGATTTTTAATAAGGTCATCAGATACAGCGGGTGCATGGACTACATTCCAGACCAACCGAAGCAGAGTTCAGATCAGACCGTGGACCCGGACAGGCCTGGGTTCTAATCCCAACACTGCTATATTCTAGCTGATGACCTTGGGCAAGTCCCTTCACCTCCAAACCTCAGTTTTTACATCTGAAAAATGGGAGTCATTTGTCCTACTGCTTGCTCGACCTACCCACAGGACTGCCAGGAGGGACAAGTGACATGAGGCCCATGGGACTGTGTCGTAAAGCGGAATTTCTCCGACCTAAGGCGTGGAGGTAATGGTGTTTACTTTGTAGGCTGAGTAGAAACGCTGCATTGTAGGCTGGTTTTTCATCCGGAAGAGCTGACGCCTTCCTGCCCACTCCCAGTTGGTGGGGTAGGTTATCTGGGAATTGCAAATCCATTTCACCTGCAGCCCAAGCCCTATCCACTGTGAAAGACCGAGGTGCAAAGAGAGCAGGAAGGGGTGGGGCATGGCTGTCAATGATTCATTTATTTCTTGGGCAGGACTTGCTTATAAGGCCAGGATGTGGGTGAAGTGCTGCGGACTGAGCTGTGAACGAGACAGCAAGGCCCCTGCCCCATTCAGCCCCCCGCCCTGGGGGAGATGGACAGTAAGCAAACCACGGTGCAAATAAATATATAATTACAATCAGAATTACAACCAGTAAGAACTGCCACAAAAGCAAAAGGTCATTTGAGGCCTGATTTCACCCCTCAATCACTGTTCTCAGCATGTTGTCAGGGTTGAGATAGGCAGAGGTTTACCAACCTTTTCTGGGAAGGGCCGGCTAATAACAAGGGAAGAAAGGAAAAAGGCGGCGGTGGGGGTGGAGGGGCAGCTTCTGTGTGAAGCAGTGCACAGCACGGGGCTAGCTGGCGTGGCTCAATCCCAGCTGACCCATTTCCTAGCTGTGGGATCTCGGGTCATTTCCTTGGTGGTGAAGATTAAATGAGATCAAACATGTTAAGTACTTAGAATAGTGCCTGGCACAGAGTAACAGCTCAAGAAAGAGTAATATGAGCAGCAGCAGTAATAATAATAGAAGCAGTGACAGTAGCCTCTGGTATATGGAAACATCAAACTGTACACCTTAAATATATTCCTTTTTGTTTTTGAGACAGGGCCTCACTCTGTAACCCAGGCTGGAGCACGGTGGTGTATTCAAAGCTCATTGCAGCCTTGACCTCCCAGGTTCAAGTGATCCTCCCACCTCAGCCCCCCAAGGAGCTGGGACTACAGGCGCACACCATAACACCCAGCTAATTTTTGTATTTTTTGTAGAGACAGGATTTCACTCTATTGCTCGAGCTAGTCTCGAACTCCTGAGCTCTAGTGATCCACCTGCCTCGGCCTCCCAAAGTCCTGGGATTACAGGCATGAACCACCACACCCAACCCATATTCCATTTTTATTTGTCAATATACACCAATAAAGCTGAAGTGTCTGGGGGGAAAAAACCCAGTGGATTCACAATACACCACTGTATCAGATGCTTTATATATCAGAAGCATCTATGGCCCACAGGCCAGCTATTTATGAATAAAGTTTTATTGGAACAGTCACACCCATTCATTTACATATTATAAATGAATATAGCAGCTTTTGAGCTACACAGCAGAGTTAGGGGTTGCCACAGACACTGTATGGGATACAAAGTCTAAAGTATTTATCAGTCAGCCCTTTCCAGAAAAGGTTGGCTAACCTCTGCCTACCTCAACCCCCACAACATGCTAAGACACAGTGATTAAGGGGTGAAATCAGGCCTCAAATGACAGTCTTTTGTCTGCAAATCCAGTCTTCTTCAGCCTTGGCATCAACACGCAGGACAGAGACGGCCAGGGGAGGCTTGAAATGCAGCCCATGTCCAGCTTAACAAGACCCTCGAATCCTAACCTTCCCTCAGCCCAGTAAAACTGAGTCCCCAGCCACTGGTAGAAAACCTGCCCTGCAAATGCAACAAGGACACTGACAGACGGAACACTGCAGAGGTTTTTGTTTTTTGTGTTTTGAGACTGAATCTCACTCTGTCGCCCAGGCTGGAGTGCAGTAGCCCGATCTCGGCTCAACCTCCACCTCCCAGGTTCAAGCAAATCTCCTGCCTCAGCCTCATGAGTAGCTGGGATTATAGGCACGTGCCACCACAACCGGCTCATTTTTGTATTTTTTGGTAGAGACGGGGTTTCGCCATGTTGGCTAGGCTGGTCTCAAACTTTTGACCTCAACTGATCTGCCTGCCTCGGCCTCACAAAGTGCTGGGATTACAGGCTTGAGCCACCGCGCCCAGCATTGCAGTTTCTAATTTGCACACTCAAAGAGCTCTGTCAAATTCTTCTCCTCAAGCCGCCTCTCTTCTATAGATATAAACACAGATTTTCAGATTATCTCAAGTTACAGATACAGAGGCCAACACAGGGTCCTCCCCTTCACTGGCCAAAAAAAAAAAAAAAAAAAAGGAAAGAGCCCCTTTTTTTTTTTTTTGAGATGGTTTCACTCTTGTTGCCCAGGCTGGAGTGCAATGGTGCATTCTCAGCTCACTGCAGCCTCCGCTTCCCAGACTGAAGCGATTCTCCTGCCTCATCCTGTCACATAGCTGGGATTACAGGTGCATGCCACCATGCCCGGCTAATGTTTGCATTTGTAGTAGAAATGGGGTTTTACCATGTTGGCCAGGCTGGTCTCCAACTCCTGACCTCAAGCGATCCACCCACCTCAGCCTCCCCAAGTTCTGGGATTACAGGCATGAGCCACTGCGCCCGGCCTGGAAACAGCCTCTATCTGACGTGGAAGGCCTTGATGACAAAGACAACGAACTTCTGAAGCAGGTCAAGGATTGACAATCAAAAAGGAGGAAAAAAACCCATGGGGCACTGGATCATAATCCAGGGAGCATCTCATGTAACCCAAACCAAGGAGAATCGTTTGACGTCATACACTAGGGACAAAAGACAGAGCCACCTCCAGGGGGTTTCCCAGTCTCAGACACTGAAATACAGCAACTCCTGTCCCAGACAGCATGAAAGCAGCTTGTCAACTGGTCCCTCCTTCATTCGAAATGAAAACAATTCAGAGAAGTCCTGGCTGAAGGCGGAGGGAGGAAAAGCCTGATTCATCCTAACAGAGTGATGTGTTCTTTGGCATCCACCATATTGACATCTACGTTTGGTACCAGATAGGCTGGCCAGAAACGCTGTGGTTTGAACCAGTTAGGTACAGCAGCCCCAGGCACTGATTCTTGGAGCGCAGGATAGTCTGAGGACCTTGTCTGGTTCTTCCAGCATGCTGGCCTGTTTGTTGAAAACTCTCTCGGGTTTTAGTTCTGATGGGTTTTCTGCTGGTTACCTCTGCTCTGCACTGCCAAAGTGCCCCCCACAACCCCTGCGCCCAGCAGGAGGGAATGCGTGCAACAGCAATACGGCTCAGAGCAGTGGTCCTCAAACACAGCTCCATCAGCAGCATCGGCGGCACCTGGGAACTTGCTGGGAACCACAGATGCCTGGGCCCCACCCAGACCTACTGTATCAGAAACTGTGGGGGTGGGGACCAGCAATCAGTGTTTCAAGCGTGAGAACCCAGTGGGAGGGTTCCTGACACATCACCACTCTGACTCTCGGTGTCTTCGTCTGTGAAGTAGGAAGACTGATCTTCCTGCCCTGCTGTGAGGACTAAATAATACAGTGCACCCAGCTGTTATCCTTATTAGATGGAGTCTAAATGTCCAGCAATAAGAGATTTGCCAGTATCACGTAAACATTGGTGATTTGTTTGCACTGTTGCTTACCAACTGTGCAAAATGCCTCCCTGTCCAGGACCTCCGTTTCCTCTACTGGAGCACACGTCGGAATCTTTTCCCATGCCCTTTGCCCATGAACTTGTCTGGGTTTTTTTTGTTGTTGTTTCAAGAGACAGGGCCTCACTATGTTGACCAGATTGGTCTTAAACTCTTGGCCTCAAGAAATCTTCCCCTCCTAAGCCTCCCAAAGTGCCAGGACTACATGTGTGAGCCACCGCCCTGGCCCTTTTTCTGGCTTTTGATGCTGTAGTGGGCACAGGTGAATATCCTGGCTCAGCCTCCCTCTCTACCTGCCTGGGTGCCTGCAAAGGCTTTTTAAGTGCCACCAACCCCACCCCCATGTCCAGTGTATCCTCTTCCTTTCAGTCTGAGGATCTTCCAAAACCTGTCCAACCTGAGTGTGTCATTCCACTGGTGAAAAACCTTTCCTCAGCTCCCACCACAGTAGGGTTAAAATTCCAAGTCCTGGCTGGACGTGGTAGTTCACCCACCGCTGTAATCCTAGCATCTTGGGAGGCCAGACGGGGCATCACTTGAGCTGAGGAGTTCAAGACCAGCCTGGGTAACATATAGAAACCCCATCTCTACCAAAAATAGAAAAAGGTACTTGAGCGTGGTGGCACGCAACTATGGTCCCAGCTACTCGGGAGGCTGAGGTGAGAGGATTGTTTGAGCCCGGGAGGTGGAGGGTACAGTGAGCTGAGAAGGCGCCACCGCACTCCAACCTCGGTGACAGAGTGAGACTCTATCTCAAAAAAAAAAAAAATTCCACGTCCTTATTGTGACACATAACTGCACCCTTGATCTCTGAGGCTCCCTGGCTCTTGCCTCTCTTTTCACTATATCCTAGCCCTTTCAATCTAGCCAAGCAGTATTCTTTTCTTTTTCTTTCTTTTGAGATGGAGTCTTGCTCTGTCGCCCAGACTGGAGTACAGTGGCGGAATCGCAGCTCACTGCAACCTCCGCCTCCCAGGTTCAAGTGATTCTCCTGCCTGAGCCTCCCGAGGAGTTGGGATTACAGACATGCAACACCACACCCAGCTAATTTTTGTATTTTCAGTAGAGACAGGGTTTCACCATGTTGGCCAGGTTGGTCTCGAGCTCCTTGTCTCAGGTGATCCGCCTGCCTCAGCCTCCCAAAGTGCTGGGATCACAGGCACGAGCCACACCGCACCCAGCCTAGCCAAGCCGAATTCCAAGCGATTCCCAAATACCCACAAGCTCCCTCAACCGGACCTTTGCATATGCCGGTTGCTCTACCAGGAGCACCCTCCTACCCCTCCACCTCCAACCATATTCACCTGGCCGGAGCCTCTCATTCCTTAGACTTGAGCACCCCCTCCCCTCCCTGGATGCTAGCCCTGGAGCCCCAGGCTGAGTTAGGGACCACTCTCCCAGCCCCTACAACTCCTAGCACTTCCTTCCCTCAGAGCCCCCACTGTCCATCCTGCAGTTGTTGGTTTAGCTGCCTGCCACCCACCTTCCATCTCTCCTCCGGGGCAGTGGTCAAGGTCTGTTTCTTTCTAGCTCAGCACCTGGCACAACACCTGATTATTAAATGACTGACAGCATGATGCAGAAAAGGAAAGAAAATGGAGTTTCAACGCTTGAATCAACGGTCTAAGATCAGGCCTTGGTGGGTGGGGACGGAGACTGATCAGGAAGGGGCACAAGGGAACTTCCTGGGGTCTTTGTAATGTTCTGTATCTTGACAGGGGTTTAAGGTATTCCTTTACCAAGACTCATCAAACGCTAACTTGAGATTGGCAATTTCACTGTATGTAAATTTTAAACAAAAAACTCCAAACTGTAAACAGATATTGAACTCCAGCTAATGATTTGCTTGGAAGTGACTGCGTGACAGAATACTAATATATTTCAAAATAAGTTTCGGGTATCAAAAAAAAACTAGGTTCAGTGGCTCAGACCTGTAACCCCGGTACTTTGGGAGGCTGAGGTGGGAGGATTTTTTGAGGCCAAGAGTTCAAGACCAGACCGGGCAACATAGGGAGCCCTTCATGCCTATATAAAATTTAAAAATCAGCCAAACACAGTGGTGTGCACCTGCAGTGCTCAAGCTACTTGGGAGGCAGAAGCGGGAGGATCATTTGAGCCCAGGAGTTGGAGGCTGCAGTGAGTTGTGATCGCACCACTGCACTCTAGTCTGCGAGACAGAGTGAGTCCCAGCCTCAAAAACAAAAACAAAAAAAAAACAAAACTAGCTGGTTGGCTCGCTGATTAGCTATCTGGTTAGACAGATATATGACAAAGCAAGTTTAGCAAAATGTTAACTGTGGTTCTAGGTACCAAGTATATGACTGCTCACTGTAGAATTCTTTCAACTTTTCTGTAGGTTTAAAAATGTTCATAGTAAAATGCTGGCGGGAAAATATTACATATTGTACAGACAGGAATGAAAAAACCTCTTACCGCAAATAAGTTGAGCAGCATTCACTGAACGTTCCAAACCAGTGATTTGCAACCCTGAACCACCTGGATATCTTGTTAAAATGATTTTGACTTGGTAGGTCTGGGATGGGGCCTGAGACCCAGCATTTCTAGCAAGCTGGGGGATATCGAGCTGCTGCAACTGGTCCAAGGACCCCCGTTTTCAGTTGAGACCTAATATATAATCTGCTTTGGCCCTGATCCCCTTATCTACAAGACCCTCCTCCCTCAAACCTAAACCACAGACTCAGTGCCAGTGAGATAAAAGGCAGGAGACTGGGGACGGGCTAGAGCCCTAGCCGTCTTGATCAGCCCTGCCCGGGCTCCCAAAAGCCTTGGCAGTCCCAGAGCCAGGAGGAAGATGGGAGGAGCCCCACTGAGCAGCCAGGGCCGAAATAGACATCTGAGTCATGGAGTGGGAGCAGGGCCAGCTGGGGAGGATTGGCCGACTCAGTGACTCAGCACGAAGTGGCCTGAAGCAGCCAGCCCCACCAGCTCCCACCCAGGCCCCGCCTGACCCCAGCTGCCCCGGGCCTTGGTTGATCACTCTGAGGACAGGCAACAGCTGATGGATGGCCTGCTGCTGCTCTGAGGATGGGACAGCGGCAAGCCTGGACTCTCCCTGTCGTCTTGGCGCCACTGTGATTCAATCCCTGAGAGTGACAGGAAGACAAGCAAAGAGCGTGTCTCGTTGTCCTCCTCCTCAGATCACAGGGCTCAGGTCTGGGGCAGAGAGAGGAGGTGCAGCCAACAACTAATCGAGTTGCAACCCGTTTTCAAGAAGGGGCTGCTGTGGTCCCCAAAGGAAGAGCACTGAGCCCAAAGCCACGAGTCTAGCTGATTCTCACAGGACCTGGTTCCTACCCTTCTTTGCCCCCATCTCAATTGCTAAGCTATGTTGCTAGGTAGTTATGTGGTTATTTTGTTTGTTCGTTGTTTGAGACAGGGTCTCAGTCTGTTGCCCAGACTGGAGCAATCTCGGCTCACTGCAACCTCCGCCTCCCAGGTTCAAGCAATTATCCTGCCTTGGCCTCCCACATAGCGGGGATCACAGATGCACAATACCACACCCAGCTAATTTTTGTATTTTTAGTAGAGACAGGGTTTCACCATGTTGGTCAGACTGGTCTCTAACTCCTGGCCTCAAGTAATCCACCTGCCTCGGCCTCCCAAAGTGCTGGGTTTATAGGTGTAAACCACCGCACCCGGCCTTGAACAAGATTTTTAAAAACTCTTAGCATCACTGAATTGCACACTTAAAATGGTTAAAATGGCGAATCTCAGGTTACATATATTTAACCACCCAAAAGGCAACATTTTAAAAAAGAAAATAAAGCTCTTGACACCATGCCAGGCCTTCAGAACATCAGTGCATACATCAGTCCCCTTCCTCTTTCTTCCTGGTAATACTAGAACAGAGTGAAGGCAGAGAAGCAGCTTAATCTGATGTCCCGTGAGGCCCCATGCACACCTCACCCTTATGCAAGACATAAGATAATGTGCCACATGTACTGAGCACCTCCCCATATAACACGACAATAAATTACCACTAAAGGCCCACCGTGTGCCAGGCTGTGTCTTAGGCACTGAGGTTACAAGGTGGATACTGCCATGTGAAGCTTCTAGCCTAACACAAAGCCATTATTTAGCCAAGACCCTGCCGTTCAGCAGTTACAACCAAGAGAAGTGACGTGATTGTGCAGAACAGCCCATCATGAGTTTGAATCTCTGCTCTACTATTCACATCGAGCAAGGCACTTATGTCTGCGATTCAGTTTCTCTGTAAAATGAGAAAAATAGTGCCAAGTTCACCAGGAGTGCTGTGAGAGTTAAGTGAGACATGCATATAAAGAACTTAGCGGCCGGGTGCGGTGGCTCAAGCCTGTAATCCCAGCACTTTGGGAGGCCGAGACGGGCGGATCACGAGGTCAGGAGATCGAGACCATCCTGGTTAATACGGTGAAACCCCGTCTCTACTAAAAAGTACAAAAAACTAGCCGGGCGAGGTGGCGGGCACCTGTAGTCCCAGCTACTTGGGAGGCTGAGGCAGGAGAAGGGCGTGAACCCGGGAGGCGGACCTTGCAGTGAGCTGAGATCTGGCCACTGCACTCCAGCCTGGGCGACAGAGAGAGACTCCGTCTCAAAAAAAAAAAAAAAAAAGAACTTAGCATAGTGCTAGTTAGTACATAGCAGGCATCTAATAAATGTCGATTCCCGTCCTTGCCTTGCATAGGAAGAAAGAATGCCTGAAATTGGAAAGGGGACAAAAAGGAAGTTAACAAGTCATCAGAGCTAAAGAAATGCTGAGACCAGGGGTGGACAAACTTCCTTTGTAAAGACGGTAGGTATCTTAGACTTTGTGGGTGCTACAGTCTCTCTGGCAACAACACAACTCTACTGTTGCAGCTCCAGGCACCTGTAGACACTATGTGATGAATGCGAGTGGCTGTGTTCCAATAAAACTTTATTTACAAAAACAGGGAGCAGCCCAGATTCGGCCCGTGGGCTACTGGCTAACTCCTGGTCTAAACTCTAATCTGCAAAAAGGTAAATGGCACCCCCATGGGGTTCCTGAACAGGAACCCAAAGGGAAGTTCAGGCTTCCTGGACAGAGAGTGTCAGCCAATCAAAGTGTTCTCTCCTGGACACGTGCACAAATGTCAGAAATGCAGCAGCCTGCACACCCACATTTGACACCCTGCTGGATCTCGCTGCACAAGAGGCAGACCACGGCCGGACACAGTGGCTCAAGCCTGTAATCCCAGCACTTTAGGAGGCCAAAGTGGGCAGATCACTTGAAGTTAGGAGATCAAGACCATCCTGGCCAACGTGGTGAAACGCCATCTCTGCTAAAAATACAAAAACTAGCTGGGCATGGTGGCACGTGCCTGTAGTCCCAGCTACTCAGGAGGCTGAGGCAGGAGAATCGCTTGAACCTGGGAGGCAGAGGCTGCAGAGACAAGATCATGCCATTGCACTACAGCCTTGGCGACAGAGCGAGACTCCAAAGAGACAAACAACAGTGTCTTCCACCATCTTGGAGGACCAGCAATGACACAGGGGGAGCCGGGGGAGATGAGACAGAGACAGAAAACAATGACTGGGGAGAAGAGTCAGGGTGTCCCAGCCCCCCAACAATGCAGCCTTTTAGCCGCCAGAGCTGAGAGCTTCATGCCACCCAGGGTGGCAGAGCAGATCCCAGGCCCAGGCTGCCAGAATCCCAGGAATGCAGAAAGCACAAAAAAAGGTCCAAGTCAGCTCTGTGAGTCACCCTACTACACACATGCCCAGGGGAGAAGTGAAAGAGAATTTATCCAGATTCCCAAGGGAGATCAGAAATCAGAAAGTCCCTCCTTCAAAAAGCTTCCAGAACCATCCATGGCAAGAGAGTTCTTCCCAGGTTCCCAGAGGAAGCCTGATGGGTCAGGTGATCCCCACGCTAGCTAGCCAGGCAGCCCCAACCAGACTCGGTTTACCCTCCGCAATCCAAGGTCTGCAGCCACCCAGGTAAGGTATGATTTGTTTTGTATAAATCCCAGTTCTAAAGAACGGCTCGGCCAGGTGCAGTGGCTCACCCCTGTAATCCCAACACTTTGGGAGGCTGAGGCTGGTGGATCACCTGAGTTCAGGAGTTTGAAACCAGCCTAGCCAAGGTGGTGAAGCCTCATCTCTACTAAAAATACAAAAATTGGCTGGACATGGTGGCTCACGCCTGTAATCCCAGCACTTTGGGAGGCCGAGGCGGGCGGATCACGAGGTCAGGAGATTGAGACCATCCTGGCTAACACAGTGAAACCCCGTCTCTACTAAAAATATTTTTAAAATTAGCCAGGCGTGGTGGCAGGAGCCTGTAGTGCCAGCTACTCGGGAGGCTGAGGCAGGAGAACGGCGTGAACCCGTGAGGCGGAACTTGCAGCGAGCTGAGATCGCGCCACTGCACTCCAGCCTGAGCGAAAGAGTAAGACTCCGACTTAAAAAAAAAAAAAAATATATATATATATATAAAAATTAGTCGAGCGTGGTGGCGGGCACCTATAACCTCAGTCACTCAGGAGGTTGAAGCAGAAGAATTGCTTGAACCCAGGAGGTGGGGTTGCAGTGGGCCGAGGTCGTGCCACTGCATTCCAGCCTGGGCAACAAGAGCAAGAATCCATCTCAAAAAAAGAAAAAAAAAGAATAGCCCAACATTTGACAAACGGGGACACTCAGCTGCCACACACTCACACACACTGATACATAATACACACAACAACCACTGACTCATAAGCCCCTTCCTCTCTTCTGTGTCAGGCACCAGCCAGGGATCCAAAATGAAGTGACCCAGGTATGATCATTGCCTTTGTGAACTTTATACATATGCAAGCACACACAACACAAAGACACACATACACACATACTCAGACACACACATGAACTTAAGCACACAAGCACACATTCACATATAAGCACATACACTCATATACATGCCTGTGACTACAGAGTCACAACAGCATGCACATGCATGCATACACACAGGTACACACAGATGCACAGGAACACATACACAGCCGTGCTCACTTGCTCATTTCTCCAACCCAGCTCCTCTTTGGGCAAGGAAATACCAATACGGGACTCCTCAGAACATACAGTAGACATGCATTTTTTTTTTTTTTTTTTTTTTTTTTGAGACAGAGTCTCACTCTGTCACCCAGGTTGGAGTACAGTGGTGTGTTCTCCACTCACTGCAACCTCCGCCTCCCAGGGTCAAGTGATTCTGCTGCCTCAGCCTCCCGACTGAATTATTCTTCCTGATGCTCTCCTGCCACCTGTTCCCCAACTTGGCTTACTTTTAATTACTTAATTAATAATTAAAGATGGGGAGATGGGGTCTTACTATGTTGCCCAGGCTGGTCTCAAACCCCTGGGCTCAATCGATCCTCTCGCCTTGGCCTCTCAAAGTGCTGGGAATACAAGCGTGCACCACCACGCCTGGCTAATTTTTGTATTTTTAGCAGAGATGGCGTTTCACCACGTTGGCTAGGCTGGTCTCGAACTCCTGAACTCAAATCATTTGCCTGCCTCGGATTCCCAAAGTGCTGGGATTACGGGTGTGAGCCACCACGCCTGGCCTGGGACATAGGTTTCTAAAATCTCTTGGTTATCGTCAACCACCTCCTCCATACTGATGCCCACCAAGCCCTTTTATCACCCACAAGGTGAGCCTCTGTCCCTCACAGAGGTTCAGGCCAAACCCAACAGAACCACAGAGGTGAAAAGTGCTCCCACTGCAGTCTGACCATTACCAGCTGACTAGCCATGAATCAGCATTAAATAGGTGCTCCAAGGTCTCCCTGCCACACTCACAATAAAACCCAAACAGCGGCCGGGCGCAGTGGCTCAAGCCTGTAATCCCAGCACTTTGGGAGGCCGAGACGGGCAGATCACAAGGTCAGGAGATCGAGACCAGCCTGGCTAATACAGTGAAACCCCGTCTCTACTAAAAAATACAAAAAACTAGCTGGGTGAGGTGGCGGGCGCCTGTAGTCCCAGCTACTCGGGAGGCTGAGGCAGGAGAATGGCGTAGACCCGGGAGGCGGAGCTTGCAGTGAGCTGAGATGCAGCCACTGCACTCCAGCCTGGGGACAGAGTGAGACTCCGTCTCAAAAAAAAAAAAAAAAAAAAAAAACCCAAACAGCTCATCTGGCTCACAAGGGGACTGTCCCACCTCTCAGGCACCCACCGTCTCTTAGTCTTCTCCTGCTGTGCTGGCTTTTTCCTGCTGTTTCCTCCACACCTCCCCACCCCAGGGCCCTCGCACTTACTCCCCTCCGCCTTCCTCTAGGTATTTGCTCCACCCACTCCCTCACCCCTGTAGGTCTCTGCTCACATGCAGTTTTCTGGGCAGGCCTTCCCAGATCTCTCTTATCAAAAGCTGCACATGAGCCCGGGCAACAAAGCAAGATCCCATCTCTGTTAAAAAAAAAAAATAATAAAGAATAGGCCAGGCGTGGTGACTCACGCATGTAATCCCAGCAATTTGAGAGGCCAAGGCGAGAAGATCAATTGAGCCCAGGGGTTTGAGACCAGCCTGGACAACATAGTAAGACCCCATCTCCCCATCTTTAATTATTAATTAAGTAATTAAAAGTAAGCCAAGTTGGGGAGCAGGTGGCGGGAGAGCATCACGAAGAATAGCTAATGGATCCTGGGCTTGATTCCTAGATGATGGGTTGATCTGTGCAGCAAATCACCACGGCACACATTTACCTATGTAACAAACCTGCATGTCCTATACATGTACCCTGGAACTTAAAATAAAAGTTGAAGAAAGATAAAAATTAGCCAGGCATGGTGGTGCGTGCCTGTAATTCCAGCTATTCAGAAAGCTGAGGTAGGAGGATTGCGTGAGCCCAGTAGGTCAAGGCTACAGTAAGCCGAGATCACACCACTGCACTCCAGCCTGGACAACAGAGCAAAATCCTGTCTCAAAAAAAGAAGAAAGAAAAAAATTAAGGGAAAAGAATAAAGTGTTCCCTTTTGTTTTACTAGCAGAAGGGGTGGCCATCTCCACACTCCTCACTGATAAGTTTCCATATTTACAGAATTTCTCTGAAACTGACAAAACAGACCAAGGGTCTCAAACTCAAATCCCTCAGGGGCCAGGCACCTGCCACAAGTGCAGAAAGCAAGCCAGTATAATACAATAGGGAGTGGTGGGGACTCCAGCAACTCCTCAGCTCTGCCCTGTGGGATTATAGGCCTAACCTGTCACAACTTCTCACTTTTCCAGAACATCTGGATCTGAACAACTAGAATTCATAAAAAATACCTGATTTGTAATTATCTGCTCACACTTTCCATAATCACCATGCCAAGTGAGAAACCTACAGGCCTGCAAGACACAGTAGTTCATCAACAACAAAGTAGATTCTCTCCTTCAGCTCCCCTAGTCACATCTAAGCCTCAGTTTTTCCATCTGTAAAGTAGGCGGGACGATATTCCCTGTATCAGGGGTTGAGGGAGGCTGGAATGAGATCCTGGATGGATCTAAGAAATGTTAGCTGGTAGCGTGTCATGTTTCTCTCTCACACTCACACACACATGCACACATGCAGACACACATACTTGTCTGTGGTCACACTTACAGGGTCGTGGATGGTTTCCGAGAACAGGGGTGAACGATCTGAGAAACAGGACAAGACGAGCTGAATGAGTACGAGGGAAAAGTAGACGTAGAAAGTGATGTCACGAAACAGGTCCACCTGGACGTCCTGCATGGTAGGGAAGGAAGGAGGAAAAAGATCACATTGTGGGGCTGTGTGCGGTGGCTCACGCCTGTAATCCTAGCACTTTCGGAGGCCGAGACAGGCGGATCACCTGAGGTCAAGAGTTGGACCCCGTCTCTACTAAAAATACAAAAAATTAGCCGGGCGCGGTGGCGGGCGCCTGTAGTCCCAGCTACTCAGGAGGCTGAGGCAGGAGAATGGCGGGAACCCGGGAGGCGGAGCTTGCAGTGAGCCGAGATCGCGCCACTGCACTCCAGCCTGGGCAACAGCGTGAGACTCCGTCTCAAAAAAAAAAAAAAAAAGAGTTGGAGACCAGCCTGGTCAACATGGTGAAAGCCCGTCTCCACTAAAAATACAACAATTAGCCAGGCGTGATGGCAGGTGACTGTAATCCCAGCTACTCAGGAGGCTGACACAGGAGAATCACTTGAACCCAGGAGGCGGAGGCTGCAGTGAGCCGATGTCGTGCCACTGCACTCGAGCCTGTGTGACAAAGCCAGACTCCATCTCAAAAAAAAAAAAAAAAAGATCACTTTCTGAGAGCAGGTGGCAGAAACCCAGAGGGCAGACAGCACCATGGAAGGTGCACCCGCTCAGCTGCAGGGCCATTGCAGACTCCCCATGGGCTCCCAGCTCCCCCCAGGATGTAGTGGCAGAAACCTGGTTCCATCACAAGTAGTCTCACTGCTCACCGCTGCCTGACAGGAGGAAGACAGGGCTTGGGAGTGAAACGGAGCTGTATCAAGGCCTGGCTCTCCCATACTAGCTGTGGGATCTTGTCAACTTATTGAACCACTCTGTGCCTCAGTTTCCCCACCTATAAATCACCTATGGTTCTTAACCAGGGGTGATTCTGCCTCCCAGGAAACATGTGGCAGTGTGAGGGGACATCTTGTTTGTTGTAACTTGGGAGTATTACGGCACCCAGTCAGGGGAAGCCAGGGACACCCCTAAATGTCTACAAAGCACAGGATAGCCCCTACAACCAAGAATGTTGTATCTAAAATGTCGATTAGTGCTGAGGCTGAGAAATTCTGTCCAAGTCACTGCAAGAGGTCAGGAAGAATATTTGTGAAACATACATAGTCCCCCTGTGAGGCACTTTGAAAACATGAACTCAATCAGCATCAGCTGCCATCACTCATGACAATATGTAGGCGCTCAATAGTCAAATGTTCAGCGTCTTTTCCTTCCTTTGCCTCACGCCAGTCTCTAATTAGCTCCAAGATGGCAGGAACAGCAGGTTATTCTAAAAGCACACACTCCAGGTCGGGCGCGGTGGCTCACACCTGTAATCCCAACACTTTGGGAGGCCGAGGTGGGCAGATCACAAGGTCAAGTGATCGAGACCATCCTGGCCAACATGGTGAAACCCCGTCTCTACTAAAAATACAAAAATTAGCTGGGTGTGGTGGCGTGTGCCTGTAGTCCCAGTTACTCGGGAGGCTGAGGGAGGAGAATCACTTGAACACAGGAGGTGGAAGTTGCAGTGAGCCGAGATCACCCACTTAAGCCTGGCGACAGAGCGAGACTCCGTCTCAACAACAACAAAAAAAGTGCACACTCCTCAAAATTCCTAGGAGCAGCTCACGGCAGCCAATGTAAACAACTTCTCCAGCCAGAGCAGCAACTGATGGGACAAAGGTAACATGAGGACAAGCCTAGGGTCCCCCGGGGGAACAGTCCCTCTGCAAACACCGTTCCCGGCTCGGCTCCATCCCAGCCTGGCAGCATTTGGAGCCGCCTGTCTTGCTGTTTCCTGCTGATGGGGCCAGCCTGGCATCTGCCCACAGCTCCTGTCCTTGGAGGTCCCATGGGAGCCCCTGGGAGCAACATAGACAAATCGGGCCCTGGGGAAAGAATGTGCTAGAAAAAAAGCTGGGGCTGACTTGGTGAGGATTTGGTGGGATAGGGAAGTCACCAAGGGAGAAGCTAGGTGCTTGTGGTACCCATCCCCTGGTTCCCATGGCAACGCATGACTCCTACACAAGCCAGAGGGACCCAGCATCTCTCCCCCCGGGGCCACTGAAGGAAGATGAGGAATGAGACCACCGCCACTTACCTCTTTTAAGGCAGTCATAATTTTCGATCTCAGGATGGCTAGGGCACACAGTAGGGCTACCAGCCAGAAAGTGAGCATGATCCCTGAGGACTGAACTCCCTTCCTCCTCTCCAGCTGAATTAAAAAGGTAGCAAGCAGCTAAGGAGAGAAGCACACGACAGGAGTTGTTGGTTATTTTTCTTTTCTTTTTTTTTTTTTTTGAGACAGAGTTTCACTCTTGTCACCCAGGCTGGAGTGCAGTGGCGCAGTCTCAGCTCACTGCAACCTGTGACTCCCAGGTTCAAGTGACCCTCCCGCCTCAGCCTCCCAAGTAGCTGGGACTACAGGTGCCTGCCACCATGCCTAGCTAATTTTTGTATTTTTAGTAAAGACAGGGTTTAACCATGTTGGCCAGGCTGGTCTCAAACTCCTGACCTCAGGTGATCCGCTTGCCTTGGCCTCCCAAGATTCTGGGATTACAGGCGTGAGCCATTGCTCCCAGCCACACTATTTCTTAATGGACCACATAATAAATAGTTTGGACTTCATGGGCCATAGACTCTACATCAAAACTACTCAGCTTTGCCACTGTAGTGTGAAAGTGGCCATAGACAAGATGTAAATGAATGGACATGCCTTCATGCCAATAAAACTTTATTTAAAAGAACAGGCAGAATACCTGGAATGAAAAACAAAACCCACCTGTCCTGATGCTCAACCTTCCCGGGGTCAGCCTCTGCCCCATCGCCCCTGCTCTCCGCCTCGGCCATCTCTGCTCCAGCCACACAGAACTCTCAAGTTTTCCCTTGTCACCCCCAGGACTTTGTGTGCTATTCTTCCCAACTGGTCCTCTGCCCTCAGACCCTTCAGTTTTTTAACAACCTGCTCATTCTCAGGCTTCAGCTCCACCATCCCTCCCTCAGAGAAGCCCGGTTATCCTCCAGACCAAACCAAGCTCCCCACCTTCACCCTCGCACAGCACTCTGCAACGTTTAAACACTTTGTGCCTTTTTGAGGAATCATCTGTTTAATGTCTGTTTGCACAACTAGACTATATGCTTGTGTCTCCAATGTCTGGTACAGAGTAGGCATAAAAAATTAAAAAAAAAAAAAAAAATCAGCCGGGCGCAGTGGCTCATACCTGTAATCCCAGCACTTTGGGAGGCCAAGGCGGGCAGGTCACTTGAGGTCAGGAGTTTGAGACCAGCCTGACCAACATGGTGAAACTCTCTACTAAAAATACAAAAATTATCCAGGCGTGGTGGCGTGCACCTGTAGTCCCAGCTACCTGGAAAGCTGAGGCAGGAGAATCATTTGAACCTGGAAGGCGGAGGCTACAGTGAGCTGAGATCACGCCACTGCATTCCAGCCTGGGTGACAGAGTGAGACTCCATCTCAAAGAAAAAAAAAAAAAATGTGTGCTGGCTGCATCCTGTCCCATATTCCCAGTGCCTGCATATTCTGGTTCCCTGAGATGTAGTCAGAACGTTTCTGATGCATCCACAGCGAGCTGTCCTCCATTCCATCCCAGAGACCTCAGGTGGACGAAGACAGGCTGACAATCTCACAGGCCGGTTCACCTCTCGGCCAGCCCAGCTCAAAGTCGCCTGAGGGGTCAAAAGCCCCAGCCCTCCAACTATCACCCCCGTGTCACCCCCAGGGTGACAGACAGAGGCATAAATGAACGATCCAAAGACCAGGAACGGCCGGGCATAGTGGCTCACACCTGTAATCCCACCACTTTGGGAGGCCGAGGCATGTGGATCACCCGAGGTCGAGTTTGAGACCAGCCTGGCCAACGTGGTGAAACCTCGTCTCTACTAAAAATACAAAAATTAGCCAGGCGTGATGGCGCGTGCCTGTAATCCCAGTTACTGGGGAGGCTGAGGCAGGAGAATCTCTTAAACCCAGGAGGCCGAGGTCGCAGTGAGCCAAGATCGCGCCATTGCACACCAGCCTGGGCAAGAAGAGTGCACACCAGCCTGGGCAAGAAGAGCGAAACTCTGCCTCAAAGAAAAAAGAAAAGACCAGGAACAAGGAAAGTTAAGGGAGGACGATCTACTCAAGTCAAAAATAGCTGACCAGGTTACAGTGGCTCATGCCCTTAATCCCACCACTTTAGGAGGCCAAGGCGAGGGGATCACTTGAGCCCAGGAGTTTAAGACTAGCCTGGGCAACATGGAGAAACCTTGTCTCTATTATAGTGAAATTTAAAAAAAAAAAAAAAAAAAAAATCCACTCTAATACCCCACTGCCAGAACGCTGAGCCCAAGACCCAAATTCAGGACAAAGCAAAGCCCTTTACTCTCTCATTCCCTCCATACATTTATGGGTTGCTTACTGCATGCCAGGCACAGTGCCAGGCTCGGAGGACACAAAGGGGAATCAAACACAGCAGGAGAGCCAGGCGTGAAGCAGAGAGAGCCCCACAGGTGCCAGGCTACACACTGGGGCCTAGACTGGAAGCTGGCCCTACCACTTACTGACCAGGTGACCTTGGGCCAGTGCTTCTCCTCTCTGTACCACAGTTTGCTTATCTAATATACAATGTAAAAGGGTTAATAAATAAAGGAATTAGGACAGTTCCTGGCAGAGAGTGGACAGCACCTATGCGTGTTATAAAATATCATGGTCTGGGCCAGGCATGGTGGCTCACACCCACCATCCCAGCACTTTAGGAGGCCCAGACAGGAAGATCACTTGAGACAAAGAGTTTGAGGCCAGCCTGGGCAACATAGGGAGACCCCGTCTCCATAAAAATAACAAATTGGCCGGGGGTGGTGGCTCATGCCTGTAATCACAGCACTTTGCGGGGTCAAGGTGGATCACCTGAGGTCACGAGTTCGAGACCAGCCTGGCCAACATGGTGAAATCCCACCCCTATTAAGAATACAAAATTAGCCACGTGTGGTGGTGCATGCCTGTAATCCCGTCTACTCAGAAGGCTGAGGCAGGAAAATCGCTTGAACCCGGGAGGCAGAGGTTGCGGCAAGTCAAGATCGCGCCATTATGCTCCAGCCTGGGCAACAAGAGCGAAACTCCATCTCAGGGGAATGTTGCAGGAAGTCAGGGACCCCAAATGGAGGGACCGGCTGAAGCCATGGCAGAACACAAATTGTGAAGATTTCATGGACATTTATTAGTTCCCCAAATTATTACTTTTATAATTTCTTATGCCTGTCTTTACTACAATCTCTGAACATAAATTGTGAAGATTTCATGGACACTTATCACTTCCCCAATCAATACCTTGTGATTTCCTATGCCTGTCTTTACTTTAATCTCTTAATCCCATCATCTTCGTAAGCTGAGGAGGATGTATGTCACCTCCGGACCCTGTGATGATTGCATTAACTGCACAAATTGTTTGTAGAGCATGTGTGCTTGAACAATATGAAATCTGGGCACCTTGAAAAAAAGAACATGGTAACAGCAATGTTCACGGAACAAGGGAGATAACTTTAAACTCTTACTGCCGGTGATCTGGGCGAAAAAGAGCCATGTTTCTCTTCTTTCAAAAGCAAAAGGAGAAATATCACTGAATTCTTTTTCTCAGCAAGGAACATCCCTGAGAAAGAGAATGCGCCCTGAGGGTAGGCCTCTGAAATGGCGCTTTGGGGGTGGTTGTCTTTTACGATCAAAGACAAAGGGATGAAATAAGCCCCGGTCTCCTGTAGCGCTCCCAAGTTTATCAGGATGAGGAAATTCCCGCCTAATAAAGGTTGGTCAGACCCGCTGTCTGCTCTCAAACCCTGTCTCCTGATGTTATCAGTGACAATGCGTGCCAGAAACTTCATTACCAATTTTAATTTTGCCCCATCCTGTGGTCCTGTGATCTTGCCCTGCCTCCATTTGCTTTGTGGTATTTTATTACCTTGTGAAGCATGTGATCTCTCTGACCCTGTTCATATACCCCCTCCTCTTTTCAAAATCGCTAATAAAAACTTGCTGGTTTTACAGCTCAGGAGCATCACGGAAGCTGCCGATGTGTGACGTCTCCCCCAGACACCCAGCTTTAAAATTTCTCTCTCTTGTACTCTTTCCCTTTATTTCTCAGACCAGCTGACGCTTAGGGAAATAGAAAAGAACCCACACTGAATACTGGGGGAAGGGTTTCCCCCGATAGGGGAAAGAAAATAAAAAATAAATTTAGCCGGGCATGTTGGCACATGTCTATGTTCCCAGCTACTTGGGAGGCTGAGGCAGAAGGATCATTTTAGCCCAGGAGTTCAAGCCTGCAGTGAGCTGTGATCTCATGCCAGGGAAGTCCAGCCTGGGCGACAGAGTATGACTCTGACTCTAAAATTTAAAAAATTAAAAATTAATTTAGAAAAATAAAGATTCATGGTCCTTGGCAACCTGGTTCCACATTGCCTTTCCTGACCCCTCTGTCACGTCCACTCTGTTCCCTCAACCTTCACACTGTGTTCCTTCATGGAACACCTCGCACTCCCTGCCTACATACTCCCCTTAACCTTCCACCCCTCCCTGGACAACCTGTTCACCCTGCTCAGAATGTCCTGCCTTAAACTTGTTCTTTCTTTTTATTTTTTTTCTTTTTTGAAATGAGGTCTCGCTCTGTCCCCCAGACTGGAGCAGTGGCGCAATCTCGGCTTACTGCAGCCTCTGCTTCCCAGGTTCAAGCAATTCTCCTGCCTCAGCCTCTTGAGTAGCTGGGACTACATGCGTGTGCCACCACGCCTGCTAATTTTTGTATTTTTAGTAGAGATGGGGTTTCGCCATGTTGGCTAGACTGGTCTCAAACTCCCGACCTCAAGTGATTCTCCCACCTTGGCCTCCCAAAGTGCTGGGATTACAGCCATGAGCCACCATGCCCAGCCTCCCTCCTCTTTTTACAATACTTGAGGGCTACACTCTCCGAGAACTCTCTGATCAGGGGCTCAGAAGCTGCAGGCTGCAGGAGCTAAAAGCATGGCCTCTGGGATCCCACCCCTGACTCAGCTGCAGATGAGCAGTGTGACCTTGAATAGGACACTTAACTTCTCCGTGCCTTGTTTCCTCACCTGTAACATGGGGACAAAGCAGTACCCATCTCACAGGGTTGTTGTGAAAATTCAATCAATTTCAAGACACATGAAACACCAAGAATACTGCCAGGTACATATATAGTAAGTGATCCACACGTCAGCTGTAATTAATAAAGTTGTTTCCTTGTCTCTCTCACTCACTAAGTTGTGTATCCCCCTGGGACAGAGCAGTTCCCTGTTTAGCTTAGCAACCCACCCCCTACGCCAGATATTAAAAACTCAAGGCCCTTAGGCCCCCGGCAGTTAGTATGTAAGTGACCAAAGTAGCCAGTACAAGAGCAAAGTATGGCAAACACAACAAAAGGTGGCATCTGTCACTCAGAATCAGTGGCAGGGAAGACAGTAAGGCGTGGTGGGGATCGTGGCAAACTGGACAACACACGCCCCATCCAAAGACTGCAGTTGGGGCTGGGAACAGTGGCTCATGCTTATAATGCCAGTGTTCTGGGAGGACCAGACAGGAGGATCACTTGGGCCAGGAGTTTAAGACCAGCCTAGACAACACAGTGAGATCCCATTTCTACAAAAAATTTTAAAATTAGCCAAAAATAAGCTGGGCGTGGTGACACACATCTGTAGTCCCAACTACTCAGAAGGCTGAGGTAGGAGGATTGCTTGAGGCCAGAAGTTTGAGGCTGTAGTGAACCATCATAACGCCCCTGCACTCCAGCCTGGATGAAAGTGAGATCCCATCTCCTTTAAAAAAAAAAAAAAAAAAAAAAAAGGCCGGGCGCGGTGGCTCAAGCCTGTAATCCCAGCACTTTGGGAGGCCGAGGCGGGTGGATCACGAGGTCAGGAGATCGAGACTATCCTGGCTAACATGGTGAAACCCCGTCTCTACTAAAAATACAAAAAACTACCCAGGCGTGGTGGCGGGCGCCTGTAGTCTCAGCTACTTGGGAGGCTGAGGCGGGAGAACGGCGTGAACCCGGGAGGCGGAGCTTGCAGTGAGCCGAGATCACGCCACTGCACTCCAGCCTGGGAGACATAGCGAGACTCCGTCTCAAAAAAAAAAAAAAAAAAAAAAAAAAGGCTACATTTGTATCCCAGTTCCAGCTGATCACTGCCTCAAAAAAACTATGATTCTACTCTTGCGAGATCTTTGAGTTTTTCAAGAAAAGCCAGGTTTCTGAGTTTTTACAGCAAGGGCTTTATGTGTGTGTGTGTATATATCTCTCTCTCTCTCTCACATATCTATATCTCACATATACATATATATCTCATATACATAAATATCTCATACATGTATGTACGTATTTTTAGTAAAGATGGGGTTTTGCCATGTTGGCCAGGCTCGTCTTGAACTCCTGACCTCAAGTGATCCACCTGTCTCAGCCTCCCACAGTGATGGGATTACAGGCATGGGCCACCATACCCAGCCTGTGTCTTTATATTTCTAAATGCCAGTTACTACTTTTGGTCTCCACTGAGCCCAGCAGATGGCCCAGGGATCACAGCCAGCTCCTACTTACCATGGTGATGCCCAAGAGAGTTGGGCTGACCAGAAACACTGGGGCCAGGAATATGCCCCGACTTCTTTCCCAGAAAGAGTAGAAGAGGTCTGCCCAGCAGACGATCCACAGCAAAAATCCCAAGGCCTGGAAGAGAAGCACATACACGTCCTACAACAGACAGCACTGGAACCTCCCCCAGGGCCTGCGCAAACAGCTCAGCCCCAGGGGTAGGGGAACTAGCCAGCCTTCAAGCGATCAGCCACAGTCCTAGGACACGGCACATATTCTCTGGGATGAGGACAAGTCCTCGGTAGGGTGAGGTGGCATCCAGGCTGGCACGTGACGGTCTGTAACTGGCTTGCTCCGCCCCACTGCCTCCAACAGGACTGTGTGTCTGGTCACCATGCTCCCCACTGCCTGAACACTCAAGAGCTCAGCCCACAGCCCATCTCTAGCTTCAACCCCGGCACACTGCACAAGAAAGCCCTCCACGACAACCATTCATTCAACCAGTATTTACTGAGGGTCCTCTGTGGGTGGGATATGTCTCAAGGTGCATCCATTCTCAAATGATTCAGAAAAAATAAATTATGGCATGCACATATATAGAGAGAGAGCAAAAGCTCATGATAAAACAAATGTAGCAAAAGGTTAAAAAAATCAGTGAACACAGGCCGGATTCATGCCTGTAATATCAGTACTTTGGGAGGCCGAGGCAGGAGGATCACTGGAAGCCAGGAGTTTGAGAACAGCTTGGGCAACAAAGCGAGACCCTGTCTCTACAAAAAATTGTTTTAAATTAGCCAGGCATGGTGGTGTATGCCTGCAGTCCCAGCTACTAGCTACTCAAAAACCTAAGGCAGGATGGCTTGAGCCAGGAGTTCAAGGTTGCAGTATGCTGTGATCATACCATTGCACTCCAGCCTAGATGACAGAGCAACACCGTCTCAAAACAAAACAAAACAAAACAAAACAAAAAAACAGTGACTATGAGTGATAGATAGAGAAAATTAGGCAGCAGTTCCTGGTATCATTATTGCAACTTTTTTTTTTTAGAAGGAGTCTCGCTCTGTTGCACAGGCTAGAGTGCAGTGGCACAATCTCAGTTCGCTGCAACCTCCGCCTCCTAGGTTCAAGGGATCCTCTCGCCTCAGCCTCCCAAGTAGCTAAGATTACAGGCATGTGCCAACACACCCAGCTCATTTTTATATTTTTCGTAGAGACAGGGTTCACTATGTTGGCCTGGCTGGTCTCGAAATCCTGGCCTCAAGTGATCCGCTCGCCTCGGCTTCCCAAAGTGCTGGGATTACAGGCGTAAGCCACCACGCCCGGCCCATTATTGCAATTTTCCTGCAGCTTTAAATTATTTCAAAATAAAAGTCAACTTTAAAAAAAAAAAATTAGGGGCCAGGCATGGAGGTTCACACCTGTAATCCAAGTACTTTGGGAGACCAAGGCAGGAGGACTGCTTGAGGCCAGGTTTCAATTCAAGACCAGCCTGGGCAACACAGCAAGATCCCTCTCTCTACAAAAAATAAATTAAAAATTGGCCAGAAAAAAAATCTATATACATATATTTAATTAAATAAAAAGGAGATCGCCTCAGTAAGAGGGGAAGAGCTGATAACCTCCCAGTAATGCCTTGAGAACAATCCTATCATTCATGTTGCATAAACAGGGAAACTGAGGCTTGGGAAGGTTAAAAAATTTGCTCCAGGCCAAATACTAAGTGGCAGAGCCAAGATTTGTACCCATGTGTGTCTCCAGAGCTCCAGTTTTCACCTCCCACATTACTCTTCTGCCTTCTAGAAGAAGGAACTTAAGAGTCAACTAACTATAAGAGAAATGTCAGGTCTCACCAACCACCACTCCCCGTCCAGGTGCACCTCCCCGCCCCCTACAACAAAACCCCCTGGTGACTTACAGTTTTGGTTTTGTTGAGAAGTGTCATCTGAATGTAGCCCCGGTCATGTCGGGAGA